>NC_091760.1:71271777-72593206 GCF_029378745.1 Bos indicus
ACAAGAGATAGAGGAAAAGAAAATATACTAGGTCTTTGGCTTTCTGGTCTCCTCTTTCATAGACAATCTTGAGGTTGCCACATTAAGGCCTTACTCCTGTGAACCTCATTTTATGCAGCTGAAGTTCTTCTATTTCAGACCTCAATGGCAAGAAAACATGTCCCATCTCTTCTGAAAGTGAACTGTTCCACTTTCAGAGGTAGAAACCAGCTAAATCCTTACAGAAGGCAGAGACCCCATGTGGAGAGTAAAGCCTTACAGTCTGGTGCCTGTCTAGCATCAGATGAAGATGGAAGACCACTCTAAGCCACCACCTTCCACCTTCAGCAGGTATCACCTTCCTCCTCCAGCTCAAAAGATAACCAGCTCATGTCCTTAGGATTTAGACCAATAGTTCACATAACTGGTTCTGACTTTTTCAGAACTATGACAGGAAAGAGGCAGTTACCATTACAAAGCACTAAAAATTCTAGAGATAATCACAGAAAATATTCTATTGTGAACATTTTAAAAAATTATTTAATTTAACTAGAAATGCAAGTACCTACCCTGTATTAAAAGCTGCTGTCTAAAGACCAACATCTAGTAGTACCAAGATTGGGTAGAATTTTAATATTAGTTTTTTAGCCCTACTGAAAATTTAGCATAACCAATACAAGTCTAGAAACCACACTACCCTGATGTTTTAGCATAAGTTATGGGTGTCACATTTAAAATTCGTTGTCAATGTCCCAAATGTCCCCAGAGAGGGCATTTGCGGCTCCCTGAATAGTCCAAGTTGCCAGAGCCAACTGGTTTTCCAACAGTGTTTGATTAAAAGCACCATTATTTTTCTTACGCAGCTTCAAGTGCTCCAGTAAAGCTGACAGAGTGTGAGAGCCAGAGCCCCAGAAGATGTGTCGGAAAGGAAACTCTCTTGGAGATACATAGGGTGAGAGGAGGTGATATTCCACCTGCAAAAATAAAACACAGACCTTACACAATGCTCAGCTTTTGTCGTGAGAAAATGACCTGATATAGTAAAACAACCATCATTCTCTCGCTTCAATGTTTAAATTTCCCTGAATTTTAAGAATGTTGAGAACCAAGCTACTAATCTTCTAATGTTAAAACTGTAAGGAAAGCTGTCAATCCCTTTGTAAACTCTAACTGCACTTGGTTGTTTTTTGTTTCTTTTTTGGTTGGCGTCTACATACGGAAGTTTTACAAGTTTCCACTATAATAAAACAGCTAAGGGCTGACTTAAACAGAAATACAGAGAAAATGACAGATGAAAATCATTACTGATCCTTTCTTTAAAATGATTTCAGAGCCTAAAAAAACTAATACTAGGTCAAATGTCTTCTGTATTTTCAGTTTAGATATACTAGCTTTAGATCTTTTTTAAAATTTGTGCTAAATTCTAAAGCGGAAAAGGATTCCAGGCTCCTAGAATTATAAAATCTACTTTTTAGAAACACAAGATTTACCAATTAGACATGAACAAACTTGAATTCCTCCTTTTCTAAGGATTACGTACTTTCATGATACGGTCATTGATTTCCCTCATCACAGATCTGTCTGTTTTCTCAGCATTCTTATAATCCGTAGTTAGTCTAGACGTAGCACGGAAGAAGTCTCCACGAGCAGAATACAGCCACTGCATATTCAGACCCATATCCTGAAACAGAAAGACATGAAAGTCACTATTAGACGTTATATTTCTAAGGGTGTTATTCCACATACCTTTCTAAATTTAGGTGTAGTAACTGAAACGATCCTGATAAAAGGGGGTGAGACTCACAAACAAGCTCAAGTCAGCAAAAGCTGCTGCTGCTGCTGCTGCTAAGTCGCTTCAGTCGTGTCCGACTCTGTGCGACCCCATAGACAGCAGCCCACCAGGCTCTGCCATCCCTGGGATTCTCCAGGCAAGAACACTGGAGTGGGTTGCCATTTCCTTCTCCATTGCGTGAAAGTGAAGCCACTCAGTCGCGACCGACTCGTAGCGACCCCATGGAATGCAGCCTCCATCCGTGGGATTTTCTAGGCAAGAGTACTGGAGTAGCTTGCCATTGCCTTCTCCGCAGCAAAAGCTAGATATAAGCATATTGTACACAAGGTTCCAGGCTCTATATGCTAAGTAACGTACTCATATTTAAGCTCAGCAAATAGTACTATTATCCATTCTTACGTCCCAGTTTCTGATCAGTTACAATTAGTTTCAAGAAAGCCAATCCTTATAATTAAGATTAGGTTATCGGTGATTTACTTTATTTAAGGGATCTGTTGAATTGACTTCTGGTACTATAAAAGCCACTCATTAATATTAATTTGGTTTTATCAAAACTTTGAATATTTGACACAAAGGATCAACACTAAATAAACCCACTGGCTAAGTGCCTCTCTCCACCCATGTGATCTCTGAAAAGTATTTGTGGCACAAACTCAAAAGTTCATAGTTGAGATCTTCATATGGTTTACATCCAGCCTCTTTATGGGGTGCTAGGAATACATGAATGAGAGAACTGTTTCAGATGAATGAGGTAACAGTGTTGTAGATTCTGAAACACTGCTGTGGTCTGTCCTATGTACTGCAGTCTCTGGGCTTCCTCTCAAGTGAGTTGTGGATTCTATGCAAAATTATACTTCAGTGCACTTTAAAACATACTTTGTCTACCTGTCCTGCTCCCCAGGAATAGCTAAACAGTGTTCTTCAAACTGTTTGATACTTTACCAGTAGGAACCTGATTTAATTAGTGCTTACCCTTATGTCTGCTCTGAATAGGTTCATTTCCTTCACAAACCGAAGTATTTCGTCATTATACATCTCGTAGTTCAGGTTCAGCTCAACCCCATGGGTAAGTTTAATCACAAGCTGACCGGCCACTTCTGCTGCTGCACGTGCCACTCTGTTCAACTGAGGAACTTCTCTGTTCAGTGTCTCATAGGTGTCCATGGGAGTGCCTAAATAAGGGTAATCTGTGTCCTGGGAAACAAAGGTGGGTTATAAGACTAGGAGTTTCACATTCTAGTTTCCCCCATCAAGGTAACAGTAACTATAATTCTTCCTTTGCTTCTAATATATTCCTACTCCAACTTTATCTCCTATCCACTACTTTAAGGAAGATACTGCTTTTGCTTGTTCCTCTGAACCTTACCTACTCCTGGAATGATTTTACTTTCTTCTAAGCTGTACTGAATCCCTGTTCTATCACATCACAGACCCTGAACGGATTTGTAGCCAGAGCAGGTTGTATCCTTGTTCTTGTCTCCCTGTGAAGTTTGGCATGAGGGAAGAGGAGAACATGCCTGAAATGTACTTTCAATATAAAGTGTTACTTTTAGCCAAAAATTTACCTTCTTTCTCATCATGCAGCTTTCATCCATTCATGCTACCTTTCTGACGAGACAGTCACAAGAACTCTCTCCTTTCACTGGACAACTTTAGTAACTATTTCTTCAACACTACCACTGTCCTTGGTGACAGTCTCATTGGCAATCCTTTGGTTTGACCTCAGTCCTTAACTTTCAGACTGTACATGCTTATCTGTATGTGTCACACACATATCTGTATAGGTATGTATGTTATTTGTATAGGTATTACCTATACCTCTGAACAGCTTTTAAAAAAAAGACTCCTGAAGGTCAACAGAAATCATCCATAAATTTCCTCAACCCTAGGACCTGATACTCAGTTCTTCCTAGGGTACTAAATAGACATCATGACCTAATATTTCAATACCATTCATACTGCTGATCTAGCAGAAAGTTAGGGGAATTCCAGCTATGTTAATCTCTAAATCCACATCTTTCATCACTTCCTCACTTTTTCTGTCCTAATCCCAGGCTAAAACACCCAGTGGGAAGAAGTCTAGTAAGGACCTGGCCTCTACTGGGTCAACAATTTGATGCCAAAGTTTCTACCCTGAACCCCTGTACGAACTCTGGGATCTCTTCACACCTTGGAAGAGCCTGCTACAGAGCTGGTTTTTCAGCTCCAACACAGAGGCCTTCATCATTTTCAGTCTGCCTGGATTTCAGTGTCTTCTAATTGGCTCTTGTACCAAGCCAATCTTGGTTTTCCAACAACTTGGTCAGTTCAAAGTTCTGTCCCTTAAAAAGCTTGCCTTTTTTGTGTGTGTGCTTTTATCTATAATCCCTGCCTAAAAAACTAACTAACATCTTGGGATAAACATCTACAATCATATTTCAACAGGCATCAAGAACAGCATTATCCAGTAGAACTTTGTTTGAAGGAAATATTCTATACTTGCACTCTCCAATAGACAGCCTTGTTACTGAAAGTCATCATATATAACTGAAGAAGTTTTAGCAAATAAACTCAAACGCTAACTAAGCTGAGATTAAAATTCTATGTTAAGACTGACAATAAGAAAGATTACAGTAACTGCACATGTATAATTTCTCAACACATACTAAGCATTCTAGGAAACTTGGTCTCAAAACTGACCAAAGAAGATCTAAGATACAGTGCTGTAGCATTCTTCAGACTTACCTCACAAAAACAGAAAGAGACCGCTGGGATTCCAGAATATGCAAGGAAAGGGAAAGCAGCATTATCCAAAGAAAGTTTTTGCCTACAAGAAGAGCCAAAAAGCATCTTTAGAAAGTTTTCCAAAGAACAGACTATACTACATGCACCCCTATCCTACCCTCAGGTAAATTCTTAAACTGAATCTTTCCAGGTACAGGTAAACTCAATGCTAGGTTATTTTTAAACCTCTAATGGACATAGTAGGTGCTATTTATTGAGTGACCCTGCTTTCCTGTTAGCTATTCATTGACCTTTCTCAACTTACACTTTGCTGATCCAGTTGCTATCCCGATACAGAGACAGCCCATTAAGTGGATGCTTCACCTGTAAAATAAATTATGATTAAAATGAATTTTAATCATAAAATTCTGGATTTTATTTAATAAAATATTAAATTTATTTATTCTGGATTTATTCATTCAGACTAGTCACTAACATTTTTCTCTATAAACATTTATTTAAAACATTACATTTTTTATTATATCATCTTGAAAAAAATTTCTTTAAACAGTTACAATCCATAATTTCTGAAGTTATTCCTTCTAGGCTTGTGCTGTTAGTTCTTTTAGTTATGAGAAAGAAAGTTTTCGTTTTTAACATTTTAAAGGGGGCTTCACCCAGTTTTAGCAGTGCTTTCTAGACTTTATGTTCTGCCTACTATCTTCTTTCTAGTTTCTTCCTTCCAGCACATTTTATACTACTGCAACCTAACCTGCAAACACATCACTGCCCTGTTGGGAGACCCTACAGTAACTCCCCAGTTTCCCATGGGATCGAGGTCAAGTTCCCTGACCCTTTTTCATCTCCAGCTTTAATCACTCCAATATGTTTTTTCCCTGCTCATTCAAAACTATAGTCATTCATATGTCTGTTTTTATTCAGTGAGTATTTCATCTGGCTTTCTTATTTAAGTCTCAGGTATGGTTTAAGTTCATTTAACCCTTCCTTAACATTCTGACTCTAGACAACCCTCATAGACACCTACAGTAGTTCAATATAAATGTCTGTCATCCTAATATTTTGTCCAACTTTCATTACACTTTGATGATTAAGGATATACTCACATCTTTCATGATTTTCTCAATAAGTGAATACAACAGTGGGCTGGCAGAAACTTTGAAACTGGTAGTACCTGCAAAGAGATTAACATTGCTCCTCCTTTAGTCAAGCAGTTTGCACGCTACTACTTCTACAGCTATAACTACTTGGCAAACAGGAGGACAATAACCTAATCGATGGCATATACAACAACTCTCCCTCTTTACGAAGTAGACAAAAAAGTGGTTGAGGAGTCAAGCTCTTTAGTGACTGCTAAACACCAAATTTTACTCAACTGAAGCTCTTAGTCCTTGAGTTTGCATATTTAATGTTAACGACTTGTATTTTTGTAACTTTTTGGTTCACCCATGTTAGGGCAGTCATCTATTAGCAATAGCAAGCTTGTTATATTCAATACATTTTGTGGCAAAGGTAAAATAGCAATAATGACTAATAAAATTTAGTTTAATTGTAACTCCTTCCTTTTTCTTCCCCAAATAGACATGTCATTACTCTCCACTTCATCCACTGGCTACATCTGTATTTTTACTAACACCAGACTCTTTCAGAAGTTTGATTATCTTATATTTCTATCCATGAAGCCACAATCTAGCAAGTTGTGAATTAGTCTCCAGAAGTACCATTCTATTGGCATGGTTTATTTCCTCCTGGTCCAGAGTAGATAACTAGTGGTTCTCAAACTTTAGTGCATCATAAGCACTGCTTACAACAGTTTGCTAGATGGTACGGTCCAGATTCTGGTTCAAAAGGTCTAGGGTAGGGCCTGAAATTTTGCATTTCTCACAGTTCCCAGGTGATCCTGATGGTGCTGATCTGGGACCACGTAAAGAACCACTGCTCTAGGCAAGGCAATCCACACCCATATAAATTTATGCATTATTTAAGAGAAAACTATGCCAATCTTTTGATCTGGCTATGTCCAGTGTAGACTGTAAAAAATAACAAGTGCTGCTTTAGAAAGCTTTCTTCTTCTTTTTTATAAGTAGTTTATAAATTTATCATGAAAAGATACTAAAGAAAAGACACTTACCAACAACAGCTTTATCCAGATTAATGTAAGTGAAAGCCTTTAAATGCAATGAGGAAAGGTATCCCTGGAAAAGGAAAAATACGAATGTACTAGAATGTATTCATCCAATTATCACCTACAGAGCTATTATTAGGGATTTCTGTTTAAGTTTGGATTTTATTGAAACTAAATATACAAAGTTAAAAAATCATATAAACAAATCTAAAAGAGCATGGTGTTTGGAAGACAGCTTAAGCAATTACAAGTGGGAGGCCCATTCTGGGTATGGATGAGAGATAGACAATACCTCTAGCCATTCAGTGGCACCAACGGCTCCAAAGTCTCCACCACTCCAGCTGGCAAAGACAATGCTTCTGCTGGGTTTAAACTGACCTAAGAGACAACAAACAGTTAGTTCTATCTTGGAAAAGGTTACAGGTTGGTAACTGACTTAAGATGCATCAGAAATTTCAGATTACAGACTACAGATTCAAAACTATTTCTTTTCCTTTTGAGGCCCCAAGTGAGAAGAACCAAAAGAAATAGAAATAAATTTTAAAAGTAATAGGAGATCATTTGCAAATAAGACCTGAAGTACACAGTAAGGACCAGCTTACTAGACCTCACTCCTACATTCCATTCTTTGAGTCCCATAACTTCCAGACCAAGAGCTATTTGAAATCACAACCGAAGTATATTCTTTGAAAACGATTTGCCTAGAAGTCACTTAAAATACCAGATTACTTTAAAAACAAATGTTTGAGATAGAATTAAAACTCACAAATTTAAGTTTAGGAAAGAGTGAGTTTTCAGAGAAATTAATGATAGTTCCTTTGGGGCTTTTATGGGCCACTACCCTCCACTCCACTCCTCCCCCTCCCCTGGGTACATCCTTTTCTGCATTAATTTACTTTTGTTTATGACTTAAGCACTGCAACTTGCCCTAGGACCCAAAGATTCAAGATTTGTGATGGGGGTTTGCATGTGCGGGTGGGTCGATATAAAAGAGTGGCAAGTACCATGTGACAGTCTTGAAAGTGAGCCTTTCTTACATAAACATATTATATACTATATAATATACTTATAAACCAAATATTCTATATTTTACTTATAAAGTTATATATTATCATTCTATAATCAAACTATAGAACATAGTGCAGAGGTATGACACTGCTTGCTTTCACATGGATTCCTTAGGGACCATGTTAGATTTGCTGTATCATTCTGGTTATGTCAAAGAGAATTTAGGGCCCAAGACAATGCTTTTCAGTGTCTCAAAGAAACTCATGATTCCCAGTACAATTAAGACACTGCACAGAAAACTGTTTCAAAGTCAAAGGCAAATACAACAAAAGACAACGTACTTTGTACTTAAGAATTCAGGGTCTAGGGATTCCCTGGTGGTCAGTGGTAAAGAATCCGCCTGCCAATGCAGGAGATTCGGGTTCAATCTCTGGTCTAGGAAGCTCCCACATGCTGCAGAGCAGCTAAGCTCGTGTGCCACAACTATTGAGCCCGCAATCTAGAGCCCAGGAGCCGCAACTACTGAGCTCATGTGCTGTGGCTACTGAAGCCCCAGGTCCTAGGGCCTGTGCTTTGCAACAAGAGAAGCCACGGCAATAAGAAGCCTACACACCTCAACTTGTCTCAAATAGAGAAAGCCTGTGCAGCAATGAAGACCCAGCACAGCCAAAAATAAATAAATAAACTTTAAGGAATGTTTATGTAACAAAGGCTTACTTTTAAGCCTTTCTCCCATGGTACTTGCCACTCTTATACCCACCCACCCACACATACAAACCCCCATCACATTCTTGAATCTTTGGGTCTGAGGGCCCAGCACAAGCAAACCATAAGAACATAGGCAAAAGTGAGCAAAGCATATTATAACATTTAGAAGCACAGTACATAGATGCTCAAGTTCTCAAAATTTGTACTCTACCTTTTAAGACCATATCGGAAAGTATCCGGGCAAGTGTCAATAGCAGACTTGTTCCTACACTGGACTTTGCAGCTCCAGGACCCCAGGCATCCCTCTGGGCCCCTACTATAACATAGCGATCTTAAAAAAAAAAAAAAAAAAAAAAGATAAATTATTCAAACAGCTTTTAAACTGTTTTCTAATAGTGAAGTCTAGAATAAGCACATTAGTAGAAGGGTAAAAAATGTAGTATATGTAGTAAGGGTAAGAGATACTTACTTCAGACCTGATTTAGGACTCCAGGGATTAAACATTCATACGACAATACTAATCTCTTTTTTCTACATTACTAATTAAGGTTACTCACTGCCTACTTATTTGTGCTCGCTAATTGTCTAGTAAGCACTGAAGTCCAAGGGCTTTCCTTACCAAATGGTATGACTATTTGATAGCAAACAGATATAGTGGCAAACTCCAGCCTGCGTGCCCATTCATTAATATTGTCCATGGCTGTGTTCATGCTGCAGTGGCAGAGTTGAAGAGTTGCAATGGAGACTATTTGGCCTACAACATGTTTATTATTTGCCCCCTTAAGAAGAAATTTGCTTACCTCTGGTCTACTTAATAACTTAAAAAGAGATTTCCTAGGCACAATGGTCAGTTCGACAAGTTAACTTTCTAGGTTGTTATTACCTCCTACTAAAGCTGACACTTGAACAGTTAGTTCACTTTAGGACAGATATGGTTTAGCATTTCAAGAAACCAAGCCCAGTCAGTGCTCCTGCCCTCTCTCCCTCTAGCCACTTCTTTAGTGAGGAAAACCAAACAAAAAGTCCCCAAGGATCTTTACCTGGTTCTTCAAAGCCCTTAATAACTCCAAAGACGTTAAGAATTCTTATCTCCTTCAGCACATTGTTCACGCTAAGTTTCACATTCTTATCCTGTGAGGATACCAGCTTACATGAAGAGTCTGTTCCCCAAATACGAGGACAGTCTCCTTCCATATTTCTAGAAGCAGAAAGTAGAGATCAGAGTTCTGAGTTACTGTTAACTTCCTCACGGCTTACAAAATCAGTGACTTTCGAGGTCAAGAGGACAAATAGAACACACAAAATTACTCACTAGTGACCAAATACTTGTGTTTTACTCTGATCTGTAGGCAGTCATTTGAAAAGTATGAGTTGCTTCCTAGTTTAATGAATTTTTTAAAAAATTACCTATCCCACCTGATGTATGTGTTTCTGCCAGAGAATAGCTATAATTTACATTTTAAATAGACTCCAAGATGGATTAAAAATGAAGTCCGTATCTATAAAGGTGCATCAATACATTCTCATGTTTCCTAACTCTCCACTAACAAGGCAAGTGAAAGTGAGAGCCGCTCAGTCGTGTCCAAGTCTTTGAGACCCCATGGACTATATATATACAGTCCATAGAACTCTCTAGGACAGAACACTGGAGTGGGTAGCCTTTCCCTTTCCAGGGGATCTTCCCAACCCAGGGATCAAACCCAGGTCTCCCGCATTGCAGGCAGATTCTTTACCAGCTGAGTCACAAGGAAAGCCCAACAAGGCAAGTATGCATTCTTATTTCAGTTACGAAAAAATACTCTCATGCTGCTATAGTTAGGTTAGATAGCTTCCCCCTTCTGATTCCGCATGTGTTATCCAAATGACTGCTCAAAAGGGCTTACTTACATAAATAAGTCAAAACATTATTAACCCCCCAGTACGCAAGAACAAGATAAGGGGCTGGCTTCACAGATTAGGAAAGGCTTGTAGGTAGTAGGAAGAAGTAGCTGATTCTAAGTTTGGTTTTAGTCAAAAAGAATCACCTATTAAAAAAACCTATTAGACACATTATTAATAGTCATATATTAAGTCCTTGCATGTAGATGGCTCTTCATTTGATATCAGTAATCCTGCTAAGTAGAATACACTTCAGCTATACAATTATGTCAAACATCACCAGTGTGGTTAGAGTAACTTATTCTATGTCACATAGCAAATAAATACTCACGTGAATGTTTGAAAATAGACTAACATCCCCTGCCAATACGAAGGGATATATCCAGATCAAGATAAAAATTAACGACATGTACTCTAAGCAGCCTGGTTTCTATTTTTAAACAGAAATACTAGTACACTAGGTAGGATATCCAGAAGGGCTAATTATGACTATAAAGCATCTGGGAAGCTCATGAGAACTGAGGATATTCAATCTATAGACAAAGAAACAAATCATTCTGCTGCTAAAAAAGAAAGTCCAGAACTAATGGATATTCCAGGGAATAAGATTTCAGCCCAATACAAATTCTAACAGATCTTCTCCAATAACTGAATGTTGCCGTAGGTAACAAAATGCTTTAACCACAGGAAGTACTCAAGCAGAAGGTACGCCAACAATATTACACAAGAAATTCACTGGGTGGACTGAACAAGGTCTCTTCAAGTTTAACGAATCAAATGTCTATTAAGATCAGTTTATAGAGGAAAAATTTCATTTTTATATACATCAAGTTAACAGCTAACCATCCCCCAAACACCGAACATGTGTTTTAAGCCAATTGTTTTAAGATTTTATCAAATCAACAGATTATTATTTCTCCCTAATCATAAAACTTGACCCTGCAAGATGGCTTTCAAATAAGAACTTACTGAAATAGCTTTTCTGCACCGGCTCTGGTAATTGTTTGGACAGGTATGTTGGGCAATCCTGATGACTGAGATGGTGGAAATTGAGTGTGATTAAAAGAAGGGAATCCAGGTGTGTAAGGGTCACCTGTTCCCAGATGAGCCTAGTGAAACAAAAGAGTAATTAGCTCACACATTTATTCAGGAAATCCCTATAAGATTCAAATTCTGTATGAGGTTATAACCTACATTTATAGTCTGAAAGTCTGAGTGGCTCTATAATATATGACTTTTGTTTTTATATGGCATATGTCAAATTCTTAATTCAAGGTACTATTGGTAAAGTATTTTTAGCAATAAGTAATAATTAGGTTTCAAAGTCATGTAATTCATCTTCTCACTTATTGCTAAAATTCTCCAAGGGCAAAAAAAGTATTTGAGGAAGGCATAGTTCTATTGCTATTAATGTAGATGGAACCCAGCATCAATTTGTAGAACCCAGTAACTTATTTAGTCAAGAAATAAAAACTCACATGTCCAAAAACTGGAAGATTTGCATTAACAATGGGATATTTACTGTAGTCCATGTATATCAAGACACCAATTGCATTTAAACTTTCAGCATTTGCCACCTAAAGAAAAACACATAAAGCTCAGAAAATGAAGATCTAATCAACAAAAATTAAAAGAATACATACTGAACATATACTGAAAGACAAAGGGCTACAGCAGACTACACCAATACTTCCAACATTTCAATAGCTAACATGGATAGGAAAAAATACTTGCCTTAAAATTTAACTTTTTTAAAGAAATTAACTGAAAATTTTACAAGATAATTGTAGATTCATTTGTAGCTTTAAGAAATAAGAGATCCACTGTAAACTTTGCCCAGTTTTCTTTCAAAGTCTGCAGAACTAACAGCCTGAATACTAACATTGATACAATACAATCTACATATATTATTCAGACTTCTCCAGTTTTACTTGCACTCATTCATGTGTTTGTACGTATTAAGTTCTAAACAATCAATCAAAATACCAAACAATTAGTTTTAACACCACAAAGATTCTTCAGTTGCCATTTATTTTCACCCTCAACTTTTGGCAACCACTAATCTCTCTTCCATTTCTAAAACGTTGTCATTTCAAAAATGTTATATACTCCAAAAGCTAAACAAAGAGTTACCATATGACCCAGCAATCTCACTCCTAGGTAGACACACAAGATAATCAGAAATATCTATTCACCTAAAATATATAAATGAATGTTTATTGTAGCACTCTTCATAAAACCAGAAAGTAGACACAGCCTAAATGTCTGTCAACTGACAAGTAAACAAGCAAAATGTGGTATATCCTTACATCAAATACTATTCAGTCAGAAAAAGAAATGAAGCACTGATTAATGGTACAGCGTGGATGAACCTTGAAAACATTATGCACGTGAAAAGAAGCCAGTCAAAAGAGGCAAAATATTGTATGATTCTGGTCATATAAAATGTCCAGAAGAGGCAAATCCATAGCAACAGAGTAGATTAGTGATTGCCAGGGACTAGAAGGAGGGAAGAATGGGGAGTAACTGAAAATGGTATAGGGTTATCTTTAGGATATAATGAAAATATTCTGGAATTAGATCATGATGGTAGTTGCACAACCTGTGTATATACTAAAAACTGAATAGTATACTTTAAAGAGTGAATTTTATGGTATATTGATTATATATCAATTTAAAAAGTAAAAAACACTTCCACTCCAATGTGGTTGCACAATAAAGCTTAACTAACTCTTAAAGACTAGAGATCTCTTCAAGAAAATTAGAGATACCAAGGGAACATTTCATGCAAAGATGGGCTCGATAAAGGACAGAAATGGTATGGACCTAACAGAAGCAGAAGAGATTAAGAAGAGGTGGCAAGAATACATAGAAGAACTGTACAAAAAATATCTTCATGACCCAGATAATCACGATGGTGTGATCACTGACCTAGAGCCAGACATCCTCGAATGTGAAGTCAAGTGGGCCTTAGAAAGCATCACTACGAACAAAGCTAGTGGAGGTGATGGAATTCCAGTGGAGCTATTTCAAATCCTGAAAGATGATGCTGTGAAAGTGCTGCACTCAATATGCTAGCAAATTTGGAAAACTCAGCAGTGGCCACAGGACTGGAAAAGGTCAGTTTTCATTCCAATCCCAAAGAAAGGCAATGCCAAAGAATGCTCAAACTACCGCACAATTGCACTCATCTCACACGCTAGTAAAGTAATGCTCAAAATTCTCCAAGCCAGGCTTCAGCAATATGTGAATCGTGAACTTCCTGGTGTTCAAGCTGGTTTTAGAAAAGGCAGAGGAACCAGAGATCAAATTGCCAACATTCGCTGGATCATGGGAAAAGGAAGAGAGTTCCAGAAAAACATCTATTTCTGCTGTATTGACTATGCCAAAGCCTTTGACTGTGTGGATCACAATAGACTATGGAAAATTCTAAAAGAGATGGGAATACCAGACCACCTGACCTGCCTCTTGAGAAACCTATATGCAGGTCAGGAAGCAACAGTTAGAACTGGACATGGAACAACGACTGGTTCCAAATAGGAAAAGGAGTACGTCAAGGCTGTATATTGTCACACTGCTTATTTAACTTCTATGCAGAGTATATCAGGAGAAACGCTGGGCTGGAAGAAGCACAAGCTGGAATCAAGATTTCCAGGAGAAATATCAATAACCTCAGATATGCAGATGACACCACCCTTATGGCAGAAAGTGAAGAGGAACTAAAAAGCCTCTTGATGAAAGTGAAAGAGGAGAGTGAAAAAGTTGGCTTAAAGCTCAACATTCAGAAAACCAAGATCATGGCATGGCATCTGGTCCCATCACTTCGTGGGAAATAGATGGGGAAACAGTGGAAACAGGGTCAGATTTTACTTTTTTGGGCTCCAAAATCACTGTAGATGGTGATCGCAGCCATGAAATTAAAAGACGCTTACTCCTTGGAAGAAAAGTTATGACCAACCTAGATAGCATATTGAAAAGCAGAGACATTACTTTGCCAACAAAGGTCCGTCTAGTCAAAGCTATGGTTTTTCCAGTGGTCATGTATGGATATAAGAGTTGGACTGTGAAGAAAGCTGAGCGCCGAAAAATTGATGCTTTTGAAATGTGGTATTGGAGAAGACTCTTGAGAGTCCCTTGGACTGCAAGGAGATCCACCCAGTCCATTCTAAAGGAGATCAGTCCTGGTGCTCTTTGGAAGGAATGATGCTAAAGCTGAAAGTCCAGTACTTTGGCCACCTGATGCGAAGAGTTGACTCACTGGAAAAGACTCTGATGCTGGGAGGGATTGGGGGCAGGAGGAGAAGGGGACGACAGAGGATGAGATGGCTGGATGGCATCACTGACTTGATGGACGTGAGTCTCAGTGAACTCCAGGAGTTGGTGATAGACAGGGAGGCCTGGCATGCTGTGATTCATGGGGTCGCAAAGAGTCAGACACGACTGAGCGACTGAACTGAACTCTTGCAGAGAATTCAAAATATAAATAATAAAAACCCTTCCAAGACAACCACTGTCTTTCCATTCTAAGCCCTTGTATAGGTGACTTTTTATTTTCCTTTTTATAAAACACAGTTATAACTGAATCATATACATTAATATATATATATAGAGAGAGAATGTATGTGTGTGTGTATATATACACATAAACCTTGGTTTTATATATATATATAACTTGGTTACACAAACACAATTTAAATGTCTTTCACTTAAGCATTTCTCATAACTCCTTTTTTACTGGAGAACAATTATTGCAAAGTACTCCAAGTAGATATGCCAGTTTCAGAAGTATCCTATAACTTTAGATAACAGGAACTTATTTGATTTGTAGAGTACTTTAATAAATTATATTATCAGGTATGAGAGTTTAACACTGATGGTTTTCAGAATGTAAGAAAATTAACAATACCATTTAGCTATAGAATGATTTTATATATTTAATAACTCATACTCACCTTTTCAGCAAAACTGATTTTTCCAGCTCTTACAATCACTAAAGATCCATTTACAGGCATATTTAAATCCTCAAAGTCTTGTTTAGTGCCAAAATTAGCATGGACCAGTTTGCCCTAGGATAAAGACATTAGATTCAATGAGCATTATGGTATTAGAACAATGACAGAGTCTGCTGAAAGCTGAGTGCCAAAGAATTGATGCTTTTGAACTGTGGTATTGGAGAAGACTCTTGAGAGTCCCTTGGACTGCAAGGAGATCCAACCAGTCCTTCCTAAAGGAGATCAGTCCTGGGTGTTCTTTGGAAGGAATGATGCTAAAGCTGAAACTCTAATACTTTGGCCACCTCATGTGAAGAGCTGACTCATCTGAAAAGACCCTGATGCTGGGAGAGATTGAGGGCAGGAAGAGAAGGGGACGACAGAGGATGAGACGGTTGGATGGCATCACCGACTCAATGGCCATAGGTTTGGGTGAACTCCAGGATTTGGTGATGGACAGGGAGGCCTGGCATGCTGTGGTTCACGGGGTCGCAAAGAGTCAGACACAACTGAGCGACTGAACTGAACTAAATATTCATATCTTTCATTACCTTATGATACCTTTCATTTAATTAACATTGACTATTTATGTTAATTTACATTGCTTCAGATATTTGGGAGAAAGAGAAAGGATAATTAAAATATGCTTAAGCAAAGAGGTATCTGTCATTAAAAACACTGTAGACTAGCCAAGGCAGAACCAATTACATAATGTTCCTATACTTGAACTGCAGATAACCAAGGACATAAGAATTAACTGAAAGCTGTGATAATAAATCCATCCAAAAGTTGTTTTAGAATAAACTAAACTTGCAGAGATCAACTTTTAGATGTTTATGTAAGTTGTCATCATAATGCTCCTAAACTCTATCAGAGTTCAGATGAATGGCTATAAACTGACATTAGCAACTAAATATCTAAACACAGATAGCATTCAGGTGAACTAATCCTCTCCACATTCTTTAACAGAACAACCTACTGAGAGAGTTAATTCTTAGGTAGGTTGATAAGACGTCCAGGGCCCCCAAGGAGAAGAAAGGGGTCTCTTGAGGAGAAAAGGACAAACATTTTTTTCTACATTCCTTAGTCTTAGTCACAGAAAATGTTTTTCCCAGAACTAATGATTACACGTTAGGGGACGACAGAGGATGAGATGGCTGGATGGCATCACTGACTCGATGGTGATGGACAGGGAGGCCTGGCGTGCTGTGATTCATGGGGTCGCAAAGAGTCGGACAGGACTGAGCAACTGAACTGAATGATTACACAACAAAGCTCATCTTGCTCAAGGGTATATTTTTCCTTAAGCTCTGTACCTTGGTTATCTTGTTATATTAAGACTTATGGGAATGGGTCTGGTAAGACCTTTCTATTGTTCGTTCTAACTTTGTTAATTTAAGATGTATGTTGTGGGAGTGGGTCAGGTAAACACATATAAGGCCTTGATACACTAGTGAGTGGGGGCGCTCTGTCCTCTTCTGATGTCTATGTCAGTAGCTTTGTCTGTCCTTTTTCACTGTCATAAAACTTCTGCCACACAAAAGGTCTTGAGTGATCAAGCCTGGTCCCTGGTCCCGAAGCTAAATCTTCTTCAGAGATCACGAATCCAAAATTGTTGACTGTAAACTATTACTACCTACCTCCAAAACACTGGCTTGTGGGTGGCCAGTGAAAGTGATACAGCACAGGCAACCAGGAAGACAGAGAAGAACCATAAAACTTCATTTGGCTCAGAAGACAATCTTCAGATAAGACTCTGGCATATAAATATGTGGATTTTAACCTAAAAAACCTAGATAGATCTAGCTAGCTATTTTTCAACTTCTATAGTAGTTTGGCCAAAGTTGCCTAAATTTTAAAAGATCAAGCAGTAAAGCATCAAACTAACATTAGACTCCAGCCAAGATGGTTATTTACATCTGCCTCCACATAAGGGTGAATCTGATACATGAATTCATTCAGTAAATCCTAGCATGTGTCAGGCACTGTCCGAGGCTCTGTGACATAGCAAAAAATGAAACTAACTCCTAGCCCTTTGTGTAGCTTACATGCTAGTGTGGAAACAAGTGAATAATGTCAGGCTCTGTACTTACAGGGTAAGGAGAAGGGACTGGAGGAAGGCCATTTTTGATAAGATAATCAAAGAAGACTTCCCTAGGGAGGTAACGCTGGAGAAGAGACTCCAGTGCAATGGGAGGGAAGAAGCCATGCTGATATTTAAGGGAGGAGTGGGACAGACAAAGAGAAAGGCGATCTAGAAAGGCCTTGAGGTGGGAGCATGTTTGAGTTAGAGTGTTTGAGGAACAGCAGGGAGGCGAGAGTGGCCACAGCAGAGTGAGTGAAGAGCAGAGCAGCAGAATCACTTAGGGCCTTGCCAACCAAGCTGAGGACTCGGGATTTTAACTGTGGCATAGGAGGGATGAGAACAAAAATATCCCATGACCAGCTACATTTTACAAGTAAACTTATACTAAGAACAGGAAAAGACAATGAGTTTTCGAGCTATTCAACAGGGGAATAAGAATCATGCATGGCTTTGCCTTACTCACAGTAACGGTCGCAGCCTTACTATATGCCACGTAACCCTCAGGACTCTCCACTGGGTATGCCTGACTGCCATTACCGCTTGTACTTACTATAGACACCGAGTTTTGAGAACTGTGGGGGAAAAAAAAAAGGTTAAGGGAAAATGAAGTGAAGGCATCTTTGAGAAAAAAATTAAATGGATTTAATACATTTAGCATTTGACATACATTATTTATTTTGGAGGTCTTTGCTATAATTAGGGCTTCCCTGGTGGCTCAGATGGTAAAGAGTCCACCTGGAATGCAGGGACCCAGGTTTGATCCCTAGGTCAGGAAGATCCTATCAGGCAAGATGGTAGGAGTGAGGTTACCCATTCCAGTAATCTTGCCTGGAGAATTCCATGGACAGAGGAACCTGGTGGGCTACAATCCATGGGGTCACAGAGTCAGACAATAATTAGCACACCTGAGAATAGCTAATTCTATAAAATGAGGTTACCATCTTTCAACATACCTGCCTTTGACCTGAATCTTAATAAAATGTTCATCATGCCAGACTTTGCCGAGTTTACAGTCCTGTAATTGATTTTCAATGAAAAAAGCCAAACTGGTATCTTTTTCAGATCCAGCTTCACGTGGGACATAAGAATTTTCATTCAGCATCCTGGAGGGGAAAAAACTCACTGTTAAATGAACTAAAGTTTAACTTAAACACTGAACTCAAATATCAAGCAAGTTGTCTTAAAAGCATAACTCAATAAAATAACTGTAACCCAAAATTCTGGATTAACCAGAAAGAGACAAGCTTAGAAGGAAAAGAAAAAAAAAAAGCATCTATATTTGCAGGAATTAAACCTCTTTATCTACTGTAAAGCCTCATCCCTATATATCTGCTTAGGGTAATTTTAGGGGAAAAGAGTATCCATAAGATCTGCTCTAAGCGAAATGAAAGACAGTGTTACTGTTGGTGTATTCAAGACATACAGCTTCAATTTCACTTCTTGAAGCATTCTGAATATCCCAGAAGCAAAACTCCTCTTCGTTTTGATATCTCATGACTCTTTGTAAATATACACATCACATGAGTTATATAATCTTTTTTGAGACTATAGCCTCACCCTCACTTTATCCATAATGCCTAGTGTACAGTACACACAAAAATATTCACCAGAAGAAGTAAAAATGCCAAGATTTCTCATTTAAGACCAAAAGAATTATTGTCCCATTGAAACTATTCGGGGTTAACAAAAGGTAAAAGATGAGCACCCCATGCTTACTGCAACTAAACAAAGCCCGTGCACGCAGCAATGAAGACCCAGTGCAGCCAAAAAAAGAAAAGTCTAAAGACAGAAACCTGAAGGATACTTCTTAGGGTATGGGTTGAGTAAGAACCAGAAGAAATCAAGAAATACTTGAGACTTGGGCTGTTGGTTAGTCCTGAGCTAGAGGATGAAAAAAGCTGCTGATTCCTTTATGGATAGTAGCAGGGCTCAGCATGACTTACAGGGGAATGAGATGGAGAATCAGAGAAGAACAAAGTCTGACAGCAAGCAACAGGCTACAAAGAACCATATGACAAAAGACCAAAAGCCTATGAATTTTCTTTAAAAAAAAGGGGGTGGGGTGGGGGGAGAATCTGCCTGCAATGCGGGAGACCCGAGTTCGATCCCTGGGTTGGAAAGATCCCCTGGAGAAGGGAATGGCTACCCACTCTAGTATTCTTGCCTCGAGAATTCCACGGACAGAGAAGCCTGGTGGGCTACAATCCCTGAGGTCGCAAAGAGTGGACACGACTGAGCAACTGACGCTTTCACTTTCACTACCCTTGACTGAAAATGTCTCGCCTGTTCTAACCAGCTTTTCCTCCAGACTGTCACCCTTGTTTTATTCCATTGCACCTAATAGTATTTGCTTAGGCACTGAGGTTGGACTTGTGAAGCAGCTCAGGCTTACTTGATGGCCCTGGCAAAGTCTACGGCATCCAGTTTTCCTGACAACGTTGATTTGAGGTCTGCCCAGAATATGCGAGGTACTCCAGGGAGTTGCTCTTCTGATTCGAAAGTTTCTGTCTCCTCTGGGCACGAAGGCTGTGTTCCTGCCTCTTTCCCACAATCTTGTGATTCCACACGTCTACAATAGCCCAAGTAGCCAATCATAAATCCTAAGGATAAAGAGTTTCAGAGGTGAATTCAAAGAATTTCATTTATACTCCGTTCCTGTAAGAATTGTTAATATTTTCAAATGCTAGCATTAAATTAAACTGTAAGGCATCTGAAAGTAAATGACACATCTCAGCTTTGTCTATTTTAAACCATTCAATCTATTATATAATAATTTCATTTTAAACAGTTAGCTTTTCAAAGCAAAGGTAACTTTTCTTCCCAGAAGCCTTCTGTGAATCCTCAGGGCCAGCATCTATGCTACAAATACCCTGTGCAAATTTCTAGTGTAACATTTGCACATTACACTGAAATGATCCCTGTGTTGCTCTTCTCCCACCAGGCTAACCTCAAAGGCAGGTGTAAAATCTTAGGCATCACTGTATTCCTGGTATCTTGCACAATGCACTACATAAATGTTTGCTGAGCTGGATGAACAAACTTCCTAGAGTTGACAACAAGGAATTTTTAAAGTTTTGAATGGCTGTTCTTACCAATCAAGAAAAAGACGATTACAGCAATGATCCCGTAGCAGACATATCCATTTAACCTTTTCGGTTTTGCGATACTGGTTTGGTTGCCCCTCATGTTACTGTCAACATTTTCTTCTTCATCTGCAGCTAATTTCATCTCCACATGACTGTTATCACCATCTACTTGCCGAGCCAGACTAAACCTGGTATATGACAATGGTTCTCCACCAAACTGAGATTTTAAAAAAAAAGAAAAGAAAGCATTATGAAGGAGAAGAAAGGGAACTGGGACATTTAAAGGAAGCTTGATCAGGTGCTACTGGGCTATTACTATGACTTGTTGTACATTCTCAAGGAAAAAGTTCCCTTTTCAAGCTAGCACACTTCCTTGTGCCCAGTTCTGTCAATAGCATAAGAGGGCTGGTTCATACACTGGCCTTTATCTCATTCAGCCTTTTCATTCAGTTTCTGTTATCATGTCTACTGATAGACATTTTGACCAGTGCTTTCTTTAGTTTATCTGAACTATCTGACTATCTCTTCACTATGCCCTGAAACTTCTTACATGATTTTCCATAATTAACTCTACTCAAGACTGAATATAACCTTCCTTTGTGAGATCTAGTACACCTCAAGACCACCACTTCAAACATAAATGAGTAACTGATGATAGCTTTGGTTATTTTTTCTTGCTTACTGGGTGAAAAGCATCTTCATATGCTTCAGACTCTTGCAAACTGGTGACAGAGAAATACATCTTAAAATCATACCAAGTTAGAGAATGCTGATCTGGCTTGATCCATCATTCTGAGCTGCCACACAGAAGAGCCTAGACACAAAACAGAGAATTAGCATAATGAGATATCTAAGAGTCAGATGCGATTGAGTGACTTCACTATCACTTTTCACTTTCATGCACTGGAGAAGGAAATGGCAACCCACTCCGGTGTTCTTGCCTGGAGAATCCCAGGGACGGCGGAGCCTGGTGGCTGCTGTCTATGGGGTTGCACAGAGTTGGACACGACTGAAGCGACTTAGCAGCAGCAGCAGCAGCAACACAGACACCACTGTATTAGACTAGTGAGGACTTTCCATTAAGTATTATATATCGTTTACTTTTAAATATATTATCACCTTTCTAGAAAGGATCTTTAACCAAGATAGTTTAACATGACAACTAAATTTAGGGTGACCCTTGACTAGCTACTGAATTGAGGGGGGGATGAGGTGAGTTGAGGACAGCCTGAAGGATATTATTGGGAGAAGTAAGAAATTTGAATACAGACTATATCCTAGACAACAGTATTGTATCAATATTAGATTTAGAATTGTGATATGGTACTGCATTTTCTGGAGGACTATGTCCTTGTTAGGAGATTAATGCCAATGGTTTTAAGCATGAAGTATCGTGATGTCTGTCACTTACTTTCAAATAGTTCACTTTAACTGAATTTACTAGACAAAGAAAAGGGACAAATACAAAAGACAATAGACTGGCACCTGAAAAAAAAAAAAAAACTAACAAAAGTAAAATTAAGCCAAAGACTGGTTATGCTACACAAATCAGTAACAAATCATGCCAACAGAAAAGGAGAGAAAACCTGATCTTTCTGATTAAATGAACAATTTCTAACAAATGATTTGATAGATCTTTGATGCAAAAAGAATAGATAAAAGAAAAGCATAGAGTATGCTATTTTACAGATGAAAAGGCCAATTATTTGAGACCTTAAGTGACTTGTTCAAGGTTGAAAACTGATCACCTAAAAATGAGGTCCAACAGCTTTCTATGAAACTGGTTTTACAGAGAGCATGTTCTCATCTCCAGAAATTTAAGAAATTACTTTTAACTTTTTTCAAAGCAAACTATGCCTCTGTAACTAAGAGTCTTAAAAGTTAAAGCACAGGTATTAATTGAAATCTAGATTTTTCTAATTAATTTGGTTTGAGTGCATCTAGATGCTTGAACGTATGTTGAGATGTATAAAAAGACATTTATTTCACACTATTTTAAAGCTTTTCCTCTAAAAGTATACTCATAGCACATTTAACACCCACACAGCAAAAAGCAAAGAAACTATACAAACTGGCATTAGAAAAGTCTCCTATCAAACTCTATTAACAAAAGAAAAAAAAAAATTTTTTTTTAATCCTCAAGCTTTAAAGACCAGAGCCAACAAGCAAAAGTTCATACTCTTAGAAGCACAATCTCACCCCATCTGGTACAAAAAGCTTATCACTATCAACACCCCATCTGGTACAAAAAGCTTATCACTATCACTGCACTCAACTGTATAAACCCAATCACTAGAGCCAGAACTGGAAGGCCCCACCCTGAACCAATTTTAATCACCCTTTTCTAGGAAAAAAGGGCTTACCAGCTTAATATGCATCTGACTCAGCCACTCCTCAAGGTTTCTAGTTTTAAATGAATTTTAAGACTAAAGTGACAACACATTCAAATAAGTGATCTAAATAAAAGGTATAAATAAACAATGAGGAGATTGAGTGCACGTCTAAAGAAACAGATATTAATAGCACATGTCATGATTTTGCATAGTTAAAATATATTTTTTACTGAGCAAACAGATACACTATTTCTATTTCAATCCCCAGACACAAAATTAAGCCTGTAACATAAAAGAAATCAAGTCAGAGGAGGAAAAAAAGTGTGACCTAGGTAATTCTCATTTTTTTTAATTAACTTATTTTTTATTGAAGGATAATTGCTGTACAGAATTTTGCTGTTTTCTGTCAAACCTCAACATCAATCAGCCATAGGTATACATATACCCCTCCCTTTTGAAACTCACTCCCATCTCCCTCCCCATCCCACCCTTCTAGGTTGATACAGAGCCCCTGTTTGAGTTTCCTGAGCCATACAGCAAATTCCGGTTGCCTATCTATTTTACATATTACCATATGTAAGTTTCCATGGTACTCTTTCCATACATCTCACCCTCTCCTCCCCTCTCCCCATGTCCATAAGTCTGTTCTCTATGTCTGTTTCTCCATCATTGCCCTGTAAATAAATTCTTCAGTACCATTCTTCTAGATTCCATATATATGTGTTAGAATACGATATTTATCTTTCTCTTTCTGATTCACTTCACTCTATATAATAGGTTCTAGGTTCATCCACCTCATTAGAACTGACTCACATGCATTCCTTTTTATGGCTGAGTAATATTCCATCATGTGTGTGTACTACAACTTTTTTATCCATTCATCTATCCATGGACCTCTAGGTTGCTTCCATGTTCTAGCTACTGTAAAGAGTGCTGCAATGAACAATGGGACACTTGTGTCTTTTTCAATTTTAGGGGTGGAACTGTTGGGTCACATGGTGGTTTTATTCCTAATTTTTTAAGGAATATCCATACTGTCTTCCATAGTGGCTGTATCAATTTACATTCTCACCAACAGTGCAAGAGTGTTCCCTTTTCTCCACACCCTCGGTAATTCTCATTTTAACTCCATCATTTAAGCCCACATCTGTGAAGAACACAATTCTATCCACATTTTCATTCTATCTAAAATGATATCCACAAAGGCTCTTCCTAAAGTTTTACCCATAACAAAATTGAGTCATTTTTTCAAAATAATTTCACCCATTAGTAAAGCTTTCTATTTAAAAGAATCCCTTAATGTTTTTTCTAACTGAAATGTGCTCTAAAAGCATGGGAGAAAAACTTTTCATACCAACCTATAAACAAGTAGTTCACAAGACTACATATATAAGCCAAACAACTCTTACTTAGCTTATTTCAAGATGTCACCATCAGTGCTAACAATCTATTACAAAAGACAACCCAAAATCACCTTGATTTTTATTTATATTAGCTTCTTGTGTATCCTTGGTGTTCTCAATGATAACTGGGAAAAATATTCAGTTTCTCACACTAATGAAAATTCAGGTAAGCAAAATCAGAGCCCCACATGTTTTGAACATGAAATGGAAGAAATGTTTTAAACTGAGCCATGGGATGGAAGACAGAAGGCAGACAAAGGTAATAGCTAGACAACAGTCCCAAGCTTCTTTCAAATTCAAATCATCTTATTCCTACTTTCTTGATATGTGGCATTAATTTTCTATTTAATTTTTTAATATGGTAATTATCTTGAGGTCTTATGCTACTTTGGGATGTCTTAAAAATCATAGGTCTGTACAAAATATATATAGCTAATGAGATTAGGTACCAAAATACACTTTCACCTACATAGAAAACATATTCAAAGCCACTACTCCACTTTACCTGAAATAAAAATAAGACACATGTTTTTTAATACAACCCCATTTCAATTTAGAAAACAAGCCACAGTTTCAAGTCCTTGGAGCTCACATAAATGAAGTTTCTCTGTCTGCTTCTCTGTTCTAGAGACCTTCACCACCTAATAACTTCACTGCCCTCTACCTTCTCCAGAATGAGACAAAATCCAGCCCCGACCTCTACCCACTAACATTCTTCCTTTGTTCTTAAAGTCCTACCCATTTCTTCCCGGATCAGCTCAAGGGCCATCTCTATGAAGCCTTCTCTGACTGATTTCTCTATCCCACAAAATTTGATGTGGAATTATGTGGTAATCAACAAAGTAAAGACAACTTTATTTTTTAACAGTACCAAGGCATGCTAAATGTACATGAGGTTCACATTTCATATAATTTGGAAATTATATGAAAAGGAGTATAATGAAAACCTTGGATGTAGACTCTTCCCATCCTTGCTACTCACTGGGCAAAGCTTGGGTAGGTAAGAAATTTTTAAAAGTAGAAAAACCTTAACCTTTACCTGGCAGAGCTCCAAGATGTCAAGTAATTGGTTATAGAAACCCATTTTGTAAACAGTTTCCCAAGACACTTATGCATTTGCAGGTGAAAATGAAAAGATTACAGGAACTTACAAAACTGCATGGCCCTTAGAACACATAGCTTGGGTATACCCAGAATGACTTATAAAGAGACGGCTGGTCAAGGTTTTTACTAGCTTTAAGAGTCTAACTTTATGAGCCTAAAATGAAAAAGTAGTGGAAGGAATCAAAGAAAACAAAGCAAAATGTTCATTCTTATTTAGCTTTCTGAGAAAATGATTGCTCAAGTTGAAGGTCAGGACCACCTGAAGTCCCTGCAGTCTATCTGTGTAGTGGTCATCTGAGAGAGCAGACAGAGGGGGCACACACACAAGAGCTCTAAAAGACCTCAGTCATTTTTAAGAGCTTTCAACTGTTGTCGGATTCAAGGTGAACTGGGAGCTTTCTTCATTACAAATAGCTACGTAATCAAAGGCAAGTAAATACCACTCCTTAGGGCAGAGTTAGCTGAGTTGTTTGCTATCCAACAGTCCTCCGCACAGGCTAGGTTCACCACCACCATTCCTTAACAAGAACATTCCATCAAAGACAAGTTGAAGGGTACTATGCTACATACAGACTTTTGGAAAACATTTCCTATCAATGACAAAATTTTAATTCTGGATTTTGTGTAACATATTGAGTCTATTACAGTCCCAAATTGAGAAAAACAACAACAAAAACAGTCAATCCTAAAGGAAGTCAATCCTGAACGTTCATTGGAAAGACTGACGCTGAAGCTTCAATACTTTGGCCACCCAATGCGAAGAGCCAACTTGGAAAAGACCCTGATGCTGGGAAAGACTGAGGGCAGGAGAAGGGGGTGACAGAGGATGAGATGGTTGGGTGGCATCACCGACTCAATGGACATGGGTTTGCGTAAACTCCAGGAGATGGTGAAGGAAGGACAGGGAAGCCTGGGGTCCTGCAGTCCATGGAGTGGCAAAGAGTCAGACATGACTTAGCAACTGTCTGAACAACAATAATCCAAAACTGAGGAAAAAACCAAAGCAAAACAAAAAACCTCACAGGACCAGTCAGTATTTTAGGGAGCCTAACCTTAATTTTCAAAGCAGAAAAATCAGGGAGGGAATTCCCTGGCAGTCCAGTGGTTAAGATTCTGGACTCCCACCGCAAGGGGCACAGGTTTCAGCCCTGGCCTGGGGAACTAAGACCCCAACCACTTCTGGAAATCACCTTAAATGTCTTGGTCAATAAGGTCAAATTCCCCAGCTCAGCAACGGAATCAGCATCTAGTATTCCAAACTCCTATCTAAGCCTCGAATAAAGGTTATCAGGTGTCCAAATACTTCTGTAATAGGATAACTATCTCCTCGTTCAACCTTCTTACCAGAAAAAGCACTAGCAATCAATTTCCTTGGCATACCCAGTCACCACAATCTGGCCTATGGCAAAATGTTAACCTGGGTCAAGTCACAACTGGCCCACCCGCCCCATTACTAGCCTACAAAGCTGTCCACTACCAACAGTGATACAATGGGCTTCCAAGGCGTTTTATATCGTCAAGCACAGCCCTTTGATACCACATCGCTAATTTCCTGATGGCAAAAGCAGATTCCAATCCAAATAGCTTTTACTTGGCCCCTAGACCATAGCTTTCACAAAGTAGAAGTCTTATTCCTACGGTCTCCCATCTGTTAGTGAGAAGAGCCTAGCAATCCAAATACCTGCGGGATTCAGTCGGCTTAGAAAAACTGAGAACCCACACACAAGGCCAACAGGCAGCGCCGAAAGATCAGGTTGTACTAGAGTTCAGATATACAGCTTACAGAAACCCTTGTCTACATGCCCAGGACACAGTCGTAATGCAGTCTACTGAGGACAGCTTTGTCCCTTTCAACAATGAGACCACGGCCCCGGCAGGCCCCGAGGAATCCAAGGGCTACGAGCTCAAGGTCATCCACGCACCCCGACAGCCGTCCCCTGGGAATACTTCCTGAAAGGGCCACGTGCTCCCCGCAGAGCGGCTCAGCGCTGCGGCAGCGTGGCTGACGCCTCGCTCCCGGGCCTGCAGCCTACGGCTGTCCCAAGAGTGCCTGCATCTTCTCAGGGCGAGCTAGTGAGGAAAAGGGATCCGAGTGACCTGGGAAGCCGGGAGCAAAATAGCAGGGCGTAGAACGACAGTGGAACACCCCTCATATCGCCCTCAGGACCCTAACAGAACCTATTCGCAGGACTGGGGGCCGAGGGGCGGAGGGCACCGGTAAGGGAAAGGTCGGGCAGCCCGCCCCGCAGCGCCGCTGCACCCCGCTTGCACCTGCAGCCTGGCTCCGCTCCCCGCCACAGCCCCTTTCCCGCCGCCACGCGGGCTACGTTCCCGCCCGCCAACCCGGAGGCGCTGCAGCCTCCGGGCGCCCCTCGCGGCTCCCCAGGCTGCTGGACCGCACCGAGGAGGGTCGCACCCAAGCCCGCTCCGAGCAGCCCCCCGCAAGCTGAGGGGAGGGTAGGAGAGTCGGCGGGATTCTAGCAGCCGCGTGTCACTCACAGAAGGACCTCCCCGTCCGCTGCTTCCCGGCCCGCCACCAGTCTTTGCCGACACCCTCTGGTGGGATAACCACCCCCAACCTGCAGTTTATAGTTTGGTCCCGCCCTCTCCCTTGCGTCACTTCCTATATCACGTACACCTTCAGAGGCGCTCGGGAAAAAGACAGCCTGGGGCTAGGAGTGGACAGGCAGTCGGATGGAGTCCCTCCGCTGGAGCGCGGGACCGAGGTCGGAGGGAAAAGGCGCGAGACTGCAAGTGCAGGAGGGGTTGGGCGAGTGGTGTACTAACTTCCTCCTCGCGTCCTTGGCTGACGCGCAGCCGCAGCCCTGCCTCCCGGAGCCCTCAGTCTAACCTTGACCGATCTTCTGGCTGTGCAGTGCAAGGTCAAATGGTGTTAGCGTTTACTCGTAAATGCTGGATACTTAAACTGAAATATTTATTTTAAAGTGTCTGTCGTTGATGGAATATTAAGTAGGCACTAAAGCCATGTTGTGAATATATGTTTTGCAGCTTCAGAAATAGGATAAGCAAAGCAGAATTAAAAGCAAAATGTAATTGTATAGCACAGGGAACTATATTCAATATCTTGTAATAATATTTAATGGAAAAGAATCGAAAAATAGAGATATGTATTTGTATAACCAAATCACTTCGCTGTACATCTGAAACTCACAATATTGTAAAGCAACTATAATTTTTTTTAAAGGGAAAATGCAAATTTGTATTTCGGATGTATAAAACCCGCCCTTGAATCACTAAGACTGGCATAGAACTTGGCAGAATATTTTAATGCATGAGGGAATGGAAGAGAAAATAGAAACAAGCGATTTATTAGGGTGATAGAATTGTAGAACTTTGATGTTCCTTGCCATTGTTGTTATTATAGGATTGTGCAATGCGTAATAAATAAATAAAATGGACTGTTAATCACTTTCTAAACTCTGCTAGCAAACTTCTCACCGTTTCCCTCCCTTTGGTCGGTAATATACAGTGAGCGAGATTAGACACGTTTACAAATAGCCCCTAAGCGAGAATATTCTTGGGCCATAAAAAGGGTTACAGATAAAGCGCTCTCCAGGTCAGAGCCTAGAGGGAAACAACAACAGTCCTCTGAAATGCAAATCTCTTTCCCGACCTTGAGATTCTGCTCTTCCCCTTACTACCCGCAGGGATGTCTGTCCACCGCCCTTCTCTATACTCTGGTTACCTAAAGTCTCTCGCTAAGGAGAAGTATTTTAAAATCTCTTATGTAGTAATATCGCTGCACCTTAGTGGATCTACACAGAAAAAAAGCAGGGTATGGAACAGATTCGTTTTGATGGGGCCAACTTGAAATTCTGACAGCAGGTCGACTGAGTCCCTTCTCCTTCCCAGGCCGGTGGGACTTTAAAAGAAAAGAAACAATGCTGATATCCAGGTGAAAATCTTATAACCACGTGGAGAAAATTTAATTAGGAGATTGCAGGTCAGGATATAATCTATAAAAATCCAAATTAAAATGTTTACATTGACTAGAATGAAACCACAAAGAAGACACTAAAGAGCATGTCAATTATATGTTTATTTTCATGCTTTTATTAGTAACAAGGGATACAATGCAATTACATTCCTTTCACTATCCCTTTCTCCCTAGAAGCGCTGCGGGATCTCCCTCCTCTGTTATTTCAAGTAGATCAAAATTAATTTGTCATGCTTTGTTGTGGAACCTATACGGAGAGGCAACTCTGCTTTGTCTGATATTGCATACATATGTTCAAAGATTTTACTTTTTTAAATCAGAGTTTCATTGTTGTTGCCATTATTGCATAGCATTAGCTCCCACTTCTGGAGACCAATAACTTGGATGTTTGCAATGAAATAAATTTTTGGCAACTTTATTTAAATTATTCATCATAACTGAAATGGATATTATTCAGTTTCCAGCCTTCCATGGACTTGCATAAGACTTACCTAAAATCCATGCAGTTCTTCCAAAAGGCACACAAAAATTGTTTTAAAATCATGTATACTAGAAGTTTGCATAAGGGAAATTGGAGACTAGAGAGGGGTGTACAATGTGCTTAAATAATAAACAAGCAAGTAAATAAATAAAAGCCCTGGAGATCTGGGGAAAGAGCACAAAAACTGAAGTTAAGCAACTAGAGTTCTCAACTTTCTTGAGCCTGGGTTGTATCAGCTCTTAAATGAGAATAAAAAATACTTGCTTCACAGATTTTCTGTGTGTTTAAATGAGATAAGGCAGGTGCAGTCTCCTAAAACCACAGTCTACTCTGGCACAGAGAAGATGCTTGGTTGAGTCTGTCTGGGTGGAATAGAGCGGGATCAGGCAGGAAAAGTAACATGGAAGATGTCTTCAGGCCAGACTTAGACTGATGAGGAGACCGGCTTCCTGTGGTGTATATTAAAAATCCTACTCTATGTAAATACCTCAGGGAAACCAGTGGTGGAAGAGAGTTACAGGAATCATAAGCTGCAAAATTCTCCCTCCCTCCCTTTTCTTCACCTTGAGATGAAAGCAGGAATCTTCCTATTTTCAGTGAGAGAGGAATAACAGGAAAAAGTAAAGCAGAGAAGTCACTGATGAAGTGAAAAGGGCCCCAGCCTCAAAGTTACCAACTAATCCAGAGCTGTCCCAACTGTGCTGCAGAACGATGGGTTTAATGGCGCTCTATGCCTCAGTTTTCCCATTGGCCACATAGAGATAACATGCTTTTATTTCCTTCACCAGGAAAATAACTTTTTCCCCCCTAAAAAGTAGGAAAGCTCCTTAAACTACACAGTTATACAAATACAAGGTCCTGCTAGTTCAGAGCCCAAGCCAAATGAGTAAATGTGGCCTGGAAACTGAAAAGTTCTAAGCAACTAGCAATGAGGCTGTTTGTCCAGAAAAGGAAAGTTGTCTTTGATAGCTTCTGGTGAATAGTGTCAGATTCTTGATCTCTGAAGAAGCAGATTTAGCTTTGGGACCAGGGACCAGGCTTGATCACTCAAGAGCTTTTGTGTAGCAGTTTTATAAAAGTATGAAAAGGGACTGAGAAAGTTTCTGACATAGACATCAGAAGGGAGACGGAGGGTGCCCCCTTTGCTAGTCTTAGTAAGGGAATTAAATACTTTTTCATTAGTTACTACAATAAATCAAAAGAATATCTCAAGGTTGTAAAAATTTTCCCAGACCCACTCCCACAATCTATAAAGACCCACTCCCACAATCTATCAAAAAAGCTGAGTGCCGAAGAATTGATGCTTTTAAACTGTGGTGTTGGAAAAGACTCTTGAGAGTCCCTTGGACTGCAAGGAGATCCAACCTGTCCATCCTAAAGGAAATCAGTCCTGAATATTCATTGGAAGGACTGATGCTGAAGCTGAAACTCCAATACTTTGGCCACCTGATAGAAAGAACTGACTCACTGGAAAAGACCCTGATGCTGGGAAAGATTGAAGGCGGGAGGAGAAAGGGTCAACAGAGGATGAGATAGTTGGATGGCATCACTGACTCAATGGACATGAGTTTGAGTAAACTCCAGGAATTGGTGATGGACAGGGAGGCCTGGCGTGCTGCAGTCCATGGGGTCACAAAGAGTCTGACAGGCTGAGCGATTGAACTGAACTCCCACAATTTACATTTTAAGATGACAGGATTATAGTTAACAATAGAAAGATCTTACCAGACCCACTCCCATAATATACATTCTAAAATACCAGGATTAGTCAGGAAGGAGAAACAAGCAAGATACATTGTTGTTATATAATCCTTACTAAGGAATGTAGGGGGAAAAGTTTGTCCTTTCCTTCTCTTTGAGAATTCCAGACCCCTACCTCCTCTTCCAGAGCCCCAGACCCCTTTCTCCTCCTCAGGGACCCCAGACTTCTTATCAACCTGCCTAGGAATTGACTCTCTCATCTTCAGTGGCACTTGACTGCCCTGATTCCAGTTAAAATGACTCCGTTATTGATAATGGCTAAGAGGAAAAGGTAATCAATTACCATTTATTGCATTTATACAATAATGCTCATTGAGTAGTATTGTGGGCTTCTCTGGTGGCTCAGATGGTAAAGAATCTGCCTGCAATGTGGGAGACCTGGGTTCAATCCTTGGGTTGGGAAGATCCCCTGGAGGAGGGCATGGCAGTCCACTCCAGTATTCTTGCCTGGAGAATCCCCATGGACAGAGGAGCCTGGAGGGCTACAGCCCATGGGCTCACAAAGAGTGGGACATGACTGAGTGACTAAGCACAGCATAGAACAGCATTGTGTGTCCAGCAAAGATACCTATAGAGATAGGAAAGGAATCTGTACCCCTGAAAATGCAAACAACGTGGCTGGGGAAATAGAATTTATACTTAAAGAACAAATAATAAGGATCCAAATATGAAATACAAGCAAAAATAAGTGAATCAAGGTCTGCGACAGCCAACTGCCGAGATCTGAAAAGGAAAGTAAGATTTTAGTGTGTTTATTAAGGGAGACTGTACTTCTCTACTCTAAATCTTGTTCCAAATTATACTCCTGTTCGTGCTCAGTCATGTCTAGCTCTTTGTGACCCCATGGACTCCTCTGTCCATGGGATTTTCCAGGCAAGAATACTGGAGTGGGTTGCGTACGGGATCTTCCTGACCCAGGGATCGAACCTGAGTCTCCTATGGCTCCTGCACTGGCAGGCGGATTCTTTGCCACTGAGCCACCTGGGAACCCATGTATGCTTATTTATTAACACATTCTAGTTAGCTACCTGTTTTTTAATAATCTATTTTGTAATGTAAAAGTACAATTGAATATAAACACTCTCATCTCTAACTCAGGCACAAGTACAAGAGGGAACTTTTGCTACTTGCCCCACAACATCAAAATCAAACCATACACCCCTTCCAGGGGATAGAGATCAAGAACCTGGAGGAAAAACCAAGGAGGATGGGAGAGAGGGACAGCACTATAAATCCAAGCCTCTAAGATGATGCAGGTTGGGGGTGGGAGGTTTTTAGTTTTTAGACAAAGGCATTTAGTGCTTTTTCCCTTACCTTGTAAGACGTGAATTTGTTTATATTATGTATATTTTATCATAGTTTATAAAATACATTAATCTGTCAACTCAGAAACTGGGGATTCAAAATCATTTGCCTTTTCTGGGGTCCTCTCTGTGGCCCAGATGTTAAATGAGTTCTCTGACATCGGCATTTCTCAAATATGTTTGACTGCGCTCCACGGCTCCATGGTAAAATGTTCACTTGACTGAACAATCCAGTATCAGTTGAGCTCAGTTCAGTCACTCAGTCGTGTCCGACTCTTTGCGACCCCATGGACTGCATCCAGTATATTTGTGTATATATGTGTATATATATCCAGTATATATGTGTATATATGTATTTTTGTGTATATATTCACATGAAACAAGTAAACGTTTCATTAAATAATACCCTTGCTGTGTGCAAAGCAGTCTGGAATTTTCTATTTAATGTTTTAAAATGCTGATTTCAACCTATTAAATTAATTTCTCAGGGGGCTATGACCTGTGTTTGAAAACCATAGTCCTAATCCATCTCCTTTCTCAAAGCATAAATCTTTCTAGTGAACAGGACAAACAACTTGCTCAAAGTTAAACATCAACTTGAAAGGATTCTCCCTGTTACTTTGCCCACTGTTTCAACTTTCTACCATCCTGCACTTGAGCAAATATTGATTGAGGTTTTTTGAGTGGGAAGGCACTGTTAGAGAACACAGATCAAGTCCTTTCCAATGCTTTCCAACACAGTTTGGCCAGTGATGCAGAACTCTGCTGGACACACAGGATAGGTCCTCCCAGTTACTACTACAGATGCCACTCCAACCTACATTGGCTCTGACCACAGCTCCTATTTGACAACCTGTATCCACTTTCTTTACTTTGGAATCCTAGGCTCAGGGCAATCACCTTAGACTAGAATCATAAAATAAAAATGTGGAGTTCTGCACACTGGAACAGGATTGTCCCAGAGAATGAAGGAGGATTGTCAACTAATATATTTGAGGGTTGATATTTTCCACTTTATTTTTCATTTTTTCCCTTTTAAAATGTACTTGAAAACCTTCAGTTTCCTGTCCTAATACTCCTGACTAAATTATTCTGTGCTAAGAGGAAGCTCACGTGGGAGAGCATGGAGCAGGAGCAATCCAGATTAATATGGTGGAATTTGCCCCTACTTTATAGCAAGTGGTAAAAGTTATTCAGGGCGGGAAAGCAGAATACAAATTAATTTTAAAATTAATTAGAAGACTATTTATGCCAATGAATACAGTGCTCAAAGTCGGAGTTTTGAGCAGGATATAATGTCCTATTGAGCCCTTCTAGTTTCATAACAGAATTTCAAATCTGGAAGGAACTTTAACTCATGTACCATACACAGCCTATAACAGATGTCCACTAAACATATGAAGATTTCATCTAACAAAATTTCTCTACTTCACCCCATCAAGTGGTTGTGTAGCTTCTACTCAACCGTTCCAATGAGAGCAAATTTATCACTTCCAAAACCTTGATAGGTTTGGGACAGCCTTGGGAAGTTCAGACTGTTACAAAGTTTTTACCTAGTTAATTCCCTAGTGGTCCAGTGGTTAGGACTCAGCTTTCACTGCCAACTGGGTTTAATCCCTGGTCAGGGAAGACCCTGCAAGCCATGCAGTGTGGCCAAAAAAAAAAAAGTTTTCACTCATATTATACTGAATTCTCTTTCCCTTCTACTTTTGATAAATTGGTTATTGTTTGAAGACTGTTCTTATGTCCATAGCTATCATCTTTCCTTCAGGTGAAATATCCTGATCCCTTCTAAGGGCCACCATAGGACACGATTCTACGTTTCTCCACTCACTCGTCAGTATTGGAAGCATGGTTTGACCAATCCACATGGTCAAACAGAAGAATGGAGCGGGACTACCATTCCTCTGTTCCAGGCCTTTACAGATGCCATCTGCCAGCCACCTCAGTCCCTACCTTAACAGCCACTGCACATTGCAACCTCATGCTGAGCTCTCAGCGAGAGTTCAAAGGGGACAGGTGGGCCTTTGGAGCAGAGAAACCTGGGTTCAAAATCTAGTTTTGCATGTACTAGCTAATTGTGCTACTATTCCATGTTTCTCTCTTTTCCGAGGATAATGTAATATCCACATACTGTTGCAGTCTGATACACTATACATAGATTCTCTTCCCCAGTTTATCGCTACTTTAGTTAGCAAATGATGCAGAAGAATCTAGTCTTTGGCTGGGAACATCCTTGATATTACAGCTGAATGACAGATAACAGCTAAGATTTATTAAGCATCTACTGTGTGCTAAAAGGCTTCCCTGGTGGTTCAGACGATAAAGCGTCTGTCTACCTACAATGTGGAGGACCCTGCTTCAATCCCTGGGTGGGGAAGATCCTCTGGAGAAGGAAATGGCAACCCACTCCAGTACTCTTGCCTGGAAAATCCCATGGACAGAGGAGCCTGGTAGGCTCTAGTCCATAGGGGAGCAAAGAGTCAGACATGGCTGAGCGACTTCACTTCACTTCACTTCAAAGCCAAGCCAAGAGTACATGTGAAGAAAAGGTAAACCTAGAAAAACCTAAACCTGGTGTGCTAAAAATGATGCTAGTCGTTTATCTAGTCGTTTATCTCACACAGGGCCCTGAGATCCAACAGGGCCCTGTGTGACTCCTGGGCACAAAGCTTTTCTGTGTCCCCCGTTTCTTTGATTATCGGAAATAGCCTTCATTCAGCCTCCAAAGGGTCTTCCATCATGGCTCAGTCGGTAAAGAATCTGCCTGCGATGCAGGAGACCTGGGTTCGATTCCCGGTTCGAGAAGATCCCTGGAGAAGGAAATGGCAACCCACTCCAGTATTCCTGCCTGGAGAATCCCATGGACAAAGGAGCCTGGCAGGCTACAGTCCATGGGGTCTCAAGAGTCGGACCCAACATAGTGACTAAGCCACCACCACCACCACAGCCTCCATGACCTTCCCTGAGTTCCAATGGACAGATTTAAGCAGTTGTTAACTAGGGAAAGGGCTTCCCTTGTAGCTCAGTCAGTAAAAAATCTGCCTGCAGTGCAGGAAACCAGGGTTCGTTTCCCAGGCCAGGAAGATCCCCTGGAGAAGGAAATGGCAACCCACTCCATTATTCTTGCCTGGAAAATCCTATGAATAGAGGAGCCTGGAAAGGGAGAGAACGTGAGACAAAGGGAAACGGTCAAGAGAAATAATAGTCTAGCTTTGGGGCAGAGTCCTGGTTCGCATCAATGGATTGTTGTTGTCCAGTTGCTCAGTCGTGTCCAACTCTGCAACTCCATGGACTGTAGCATGCCAGGTTTCCCTGTCCTTCACTATCTCCACACAGGAAAAATAGCTTTGAGCTGTTTTGTAGATACTGAAGTCCCCTCGAGGTGGGAGAAATTAATGATTCCCACAAGCATGTAGACTGCAGACCAGGCAGAACCTGAAGGTTGATGATGCTGACTCCTACTTATCTCACCACCAACCCATCAGAGAAATCTAAGTACAGGTTTAATAGAATTGCGATGCATTCATATTATCTCTACAAGACAAGCTGATTTATTAAATTCTCAGTATGTGTACTTATCCATGATAAGGAGGTTCCTTTTTTTTTTTTTTTTTTACCATGCCATGCACATGTGGGATCTTAGATCCCCATGCGTGCATGTGTATGTACTCAGTCATGTCTGACTCTTTGTGACCCCCATGGACTGTAGCTTGCCAGGCTCCTCTGTTCAAGGGCTTTTTCCAGGTAAGAATACTGAAACGGGTTGCCATTCCCTGCTCCTGGGGATCTTCCTGACCCAGGGATTGAATCCAGGTCTCCCACATTGCAGGCAGATTCTTTACCATCTAAGCCACCAGGGAAGCCCAAAAATACTGGAGTGGATTGCCATTCCCTTCTCCAAAGGATCTTCCCAACCCAGGGATCAAACCCACGTCTCCTGTGTCTCCTCCATTGGCAGGATTCTTTACCACTGAGACACCTGGGAATCCCCCTTAGTTTCCCAACCAGGAATCAAACCCATGTCTTAACTATTGGACTACCAGGGGAAGTCCCATGGAGAGCAACTGAATTAAAATAAATATATTAACTTTGTTTCAAAATATCAGTAAATCAGTTTCATCTTCCTCCTTTTGACATCTGTAGTTTCAGTTCAGTTCAGTTGCTCAGCCGTGTGTCTGACTCTTTGCATCACATGAATCTCAGCACACCAGGCCTCTCTGTCCATCACCAACTCCCAGAGTTTACCCAAACTCATGTCCATTGAGTTGGTGATGCCCCAGCCATCTCATTGGGATTCTCCAGGCAAGAACACTGGAGTGGGTGCCATTTCCTTCTCCAATGCATGAAAGTGAAGTCGCTCAGTCGTGTCCGACCCTCAGTGACCCCATGGACTGCAGCCCTCCAGGCTCCTCCATCCATGGGATTTTCCAGGCAAGAGTCCTGGAGTGGGGTGCCATTTAGCCTCCTAACAATTCTCTCAAGTAGGGACCATATTCATTTTATTGACAAATATGTGAGAGTGCAAAGAACACAGAGTAATTAATTTCAAGGGACACAGTTTTTAAATGGCACAGTTGAGCTTCAGATCTTTGAGATCTTTGATCTTATAGCCACCCTTCACTGCATCACAGGTACTGAAACACTGGAATACTAACCAGCAGGCAGATGGCTGAAGCCCTGGGCCCAGAACAGAATGCTTACTTCCAGGTTCCAGCCTGGACCTAGTAACCACAGCCATCTTAGGAGGGTTTGAGTCCAGTTTATAATGGAATTCGATGCCACAGGCACAAAATTAAAGATCCCAAAATATAAAGCCAAGGTCACGACATGCAATGTGCCTGGGATAATGATCTCTCAAAATGTGTCCTAGAAGTAACCTGTGCCAAAGTGAGATTTGAAACTTGCTTAACTGATGACATGAAAGCTCACAGCCCCCATCTAGGTAATCAGAAAGCAGCTAATCATGATAAACCATCTCTAAACGTTGTAAGATGAGTGCTTTTGAGACTGGATTCAAACAGAGAAGCATTTGAAGAGACCTACTCCTATAATAAAATCCATGCCAGGACTCAAAAGTAGGCAATAGGAGCCAAGAGCTGCAGAGTGAGAATCCAGAATAGAAGGCAGCCCTGCGGAGCCCAGTGCTCTCCCCATTTCAGGCAGGAGACCTTGGGTCCAGCCTTGAGGGACGCTATGGACAGGAAAGATTCCCTGTGGGTGTTGAGATGAATCAGGATAAAGTGGATTTTGAGATCCACATGGAGCCTAGATACCAAGGTGAGCTCCCTGTGCTATACAGCAGGCTCCCACTGGCCATCCATTCTGCACGTGGTGCTACTCTCTCAATTCGTCTCCCATTTCCTTCCCTCACTATGTCCATAAGTCCATTCTCTGCGTCTGCATCTGTATTCCTGCCCTGCAAATAGGTCTTGTCAGTACCATTTTTATAGATTTCATATAAATGAGTTAATATATGATATTTGTTTTTCTGACTTACTTCACTCTGTAAAACTGGCTCTAGGTTCATCCACCTCACTTCAATTGACTCAAATTTGTTCCTTTTTTACAGCCCAGGGCTTCTTAAACTATAAAGAGCATGAGTGTTGTGGGGTCTGTTAAAATGCAGATTCTAACTCTAAGCAGGGGCCCATGACTCTGCATTTCTTCTGTTTTTTTTAATTTTTATTTATTTCTTTATTTTTTGGCCATGCTGGGTCTTCGTTACTGTGCAGGCTTTTCTCTAGTTGTGTGGGACAAGGGCTACTCTCTAGCTGCGAGTAGAGAGCAGCTCCTGTTGCAGTGGTGGCTTCTCTTGCTCAGAGCACAGGCTCTGGGCACTCAGGCTTCAGTAGTTTCAGCTCCAGGGCTCTAGAGTACAGGCTCAACACTTGTGGCACCCAGACTTAGTTGCTCCAAGGCATGTGGGATCTTCCCCACCCAAGGATCAAACCCATGTCTCCTGCATTGGCAGGCAGACTCTTTACCACTGAGCCACCAGGGAAGCCCCATGACTCTGCATTTCTAACAAGCTCACTGGTCATGCCAGGCAGCTGATCTTCCGAGCACACTTGAGTAGGTTTTAGAGGGAGGAGGGTTTCTATTAGCAGTACTCCCACAGACAGGACACTCTGTGCCAGCTGGCATTGGAGTGGTTTCTGCAGGGCAGCTGCCTTTCTGTGTCTGTAGTGGCCTCTTCTCCCACCAAGCTTTTCAGTGGACAAGGGCAATTACCAGGGCCATTGCAGCTTAAGTAAACAACCCTGGAGACCACTCCACTTCTTTGCTGGCAATCCACAAATTCCAAACCACCCACTCATCCCAAGTTCTGAGAGGATTTCGCCCCCTGAGCAGCCCCTGGACCTTGATGTGAAGATCTGTCCCAGATGGCAGTTCTCTTGCTCCACACAAATGAATCAGGCCTTGTGAATCAGTGTTGTGTCCCTGGGTAGCAGATTACCTAATGACTGGGTGAACTGAAAAAAGTATCTCTGAAACTAAATGGAGAAACAACCCAGGTGCTGTGAACTTCACCCAGGACTCTGGTGTCAGCAGACTCTGCTCTGCAGCTTCTCCTGAGACAGGGCTGGGGCAGGAACAAGCACCGTTGCTGTTGTTTACTCGCTCAGTCGTGTCCAACTCTTTTTTGACCCCATGGACTGTAGCCCACCAGGATCCTCTGCCATGGGATTCTCCGGGCAAGAATACTGGAGTGGGTTGCCATTTCCTTCTCCAAGGGATCTTCCTGATGCAGAGATTGAACCTATGTCTCCTGCATTGGCAGGTGGATTCTTTACCACTGAGCCACCAGGGAAGCCTAGAACAAATGTAGACATTTTCAAAAACAAACACCATGACCAATTTTCTCTACCCCTACCCCCACCCCAAACAAAAAACCCACAAAAATTCTTATTGAGGACCCAAAGAGTTACAGAGAAACCTGAATGAAAATTTTGTCCAACACAATACTAAATCACTATTTTGCCTCTTCCCTCAACCCACTCACACATTCATAGTATATGAAACAGATCACATCTGGAAGGCTAGTTTTGGAGCCAAGTTAAAGGTCGATTTGAGTGGGGCACCAGCCTTAACTTGTTTCCTTTTCTTCTCTCTGAGTTGGAGAGGGAGTGGCTTCTGGGCAAGGACATTCATGCTTGGAGCTGGGGAGGGTTGGTGCTGGCACAGCGTGGGTGGCATGGTTGACTCTTGCCCAGGAATGTGCTCTCAAGGTTATCCTACCCCTCCCCTGCCCTTCCCCATACCATGGGGATTGCCCTGACCTAAAGTATCCCTGGCTACCCAGGACCTCCCCTAGAAGCTGAGCTCCAGGTGACCCTCTGGTCCCTCCCCTGAGGCCCTGCCCCTCTTCACCTGCAGACACCACTCCAGCCTGTTTGGGTAGCTCTATGTGCTTAGCTCCTGGAAGGCAAGCCCTTGCCCTGACATATTTCTTTCAGTCACTGAGCTGGGTCATGAATGGCCCTACACCAGCCTCCAGCCTGAGTGGCAGTGGGCACCTGCCCTGTACTTGTCTGCATGGCACCAGCTGCCTCTGCCAGAGACACTGCATTATCTCATCCTGTTCCTAAGCCTGAGCTTGCTCTGGGGCCATTGTTCAAGTCCCCTCTCCCTGTCTGAGGGATACCTCTGATGTTGCACATGTTCAGAGAATAGAGAATATCTGTTCCCATTCTTGTCACCTTATCCACTGTGTAGTGGATGATCTACCAAGGCTCCACTGTGTGTCAGGTACTGTGCTGAACCTGGTGATAAAGAGCTTCCCAGAATGCTTCCCTTGGGATCTCTCTGATGACTTACTTCCAGAAGCCCACCATTCTACTTCTATAGTATAAGAAGCCTTTGAAATATTGAGAGAAGCTTCCTTGTTTCATACTGAGACACCACTTAAAACAGACAAATGACAAGCACACAGTGCTCATAGAAGCACTTCACTGTTCTCTACTTTCACGAATTTTTGTAAAAACAAGCTAGGCAACAGATGTGCAAATGCCATGAGTTATCAGAAAGAAGGTAAGTGATGAGTTGAAGTTCAGGTACCCACAGGCTCCCATCTGCACCTCTCCATTGGGATTCCTTCTCCTCACTATACAAATACCAATTTGTGTTCTCTCTTTCTAAATGCCAGATCTCTATTCCCAGGTTCTTGCTGGATGCCCCACCTGGATGACCCGCTCAAATTCAATCTGTCCTGAAGGGAAGCTGACACTTTGCCCCACGTCTGGTGCTCCTCCTTCCTGTCTGCCCTGCTCCCTGACACTGCACTTTACAGATTCAGAGGACAGTCCTGATAGTCTGGGGGACTCTCCCCACAGCCACCTGCTCAACCAATGTTTACTGAACGGAGCTCCTCAGGCATTGGTTTGCTTCTGGGCTCACATGGAACTGGTCATTTATTGGATAACTTCCCCCAACTGACTGCCCTGAGTTAGAGGTCATCACAAAGGTGAGTGATGGCTTCTCTGCAGAGTACTGGGCTTAGCTCCAGGAGGCAGAGACACGCCAAAATGAACTGCATTTGCCAAAGTACATCAGTGGGTACGTGACTGCACAGAAAATAATTGAATGGGAGACACACCACACTAACGGATAATAATAAGGGACATAGTGTGGGGGATATGTGGGAACTCTGTACTATCTTCACAATTTTCTGTAAACCTAAAGGTGTTCTAAGAATTAAAATCTACTTAAAGGGAAAAAAGACGGACTTCTCTGGTGGTCCAGTGGCTAGGGCTCCGTGCTCCCAGAACAGGAGGCCTGGGTTTGATCCCTGGTCAAGGAGCTATATCCCGAATGCCACAGCAAAGATCAAGGATCCTGTGTGCTGTGGCTGAGACCCAGCATAGGCAAATAAATAAATAAAGATTTTAAAGATTTTAAAATAAAGGGAAAAAGGAGTAGGGAAAAAAACGAAAAGGTATGTTGTTAAAAGTTCAGGAATTGCAATATAAATGCAAAAGCTGAAACTCAAGGCAAGATGTGGCTCAGTTCAGTTCAGTTCAGTAGCTCAGTCATGTCCGACTCTTTTCGACCCCGTGGACTGCAGCATTCCAAGCCTCCCTGTCCATCACCAACTCCCAGAGTTTACTCAAACTCATGTCCATTGAGTCGAAGATGTGTCTGGGGACTCACTAAACAAGAATGTCTGGGAGTTCAAGGGAGGGAAGACTGTGACCAAGGCTCTTGGGGAGGCTTCTGGAAGAAACAGACCTGGGGAGTCTTGGGCAGGCTGTGAGCACTTTGCTACCCCAACGCTGGGGCATGGAAGGTGTTTAAAACTTTGCTCATAGACACAAAGAAGGCAGCTTTGAACCAGACAAGCTGAAGTGGAAATCTCAACTTAAGCTCTCTAAGTATCTTACAGATACTCATCTCTAAGTACCTTAAACTCTCTAAATCTCTATGATCTCTAATCTTCAAAATGAGAATAATAATGCTCACCTCAAAAGTTTAAGTGAGAAAATACATAAAGGGCTTAGCATAGCATGGGCCCCTCAGAAAGGTCAAAAAATGTTAACTGTTGCATATGCTGTGTCCAAGTCAATACTGTATGGTATTGGTTACATGTGGAATCTACAAAACATGACAAACTAGCAAATATAATAATAAAAGAAGCAGATTCACAAATACAGAGAACAAACTAGTGGTTACCAGTGGGGAGTAGGGGTAATATAGTGGTAGAGAAGTAAGAAGTACAAATTATTAGATATCAAATAAGCCCACAAGGATATTTATCCAATGGAGGGAATATAGTCAATATTTTATAAAGAGTATAAGTGGAGTATAAACTTTAAAAATTATGAATCACTATATCAGTCCAGCTGTAGCTCAGCCGTGTCCAACTCTTTGCAACCCCATGGACTGCAGAACACCAGGCCTCCCTGTCCATCACCAACTCCTGGAGCTTGCTCAAACTCATGTCCAGTTGAGTCGGTGATGCCATCCAACTATCTCATCCTCTATCATCCCCTTCTCCTCCTACCTTCAATTTTTCCCAGCATCAGGGTCTTTTCCAATGAGTCAACTCTTCTCATGAGGTGGCCAAAGTATTGGAGTTTCAGCTTCAGCATCAGTCCTTCCAATGAACACCCAGGACTGATCTCCTTTAGGATGGACTGGTTGGATCTCCTTGCAGTCCAAGGGACTCTCAAGAGTATTCTCCAACATCACAGTTCAAAAGCATCAATTCTTCGGCGCTCAGCTTTTTTTATAGTGCAACTCTCACATCCATACATGACTACTGGAAAAACCATAGCTTTGACTAGATGGACCTTTGTTGGCAAAGGAATGTCTCTGCTTTTTAAAATGCTGTCTAGGTTGGTCATAGCTTTTCTTCCAAGGAGCAAGCAGCTTTTAATTTCATGCCTGCAGTCACCACCTGCAATGATTTTGGAGTCCAAAAAAATAAAGTCTGTCACTGTTTCCACTGTTTCCCCATCTATTTGCCATGTACACCTATAATTTATTTAATATTGTACAGCAGCTATACTTCAATTTAAAAAAAAGTGAAAATTTGCCATATTGGAATCCACATTTAAACATACTTCAGTTTTGGAAAAACAAAAATCAAAAACCAACCAAACAAACATACAAAAACTTCAGGTCAGAGTGACTCCTAAACTAAGTTCATTACCTCCCTGCTTCTTCTCCGTAAGCCTCTCGCTCTCAGCTCCCATTCAGATCAGACTGCATTTGCCCCCCATCCTGACCTTATAGGCTGGTTTCTTGCATCTTTCTTTCTCTCTGCCTCCTCCATTCAGGCCCATGGGGTTCTCTGCCACAGGGATTGTCCACTTCTGCCACGGATCCCTTTCCTCTTTCACAAATGGGTTCTTACTCTTTTTTGACTCTCCCCATCACTGATGTGGCTTCCTCACTCCATTTCCCCACACTTGTCCTCTTCTGGGTCTTCTTGTAGCCAGCACTCCCAATGCCATATTTATTTGTCCCATTATAGCTCTATCTCAAGGTCCATCTTTAATTGGAATTCAAATTTAATAAGAAAAAGACCATCTTGGAGACTTCCATGGTGGTCTAGTGACTAAGAATCCTCCTTCCAATGCAGGGGACATGGGTTCGATCCCTGGTTGGGGAACTAAGATTCCACATGCCATGGGACAACTAAGCCCATGCACAACAACTACCGAGAACCTGGGCCCCTCAACTAGAGAGAAGCCTGAGGGCTGCAATGAAAGATCCCATGTGCTGCAGCAGGTCTCGCATGCCACAACTAAGACCTGATGCAGCCAAAAACAAACAAACAAATAAATATTTTTTAAAAAGAAAAGGACCATCTTATCCTATAACACTTCAACCCAAATGCATACATTTCTTACCATAAAAGACAAAATCAAGAGGGAGCAGTAAAGCATTTTCTGAGAAATATAACATCTGGAGTACCCAATAACATGGTAGCATCTGGTTTACTGGGAGGGGTGCAAAATATATTAATATATGGCCTGAGGTTGACATTATCAGTTTAGTGAAGAAAGAATCCTTTCTCTCTCTAACTATTAGCAGAATGAGACCTCCTTGGACATCCAGTGTTTATAAGATTAACCATTGACCAGGAGACTGATAAAATTAATCAAAGGGTCCATATCTCCCTTCTAGGCACTCCCTTACTTTTCTGCAGTTTCCCACGGCCTTGAATCCATCCAAGCGGTAACAGCAAAATTAGCAGAGGGCCATAAATTTAGATCCTGGGTCATTTTAGCTGAAAAATCCTCTATCATAGTGTATAAGAACCCTCATTCATTGCTAGTGAGTATGCAAAATGGTAGAGCCACTCTGAAAGAGAAGTTGGCAGTTTATCATAAAGTTAAACACAGTTTTACAAAACAATCCAACAATTACACTCCTAGGCACTCATTCAGTGAATATGAAAACTTAGGTCCACACAAAAGTCCTCACAAGAATGTTTAGAGCAGTTTATTCACAATCCGACCCCCCAAATTGGGAGTAACCAAGATAGTCTTCAATAGGTGAATGGATAAATACACTTTGGTACATTCATACAATGAAATACTATTCAGCAATAAAAAAAGAATTAGCTGTCAATTCATGCAAGAACATGGAAAATATTGCTAAGTGAAATGCACATTGTTAAGTGAAAGAAGTTGATCTTAAAAGACTACATACTAAAAAAAAAAAAAAAGACTACATACTATATGATTCCATTTATATGACATTTTGGACAAAGGCAAAATTATAGAGACTGAAAATATATCAGTGGTTGCCAGGGGCTTGGGGAGTGGGGAGGACTTAATAAATGAACTATATTTTAGGGCAGTAAAACTATTCTGTGTGATGCATGACACTGCATTTGTCAAAATCCATAGAACTTTACAGCAAAAAGACTCAACCTTAATGTATACAAATTTAAAAAATTAATTAGTAGGGCAGGGAAATCTCAGAGTGGAATACAGACTGTGATTTTTAAAAGTACTATTAAAATGTACTATATAACCTCACTTAAGACAGTGGAGGGTAAGTACTGACTTAAGTGACTTTGGAAATGAGTAGAGGCTATAAGATTAAAGGAAATGTACATAAGCACTGTGCTCTAATTGATGAAGTTGATGCCCACAGGTGTATGGGTTAACAACTCTGAGACCACTATACATGTATACTGTGATTGAACAAATAAATAAATGGATGGCAGATAGTGGGAGGTAGACTTCTCATTCTTGGAGTGTGAAATTACAGATAAGCAAGAGGGAAGTCTAGAATGAATCAAGCAATACTAGATAGTTGCAGACATCAGTATATATGTCTGCACACACATACAAAATATATGTGTGTGTGTTTAGCCTAATGTGTATAGATATAATAGTAATAATCATGATGTGTGTATATACAGAGATTAGTATACATGTATAAAAAAAGAAAGTCAACAAGGCCAAAGTTGGTCCTTTGAAAAGATTAAGAAAACTAACAAACCTTTAGTTAAACTGACTGAATTTAAAAAGAGAAAAAATTCACTCAAAATATGAAAATCAGGAATGAAAGAGAGGAAATCATTACCAAACCTACAGAAACTTTAAAAGACTATAAAGTAAAACTATGAACAATTGTATGACAATAATTTAGAAAACATAAGATGAAACTGACAAATTCCTAGAAAGACACAAACTGCTAAAATGGACTCAAGAAGAAACAGAAAATCTACATAAACCTAGTAAAGAGATTTAATTAGTATTTAAAATTTCCCACAATTTAAAGCCCAGGCCCAGATTGCTTTACAGGTGAATTTTAACAAATGTTTAAGAGGAATGAATAAAAATCTTCAACAACTCTTCCAAAACATTAAAGTGTAGGGAAAACTTTCCAAATCATCCTGAGTATCTCCCTGATACCAAAGACTTTACCAAAAAAAAAAAAAAAAAGAGCAATATCTCTTCTGAATACAGATGGGAAAATTCTCAACAAGATACTAACAAACTGAAATCAATAACATATAAAAAGGATTATACACTAGTGATCAAGCAGGATTTATCCCAGGAATGCAAGGTTGGTTTAACATCTGAAAGTCAATTAACATAATATACCACACCAATAGGATAAAAGATCAAAACCACATGATCATCTCAACAGACAGCAGAATAAGCATTTGACAAACTCCAACATCTTTCATATAAAAACACTCAACAAATGGAAAGGAATTACCTCAACCTGATAAAGGGCATTTGCAAAAATGGCACCCCACTCCAGTACTCTTGCCTAGAAAATCCCATGGACGGAGGAGCCTGGTAGGCTGCAGTCCATGGGGTCCCTAGAGTCCGACACAACTGAGTGACTTCACTTTCACTTTTCACTTTCATGCATTGGAGAAGGAAATGGCAACCCACTCCAACGTTCTTGCCTGGGGAATCCCAGGGGCGGGGAAGCCTGGTGGGCTGCCGTCTATGGGGTCCCACAGAGTCGGACACGACTAAAGCGACACAGCAGCAGCAGCAGCATAGCTAATATCATACTTAAGGGTGAAACACTGAATGCATTGTCCTAAGATGAAGAAAACAACCATGTCTACTCTCACCACTTCTATTCAACATTTTGCTAGAGGTTCTAGCCAAAGCAGTAAAGGAAAAAAAAAAAAAAAAAATCCAGATAGAAAGGAAGAAGCAAAACTATATTTTGTAAATAATATTATTTTGCTTATAGAAAGTCTTAATAAATCCACTAAAAAACCTGTTAGTTTACACATGTATATTTCCTAGCTCTGCTACAGAGAGGGCACAGAAGCAGCAACATTCAGGTAAAATGAGCACATCTGGTACCCAGATCTTGGTTTCTTACATCATTCTTCGACAAAAATAAACCAGATTCCTTGGAGAAATGGCTGGGCAGGGAATATACAAGATGAATCTGGAGCATCCTCTGGTGCCAAAAGTAAGGATGTGCTCAAGGAACAAATTGATGGAGATGTGTCTCATAGCATAGGAGCCAACTGAAGGAGTGCCCCGTGGCCAAAGTTAGAACAATTAGAGAAACAAAATACATAGCCTAATACGAGATTATTATCCAAAGTATAAAATAAATATTGATGAGATCCTACTAATATAAATAAATGATTGACTAACTGGGAAAGATAGACAAATCTTCTGTACAGAAGAATTCCTATACAAATAATATATAGCGATATGGTTCCATTAAGAAGATGGAGCCAAACCCCTTACTTTTCAAGTGTGGACTGTGAATAGTGACTTCTTTCCAAAGAGTACAGTATAAAAATGGGAGATAAAAGAAAACTTTACAAGCAGTAGTACCTCAACTAGGTAATCAAAGTCAACATCAACAGAGATGAGTAATGTTGATAGGACCTTTGTTACAACGTGATGAAAATACCATTTCCGTGGTTTTGCTTCCACACATGGTAACTCCAATGTAATCAGAAAGACACATTAGACAAACCCCAACTGAAGGACATCCTACAAAATATTTGACCAGCATACCGTAAAATTGTGAAGTTCACCAAAAAAGAAAAGTGTAAGAAATGTTTACTTTCTGGAGACGACTAAGGAAACACAACTACAGGTAATAAGGTATCCTGGATGAAGTCTTATTATGAAAAAAAAAAGTTTATTTAAAATATATATATATGAGTGAAAGAGGTCAAAAGCTACAAACTTCCTCTTATAAAGTCATAAATTAGCAATGGGGATGTAATGTACAACATGGTGACTATATAATACTGTACTGCATATTTGAAAGTTGCTTGAAAGTTAGACATACCTTATACAACACATATAACCTCAAGATGGTGGAGTAGAAGGACGTGAGCTCATCTTTTCCTTCGAGAAGACCGAAACTGCAACTAGCTGCTGAACAACCATCGACCAGAGAATGTTGGAACCGAACAAAGAAAGAAAAGATACCCCACAACCAAGGACAAAGGAGAAACCGCAACAGGCGGTAGGAGGGGCACGATCACATTTAAAATCAAACCTCATACCCACCAGAGACACTTGGAGGGCACAAACAAAACCTGTGCACACCAGGACTGGGGGAAAGGAGCAGTGACCCCACAAGAGACTGAGCCAGACCTGCCTTTGAGTGTTTGAGTGTCTCCTGAGGAGGTATGAGTCAGCAGTGGTCTGCAACGGGGACAGAGCCTCTGGCAACAGCAGTCCTGGGAGGTGCAGTGTGTGGCATAATTTCTCTTTTTCTTAAATTAATTTATTTTAACTGGAGGATAATTTCTTCACACTATTGTGGTGGTTTTTGCCATTCATTGACATAAATCACCCACAGGTGTGCATGTGTCTCCCCATCCTGAACCCCACTTCCACCTCCCACCTCTCTGGTTGTCCCAGAGCACTGGCTTTGAGTGCCTGTTCAAGGCATAAGTCCTCTTGAAGAAAGTCGTCATTAGCCCCACTATAGAGTCACCAGGCGGGCGACTCACAAACTGGAGAACAATTATACCAAAGAAATTCTCACACTGCTGCAAAAGTTCTAGGCCCCCAAACAGACTTTCCAACCTGGGGATCTGGCAAAGAACTGAGTATCCCCAGGGAATCTGACTTTTAAGGTCAGTGGGATTTGATTACAGAACTTCCACAGGACTGGAGAAACAGAGACTCATGGAGGGCACAAACAAAACCTTGTGTGCGCCAGAACCCAGGAGAAAGGAGCAGTGATCCCACAAGAGACCAAGCCAGACTTCTGTGTGTGTTTGGGAGTCTCTGGCAGAAGTATTGGTCGACAATGGCCTGCTGCGGGATCAGGGGCACTGACTACAGCAGTCCTGGGAGGACTTCCTTCTTTTTAAAGGAGGTCACAACTACGCCTACTGTAGTTTGACCTCAGGCCAAACTACAAGGAGGGGACACAGCCCCATCCATCAGGAGAAATTTGGATTAAAGACTTCCTGAGCAGGGCCTTGCTTCCTTTGTACTCCAAGGCCAAGTTTGCCTGTTACTCCAGGTATATCTTGACTTCCTACTTTTGCACATGGTCAAGAAACAACAGTTAGAACTGGACATGGAACAACAGACTGGTTCCAAATAGGGAAAGGAGTACGTCAAGACTGTATACTGTCACCCCGATTATTTAACTTCTATATAGAGTACATCATGAGAAACGCTGGGCTGGATGAAGCATAAGCTGGAATCAAGATTTCCAGGAGAAATATCAATAACCTCAGATATGCAGATGACACCACCTTTATGGCAGAAAGCAAAGAAGAACTAAAGAACCTCCTGATGAAAGTGAAAGAGGAGAGGGAAATTTGGCTTAAAACGCAACATTCAGAAAACGAAGATCACGGCATCCAGTCCCATCACTTCATGGCAAATAGATGGGTAAACAATGGAAATAGTGACAGACTTTATTTTGGGGGGCTCCAAAATCACTGCAGATGGTGACCGCAGCCATGAAATTAAAAGATGCTTGCTCCTTGGAAGGAAAGCTATGACCAACCTAGACAGCATTGTTAGGTAGGTAGAATAGGGAAAAGGAGTCCAAAATGGCGGTGGCTAAAAGACAAGGAAGGGAAAAGCCCGTGAAAATAGAACAAAGGGAGGTCAAAGGAAGGTCCGAGGACCAGAGTGAAGACTTCAGGTAGAACAAACAGCACTCCTGGCTAAGCCGAATTTACATAGGGCAGGCCCAGGTGGAGGAAAAAACATATAAAAGCAGGAGCCAAAGCGCTTTCTTTCTCTCCCTCTCCCGCATGCGTGTGCTCTTTCTCTCCCTCTCTCACTCTCACTCTCTCTCTCTCCCTCCTCCAAGTGCTCCTCCACTCTCTTCTCTTCGAGTCTTTGGGTTGGCATGCCCTCACACTTCGAGGATGGATTCTCCTGCTATCTTCTAAATAAAATAGAGCTGTAACACTGATTTGCCTAAGAGCTATAACATGGTTTGTCCAAGACCCGAGAGCTGTGACGCGCCGAGGGCTTTAACGTCCTTCGCTCCAAATCTTTGTTGTGATGAGACAAAGAACCAAGGAACATACACTCGCGTGACATCTATGGTGCCGTGACTTGGGTTTAATCTGGCTGAAACAGCCTCTGCGCGAAAGAGGCCAAGCACAGCAGGAGCCCAACTCAGAGAAGCTCCCGTGCTAGAAGGAGAGCAAAGAACCACAGCGCAGGGGAACGCCCATTGTGCTGGAAACCGGGACAGCGAAAAATGAACTCAGCAGAAAGCTCATGTGGCCCACTCTCAAATTCCAGAAGACCTTGGGTTAAGGTAAGAGGTCCTTGCTCCTATGGCTGGAGGGACCTTTACAATCTCTCATTTCTTGTTTCCTCGAACAGGCGGGCGGCAGGAGGCACAAGTGAGGGACTCTGGAGAGGCTACTCCTCAACATGTCCCAAAGGCGCTATCTGCTGAGCCCCAATAGCTGTTACCCAAATAAGGAAAACAACAGAATGGGAAAGACTAGGGATCTCTTCAAGAAAATCAGAGATACCAAAGGAACATTTCATGCAAAGATGGGCTCGATAAAGGACAGAAATGGTATGGACCTAACAGAAGCAGAAGATATTAAGAAGAGATGGCAAGAATACACAGAAGAACTGTACAAAAAAGATCTTCACGACCCAGATAATCACGATGGTGTGATCACTGACCTAGAGCCAGACATCCTCCAATGTGAAGTCAAGTGGGCCTTAGAAAGCATCACTACGAACAAAGCTAGTGGAGGTGATGGAATTCCAGTGGAGCTATTCCAAATCCTGAAAGATGATGCTGTGAAAGTGCTGCACTCAATATGACAGCAAATTTGGAAAACTCAGCAGTGGCCACAGGACTGGAAAAGGTCAGTTTTCATTCCAATCCCAAAGAAAGGCAATGCCAAAGAATGCTCAAACTTCCACACAATTGCACTCATCTCACACGCTAGTAAAGTAATGCTCAAAATTCTCCAAGCCAGGCTTCAGCAATATGTGAACTGTGAACTTCCTGATGTTCAAGCTGGTTTTAGAAAAGGCAGAGGAACCAGAGATCAAATAGCCAACATCCACTGGATCATGGAAAAAGCAAGAGAGTTCCAGAAAAACATCTATTTCTGCTTTATTGACTATGCCAAAGCCTTTGTGTGGATCACAATAGACTATGGAAAATTCTGAAAGAGATGGGAATACCAGACCACCTGATCTGCCTCTTGAGAAATTTGTATGCGGGTCAGGAAGCAACAGTTAGAACTGGACATGGAACAACAGACTGGTTCCAAATAGGAAAAGGGGTTTGTCAAGGCTGTATATTGTCACCCTGTTTATTTAACTTATATGCAGAGTACATCATGAGAAACGCTGGACTGGAAGAAACACAAGCTGGAATCAAGATTGCTGGGAGAAATATCAATAACCTCAGATATGTAGATGACACCACCCTTATGGCAGAAAGTAAAGAGGAACTAAAGAGCCTCTTGATGAAAGTGAAAGTGGAGAGTGAAAAAGTTGGCTTAAAGCTCAACATTCAGAAAACGAAGATCATGGCATCTGGTCCCATCACTTCATGGCAAATAGATGGGGAAACAGTGTCAGGCTTTATTTTTCTGGGCTCCAAAATCACTGCAGATGGTGACTGCAGCCATGAAATTAAAAGACGCTTACTCCTTGGAAGGAAAGTTATGACCAACCTAGATAGCATATTGAAAAGCAGAGACATTACTTTGCCAACAAAGGTCTGTCTAGTCAAGGCTATGGTTTTTCCTGTGGTCATGTATGGATGTGAGAGTTGGACTGTGAAGAAGGCTGAGTGCCAAAGAATTGATGGTTTTGAACTGTGGTGTTGGAGAAGACTCTTGAGAGTCCCTTGGACTGCAAGGAGATCCAACCAGTCCATTCTGAAGGAGATCAGCCCTGGGATTTCTTTGGAAGGAATGATGCTAAAGCTGAAACTCCAGTACTTTGGGCACCTCATGCGAAGAGTTGACTCATTGGAAAAGACTCTGATGCTGGGAGGGATTGGAAGCAGGAGGAGAAGGGGACGACAGAGGATGAGATGGCTGGATTGCATCACTGACTTGATGGACGTGAGTCTCAGTGAACTCCAGGAGTTGGTGATGGACAAGCAGGCATGGTGTGCTGCGATTCATGGGATCGCAAAGAGTCAGACACGACTGAGCGACTGATCTGATCTGATCTGATCTGATCTGAAGCTGGTGGGGGTCTTCTGTTCTTTCTCTTCTCTGTGCCAAGGATCAGACCAATGAAACTGTGAGCACCGGTCAGATATTTAGCAAATTTTCTGGCAGGCTATGAAGGGGATTCTTTGGCACGTTTTTCCCATTGCTTTTTCCTCCTGTCCTTCAGCTCTCTCCCAGGATTCAAGCCCGGCCAAAACTAATGAAACTCAGGCTCTGATGTCTCATTGCAAAAATTCATTGAGAGACAAAGCGATAAGAGGTGGATTTGTTAGGATCCAGAGAGAAGCCACTCTTCTGGGTGTGGACCATTTTCAAGGGCAAGGGATGGGGCCATGGAATTAGGCCTGGCTAGGTTTTGTGAGGTTTTGTGTTAGGTGGAATTCAGATGCTAATGAGAGGATCATCCCAGCCATTGGGGAACCACCCACTCCTCCATCTTTTGACAGTGCCTTGGAGCTGTCTTGCCACCTCTGGGTGTGTCTGTTGGCTTATAGATTGGGGGTTAAGGTTCACTTGAATTTGACTTGTCATCTTGGACCCAATTGATTTTAATTGGTTTACATTATACCCTTTTGCTATGTCATTCTTTCAAAGGTTGTGCTCTGCCCCCTACCCTCCTGTTTCTATGCTCTTTTCCTGAGCCCCATCCGGGCCCGCAATGTTGCCTCTACAATCTTCTGGAGAGACAACCAGAAAATAGCTGGCCTCGGGAGGGAAATACTGTATAATATCTATCCAACCCCCTAATCCTACCCAGTACTGGTCACACTGGAGATCTTGGGGATGCCCAACTCCAGTCCGGGGGTTCCAGGAGGTCATCACGCCTTGACCTGCCTAGGGATCTGGTCCTTGAAAGGTTGTCACGCCTCAACCTGCTTGGGGATCCGCTAGTCCTAGGGGTCCCAGGAAGTCGTCACGCCTCGACCTGCCCAGGGACCCAATTCTCAGGAGGCCGGCACGCCTCGACCTGCCCAGTGATTCGATCTCTAGGAGGCTGTCATGCCTCAGCCTGCCTGGGGATCTGCACCCTGACCCGGGGACGCCTGGCTCTCTGTTGCAACAGTTCTGGGTAGGATAAGCTTCAGAAAGACTCACCCCTAAGGAAGTCCACCCATGAAACAAAGGAAGCCTATTACTTGTGGGACTGTGCCCAGTCTCAGCAATAACTCAGGAGCCCAATGAGAACCCCATTGCCTTTCTGGAGAGGCTAAAAGAGGCACTCCAAAAGTTTACCAACCTGGACTTAGACTCTTACGAGGGACGGGTGATTTTAAAGGACAAATTACTGTCCCAATGTGCATCAGATATCAGAATTAAGTTACAACAGCTACCACAGCAGGACCCTGCTGCCTCTTTAGATGAGATGGTCCAGACAGCCACCAATACCTTTTATAACAGAGAACAGGAGAAGGAGGCCAAGGCCCAGGAGGAGGAGAGGAAAGAGACAAGGCATGCCCAGATGCTGGCCGCCCTCCAGAGAAGCCCTATGGCAAACCCCAAGTCCTTGAAGGACAAGGCACGAGACAAATGCCTGATCTGTAGACAGGCGGGGCATTGGGCCAAAGAGTGTCCAAACTGTGACAAGTCTCCTAGAACCACTTGCCACAAATGCCATAAACTGGGACATTGGGCGGCACTCTGCCCTCGGGACCCAAGAGCCTCAAGGTCAAGAGCCAAGCCTACCCTCACGATGGTTCAAGAGGACTGAAGCGGCTCGCTCCAGCCAGCCCGCCTGTCACAGATAACCATCACAGGGCTGGAGCCAAGGGTGCAACTGGATGTGGCAGGTAGGTCCGAAAATTTGTTGGTTGACACAGGGGCTACCTACTCTGTCTTGATCTCCTACTCTGGAGCTTCTCCTCCCAAACCTGTATTTTGGGTGCTACAGGAAAAACAACTAATAAAAGATTCACCCGAGCACGTCTTTGTTGCTGGGATGGACAAATATTTTCCCACCAGTTTCTTGTGGTCCCTGAATGTCCTACTCCCTTATTGGGAAGAGATATACTCATTAAACTGGGGACCACCCTTGTGATGGGAAGTTTTTCATCCCCTAGAGCTCTACAGCTCCTGGTTACTACTGAAGAGCCCATTACACCTTCAATAGAGAGGGACCAAAAACTATGGGAAGACAAAATGAACCCCCAGGTGTGGGACCAGGGGATTCCTAGACGAGGCCACCAAGCTGAACCAGTCATCATTGTCCTCCAAGATCCCACTCGGTTTCTTAACCGGAAACAATACCCTCTCAAAAGAGAGGCTCGAGAGGAACTACAGCCTTTAATAAATAAATTCCTTGCTTGTGGGCTATTGGTCCCCACCAGTTCGCCATGTAACACCCCAATCTCAGGAAAGAAAAAAGACAGAACCTGGCGAATGGTTCAAGATCTCAGGATCATAAATGAAGCTGTAGTCCCCCTCCATCCCACAGTACCCAATCCCTATGTGATCTTGGGAGAAATCCACCCAATGCCAAGTGGTTTACAGTCTTGGATCTCAAAGGTGCATTTTTTTTGCATACCACTGACTAAAGAATCCCAATATCTTTTTGCCTTTGAGTGGGAGGCCCCAGGAGAAAAACACCAACAGATGACTTGGACAGTATTACTTCAGGGGTTCAGAGATAGCCCCCACCTGTTTGGACAGGCCCTTAGCCGGGAGCTCCTAGATCTGGACCTGGGACCTAATGGGAACATATTACAATACATAGATGAACTACTAATCTGCTCTCCAGATGAAAAAAGTGCCCAACAACATGCAATTCAGGTTCTAAACTTCTTGGCAAAAAGGGGATATAAAGTCTCCCGTGCTAAGGCACAGATGGTCGAGCCAAAGTCACTTACCTGAGAGTTCAGATTACACACGGTCCAGGAGGCTGTCCTCTGATCGGGTACAAGAAATCCTCCAGTTGCCCTCCCCCACGACTCGAAAACAATTGCGAGCTTTCCTGGGGCTAACTGGTTATTGTAAAATCTGGATACCCCACTATGGTCTAACTGCCCAGCCCTTATATGAAAGCTTAAAGGGATGAGATGATTCAATTGCAATGATGTGGGGAACTCCTCAAAAGAAAGCCGAGGCTACACTAAAACAGGCCTTAACTCAGGCACCTGCCTTGAGGTTGCCAGACCCAGAAAAAGCATTCCAACTTTATGTCCATGAAAGAGAGGGAATAGCCTTGGGAGTGTTAACTCAAAGGTTGGGATCTGAACCCCAGCTTGTAGCTTACTTATCCAAGAGGCTCAATCCAACTGCCTGAGGCTGGCCCCCCTTCCTTCGAAATCTTGCAGCTGTTGCAATCATGATAGAAGATGCTTTAAAACTCTCCTTTGGGGGCAAACTAACTATTTTTACCAGCCACCAAGTAAAACACTCCTAAATGGGAGAGGCCATTTATGGATGTCTGATCAAAGAATCCTCAGATTTCAAGTAATGCTGATGGAAAATCCAGGCCTCACTATACACCCTTGTGAGGTTCTTAACCCAGCCACCCTCCTCCCTACCCCCGAGGGCTCTCTCCCCTTTCACTCTTGTCTAGAAACCTTGGAACACTGGACAAAATCCCGAGAGGGATTGTCAGAAGATCCTCTGACCAATCCTGAGGAAATCTGGTACACTGATGGAAGCAGCTTTGTCTTGGATGGAAAAAGAAGAGCTGGGTATGCAGATCAGATCAGATCAGATCAGTTGCTCAGTTGTGTCTGACTCTTTGCAACCCCATGAATCGCAGCATGCCAAGCCTCCCTGTCCATCACCAACTCCCAGAGTTCACTGAGACTCATGTCCATCGAGTCAGTGATACCATACAGCCATCTCATCCTCTGTCATCCCCTTCTCCTCTTGTCCCCAATCCCTCCCAGCATCAAAGTCTTTTCCAATGAGTCAACTCTTCACATGAGATGGCCAAAGTACTGGAGTTTCAGCTTTAGCATCATTCCTTCTAAAGAAATCCCAGGGCTCATCTCCTTCAGAATGGACTGGTTGGATCTCCTTGCAGTCCAAGGGACTCTCAAGAGTCTTCTCCAACACCACAGTTCAAAACCATCAATTCTTTGGCACTCAGCCTTCTTCACAGTCCAACTCTCCCATACATGACCACAGGAAAAACCATAGCCTTGACTAGACAGACTTTGTTGGCAAAGTAATGTCTCTGCTTTTCAATATGCTATCTAGGTTGGTCATAACTTTCCTTCCAAGGAGTAAGCGTCTTTTAATTTCATGGCTGCAGTCACCATCTGTCGTGATTTTGGAGCCCAGAAAAATAAAGCCTGACACTGTTTCCACTGTTTCCCCATCTATTTCCCATGAAGTGATGGGACCGGATGCCATGATCTTCATTTTCTGAATGTTGAGCTTTAAGCCAACTTTTTCACTCTCCACTTTCACTTTCATCAAGAGGCTTTTGAGTTCCTCTTCACTTTCTGCCATAAGGGTGGTGTCATCTACATATCTGAGGTTATTGATATTTCTCCCAGCAATCTTGATTCCAGCTTGTGTTTCTTCCAGTCCAGCATTTCTCATGATGTACTCTGCATATAAGTTAAATAAACAGGGTGACAATATACAGCCTTGACGTACTCCTTTTCCTATTTGAAACCAGTCTGTTGTTCCATGTCCAGTTCTAACTGTTGCTTCCTGACCTGCATACAAATTTCTCAAGAGGCAGATCAGGTGGTCTGGTATTCCCATCTCTTTCAGAATTTTCCACAGTTTGTTATGATCCACACAATCAAAGGCTTTGGCATAGCCAATAAAGCAGAAATAGATGTTTTTCTGGAACTCTGTCACTTTTTCCATGATCCAGCGGATGTTAGCAATTTGATCTCTGGTTCCTTTGTCTTTTCTAAAACCAGCTTGAACATCAGGAAGTTCACGGTTCACGTATTGCTGAAGCCTGGCTTGGAGAATTTTGAGCATTACTTTACTAGCGTGTGAGATAAGTGCAATTGTGTGGTAGTTTGAGCATTCTTTGGTATTGCCTTTCTTTGGGATTGGAATGAAAACTGACCTTTTCCAGTCCTGTGGCCACTGCTGAGTTTTCCAAATTTGCTGTCATATTGAGTGCAGCACTTTCACAGCATCATCTTTCAGGATTTGGAATAGCTCCACTGGAATTCCATCACCTCCACTAGCTTTGTTCGTAGTGATGCTTTCTAAGGCCCACTTGACTTCACATTGGAGGATATCTGGCTCTAGGTCAGTGATCACACCATCGTGATTATCTGGGTCGTGAAGATCTTTTTTGTACAGTTCTTCTGTGTATTCTTGCCATCTCTTCTTAGTATCTTCTGCTTCTGTTAGGTCCATACCATTTCTGTCCCATACCATTTATCTAGCCCATCTTTGCATGAAATGTTCCTTTGGTATCTCTGATTTTCTTGAAGAGATCCCTAGTCTTTCCCATTCTGTTGTTTTCCTCTATTTCTTTGCATTGATTGCTGAAGAAGGCTTTCTTATCTCTTCTTGCTATTCTTTGGAACTCTGCATTCAGATGTTTATATCTTTCCTTTTCTCCTTTGCTTTTCGCTTCTCTTCTTTTCACAGCTATTTGTAAGGCCTCCCCAGACAGCCATTTTGCTTTTTTGCATTTCTTTTCCATGGGGATGGTCTTGATCCCTGTCTCCTGTACAATGTCATGAACCTCCATCTACAGTTCATCAGGCACTCTGTTTATTAGATCTAGGCCCTTAAATCTATTTCTCACTTCCACTGTATAATCATAAGGGATTTGATTTAGGTCATACCTGAATGCTCTAGTGGTTTTCCCTACTTTCTTCAATTTCAGTCTGAATTTGGCAATAAGGAGTTCATGGAGTGAGCCACAGTCAGCTCCTGGTCTTGTTTTTGCTGACTGTATAGAGCTTCTCTATCTTTGGCTGCAAAGAATATAATCAATCTGATTTCAGTGTTGACCATCTGGTGATGTCCATGTGTAGACTCTTCTCTTGTGTTGTTGGAAGAGGGTGTTTGTTATGACCAGTGCATTTTCTTGGCAAAACTCTATTATTCTTTGCCCTGCTTCATTCCGTATTCCAAGGCCAAATTTGCCTGTTACTCCAGGTGTTTCTTGACTTCCTACTTTTGCATTCCAGTCCCCTATAATGAAAAGGACATCTTTTTTGGGTGTTAGTTCTAAAAGGTCTTGTAGGTCTTCATAGAACCGTTCAACTTCAGCTTCTTCAGCGTTACTGGTTGGGGCATAGACTTGGATTACCGTGATATTGAATGATACTGCCGGGTATGCAGTAGTCTCCAATTTTGAGACCATAGAGGCTAAGCCTCTGCCACCAGGTACTTCAGCCCAATTAGCTGAGCTCATAGCCCTGACTCGAGCTTTAGAGCTGGGAAAAGGAAAAAGAATAGCCATTTACACTGACTCCAAGTATGCCTTTCTGGTGCTACATGCACATGCAGCTATTTGGAAAGAAAGGGGCCACTTGACCACCTGAGGGTCCCCAATCAAATATGGTGATGAGATTCTTCGACTCTTGGAGGCAGTCCATCTGCCCACTGAGGTTTCAGTCTCCCATTGTAAAGGACACCAAAAAGGGAGCACAGAAGTGGCATGAGGGAACCAAGCAGCTGATCAGGCAGCTAGGAGAGCAGCATTACAGAACCATGACCTAATAGGGATTGCCACCTTAGCTCCACAGACTAATTTGCCAGAAACTCCTTCATATACTGAAGGTGAGACTCTTAAAGCTAAGAGCTAGGGCTTTCAAGATCATATGGAGTGGTTCCAAAAGGAGGGACTCCTTTTTCTGCCTGGGAACCTCCAATGGAAGTTGGTTAATTCCTTACATGCCACTACTCATTTAGGAGAAAAGGCCCTTCAAAGATTACTAGAAAGGTCCTTCAGAGGAACAGGCTTCCAAACAACTATAAGACAGGTGGTCTCCTCTTGTCCTACTTGCCAATTAAACAACGCCCAAGGAGCTCGAAGACCCCAGCTGGCCCAGCCCGTCCAACGACGTGGGGCCTACCCAGGAGAGGACTGGCAGATGGACTTCACCCAGATGCCAGTTTCTTGAGGGTATAAATACCTATTAGTTATGATAGATACATTCACAGGATGGATTGAAGGCTTTCCCACCCGGACTGAGAAGGCTGAAGAGGTGGTAAAAAAAACTGCTCCATGAAATCATTCCAAGATTTTGGTCTGCCCAGGTCATTACAAAGTGACCGTGGGACATCATTTACTTCTAAGGTCACCCAAGGGGTCTCGAAAGCATTGGGCATTACTTATTATCTCCATTGTGCCTGGAGGCCTCAATCTTCAGGAAAAGTAGAAAGAGCCAATCAGCGATAAAAAAAGATAACCCAGGAGACCTCCCTGGGATGGAAGGAGGCTTTACCAATAGCTCTCCTCCACACCCGCATTGCCCCTAAGGAACAGGTTGGTCTTAGTCCTTATGAGATGCTATATGGGAGACCTTTTGTTTATGTCAATGACCTCTTCCTAGATCCAGAGGTTCAGACCCTCCAGTCTTATACCATGGCCATTGGGCAATTCCAACAGGATATATGCTTGTGGGGTATGAACCAGGACCCAAAAGATTCTAAAGAATCACCACTATATGCTCCAGGGACTCAAGTCCTAATTGAAGTCTGGAAAGATGGGTCCCCAAAGGCTCAACTCCAGCCCACATGGAAGGACCCCTACCCTGTAATACTTTCTACCCCCACAGCAGTCAAGGTACCAGGACATGACTCCTAGATTCACTACTCACGAGTCAAGCCGTGGAAGAAAACAGAAGAGGACACTCAATACACCTGTAAGCCCTGGGAAATCTCAGATACCTATTCAGGACTACCAGTGAGTGTCATTCTAATGAACATCCCCAAAATCTGGTTTCTGGAGATAAGATTTCTCAGGATAACTCTAAAGAGCTAACACAGCTTGACAGAGACTGTACTCCAAAACAGACAGGAGATAGATCTTCTGATCCCTGAACAAGGAGGGACTTGAGAGAGCCATCCTGGCGATGTGAATTTAAAATTGACTAATGCCCCTACTAGTCCTTGTTATGCTATATTGATGATGCCTATGATTATTCCATGTACTGTCAATTGTCTAACCTGTTTTGTCTCTGCCCAGGTCAACCAGCTACAACATGCAGTACCAGTTCAACAAAGATATAAAACTACAGCCGACCACGGAAAATATCACACACCCTTAGATGGACACTGCTATAAGGATTCTGAGGCTTGAGACTAGCAAGAGAGGGAGGCCCAATACCCCTCGCTGTCCCCGTTCAGCAGGAAGTAGCCAGAAAGACCTCAATGCCCCTATTCCCAAAGAATTGGGCCTCCCATCTCTTGAGGGGGGAATGTTAGGTAGGTAGAATAGGGAAAAGGAGTCCAAAATGGCGGTGGCTAAAAGACAAGGAAGGGAAAAGCCCGTGAAAATAGAACAAAGGGAGGTCAAAGGAAGGTCCGAGGACCAGAGTGAAGACTTCAGGTAGAACAAACAGCACTCCTGGCTAAGCCGAATTTACATAGGGCAGGCCCAGGTGGAGGAAAAAAACATAAAAGGAGGAGCCAAAGCGCTTTCTTTCTCTCTCTCTCCCACATGTGTGTGCTCTGTCTCTCTCTCTCCCTCTCTCACTCTCTCTCCCTCCCTCCCCCACGCACTCCTCTACTCTCTTCTCTTCGAGTCTTTGGGTTGGCATGCCCTCACACTTCGAGAATGGATTCTCCTGCTATCTTCTAAATAAAATAGAGCTGTAACACTGATTTGCCAAAGAGCTATAAAACGGTTTGTCCAAGACCCAAGAGCTGTGATGCGCCAAGGGCTTTAATGTCCATCGCTCCAAATCTTTGTTGTGATGAGACAAAGAACCAAGGAACATATACTCGCGTGACAGCATATTCAAAAGCAGAGACATTACTTTACCAACAAAAGTCCATCTAGTCAAAGCTACGGTTTTTCCAGTAGTCATGTATGGATGTGAGAGTTGCACTATAAAGAAAGCTGAGTGCCGAAGAATCGATGCTTCTGAACTGTGGTGTTGGAGAAGACTCTTGAGAGTCCCTTGGACTGCAAGGAGATCCAACCAGTCCATCCTAAAGGAAATCAGTCCTGAATATTCATTGGAAGGACTGATGTTGAAGCTGAAACTCCAACACTTTGGCTATCTGATGCAAAGAACTGACTAACTGGACAAGACCCTGATGCTGGGAAGGATTGAAGGCAGGAGGAGAAGGGGACGACAGAGGATGAGATAGTTGATGGCATCACTGACTCAATGGACATGAGTTTGAGTAAGCTCCAGGAGTTGGTGGTGGACAGGGAAGCCTGGTATGCTGCAGTCCATGGGGTCGCAAAGAGTGGGACATGACTGAGGGACTGAACTGAACTGAGCAGGACTTTGCCAGAAGACCCAGTTTCCTGACAGTCATTCCCTCCCACCAGGAAGTTTGCACAAGCCTCTTATCCCCATCCATCAGAGGGCAGAAAGAATGAAACCACAGTCCCAGAAAACTAATCAAACTGATCACATGGGCCACAGTGGATCACATGGAGCATACATTTCATTTAATTCAATGAAACTATGAGCCATACTATGTAGGGCCATGCAAGAATGATGGGTCATGGTGAAGAGTTCTGACAAAATGTGGTCCATGGGAAAACGGAATGGCAAACGACTTTAGCATTCTTGCCTTAAGAACCTAATGAACAGTATAAAAAGGCAAAAAGATGTGACACTGAAAAATGAACCACCCAGGTCAGTAGGTGTCCATATTTTACTGGAGAAGAGTGGAGAAATAGCTCCAGAAGGAATGAAGAGGCTGAGCCAAAGCAGAAACAATGCCCACCTGTGGATGTGTCTGATGGTGAAAGTAAAGAACAATATTACACAGGAACTTGAAATGCTAGGTCCATGAATCAAGGTAAATTGGAAGTGGTCAAATAGGAGATGGCAATAGTGAATGACATTTTAGGAATCAGTGAACTAAAATGGACCAGAATGGGTGAGTTTAATTCAGATGACCATTATATCTACTACTGTGGGCAAGAATTCTTTAGAAGAAATGGAGTAGCCCTCATAGTCAACAAAAGAGTCTGAAATGAACTACTTGGTTGCAATCTCAAAAACAACAGAATGGTTTCAGTTCACTTCCAAGGCAAACCATTCAGTATCACAGTAATTCAAGTCTATGCCCCAAACCACTAATGCCAAATAAGCTGAAGTTGAATGGTTCTATGAAGACCTACAAGACCTTCTAGAACTAACACCAAAAAAAGATATCCTTTTCTTCATAGGGGACTGGAATGCAAAAGTAGGAAGTCAAGAGATACCTGGAGTAACAGGCAAATTTGGCCTTGGAGTACAAAATGAAGCAAGACAAAGGCTAACAGAGTTTTGCCAAGAGAATGCACTGGTCACAGCAAATGCCCTCTTCCAACAACACAGGAGATGACTCTACACATGGACATCACCAGAGGATCTATACTGAAATTAGATTGACTATATTCTTTGTAGCCGAAGATGGAGAAGCTCTATACAGTCATCTGAAACAAGACAAGAGCTAACTGTGGCTCAGATCAGGAACTCCTTATTGCAAAAGCATTGTTTTCACTTTGGTGCCATCTCTTCATTCTTTCTGGAGTTATTTCTCCACTGTTCTTCAGTAGCATGTTGGGCACCTACCGACCTGGGGAGTTCATCTTTCAGTGTCCTATCCTTTTGCCTTTTCATACTGTTCATGGGGTTCTCAAGGCAAGAATACTGAAGTGGTTTGCCATTCCCTTCTCCAGTCCTCATATCTAGAGAAGTACTAAATCCTTTCATGGTGACATCAGATCCTCATGACTAACAAAAACCTTTTGTAAAATGACTGCTTAATGGTATTGAACTCCCCCTTCATCAAAACCTTATATATTGACCTTCCCCCACTGCCTCTTTGGAGCAGTCTCTCAGAGTTATATGAGATGCTGCCTCCTGGGCTGCAGTCCTCATTTTGCCCCAAATAAAACTTAACTCACAACTCTCAAGTTGTGCGGTTTTTTTAGCCAACACTATCATTTGTTGAGCACTAATATAGGCTGTGTATTGGGCTAATTATTTTACACAAGTAATTTTATGAATTCTCAGAACAACCCTGTCAGGTAGGTGTTATTATCTTGGAGATAAGAACACAGGCTCAAAGAGGTTAAGTATTTTGCCTAAGATCACACAATTGATGCCCAAGGTGGGACTGACTCCAAGTCTGTAGTTTCATCCATTGGGTCCTACTGAGAATGACAGGAGAAAAGATGAAACCAGGCAGGCTGGGCCCCTGTCTAAAAAATACACATTCTGAAGTCTTGCACAGTTGTTGGAATAGGGCCCCAGAGTGGATTCTGACTATAGCAGAGAAAGAAACACCTTAGGAACAAGATTCACAGCAGCATTTCTGTTTTGATCAGGAGAAGGAGAAGCTCAGCCTTTTTTGTACTAAAACCCTAGAAAAATTCCTAGAACCTCATAAGAGAGACCCTGGGTGTGATGTGGTATTGGCCACCTTCCTTAATGGCCCCTACAATAAGCTCAGTAGTGAGTTTCCTATGACTTTTCATGACAAAATCCCTTAATGAAAGCAGTTAGCATGATGCTAAAGAAGAATTTAGTGAAGGCTTGACATGTCAGCAGCATGGCCCCAAGTCAGAGCGCTGTGTTCTTTCTCATTATTGCTAAATTAGAGTTCATGGTACTAATGACAGTTCCTGAGAGGGACCACTCTCTCAGAGGTGGCTCTGTGTCTCCGGCTCGGACTTGTTACCACAGGGAAGCTATTGGGGCATATGCTCTTGGGGCACAGGGCGATTTGCTGAGAAATCTGGGTTCACTTGTCCTGCCCGAGCCTAGGTTGTGCAAGATTGTAGCCCTTTCTGCTCCCTCACTTGGGACCTCTCTGATCTCACAGACTATACCACTAGCTATCAACCCTCTGCATTGAAGCTCCAGGGAGCTTCATGCAATATACCGTGTTAACGATGGCCTTATTACCCCTCACTGTCTCCCGGGAAGAAGTGGGCTTCCTGTTGAGGAAGGAAGGACAGACTCCATCTCATCCCCATGGCTCCACAGTAGTTGGGCTCTGGAGAGAACCAAGAAGCCCCAAGGGGATCATGATCTGGGTGTCTGCCAAGTGGAGATGCCTACCTACTCTTCTGCCATCACTCTGAACCCTGGATATTAACCAACACCAGTCAGCTCTCAGGCTGCAGGTTTCATGGTAGCACAGGCCAACATGGGCTCTGGAGTCAGTTGACCTAGATTCAAATTCTGACTGTACTCCTTACTAGTTGGGCAAGTTCCTAACCACTCTAAGTTTTCCCAACTGGAAAATGGATATGATGATCACATCAGTACCCACCTCACTGGGTTGTTATGAGAAAATTTTTATTATTCACTTTTTGGTATTTTTTCCTCTATTCATTTTCTATAACTATGTGTATCTGTGTTGTATGTTGTTGTTCAGTCACTCAGTCATGTCCAGCTGAACTAGATATAAGGAGATGCAAGGATTGAGATCATAAAATCTGTTCCCAACTATCTAAAGACCTGCCCCATCAGATTCCCTGGAGCACAGAGTGCCTCACTACACCCTGAACTCCCCCAGGGGTTGTTGAAGGTCAACAGCTATAGCAGCATGGGGTTCAATCTCCATAGAGGCAGGTGGCAAATGCCTTTGTTGTTCAGTCATTGGCAATGCTCTTGGTAAGTACCAATTTGTAGTTGAAAATACCTAATATAATAATTTTAAAGTTTTACTTATTCTCCATTGCCACCTCAAATCTTTTTTTAAAAATTTATTTTATCTTTGGCTGTGCTGGATCTTTGCTGCTTTGTGAGGGCTTTCTCTAATTGCAGTGATCGGGGGCCTAGTCTTTGTTGCGGTGTGTGGGCTTCTTATTGCGGTGGCTTCTCTTGTTGCAGGGCACAGGGTCTAGGTGGGTGAACTTCAGTAGCTGCAGCACTCAGGCTTGGTAGCTGTGGCTCAAGAGCTTAGTTGCTCCACAGCACGTGGAATCTTCCCAGACCAGGGATCAAACCCATTTCCCCTGCATTGGCTGGCAGATTTCCTACCCACTGCACCACCAGGGAAGTTCTCAAATTTTCTTCTGGAATGATAGATGAGTAACAATGGGCTTCCCTGGTGGCTCAGACTGTAAAGAATCTGCCTGCAGTGCAGGAGACCAGGGGTCATTAAACAAACACAGAGGAAACCATAATGTAATCAGAAGGGTGGTTGGTAGAATGGAATTAGGACAAGGGAAGTATCTCTCTGGAGAGTAGCCAAAGTTGAAGAGACCTACTTCCCCAAGGTCATTGCCTTCCAATGGAAAAGGTTATCTCAGCTCCGAACTTCCTGTTTTAGGATCAGCTGAGGCCTTGGTCACACCCGCAACCCATGCCAACCTCTCCCAATCCTGCTGCATCCCCCCTTCTGTGGATGTTAATCCTGAGGGCATCTTTAGTAAACTTCCTGTGGGTTAAGCTCCCTCTTGGTCTGTTTCCCTGACACCTTACCTGTGACAGTTGTAAGGTTTGAGTATTAAACCATCCCATCTCTGACAGTCTACTGTGTTTATCTCCACAATGGGCATGGACCCTCCTAGTTCCCCTGATGAGGCACTGTCCCCTCAGGGATGCCTCTTCGTAATCTATAGAAGGATGCTGGAATCCGAATGCTTCTCACATACATGAAAAAGAAAAAATTTTAATAATCCCACAAACCACTAAAGAGGAACAATTCAAATTATACTTCTCAGAAGTACTTGGCATTGAAGTTGCTTCACTTTGAAAGGCTCATTAGAAACAACTGAGTTTTTTGCCCCTGCCGCCCCCACCACCCCAGCTCAAATTAAGCAAAATGGGAAAATTCATTGTTTGCTCCAGAAAGAAACTGTGCAAGAATCTGAAAGACTCATCAAGAGTTTAAATTTTAATAAAATAATGAGCTCCTTGATGGAGCTCTGACTTCCTAGGTTTGAGCAGAGAGGGAGCATACACAGAGATGTCAAATTCCAGTTCGCAAGATGAAGCTTCACCCCTGAAAACACTATATTAACTAATGCCTATTCTCCTGGGTACCTTGCAGGTCACTGATTCAACTACAGATACTAAAAATAATGTAACTGTATACACACTACTATATTTAAAATAGATAACAAACACAGGCCTACTGTACAGCACAGGGAACTCTGCTCAATACTCTGTAATAACCTAAATGGGGAATGAATTTGAAAAAGAATAAATACTTGTATATGTATAACTGAATCACTTTACTGTACACATGAAACTAACACAACACTGTTAGTCAACGGTACTCTAATAAAATAAAAAATTTTTTTAATGCATCTGTAATGGTTTGGTTGAGAAGGGTGTGTGTGCGTGCTAAGTCGCTTCGGTCATGTCTGACTCTTTGCATGGCTATGGGCCATAGTCTGCCAGGCTCCTCTGTCCATGGGATTCTCCTGGCAAGAATACTGGAGTGGGTTGCCATGCCCTCCTCCAGGGGATCTTCCCAACCCAGGAATTAAACCCGCCTCTCTTACGTCTCTTGCGTTGGCAGGTGGGTTCTTTACTACTAGTGCCACCTGGGAAGCCCTGAGAGGGGTGATAGTGAAAGCTCAGTCGTGTCCGACTCTTTGCAACCCCGTGGATACCAGGCTCCTCCAACCATGGGATTTTCTAGGCAAGTGTACTGGATTGGGTTGCCATTTCCAGGTAGTAGTAAATCTTATGGAACTTAGGGGCAGCTATTCTAAATTTCTAAAGAAATTTTTGTGTCATTGACACAGTTTAAAGTTGTATACCCATTAAGTGTGAACATGTTAATTTTGTGTGTGAACATGTTTTTACATGTGTATTTTACTTTTTTTTGGGGGGGGCATCATCCTAATGATAATTATTTACCTGGGAAAAAATTTCTCCAGTATATTATTGGAACAATAATACCTAAAGAGGAACAATTCAAATTATACTTCTCAGAAGTACTTGGCATTGAAGTTGCTTCACTTTGAAAGGCTCATTAGAAACAACTGAGTTTTTTGCCCCTGCCACCCCCACCACCCCAGCTCAAATTAAGCAAAACGGGAAAATCCATTGTTTGCTCCAGAAAGAAACTGTGCAAGAATCTGAAAGACTCATCAAGAGTTTAAATTTTAATAAAATAATGAGCTCCTTGATGGAGCTCTGACTTCCTAGGTTTGAGCCAGAGTGTAACTGCCAGAGTGGGTGCTGGCAAGTGGATGAGTTGCTGAAAGAAAACGGCTCAGAGTCCTTTGGTCCACGCAGCTAAGTTTAGCTTTATTTCTTTTTAGAGTAATCTGGTCTTGGGTCAGGTGACCAAGCTCCTAATGATAACCTATTATCAGTTGAGATACATTCTGGATTTCCAACTGACACAATGCTTAACAGACACTGAGTTTCACACATAAAATTTTAATTATCAAGATCACATTGTAGACTTCCCTGGTGGTACAGTAGATAAGAATCTGCCTGCCAGTGCAGGGGACACATATTCGATCCCTGGTCCGAGAGGATTCCACACGCTGCAGAGCAAATAAGCCCATGTGCCTCGACTGCTGAGCCAGCGCTCTAGAGCCTGAGAGCTGCAGCCACTGAAGACGGAGCGCTCTAGAGCCCATGCTCTGTGACAACAGAAGCCCAGGCAACACAACAAGGTTCACCCCTGTTCCTGCAACTAGAGGAAAGCCTGCATGGCCACAAAGACCCAGTGCAGCCAAAAATAAATATTTAATACATAAAAAAGCTCACACCGGCTTTATTTTGATACAACTTGATTTTATTATTTCCTTGGTTCACACCAGAATCACATATTTGTTCACTTTGTTAAAGTATGCTTTAGAACTTGCTTACTACTTAACTGCAGCTGCTGCTAAGTCGCTTCAGTTGTGTCCGACTCTGTGTGACCCCATAGACAGCAGCCCACCAGGCTCCCCCATCCCTGGGATTCTCCGGGCAAGAACACTGGAGTGGGTTGCCATTTCCTTCTCCAATGCATGAAAGTGAAAAGTGAAAGCAGGTATCATAATAGTCATTTCTTCTCTGCACTATATACTTTATTAAATATCGAAGTATTTGATTCCTAAGATCTTAAAATCACCCTCCACTTTTTCATAAGTAGGATAGATATTTACAAACAGGTATGGTACCTATATGGCTATAATCATGGTTAAAACTAATGGGGCCACATTTGGTTCATCAGGTCAAAACAGTTGGCTCTTATCTTTCTTTTTCAAGTATTTATTGATCTATAGTGCCTTCGTTCCTTTTTTTTGTCCTCATTACATGACATGCAGGATTCCTTTGACCGGGGATCGACCCACAAACCCTGCAGTAGAAGCATGGAGTTAACCACTGCACCACCAAGGAAATTCCTACCTCAGTTCCTTTTTGTTGGTTATTTTTAAAAATATTTTAAATGTATGCCCATAATGATATTTATTCACCCACTTAGGTCCCTTGAGCATCAGAGCCTGGAAAAAAATATCTTTAGTGGCCTTCTCAGCCCTCTCCACAGTGTACAGATGCACAAACTGAAGTCCAGTGAGCTCCTTTAAAGAGGAATAGTTTCTGATAAATTATATCAGAGATATTGTATTTGTTGGTAAGATTAACGGTGTGATTCCATTTGTGTTATAAAAGAGGAGGTTTTTTTTGCTTATATATATTTTAAAATAATTTCTGAAAGGACACATAAGATGTTATTGATTATGATTAACCCTAGAGAGTGTGCCAGGGAAAAAATTGTTTCTTATTTTATAGCCGTCTGTCGTATTTAAGATGTTTTCTTCCCCTTTGTTCATATATCATATACATAATATAGCATATATATTTGTGTGTGTATGTGTGCCATTTTTGCTGCATTAGTAATCTGGCTGTAAAGGCCTTCCAGAAGCCTCTGCTTAAACATACAAATTAATGACTGAAAGATAAAAGGAATAAGATGTGTGTGTTTATGTGTGTGTATTTTGTTTTGGCTGAGCCATGCAGCTTACGGAATCTTAATTCTCTGACCAGGGATCAAACCAGGGCCCTGGCAATGAGGGCACCAAGTCTTAACCGCTGGACTGCCAGGGAATTCCCAGGAGTTTTTTATATTGAATGAGAAAGAACTCCCCTAAAACCTCTGTTCTAAAAATGCAAACATGTAGGCCCACAGTAGATACTAGATAAAATCCTATAGAATCAAAATGTATAGCTCCTGTGTGAGTTTAGAAAGCACACACATTGTCTATAATTAATGCAAACAACAAGACCTCTATCTTACATCCCTCTCAAAAAAATTCTGGTCAGTTTAAAATGCAAACATGCATTTTTTGCATTCTAAAAATGCAAACATGACAGACCATCTGCTTTGAGTGGTTTTTCTACGGTAGCAGTAGTAGTAGGCTCATGGAGAGCCAACTGTTTTGACCTGATGAACCAAATGTGGCCCCATTGGTTTTAACCATGATTATAGCCATATAGGTACCATACCTGTTTGTAAATATCTATCCTACTTATGAAAAAGTAGAGGGTGATTTTAAGATCTTAGGAAAAATTTCTGGACTACAGCACATCTCTGTAGAGGAAGATAAGTAAAATAGAATGTGAACAAAATCACGGACTCACCATGACATAGCAGAGTTTCCCAGATACATCCCAAAGAACATGAATTTGGGAATCCCCAACAGCCCACAGAACCTCTATAAACCTCTATATGTGAAAACAATGAATCAGGAAGCTAGAAAATATATGATATTCTCCTTACCAGTAAATTCCTAATTAATGTTTCAAAATTTTAGCAATCTATAGTTTCCCTTTTTGTTTCTATACAAAACCTACTTCTAGAGAGGCCCACAGTAGATACTAGATAAAATCCTATAGAATCAAAATGTATATAGCTCCTGTGTGAGTTTAGAAAGCACACGCATTGTCTATAATTAATGTAAACAACAAGACCTCTATCTTACATCCCTCTCAAAAAAATTCTGGTCAGTTTAAACACATAAATGTGAAAGAACAAACTCAAAATATAATACAGAAAATCCTAACAATATTTTTTTGGATCCATCTCCTAAAGCAAAGGAAATACAAGCAAAAATAAACAACTGAAACCTAAGTAAGGAGCACAGCAAAGGAGATCATTGATAAAACTAAAAGACAACCTACTGAATGGGAGAAAAGATTTGCAAATGATATGACTGATAAGGGATTAATATCAAATAACTCGATTTTAAAATAGGCAGAAGAAATGAACAGATATTTTTCCAAAGAGGACATGCAGATGGCCAACAGACACCTAAGATACTCAACATCAATAATCATGCGGGAACTGCAAATCAAAACCAGAATAAGAAACCACCTCACACCTGTCAGAATGTCCATCACCAAAAAGAACACAAATAACAAATATTGGCAAGGATGTGGAGAAAAAGGAACCTGTACTCACTATTGGTGGGAATGAAAACTGGTGCAGCCACTGTAGAAAACAAAATGACGCTTTCTCAAAAAAACCCTGAAAATAGAATACCACTTGCCCCAGGAATTCCACTCCTGGGTATACATCCAAAAAAAGGAAATACTTTTGAAAAGATGCATGTACCCCGATATTCATAGCAGCATCATTTACAGTTGTCAAGACATGGAAGCAATCTAAGTGCGTATCAACAGATAAATGGATAAAGAAGACGTGATAGACACACACACAATGGAATGCTACTCAATCATTAAAAAGAATGAAATTTTGCATTTTCAGCAATATGGATGGACTTGGAGGACATTATGCTAAGTTAAATAAGTCAGAGAAAGACCAATACTATATGATATCATTCATATGTGGAATCTAAAAACCACAACAGACTAGTGAATAAAACAAAAAAGAAGCAGACTCACAGATACAGAGAACAAGCCAGTGATTCCCAGTAGGGGAAGGGAAGGAGAAACATCAATATAGGGGTGGGGGATTAAGAGCTACAAATTAAGGTATAAAATAAGCTACAAGAATATATTGTACAACATGGGGAACATAGCCCATATTTTACAATAAATAGAGGCAGAGAATAACCTTTAAATTGTGAATCACTGTATATCTGTAACTTATATAATATTGTACATCAACTACACTTCAAAAAAAGTAAAAATACAGAAAACATCTTTATAGGTGGTTTGGAATAGGAAATAGCTTTAAAAATAAGGTACAAAAGTACAAATGGGCTTTCCCGGTGGCATAGTTTTAAAGAATCTCCCTGCCAATGCAGAAGAGACAAGAGACACAGGTTCCATTTCTGGGTCGGGAAGATCCCCTGGAGTAGGAAATGGCAACCCACTCCAGTGTTCTTGCCTGGAAAATTCCATGACAGAGGAGCCTGACAAGCTCTAGTCCACCGGGTTGCAAACAGTCAGACATGACTGAGCACACACACATACATAAAACTATAAACCATAAAAGAAAATAATGATAAATTCTAGTCCATTAAAATTAAGAATTTGGTTTTATTAAAAGATTATATCTATATTTGAGAGAAATTTGTAATATGAAAACTTATCAAATAAAAAGTTGAAAAAATTTTAAGAGGTTATATAAAGCAAGAAACTACAAACATTTCTAACATACATAACCAATAAATTATCTGCATATAAAATATATTACAATTTGTTAAACCACTTAGATATGCCATCTATACTATTTTGAGAATATATTTTATAGTAAAGAAAAAGAATGACAACCTGCTGATCTGGAGCTGGAGTGAACTTGGCTCTGTAACTGTTAATAATTGACTGAATCTCTCCAACCTCAGTTTTGTTCTAAGCGACTGTAATAATAGTTACTTCCCCGTAGGGCTCTCAGAGCCAAGTATCTGTAAGCAAACACCTAATACACGGCAAGATGATTATAACCATAAATAAATAATAATGTCAGAGCAAGGTCCAAGTAAAATTCACCTCCTTAAACCCTCCTAATCTAAAATAGGACTATTTCCAGAATATGTGGTTGGAGTTAAATGGCCTTGGCTGTGGAGGGATAGAACCTGTCCACTGGTCTGCCTCTTACGTAGCCAATGGCGTTAAGTTCCTTTCTTCCCATTCACCGGCTCTGAGGCAAGAGCAATTTACAACAAACGTCACCTTCCACAAGGAGTCACTACAGACAGCCAGCAGCCAGCGTGCCTGGGGGTCAGGGTGGAGGAGCAGGGTGCGGGCTGGATTCTTGGGCAGGACACCTGGGAGGAGAAACCGTTCTGATTAAGACCGGATCCAGAGAAAAGACAATCTCTTTAACAAGTGGTGCTGGGAAAACTGGTCAACCACTTGTAAAAGAATGAAACTAGAATACTTTCTAACACCATACACAAAAATAAACTCAAAATGGGTTAAAGATCTAAACATAAGACCAGAAACTATAAAACTCCTAGAGGAGAACATAGGCAAAACACTCTTCGACATAAATCACAGCAGGATCTTCTATGACCCACCTCCCAGAATATTGGAAATAAAAGCAAAAATAAACAATTAAAATTAAAAGCTTCTGCACAACAAAGGAAACTATAAGCAAGGTGAAAAGACAGCCTTCAGAATGGGAGAATAGCAAATGAAGCAACTGACAAAGAATTAATCTCAAAAATATACAAGCAACTCCTGCAGCTCAATTCCAGAAAAATAAACGACCCAATCAAAAAGTGGGCCAAAGAACTAAACAGACATTTCTCCAAAGAAGACATACAGATGGCTAACAAACACATGAAAAGACGCTCAACATCACTCATTATCAGAGAAATGCAAATCAAAACCACAATGAGGTACCATTTTACGCCAGTCAGAATGGCTGCTATCCAGAAGTCTATGCTATGCTATGCTAAGTCACTTCAGTCGTGTCCGACTCTGTGTGACCCCATAGACGGCAGCCCACCAGGCTCCCCCGTCCCTGGGATTCTCCAGGCAAGAACACTGGAGTGGGCTGCCATTTCCTTCTCCAGTGCATGAAGGTGAAAAGTGAAAGTGAAGTTGATCAGTCGTGTCTGACTCTTAGCGACCCCATGGATTGCAGCCTAACAGGCTCCTCTGTCCATGGGATTTTCCAAGCAAGAGTACTGGAGTGGGGTGCCATTGCCTTCTCCGATCCAGAAGTCTACAAGCAATAAATTCTGGAGAGGGTGTGGAGAAAAGGGAACCCTCTTACACTGTTGGTGGGAATGCAAACTAGTACAGCCACTATGGAGAACAGTGTGGAGATTCCTTAAAAAACTGGAAATAGAACTGCCATATGACCCAGCAATCCCACTGCTGGGCATACACACCAAGGAAACCAGAATTGAAAGAGACACGTGTACCCCAATGTTCATCGAAGCATTGTTTATAATAGCCAGGACATGGAAGCAACCTAGATGTCCATCAGCAGATGAATGGATAAGAAAGCTGTGGTACATATACACAATGGAGTATTACTCAGCCATTAAAAAGAATACATTTGAATCAGTTCTAATGAGGTGGATGAAACTGGAGCCTATTATAGAGAGTGAAGTAAGCCAGAAAGAAAAACACCAATACAGTATACTAATGCATATATATGGAATTTAAAAAGATGGTAACGATAACCCTGTATGCGAGACAGCAAAAGAGTCACAGATGTATAGAACAGTCTTTTGGACTCTGTGGGAGAGGGAGGTGGGGGATTATTTGGGAGAATGGCATTGAAACATGTATAATATCATATAAGAAATGAATCACCAGTCCAGGTTCGATGCATGATACAGGATGCTTGGAGCTGGTGCACTGGGATGACCCAGAGGGATGGAATGGGGAGGGAGGTAGGAGGGGGTTTCAGGATGGGGAACACGTGTATACCCATGGCAGATTCATGTTGATGTATGGCAAAAGCAATACAATATTGTAAGGTAATTAGCCTCTAATTAAAATAAATAAATTTATATTAAAAAAAAAAAGACCAGATCTGGGAAAGAATTTCCATCCCAAGGCTCTCTGTTCACCAAAAATACACATTAGGGGCAAATAATCATCTTACATTTTTAAATAGAAGAAACCAACTTCTAAAACTCAATATAGCCCAGATTCTGCAGCACTGAAGGGCTTCCTTATTTTAAAAGCCATTTCCTGGGATTCCCTGGTGGCTCAGTGGTAAAGAATCCGCCTGCCAATGCAAGAGATACAGGTTCAATCCCTGGGTTGGGAAGATCCCCTGCAGGAGGAAATGGCAACCCATTCTTGTCTGGGAAATCACATGGACAGAGGAGCCTGGTGGGCTACAAGAGTCAGACACGACTAGCGACTAAACCACAACAATGGCACCACTGAAATTAAGAATTCTTACTCTGAACAGGTTTAGCTTCTGAGAGAAATTCCTCCAAATTCTGGGTGCATTTTTAAATTGTCTATCTTGTTCATCATCACACTTAGAAACGTCAAGTAAGAAAAAAAAAAAAAAATGGTGTGACTAAGGCTGGCTTCAATCCTGATAGCAGAGACCATCGGGGCCAGGTCAGTTGAGAAGGCCCAGGACTCCGGAGGGCATGTCTACAAGGAAAGACGGGCTGATCTCCTTCAGAATGGACTGGTTGGATCTCCTTGCAGTTCAAGGGACTCTCAAGAGTCTTCTCCAATACCACAGTTCAAAAGCATCAATTCTTCGGCACTCAGCCTTCTTCACAGTCCAACTCTCACATCCATACATGACCACTGGAAAAACCATAGCCTTGACTAGACGAACCTTTGTTGGCAAAGTAATGTCTCTGCTTTTGAATATGCTATCTAGGTTGGTCATAACTTTCCTTCCAAGGAGTAAGCGTCTTTTAATTTCATGGCTGCAATCACCATCTGCCGTGATTTTGGAGCCCAGAAAAATAAAGCCTGACACTGTTTCCACTGTTTCCCCATCTATTTCCCATGAAGTGATGGGACCGGATGCCAAGTTCTTCGTTTTCTGAATGTTGAGCTTTAAGCCAACTTTTTCACTCTCCACTTTCACTCTCATCAAGAGGCTTTTGAGCTCCTCTTCACTTTCTGCCATAAGGGTGGTGTCATCTGCATATCTGAGGTTATTGATATTTCTCCCAGCAATCTTGATTCCAGCTTGTGTTTCTTCCAGCCCAGCGTTTCTCATGATGTAGTCTGCATATAAGTTACATAAGGAGGGTGACAATATACAGCCTTGACGTACTCCTTTTCCTATTTGGAACCAGTCTGTTGTTCCATGTCCATTTCTAACTGTTGCTTCCTAACCTGTATTCAGGTTTCTCAAGAGGCAGGTCAGGTGGTCTGGTATTCCCATCTCTTTCAGAATTTTCCACAGTTTATTGTGATCCACACAAAGGCTTTGGCATAGTCAATAAAGCAGAAATAGATGTTTTTCTGGAACTCTCTTGCTTTTTCCATGATCCAGCAAATGTTGGCAATTTGATCTCTGGTTCCTCTGCCTTTTCTAAAACCAGCTTGAACACCAGGAAGTTCACGATTCACATATTGCTGAAGCCTGGCTTGGAGAATTTTGAGCATTACTTTACTAGCGTGTGAGATGAGTGCAATTGTGCGGTAGTTTGAGCATTCTTTGGCATTGCCTTTCTTTGGGATTGGAATGAAAACTGCCCTTTTCCAGTCCTGTGGCCACTGCTGAGTTTTCCAAATTTGCTGGCATATTGAGTGCAGCACTTTCACAGCATCATCTTTCAGGATTTGGAATAGCTCAACTGGAATTCCATCACCTCCACTAGCTTTGTTCGTAGTGATGCTTTCTAAGGCCCACTTGACTTCACATTGGAGGATGTCTGGCTCTAGGTCAGTGATCACACCATCGTGATTATCTGGGTCGTGAAGATCTTTTTTGTACAGTTCTTCTGTGTATTCTTGCCATCTCTTCTTAGTATCTTCTGCTTCTGTTAGGTCCATACCATTTCTGTCCTTTATCGAGCCCATCTTTGCATGAAATGTTCCTTTGGTATCTCTGATTTTCTTTTCTTTTTTTTTTTTTTCTAATTTTATTTTATTTTTAAACTTTACATAATTGTATTAGTTTTGCCAAATATCAAAATGAATCCGCCAGTCTCTGATTTTCTTGAAGAGATCCCTAGTCTTTCCCATTCTGTTGTTTTCCTCTATTTCTTTGCATTGATTGCTGAAGAAGGCTTTCTTATCTCTTCTTGCTATTCTTTGGAACTCTGCATTCAGATGTTTATATCTTTCCTTTTCTCCTTTGCTTTTCGCTTCTCTTCTTTTCACAGCTATATGTAAGGCCTCCCCAGACAGCCATTTTGCTTTTTTGCATTTCTTTTCCATGGGGATGGTCTTGATCCCTGTCTCCTGTACAATGTCATGAACCTCATTCCATAGTTCATCAGGCACTCTATCTATCAGATCTAGGCCCTTAAATCTATTTCTCACTTCCACTGTATAATCATAAGGGATTTGATTTAGGTCATACCTGAATGGTCTAGTGGTGTTCCCTACTTTCTTCAATTTCAGACCAGCGCGCTCAGAGCAGGCGGCTGCAGCCGGCACGCTCAGCACGGCCTAGAGAAGCCACTCCACGTCCGAGGTCAGGGGCAGAAGCCGGGAGGACCCCATGCCCGAAGGGCAGTGGCCAAGAGGAGCTACCCCGCGTCCGAGGCCAGGGGCGGTGGCCGGGAGGACCAACCCCACGTCCAAGGAGCCGTGGCTGTGCCGGTGCAGGAGGGCCTAGAGGAGCTATCCCACGTTGAAGGTCAGGAAGGGTGGCGGTGAGGAGATACCCCTTGTCCAAGGTAAGGAGCAATGGCTGCGCTTTGCTGGAGCAGCCGTGAAGAGATACCCCACGCCCAAGGTAAGAGAAACCCAAGTAAGACAGTAGGTGTTGCAAGAGGGCATCAGAGGGCAAACACACTGAAACCATACTCACAGAAAACTAGTCAATCTAATCACACTAGGACCACAGCCTTGTCTAACTCAATGAAACTAAGCCATGCCCGAGGGGCAACCCAAGATGGGCGGGTCATGGTGGAGAGATCTGACAGAATGTGGTCCACTGGAGAAGGGAATGGCAAACCACTTCAGTATTCTTGCCTTGAGAACCCCATGAACAGTATGAAAAGGCAAAATGATAGGATACTGAAAGAGAAACTCCCCAGGTCAGTAGGTGCCCAATATGCTACTGGAGATCAATGGAGAAATAACTCCAGAAAGAATGAAAGGATGGAGCCAAAGCAAAAAGAATACCCAGCTGTGGATGTGACTGGTGATAGAAGCAAGGTCCGATGCTGCAAAGAGCAATATTGCATAGGTACCTGGAATGTCAGGTCCATGAATCAAGGCAAATTGGAAATGGTCAAACAAGAGATGGCAAGAGTGAATGTCGGCATTCTAGGGATCAGCGAACTCAAATGGACTGGAATGGGTGAATTTAACTCAGATGACCATTACATCTACTACTGCGGGCAGGAATCCCTCAGAAGAAATGGAGTGGCCATCATGGTCAACAAAAGAGTCCAAAATGCAGTACTTGGATGCAATCTCAAAAACAACAGAATGATCTCTGTTCGTTTCCATGGCAAACCATTCAATATCAAGTCTATGCAATATCAAGTCTATTCAATCCAAGTCTATGCCCCAACCAGTAACACTGAAGAAGCTGAAGTTGAACAGTTCTATGAAGACCTACAAGACCTTTTAGAACTAACACCCAAAAAAGATGTCCTTTTCATTATAGGGGACTGGAATGCAAAAGTAGGAAGTCAAGAAACACCTGGAGTAACAGGCAAATTTGGCCTTGGAATACGGAATGAAGCAGGGCAAAGAATAATAGAGTTTTGCCAAGAAAATGCACTGGTCATAACAAACACCCTCTTCCAATAACACAAGAGCAGACTCTACACATGGACATCACCAGATGGTCAACACTGAAATCAGATTGATTATATTCTTTGCAGCCAAAGATGGAGAAGCTCTATACAGTCAGCAAAAACAAGACCAGGAGCTGACTGTGGCTCAGACCATGAACTCCTTATTGCCAAATTTAGACTGAAATTGAAGAAATGGAATATTACCTAGCCACAAAAAAATAGTAAAATAATGCCATTTGGAGCAACATGGATGGATCTAGAGACTGTCATACTGAGTGAAGTAAGTCAGACAAAGAAAGCCAAATATATGATATTGCTTATAGTTGAATCTAAAAAAATGGTACAGATGAACTTATTTACAAAACATTTATTTACAAAAACAAACTTATGGTTATTAAAGGAGAAACGGGTAGGGAGGGATAAATTAGGAGACTGGGACTGACACATACACACTACTATATATAAAATGGATAACTCATAAGGACCTTCTGTATAACAGAGGGAGCTCTACACAATACTCTGTAATGATCTGTATCAGAAAATAATCTAGAAAAGAGTGATTCACTTTACTGTACACCTGGAACTAATACAACATTGTAAATTAACTATAATCCAATGAAAAATATTTTTAAAGGAAAAAATACAACCTATAAAAAATTGTGAAAGTTGCTCAGTTGTGTCCAACTCTTTGTAACCCCATGGACTGTAGCCCACCAGGCTCCTTTGTCCATTGGATTCTCCAGGCAAGAATACTGGAGTGGGTTGCCATTTCCTTCTCCAGGGATCTTCACAACCTAGGTGTCGAACACTAGGATTCTTTACCACTGAGCCACCAGGGAAGCCAATAATAATAGCTATTATTAAATATGGAAGTAGTTTATAGCTGACAAAAGCCAGTCCTCTTCAGAGGTCACTTGGATTTGCCTTGCCCTCGAGAAAGTTCTGATGAGATCAGTGTAACAGTGCAGAAACAAATGTCAAGTGGCAACGATGAAGATGATAATGCTATTTCAAGAATCTTGGGGAACAGAAGATGCAAACAGGACATGTGACCCCATCACTTTTCTTTCCCCTTCTCCAGTTTTGGTAACAGAGTCAAGAACACAAACACTGGCTCCAAAAATGGAATCAAAGCATCCCAGACAAAGAGAGCTCGACAGGACCGGGGAGTGAGAACCACCCCATCACTCCACAGAAGCCCCTGCCCACTCTTCTTCTGTAGAAGCCACAAACTCTCCAGAGTCCTGGGCCTCCTACCACCCCCACACTGCCACCCCTGCCCACAGGGCTCACAGCAAGACTCTCAGACTTGGGTTAATTTTCTTTTATTTATGCATTTACATATTCATCATCTCCCCCACTGACTTGGATATTTGAATAGTTCATAGACAGAGTTTCACAGTTTCTGGGCCTAGAGCAGATCTTGGCGGCACATACTGCAACTTTAGCATGGAGGCCATGAAGAAAAGAACCAAAGAAAGAATGTTAGTGGAGAGAATTAATGGATGATGGTGTCTTCTCTGCTCTGCTGAAGGTTTTCAGTTGACCCCGAGTTCTCACAATTAGTCATCCCACAGCCAGCCCCATGACTGTCTCAATAGTAGGGTGCGCTGACATTTGGATGACTATTGGGAAAGCTGCCTCAAGCTCTGCATGCTGCAGGGATTTGTATACAATCCTCCTTGGGAAGCTAGAGGCTCCATGGAAGATGCATAGCCTGCTCCCTGCTCCAGGTAACTCAAGGCAGGGTCTCCTAAGGTCTCCCACACCCCCACCTATTAGACCCAAACCAGAGAAAGGGAAAGGGAAGTGACATCAAGTCTTGCAGAAAGGAATAGTCAGGAGGGCCAGTAGGTGCCAGGCTACAAAGGGGCCGAGGCCCCTCCACTTGGAGGTGTCTTTAGTTCTCATTTCACTGATGGATCCCAGTGCTGACCTGACTCTCCTGGGGATCTTGTAAGAATGATTCTGCCTCAGTAGGTTTGGAGTAGGGCCTCAGATTCAGCCTTCCTAACCATCTCCCATATGAAGGTTACCACTGGTCCAAGGACCACACTTACTAGCAGGAGCCTATCCCCTCTACCTGCAGGCGAGTCTGTGACTAAGGAGGGCCAGCCAGGCTGGCTGCAACTGGGCTCTTTCTCTTAACCCAGCCTTTGGAACTCATAATGATAGCTACCACCAACAGGGTACAACCACCACTTTTCACCCTTAACGCTAACTCAGCAAAACTTCACAACAGCACTATCAGCTGGTGACTAGTTACAGATGAGGAACCCAAAACAAGAGAGGTTAGGTGACTTCCCTACAGCTGGTAAATAATGAAACTGGGGTGTGAACCCAGGCGCTCTGGGTAGTTCTACACACTGGGACTACGTCACGTGCAGTCTCAAAGACCCAGGCTACTGTGTGCTGCCCAGCTGGGTGGTGACAGACACATCTGCTGTCTGCTAACAAGATACCTTTCAAACTGTCGTGAACCCTCCAAAGTTTGTTTCAAAATACCTGCAAGCCTTCCCTTCAGCAGCTTTGGGCCATAACATAGTTTGTTTGTTTTTTTTAATCTTCAAACAAGTTCAAAGCTTGTTTGTAATTTTTTGGATAAATGTTTAGTTTCTTAGGAATTTTGAAAAGGTATTAAAAGTAATTAGTGTGGGCTGAAGGAACTGTATCTTCAACTTCCTCACTCTGGGGGACAGGTCCTATTAATATGCTTCAAACGTTGTTGATCCGTCTTGTTTGTTGAGTCATCCTGTAGGGCCCAGGGTTTTCTCCTTTGTTCTCTTTTGATCCATGGCCATGGGCAGTTAGGAGAGGAACTGAGGGGTGCAGGGGTGAGAGCCAGTCCAAAGAGCAGGCCTGCTCTGCCTCCAGCTAGCTGTGTGGCCTGCTCAGTTGCCAGCCCTGCTCAGGGGTCAGGCTCCTCATTCGTGCCGTGAAGGTTCTGGCCAGATGCTCTGAAGTGCTAGCATGTGGCAGATTCTCTTTGAAGGTTCCTGATCTTTGTCAGACTTTTGCTAGCAGCTGCTGATTTTTTCTGTGATTGACTGTCTGTCCCCAACCTCAGGGTGATTGGTTCCTGCAAAACAGAGTCCCTAGTGAAGGTCTGAGACAAAGGTGAGAATTTCTTTGACAAAAAAGTCTTGGCAGTGATTCTGCCTCCCTCTCAGTGGTCTCGACTGTTCCTGACACTCACCCTTCCTCATGGAGCCCAGTCACCTGGATATTTTGTGATCTGCTTGACTTCCTCCAGCTCCTACTTCTAGCCTCTTGCTTAAATCCCCTCACTGGCTTCCTACTCCCCACTCAACCAGCAACAAACTACTTATCCTGGCTCCAGATCCCTCGTGTTCTGCTTAGGTTCCTCCAGAGGCCTTCGCTAACCTGCATCCTCCTCCTTCCCTCCATGCCTTTTCACGTGCTATCCCACTGCCTGGCTCACCAGTCTTTCCCCTACTTGCCTGGCAAACTCCTATTTATCCTTCAAGACTTTCCTCAGGGGTATTTTCTGAGAAGCTTTTTAAGATCCATCTGGATAAAACAAGCCAGCCATTCTACTGTTTGTGCTTCTACTGCAGGGGTCCCCAACCTTTTTGGCACCAGGGACTGGTTTTCTGGAAGACAAATTTTTCCACGGACAAGGGGGTGGGAGGCGGTGGTTTCGAGATGATTCAAGCCCGTTACACTTATTGCGCACTTTATTTCTATTATTATTACATCAGCTTCACCCCAGATCCTCAGGGATTAGATGGTTCCACAGGGAACCCCTATTCTACTGTATCCCATGCTGATCACAATGAGCTTTCACTTTATCAGTTTGAATACATTCAGCTGCAAGTAACAGAATACTTGACTAATAGCAACATAAACAATAGAAACATTTCATTGTCTCTCAGACGAGTGATGGTAGACTCTGCAGGGTTGATTCAGCAGCTCACCTCTGTCATCAAGGACCCAGGCCCCTTCCCTTCCGTCATCCTCAGCCTGTTGGGTGTATTTTGCCTCATGGCCACAAGATAGTGGCAAGTATCACTTCATCACACCTCAGCATCCAAGAAGGAAGAAGGAGGGTAGGAAAAAAATGGACTTTTTACTCCTACACTCCCTCTTGGCCTACTGATAGCCGTCCTTGCCTATCCCTGGTCCCCGCACTCTATTAGATGCTCCAATTTTAACTACTCAAATTAACCAAACATCTTAAAATGTTCACACTCAAGACCTGACTCTCAAGTACCTGAGGTCAAATACTTCTTTTGTTCTTAAAAAAAATCAGTCTCAGCCTGAAAATCTTGAAAGGTTTGACTGAACATTTATTCACTTTTGAATAGTTTTGTAGTACATGTGGCTTTTATTCTGAGCCATCTTAAATGTGTTTCAGAAGTGGGTGTGGTATAAATAATAAATAAATGAATGAATATCTGGAAGTGTGGCTGTTTTTATTTAATCTTGGGAAAATGTGGTTACCACTGTGATAAGCCCCTTTGGCTAATAGTAAACAGGATGGCCTGCCCTCTGTCTTGAATATAAAAGCTGCAAGCTAATATAAGGTAAGAAAGCCAGCAGTGGGTGGAGGTGGGGGCATTTGAGATTTGACTTGGCTTTCTGGTACAGCCTGTTGGATGCACAGGGTATGAACCCTGAGGGATAAGGTCTGAGACCTCATCACTGACTTCATAGCAACAGCCTGTGTAATGGAAGCATCCTTGTCTCTGGGTCTCAGATTTCTAAGCATAGGATAAGGAGTTGGGGCTAGAAGGCCTCAAAGGGCTTCTCTAACTTGGCTGCTATATATGTATTGCAGGGCGGGGGATGGGGGGTGGCAGTTATGAGGTGCCTCCCAGGGGGTAGAATAGTCCATTGGGGAGCAGTGGGAACAGGCAGTGGGGTCCCTGACCACTTTGTCTCTCTCAACCACAGTAGCTTTAACTTCCCACAAGAGCTAGGAAGAGGGTTCGCTGCCTCCTACCTGCTTTGGAAGGATAGGGTTCCCACTTTTTTTTTTTTTTTTAATTATTTACTTGGCTTCATCAGGTCTTAGTGGCAGCATGTAGGATCTAGTTCGCTGACCAGGGATTAAACCCAGGCTCCCAGCATCGGGACCTCAGAGTCTCAACCACTGGACCATCAGGGAAGTCCCAGGGTTTCTACTCTTGAGGCTACTCTCCGGCTGGCAACAGAGTCTACAACACTCCTTTCTATACTCAGCTTGGAGACTGCCCCCTCAGGCTCCAAGCAGCTCAGGGGTCACCCCTACCCCTACCACCACCTCCATCTTCAACTGGGACAGGGCAGGTGGAGAGACAAGGAAAGGGAGCAAAAGGGGGGTTCCAGGGGTGCTCTCAGATGCTTGAGGGGTGAGAGGGGACTCCTGCCTTCAGAGAGCAGGACCGGAGCCCTGGGAGGCAGGGAGGGACTCACATTTCCCTGAATCACCGTCTTTGCCTCTGCCTCAGGCACAGCTGAGCTGAAGCAGGAAGAGAAGGGAAGGACTGAGAGCATAAAGGTCCCACCTCCTCACCTAATGCGCCTTGCCTCACTTCAACTTCTGCGTGCCGCTCAGCAGCACAGCTTTTCAAGACAGATGGCAGGGCAGCTGGCTCCTCATGGCCTTTGACCCAGGGCACTTCCCTTCCCTGCAGCTCTAACTGCAGCCAGAGGAGGAACCACACCTCAGACTGACCTCCAGGAATCAGAGCCCTTCACCACTAGTCTTGGGCGGCCCTAGTGGCTCAGATGGTAAAGAATCTGCCTGCAATGTGGGAGACCTGGGTTTGACCCCTGGGTTGGGAAGATCCCCTGGAGAAGGAAATGGCAACACACTTTGGTATTCTTATCTGGAGAATCCCATGGACAGAGGAGCCTGGTGGGCTACAGTCCATGGGGTCACGAAGAGTCAGACATGACTGAACAACTAACATCATCTCATCACCTCATCTCACCACTGGTCTTGAACTTACCTACAATTCTGATCTATAGCAAGTAACAGGCTGAGTTTTCCTCTTTTTGCCTCTCTGGGCTGAGAGATGAGCTTGTGACTCCGATAGGGTGGAGTACTCACTTGTAGAATAACTTCCTGTCTTCTGCTGTAGAGTCCTTTCCAGTTTACACAGAATCTATCTACTTACTTCATTTAGTCGCTAAAGTAAGTCGGCAAGATGGATACCCTGAAGCATTGTCTCCATTTTACAGCTCAGAAAATGAAGGCTCAAAGAGAACACCCATTTTCTGTTCTTGCTATGACAAATAAACACAAATTTAGCAGCTTCAGTCAGTTCAGTCGCTTAGTCGTGTCCGATTCTTTGTGACCCCATGAACCGCAGCACACCAGGCCTCCCTGTCCATCACCAACTCCCGGAGTTTACCCAAACCCATGTCCATTGTGTCGGTGAGGCCATCCAACCATCTCATCCTCTATCGTCCCCTTCTCCTCCTGCCCCTAATCTTTCCCAGCATCAGGGTCTTTTCAAATGAGTCAGCTGTCCACATCAGGTGGCCAAAGTATTGGAGTTTCAGCTTCAACATCAGTCCTTCCAATGAACAACCAGGACTGATCTCCTTCAGGATGGACTGGTTGGATCTCCTTGCAGTTCAAGGGACTCTCAAGAGTCTTCTCCAACACCACAGTTCAAAAGCATCAACTCTTCGGTGCTCAGCTTTCTTTATAGTCCAACTCTCACATCCATACATGACCACTGGAAAAACCATAGCCTTGACTAGATGGACCTTTGTTGGCAAAGTAATGTCTCTGCTTTTGAATATGCTATCTCGGTTGGTCATAACTTTCCTTCCAAGGAGCAAGTGTCTTTTAATTTCATGGCTGCAATCACCATCTGCAGTGATTTTGGAGCCCAGAAAAATAAAGTCTGACACTGTTTCCACTGTTTCCCCATCTATTTCCCATGAAGTGATGGGACCAGATGCCATTGTTGAGCTTTAAGCCAACTTTTTCACTCTCCTCTTTCACTTTCATCAAGAGGCTCTTTAGTTCTTCTTCACTTTCTGCCACAAAGGTGGTATCATCTGCATATCTGAGGTTATTGATATTTCTCCTGGCAATCTTGATTCCAGCTCGTGCTTCTTCCAGCCCAGTGTTTCTCATGATGTACTCTGCATATAAGTTAAATAAGCAGAGTGACAATATACAGCCTTGATGTACTCCTTTTCCTATTTGGAACCAGTCTGTTGTTCCATGTCCAGTTCTAACTGTTGCTTCCTGACCTGTATTCAGGTTTCTCAAGAGGCAGGTCAGGTGGTCTGATATTCCCATCTCTTTCAGAATTTTCCATAGTCTATTGTGATCCACACAGTCAAAGGCTTTGGCATAGTCAATAAAGCAGAAATAGATGTTTTTCTGGAACTCTCTTGCTTTTTCGATGATCCAGTGGATGTTGGCAATTTGATCTCTGGTTCCTCTGCCTTTTCTAAAACCAGCTTGAACATCTGGAAGTTCACGGTTCACATATTGCTGAAGCCTGGCTTGGAGAATTTTGAGCATTACTTTACTAGCATGTGCTGCTGCTGCTGCTGCTAAGTCACGTCAGTCATGTCTGACTCTGAGCAACCCCATAGATGGCAGCCCATCAGGCTCCCATCCCTGGGATTCTCCAGGCAAGAATACTGGAATGGGTTGCCATTTCCTTCTCCAGTGCATGAAAGTGAAAAGTGAAAGTGAAGTCGCTCAGTCATGTCCGACTCTTTGCGACCCCATGGACTGCACCCCACCAGCTCCTCCGTCCATGGGATTTTCCAGGTAAGAGTACTGGAGTGGGGTGCCATTGTGAGATGAATGCAATTGTTCGGTAGTTTGAGCATTCTTTGACATTGCCTTTCTTTGGGATCAGAATGAAAACTGACCTTTTCCAGTCCTGTGGCCACTGCTGAGTTTTCCAAATTTGCTGACATATTGAGTACAGCACTTTCACAGCATCATCTTTCAGGATTTGGAATAGCTCAACTGGAATCCCATCACCTCCACTAGCTTTGTTCGTAGTGATGCTTCCTAAGGCCCACCTGACTTCACATTCCAGGATGTTCAGCTCTAGGTGAGTGGGAGTGATCACACCTTTGTGATTATCTGGGTTGTGAAGATCTTTTTTGTACAGTTCTTCTGTGTATTCTTGCCACCCCTTCTTAATATCTTCTGCTTCTGTTAGGTCCATGTCATTTCTGTCCTTTATTGAGCCTATCTTTGCATGAAATGGTCCCTTGGAATCTTTAATTTTCTTGAAGAGATCTCTAGTCTTTCCCATTCTATTGTTTTCTTCTATTTCTTTGCACTGATTGCTGAGGAAGGCTTTCTTATCTCTCCTTGCTATTCTTTGGAACTCTGCATTCAAATGGATATATCTTTCCTTTAGCAGCTTAAAAACACACAAATGCATCATCTCACCACTCTGTAGGTCAGAAGCCTGGGCACAACCAGGCACAGCGTGGCTCAGCTGGTTCTCTGCTTTGTTTCATTGTATCACAATCAAGGTGTCAGCAGGGCTGTGTTCTTTCTGGAGATTTTGAAGATGAACCTGTGTTTAAGTTCATGCAGGTGGTTGACAGAACTGAATTTCAGGTAGTGTAGGATGAGGTACCAGCTGGCTGTCATCTGAGAGCCATTCTCAGCTTCTAAAGACTGCCTGCACTCCTTGGCTTGTAGTTCCCTTCTTCCATCTTCAAAGCCAGCAATGGTGGTTGACTCCTTTCCATGCTTTGAGTCTCTGAGACCTTCCCTCGTGCCTCATCTCTCTCATCTCTCTTTTGTCTCCAGCCAGAGAAAGCTCTCTGCTATTGAGGACCCATGGGATTAGACTGGGCTTGTGGGGACAATGCAGGACAATCTCCCCACCCCAGGTCTTTAAACTTAATCCTGTCTGCCAATTCACCTTTGCCATGGCCATGTTATATAACACCTTCACAGCTCTGTACTTCACGGAGCAGGTAGCCTCAGAGACCATTATTCTGCCTACCACAGAGAGGTGTCAAAACCTATCACTTTGCTGGGAAGTGGCAGAGGTAGAACCTGGATCCACATCCACCAGTATATGCACAATATACACTTTTTCCACATCTCAGTTGGGCTTCCCTGGTGGCTCAGGTGGTAAAGAATCCGCCTGCAATGCAGAAGACCCAGGTTTGATCCCTGGGTCAGGAAGATGCCCTGGAGAAGGGAATGGCTACCCACTCCAGTATTCTTGCCTGGAGAATCCCAGGGACAGAGAAGCCTCGCAGGCTACAGTCCATGGGGTCGCACAGAGTCAGACACGAATGGGTGACTAACACTTTCACTTTCGTGTCTCAGCTGACTCAGGAACTTTCAGGGTATCGTTTAATTCATCCCATTTCTTTCTGGCAAACCAGAGGTTGGAGCAGAGGTTCATCTTTGCATAATGGAACCTTGGGAGAAATGTGGGAAACTGAGGCAGGTGGGCCCTGGCCTCGAGCCAGCTCAGTGGGGTGAGGGGTAGGTTCTTGGGCCTGTGTAGACTAGGCTGGTGGGGCCCCTGGAAGCACTGGGCTATCTCAGGAAGACTGGATGGGGAGGACGGACATGGGGCCTCTTCAGGGTCCCACAAGCTGACTGAGTCACATGAATGGCCAACATCCAAGCCAGGAGGTGGGGACAGCCTTCTCCCAAGTCAGAGACTCAGCGATAGTTAAGTTCTGGAAGCCAGTCGGAACCTTGAGCTTTCTCTGTGAGAGCTACCAGCAGCAAAAGCAAGCAAAAGCAAGCAAAAGCAAGTGGCCTTGTTGGGCCTGTGAGGGAGACCTTAAATCTGTGTAGAGCCAGAACCGGACAATGGAAAGGACGTGATGCCTGTCCTGTGAAACAAAGGACACGGTCGTGTTATTGGCGTTCCTTTGTGCAGGGTGCTGTCTTTATTTTGTTAAGAAACAAAAACACACTGTAATAGGGCCTTTCATAGTCTTAATTCCAACTGGTTGTCCTTCCCCTCCAAGTGTCCTTCCCCATGAGAATTTGGTTCACAGCCAAGGAAGTCTCCTTCCTTGCAGGGTTTCGGGACAGCACACACGGAGCGGAAGAGGCACCTGCGTCTCCAGTCAGCGGCCCACCAGCTCCGGCCAAGCCCTGCCAGGGAGCTGAGCCTGATGGTGAGGCTCCGAGGCCCTTTCCCAGGAACCTGGGGAGATTGCATGCTTGTGACCCCAAAAGGGAACACAGGGCGATGCCAATTATGCCTATGTCTACAGACTGAAGTGGAAAAAGAAATCTACTAAAAAACAAAACAAGTGGTTATATTTCAGGGCATAGGTTTATCAGTGATATCTTTTTTCCTGATAATTCACATGTATTCCAAGTATAAGCATTTTGATATCTTTTAAGGATTCTACAATGAGAATGCTGCTACTGCTGCTAAGTCGCTTCAGTCGTGTCCGACTCTGTGCGACCCATAGACGGCAGCCCACCAGGCTTCCCGTCCCGGGGATTCTCCAGGCAAGAACACTGGAGTGGGTTGCCATTTCCTTCTCCAATGCATGAAAGTGAAAAGTGAAAGTGAAGTCGCTCAGTCGTGTCCGACTCTAGAGACCCCATGGACTGCAGCCTACCAGGCTCCTCTGTCCATGGGATTTTCTAGGCAAAAGTACTGGAGTGGGATGCCATTGCCTTCTCTGACAATGAGAATAAAACAATGAAAATGTTATATTTGTAATCATAATGGCATAAAACTCAATTTGGTGAGTGGAAGAATTCCCTGAGTGGGATTGACAGAAAAGGGGTCCCCAGGGAGGAGGCTCTGCCACCTCTCCGTTGGTGTGAGGGTCAGATACCCAGTGCCTAGAAGGACTGGCACTTGCTTGGGGCCCTGAGATGGAGCCGGTGACCTCTACTCCACGCTAGACCCGGACCCTGTGGTCCTGAAATCAATTTTGCATCCTAGCCACATAGTCCCTGCACCTGGCAGCCTAAGCTTTGCGTGTAGTGAACTAACATAACAGTAAGCTGATTAGAGTTAGTTGATTAGGTTTCAATACCTTCTATGTTCAGCGAGGATTTTCTTTCCTCTGAAGCTGGATGAGGACTGAAGTTCCTCCCCTGGGGATACTGCACCCTAGGATTACATGTGCTTTTCCCTTCATTCAACTCATAACTGTCAGGTCATATTTCCTGATCCCTACCTCCAGAGTATAGCCTAGAGGGGATTTAGCTTTATTTTCTTTTCATTTTTATTATCCGAGTATTTATATTTATTGCAGAAATTCTAATAAAAAATAAGCAAAAATGTACTAAAACCACTTGCAGGCCCACCAACCAGAAATAACCACCCTATGTTTGTCTCATGAAAAGAAGTGAAACTGTTAGTCGCTCAGTCGTGTCAACTCTTTGCAACCCCATGGAGCCCACCAGGCTCTCTGTCCATAGAATTCTCCAGGCAAGAATATTGGAGTGGGAAGCTATTCCCTTCCCCAGGGGATCTATTTGACCCATGAATCAAACCCAGATCTCCTGCAGGCAGATTCTTTAACATCTGAGCCACTAGTTAAAATATCAAACATACCGTTTGGGAACATGGTTCTTCATGACATATACATCTTGAATACTTTGCAGTATTGTATATATGCAGGCCTACACATATGTTTTAATGAGTATGTACTATTCCATCACATGACCCAATCACTATTGGGTCATTCCCAATACAGTTGGACATTCCTCTACAGTTGGACAATGCTTTTCCAACTTTTTGCCATTATAAACTATGTGGTGATGAGTATCTTTGTACTCATCTTTGCCTTCAACTTGTCATTATTTGATTAAGTCAAATTATAGGAAATACACTGCTAGTTTGAAGGAAATGAAATCTTTTAAAACATCTCTTTAAAACACGTGAAATCTAAAGCCCTGAGTCTTTTTTTTTCCCCTACAAAATGCAAAAACTGGAGATGTTAAGTATTGACTCAGATGAGCTCTGGGGCACCTCTGGCTCAGACCCTCTGATTGTCATTGCATAGCCTCAATCACCTCTCTCTGGCCTGGTAAATACAGAGGTGGACAAGAGAGGTACCTGACCTCATGGAAGTTATAAACAGAGAATTTCAGACAGTGGTAAATTATATGAAGAAACACCAGAACGATGGGAGAATGAATGGCCACAGAGAGACACTTTTAATCACATGGTCTGGTATATCTTCTCAGAGCAGGTGGTATTTGAATGGAGAGAGTATTTCATTATACTTCTCTGTTGATGTATCCTGCTTTCTCTATTAGATAGGGACCAAGTTCTGTTCCAGAACTAGCACAGTGTCTGGTTCAGGGAGAGCGCTTGGTAGCCGTGCATAGAATGAATGAATGAATGCGCAGGCAAGTTAGTGGAGGTGATGGTCCCACCACCCTGGAGTCCACATACACTTTCCAGATGCATGTGGACCTCTAAGCCCAGATCCAGGGAGGTGGGGCCCTCCTTGAGGTGGGTCTCATTACCTACAAGTGAAAGATCAGAGAGGCTAAGGAGCTCACTCCACTGCACAACAAGCCATGCGGCAGAGCCGCCCAAAGAACTGAGCACAGCAGAGCAGCACAGAAGCTAACAGCAGCAGCTTGAATTTGGCTCTGCTCCATACCCTGTGACCTCAGGCAAGTCGTCAAATGCTCTATAGGTCTAGGCTTCAATCTAGAAAATGGAGAAAGCAGCACCTACCTCACAGAGCAGTTGTGAGTAGTAAACTGAGATAAAGAGTATCAAGAGTTTGGCAAGCAGGTGGGCTCAGCACTTGGGAGTAGCAGCCTGGCTGGCCCTATAGTGCCCTGGGTGCCAGTGTGGGCTGGAGGCTGAGATGGAGTTTACCTGACTGGCTCCCTTTAGGACTCTCCCAGGGTGTGAGCGGTGAGGGCAAGACTTCCACAGAGGAAGAGATATCATGGGAGCATATTTTCCACGTCACCCCACATTTTTACCCACATCTTGACCTCTCTTTAAAAAAGAATTACTTGGAGAAGGAAATGGCAACCCACTCCAGCATTCTTGCCTGGAGAATCCCATGGACAGAGGAGCCTGGCAGGCTACACTCCATGGGGTCGCAAGAGTTGGATATAACTTAACGACTACCTGCTCACTGAAACTTGAGAAAAAGCCTGCCCAGCAACAAAGACCAAGCATAGCCAAAAATAAAATTAAAATTATATTTAAAAAATTATTGTAAAAACAATACAAACACTTTAAAGGAAAAATAAATCACCTAGGATCTCAGCATTCTAACCCAGTAATGTTATTTTTTTTCTGTCTAGTCTTTCTTGTTTGTCCAAATACATACATTTGGTATCATTGCACTTACTGTAATCTATTTTATATTTTGCGTGTCACTTAAAACTTCATCATAACTGTTCCTTCATAATTCTACACTCTTCACACAAAATGTTTAATGGCAGGCTGATCATCCATCAAGTTGATGAGCCGTCATTAATTTGTTTATTTTCTTATTGCTGAATATTTAGTTTGCTTCATTTGCAGTTAAAGATAAATATATGTTCAATTATAGCCTTTTCGTTTTGTTTTAAATTTTTTTGCAGTATAGTTGATTCACAATGTTGTGTTAGTTTTAGGTATAGAGCAAAGTGACTCAGTTATAGCCCCTCTTTTTTGGATTCTTCTCCCATATAGGATTACAGAGTATTGAGTAGCGTGCCCTGTGCTATAGAGTAGGTTCTTACTTGTTATCTATTTTATTCAATATATATGGCAGTGTCTATATGTCAATCCCGGTCTCCCAATTTATCCCTCTCTTGTTTATAGCCTTCTAATCCCTTACGGCTATGGTGTTTCCCCAGTGTAACAATATTCACTTTTCCAGCAGCCTGTGAGCCAGTCCTCATCAACTCCGCAGAGAGCTTGGTATTGGTGTTAATATGTCTGAATATGGTTAATTAAATCTGGTACAGCATGGTTTTATTTACCATTAAGTTCCTCTTGGAAGAAATTTAGTTCATGTTCTTTGTTTATTATCAGTCTTGATGCTATTTAGGAACCTAATTTTTGTCTTATTTGCTGCAAGATTTTTCTCATTTGTCATTTATTCCTTTTTTTTTTTCCCCCAAAATTATGTTTTAAAGCAATTATAAAAGCAATATATGCTCATGGTTGAAAATTTGAAAAATAAAGTCTTAAAATATATGTCACCACTTAGAATTAAACTTTATTATCCTCTTTCAAAACCAACTGTAAAAAGATATTATTGAATCTACTGGGAAGGGAGAATATGGACTGGATATTAGATGACATTAGGGGATTATTTCTAACTTTGGGGGGTGTGTAAAAGCAGGATAAATATGTAATTTTTAGAATGAACTTACCAGTTAAGATGCTTGTGTGTGTGCTGTGCTAAGTCACTTCAGCTGTGTCCGATTCTTTGTGACCCTGTGGACTGTAGTTTGCCAGGTTCCTCTATCCATGGGACTCTCCAGGCAAGAATACTGGAGTGGGTTGCCATGCCTTTCTCCAAGGGATCTTCCGGATCCAGGGATTGAACATGCGGCTCCTGCGGCTCCTGCACTGGCAGGCAGATTCTTGACTGCTGAGCCAGTGGGGAAGCCCTAAGATGCTTACTGGAGCATTAATAAGAAAACCAATGTGAAATCTCAGAGTTGCTTTTAAAAAGCCCCTGGCAAAAAAAAAAAAGGGGGGGGGCAAAAAAATAAACAAAAATTGGGGAAAATTAGATAAAACCAAGTTAGCAAAATTAAATATTTGCTGAAATTGAGTAATGGATGTATCAGTTCAGTTCAGTCGCTTAGTTGTGTCCAACTCTTTGCGACCCCGTGGACTGCAGCACACCAGGCTTCCCTGTCCATTGCCAACTCCCAGAGTTTACTCAAACTCACGTCCATTGAGTTGGTGATGCCATCCAACTATCTCATCCTCTGTTGTCCCCTTCTCCTCCCATCTTCAGTCTTTCCCAGCATCAGGGTCTTTTCCAATCAGTCAGTTTTTCACATCAGGTGGCCAAAGTATTGGAGTTTCAGCTTCAGCATCAGTCTTTCCAATGAATATTCAGGACTGATCTCCTTTAGGATGGACTGGTTGGATCTCCTTGCAGTCCAAGGGACTCTCAAGAGTCTTATCCAACACCACAGTTCAAAAGCATCAATTCTTCAGTGCTCAGCTTTCTTTATAGTTCAGCTCTCACATGACTACTGGAAAAACCATAGCTTTGACTAGATGGACCTTTGTTAGCAAAGTAACGTGTCTGCTTTTCAATAAGCTGTCTAGGTTGGTAGGTATTCGTTTTATCATTCTAATTTTGCATACATTTGAAATGCTCTGCAATGAAAAGTTTCAAACGCTATCTTCTCAGGAGGTCTTCCAGGGTGTCTTAACTAAAACTCAAACTCATCTCCTTGATTCTCATTTTGTATTTCTCATCCCTGATTTTTGTTTTTTTCTTCTTTGCATTATTATCTACCATACTAACCTTGCTCTTATTTCATCTGGTTAATTTGGCTTATTATCCCTCCCCAACTGGACCGCAACTCTCCCAGAATTGTCATCTGTTTTGTTCACTGCTCCTACCATCAACAATGCCTGGCTACTCAGATAATCATCGAACAAAGTCATTGTTAACATTTAAAAATTATAGATTTTCATTTTAACTTTAAATTTAACAGGGAAAAAAAAAGAAACTGTAGTAGAATGAAGGAATTGCTGAACATCAGATTATGGTTCCTAGAAGATCCTTCTAAAGTTTTTTTTTAAGTATATGAAATCATCAAGGTTGGAGGCATTAGATTTTTATGTTTTTTTTTTTTTTTAACTGTTCATTTCTTAATGGGCAGAAGTTTAAATTCCCAGGCAACAAAATCTAGTAACATCTTCATGAACATCAGAATAAATATTGCCAATATTTAAGGAAACAAATCTTATTTTTTTATTTATAAGCACACAAGAAGAAAAAAGTAGAAAACTTGCCCCGACTTTTAGAATGATCCTCTAGACAAAACAAAGAGGGGAAGGCAGATCTGTGAGCAAAATATCCTATAAAATATTCAGAGGAGAGAAAGCCACCATCATGAAGAACTTACTAGAACTACTGTATCTCCCTTGTGGCTCAGGCAGTAAAGAATCTGCCTACAATGTAGGAGACCCGGGTTCAATCCCTGGGTCATGAAGATCCACTGGAGAAAGGAATGGCAACCCACTCCAGTATTCCTGCCTGGAAGATCCCATGGACAGAGGAGCCTGGTGGGCTACAGTCCATGGGGCCACAAAGAGTCGAACATGACAAAGCAACTAACACTCTTTTCATTACTTTTTGAAAGAATCCATCATAGGCATTTAATTGCTGGCCAGTCTGGCAACAGATGTACATGGGTAAACCTAGTCACGAGGCAGGAGAAAACGCCCTCGTGGTGGTCTATCACCTGTTTCTTCTACATTCTTCCTTCACCATCCTCATTCTGGCCCATCTAAGTCTTCCCAACCTGGGTTCTGGCTTTGTCCTTCCTCCTCCCAGCCCACCCCACCCTCAGCTCCTCCCCTCACCAGCGCACTGGTTTCCAGGCCTGAGGGTTGGGCTCACGTAAGAAGTTGTAAAAACAAAGACTCTACCCCTGCCTCCTTGGGCCCCATCTCAGCAGACCCTGACCTGTAGGTCAGGGTGGAGGTGGGGAGTTCATCTTTTCTGCAGCTCTGCATGTTATTTTAATGAGCAGGTTCAGGGCCCACTCCATCAGTGTCTTTCCTTACATATTCCAGAACTTACCACAATGCCTGGCAATTCAAATGTGCTAAATAAATTTGTGACAAATGAACTGAAGGGAAGGAAATGTAAGCCCTTGTATATGGGTACAGAAGTCAAGGTCACCTCTTTTGATTTTCACAACCACTTTGAGAAGCAGTGAATAAGGGGTATATTATTGTCCCCACTTCACAGAGGCCCAGAGACGAGAAGGGAGTTGCCCAGTGTCACAGCTGGAGGGACCAGAGGCTGCCTCCCTCTACCAGGACAATCTCCAGGGACTTAGGAAGGGCACAAAGTTTGAGGAGCGGGGAAAGGGATTCCCATCTTCATTACATAGTGGGTTTAGGGGAGTGGAGGAGGGAGAAAAAGAAAAAGGAAGAAGAAAAGGGACCAGAAAAGAAGCAGAGGGAGGCTGGAGGTGCTAAAAAGCATGAAAAGGGAAAAAGACATCAGAAAAAAACAAAAAGCAAGACCCCGAAGCACACACAGACAGAGACCGGAAGGGATTATTGAGGAGGTGGGACCAGAGTGGCTTCTCACAGGAAGAGGCAGAGGGTGACACTGTAGGCTCTAAAGAAAACTCAGGAACTTCCTTGGCAGCCCAGTGGCTAAGACTCTGCACTTCCACTGCAGGGGGCACGGGTTCCATCTCAGTCGGGTACTAGGATCCCACATGCCGCATGGCATGGCCAAGAGAGAGAACCGCTCAGAGGGTGTCAAGCCACAAAATCTATCTCTGGGGAGCAGGCATGCACCACTGGTCCCCAAGTTTGATGCTTCTCTTGGTGTCAGAGCACTGGGCCCAAAGTCCCCATGGAAAATACATCTTTCTGCAGACTGGGGCCTCTGCCCGCCAGCCTCCTCCTCCAGGGCTGTGTGTTTAGGCAGCTGCATTGCATTTTTAGAACAATTTTTAACTTGCAGGCTGTACCTGCCGAACCAGAATGTCTGGCCAAGAGCAGTTACATAAGATCCTCAGGCCCTCTGGGTGCCAAAGGCAACAACAGCTCTGGGCCAAGGCAGGTGTGGGCTGTGTCTAATCAGCCTGGTAGGCCCCTGCCTACCAGGAGCCCTGGTAGGAAAGCCTCCCTCTGGAGAGGGGACGGTGAGTGGGGCAGGACCCAGTCTGAGTCTTCTCTCCAGGAGCCCTTAGAGGGCAGTTCTATTCTCTTCTAGGGCTTCCCTGGTGGCTCAGAGGGTAAAGAATTTGCCTGCAATCCGGGAGACTCAGGTTCAGTCCCTGGGTTGGGAAGATCCCCTGGAGAAGGGAATGGCTACCCACTGTGGTATTCTTGCCTGGAGAATGCCATGGACAGAGGAGCCTGGCGGGCTACAGTCCATGGGGTTGCAAAGAGTTGAACGCGACTGAGTGACCACACTACTACTATTATGGCTCCCTGAAGAATTTCAGCTATCTCCATCAAAAAACCTCATCACTGAAGATCTGTAAAATATGAATGTGTTACCATGAAGGTATGGATTTTTCTTTTGTATCTATTTAAAAATTATCTTTAGTAAATAAAGTACTTTAGCCTGGAGCAGGGGATGGACTATATGACTTCTGGATGACTCTGCCAGGCTGACAGTTCAGGGTGTACTGGGCAGATTCTAGGCAGAACATCCTGGTCTTAGCATGCAAGTGCTCCAACACCAAACCTTAGAAAATGTTTGCAGAAGGAAGAGAAACAGAGTTCATTACAGCCTCTCTGGGCTCCTCAGGGCAGGCCCGAGCAGAAGGAAGGAGGGAAGGAGGCAGCCATGAGGGTAGCGGAATGCATGTTGCAGAAGCAACCTGGAGCCCACGGAGCCCAGAGAGGTGGGTGAGGGAGGGGGCCCAGCAAGTCAGTGCGGGCAGGAATGATGGGGAGCAGCTTGGTCCAACCCCCGCACTTTATAGACAGAAGACTGAAACATGACTCACTTGCCCACAGTCATGTAGGGAAAGCGGAGGTGATAAGGCTGTTAGTTCAAAGCCTCAAGGTCTTCCATGAACTTCAGAAGGGCAAAGGTAGCCCTAGCTCTGAAGGCTGCTGGGCAGTCTGGAGTGCCAAGCCATGGGTGGGCAGCCTTCCAAGAGGTGTGGAGAAGGAGGCATCAGCAGGACTTAAGGTGGACCTCCTGGAGCCAAACCAGGGACCCTAAATGGCACTGACATCTCCATCCTGACCTTTCTTCCCAGCCTCCCAAGGCTATCACCCCACCCTGCCAACTTTCCTACAATGCAGGAGCAAAGACCCTGACTGCTCACTGTCTGCCTACCAGTCAACTGGCTTCAGACTGGGCAACAACTCCCTCCATCTACACCTGCTTCCTCCTCTTTCCACCCCCTCCATTCATCTGGCTCACAGACAGCCTGAATCCCTTTTCACTGACACTGTAGAAGTCCCATTGGTCACATTTACCTCACCCCAGATCATCATCCCCACACTCACCTGGACACCTGCCACAGCCTCCTCACTGGTGCCCTGCCTCCCACCTCTGTTCCTCCAGCCCTCCCACTCAGTCAGCACCTAGAGAGTGTCCTAAAACACAAACCTGCTCCTCTCACACCCTGGAAAGCTCGTCATGGTTTCCCTGACCTCTAAGATAAAGCACGGACTCCTTGGGAAAGCCTTGCATCTCAGCTCTCTGCTCCAAGCTTTGCCGTGTTGCTCCCAGAACCCATCAAGCCTTTTCACACCTCTGATTTTTGCACATGTTTTTTTCTTTGCCTGCGATGCCCTTCTGCCCCCTGGTCTACCAAGGATATCTCCTATTCATCTGTCACATTTCAACCAACAGCTTCTTTCTCTGGGAAGCCCTCCTTGATCTCCTCCAGCACTCACCTCTCTAGGCACTTGTCACACGTGCTCTAACCACCCATTTGCCTGGGTGGAAGGTGGCTGCTCATAGGACGGCTCTCAGTGACCTCTGCCGCTTGGCACTTCTCCTTATGCAACACTCTCCCCTTGAGTGTGGACTGGGCTCACAGGCCCCCTTCTAATGATAAGAATATGGCAAAAGTCAGTCTCAGAAGGGTAACTTCAGGAATTGGATATGAAAAGAATGTTTGATTTGGGCCACGGATTATCTTTCACTCTCTCTCTCTCTCTGTCAAAGCCCTCGCCCTGGAGGAAGCATGCTGCCTTTCTGGAGTGGTCCTGTTGTTGCTGTTCAGTCGCTCAGTGGTGTCCAACTCTTTGCAACCCCATGGACTGCAGCACGCCAGGCTTCCCTGTCCGTCACCATCTCCCGGAGTTGGCTCAAACATGTCCACTGAGTCTGTGATGCCATCCAACCATCTCATCCTGTGTCACCCCCTTCTCCTCCTGCCCTCAGTCTTTCCCAGCATGGAGTGGTCCTATGGACAGGCATATGTGACAAGGAATGGATGTCTCTGGAAAACTGTCAGTAATGACTTGAGGTGGGGCTACTGCTACATGAATGGGCTGGAAGCAGATTCCCCCCTTAGTCAGGCCTCTGAGATGACAGCCACCCTAGTTGTCACTTGACTGTTTTCATTTTTAATCTGGCTGCACCACATGGCATTCAGGATCCTAGGTTCTCGACCAAAAATTGAACCCAAGCCCACTGCGGTGAAAGTGCAGACTCTGAACTACTGGACTGCCAGGGAATCCCCACTTGGGTGGTTCTGGAATGGAGATTCTGAGTTAAAGACACCCAGCTAAGCTGGGCCCAGATTCCTGATCCAATGAAACCATGAGATAACAAATATTTATGGTTTTAAGCCTCTAACTTTGGGGGCAATTTGTTACACAGTAATAGATAACCAATGCACCTGTGTTTTCCATTGGCCTTGGAGCTCCTTGGGAACTCATTTATCTTCAGATCTGCTGGGGCAGCTCACTGGAGACAATGAGAAGATCCTTCAAGCTTTGAGGAAGCAAAACCAAACCAAACCAAACCAACGGGTTTCATACAAAGGATCCAGAATCAGAATGGCATCACCTTCTCAATACTTAACTCTGGAAAGCCAGAACACAAGAGAACAAGATCTCAAAATTCTCGGGAGGGGACTTCCCTGGTGGTCCAGTGGCTAAGACTCTATGCTCCCAATGCAGGGGCTTCCCAGGTGGTACTAGTGGTAAAGAATCCCCCTGCCAGTGCAGGAGACGTAACAGATGTGGGTTTGATCCCTGGGTCAGGAAGATCCCCTGGACGGCACAGCAACTCAGTCCAGTATTCTTGCCTGAAGAATCCCATGGACAGAGAAGCCTGGAGGGCTATAGTCCATAGGGTCGCAAAGAGTCGAACATGACTGAAGCAACTTAGCACACACACATGCTCCCAATGCAGGGGCCCAAGTTTGATTCCTGGTCAGGGAACCGGTCCCACATGCTACACCTAAGAGTTGAAAGTGAAAGGGAAGTCACTCAGTCCTATCTGACTCTTTGCGACCCCATGGACTGTAGGCTACCAGGCTCCTCCGTCCATGGGATTTCCCAGGCAAGAATACTGGAGTGGGCTGCCATTTCCTTCTCCAGGGGATCTTCCCGACACAGGGATTGAACCAGGTCTCCCGCATTGCAAGCAGATGCTTTTACCATCTGAGTCACCAGGGAAGCTGCGTCTAAGAGTTGGAATGCCACAACTAAACATCCTCGTGCTGCAGCCAAGACCCAGCACAACCAAATAAATAAAAACATTTAAATGAAAAAAAAAAAAAGACTTTTTATTGAAAGTAAAAGCATGGACAAGACATACCATATAAATAGTAACTAATAGAGAGCTGGAGTAATTATAGTAAGATTAGAAGACAAATTAGACTTAAAAAAATTCTGAGGGAAATGATACTTAAGCTACACCAATTAAATGTGAGCGTGAAACATTTCCCAAGAAGATCCCAAATCTTTAACTCCCATGAACCCCATTTCTCAGGAGACTACTTGAGGGTGTGCTCTGCCAAAAAGAGAGAGTAAACTAAGGCTGTGGCCAAAGAGGGCAACCGGTCCAGACTGGAGCCCAGCTAGAAAGGCGACCAAGGAATATGCCACTGATTGACTACCTAGCATTCTGAACATATCGACTACAGATTTGCACATATGGGTGTTTGGGGTTGAATCAGTAACAAGTATACAGACAACTAAGCAAACGAAAAATGTAAGACAACTGTTAACTCTAGCAAAAACAAAACAGTGTGCAAGAAAAAGTAATCATAGTATACTAATAGGCTGTGAAGAGCGTTTACAAAGTCGAAATATAAACAGTGAATACTGATCAAAACACAACAACAGACCTAAATGGAAAGGAAGGAAGGAGAAATGGGAAGTGTGCTGTGTGGTGGGGGTAGAAAGAACAAAAATAAGCTAAATCTCATCTTTCATCGTGAAAAGTCAATAGATAAAGAATTAGCTGAAAAGTTGAAAGTGATTGCCTCTGAAGAGTCGGAAATTGGGTCTGAGCTGCAAGAGACAATGGCTTTTCAAAAGTCTCACAGAGCTATTTAAAACTGCTAAACTATGTGCAAGTATTAACATAACTCTATTCAAAGTTAAACTTGAAATAAAAATCAACCACAATTTCTACACGTGGAAGATCCTCAATAAATGTCAACCATTACAATTCCTTCTATACGATATCAGACAGCTTGCTATTCTTGCAGCTCACTTGTGATATGTTAGGACACTTGGTTGCAAATTACCAAACCTCAACTCAAACTGATGAAAGCATAAAGGGGATTGTACTGTGTCATGTCACAAACAAGCTTCAGGCCTCACAAACGTGGATCCAGGCATGCACACGGTACCAGCAGAAATCTTTCTGTCTCCATTTCTTGGCTTTGTTTCCTGTATTGACTTCATGATCAGGCAGGCTCCTTTCCCACCTTGGCAAGCTGGCCTCCAGTACCTCCAGGTTTCTATCCTACCAGCTTCACTATCCTAATGAAAGGAGAGGCTCTCTCCCCAGTCGTTGCACCAGTATGCCTGGGATAGACACTCAGTGATGCGGCTTGGGTCACATGACCAACCCTAAGCAGGCTGGTGTGGCCAACGGATTGAGCACTCAGATTGGCTAAGCCTGAGTCATATGCCCACCAGGGAACCATGGACAAATGGGGTAGAATGGTTTCACAAAGGAAATCTGGGTGCTGTTATAGGAAAAAGAGAGGACAAATGCTGCAAAACCAACAGTTGTGCCTGTGCCTGAAAACTGGGATAGCTTCTTTTCATTGCATAAGCCACTGCTTAGGAAGCTTCTCCTAGAACACTACCCAATTGACCTATTTCCTCTGTTTCACAAGAGCAATTAGCATTTAAAGACAAGTCCCACGTCCCTACATCTTCTCATCTCCAGAGAAAGCAAGCCTAGATCCCCTGGTTATCCTTGCATGACAGTCTCTGGTCCCCTCAGTTTCCTGGCTCTCCTTCTCTGGGTGCTGAGAAGTGTCAAAATGCTGAAACATGGTACCGAGAGCTGAATGAAGTTCTAGGTGTAGTCTAACCAGTCCAGAGGCCCATACAGTGCTCATCTCATTTTTCCTTGGCACCTTAAAGATGCATTAACTTTTTTAATGACCACTGTGCTACACATTGTTGGCTCATACTCAGCTGTAGCCAACACCTTTTTATTACATGAGCTGTCATTAAGCCAGAAGTTCCTCAGTTTACATTAACACAGTTAGTTCTTTGAACCTAAATAAAGGACTTTTTCCTTGTTAAATTTCAACTTATACAATTTGGCCCAGGAACTTCCCTGGTGGTCCAATGGCTAAGACTCCAGGTTCCCAATGCAGGGGGCCTGGTTCAATCCCTAATCAGGGAATTAGGTACCATATGCCACAACTAAGGCCCTGTGCAGCCAAATAAATAAATATTTTTTAAGGACTGGTTCATTACTGCAGTTCACTGAGGTGTTTATGAATGGATATCCTCACTTCAATACTAACCACCTCTCCAGGTTTTGCATAATCCACCTATTTGATAGGCAGATACTTTCTTTATTTTCATCCAAGAGGACAATAAAAGAAAATAGAGTAAAGGAAAAAGCCCTTTGTCCCATTATCCAAGTCCACATGGCATGTTGTGATTGCCCAACCTGCTATGGAGCAAGGTTGTTTGAATTTCCCAAGGCTGCCAGAACACATGACCACAGGCTGAATGGCTCGGACACCAGAAATCCATTCTCTTGCAGTTCTAGAGGCTAGAATGCCAAGGTATCAGTAGGGCCATATCCCCTCCAAAGACTCCACAGAAAAACCCTTCCTTGCCTCTTCCTAACTTCTGTTGGCTACTGGCAATTCTTGACATTCCTTGACTGTAGCTGCATCACTCCACATCTGCCTCCATCTCCACATGGCCTTCTTTCCTCTACGTGTGTCTTCTTTGTATCTCTATGTCCAAATTTCCCTCTTCTCAAAAGGACATCCAGTCATTGGATTTAACGCTCACCCAAGTCCACTATGAATTCATCTAACTAGATGACATCTGCAAGGATCCTAGCTCCAAACAAGGTCATGTTCACAGGTACCAGGGTAAAGATTTCAACATATCTTTTTAGGAGACACAATTCAACCCACTAACCAAGCAGTATCAGATTTCACCTCCCATGTTTCTTGCATGTCCTCTCATGTCTGGATATCTTCTCTATCAGAAGTTCTTGCTGCAATCCAGGTGGCCAGGGGATTCCATGCACCCGCCCACATCAACCAGTCAACCTGATCCACTAACCCAGTCTAGAGTGGTGGCTGCCAGCAGAATGTGTATGTGGCTGCCCTCTCCCTTTCCACTTTTTAGAGACTTTTATAGCATCTCTCTGGAGGAAAGGCCAGTCTCTCCTCTGGGTAGGGAGAGGGTAGGTACAGAAGGGAGGCCATAAAGTTGCCTGGTTAAGAGCTTGGACTTTGGCGTGAGACAGACCTATGAATCTGGGCTGGCTTACTCCACCTTTTTTACATCTCATTTTCTTCCCTTGTAACTTTTCTTTATGATAATTAGATGACATCACAGCGTATCAGTGGCTGTTGCCACTTTTTGCTGCTATTGCTCCTGCTATTAGCTGTTCAGGATGTGGGGGAATCTAGATCTGAATCCAAATCTTTGACATCCCCCTGAGGCGAGATTCTCAACATCGTCAAACATGGTTCAGGGTCCACATCTGTAAAATGAGCTCTGACTACACCCAGCACAGAGCCTGGAACATAGAAAAGCCATCAGAAATGTTTGCTTCTTTTCCTTTGCTTCTTCTGGGAGTAAAGGAGAAGAGACGGGAAGGGGAAAAAGTAATGTTAGTCTCACAAGACCTATTCTTAGGAAAATCGAGTGACTCCTTCCTGATCACTCTCTTTTCCCTGTCCTTGGGGACAGAACTTGGATGCATTTTGAGCCTGTCTTTACAGAGACTCTAAACTGTTGTTGTTTTTTAAGCTAATTATAACTAGCACACATATATCATTTTCTCCACTGGTCCACTGAGTTCTTTAGACAACCTTCTTGAGTCACTTTTTTTATTCTGCCCACTTCACCTTTGCAGCAACTGAGGCAGGTGGTTCAGTAACAGCCCCACAGGCACAGAGTAACAAGCGGTGGAGAAGGGTGTCAGCCCACACCCTGCAATTCCAGACCCTACACTTTGTCTTTTTGCTGTTTTCGTTCAGTTGCTCAGTCATGTGCAACTCTTTGCAACCCAATGGACTACAGCATGCCAGGCCTCCCTGTCCCTCACCATCTCCCAGAGTTTGCCCAAGGTCATGTCCATTGAGTCAGTGATGCCATCCAACCATCTCATACTCTGCCGCCCTCTTCTCCTTCTGTCTTCAGTCTTTCCAAGCAGCACTTTGTCTTTACACAAAGAAACTTAGATTTTTTAAAAACTAGGTTTAATTACATACATAAATGAGTTTTCTTTTAAAAAGTAGAAGCTTACTGATAAATATAAAGTGTCTTTGTCCATCCCTTTCAATCTCTGTTCTCCTATTCACCTCTCCAGGGGAACTACTGTTTATGGGTTTAATAAATATGCTCCAGAACTTTAAAAAACAGACATTTCCATTCCTTTACATACAAACCTATACAAAGTATGGGCTTCCCTGATGGCTCAGTTTGAGCAAGCTCCAGAAGTTGATGATGGACAGACAAGCCTGGCATGCTGCAGTCCATGGGATCACAAAGAGTTGGACACAACTGAGTGACTGAACTGACTGATGGTTCAGTGGTAAAGCTGCTGCTGCTGCTAAGTCGCTTCAGTCGTGTCCAACTCTGTGCGACCCAGAGACAGCAGCCCACCAGGTTCCTCCATCCCTGGGATTCTCCAGGCAAGAAAACTGGAGTGGGTTGCCATTTCCTTCTCCAATGCATGAAAGTGAAAAGTGAAAGTGAAGTCGCTCAGTTGTGCCGACTCTCAGCGACCCCATGGACTGCAGCCCACCAAGCTCCTCAGTCCATGGGATTTTCCAGGCAAGAGTACTGGAGTGTGTTGCCATTGCCTTCTCCATCAGTGGTAAAGAATCCACCTCAATGCAGGACAGAGGAGACCCAAGTTTGACCCCTGGGTCGTGAAGATCCCCTGAAGAAGGAAAGGGCAACCTGCTCCAGTATTCTTGCCTGAAGAATCTCATGGGCAGAGGAGGCTGGCAGGCTACAGTCAATCGGGTTGCAAAGAGTCAGGCACAACTGAGTACACACTTGTACAAAATATACTGTGTGTGTGGCCATGTTTTCACATAGACAGCACACCACCTGTGGTTTGGCAACTTGCATTTTTTGCTCCATAGCACACATGAATCTGGTTTGTCCCTTTGGTCAGCTCTACTTCACCTTTGAATGTTGACCCTGCCTCTATTGACAACCCCAAGCTCCTACCCCAGGTTCCCACTCATTTCTGAGTTCTGGGGGCTCTGTGGGGCAGGTCCTAAGCAGCTATGAGGAAGCCTCCTGGGCTCAGACTTCCTTGGCCTGGAGGGACAGAATCACAGGGAGTCTACTTTGAAAGCAGAGCCACTGGCAGACCCTAAGTATCTGGGTTCAAGATCAAGGACTTCCCCCAGGCCACCTGCCGCAGGAGCAGGAAGCCCCAGCAAAGCTCTTAGAAGCTTTCTGTGGCCCTCAGTTCCTCTCTGCTGGGCCAGGTCTCCTCACCTCTACTCACTGCTAACAGTGAAAAGATAAAAGAGAAGTAAAATAAACACAATAAATAGGCTGAAAGATAGTGAAGCAAATGGCAGCAGCAAACAATAAAAACAAAACAACTGACTACAGGGCAAAACAGAAACAGTGATTAAACCCTTTTTGACTAGACTTTGATCTAAATTAGGCTCACCAAGAACAAAGCCTAAGGATGGGGTGGGAGGGGGAGCATTTCCCTAAGGGAGCTCTCTCTTCCCTGCAGGGATTCATTCTTCCTGGTGGAACTGAAGAGAGTCCCCTTGAGCCAGTCCCCATCTCAGTGGCCTCCCACACCTGAACTTCTTCCAGAGCAGGGGCTACACATTCGAATCACTCAGAAAGATTTAAAACAATTTCCCAGTGGTTGGGAGTAAATCAGCTACGAATTCACACGAATTCACACTACGCTGATTTCTAGTGTTTGACAGTTTCCATGGTGTAAATGCCCCCACCAAGTGCTAATGGTTTACTAACTGGCTTGCAAATTAACTCACTCAGAGTTTAAGACAATGGCACTGCCTTTAGAACTCTGTAGCTTTTCTCACTTTCTAAGAATTTCCAGTATACACCATGATCACTGAAAAACCAGCTAGTCAAAATTCAGTAAGTCATTTATAGCCAAATAATGCATAAAACAACTTTTAAAAAACTCTTTCCAAAAGTTGACAGCAAAAAATATTTAATGTGGGCTGGGGGCTTGTTTTGGGGGCTTTCCAGGTGGCGCTAGTAGTAAAGAATCTGCCTGCCAATGCAGGAGACTGAGAAACACGGGTTTGATCCCTGAGCCGGGAAGATCCCCCAGAGGAGGGCATGGCAACCCCATAGACAGAAGAGCATCGTGGGTTACAGTCCATGGGGTCCCAAAGAGTTAGACACGACTGAGCAACTTAGCATGCATGCATGCATGGGAGCTTGTTTTACTGTTTGATATGACCTGTGTGAAGCTTTCACAAGGAAGCAAGTCCAGGACATACCAAGGGAATATAAGAGGAGGGAGTCCCCACTGTGTGGAGGTGGACAAGAGAGGCCCCCACTGACTACAGAAGTCCTTCTCTGCCCGCTCTGTGGTTCATGGAGAGCTTCCACTCAGAAGGAAGCTGAGATTCCAAGAGGAAAAGCAATAAGGACACATGGTCAGTTCTTGACTCGATTCTGATATTAGAACCAGGCCTCTTTCCAAAATATACTGGAGTCCCCCTGGTGGAGTCTGAGACCCTGCTTAGGCCTGTGACCTTTAACGGTGGAGTGCTCTTCCCTTCTCTTTCCTGACCTTCAGCTATGCTCTGCAGACCACAGGCTCAGTCTGCCTAAGCCAGTAGTGCCCAAAAGGAGAGACTGGAAGCCTACAACCTCCTGACACCCAGGAGAAAGCCTTGATTGCCCACCCGCAACCACCTCAGCAAGGCTCCCCAGGATGGGAGAAATGCCTGCAGGAAGCTTTCAGACCGTCTGCTGAGTGTCAGTGTTAGGGGAAGCACATTGACTGAAACCATCCACCCTGGTCAGGCACCATAGTAACTATTTGCATCAGTTATTTTAAGACAGGTGCTCTTGGTAAGAAACAGGAAACTAACAAGCAACCACCAACCGGAAGAGTTCAGGAGAGGTTAAAAGGAGACACCACGTGTCCAACCACCTCTTAGAATCCCTGTCGCTGGCATCCATCTTGGGTGAGCAATGCCAGAACTACTGCCCAAAGACAACCCAGAAATTACATCACCAGAAAACCCAAGACTGTGAGCCATGTGGCAATCAGTCCTCCTGGTTTCCCTGACCCTCCTGTTTTCGCCCAGGAGCCCCTTCCCAATAAAGTCTCTTGCCTTGTCAGCACTTGTGTCTCCTCAGACAATTCACTCCTGAGTGTTGGACAAGAGCCCCCTTTCGGGCCCTGGAAGGGGTCCCCCTTCTTAAAACATCAGGAGGCACTGTGGTGTGGATAAGGAGCCAGAGCTTGTGGTCCCAAGGGCAGGCCCACACAGCAGGAGCTGCTCCCTGCAGCCTGGGTTACACAACTCAGGAGATCAGCCAGGCAGGGTGGCAGTTCCCATTGAGAAAGCATTCCTACAAGACAAGGGGCCATTCCCTCATCCAATGTGGTGAGCCACCCCCAGGGGCTCCTTATAGCTCATACTGTCAGTGGCAAAGCTACAGTCCCCTCTTTCCCACATGGGAGAGGGCTGAGGACTGGAACAAGTCAGGACTTTCTCAGCCAGAAGCGCAGCAAACCTAGGCAGAAGAAAATAGTTGATTCCCTCAAGCACCAACCACTCTGGCCAGCTCTGGGCCTGCTTGAGTCGGGGTGGGACCTGGGTAGGTAGTCCCCAAATAGCCCTCAGGGTGGCCCTGGAGTCCTGCCCTCCAAGGTCAGCACTCCACTGAGAATCCTGGAGAGGCTCTGCTCTCAGACCCTCCTCGGTACGTCCCCCGGGCTACGCCAGCAGGGCACAGCTGGGGGCAGAGGAGAAAGGACAGGCTCTCTGTGTGCCAGTGAGGGTGTCTGGTCTCCGTGGCAGCCTCTCCTGTATCTAAAATTATATGCGGATTAAGAGCACTCCATCTGGCAAGAGCAGATGGAATTGGGTGGAAACATAATCAGGGCACTGCATTTCAGATCTGTGGCTTTCCATTTATCAAGAAGACAAAAAGTCCAGGGGAGAGGTGTATGTGGAGTGTGTGTGTGTATGTGTGCATGTGTTTTGTGTACCACATGATGTAGGGAGTAGACACTCACTTAGTATGTGTGACAGGAAGATGATTTAGGGGAGAAGGGATTAGCCAAAGGAAATGGAAAATTGACGTCAGAATAGATGAGGGAGATGGGCAAACTGGGTGGTCAGAGAAAGACCAGGATGCCCTCAAGGCTCCAAGAGCACAAAAAGGTCTGACAAAAGTCTGAATAAAAACAGGAGAGAAACCCTGCAGGATTGGGAGTTCCTCGAGGACCTTAGGCCATCTCTCCCATGGCACACAGGAGTAAAAGCAGAAAGAAGTACCTCACTGTCAGTCAAGTATAAATATGGCTATAAGCAACAGAAACCCACCTTGCAGGCACTTGAACAAATAATGGCTTCTTTGTCTCACAAAATAAAATATCTGAAAGTGGGTGGGGGCTGGTGCTTAAGGGTATCAGGGCTGGCATCTTTGTGATTCTCTTGGCCTTTTTCTATGGAAATATAGTTACTGCTGTTTCCAATATCAGAAATCTTTTCAACCTAGGAAGAAAGACTAGAAAGAACCTTTTCCTCCTAGAAAGAACTGTGCCAGGCAGCCTGTCCCACTTCAATCCCATTGGCCAGAGTTGGTCACATGGTCTTTCTCAGCTGCAAGGCAGGTTGGGAAAGCAAAGCACAAGGTTGCCATGACCATGGCCTAGGCTTGTTGGCCATTCTGTTGCACCAAACAAAATGAGAGCTCTTTTAGTAAGGAAGAAAGGGGAAATGGATATTGGGAAGGCAACCAAGTCCAGAGGTGATACCCTCAGTGGTGAACATTTTCAGTAAAGACTAAATTAATATACCAAAGTGGAGCTGAAACAGTCTCCAGAAAAACTATGAGGCCTCACTCTGAAAAGGCAATAATCCAAGACACTAAAGTCTGCTTCATTGATACAATCATCTCAGTCATCACTGTCTCAATTGATCTTCAGGGCAACCCCATGAGATAAATGTTATTATATCTCAGCTCCTATAGGTAGGAAAGGTGTGTTTCACAACCTGCACATCACGTTTTGCAGGAATACATCTTTAAGATATTACAGGCATTACTCCAGATATTACTCTGCTATTTGGTCCTAAAGTGACTGCTCCTTATAGGAAGCCACCCCCTCCTCCTTCACTCAATTACTGTCTCTTGCCCTTCCCCAGGATCAAAATACCAGTAAGGAGGCCTCTGAAGTCAGGCAGACCTACATACATTCATATCCCCATTCTTCTTCTGGTCAATGTTTGGCCTTGGACAAGCTGCTCAGCTCTCTGGGCCTAGTAGACCTTGAGAGGTTGTAGGAATTAAATAGGAGATGATGCATTAGAGCACCCAGCACAGTGCCCAGAAACAGCAGGTATTTAATAGTATCAGTGCTTTTCCAGAGATGCAGCAATGTGGAAATACAGCCATGGCCCAGCTGTGGTTTTGCATAAACCAAGATCACATTATTTCCCATATACTTTCCTTACAAAATCTAACTTTTCATAATCAGGGATCATCTGTTTTGTTCTTAGCCACTGAAAAGCTGACTTGGCTTGAAGTCATCAGAAGTTACTTCAACTGGCATTTATTGAGTATCAAGTGCCAGCTGCTTGGAGGCCTGGCCCTCACCCCAGGAGGGTACAGTCTAGTTGCAGAATGGAACATGCAGGCAAATAAATCTAAAATGGGGCAGGGCATAGTGACAATTATGTGTTGTGCTAATTCAAAATGCTGGGACTTCAGAGGTAGCACAGGCTGTGTAGGTGTGGCGTGATCTTGTCCTTCCTGCCCTTGAGAGCAGTCCTCCAGAGCTGCCATGGAAGAGGTGCCACCAGGACCAGCTTAATTTATTAAAAATTAATTTCAGTGACAGCAGAGCCTTAAACTGAGGGTGGAGCCCTTCTGAGCACAGAGTCCTGTGTGACGGCAGAGGTCTCATGCTTGTGCAGCTGGCCCTGGGTGCCGCCACAGCAGCCCCTCAGCAGCCCCTTAGGTCCTGCTGCCTCTGGGTGAGTCAGGACAGGACAGACCCATGGGAAATGGGTCAGCAGGCTTTCCCAAGCCAGTGACCATGTGTCATACTCCCTACTTCTGCTTGAGGAAGGTCATTTCTGTCTGATGAAAGTCACCAGGGGGACTATGGGTTTCCACAGACCACAACGGACTCGAATTTCCCCAGCATGAGACAGAGCTGCCCCACAGTGGGGCCTGTGACAATGGCCTGTCCCTCACTGCACCTTTTGCCACACCTCAGACCACCAGCAGAAGGTCCAGGGGCCAGGAGAAGGGATGGGAGCCACTGATTCTAACAATCCCAAATAAAAAAAGTTCCAGGGAGCCTCCGGGTCTCAGAGACAGAAACCGAAATAGGACACATAATAAACTGTACTGTGGGGACCTCCTTGGTAGTCCAGTGGCTGAGACGTCGAGCTCCCAATGCAGGGGGCTGGGGTTCGATCCCTGGTTGGGGAACTAGATCCCGCCTGCCACACTAAGAGTTTGCATGCTGCAACTAAAAGATTCGTGCCACAATGAAAACTGGGTACAGCCCCCCAAAAAGGTTTAAAAAATGTATTGCACACATAAATATTTATGATAGGCATCAGTACGGGAGTGAGATATCAAGTGACATCCTTGGGCTGGTTGGGCCCTCCAGAGGTCAGCAAGGCCATCCTTCTGCCTCCAGCAATTTCAAGGCAAAAGTTCTGTGATATGGAGCATCTGGGCACCCACCATCTTGGAGCCATCTTGCAGGCCTGTCTGGAGATACAAGGGCTGACATGGCTGCTTCCCGCCTACTGTTCAGCTGCCCACTAATGACTTATTCTGACCCTCCCCAGAGCCCAAGAACAGGTCCCCATCAATGACCAGGTTTGCCCAGGGACCTCCATTTCTCTGCACTGTCTTTGGGAGCAGCTCTGACTGGGGGCAATCCAGCCCCACCCTGCTTCAGCCCGAGACCAGGAAGACCTAAGGACAGGCTGGCAGTGATGCCAGAAGCAAGGAAGCCATAAGTGTGCCATGGCTCAGCCTGCTGCACTTGCCAGGCCAGGCCTGGATGCCCCTGTACAGCCACAGTCACAGGGTGGGTTACAAACCTCCCCTGCAGCTCTGGCACAAGGTGCGCCTGAATGGCTCCGCTTTGAAATGAGTTTAGGGCATGTGGCCAGATCCCTCCAGCGAGGTCCTAAGTGATGAGTGATAGCCAGAACAAGCTCCTGGCTGGCCCACAAGCTCCAGGAAGGCTGGGACTTTGTAATAAACCTCTGTGTACATACACTCTTTGCACTCAGCCCAGGAGTCATTACCTGGCACTCAGAGGGTATAGGCAATATTTCAGCTCAGACTGTCCTCTTTTTAAAATGACTTTCTGGAGGCAGCTACTATCAAAATAAAACAGAAAGTAACAATATTGGTCAGGAACCCTTGCGCACAGTTAAAAAAAAAAAAAAAAAAAAAACTACCATATGACTCAGTAACTCCACTTCTGAATATACACCCAAAAGAACTGAGTAGGGTCTTGAAGAGAATTTGTACATCCATGTATAGCAGCAATATTCACAATAGCCAAAAGGTGGAAGCAACCCAAGTATACACTGACAAACAAATGTATAAAAAAAAGTGGTATAAACATACAACAGAATACTATTTAGCCTTAAAAAGGAAGGAAATTCTGGCACATGTTACTACACGAATGAACCTTAATGACATCATGTTAAGCGAAATAAGCCAATCACAAAAAGACAAAGACACGAGGTACCTGGGGTGATCAGTACGTGGAGACAGACAGTAGGAAAGTGCTGCAGGTGTGGGTGTGGAGAGCTGTTATTCAACAGGTAGGGTTTCCGCTTTGTAGGATGAAGAGAGTCCTGGAGTTTGGTTACACAACAATGTGAATGTACTTAACACTACCAAATGTACGCTTAAAAATGGTAAACTGTATATTATGTGTCTTTTACAACTGTTAAAAATATTTACCTCTATTAAAAATAAAAATCCTAATAATATTTTGTGGTTTTTCTGCATATGAAAGAAACATTTATTAAAAATCTTGTACTTACAAAGAAGTCTAAAGAAGAAAAGCTGTAATATATCTCAGATATTACATACAAAAACTCATAAAGAAATAAAAGCTACCCATAGCCCTACTATCCAGAGACAATTGCTGCTGACAGTGTGATATACATCCTTCTGTATTTTGAAAATATACATGAGTGTACACCTATCTATCCATCTGCAATTTATATCATTCAATAGATACAATTATACATATTACTTTTTCACTTAATGTATTAGAAGTATCTCCAAAATCTCCCCTAACATGAGTTTAATTCATTTCTTTATTTCTGGCTGTGCTGGGTCTTCGTTGCTGTGTCTGGGTTCTCTCTTGTTGCAGAGAGCAGGGGCTACTCTCATTGCAGCTCAGGGGCTCTACAGCGCACAACTTCAGTAGCTGTGATGCCCAGGGTTAGTACTCAGAGGTATGAGGAATCTTCCCAAAGCAGGGATCGAACATGATTTTTAATAGCTTCCTGGTACGTGATGATATGGACACAAAATGTATTCAACTAGTCACCAATTTCTGAACACTTGAGTTGTTTATAAAGTTTTTCAATATTTTTCAACAGTACTGTGATAACACACTTATGTATATACTGTTACCTACATATCTGACAGTTTCTTTAGAAAAATTCTCCAGAAGTGAAGACACTGAGTCCGAGTATCTTGAGGCCGACCGGGCTCTCCTAACACTTGTTTCTGGCCACAGGGCACAGCTGGCCGGTGCTCTGTGCTCTGTCCCTGCTGGTGCTCAGAAGACCCCAGACCTTCCCTCCTCGGACTTCTGCTGGATTTGACTCCTTCAGGTGCTGGGGAACTGAATTCTCTGGCACTTCAGCAAAATAAAAAAGAGCCCCTGTGTCTCTATGAGCTAACTTTGTAGGTTCAAATGACATCGTACAAAACATCTAGAATCTCTGTGGCTGGAAGCGACTTAGAGATGGCCCCATCTGACTCCATCCTTTTACAGGAGAACACAAGGCACACAAAGGGAACACCGTTCCCTTTTCTTGATGGATGGACTGAGCTAAAGCTGAGCTTGCTTGCCCCATCATGCCAGGGACAGCTGGAGTCACAGCAGAGCACAAATGCTCCAGCTCACTGGACCAAGCGCCAGCTTCCAGAAGAGTTGAGGGGTCATTTGGGGCTCTCTTTTGACAGCCTCAGTGCTAATGGCCTCATGACTACATTCTGGCTCTCAGGAAGAACCAGGAAAACCCTCCAGGACGGTATCGCAGACCCTGCTTCTACTGTAAACTCGGCAAAGCTGGTCTTAGGTTCACAGCGCAGAGGCAGGCGTGTGGGTGGGTGGTCTGCCCTTGACCAGAGAGAAGAGCCAGGCACATGTCTGGAGCTGGTTTCATGTCACAATAAGAGACAAGTGAGAGAGAAGACCAGTCAAGTCAAGAGGCAGCGCTGGTCCCTCCAGCTCCAAGGCTCTGGGTCCTGGAATTCCCATAGGAGTAGGGGGACCACCCTGAGGCCCAGTATCCAAGGACCCTCATAATGACCACAGAAAGAGGCAGCAGCTGTAGGGCTGGACGGGGCACTGTGTTGGGGGCCAGGAGCTGGGAGCCACTGCCCGCTGACCCAGGCCAGCTGTGTGAGCCTCAGTGAGACACTTCATCTCTCTGAACTTAGCTCTTTGCATATAAAACAAGAAAATTTCCCTCATCCCCCCAGCCCCAGCCATCACCCCATTTCACTCCTCCCCTTAATAGCAAAACTCCTCCAAAGTGTTGTGGATACTTGCCTCCAAGTCTTTTCTTCTGATTCTGTTTTTAAAAGTTTATACTTTTTATGAATTGCTTCTTGCATAAAAGTAACACATATATTATAAAGGATATGAAAACAAACCAATTCCTCTGCCAGTCAGTTTAAGCAACAGGAAATCCCAAGGCATCTGAAATTCCAAGGCATCTGAAATTTCAAGGCATCACAAAGAGTTGGACACGACTAATCAACTGAACAACGACAACAAAAGGCATCTGAAGTCCCTAATCACGCCCTTCTCTCCTCTGCTCAGGAATACCCACTATTCCAGATTTGTCATCTATCATTCCCTTTCTTTTCACTGAAATTGTTTTTTTTTTTAATTGAAGTATAATTTACCTAAACACTATGTTAGCTCCAGGTATACAACATAGTGATTTGATATTTCTATATATTACAAAACAATCATCACAACTGAGCCTAGTTACCATCTGTAACCATACAAAGTTATTACAATATTATTGCCTATATTCCCCATGCTGTACATTTCACCCCTGTGACTCTTTTATTTTGTAACTGGAAGTTTGTACCTCTTAATCTCCCTCAACTATTTCCCTCTTCCCCCACTCCCCTCCCCTCTGGCAATCACCTATTTGTTCTCTGTATCAATGAGTCTGTTTCTACTTTGAAATGCTTGTTCATTTGTTTTGGTTTTTAGATTCCACATATAAGTGAAATCATATATTTGTCTTCATCTAACTTATTTCATTTAGTGTAATACTTTCAAGGTCTACAACAGGGGCTTAATTTCCAAAATAAACAAATATTTCATACAACCCAACAACAAAAAACCAAACAACCCAGTAGAAAAACGAGCAGGAGACTTAAATAGACATTTCTCCAAAGAAGACACACAGGGGGACAAGAGGCATGTGAAAATATGCTCAACACCACTAATTATTAGAGAAATGCAAATCAAAACTACAATGAGATATCACTGCACACCAGTCAGAATGGCCATTATGAGAAAGTATACAAACAGCAAATGCTGGAGAGGGTGTGGCACAAAGGGGCCCCTCCTACACTGTTGACGGGAACATAAGTTGGTGCAGCCCCTATGAAAAACAGTATGGAAACTCCACAAAAAACTGAAAATAGAATTACCATATGATCCAGCAGTCCCACTCCTAACAAAACTATAATTCAAAAAAATGCATGCACCCTATGTTCATAGCAGCACTGTTCACGATAGCCCAGACATGATGACAACAACATGAATGTCCACTGACAGATGAATGCACAAAGAAGATGAGGTACATACACACAATGGAAGACTACTCAGCCAGAAAAAAGAATGAAATAATGCCATTTGCAGCAACATGGGTGGAATTAAAGATTATCGTGCTATGTGAAGTAAGTCAGAAAGAAAAGGACAGGGACTTCTCCGGTGGTCCAGTGGCTAAGACTCTGCGCTCCCAATGCAGGGGGCCTGGGTTTGATCCCTAGTCGGGGAACGAGATCCCATATGCTGCAACTACAGCCAAGTAAATAAATAATAAAAATGAGTATTAAAAAAAAGAAAGAAAAGGACAAATACTGTATGATATCCCTTATATGTGGAATCCAAAATATGACAGAAACGAATCTATCTGTGAACCAGAAACAGACTCACAGGCTCAGAGAACAGGCTTGTGGTTGCCAAGGGGACGGGGACGGGGAGAGGGGATGGTCTGGGGGTTAACAGGCTTGTGGTTGCCAAGGGGACGGGAGAGGGGGGTGGTCTGGGGGTTTGGGTTAGCAGATGCAAACCATTAATATTACATATAGAATGGATAAACAACAAGGTCCTACTGTATAGCACAGAGAACTATATTCACTATCCTGAGATAAATAGTAAAGGAAAAGAATATAAAAAGGGATATATATGTATATGTATAACTGAATCACTTTGCTGTACAAAAGAAATTAAAAGAACATTGTAAGTCAACTATACTTCAATAACAAATTTTTAAAAATTAAATAAAAATAATCAATAGTATTATACAGTTAAAAAACACTTTCAAGGCCCATCGTGTTCACAAATGACAAGATTTCATTGTTATGGCTGAGTAGTATTCTATTGTATATACATCATATCTTCTTTATTAATTCATCTACTAATGGACACTTAGGTTGCTTCCATATCTTGGCTACTGAAAATAGCACTGGAATGAACATAAGGGTACATTTATCTTTCCAAACTAGTGTTTTGCTTTCTTTGGGAAAACACCCAGAAGTGAAATTGCTGAATCAAATGGTATTTTTAATCTTTGAGGAACCTCCAAACTGTTTTTCATGGAGACTGCACAAATATACACTCCGAGCAACAGTGTACAAGGGTTCCCCTTCACCACATCCTTGACAACACTTACTATATTTTTGTTGATAACAGCCACTCTGACAGGTATGAGGGGATATCTCATTGTGGTTTTGATTGGCATTTTCTTGGTGACTGGTGATGCTGAGCATCTTCTCATGTGTCTGTTGGTCATGTGTGTCTTCTTGGGAAAATATCTATTCAGGTCTTACAGGTTAGAGAACTTTTCAGCTATTGTCTATTCAAGTAAGTTCTCTGCCTCTTTCTCTCTTCTCCTTCTGGGACCCCTATAATGTGAATATTAGTATCCCTGATCTTGCCCCAGAGGTCTCTTTATCATCATTTTGAAAATTCTTTTTTCTGTTGAGTTTGGGTAGTTACCACTACTCTGTCTTCCGTTGATTGACATGTTCCTCTGTATCATCTAATTTTGATTCCTACTAGTGTATTTTTTTTATTTCAGTTATGTATTCTTCAGCTCTGTTTGGCTCTTCTCTATATTTTCTAATTCTTCATTAAACTTCTGTGTTTATCCATTCTTCTCCCGAATATCTACGTGATCAAAGAATTACTTTGAATTCTTTTTAAGGTAGATTATCTCCACTTTGCTTAGCTCTTCTTATGGGATTTTATCTTGTTTGTTCGTTTGGAACATATTCCTCTGTTGCCTCATTCTCACCAATTCTGTTTTTATTTCCATGTATTATGGAGGTTGGTTATGTTTCTCTTGGAGAAGTGGCCGTAGGTAGGAGACACCCTATGGGGCCAAGCAGCACATTCCCCTCTGGTCACCAGAGAGATATGCTCTTGGGGGGTCCCACTCTGTGAGCTGTGTGAACCTTCTGCTGTGGCAGGGCTGACCACTGTGGGTGCACTGGTAGGCAGGGCTGGCCCCTTGCCCATGGGGCAGCCCCAGGCCCTGCCCCGAGCAGAGGCTGCCAGCTGTGGGCAGGCAAGGCTGCATCCCAACGTGGTTGGCCATGCAGCCTGAAGTGTCCCAGGGCTAATGCCAGCTCAATGGTTGGCAGGGCCAGATCTCCAGGGGTCTGGCTACAGGACCTGGGGGCCTGGGGCTGGTGCTGGCTCACTGGCTGGCGGGTAAGCCCCTGGTGTCAACAGGCTAAGGAGAGAACGTCACCAGCTCCAGTGTCCCTGAGGTAGAGCAAGCTCCCCAAAATGGCTGCTGCCCACATCCACTGGGACCCATAAAGAGTCCCAGTTACCTCCTGCCTATCCAAGAGGCTCTCCAAGATCAGCAAGTGGGTCTGACTCAGTCTCCTAACAAATTACTGCCTCTGCACAGGGTCTTTGGAGTGTGTGAAATTTTGCATGAGCCCTTTAAGAGTAGAGTCTCTGTTTCAAACTTCAGCTGTCCTGAATGCAAGCCCGGCTGCCTTTCAAAGGCAGACGTTCTGGGGGTTCAATTCCAGGTGCAAGACCCCTAGGCTGGGGAGTCTGATATTGGGCTCAGACCCCTCACTCTTTGGGGAGACCCTCTGCAATTATAATTATCCACTGTTTGTAGATTACCCACCCAGTTGTGTGGGTCTTCACTATATCACATCTCCCCTTCTCCTACCCATCTCATAGGTTCCTTCTTTCTGTCTTTAGTTGTGGAAAATCTCTTCTGCCAGTCTTCAGGTTGTTCTCATAGACAGTTTCTCTATAAGGAGCTGTAGCCTGGGGGTACCTGTAGGAGGAGGTAAGTTCTGCATCTTCCTACTCAGCCATCTTGATCACTCCTCTCTCATTAAACTTTCAAGCATTTATGTATCCCTAAGCTTTATGGGCTTCTTTGGTGGCTCAGACGTTAAAGCGTCTGCCTGCAATGCGGGATACCTGGGTTCGATCCCTGGGTGGGAAAGATCGCCTGGAGAAGGAAATGGCAACCCACTCCAGTATTCTTGCCTGGAGAATCCCATGGATGGAGGAGCTTGGTGGGCTACAGTTAATGGGGTCACAAAGAGTCGGACACGACTGAGCAACTTCACTTCACTTCACTTCAAGCTTTATGTGGAGAAGGCAATGGCACCCCACTCCAGTACTCTTGCCTGGAAAATCCCATGGATGGAGGAGCCTGGTAGGCTGCAGTCCATGGGGTCACGAAGAGTTGGACACGACTGAGTGACTTTACTTTCACTTTTCAGTTACATGCATTGGAGAAGGAAATGGCAACCCACTCCAGTGTTCTTGCCTGGAGAATCCCAGGGACGGGGGAGCCTGGTGGGCTGCTGTCTATGGGGTCGAAGAGAGTCGGACACAACTGAATCGACTTAGCAGCAGCAGCAGCAAGCTTTATGTAAATGGTATCTCATTAAATGTATTCTGCCACTTTTTAAAATTTGTTTTGGATTGAATTGTGTCCCTCTCAGAGAATATGGTCCATGAGCCTTAACCTTTAGCATTACATAATGTGACCTCTTTTAGATAGAGGATCTTCATAGAAGTAATAAGGTCATTAGAGTGGGGCTCAGACATAAAAAAGAATGAAATAAGGCCATTTGCAGCAACATGGATGGACCTAGAGATTGTCACACTGGGTGAAGTAAGTCAGGCAGAGAAAGATAAATATCATACAATGTCACGTATATGTGGAATCTGTTTTTAATAGACACAAACAAACTTTACAAAATAAAAACAGACACAAATGTTGAAAACAAACGTATTGTTACCAAAGAGGAAACGTAGTTGCTGCTGCTGCTACTGCTGCTAAGTCACTTCAGTCATGTCTGACTCTGTGTGACCCCATGGACGGCAGCCCACGAGGCTCCCCGGTCCCTGGGATTCTCCAGGCAAGAACACTGGAGTGGGGTGCCATTGCCTTCTCCAAGGAAACGTAGTGGGGAGGGATAAATCAGGAGAGGAGCTTGAGATGAACATACACACACTACTATGTATAAGATCAATAACCAACAAGGACCTACTGCATAGCACACGGAACTCTACTCAATATTCTGTGATAACCTATATGAGAAAAGAATCTAAAAAAGAATGAATAGGGAATTCCCTGGTAGCCCAGTGGTTAAGAATTCACCTCCCGATGCAGGGGACACAGGTTCAAACCCTGGTCAGGGAACTAAGATTTCACATGCCTTGGAGCAACTAAGCCTGCATGCTGCAACCAGAGAAAGCCCAAGAGCCCACAAGACATAACCGGAAAAAAAAAAAAAAAACACCCCACAATAAAATAAATAAATAAAATAAAAACTAAAAAGAATGAATACATGTATCAGTTCAGTTCAGTTGCTCAGTTGCGACCCCATGAATCGCAGCATGCCAGGCCTCCCTGTCCACCACCAACTCCTGGAGTTCACTCAGACTCACGTCCATCCAGTCAGTGATGCCATCCAGCCATCTCATCCTCTGTCGTCCCCTTCTCCTCCTGCCCCCAATCCCTCCCAGCATCAGAGTCTTTTCCAATGAGTCAACTCTTCGCATGACGTGGCCAAAGTACTAGAGTTTCAGCTTTAGCATCATTCCTTCCAAAGAAATCCCAGGCTGATCTCCTTCAGAATGGACTGGTTGGATCTCCTTGCAGTACATGTATATATGTATATATGTATATGTATATATATATTTGAATCACCCTGCTGTACATCTGAAACTAATACAACATTGTAAATCAACTATATTCTAATAAAATTAAAAAAAATTTTTTTAATTGTAATCTCTTTCTTTTCAATGCAACGTCTACTCTAACCCTGGCTCTTATCAATACCCTCTGAACTAAAAGCAACTGTATCTTTGCTGGCAAAGAAGCAAAATATAGTGGGTTTTTTTTGTTTTTTTTTTTACTGTGCTGCAGTACGCAGGATCTTTAGTTGCAGCATGCGGACTCTTACTAGTGGCATGTGGAATCTAGTTCCCTAACCAAGAATGGAACACAAGCCCCCTGCATTGGGAGCACAGAGTCTCAGCCACTGGACCACCAGGCGAGTCCCAAATACGGTGGTTTTGAGAGCAGAGCCTGGTGCTTGGAGTCAGACAGACATGAAAACAAATTTCAGTTCTGCCACTTAAGTGATCTTCATTTAAACCTCTGTATCCCTGAATTTCCTCCATTGTCAAATAGTGATAATATCTATCTCAATCCCTGGTTCAGGAACTAAGATTCTGCAAACTGCAAGGCATGGCAATCCAAGTCTTATTAGAGTGGGTATAATTATAAAGAGGGGGAAATTTGGATACAGAGCCACACACACCAGAAGACTGCAGGAAGACTGGAGTTCTGATGCCATCAGTCTGGTCAGTCAAAGAACAACCAGATGCTCAGAGAAAGGCCTGTAACAGATCCATCCCCCAGCAGCTTCATAGGGAGCATGGCCCTGCCAACACCTTGATCTTGAACTTCTAGCCTCCAAACTGTGAAAGAATTTATTTGTTGTTTAAGCCACCCTATCTGTGGTACTTTGTTATGGCAGCCCCAGGAAATGAATATGTCATTCAACAATATATTGTTGAAATTTACTTGTTAATGAATGAAGCTGAGGTTTATTCATTTCTCTGCCATGTTCTGTTACATGACATAACACCATTTATCCATTTTACTTTGAAAAGCTAAAATACTGGCAACCCACTCCAGTATTCTTGCCTTGAGAACCCCATGGACAGCTGGCAGGCTACAGTCCATAGGGTGGCACAGAGTCAGACCCGACTGACTGAAGTGACTTAGCACACACACACATGGCTCACTTACAGGTTTTTTGATTCGATAAATGCTGCTGCCCTGAAGCTCCTGCATGTTGGACCCTTCAGGGAAGTGCTCTTTGGGTCTAGAGGGCAGATGCAAGTCTTGATTGGGTAGCAACAATCAGAGCAACAATATACTCAGCAAGATAATCCTAATTGCTATCCCCTGTGTCAATATGATAGATGTAAAATGGTACTTCCTGGTGTCTTCAACTTGCATTTTCCTGATTCCTAACAAAGTTGGGCATCTTTCTGTGTTTACTGACAAGGTCTCTCGCAAAACACCTGGTAGTACTTTGTCTTTTTCTTATTTATTTCTAGGAGCTTTTGATGTACTCTGGACTCTAACCCCATACTGAATTGGCTGTGTGTTCCCAGTATCTTCACTTTTTCACTTTATTTATAGCATCTTTTTTTTTTTTTTATAGCATCTTTTAAGGAAGAGAAAGTTTCCTTCCTTCTTAAGAAGACTTAATCTTTTAGGGCAGTTTTAGGCTCACAGCAAAATTACAGAACAGAAAACACAGAGAATTTCCCATGCACTGCCGGACCCCACACAGGCACAGCTACCTACTGCCAACATCTCCTGCCAGAACGGTACATTTGTTACAACTGATGTACCTATGCTGACATGTCAGCTTTTCATGTTAATGTAGTGGAATTTATTGATCTTTTTCTTAACAGTTAGTGCTTTCAAGAAATTCTTTGTACCCCCAAAGTCACAGAGACAGACTCTGATATACCCTTCTTGAAGGTGTATATTCTCCCTGTCATGTCGTGAATGGACCTGGAATTAATTTTTGAGGCTGCTGTGTAGCAGGAATCTTGAGTGGGCAGCAGCGCCTGCCCAGCTATTCTCACAGAGTTATTGTGAAGATCAGAGGAGAAAATATGTGCGAAAGGGCACAGAGAACTGTCCAACAAGGTACAGATCTGGGTGCCTTGGATGCTTATTTTGATACAGGATGAGAAAGCCATTTAAGAGAAGCTTGTTTCAGCTTTCGATTTGCTAATAAATTTGGTTGCATGTTAGGCTGCCGATAGACCAGGCAGAAACAAAACCTCCTCTCCTCTTCTGAGGCTAAAGGCCATGTGTGGGCTTTCCAAGAAAGTAAGTTCCAGTAAAACCGCTAAGGTTGGTCTCCCCCCATCCCCCCACCCACACTGCACACTCCCTCAGTTACCTGACATTAACAAATGTGATTGCCAAGGCAGCCCTGAGTCATAGAGAGAAGATTAAATTATACCAGAAATCTGCTCAACAAAGTGCATGAGTAATGAGATTCAGAAAGATGTCTATCTAAAGCAGCAAAAAAAGTGTGGGTGCTTTCCAGAGAGCTTGCTGTACCCCCTCAAAGATGACTCCATCAGAGCTCCTGCTCCACTTTGAATGGCAAAAATTGCTAAGAAAGCACCTGTGACATCTGAGACCAGGGACCCCAGCAACTTTCCCGGACAGGAGATAACTGAGCTCCAGGAGGAGGTGGGCCAACTTCAGGGAACTGGGAGATTCAGATCCAAGGAGGCAGGTCTGCAGGGCTGGTTAGAGGCGGAGGGCTAAGAGCCCAGGGAGGAGGGGAGTGGACCCAGTAGGAGGCCACGCTGCTGGAGGAAGCTCACAAAATCAAAAGCGCCCTTTGACCTCAGAAGGTAGCATTGTTCGTGCTCCTTGAAGCACACCACGACTGAGAGCCAGGGTTTAGGCAACCCTGGGCCAGGCGCCTGCTACCCAGGCCTGTGACACTAGCCTTGTCACAGGGAAGAAAAAATCTGACTCCATAGTGGATCCTTTAATCTTTGTATTTGTCTGCTTTTGCTACAAGTTAAGAGAATGTTGCCTATAGCCTGAAAGATACAGAAAAGCCCATTCTCAAGGCTCTGATCTTTAAAAGTATAACACTTTTCCATTCTTATAGAGATCAAAAGATGGAGAACAGAGGATAACTTCTGTCTTGTTGAAGGTTTATAGGAACACTGTGACCAGACCTGCCTGGACAGCTGCAAGAACAAAGGATTCCTTCGCCAAGAAGTTCGCAACAACCAGTCACATCCCCTCTGCTTTTTAGTAAAAACAGGAGGCCTGAATTCTAACTCATGGAGGATGGGTCTTTGAGACACTAGTCCACTGTCTCCTCTGTCTGCTGGCTTTTTGAATAAAGTTGCTATTCCTTGCCCCAGCAACTCATCTGTTTATCGGCTTGTTGTGCGGTGAGCAGTACAGCTTTGACAAAGTAACAGCCTCACAGGGAGGGGACTGGAGGAAGGAGAGATATAAAAAGGCCTCGGGGAATTGTTTGACAAGTGTAGCTCAGTATCTTGATTGTGGTGGCATTTCACAGACGTACACGTCAAACTCATCAGACTGTACACTTTAAACACGTGCAGTCTGTGTGTGCTTAGTCCCTCAGTCTTGTCCAACTCTTTGCGACCTTTTGGACCGTAGCCCGCCACGTTCCTCTGTCCATCAGCTTTCCCAGGCAAGAACACTGGAGTGGGTTGCCATTCCTTCTCCAGAGGATATTCCCAACCCAGGGATCAAACCTGTGTCTCAGGTGTCTCCTGCATTTCAGGCAGATTCTTTACCTGCTGAACCACAGGGGAAGCTATGTCCAGTTTAGTCATTTATATCTCCATAAAGCTGTTAAAAATTACCAAAGAGCATGTTGGAGATTTTTGTTACATTGGTATGTTGATAGAAGAAAGACTGGAGTGGTGTTTCCCCCATATGTTAACAGGGTTCCAGGATGAGAGATAATTTCAATTTTCTTCTTTATGTTTTTCTATATGTTAAAAAAAATATCCAAACTAGATATGTTTCACTCTTGTAGTCAGGGGGAAAAAGTGTTTACTTCAAAATAAGGACAATCTTTGGGACTTCCCTAGTGGTCCAGTAGCTGAGACTCTGAGCTCCTGATGAAGGGGGCCCAAGTTCGATCCCTGGTCAGGGAACTAGATCCCATGTGCTGCAACTAAGAGTTCTTATGCCACAACTGAAAGATCCTGCATGCTGCAACTACGACCCAGCACAGCCAAGTAAATAAATAAATATATATTAAAAAAAAAAACAACAACCAGCAATCTCGAAGTCACTGGGATCTTGTGAAGACAGGCAGCAGTGGAGCCAGGGTATCAGGTACTCCGAGCTCTGAAGCTGCAGTACCTGAGGGAACTAGCTTCGGACAGAACAAGCCAACCTTGGGTCATATCTCAGCTCTGCCACTTGTTGGCTGAGTGGCCTTGAGCTAGGTACCTCACCGTTTGGTGCTTCAGTTTCCCCAATTACAACATGGGGGTGATTGTAGAAGCCTCTGAAGGTGGTTGAGAGGTTCAGTGAGGTCACAGCCGTATTCCTACAGGACGGTAGAGACTAGACAACAAGTAGCTGCTATTCCCTCCCTGTCTTAGCTCAAGGTATTAACCAGAATTGACTTAAGAAAAGGTTTATTTAAAAAAATTAAAAGAGAATTGTGTAATCTCTGAAACAGATATTCAGTTCTGGAATTGAAAGTTTTTTGAGGTTTCTCTTAGCCGGTACCAGAAATATTTCTCTCTCCACCAACGGTAACCACCACTTCTGCCCGCCTCCCATTACCGCCAACAAGCGAGCACCCTCCCGATGTCTCTGCACATGCCCCTCCCCGCCTCCCTCTCTTTCCTGATGAATCACCTGAGCCTGCTTCTCCAGCAGCTGCTCTTGGTGCGCAGAGACCACACTTTAGCCTTCTCTTCTCTCATGCATCCTTTTTCTGCAGACCTGGGAGCAGCCACCTGTGCCCCCACCCCGTCCCCCATGCCCAGCCCAATTTTTGACTTGGCCTTCCCTTCAGTTGTCTGGATGTGTCCTTAACTGCCTTAGTCTGGTTCCCTGGGCAGCTGCCTCCGCTCCCCTGAACCTCCGTTTCCTCATCTGTCTGCTGGCACTGATTATGCCTCCCTTACCTGGCTTGCAAGGGAACGTGTTTTGTGACTTGTGCATGAAGCCTCACACAACACACGTGAGACCAAATTGTCTTCAGTGGCCACCATTCCCAGGGAAGAGGAAACCCCTTCTGACATCCCACCCTCCTCCCAAGGGTGGGCTCCAGCCCCTGAGGACGTCACATACTTCACTGTGACCACCCTTCTATGGTGTCATCTTCAAGTGGCTGACAAAAAGCGTTGCCTGCCATTTCTGTTAACAACCAGTGCTGCCCACCATGAAGCCATCAGTCACGGCAGCCTCTCCACCAGTATGCTCCGAGGAAAATTTAGCATGGAGACAAAAGAATACAGGCCCTAGATAGATAAGATACATATCAAAGGAATAATTTCAATGAGCCCAGATTCTTGCATCTTCCTACACACAGAAACGCACTAAAATCATTAACTCAAGGTGTCTGCTTTTCATGATTAGCAGCAATTATTTGATGTTTGAAAGTGAAAAGAAAATGAAGTCGCTCAGTCGTGTCTGACTCTGTGACCCCATGGACTGTAGCCTACCAGGCTCCTCCGTCCATGGGATTTTTCAGGCAAGAATACTGGAGTGGGTTGCCATTTCCTTCTCCAGGGGATCTTCCCAACCCAGGGATCGAACCCGGGTCTCCTGCATTGTAGGCAGATGCTTATATATCCTGGCACCTTCCTTACCTCTTTGGAGCAGTTCCTCAGAGGGATCTGAGAGGCTGTATCCTGGGCTATAGCCTTCAGCAAGGTCCCTGCATAAAACACAACTCATAACTTTCAGGTTGTGTGTTCTTCTTCAGTTGACAAGTCTTACTGGAATCTTCTGCCGGCTGGTCACTTAAGCTTCAGGCAATCTCCCTTCTCTTCCCCCTTGGGGTCTCAAAGGCCCTTCAGGCCAAGACCACCTCATTCATCTTTCACCTCCCCACCTTTGCTTTTCACCCAAGAAATCCACCCCTTGCATAGAGCTCACCTTGTGAGCTCCTTGTCTGCTAGTTCTATTTGAACCACTGTTTGCATCTCTGAGAATCGCAGCCAGAGACTTCTAAGCCATTAAACTCTATGGGGACAACAGAACAAAGGCAGAGAGAGACAGATCAGCAATCATCACTCCAAAGGGGAAAATACTCCTTAAGAGTTTTACAGGAGTCACCAGGACAAAAGGCCTGCTATCATGTTCCAATAGGAAGGGCCCCTGACCTCACTCATGGTGTATGTGTGTGTGTGCTGGAGAACGGGGCTGACTGTGGCAGGGGTGTGTGTTTGTTGGAGAAGCAGGGGTGACTGGGAGGGACAGGGGCTGTGTGTCTGTGTGTCACTCATGGTGTGTGTGTGTGTGTGTGTGAGTGTGTGTGTGTGGTGGAGAAGGGGGACGGCTGTTGCAGGGACCGTTTCTGTGTGTCTGCGTGGGTGGGGATGCACTTGCAGAGTTTACACCTTTCCTCTGCCTTAAACCCTACCACCGGGTCGTGGGTTACGGGCCCACTGGAGGGCAGTTCCAGCCTGACCAGTGGTTAAGAGAACTTCAGGAGGTGAGTCACTTAGCTCCTCCTCCATGTGCTGGGTCCCTCTGGGGCCCAGCCTGGCATGCCTCTGCTTGCCTTTTGTCTCTGCCAGGTTCTCCTTCTCACCATCCTCTCCCCTACCCCCAATCAGTCTCACTACCTGCCCCGCCACAGGCGTGAGGTCAGCCAGTCTGAAGCAACCGTCTCTGGTCCAAGGACAGGCCCCTTCCTGGCACAGTTCACCATCGGAGAGGAGAGTGCTGAATCGCCTTCCCAGGGCTCCACTGCCCCCTGCCTCAGTGGTCTGGTGGGGACCCCTCTCTCCAGGCCCCACCTCCCCACTGAGGATTGGCCATGGTCATTGTTTAGCTCCTCCACTCCCTCACTGAGGGACCTTGGGCAACTCGCCTCACCTCTCTGTGACTGTTTCTGCCCTCTGGAAAACAAGACAATAACACCTACTCACAGGATTGCCGGGAGCACTGAATGGGAAAACAGTGTTTCCCAAACTTCAGTCATTCAACTTCCAGTCACAACTTTTACCATATCTGCCCATCACCTGCTCTATTTTTTACTTGGTGCCTGTCACTAAATCAACTTTAAATCATCTCACTTTGTAAAAATTATACTTTGCTAAAGAACACAGAGCCCATGCAATACGTTAATAAATGCAGCCTCTCTTGTTCCTTCGATCCATTTTAAAAACTCCTATCTCCAATCCTTCAATTACTGGTCAGCTTTTGAGCTAGCTATATTCTTTTCTAATATTCACTGTCATAAATGCTTCACTACCCTTTAAAGTTTTTATTTATTATTTTTGACTGGGCTGGGTTTTGGTTGCTCTGCCTCCTGCCAGCGGAGAAGGCAATGGCACCCCACTCCAGTACTCTTGCCTGGAGAATCCCATGGATGGAGGAGCCTGGTGGGCTGCAGTCTATGGGGTCGCTAAGAGTTGGACCTGACTGAGCGACTTCATTTTTACTTTTCATGCATTGGAGAAGGAAATGGCAACCCACTCCAGTGTTCTTGCCTGGAGAATCCCAGGGACGGGTGAGCCTGGTGGGCTGCCGTCTATGGGGTCGCACAGAGTCGGACACGACTGAAGCGACTTAGCAGCAGCAGCAGCAGCCTCCTGCCAGTTGGTGGCTTTCTGACAGAGGCTATTCTCTAGTTGCGGTGTGCGGGCTTCTTATTGCAGTGGCTTCTCTTGCTGCAGAGCACAGGCTCTAGGCGTGTTGTCTTCAGTAGCTGGGGCTCATGGACTTAGTTGCCCCTCGGCATATAGGATCTTCCTGAACCAAGGATCCAACCCGTGTCCCTGCATTGCAAGGTGAATTCTTAACCACCAAACCACCAAGTCCTGTATTGTTCCAATTTTTAATGCTGCTGAAGTGAGCACAATGTTTATTAATATACAAAGTCCCCTGGGGAAGGCACATGTAGGCTGTTCCAGCATACTTTAAGAGACCCCAAGGTAACACACAGCAGCCCTGAGTCCATACCCCAGGCAGGGTGCAGCAACTGTGGGCAGGGGGAAACTTCTGCCTGGGGGAGTTGCCAGCCACCTGGAGAACCAGGACCAGGGCCCTCCATGCCCCAGGCGGGCAGTCAGAGGGGCATAGGGAACAAGGAGACATCCTGGGAGTCCCAACTGCAGGCCACTGTCAGAGTACATGCCTCCTGCCAGTCGGTGCCTGAGGACCAAGTGCCAGGATGGCAGAGACCAGGCAAGGGGACGAGGGCAGATGTGGCCTTATTAAGCTCAGGTCTCTTGAGCTGTGTGGGCAGGCAGGGCCTGATTCCATGAGCTCACAGTGACCCGTCCCAGTGAGGAGTTAAGAGTGTGGGGACTTCAAAAACAAGCCAATTAAGTGGTGCACAGGGCCTGCATATAACAGCCCTGTGACTGTGCTCTGCGCCATCAGTTTAAAGCACTTTCACATGCTTTTCTTGGTACGTCACCCTACGAGGCAGTCAGGACAACTCCAGGACTGTTACTCCACAGATGTGGAAATCAGGGTTCAGAGAGGCTGAGATGTGAACTCTCAAGACAGTAAAAAAGGGAAGGCAATGTGGGATATTTACTGGCACCTCTTATGTTTCCATATCTGACCTCATCTAACCTCCGGGATGGTGCTAGAGGTATGAGCTAGAAGCCAAATAAGCAAAGTTAAGAATCCTACCCAATAGAAAGATGGTAATGACGACTCTACATGCAAGACATCAAAAGAGACACAGATACAGAGAACAGACTTTGGACTCTGTGGGAGAAGGCGAGGGTGGGATGATTTGAGAGAATAGCATTGAAACACGTATAATTACCATATGTGAAATAGATGACCAGTCCAAGTTTGATGCATGAAACAGGGCACTCAAAGCTGGTGCATCAACCCAGAGGGATGGGATGAGGAGGGAGGTGGGAGGGGGGTTTGGGACAGGGGGACACTTGTATACCTGTGGTTGATTCATGTCAATGTATGGCAAAAACCACCACAATATTATAAAGAAATTAGCCTCCAATTAAAATAAAAAAAAAAAAAAGAATCCTACCCAAGATGTGGCAGGTTTGAATTTGTTAATTACAGGCAGCCCCCAACTTTATCTAAGTGTGGTCAAGAGATATTCTCCCAGTGAAATAGGGCTTTTAAGGTATTTAGGTACTCAGGCTAGTCTAAGGAGGGCCAGTTAACCCACAATACTACAGAATTCTTGAACATGTATAGTGAACACTAGAAAAACATTACTGTAATACCAGTAATTGAAACAGAAAAGCAATAGCATTTGATTTAAAAAAACAAACAAACAAACAATTATTCTTTATCTTGAATGGTTGTCTGAAAATCTGAGGCCAGATAGAAGAATGGACATAATTTCCCCTGCCCTCCTATTTTAGAACTTAAAGAAAAAGAAGAAAAAACCAGGACTCAATGGACATGAACCTGAGCAAACTCCGTGAGATTGTGAAGGACAGGGAGGCCTGGCTTACCACAGTCCATGGGGTCAGAAAGAGTTGGACACAACTGAGCGACTGAACAACAACATGTGGGAGTGGGGCAGGGAGCACGCAGCAGCCCGTGGGGAGCAGGCTGGAGCGAAAAGGACAGAGTCAGCTGACCCAGTAAGGATGTTATGAAAGGAAGAAGCAGGTGCCCGGGAGCTAGCTCCACGGGAAGGGGCCGGCGGGATGGCCAGAGACCCTGAATTCTCTTCTGCTCAACAGGCTGCTTCCCACGGGAACCAGACGTCCGGCCTCCATAGAAGGATGACAGAGAATCTGCCGACTGCTGGGGAGCCAGTGATTCAGAGGCCTGAGAACAAAGCGCAAGAGCAGTTCTGTTTTCTAGGAAAGAGGAATGTGTTTCCAATGGGTAGAACCAGAAGTGGATTTAAACGCCTGCCTCCACATACAAAAGTCTGGAAGTAGGGGCAGGAGCGGCGTCTAGCAGCAGCTGGATAACCCCTTCTGTCCTGGGAAGTGCAGCCCAAGGCTCTGGCTACTCTCAGCTCTGAGGCTGAGGCAGCAGGTCCCAGTCTCGGAGCCACACTCACCAGCTGTGCGACCCAGCAGGCGTGTCACTTCTCTGAGCCTCACCTCCTCCTGCCCAGGCAATAAACTTGCCCCTCAGGCCACTTCAGAGAAGAACACCTACACACAGAGAAGAACAACTCACACACAGAGTCAGGCATACAGAGTCAGGGGCGCAGACAACATGTATTCAACACATGTCACCTCCCATCCTGGCTGGCTCCCTCACTTCCTTCCCAGCCTACTTTGATCCAAGTCATGAGGCTGCAACTCAAGGGTTGTTGTTCAGTTGCTCAGTCGTGTACAACTCTTTGCGACCCCATGGACTACAGCTTGCCGGGCTTCCCTGTCCTTCACTATCTCCTAGAGTTTGCTCAAACTCATGTCCATTGAGTCGATGATGCCATCCAACCATCTGATCCTCTGGTTGCCCCCTTCCCCTTCTGCCTTCAATCCTTCCCAGCAACTGAAGGGTGGAAGAGGTCTTTCATGATTCAAAGCGGATATAAAGGGATAAGAGGCGTGATTCTAATTTGAGATCAGAGGCTGACAACAGATCAGGCTGTGGAGGCCACCACCTCCCATTCATGGAGCCCTGCAGCAAAGGGGTTTGCAGTGAGCATGCACCCTGCTCCCGGGTCAAAGCAGAGCAGCCGGCCAAGCCAATGAAAGCGTCTATTGCCCCCTAGTCCCCAGTGTTCTCAGGTATCGTCAGAGCTGGAAAGAGCTCTGATTCCACATTCTCATTGGTTCCACATTCTCATTGCACAGATGAGGGAACAGGCCCAGAGACGGGAAGGGCTTTTCCCAGTCACACAGCCCAGCAGAGGAAGTGCTGGGCTTAGGAATCAGATGTGTCAAAACCCAGACTGGCAGCCAGAATCCCCTTTGTTAGGAAACACTTGCTCATTTACCACAAGTATCTGATGAATTTGCTTCCAGTCTTTTAAAAATACATCTGCGCTCAGTTGCTAAGTCATGTCCGACTCTTTGTAACACCATGGACTATAGCTGGCCAGGTTCCTCTGTCCATGGGATTTCCCAGGCAAGAATACAGGAGTGGGTTGCCATTTTCTTCTTCGGGGATCTTTCCGATGCAGGGATAAACCCTGCATCTCCGGCATTGGGAGGCAGGTTCTTTACCACTGAGCCACCAGGAAAGCTCCTTTTAAAAATATATAAACACAATTTAAGATTATATTTAAATATAGCATGATATACAATAGTATACTTTTAAATTAAATTATACATGAACACATTTTTAAAAAAATTAATTTCATTGCCTCCTGGGTATGCTGTGATTATTCAGTGTTTATTGAATGAATGGATGGATTTTTATCTCCACTATCCCAGTCCAAGCCTCAGCCTTCTTATCAGCTTCTTCCTGAATGACAGGAATAGGCCTTCAATTGGTCCCCTCCTCTGGATACCCCTTCACCCAGAGCCCTTCCTCCCTATACCCACCCAGTCCTACCATGGCCTCCACAGAAGGGCCCCCAGGGGACAAGGAGGGCAAACGAGGCTGCTCAGAGAAGTCCCCTAATCCTGCTCCTCTCGCCATCAAGGCTGACCTTGGGACACCCTTTGGACTAGTCTTGGGACAGGTCTGGGACCTCCAGACACCCTGTCCCCTGGATCCACCCCCCAGCGCCCCCAGCTGCTCCTTCACACTAACGGTGCTCCCCTCACTCAACAGCTGGGTCTGCCTTTGCTTTTACTCTTCTTTCCCCCTGGTACTGGGACTCAGAAAGACCTTGAGCCTCTGGTGGGACTTCAAGGGAATAATTCAATCATAGACAATTAGGGCTAGGGACTTCCCTGGTGGCCCAGTGGCTACGAATCTGTGCTCCCAGTGCAGGGGAGCAGATCAATCCCAGGTTTGATCCCTTATCAGGGAACTAGATCCCACGTGCCGCAACTGAGAGTTCCCACTGTGCCGCAACTAGAGATCCCACATGCTGCAACTAAGACCTGGTACAAACAAATTTTTTAAAAAGAAAATAAAATTAAGGCTAGTTTGATAGGGGAACCCTTTCATAATGTACACAGATAACAAATCATCATGTTGTATACTTTAAAAGTCTTACAATTTTACTTGTCAATTATGCCCCAATAAAACATTAAAATAATATTAAGGCCAGAGCCTGGGAAACTGGCAGGACCTGAGGAGACAGAGGCTCAGCCAGGCCCAGCACTGCTGAGGCCAGGGAAGGAGTGAGTTCTCCACAGTGGGGCACACCCCAGGCATAGGACCTGGGAGATACCCTGACAGGAGGTGAGAGAGTCATGGGCAGAGTATCCCTGACTAGGAGGAGAGTCCGGAGTGTGTCTGACCCCCCAGATCAAGGGTAGAGAGAGCTCAAGAATGAGTGTGTGGCCAGCAGGGGAAAGGCAGCTGCAGACAGACGGGCGGCGCCTTCCCTCCCTGAGACGGCTGTGCGCCGCCCCCCGGGGAGCACCCTGGGGGCCTGGCTGTGACCAGAGGCCCTCTGGCTGGAGCTGGTGCTGAGGAGCTCCGGGTGAGACAGGACGGTGAGCCTGGAAGGGCGTGGACCCTCCACCAAGCCCCAGGGCCCAGTGCCCGAGACCCCACTGAGCATAAACAGGGTGGGACGGAAACCAAACAAACTGCTCCTTTAAAGCCACCTGAAATTCATGTTTCAGGAATGTTTGATTTGGGGCTTCTCGTTCCTGCAGCAGGATATTTAAACAAAACAGATCTTTAAAAGCTTCAACTCCAAAGCTCAGAGCCCTCTGTGTGCCTACTTCTGGTCTCCGCTTCAGGAACAAACCTCCTTTACTTTTTGGTCTGGATTGTATCCAAGGCAGATGGAGCCCCTGGACCAAGGCAGAGGCAGCACACGTTGCTGCCAAGGGTTCAAACAACCAGACTTTTTGGCCTTCCAGAGGCTTCCTCGCCAGGGGCTCAGTGAGGCTGGCAGTTGGGGGTGCCAGCTAGGAGCAGAAAGGGCCGCATCCCTGCCCCAAACCCAAATCTGGCCAGTTATTCCCTAGGGAAGAAACTTGGTGGGGAAGAGAGCAAGCTGAGAAGTCATCCAGGGAACATGAACCAGGCTGGGTCTGTCTGAGATTGAAAGAGAGGTGGCCCATCCTCAGTCCTGGCCACTTCCAAATGATCTAAACCCAGAGCCTGCAGAACCAGCAGAGGAAGTAGAGACAGAGGGCCGGAGGGAGGTGAGGGTTACTCCTGCCAGGCTCCCCAAGCCCAGGCCTAGCCCTCACAAGGCTCCCTTTACTGTAGCCCCACACCTGCGGGGCTGTGGCGGGTGTGAAGAAGTGAAAGTTCAGCGCGTCTTTCAAGCACTGGAGGCAGCCGGGCTTCTGCAGATGCTGTAACAGCGGTGACGATGAGAGGCCAGCGGCTTTTCTGTGGCCTTATCACTAGGAAGCACAGGGCCTGCCTTCCAACCCCACTCTCCTGCTGTCCCATCCTGGCATCGCACTGCCTGGCCAGGCAAAGAGCAGGCGGGAGTGTTCTTTCCATGCTGTGTCTGCAGGGGCTGCAGAACAGATACCTAGGGACAATTGGGCAGAAGACTTTCCAGCCCAGATAGGGTCCTGCCCAGGGATCGGTACTCCTGTTTGGTGACCTAATGCTCCCCCGTTCCCCCGACTAGGGGACAGAGGAGGTTCAGGCGAAGGACCCTAATGGGTCATCGAAAAAGCCCTGCCTAGGGCCCAGTCTGCCTCGGGGCTTGTACCCAGACCGAGGACACTCGTGCCTAGCCACTAAGTCAAAGACTCCCAGGAGGGCAGGGCAGGAATAGCCCCAGGGATCCTCCAGAAAGCTCTATCCTTGTAGACAGGAGAGGGAGGCCCAAGGACTGTCCAGGGTCACGCCCACAGAAGTAACTGCAGCATCTTCTCCACAAATCATTTTGAGGATTAAATGAGATAATATAAGCCAAGCACTAAGCCTTCGGTTAGCATCAAACTGATAGTTATCACTGTCGTCACTTTTGTGATTTTTGCCTGTGGGAGCCAAGTTATTATACCAGACCTCCAGAAGATGAGTGCCCTTCCTGTTTACAGTCCAGGCCTCTGACCCACGGGGAGTGGTGGGAAGCAGGAGACAGGGACCCAGTCTTGCCTGGCCTCTACTTAGCTCTATCATCCCAGGACAAGCCCTGCTGAGCCTCTCTCCGAGTGCCAGTGTCTTGGTTTTCTTTTCACTGAGAAATAAGCTGGATATTCAGTGTGGAGATATCCCTCCTAGTGTGGGAATCTCCAATTTCAGCAGCAAAACAGTCCCAGAAGCAGCAGAAGCAGCTGGGGGAGCATGTACCTGGCTTGGAAGAGGAAGCCCCGGTCAGAGACAAAGGTGCCCTGTGCAGGCCCTGTCTCTGGCCTGGCCCAGAGTTCTAGAGGTTTCCATACCCAGGCCCAAGGGCTTCCAAGAATCACATTTGAAAATTATTACTTGAAAGCCGTCAGACAGTTTGCTTTCTGTTCCCAGAAGCGGTCGTCCAAGAAAGGTGGTGAGGGGTGGAGAGAGACAGGCAGAGTCATCGTAGGGAGCGCGTGCAAGACAGTGAAAGGAGGAAGAGGGCAGAGAGAGAGGACACAGAGTGGAAAGGTGAGAGGAGGTGAGGCGGAGACAGACACAGACTGACAGACCAGGGGCTACAGGGAGAGCCAGCAGGAGCGGCAGGCGGCAGCTCTGAGCAAGGCCGGGGGAATAGCGTTTAGAGGACTACCGCCTTGACTTCCTTCAACCCAAGACACCCCCTGGCCTCGAAATAGATGCAACAAGTGCTTTCTTAACAGGAAACCCCTCAGCCTGCGGGAGAGCACAGCCGTTGGGGGTGGGGGTGGGGTGATCTTGCTGTTCCCTTGAACATGCTCAGCCCACACCTCCATTCCCCTTTGGCTGGGGGATACAAACATGCCTTGACTTTCTGTAACACAAGACCACAAACCTCCTCTCCCGACACGCTTCTCTTTTGCTGCCTGACCACCAGGAAACCCACACCCAACGGCAGCCCCAGTGTTGGTATCCCCAAGGCCCCAGCAGGTCATAAAGTCCTAACTCAGGCATCACCTGGACCCTATTGTTGGGATGATTGCTACCCTGATTAAGCACCTCCCACGTGCCAGCGCCAGGGTCAAGCTCTCCACGTGCACTGCACAATGAACCCTCACAAAGGCACAACAGCAGCAAAGATTCATCCCATCATAGGTGGGCCGCCCAGCTTCAGAGCCCATGCCTTAGCCACTACTCTGAACTGAAATAAAGTAAAACTGCCTAGGAAGCACAGTGTCATGACAAAGACTAAATAAGGAGCTTTGGCCCCGCCACTTAGCAGCTGTGTGACCTCGGGGAAGTGATTTGTTTGCTCAATCAGTTCTAGTTTCTTCAAGTCCACGGTGAGAATAACAACTCCAGAGGGTTGTTGTGAGGATTAAAGGAGATCATGTGAACCAGCTCGCCCAGGTCCTGGCCCAGTGAGGCTCAGTAAAGGCTTGTTTCCCAGGACAGGTCTGGCAAACCGTCAGCCCAGCCCCTTCCCTCCACTGCGCTCCGCGTGCAGGAACTGGAAGAGGATGTGGGCATGGCTGGAGAGTCACCTGGGTGCCCAGGAGCCCAGGAGGCTCAGCCAGCAAGGGGCACGCTCTCTGGGAGGTATGAGGACTCTGGCTCCCCAATTCCAGGCTTCGGCCACCTCCTCTGCCCTGTCTCTCCCTGCCCTGCCTCACCCTCAGCCACTGGCAGGGCCCCCTTGGGTGGGGTGGGCAGGGCAGGGCGAAGGCAAGGCAGCAGGGTATCATTATCGCTCCCAGCAGAACTGGAGTCAGAGTTAAGCCTGCCTTCTTATCCTGTCCCCAGGCCCTGCGCTGACATGTCCTGCTGTCTTTGTGGGACTGCCCAAGTCCCTCCTCCTCCAAGGTGGTGCCCGGAGCAGGAACAGGAGAGGCAGCCCAAGAAACGAACACGTTTGGACACTGAGTCATCCCATCCCTTCTCTCTCTAGTGAAAATGTGTGAGATTGAGGGTGCAGGGGCAGCTGGATGAAGTAACCCCTAAAGCCCTTCCAGCTCTAACGAGTTAGGACTCTGACCACTGTGAGCTAGCCATGATGGTCCTCCCTGTTTACAGACGAGGGCCCCGAGGCCAAGCAGGGGAAAGAGGCTCACTCCCATAGCACCCTAGTTGGTAGCAGAGCTGAGTGACACCCAGGTCTCCCAACTGCTGGCCCAGGGCTCTTCCCACCCCACACGCCCTGACCTTCTAGAAGGTCATGGAGGAAAGGTGTAAAGCTGAAAAAGGGGTGTCTACTTCCAGGCTCCCCCTCCTTCCTTTTGTTCCAGGAGTGGCCTGGGGACCCCACAGAGTGGCTCCAGACATGTGGGCAGCTGACAGCCCTGCAGGGGTGGGGGTCACTCCTTGGTTCCTGTCCAAGGGGCGGTAGGGACTGCAGGGCTTCTGGGCTGTGTGTGGAGAGCTGGCCCTGTTTTCAATCCTGATAACACCCCTGCCCATATCAGTGGGCCAAAGACTGCGAGGGGTGTGTCTGGGAGTCAAGGGAAGGCTCAGCAGAAATGTGGAGAAGGCAGGAAGGGAAGGTGGGCATAGTTCAATGGAAGCCCCCAGCCTGGCAGGAAAGAATTTTTGAGGGTGCCCAAGGCTTGGGGGAGAGAATGTAAGGGAATCAGAAGAAGGGGTGAGCCAGCTCCATGAACACCCCCCATCCAGGCCTTGGCCCAGGTTCCTGAATCCTCTTCCTCTCTGGTGGAGGCTAGGACCACCCTGAGGACTCCCATCTGGGAGGAGGACTGAGAGCCTCTCCTCACTGCTCAGCAGCCTGGGCAGAGCTGTGCTCTCAGAACGCACACAAACAAGCCCCTCACACAGATCTGTGAGTCACATACACCCCTGGGGTCCAGGGCTCAAAGAGTCTCATGTCCTCGTCCCCACACATGCGACCATGCATTGTGGGCTTTCCAGACAGGGATGGCTGCTTCAGCTTTACTTGTAAACATGGCCCCTGAGGATTTTTAATGTGGCCGCTGAGGCCTTTTACAACAAGGTTAAAACGGGGCTGCCTTTTTGTAAGGTGGAGAGTACCTTGCATCCCTCCCCAGAACCTAAGGTTAATTCTGAAAGCTGAGAAAACAAGGGGGCTTAGGACAGGGGAGACCCTGGGACCAAGGCAAATGGGGTGAGATAGAACTGGAGTCTCTGGGTTGAAGGAAGCTGGCCAGGAGCCCAAGAGCTAGAGCCAGAGGGGTGGGTGAGGCTGGGCCTGGGGCGGAGGAAGAGGGAAGGGCAGCCTCAAAGAGGACCCAGCTTAGGGAGAACTGGAGCCAAGTCCTGTATCATCACTCACCTCCCCAGGCTGGGCCCCCAACACACAAACAGGCATGCACACACAAGCGCATACCTTCACGGGGCCCTGGGATGCTCATCCAACCCTTCCCTCGCATCTTCACCACACCCCCTTCACCTGGATACACGGGTGGTAGGAAGCAGCGTGGTTAGTGCCCATCCTGAGGGTAACAGAGAACCCTCTCACCCCTTTACCTCCCGAGAAGAGGCAGGGGGAGGGCCCACTCCCAATCGGAGGGCCAGCCCAGCCCTCACAGTAGGCTCCAGCGTGCCGGCTGAATCAGGTCCAGCTTGGCGAATTCCCAGGCGACGGGCGCCCCCTGCAGTCAGACAGGGGTGCAACAGGGCAGAGGCTGGGACTTGGGCGGACACTCCTGCATCGCTGCGTTTTCTCTTCCATCATCTTCAGCCTTCTCTGTGGTTGCTATAGTTGCCCCATTTGAAGGATGACAGCAATGTTGGGTGTCTTGCCCAAGGTCGCAGAGCCAGGCAGTACTGGACCTCGGCTCTTCCCTCCGGGGGGCTTTGTCCCAGCCCTTCAGAGCCCGCCCCCTTCACACTCCCTCGCACCTAGGACAGAGTGTAGCAGGCAGTTGTAAAACGTAGGCAAAGGGTATTTAATGCGCTTGGGGTCTCAGTACTCCCGCCAGGGGAGAGGGCAAGGGCAGGCGGCAGGGCACAGGGTCTTCCCGAGAGGCTCAAGAGGTGAGGTTCGGGTGCAGGGACTCCTGGCATCTCCCGGGGCGAAAGGGCAAGAAGTAGACGGAGCCTCGTCTGGGGTCCTCCCGCAGCCGGGGCAGGACTGGGCTGGCGTGGAGCTGAGCAGAGTCGGGGGTATGAGGGCTGTCCTCGAGCCCCGCCCCACAGCCCACCCACTGCGGAGCAAGACACTGCCCAGGCCACAGCCCACCCACTGCGGAGCAAGACACTGCCCAGGCCACCGCAAAAGGAGGGGGTGGCAGGGTCCCTAGGGGGCTGTGGGTTACCCACCCCCACTTCTTCCCTAATGCTCCACTTCCACATGATTCATAGACCCGGTTTCACAGTAAAAGGTGCCTTTAAATAATGGAATCCCACACCACCAGCCCCCACAATGGTAAACCACTGGACTAGTCTCAATTCTCTTGAAGAGCTGAGGCCCAGAAAGGATAAGTGACTGGCCCAAGGCCACCCAGCAAGTGAGTGGTTTGGCCTTTTCCTTTGGGAGTCCAGGGACCCCTGGGGTATTCTGGAGGTCTGTGACTCTACTGCCAACACTCTTCAGGCCTAAAATCCCCCTCCCTCCAGCTGAGTGTTCCAGCTTCAGGGCCAGCCCAACACCAGGGGGGCTTCTCCCCACACCCACAATCTGCAGACGCCCTCTCCCAACACCCACGCACACACACAAACTCACCTCCTGGAGGACTGCAGCCTCACCGCTCCCTGGGGGACCCTTCCCTGGTTTGTAGAGACCCGGAGGTTGAGGCTGGGGGACAGACCCAGGCTCAGGGAAGGCGGGGGGACTGAGCACGGAGGTGCACGTTGGGAAGCGCGGGGTCTGTATGGGCACCCAGTCAGACCCCACCACTCTCTGCAGCCAGACAGCTTCGGCCATATACCTGGGGAGCGACAAGCCAGATGCAGGTGGTCATGGCCTCCTGGCCTGGTCCCTCTCAGTCTGGGGGGCACACAGCCTGGGCCTGGCCCTGCAGGGAGCTGGCACCTGTCTCCTCCAGGCTGCAGTGCCACTTTTAACCCCTCTTCTTGGGGCCAGAACCCACAGAGGCAAGGAAGGGGAGGTTTCAGGGGCTCCCACTGGGCCCTGGAGAAAACTCCGAAAGAAGAGGAACAGTGAGCATATGGGGCCAGGAGCTATGCTAAGGGGCCAGGGGAAACCATCCAGCTTCACCCCACCCCAACAGCCCCAGGGGCCACCACCAGGCCTCTGCTTTGCCAACTCACTTGGGTCCCAGCGGTGCACAAATTGTTAAATACCAGTTGCTGGCACAGCCGTGGTCGAAGGGGTTGTATCCCTGCAGGTATCGGCACTGGAGTGGGTGAGGACAGGAAGAAGAGCTCAGATCCAGCAGGACCGGGCAGGCCACCCATACCAGCCCTCCGAGTGCTGGTCAGCTCAGCCCAGCCTGGGGCTGCGGCCAGACTCCAAGGACAAAGGAGCCGGAGGGTCAAGTAAAGCGTCCCACAACCCACTGGTGAGTAGCTCTGGCACCACACCCGCATCTCCTGCCTGCACAGGGGTCCTCCCCCATCACCTGTAGCCACTTTTGCAGTCTCCTCCCCTTCTGTCTCCCCTGGCCACACTTCCTTCTGCTATCTCCTTCCAGATACACTTTTGGATCTTCCTTTTGCTGTTAAACTGCTCCAAAGACAGTTCCATCCTTGCTCCTTCAACTTCTCTACTTTCCCACATCTCATTTTTTGCTTTTTTTCCCCTAAAATTGTGCCTTCACTGAATTTCACTATCTGAAAGGGTGGTTTATTAATCCAGACTGCTCCCTTTTACAGATGGGGATACTGAGGCACCAGATGGCTAAGTAACACAGCCAAGATCTCCTTGCTGGGATGTTGTGGAACTGTGATTTGAATTTATGCAGTCTGGCTCCAGAGCCCTTGTGATATAAGCAAGTGGCCCAGCAGAAGTTGGAGGTAAAAACGGAATGAAGTTGAGGTGTTTGAAGAATGCCTGAAATTGGGTTCTGGTATTGGGAAAGAGGGCTTCCCAGGTGTCACTAGTGGTAAAGAACCTGCCTGCCAATGCAGGAGACGTAAGAGACTCAGGTTTGATCCCTGGGTCTGGAAGATCCTGTGGAGGAGAAAACGGCAATCCACTCCAGTATTCTTGCCTGGAGAATCCCATGAACAGAGGAGCCTGGCGGGCTACAGTCCATAGTGTCACACAGAGTGGCACATGACTGAAGTGACTTAGCACACATGCACAGTGGAAAAGAGCCCTGTCTGGTGAATCAGGGTGCAGACCACATTTAGGTTTCTAAAGGTTGGAGATCATGGATTGAGACAGCCCCATCTGAGCAGCGGAGGGAGGGCAGACCTATGGCCTGACTTGGGCTGTAAGAACCACAGGATGTGGGAAGGGAGAATGCTGCCCAGGAGAGGCTGAAATGAGGGACTGAGGCTAGAGAGAGAAGACAAGAAGACCACAGGGGGCTGATGAGTAAGGGCTGTGCAGAGGAGTCACACATGAGCTGAGAACCAAAAATGGGTGGGGTGGGGTGATTAAGTCTTGACTGGAAAGATGGGAAACGGTGCGTAAAGAGGTCCTCTGTCCTTTCCGCTGTCTCAGTGTCTCCACCTACTCCCCCTCAGTGATGCAGCCAACTACAGGCTTCCTAAAACAGGTTTTAATAAAAAACTATTGCCACGTGGAAGGAATCCCATGGTAAGGGATGTTCACTTTACCACTCTGAGTAAACACAGTACTGAAAGTCCAAGGTAATGCAGGAAAAGAAAAAGAAATAAACCCATACATTGTGGAAAGGAAGGAATGAATCATGACATGATTTTCTATGTAAAATCAACAAAAAAGCTATTAGAACTAATAAATGAGTCTAGAAAAATTGTAAGACTCAAGACTAATACACAAAAATCCATTGTATTTTCTTATAGTGATAAACAAATGGAGGGATTTCCCTTGGTCCAGTGGCTAAGACTCTGCTTTCCCAATGCAGGGGGCCCAGGTTCAATGCCTTGTCAGGGAACTAGATCCCACATGCCCAAACTAAGAGTTTGCATGTCGATACTAAAGATCCCATATGCTTCAGCTAAGGCCCAGTATAGCTTAATTAATTATTTTAAAATACAAATGAAAAATAAATAAATAAAATAAAATACAAATGAAAATGAAATTTTAAAAATTATAACACAAAAAATGAAATGTTTAGAAAAAGGTCTAACACAATGGAGTCAAGATCTATATGCTGAAAATTGACACTAATGAAATAAATCAAAGAAGCTCTAAATAAATGGAGAGATATACCATGTTCATGGATTCAAAAACTCAGTATTATTAAAATGTCAGTTTTCAAAACTGATCTATAGGTTCAAACAAAAGACAAATGAAAATCCCAGCAAATGCTCTTATAGAAATTGACAACTTGATTCTAAAATTTATATAAATTTAGGTAAGATAAGTCAAGGTAACGAGAATAACCAACAAAACTTTGTAAAATAACAAAATAGGAGAACGCACACTGTATGATTTCAAGACAATATAAAGCTGCTAAGCAAGACAGGGTGGTATTGATTTAAAAAAAAAAAAAAAAAGACTCCAGAAATACATCTTCACCTGTATAGTCCATTGTTTTTTGACAGATAATCAAAGGCAACTCAATGGAAGGATAATCTTTTCCAAAAATGGTGCTGAAATAACCCATAAGCAAAAAAAAAAAAAAAAAAAATCTTGACCCATACCTTATATCATATACACAATTTAACCCCAAATGAATCACAGTCCTAAATATAAAACCTAAAACTATAAAATATCTAGAATAAAATATATGAGAAAATCTTTGTGACTTTGGGTTAGGCAAAGATTTCTTAGTTACATACCAAAAGCACAATCCATAAAAGAAAATACTGCTAACATAATTCATCAAAACTTAAAACTTCTGATCTTTGGAAGATACTGTTGAGAAAATGAGATGACAAGCCACAGATGTGGAGAAAATATTTGCAAAACACATATCTGAATCTTGAATATAGAAATTGTGAAGTGAAAGTCACTCAGTCAAGTCCAATTCTTTGTGACCCCATGGACTATACAGTCCATGGAGTTCCACAGGCCAGAATACTGGAGTAGGTAACCATTCCCTTCTCCAGGGAATCTTCCCAACCCAGGGACTGAACCCAGGTTTCCCACATTGCAGGCAGATTCTTTATCACCTGAGCCATAGAAATCTTAACACTCAATATTAAGAAGGCAAACCAACTTTTAATGGTCAAATGACTGGAAAAGAATTTTAATCAAAGATATAATGGTGGCAGGACTTCCTTAGTGGTCCCGTGCTAAGACTCTGAGCTCCCAATGCAGAGGGCCTACCAACATTACAAAGATTCATCCCTGGTCAGGGAACTGGATCCCACATGCCACAACCAAGAGTTCGAATGCCGCGCAACTGAAAGATCCCACAAGCCAAAAGGAAGATCAAATATCTCACAAACCGCAGTTAAGACCCGGCACAGTTACATAAATAAATACTTTTTTAAAAAGATAAACTGATGACAAACAAGAACATGAAAAGATGTTCAAAGTCATTAGTCATTAGGAAAATGCAAATTAAAACCACAATGAGATATCACTATACATTTCTTAGATCAGCTTAATTTTTTTAAAAATGACAATGCCAAATGTTAATGATTCAGAGCAACTGGAATTCCTATACATTGCTTATGGAAATTGAAGTGGTACAGCCATTTTGGAAGACAATTTGGCAGTTTCTTATAAAATTAGACATACAGTTACTATATGACACAGCAACACCACTCTTAAGTACATATCCCTTCCCCCAAAAAATGAAAACTTGTATTCACATGCCTGTACACCAACATTTATAATGGCCTCATTTCAGTTCACTTCATTCACTCAGTCATGTCTGACTCTTTGTGACCCCATGGACTGCAGCACGCCAGGCCTCCCTGTCCATTATCAACTCCTGGAGTTTACTCAAACTCATGTCCATTGAGTCAGTGATGCCATCCAACCATCTCATCCTCTGTCATCCCTTTCTCCTCCCGCCTTCAGTCTTTCCCAGCATCAGGGTCTTTTCCAATGAGTCAGTTCTTTGCATCAGGTGGCCAAAGTATTGGAGTTTCAGCTTCAGCATCAATCTTTCCAATGAATATTCAGGACTGACTTCCTTTAGGGTGGACTGGTTGGATCTCCTTGGAGTCCAAGGGACTCTCAAGAGTCTTCTCCAACACCACAGTTCAAAAGCATCACTTCTTCGGCACTCAGCTTTCTTTATAGTCCAACTCTCATCCATACATAACTGCTGAAAAAAACCACAGCTTTGACTAGATGGACCTTTGTTGGCAAAGTAATGTCTCTGCTTTTTAATATGCTGTCTAGGTTTGTCATAACTTTTCTTCCAAGGAGCAAGCGTCTTTTAATTTCATGGCTGCAGTCACCATCTGCAGTGATTTTGGAGCCCCCCAAAATAAAGTATGTCACTGTTTCCACTGTTTCCCCACCTATTTGCCATGAAGTGATGGGACCAGATGCCATGATCTTAGTTTTCTGAATGTTGAGTTTTAAGCCAACTTTTTCACTCTCCTCTTTCACTTTCATCAAGAGGCTCTTTAGTTCTTCACCTTCTGCCATAAGGGTGGTGTCATCTGCATATGTGAGGTTATAGATGTTTCTCCCGGTAATCTTAATTCCAGCTTGTGCTTCATCCAGCCCAGCGTTTCTCACGATGTACTCTGCGTATAAGTTAAATAAGCAGGGTGACAGTATACCGCCTTGACATACTCCTTTTCCTATTTGGAACCAGTCTGTTGTTCCACATCCAGTTCTAACTGTTGCTTCTTGACCTGCATACAGATTTCTCAGGAAGCAGGTAAGGTGGTCTGGTATTCTCACCTCTTTAAGAATTTTCTATAGTTTGTTGTGATCCACACAGTCAAAGGCCTTGGCATAGTCAATAAAGCAGAAGTAGATGTTTTTCTGGAACTCTCGTGCTTTTTCGATGATCCAACAGATGTTGGCAATTTGATCTCTGGTTCCTCTGCCTTTTCTAAATCCAGCTTGAACATCTGGAAGTTCATGGTTCATGTACTGTTGAAGCCTGGTTTGGAGAATTTTGAGCATTAATTTGCTAGCATGTGAGATGAGTGCAATTGTGCGGTAGTTTGAACATTCTTTGGCATTGCCTTCTTTGGGACTGGAGTGAAAACTGACCTTTTCCAGTCCTGTGGCCACTGCTGAGTTTTCCAAATTTGCTGGTATATTGAGTGCAGCACTTTCACAGCATCATCTTTCAGGTTTTGAAATAGCTCAACTGGAATTTTATCACCTCCACTAGCTTTGTTTGTAGTGATGCTTCCTAAGTGATGCTTCCACTTGACTTTGCATTCCAAGATATCTGGCTCTAGGTGAGTGATCACACCACCATGGTTATCTGAGTAATGAAGATCTTTTTTGTACAGTTCTTCTGTGTATTCTTGCCACCTCTTCTTAATATCTTCTGCTTCTGTTAGATCCATACCATTTCTGTCTCTTATTGTGCCTGAAATGTTCCCTTTGTATCTCTGATTTTCTTGAAGAGATCTCTAGTCTCTCCCATTCTATTGTCTTCCTTTATTTCTTTGCATTGGTCACTGAGAAAGGCTTATCTCTCCTTGCTATTCTATGAAACTCTGCATTCAAATTGGTATATCTTTCCTTTTCTCCTTTGCCTTTTCCTTCTCTTCTTTTCTCAGCCATTTGTAAGGCCTTCTCAGACAATCATTTTGCCTTTTTGGATTTTTCTTGAGGATGGTCTTGATACCTGCCTCCGGTACAATGTCACAAACCTCCATCCATAGTTCTTCAGGCACTCTATCTCTCAGATCTAATCCCTTGAATCTATTTGTCACTTCCACTGTATAATTGTAAGGGATTTGATTTAGGTCATACCTGAACTGTCTAGTGGTTTCTTCAATTTAAGTCTGAATTTAGCAATAAGGAGTTCATGATCTGAGCCACAGTCAGCTCCCAGTCTTGTTTTTGCTGACTGTATAGAGCTGTATCGGAGAAGGTGATGGCACGCCACTCCAGTACTCTTGCCTGGAAAATCTCATGGACAGAGGAGCCTGGTAGGCTGCAGTCCATGGGGTCACTAGGAGTCGGACACAACTGAGCGACTTCACTTTCACTTTTCACTTTCATGCATTGGAGAAGGAAATGGAAACCCACTCCAGTGTTCTTGCCTGGAGAATCCCAAGGACGGCGGAGCCTGGTGGGCTGCCGTTTCTGGGGTCGCAGAGAGTCGGACATGACTGAAGTGACTTAGCAGACTTAGCATAGAGCTGTATATTGTCACACTGCTTATTTAACTTATATGCAGAGTACATCATGAGAAACGCTGGGCTGGATGAAGCACAAGCTGGAATTAAGATTACCGGGAGAAACATCTATAACCTCACATATGCAGATGACACCACCCTTATGGCAGAAAGTGAAGAACTAAAGAGCCTCTTGATGAAAGTGAAAGAGGAGAGTGAAAAAGTTGGCTTAAAACTCAACATTCAGAAAACTAAGATCATGGCATCTGGTCCCATCACTTCATGGCAAATAGGTGGGGAAACAGTGGAAACAGTGACATACTTTATTTTGGGGGGCTCCAAAATCACTGCAGATGGTGACTGCAGCCATGAAATTAAAAGACGCTTGCTCCTTGGAAGAAAAGTTATGACAAACCTAGACAGCATATTAAAAAGCAGAGACATTACTTTGCCAGCAAAGGTCTGTCTAGTCAAAGCTGTGGTTTTTTCAGCAGTTATGTATGGATGAGAGTTGGACTATAAAGAAAGCTGAGTGCCGAAGAAGTGATGCTTTTGAACTGTGGTGTTGGAGAAGACTCTTGAGAGTCCCTTGGACTCCAAGGAGATCCAACCAGTCCACCCTAAAGGAAATCAGTCCTGAATATTCATTGGAAAGACTGATGCTGAAGCTGAAACTCCAATACTTTGGCCACCTCATGCGAAGAGCTGACTCATTTGAAAAGACCTTGATGCTGGGAAAGATTGAAGGCAGGAGGAGAAGGGGATGACAGAGGATGAGATGGTTGGATGGCATCACTGACTCAATGGACATGAGTTTGAGTAAACTCCAGGAGTTGGTGATGGACAGAGAGGCCTGGCATGCTGCAGTTCATGGGATTGCAAAGAGTTGGACACGACTGGGCAACTGAACTGAACTGAATGAGGATAATGGCGACCTCCATTAAAAGGTCCCATGCATGCACTGCTGCACTGAGTGCCCCCGACCCTGCAGCAAGCCACCGCTGACCCACGCCTCTGCCGGAGACTCCTGGACACTCACGGGCAAGTCTGGGTCAGTCTCTTGTGGGGTCACTGCTCCTTTCTCCTGGGTCCTGGTATGCACAAGGTTTTGTCTGTCCTCCAAGAGTTGTTTCCCCAGTCCTGTGTAAGTTCTGGCAGCTCTATGCTGGGGTTAATTGCAACTCCTCCAGGAGGGCTTATGCCATACCCAGATCTACTGTACTCAGAGCCCCTGCGCTTGTGGCAGGCCACTGCTGACCTGTACCTCAGCAGGAGACACTCAAACACAGTTCTGGCTCAGCCTCTGTGAGGTCTCTGGGTCCTGGTGCACACAAGGTTTGTTTGAGCCCTCCAAGTGTCTCTGGTGAGTATGGGGTTTGATTCTAAACGTGATTTTGCCCCTCCTACCATCTTGCTGGGGCTTCTCCTTTGCCCTTGGACATGGGGTATCTTTTTTTGGTGAGATCCAACATTCTCCTGTTCTGCCTCATTTATAATCACCAAAACCCAAAAACGATGCAGATATCCTTCAACTGGCACAAATGAGTAAACAAGCTGTGACACACCTGTATGATGAAATACTACACAAATAAAGAGAAGGAAACTCCTGATACGGGAAACAACCTGGATGAATCTCAAATGGATTAGGCTGAGTAAATGAAACCAGACTCAGAAGGCTATGATTGTATGAAATTCTGAAAATGGAGAAATTGTTGGGCTAGAAAACAATTCTGTAATTGCCAGGGGCTGCAAGTTGGGAGAGAAATGGACTACAAAAGTCCATGAGGGAATTTGGGGAGTGAGGGGAGGGTGGATGGAGCTATTCTAAATCTTGGTTATGGCAGTGATTACAGAACTGTATGTTTGTCAAAACTCATACAACTGTGCACTAAAAAGGGTGAATTTTACTGTGTGTAAAGAAAAAAGTCCTATCAAGGTTTCCAAGTTTCCACTGCACCAAGATTAAATTATCTACCTGACTTCTTTGCCTTTTAAATCTGGTCAATCCCAGGCAGATCACTTGATTGCGCAATGCACACCTGCTGCGATTAGAAGTGTTCCCTCATCCTCCTACCAACATTCCACAGACTTTTAGGCTTCCGTGCTTTTTTGCAATCTTTGCCCCTCACAGCAATGCCTCGCCTTCTGCCGTCCAAAACCGCTAAGTGGCACGTCCTACTCCACACCGCGGTCCTCACTGAACTCTCAGTGCTCTGAGTTTGTGCTACACAATGTCGGCAGAACCCTCTCAGCGCGTTCGCTGGTGTCCGGTGAGTTACTCTGATTTCCGGTTCCTTGTCAACACACGCGCAGGATACAGCCTTACTCGCCTCCACGCCCATGGCTCAAAATATTGCGCACGCTGCCTAGCACTCACTAGTGCACCTTCCACGCAAGAAGAGCGACTACCGAGCTCCGGAAGGAGGTGAGATCTGAGCTGAATCTGCGTCTGGAAGGGCTCACGAGGCACCTTCGAGAGAGCTCAGGCCATCAAAGATCAGAGCGAAGGAGAAAGCGCAAGGTGCGGAAGCCCGGGAGGGGTGACCACCCACAGCCCAATACCATCATGGCGCCCCGCTCGTCCCCACGTACCTTGCCCTCGTAGGAGCGCTCCGCCGCGCTCACCGACATGGCCTGGATCAGCAGCAACAGGAAGAGGGGCACCAGGAAGCCGGCGGCGGGTACAGCAACCAAGATGCTGCACAGCAGCTAAGGAGCAGCGCCTCCGGGCAGACCTCCTTGGCCCCGCCCCTCGCCTAACCCCGCCCACATCAAGCCCCGCCCCCCCCGCTCCCTGCTTACCCTGCTGCCTTGGGCCCGTGCCACCTCGAGCATTCTCCATCCTTGACTCTGCTTTCTCACCCCTTCGCAGTTCCTCCTATGCCCACCCATCTCTCTGACCCTACCTACCCTCACCTCGTCCCAAACCGGTCCTCTCAGGCGGCTTCACCGTCTAACCCTGCTCACCATTAGCTCTGCCCGCCCCGTGACCCCGCCCCCTCTGTTGACAGCTCCTCGCACCCTCACTGTTTGGTCGTGGGTCCCCACAGCCCAGCGGATACGCAATGGCCTTGTCCATGGAGAAGGATAGGTGGGTCGTGCGCACCAGGAATATCAGGCAGGTGACCAGCATGGCCCCCGAGTAGAGGCATAAGGACAGGACAAGCAGCATGAAGAAGCGGAAGTTGCGGTGACCGATGCAGTTATTGACCCACTTGCAGTGGTGGTCAAAGTCCTAGGCAAGAGGGAGAAGGCTCAGGCCTTGATCCAGGCTCCATCGCCCCCAAATCTTATGCGCTCCCTCTAAACCACCTGCCCTTGACCTCACGAATTGGCTCCCATTCCTAGGGAGAATCTGAGCCTCAAAGTCCTTAACCCTGCTGGCATTCCCCCAGTTAGAGCACCGCAGGGCTCACAGAGCTGCACGTCATGTCAAGAGGCTTTGGAGACAGGACCTGCCTGGTCTTCTCTGGGATAAATCCTGGTGTAACTTCAGACAGGACGTAGAATATCTCTCGGCATCTGTTTTCTCATCCACTGGGTGAGCCTAATAATAACACCCTTGCCCAGACAGTCTCCCAGGGTTGTAAGGACCAGTTAAGACAGCACATTGCTGAACTGTTGCAGACTGTGCACTCAGAACCCAGGAGACCAGGAGACCCTTTGGCCTAGACATTCAGAAGAGGCAGGATGTTCCCCTGGCTGGTCCTGCAGCTTGCCAAGGGCATTTGGACATCCAGTGTCATTGAGCCCTGGGAAGAACAGCAGTGTCTGACCAGGCCCAGCATAGATGTGGATGCCCCTCTACAGTGTCAGAACCAGTGAAGGAAGGGGCCAGCCTCCCGGAAAAGGTACAGGCACAGAGGCAGTGACCTGCCTGAGTGATCAAGAGTGGCTAGGAATTATTGCCACCTTTGGTCTTTAGCAGTCCCAGAAGTAGTTTCACACCCACCACCTGCCCCCATGTGAGTAGGCCTCCTGGTCCCAGACAGGTGCCGGGAGAGTAGGTGGGCAGGAGAGGGGCACTTACCTCCACGCAGATGTTGCACCAGGGACAGTGGTAGGTCCGGGGCGGGCGGTGGAAGCAGCACTTTTGGCACCACTGCAGGCGGAAGGCCCTGTGGTTCACCCATACCACGTGTACCATCAGGGGGCCCTGTTCATTGGATCCTGGCATGGGAAAAGGATTGAGCAGCAGCTGGAGGCCCTTCCATCAGTCTGCTGCAGCAAAAGGGTGGAGGCGGGCAGCCCCACAGCATCCCTGGGCTCAGGAAGCATGGGGACCAGGTGGCAGGGGAATCCTTAGTCCCCACTGAGCAAGCTGGCCAAGCTTAGAGAGGCTGGCAGTCACAGGGAAAGTGGGTTTCCAGCCCGAGGAGTTCTTTGTGAACTCAGGCCTTCGGTACTGTGACCGATGCTTTACAGAATTTGTATGGTAGGGAGGAGGAAGAGAAAACTCAGTGGTTGTGAAGAGCTGGCTTCTCTCCCAGGAAACTTCTGCCCTGGCCCCACCCTCCGAGGAAACTGGAAAACCTCCAAGATTCTGTTTTTTTCACACCTCCATGGTTCAAGAAATGAAATGGCAGATGCGGGGCCTGAACAAATGAGGACATAGGGTGAAGGAGCCCTGAGGCCCCAGTGGTGGTGGGGAGAGATGGGAGGAGCACTTTAGGGACCACCCCTGCAGGCAGGCGCCCCAGGGGGCCAATATCTCACCTTGATGCAAGATGCCTGGGTCTGAGAAGTTGAGTGAAATGAGACTGAAGAAGGTGAGGATAAAGAGGAGGCCTGTGATGACGGGAAAGGCCCATTCCCCATTCTGGGCCAGCCACCTGCAACTGAAACAAGAGCAGGACTCAGCCCTGAAGCTCCAGTTCATCTAGTCAGCACCCACAGACCATAAACCCTGCTCTAAATATCCAGGCTTGTGACAGATCCATAGAGACTCCACCAGTCATCCTGTATTACCAACCACCTGCAGCTCCCAAATGCACCAAGACCTCTATACCTCAAATAGCATTCAGTTCCCTTTGCCTAGAACATCCGGCCCTCCTGACCCCTCTTCTGCACTCCCCCTGCCTCCGTACTATCATTATCTGCTTTCCTTTCTGTTGCTCTGTAAGAAACCTGATAGCTTGTGTGGGAGACTTACGGAAATGCGAAGAAGAGGCCACTGAAAATGACCAGCAGCACCACGTTGAAGGCGGCAAATAAGCTTGGGAGGACCCAGGGGAGCGGGACCTGAGGTGGGGGGTGGGGCTCCTTCATGAGCGGCATGGCATCCTTCAAGAGCGGCATGGCTGGACCTCCCGTGTCCCCAGAGGAGACGAGAGTCACCAGGCTCCCTTCCCACTGCTGGGTCCGGGAGCCCCATGGCCACAGCAGCCTTGGAAGCCACAGCCCAGTGTAGAAGGAAAGGAGTCCCAGTGTGACATCACAGAGGCTGAGGAGAATGGGGCTAGCGGCTCTCCAGCACAACTGTCTGCAGCCTGACAACAAACCACATACCTGCTTGTGCTGCGGACTGAGGGGTCCTCTCCCTGCCAGATTGGCTTCAAGACCACGTGCGATTAGAGAAACGTGGGGAGAAGATAGGTGATGCTGCTCACCCTTTCAGGATCAGTGCTCATCAGAGGAAACAGTGTTCATCGTTCTATCTCCATCTGTTCCTTTTTTGTTATTACAAAATCGCACTTTGGGAGAGGAGGCAGCTAAATCTTCCCTTGTTTCCAGGGTTGGCTTCATGACACAATTCTGGTCAATGAGACAGAGTAGGTGTTGCAGGGTTTCTGGAAAGGCTTTTGCTTTCCTGATTAAAGGGGGAAAAGACACGGTGCAATTTTGAACCTAGATGTGCTGGCTGGGTCCACCTCAACCCATTAGGCAATAAGTCAACACGGGGCACAGACAGAGTGACAGTGATGACACTGAGTCACTGCCCCAAGCCTTGAACTACCTCCCTCTGAGCTGCTTATTATGGGAGAAAATGACTGGGTTTTCTGTTACATACAACTGATACTTGCCATTTGCTTTAGCCACTGAGCATCAGAACCTCCCTGTGTTTGGAGGATTCCCTGAGCTATAAGTCTTGATGAAGGCAAAGACTTTCTCCAGCCCAGCTGGACCTGAAAATGCCAGACACCCACATTCGAAACCTCTCTTGCAGCTAGCACACAGGCCTGCGGCTTGGGTGCCTCAGATTAGCCTCAGAACTGAGGCTACCACCCACCAACTGAGGAGGCCACTGAGAAGAAGTAACTGTCTTTTTAAAACTTAGACCACGGCCTCTGCTTAGAACCCTCCAATTGTTCCCAGCCCCCTCAGAGTAAAGTCCAAAGTTCTTGCCATGGCTTTCAAGGCCCTTTCTGATCTTTCCCCACTGACTCTGACCTCATTTCCCAACACTCAGCCCCTTACTCACTCCACACCAGCCAGGCACGCAGCACTCTTTGCTGTTCCTCAAACACACCTGGTATGTTCCAGTCCTGGGTTCTTCACACTAGCTCTTCTCTTGCCCTGGAATTCTCTGCCACATATATTCTCAGGGCTTGCTCCCACACTTCATTGTGTTCTTTGCTCTACTGGTGCCCTCTGCGGTTATCCAGACGCCAGCATCTCCAGCTGTTTCTGTAGAAACATTGGACTTGGGGCCAATTAATGTGAATATTTAAAACATATTTTGCATAATTTACAAATGCTTTCTAGAGAGTTTGTACACATTTATACTCTATTATGAGCATACCGATATCATAATACCTACACTATAGTTAGATATTAAAGTAAAATTGTTTCTCCAATCTTATAGATGACAAATGATAACTTGATCTTTTATATCTCCTTAAATTACTTATGAAATTAAATATTTTATACATCCATAGGTCATTTTATTGTAGTTCTGTGAATTGCCTTTGTACATCTTTTTCTTGTTCACATTTCAAATGTGGAAGTATTTTTCTCTGTTTTTTTATTGTGGTAAATATATATAACATAAAGTTTATGTTATGTATGAACCATCAGTACTATCCACTCCAGAACTTTTTCATCATCCCAAGAGGAAACTCTATACCATTAAACAATAACTCCTCACTCCACCTCCCCCCAGTTCATGGTAAACACTGTTTTACTTTCTGTCTCTATGAATTTGACTATTTCTCACAAAAGTGGAATCATACATCTGTCCTTTTGAATCTTCCTTATTCCACTTAGCATAAGGTCCTCAAGATTCATCCTTGAGCTTTAGCAGTCCTGGAAGTTGGTCTGTTGTAACATGTATTGGAATTTTTTTGCTTTTTTAAGACTGAACAATATTTAATTGTATGCATATGCCACATTTTGTTTATTCATTCATCTGTTGATAGACATTTAGACTGTTTCCACCTTCTGGCCACTGTGAATAATGTTGCTATGAACATGAGTGCACAAATGTTTATTCAAGTTCCTGCTTTTCAGTCTTTTGGGTCTATATCCAGAAGTGGAATTTCCAGGTCATAGGAACTGCAGTAGTATTTTCTATTACAGCTACATTATTTTACATTCCTGCTAACAATGGACAAGGACTCCAATTTCTTCACATCCGTGTAACACTTTTTGTTTTCTTCTATATTTGTTTGTCTTTTATAATATCCTAATTGGTATAAAATGATATCTCACTGTGATTTTGATGGAAGCGTTGGGTTTTTCTTTCAGATTTGCAGGAGCTCTTTTATCTTAAAAATTCTAGCTGTTTATTACAAATATGTTCCCAATTTATTGTTTGTCTTTTAATTTTGCATGCAATATTTAGTGTAAAGTTTTTGTTGTTTTTATGTAATCAGATCTATGGATAATTTCCTTAGCATCATCTTACCTTATTTTCCCTTCTTCTATCTGATATTTATATTTCTTGTTTTCTTTTTCATTTAACTCTTAAGCCCATCTGAAATTAATGTCCGGGTAAGATACTAGGTGAAGGTCTAATCGTGTTTTTTCCCCACATCATTATAATCAATTATTCCAGCATCATTTATGGAATAAATGTTCCTTTCCCTCTTATGACATAGTTAAGTTCTTCATACATACTAAGATGTGCAGGTGACTCTGTGATGTGCCTCCCAGAACCCTCTCAGGAATGAAGAGCTTACCCCTCCAGCAGCTAGAAAACTGCCTCAGCTTTGGAGATTGCCTCCCCTAAAGAAAATTGCCTCACCCAGGGTCCCACCTCTTTTCAGGGACAGCTTGCCTCCAAGGAGTGGTCCAACATGAGGATATAAAGGTCCAGATGCTTTTCCAATGGAAGACAATTCTGAGAAGCCATCCTAGCCCCCATGTGACCTTGGAGGAGGCTGAGGCCCTTACCTCAGACCAACAGCTCCCCCTGCTCAGCCTTGCTTCCTTCCCTCCTTCTTTCCCTCTTCTTTCACAGGTGTTGGTCCCCAAATCATTCCCTAATAAACAGCCTGTGTCTAATCTCTAGAGTTTGTTTGTGGACTTTTTGTTTCATTGATTTACTGAATTCAGCACCATGTATTTTGATGTTTGTAGTTTTAAGATCCAGGAGTCTTTTTGCATTCTTAGTTGTCATCATTTGACTCTCTAAACTTATAAGCTGTGTAGTAAATGAAAACATCAGAACACAAAAATATTCACTAATGAATGAGAAATGAGGCCCCACTCAAACATCACCTTTCATTTAATACTAGCATCTTCCTTTTCCATCTCAACTGTAATGCGAAACAATGCCAAGTTCAAGTACAATGATAACTTATTGCAAAGTGACATTTAAAATCTTGCAAAAGAAGTAGCATTTTATGATGTTGATTGAAGTTATATTAGAATACAATTTTTAAATTTTTAATTAAAAAAAATCATTTTATTGTGGTAACATCGGTTTTAACATTATATAGGTTTAATGGGTAGGACATTGTATTTCCACTTCTGTATACACTACAACAGGCTTCCCAGGTGGCTCAATGGTAAAGGATCCACCTGCCAATACAGGAGACGTGTTCAATCCCTGGGTTGGGAAGATCCCCTGGAGAAGGAAATGGCAACCCACTCCAGTATTTTTGCCTGGGAAATCCTATGCATAGAGGAGCCTGGCAGGCTATATAGTCCAATGGGGTTGCAAAAGAATTGGACACCACTTAGCAACTAAACAGCACTTACAACTAGCACAATATTATAAATAACTGTACTTCAATAAAAATATACTAATTTTAAAAAGAAAAAGCATTTGGCAAAATCCTTCCATGATTCCTTGACAGATTAGGAATAGAAGGGAACTTCATCAATCTGAGGAAGGACTTTTTTGAAAAACCCACAGCTAGGGTCATAATCCCATTCCAGTATTCATGCCTGGAGAATCCCCATGGACAGAGGAGCCTGGTGGGCTACATTCCATGGGGTCGCAAAGAGTTGGACACGACTGAGCGACTAAGCACAGCATCATAATAGTGAAAGATTGAAAACGTTCTCTGTCAGATTAGGAAGAAGACAAGCACACCTGCTTTTGCCACTTCTGTTTAACCCTGTACTGGAAGTTCTATAGAGCTATTAGGCGAGAAAAAGAAAGAAAAGCATCTGCGTCGTAAAACTATGTCCATTTGCAGATGACACAATATTGTATATGGAAATCCCTGAAGAACACATACACATACACACACATTCATTAGAGCTAATAAATGAGTTTAGCAAAGTAGCAATTTTCATAATAGCCAAATATGGAAGCAAACCCAATGTCCATTAGCTGATGAATAAATGCCATTACCTGATTTTTAAAATCTGGTATATATCCATACAATGGAATATTGCTGCTGCTGCTAAGTCGCTTCAGTCGTGTCCGACTCTGTGCGACCCCAGAGACGGCAGCCCACCAGGCTCCCCCGTCCCTGGGATTCTCCAGGCAAGAACACTGGAGTGGGTTGCCATTTCCTTCTCCAATGCATGAAAGTGGAAAGTGAAAGTGAAGTCGCTCAGTCGTGTCCAACTCTTAGCGACCCCATGGACTTCAGCCTACCAGGCTCCTCCATCCATGGGATTCTCCAGGCAAGAGTACTAGAGTGGGGTGCCATCGCCTTCCCCAACAGTGGAATATTATTCAGCCATTAAAAGGAATGAGCACTGATACATGCTACAATATGGATAAAGCGTGAAAACATTATGTTAGATGAAAGAATTCAAATACAGAAAGCCACACATTGCATGATTTTATTTGGATGAAACGTCAAGAACTGGCAAATTCATAGAGAGAAAGTAGACAAATGGTTGCCAAAGGGTGAGAGGAAAGAATAATTGAGAAGCATGAGGTTTCTTTGGGGGATAAAAATATGCTGCAGTTAGATTAATGGTGATGGGTGCACAACATGATAAATATATACTACAATGCACTGAACTACTTTAAAATGACTGAGGTAGTGAATATTATGTGAATTTTATCTCAACAAGAAGTATTTAAAAGAGAAAGACTGGCCTTTGAATATCAAATGATTTAAGAGCCCTAGGGAAAAACTGATAAAATTTATAATCAGTTTGTATTTTTCAAAAATGACCGTTACACTGAGAAAGCCAGAACTGAAGTAATAGATGTCTTATGTTACCCTATGATTAATTAAACAAAAATAAATAAATAAAGACTTCATGCTTCTTGATTCTAAAAATCAAGGTTCCACAGGTAGCAGTCCTAAATTAGCAAGAGAAGAATCTGATTGGCTGGCCCACCTCATCTTCTAGCCACACCTTACCTATGGACAGACCGGCCTTAACTAATCCATGGATCCCACTGTATAAAGATAGTCACTTAGGGACTCCCACTTGAGAGCTAAAGCCTTCCCTCTCCCCCACCACCTGCCCTTCTTCCTTGCGTCACCATCCATCCTGAGGATTAGCCGATCTCCCTGGGCCTCCCAGCCCCTGCTCAGCAGCCTTCCTTCCTGCTCTTCAGACCTCCTCTCCTGCCTCCCTGACCTCTGCCCCACAGTTCTGTCCCAAAGAAGTTTCAGAGAACATCCTCAGCATCCTGTGTTCTGCTCTGTTGTTTTTGTTGCTCAGTTGCTTCAGTCGTGTTTGATCCTTTGCCACCCCATGGATTACAGCACGCCAGGCTCCTCTGTCCATGGGATTTTCTAGGCAAGAATATTGGGGTGCGTAGCCACTTCCTTCTCCAGGGGGTCTCCTCGACCCAGGGATCAAACTTGGGTCTTCTGCATTGGCCAGGGGATTCTTTACTACCGAGCTACTGGGGAAGCCCTGTGTTCTGCTCTAAGGAAGTCTAAAGTTCAGGGCTTTGGATGATTAAGCTCAAGGCTTCTCACCAGGGTAGGGATGAATGACCCAGGGAGCGGGGAGCATTCCTGTGGAAATGGTTTGAGGAAGCTGAGTCAGCCTGCGTCTTTGCTAGGGCGGGCCCAGGCGACTGACCCTCTGGAGGTCAGTGCCCTTGTCCTACGGGTTGTGCACTTGTGTCCACTCAGGAGGTCATTGGCCCCTGAGACTCCTGGATCACTGCACTGTCCTGTCCAGAGAACTGTGCTTTAGGAAAAGGGTAATGAAGAGAGAGGACTCTTCTTGATCCTCAGGAGATATTTTGAGGCACTATGTTGGGACAGAAGTAGGGAGTCTTCTTGGTACTGCATCGGTAACTGCTTCCTCGGACCACATCTACCCACCAACCCAGAGCAGGGGGACTTTTCTGCCTTCCCAAAACTGACTCTCTTGACCCTCTACTGGGCTTTTGTTGCTGCTGTTGTTGTTTTACTATCAAGAACTTCATCTAAGCCTCAACAGAGCCCCTAACCCAGGTCCCTTCTGCCTCTCTCCATATCACCATGTATCCAGCTTAGCATAGTGTCATAACCCCTCTGATCCTCAGTTTCCTTATCTGTAACATGAGAATAAAGATAACGTTTACCTTTAATGAACTGAGAAAGTAGCATTGGCATATATACACTATCATGTGTAATGGGAAGCTTCTGTATAACACAGGCAGCCCAGCCTGGTGTTCTGAGGACCTAGAGGGGTGGGATGGGAGAGGGGAGGGATGCTCAAGAGGGAGTGGAGAGATATAACACTGGCTCTCTTTGTTGTACAGCAGAAACCAACACATTGCAAAGCAATTATCCTCCAATTAAAAAAAAATTTTAAAGCATTTACCTTATAAGAGTACTTGTAAAGTTTAAATGAGATAAGGAATATGCAGCAATTCCTATACCACCTGTTGCATAAACACTCCACAGGCGTTAGCTACTGTTGCTGTGATTTCATTATTCTATCTGTCATGCAACTGATTCTAAGGAGCACTTAAGTATGTGTGAGGCCCTGTGCTGGAAACTTAGGGGTACTATGTTTGGCCTTAAATAGGTTTAAGGAGAGAGCAAGAGGAGACATCACCAATCAATAAAATAGTTCATAAGCATACTATTTGGCAGGTTTTCAAAATCTGTCAAAATGCCCAGAGATTCCACTCCGTAACTGCCTCTTAAATACTCCTCTCCACCCATTTGCTGCACCTTCAGGGCGGTTTGGCTGGATGAGCCTGTCATCAGGATGCTCTAGGCTGGGCCTCATCTGTATTTCCCAGCTGCCCTCCCTTCTGCACACCCAACCAATAGCACCAATACGGTCAAAGCCTCGTCCCTGACTTCCATCTTCAGGGGGACAGAGCCTGAGTTCCCGCCGGGTTCTGACTGGGAGGGGGTTGCTCAGCAGGGGAGGTTGTGGGGGCGGATCAAGGATTTTGTCTCTAGAGGGCCCTGGGAGTCTCCTCAGGAGGGATGGAGAGTGAAGGTGGACTGGGGTCAAGGGGTGGCCAGAGGCATTCATGGGAGGGAAGAAGGAAGCACCACACCTACGGGCAAGGAGGAGTCAGGAACCAGGGAACTCAGCCAGCTGAGGGGTTCAAATTCCTCTGAGGTGAACTCTGAGAAAGGAACCTGTGGGCACAGGAGGCCTGAGGAGGGAGAGAGCCAGAGGGGAAGACCCAGCCATTCTGCCAACTCACAGCCAGTCTTGGAAGCTGCAGTCAGCTGAAGCTGCCTCCCCTCAGGGTCCCGACTTGCCTGTCTCTCCTTGGCCCCCAGTGCCTGCCGGGAAGGAAAGCCGGATAGAGCAAGAAGACGATGGAGCCAGACAGGACTCAGATAAGGCTCGATCCCAGGTGAGTGAGGGAGGCAGGCCCCAAGCCAGGAGCCAGTTGCTAAGCAGCAGGGGGCCCTCTCACTCTGGCCTGTCCCTACCTCCCTCTGAGCCCAAGAATGAGACAGGACTGACAATGGTCTGGTCATTCTGGAAGGTCCTCAGAGACACTGGGGAAGGGTGAGTGTATGACCTTCAGAACCTTAGCTTTGGCCCCCAACCAGGTAGAGGAAAATCCCAGAGGTGGAGGGGGCATGAGGGACATGCATAGAGCTCTGACCAGCTGGGGACCCACTCCTGGTGCTAAGGGTCCATTCTTTCTCTGGGACCCTGCTTTTTCTCCCTAGCCAACCCCTGGGCTGCTGCCCCTGTGAAGTGGAGGGAATGGACTGTGGGCTTTTTGAGCACTGCAGCCAGACCTGCAGACTGTCACGTGGGCCTTGAGGGAGAAATGGAGACGCTCTGTGAACCTAGGAGTGTTCGAGGGAGTGTCAAGTTGCTGGAGTCCCTTCTGCTACCCACCCGCCCACCCCCAGTCCCCATATTCTGAACACAGGTTGGTGTCTCTCCAGGTACACGGCAGATCTTCTGGAGATCCTGAAAACCAATTACAGCGTTCCCTCTGCCTGCTTCTCTTACCCTCCCACTGCAGCCCAGCTTTTGAGAGGTAAGTCAGGGACCCTCCCCAGAGGAACTGAAAGAAGGAAAAATGAGCATTCCAAGGAGGAAGTCAAAACAGCTGAGAGGAGCTGAGGGAAGGTGGTCCTGAGCTGGCCAGCATAGAGTGAGTACCTGGGAGGATGGCTGACCCAGTGTCAATCTTGGTAAAAACCTTTTAGGGAACTTCCCTAGTGGTACAGAGGTTATTCGGGGAGTGCAGATTTGATCCCTGGTTAGGGAAGTAAGATCCTACATGCTGGGTAGTACAGTCAAAAATTTTTTAAAATTTGTAAAAGCTGGGGAAAGTAAAACTATGGAGGAGCCAAAAAGTCAAAAGAAGGGCACGGCTATGTGGCCTGGAGAAAAACCTGCATGTTGGGACTCCCCAGTTCATAAGGGGGACACTGACCTGGAGCATTTTTCAGACCCCAGGGCCACCCAGGGACTCACATGGATGCCCGAAGCCCACAGAATCCCTTTGAGGCCTGCACAACATCCTTCTTAAAAGGAGTCTATACCACTCTGGAGAGTGGTTTTTATGAATAATATTCTTAAAACTTAGGTGAACCTGTAAAAGTATTCGGACAGTGTTGGCCAACTAGCTCCTATTACCGAATTGGTTTTGAAAGTGAAAGGCATAGGCTGGGACTCTGTTTATTCCCTGGACACCTAAAACATGACAATCAAATGACCCTAGCATCTTGATAGCAAACGTGGCTCCCATCCATACTGTATTTTGTTTTCTTACTGCATGATCAGCCACTTCTTAGACGTTGATGAGTAGGAATCTGTGCCTCTATCCTTAATGTTTGTTCCTTCCTGATGTTCTCACCTCAAGGAGGAGACTCTTCCTAAACAGTAGGGTGTGGTCAGGGTGTACTAGGAGGCAGATATGGGCACGTCTCTGTTTCAGATGCTCTGAACTGGAGTGAATACCAACTGCCAGAGGCAGTCCAGGGGTGCCTTGTAGCTGCTCTGTGGTTCATGAAAGTAGGCAGATGCTACATCCGACTCCAGGGATATCTTGTTCAGAGAGTGCAGATGGTGACACAAGTCTTCTCACACACCAGTGTTGTCAACCAGAGGCAACTTTGTCTCACAGGGTACTTTTGGCAATGTCTGGAGGCAATTCCAGTCACCACAAGTAGAGGGTGCTACTGGCATCTAGTGGGGCAGAGGTCAGGGAGTTTGCCCCGGAAACAAAGGAAAGTCCCCACAACCAAGGAATTAGCTGGGGCAAGGGGTCAATAGTGCTGAGATTGAGAAACCCTATCTTACACAGTGAAAATGGATCACACATTGCTTTGCTGCAAAATGTGCAAATAGAAGCACCAAGGATATTCAAAGTAGGTAGATTATTCTGGGTCTGGTAGTCTGGGGAGCTACCTTGTTCCCCCATTGAACTGTTGGAATGAGTAACAGTTGGAAAGTAGGGAGCTGGAGTGGAGAAAGAATGAGTAGGCAGGTTCTCCAGGCACTGGGGAGATTCAAGGTTACTGGTGAGGAAGCAGGGGACAGTTGAGAGGGCTGGGCAGGTAAGGTGGGGCCTGCTGAGTCTCAGGCAGAGGAGTTGTACTTTATCCTGCAGGCAGTAGATGAGGGCTCTGAGATTGGGAGGAGCTGGGTGGTATTTCAGGACCATTAATTAGTAATCAAGATAGAGTTTGGGGAGTAAGGGCCTTAAGAAGCAGGGGTATAAATTGGAGGTCAGTGCCCCAGCCTAACAGGAAGGGCAAGAGCCTGTGCCAGGGCAGTGTCAGGGAAAGGAAGGACAGATTGGAAAATACAGGCAATCCAAAGAAAGAGCAGGCAATCTGGTAAATATTTAGACAAGGTAAGTGAAAGAAAAAGAAACTCTAATGATGACTCCGAGAACATGAACAGTGGTGATGACACTGACAGAAATAGAGTCAGGAAGAGGTGCCCATTGGACACGTGGTGAAACCCTTTCCTCCTTCATTTATAAACTCTCTGTGTCTTAAATGCTCTTTAAGAAAGAACTATTCTTGAAGAACTATTGAAACTTTCAAAAAAATAATTTGTTTTTGAAATGCCTGTGATATGACTGCAATTATAATCCCTAGAGGATTTTCTTATTAATGGACTGATCCAAACTTCTATTTGGGGGGAGTGAAGGGCCAAGAAAAACCAAGACAATTTTGAAAAAGAGTAAGGAGGATATGTACCCTGCTGCTGCTGCTGCTGCTAAGTCGCTCAGTCGTGTCCGACTCTGTGCGACCCCATAGACGGCAGCCCACCAGGCTCCCCCGTCCCTAGGATTCTCCAGGCAAGAACACTGGAGTGGGTTGCCATTTCCTTCTCCAATGCATGAAAGTGAAAAGTGAAAGTGAAGTCGCTCAGTCGTGTCCAACTCTTATTGACCCCATGGACTTCAGCCTACGAGGCTCCTCCATCCATGGGATTCTCCAGGCAAGAGTACTGGAGTGGGCTGCCATTGCCTTCTCTACCAGATATTAAAGGTTATATAAGACTAGAGTAATTGAAGCAATAATATAATAAACTGCAACCATACAACCTAGACTGGGACTTAAACCCAATGTTTGTGGGTTTTGTTTTTTTTTTTTCTTTTTGGCCATACCACATGGCTTTCAGGATCTTAGACTGGGAGGAATAGAGGAATTCTCCTACACATGCCGAGGAGACACGTCTAAGAATGCTTACAGTAGCATTTGTTTGTCACAAAGAAAATAATAACAACCATGAAAACAATGTTGAGTGGAAAACATTTATATAGATTTTTTTAATGCAAAGCAATATAATTATGTTGAGCATGTACATATGTTGTAAAAAAATTAAAACATACAGGAAAAGATACACACCAACTTCAGAATAGCAGTTAGCCCTGGGAGGAGAAGTGAAGGGAAAAAGACACTTGGAGATATATACAGGGCCTTCAAGTATACCTGTGATGTTTTTTTTTTCCTAAGAATAACTTTTGAAGTAAAACTGGTAATATCATAACTCTTCAAAATGGATTATGCTTATATTAATGCAGCTTTATTATTCCCTTTATTTTAACAACCTTTATAATTGTAAAATAATTGTAAAAATAATTTTTGACAGACTGTGATGAAATGTTAGGTGGAAAAAGCAGAATGCAAAATTTTACAGTATGATTGCAGTAATACAATATGTATACACTTTAACCAGGATGTTTTTTAAAGCTACTTTTTATTGAGCAAACACTAGCATTGAATCATGCTAAGAGGTTTAATTGGAGGATAATAATCTACCCACGATTATAGAGCAAGAAGTAAATGGAATTTTACTTTGAAGTTGGAGCCTATGCTCTTCACCTCCATGGAAATACGTGCAAAAAGGAGAATAATTTTTGGTTAGGAACTAGCTTGGATTATGGGTAAAACTTTTTTTTCAAAGTTTTAATTTTCTTATATTGTTTTCATTATTTAAAAGAGTAATCTTCATTGTTACAGATGCAATGGGAATTTGCTAGTTGCTCAAGTATAGTTGTATTCAACAGGTCAGTTAGACAAGTATTTCCCAAAGTGTGTTCCTTGGAATAGTAATCCCAAGGAGTACTTCATGAAAACAGAGCCTGTATAAAAATCAGTTCTGTAAAAGCTATATTCTGTAACCTCCTTTGGAAATTAACAATATAAATCAGATTTAAAATTTATACTCTGCAGGAAAGAAACATGTTTAACCTTGTTTAAAGTGTTTCCAAAAATCCTTGAGCTATCAGAAACTTTTGTTTCACAGTATCTGTTAAGATACAGAAAAATAAGATAGAGGAAGATCTTCTAAGGAGATAAATGAGTTTGAGGTAGAGTAGTGGTGTTGCCCTTCCCGCCACCCCCCCGCCCCCACTCCAGTACTCTTGCCTGGCAAATCCCATGGATGGAGGAGCCTGGTAGGCTGAAGTCCATGGGGTCGATAAGAGTCGGACATGACTGAGTGGCTTCACTTTCACTTTTCACTTTCATGCATTGGAGAGGGAAAGGCAACCCACTCCAGTGTTCTTGCCTGGAGAATCCCAGGGACGGGGGAGCCTGGTGGGCTGCCGTCTATGGGGTCGCACAGAGTCGGACACGACTGAAGCGACTTAGCAGCAGCAGCAGTGGTGTTGGCTGTGGATGCTAAGGAAGTTCTCTCTCCTAGCTTCTGCCCTGTGGAAGTGAATGTGAGAGCCTGCAGACACTGCAAGCACGAGAAAGAACAGAGCACAAAAGGCAGCAGATACAAGAAACTGCAAAAGCACTTCCATACTGAATAGCTGGAATATGCCTCACCTCCACCTTCACCAACTTAAGCAACTTTTGATGGTTAATATTATTCCACATTTCTTCCCATAGTTATGTGAACACACACCAAGAGTCAGCATGTGTAACGGTGAAGAGAATGGGCTTAGTTAGGATCAGGAACCCTTGGGTTTAAATCCCAGCTCTGTCACTTTCAGGTTGTGTGATCATGGGTGAGGTGCTCAACTCTAAGCCTAGTTTCCTGGAAAAGCATGTAAATGGAGATGACAGTAAGAATCCTCATGTGGTCATTTCTTTCATTGAACAAATAGTCACAGTTACTGTTTCATGCACTTGGAGATAGAACAGAAAACAAGCCTGACAAAGTCCCTGCCTTTGTGGAGTTCACACTACCATCACTCTATGGGGACAAGCAATAAATACGTAAATAACCTCACTGTGAGGGCAACTTGGGAGGGAGAGATAACACCACACTGGACATTCAAGGGTTGCTGACTGAGGGGGGACATTTGAGCAGAGAGCTCAGTGAGGAGAATAAGCCAGACACGGGGAGCTCAAGGAGAAAAACTGAACAGGCAGCGGCCAAGCACTCTAAGGTCCTGGAGGTAGAAATGGCTCAGGTGGTGGTTAGGCGGCTGAGGGGTGGTCAGATCAAATCAGATCAGTTGCTCAGTCGTGTCCAACTCTTTGAGACCCCATGAATCGAAGCACACCAGGCCTCCCTGTCCATCACCAGCTCCTGGAGTTCACTCAGACTCACGTCCATCGAGTCAGTGATGCCATCTAGCCATCTCATCCTCTGTCGTCCCCTTCTCCTCCTGCCCCCAATCCCTCCCAGCATCAGAGTCTTTTCCAATAAGTCAACTCTTCACATGAGGTGGCCAAAGTACTGGAGTTTCAGCTTTAGCATCATTCCTTCCAAAGAAATCCCAGGGCTGATCTCCTTCAGGATGGACTAGTTGGATCTCCGTGCAGTCCAAGGGACTCTCAAGAGTCTTCTCCAACACCACAGTTCAAAAGCATCAATTCTTCGGCGCTCAGCCTTCTTCACAGTCCAACTCTCACATCCATACATGACCACAGGAAAAACCATAGCCTTGACTAGACGAACTAGGTTGGTCATAACTTTCCTTCCAAGGAGTAAGCGTCTTTTAATTTCATGGCTGCAGTCACCATCTGTAGTGATTTTGGAGCCCAGAAAAATAAAGTCTGACACTGTTTCCACTGTTTCCCCATCTATTTCCCATGAAGTGATGGGACCAGATGCCATGATCTTTGTTTTCTGAATGTTGAGCTTTAAGCCAACTTTTTCTCTCTCCACTTTCACTTTCATCAAGAGGCTTTTGAGTTCCTCTTCACTTTCTGCCATAAGGGTGGTGTCATCTGCATATCTGAGGTTATTGATATTTCTCCCAGCAATCTTGATTCCAGCTTGTGTTTCTTCCAGTCCAGCGTTTCTCATGATGTACTCTGCATATAAGTTAAATAAACAGGGTGACAACTGAGGGGTGGTAGGGAAATCCTAAACCTCAATAAACAGAAGAGGTGAGATGCAATGGTCGAGTCTGGAACACAGGGTGTAGGAGAGGATGAGGGATCAGTATCGGAGACCCAGGGTCTCCAGGAGAGGAGCCAGAACTGTGGTTACTGGAGTCAAGCGGGATGGGAGAGATTTTCAAGGAGGAGGGAATAGTCAAGAACAGTGAAGATTGAGAAAGGCTTTGACATGATGGCTTCTGGAGGGGCTGTTTCCACTCTCAGCTCTCAGTGAGCTGATGAGGACGAGAGTCAAGCAGGGGCTGGGGGAGTCCCTCAAGGAGGGACCTCCATCGATATTCCCCTTCCCAACAAAGGACATTGGTTTTTAGAAATCTACTGAATTAAATTTGCTTTCTGCCTATCTGGACTTTATATTTTGTCTGGTTTTTTTTTTAACTAAACATTTCCACTGTAAAAAATAATTCAGTAAAGTCAATATGAAAATAGAGAAAAGTATGAAGAAGAAAGTCGCGTATGGTCCCACCACTCAAGACCAGCACTGCAAGTATCATAGTACAAGCTCTGTTTTCTGTGCTTTTATTTAACAGTAGTGGAAATCCTACTATGCTACAATTTTATATACTGTTTTTATAAGCATGACATCATATGAATTTTTTCACATTACTACATATTTGGCAAAGTATGTCTTTAAAAAAACTTATTTGTTGTAAAATGTATATTTGTTATAGAATAATTGGAAAAGAAAGAAGACAAAGACCACCCACAGTCTCATCACCCAAAGATGGCATTGCTCATTTATTCCTAGGCAATCATCTTTAATGTTTTTATCTTAACCCACATGAACATAGTGTAAAATTTTAAATAGTACAAAAGGGCTACTAATGAAAATTAACACTCCCCTGCCCTATTTATTCTCATTTTTAATCTTCATCTTACTTTTTTAGCTGATGATTTTTTAATAGTTACCTTCAAATTACCATTATTTCATGTGGTATCAGTTTTGTATATTATCTGTGGCTGCCTCTGTAATACATAAAGATTTAACTCACTTAGTACCAAACTTCTACTCATTCCACATGGTTTCATCATTATTTTTAGTTGGTTATCTTTATAGCTGTATATACTATACCTATAGTTTATTTCTTATTTTGCCAACTGCGGATAGTACTTCTTCATTTTCCATTTTGTATGATAAAGATATTAGGGCCCCACTCTTTCCTTCAACTCTTTTCTATCCTTCTCTTCAGCCAAATCCTTTACATAGCTATAGTTTTACTATACTATTTATTTTTATTTCTTTCTGGTCACACCATGTGGCTTTTGGGATCTCAGTTCCCTACCCAGGGATCAAACCCTGGCTGCCAGGAGTGAACATACCAGGTCCTAACCACCAGCTGCTGCTGCTGCTGCTAAGTCGCTTCAGTTGTGTCCGACTCTGTGCGACCCCAGAGACAGTAGCCCACCAGGCTCCCCCGTCCCTGGGATTCTCCAGGCAAGAACACTGGAGTGGGTTGCCATTTCCTTCTCCAATGCATGAAAGTGAAGAGTGAAAGTGAAGTCGCTCAGTCATGTCCGACTCTTAGCGACCCCATGGACTTCAGCCTACCAGGCTCCTCCATCCATGGGATTTTCCAGGCAAGAGTACTGAAGTGGGTTGCCATTGCCTTCTCCACCTAACCACCAGAGAGCCAGGGAATTTCCTGTGGTAATTTTGCTTTCTGTTTTGTTCATATTAAGGTTTGTTTGTTTCAGTTATAAATTATGTTCAGTAAAGGGCAATGATTTTATGTATATAATTTGATGGATTTTTACCCAAGTGTGCATCTGTGAAATCACCACTTTACTGCTTATACTTTTTTTTTAACATTCAGAAGTTTAAACTCTTTGTATCAAATTTGACCATCCTTCTCTTTGTGATTTCTTGGATTACACCTAAGCTTAGGAAGGTCTTCCCTCAAGTTTTGATGAAAATACAAATCTCTCTTTTTTTCCCTTCTCTCAATTTTCCCTGTTTTATTTTTAAATATATACCGCTTTTTTAAAATCTCTTTTTTAAAACACTTTTTTTTGTTGTATTGAGGTATAGCCGATTAACAATGTTGTGATAATTTCAAGTGAACAGAGAGAGGACTCAGCCATACATACATATGAATCCATTCTCCCCGAAGCCCCTACCCGCTCCCATCCAGGCTGGCACATAATATTGAACAAAGTTCCATTGGCTATACAGTAGATCATTGTTGTTTATTAAAGATTTATCTTTTTAATCTATCTGGAATTATTTTGATACATGGAAGGCTTTATGTGTATATCATGATAAAACCAGAGCAACTGTTTTAAACCCACATTTTTATTGTATAAGGATAAAATTGTGTCAGAAAAAAGATCCTCTGTTATGTTTATATCTTTAAAATTTCAAGGAAGGGAGGTAGTCTTTTTTTAATTAAGGATTGCAGCCAGGTGGATTTTTGCTTGTTTTATTTTGTTAATGTTTAAAACCTGCCAGGCCTACTAGAGCAATATCTGTAGAGGTAATTGAGAATGAGGCAACAGAACTAAACAGCAACACTAAGCCAGTAATTTGGTCACACAGTGGGCTGCATCCTAATTAAGTGGAAGCAGGTGGAGACAGGAATGGGGAGGAGGGAAGAACAACACAGTCCTATCTTTTGAGGCCTGTAACAGAAAGGAAAAGCTTACCACTGACTTCAGAAGTGTAGGCTGGCAGATTGTCCAAGGACTGCCTTCCCTGCAGCAGGTCCTCTGGATTAATCACAGACCTAACTGTGGTCAGAGATAAAGGGCCTCTTGGAGAAAGCAAACAAAAAGAAAAACATGTACCCTGAAATAAGAACAACCAGGATCAAAGTTCAGTTCAGTTCAGTTGCTCAGTCGTGTCCAACTCCATGGACTGCGACCCCATGAACTGCAGCACACCAGGCTTCCCTGTCCATCACCAGCTCCCGGAGCTTACTCAAACTCATGTCCGTCGAGTTAGTGATGCCATCCAACCATCCCATCCTCTGTCGTCCCTTTCTTCTCCCATCTTAAACCTTTCCCAGCATCTGAGTCTTCAAATGAGTCAGTTCTTTGCATCAGGTAGCCAAAGTATTGGAGTTGCAGCTTCAGCATCAGTCTTTCCAATGAATATTCAGGACTGATTTCCTTTAGGATGGACTGGTTGGATCTCCTTGCAGTCCAAGGGACTCTCAAGAGTCTTCTCCAACACCACAGTTCAAAAGCATCAAAGTAGTTTTTGAGAAATTCACCTTTGTCCTGGTTGCTCCTTGTGATGTCACCAAGTATGACTGACCCAGATGACAACTCAAGTCTTCACTGGGATGTGGTCTCCTTCTTCCTTGTTTTGGTGTCAGCAGCTCTGAGCTGCCCTCAGTCACCAAAACATAGGGCAGACCAGCCAATATCCTCTCATTGTTCAGTCACCCAGTCATGTCAGACTCTTTGCGACCCCATGGACTGCAGCATGCCAGGCCTCCCTGTCCCTCACCATCTCCTGGAGTTTGTCCAAGTTCATGTCCACTGCATCAGTGATACCATCCAGCCATCTCGTCCTCTGTCACCCTTTTCTTCTGCCTTTAATCTTTCCCAGCTTCAGGGTCTCTTCCAATGAGTCAGCTGATTGCATCAGGTGACCAAAGTATTTGAGTTTCAGCATCAATCCTTCCAATAAGTATTCAGGGTTGATTTCCTTTACTCCCAATGCAATACGACAGTGGCTGGACTCTGCCAGTCTTCCCCTTCTTCTTCTGTCATCTAGCCAGTTGGGAGACTAAAAGCAAAGAGTCTGCCAAGGAGGGAAGAGACTTAGATAAATGAGGGTCCAGGCTTAGTCACTGAGCATATGGAACTAACTTTGTTTAAAACATTGTTGCACTAATTAGAACATGCTCAGAAACAAATATTGTGACTATATTAGTGTTTTCCTGTTAGCAAGGGTGAGGCCAGAGGAGCTTCATTGGTGGTGTTAAAATGTTTGTTATCTTCTATTATCACGTGAGCTTGTTTAAAATGTAGATTACATCCCAGATGTATGGGAACAACATCTATGTAGCAGGGAGTATAGGGAGTGGGGGTCTGGACAGCTACTTATTAACAACTCCTCAAATGATTTCAATAAATACTAAAGACAGCTACTGGATTACATTTAATGTGAGAATAAGTGTACTTGGGGCCAGCATAGGTCAAATATCCTTGGAGTCTTTACTTGGGTCCACTTCTTTTGTTAAAGTCCTGTTGTGTGTCCTAGTAAAGTGATAAAATTTTTGAAATCAAATTTAAACATCTCTAGGCTCCAAAATCACTGCAGATGGTGACTGCAGCCATGAAATTAAAAGACGCTTACTCCTTGGAAGGAAAGTTATGACCAACCTTGACAGCATATTGAAAAGCAGAGACATTACTTTGCCAACAAAGGTCCATCTAGTCAAGGCTATGGTTTTTCCAGTGGTCATGTATGGATGTGAGAGTTGGACTGTGAAGAAAGCTGAGCACTGAAGAATTGATGCTTTGAACTGTGGTGTTGGAGAAGACTCTTGAGAGTCCCTTGGACTGCAAGGAGATCCAACCAGTCCATTCTGAAGGAGATCAACCCTGGGATTTCTTTGGAAGGAATGATGCTAAAGCTGAAACTCCAGTACTTTGGCCACCTCATGTGAAGAGTTGACTCATTGGAAAAGACTCTGGAGACTGCCTTCAGCCCGCGCGCCAGCCGGCTACGTTATGGCGGCCCGCAGCCCCAGCGTGGTGATTAGCGATGATGAACCAGGTTATGACCTAAATTTATTTTGTATACCCAATCATTATGCTGAGGATTTAGAGAAGGTGTTTATTCCTCATGGACTAATTATGGACAGGACCGAACGGCTGGCTCGAGATGTGATGAAGGAGATGGGTGGCCATCACATTGTGGCCCTCTGTGTGCTCAAGGGGGGCTATAAGTTCTTTGCCGACCTGTTGGATTACATCAAAGCACTGAACAGAAATAGTGACAAATCCATTCCTATGACTGTGGATTTTATCAGACTGAAGAGCTACTGTAACGACCAGTCAACAGGCGACATAAAAGTAATTGGTGGAGATGATCTCTCAACTTTAACTGGAAAGAATGTCTTGATTGTCGAAGATATAATTGACACTGGGAAGACAATGCAGACTTTGCTTGCCTTGGTCAAGAAGCATAAACCAAAGATGGTCAAGGTTGCGAGCTTGCTGATGAAAAGGACCCCTCGAAGTGTTGGATATAAACCAGACTTTGTTGGATTTGAAATTCCAGACAAGTTTGTTGTGGGATATGCCCTTGACTATAATGAATACTTCAGGGACTTGAATCACGTGTGTGTCATTAGCGAAACTGGAAAAGCAAAATACAAAGCCTAAGATGAGAGTCCGAGTTGAGTTTGGAAATACCTGGCGTCCCAGTGAAATCACCAGTGACATGATCCAATGTTCTTGTTCTGTGGCCAGCTGCTTAATAGAGCTTATTGCATGTATCTCCTAAGAATTTGATCTGTTTTGTATTTTAGAAATGTCAGTTGCTGCATTCCCGAACTCTTCATTTGCACTACGAGCCTAAAGACTATCAGTTCCCTTTGGGTAGATTGTTGTTTGACTTGTGAATGAAATAGCTCTTAAACCACACCACTATTGACTGGAAATATGGAAATTGTATGTGTAAGAAACATTTGAAGAGAAGAATATATTAGTTTTTTAATTGGTATTTTAACTTTTATATGTTCAGGAAAGAACAGAAGTGACTGAATATTGTTCCCTATGCTACTGTGTGCTTAGGAAAGTAGCGAGAGGCAGTCTCGTACCCACGACAGCACTTTGAGGCATTGTTGTGTCAGAGAGACCGCATGTCCCGCAAGTGTTTCAGTAGGTTTCGGTAGTATTAACTATATTTTCTTGCTTGTTCAGATCATTTCTGGTGAATCTTTGTCAACAGTTCCTTTTCAATACAGGTCAGTAAGTTCCAAAAGCCTACCATTTTTGAATTCTTCAGTGTAAAAATCCTTCAAATAAAGGCTATCTCTTTAAAGGAAAAAAAAAAAAAAAAAAAAAAAGACTCTGATGCTGGGAGGGAGTGGGGACAGTAGGAAAAGGGGATGACAGAGGATGAGATGGCTGGATGGCATCACAGACTCAATGGACGTGAGTTTGAGTGAACTCCGGGAGATGGTGATGGACAGGGAGGCCTGGCGTGCTGCGATTCATGGGGTCGCAAAGAGTCAGACACGACTGAGCGACTGAACTGAATTGAACTGAAGTATATCAAGTTCATACTGTTCATGGGGTTCTCAAGGCAAGAATACTGGTTTGCCATTGCCTTCTCCATTGGAAGGACCGGTGCCGAACTGAAACTCAATACTTTGGCCACCTGATGCGAAGAGCTGACTCATTTGAAAAGACCCTGATGCTGGGAAAGATTGAAGGCAGGAGGAGAAGGGGATGACAGAGGATGAGATGATTGGATGGCATCACCAACTCAATGGACATGAGTCTGAGCGAGCTTCGAGAGTTGGTGATGGACAGGGAAGCCTGGTATGCTGCAGTCCATGGGGTCACAAAGAGTTGGACACGACTGAGCGACTTAAGTATATCAGTATATATTCTGATGTATATCAGAAGTATATATTTTGCTTTAATTATAATGTTAACTGGTCCCTGTCTGCTAGTATAACCCCTGACACTGAGAAAAGTGAATAGGCCCTGTTGACCTCCGAACTTAGAATTTTTGTTATGTACAAACTTGTTAGGTGTCTCTATCCTGATTCAAGTAAGCCTTACCATACTTAGATTGATCTGGTCTAGTCTCCCATGCATGCAGAAGAATGACTATTTCCTAGTCACATGTTGGAAATTCTAGGTCTAAGAAAAAGCCCATCTTCTGCATGATAGGAAGCCTAGACCAGGTAATTCTAGATGTGGTAAAGCAATTAGATGCATGTGAAGAAGCCCACATCTTCTGCTCCTCAGCCCTGGTCTTCAGCTCACTGGAGCCTGTCCTCTCTTTCCATTCTAGCATTGGGCCCTGTGGATATTTCCCTCATGGTCATCATGACCTTGTTTGTCCTGGGCTCAATAGCCATCTTCCTGGAGGCTGCTGTCTACCTGCACAAGAACACCCGCTGCCCTATCAAGAGGAAGACCCTGATCTGGTGCAGCTCTTCACCCACGGTGAGGGTCCTGCAGCTGCCTTTGGGGAGGGGCTGAAGAGGAAGATTCCTTTCAACTCAATAATTCAAGTTGCCTTCCTCTACTACTTTAGGGTGGGGGTTTTAGTCTGCTATCTGCAGTCAGGATCCCATGCTTAGAAGGTCACAGGCAGTGAGATGGAGTGTTTGAAATCTTAGAGCCACAGAAACAGCTCTAAGAACAGCTGAAGAACTGTCTGAGCCCACCAGCTATCCCACTCACTACTCCCCTGCTACTGTGTTGCTTTAAAATAAGCTTGTTTCCTGCACAGACCAGCAGTGGTTCCTCAGAGGGTAGGAGGAGAGTAATTTTTTCCCATGGGGTCATGTTCACTCTACCCTTACACTGTAAGTCCTTCTAACTCACTCTTACAGCCATTTGATAGCTCTTTGGCATGCTCGCAGGCCACATGATGGGGTTTCTCTTTCCGTGTGGTGAGCTCTGTGTCTGTTTTGGGTGAAGAACAAAGCCCTTGAGGTCCTTTTCTGCCAGATGACACCTGCCTGGGCCATCTCAAGACATCAGAGGTGCTCTAATAACATGGGATATTGAAAAGGAAGGGTTGGATCTTGATCTACGTACTCTTAAAGATGAATTGACCTATTCCTACTCCAGTGACATATGTTGAGAGATAGTCTTCAAAAGAGCCTCTGACTCAAGGTGACTTGCTGTCTCTAACACTAGACAAGGAATAAACTGACAGCTGAATTTAAAAAATATTTTAATTAGTTGATTTAACTAGCTCTTTTTTCAACTGGTCACTTTTTTTTTTAATATTTATTTGGCTGTGCCAAGTGTTAGTGGGATCTAGTTCCCTGAGCAGGGAACGAACCCAGGCCACTTGCACTGGGAGCTCAGAGTCTTGGCCACTGGACCACGAGGAAAGTCCCCAGTTAGTCACTTTTAAGTAATGGTGCCTCAGCTGTTTAGCTTTTGCTTCCTTGAGCCCTTGCCACAAAAGGTGAGCATGCAGTCTCCTTCCTTACCCTAACCAGCTCCTGGTTCTTCTCCAAGCAGATAGTGTCTGCATTCTCCTGCTTTGGTCTCTGGATTCCTCGTGCCCTGACACTCGTGGAAATGGCCATAACTACGTGAGTGTCCTGCCCTGCCCCCAGCTGAACTTGATACCCCTCTGAGGTCCCCCTTCTGCTCCTCTCAACCCTGGGAATCCAGAGTTTGTGTCTTTTTTTTTTTTTTTTTTAATCCCCTGTCCCTTCCATAAGTCCATGCAAACAAATTGATCACAAATCAGGCCCTTTCCAACTTGTTTCTTGAACTTCTAGTGCATCTCAGGCATCATTTTGTTCTCACAGCCTGCCCTCTTCCACCTGTCCTCTCTCAGTTCTCAAAATGCCTAGACCCTACCTGACCCCTTCAGGAAGCCCCCGTCTCCCTGTCCTTTTGCAGTCTGTTTTTCTTTGGCAGCAGGTGGTATCCCGCCAGCTGCTGCCACCTCCCTTCTGTGTGCTCTTAGGCCCACCTCCCACCTCTCCCCAACTCCAGGTTTTACTCGATGTGCTTTTACCTGCTGATGCAGGCCATGGTGGAAGGCTTTGGTGGGAAGGAGGCGGTGTTGAGGACACTGAAGGACACCCCGGTGATGATCCATACAGGCCCCTGCTGCTGCTGCTGCCCCTGCTGCCCCCGAATCAAGATCACCAGGTGAGGCGGGAGGGAGAGGCTGCCTGGAGAGCAGACTGGCCTCTTCTGCACTCTCTCAAGAGCCTCTGCTGGCTCTCTCAGTCCTGCTTCAAGCCTCATGGAATTTGGCTTGTATGGAACAAAGCCAGTGATGAAAGGGTGGGCATCCCACAGCCAGGACCCACACACTGGGCACCCAAACAGGGGTAGGAGGAACAGAGGAAGGAGAACTCCAGAGTTCCCATCACTTACGCTCACTGTCCCCTACAAACTTTATCACAGAGAACAAACTGCACTTTGGACTATTTACTTTCCCCTTCCATCCGTTTCAGTTAATGAGGTTGGGGTCAATCCTCAGATAGTTCTTGCTCAAAAGGCATCATTCTGGTCTGAGGGTGAGTGGGAGGCAATAAAGATGGTTCCCAACGCTCTTCCTAAGTCCCCACCCACTTGACTATGTTGGTGTCTATGATGGTGGCCAAGCCTTGCCAAGAACCCAATGAGAGAGCTGGAAGTTCTGGTTGGGGTGGGTGATTTGTAGGCCTATGTTCCTAATCCTCTTCCTACTTCAGGAAGAGACTTCAGCTGCTGCTGTTGGGCCCCATCCAGTACGCCTTCTTCAAGATATCATTGACCCTGGTGGGCCTGTTTCTCATCCCTGATGGCATCTTTGACCCATCAGACGTAAGTCCAGAGTAAGGGGCAGCAGAGGCCAAGATGAGTTTAATTCCTTTGAGCTCTAGAAGGAATAGCTGGAACCAGTATCCCCTGATTCAGGGCCCCAGGGTTGGGATAGCCCCAGGTACAGGGCAACTGTGGAAAAGCAGAGGCTCAGGGACTCTAACGGGGAGAGAAGAAGCTTTTTTATTTCCCCCACCATTGGGAGAAGGGAAAAAAAAGGAGAAAGGGGCTTGCTTCCTCACTGACTGCTTTCTGGCCTGCCACCAGATTTCTGAGGGGAGCACAGCTCTATGGATCAACACTTTCCTCGGTGTGTCCACCCTGTCGGCTCTGTGGACCATAGGCATCATTTTTCGTCAAGCCAGGCTGCACCTGGGCGAGCAGAACATAGGAGCCAAATTTGTTCTGTTCCAGGTAACTATACCCTGGGAGAGAAAAGATGGTTAATAATGAGCCACAAATTGTAGGGGTTAGAAGCTGAGACTAATAAAGGCTAGAAGTGGGTCTGGGAATCTTCTTAAGCCTTAGGTTTCCTGTGAGATTTGGGAAAGAATCCCTGCCCTTCCCCAGTTGTTGCTTTTCTGTGCTGTAAGTTTCCTAAGGTTGCTGGAGCAAAATAGCACAAAGCGGGTGGCTTAAAACAGAAATGCATTGCCTCACAGTTCTAGAGGTTGGAAGTCCAAAACCAAGCTGTCAGCGGCCCACATGCCCACTGAACACTGTTGGGGCGAACCCTTCCTTGACTATTCCTGGCTTCTGATTGTTTGCAGCAATCTTTGGCATCCTTGGCTTATCACAGGGCATTCTCCCCTTACGTGTCTGTGTCTCTTTTTCTGATAAGGACGTCGGTCATATTGGAATAAGGACCCACCCTACTTCAGTATGACCTCGTCTTAACTAATTACATCTAATCAGTTACCAAGACAATGATGGTCACATTCTGAGGTCCTGGGGGTGAGGACTTCAATGCATCTTTTAGGGGGACACAATGACGCCCGTAACACATGAATTTTTAAACCTTAAATTCTTATACCTTTGCTGTTTTCTTTTCTTCACTACCGATTAATTCTAAAAATCTTGCAATTCATCACCACTAGAAATATCAGCAATGGCAACCCACTCCAGTACTCTTGTCTGGAAAATCCCATGGATGGAGGAGCCTGGTAGGCTGCAGTCCATGGGGTCGCTAAGAGTCGGGCACGACTGAGCAACTTCGCTTTCACTTTTCACTTTCATGCATTGGAGAAGGAAATGGCAACCCACTCCAGTATTCTGGAGTGGGATTCTGGAGAATCCCAGGGACAGAGGAGCCTAGTGGGCTGCCGTCTATGGGGTATCACAGAGTCGGACACGACTGAAGCGACTTAGCAGCAGTAGCAGAAACATCAGCATTATCACAGTTACAACTATATATGACCAGTACTACATATTAGGCGCTTTTCATACATTAATTACATTTAAGTTCACTATAATCTTCAGAATCATTGTTTTTTCTATTTTACAAATGAGAAACTGAGGTGTTTTGGGGTTTGCTCAAAGGTACATAAGGGATGGGACTGGAATTTAAACATACAACTATCTACTCCCAAACCCACATCCCTTCTCATCTGACTCTGCATCATCACCTCTTCCCTGAGAATTTTCCCAAAGGCACATTTGTTCACTTTTTACACTTTCCATTCTCTAAGCCCAGAGATAACCTTTCCACCAAATGCAATGACTTCTAGCTCCATATTGTTTCTCTTCTCTCTCCATTCTTTCTGTCTTCTTGCTGGGCCCTTCTCCTATTCCCAAGGCATAGTGATTCCTTTAGTGTTAACAGATTGATTTCACATAAATTCTCATTTGACCTAAGCAGGTGCTGCTTACAGGCACATGGCAGGCAGAAGTGGAGGGTCTATAGGAAGACAGAGGACAGAAGAGCCTACCACGGAGTAAGGGACTGACAGGGCACAGAAAGGATCTAGGCTACAGAAGCACTTAGAGGTCAGGCCACAGAATAAAAGCCTTGTGATTAATTAACCTGCCCATGATTATTGGAGGGAACCCTGGACAAGCCAAGTCTACCCTGAGAAGCTGTGCATCAGAAAAGTGTACTCAGAGAGGGCAAGCACTAAGACACATTTCAAACACAGCAGTGGGCCGGCCAGCCCGTGCCAGGGATGCTGAGCTCCCATCCTCACTCCTCTTTTCTGTTCTGCAGGCACTCCTTATTCTGTCTGCTCTGCAGCCATCCATCTTCTCAGTCTTGGCCAGTGGCGGGCAGATTGCTTGTTCACCTCCCTTTTCTTCTAAAATCAGGTCTCAAGGTAAGCACATGGGATTTCCTAGTCTATTCCAGGATGGGCAGGAGGGGGAGGTCTGAGAAGAGAGGATCTTAGATTGGAAGTAGGGCTAACCACTCTCAGAATATTCAGTGTTCTGCTTAGAGTATTGAGAAAGAGACCTCCAAGAAATCTAGCAGAGGCTCTGAGTCTATGACCTCTCTGATCACACAGACAGCTGCAATCCCGCAGCTTGAGGCCCAGCCCTGATGATCAACCCAGGAAGCCATGGGTTCAATCCTCAGCTCCTGAAAGAGGAATAGGTGTGGTTAGGAAGCAGAGAGTCATGATGATAAAACATGCAAAAGAAATGTTTAATGCTAGCCTCAAAGTTCAGGAGGTAGAGAGCCAAGTTCTGGTTCTGGCTCTATTGTCAACTTGCCATGTTACTTGTGACAACTTAATATCTCTAGGTCCTGGTTTGAGGATAAATTAAGAGAAACTGCTGTCCAACTCAAATGCCAGGGCTGGTATGGGATACCACCTCTGTTAAGTTAGAATAACCTATATTTTGTCCCATGCTGCAGTGATGAACTGCCACCTCCTCATCCTCGAGAGTTTTCTGATCACTGTGCTGACACGAATATATTACCGAAGGAAAGATGACAAGCTTGGATATGAACCTTTCTCTTCTCCAGACCAGGATCTGAACCTCAAAGCCTGAGGTGAATGGCTTGGACAATGAAAGAGACACTGTATTCATTAGATGGGCACAGATTTCTTTACTGTTCTTCAACCTTGACCAAATGGGGATTGATTCTATTTTCAGCGCAAGCTGGCAAATGATGTGTGCTTGACTGTAGAGATGAATCAGAACTATGCGATAGGATGAAATTGTTTTGGATCTTGCCTGAGGAAGGTATTTTAAGCTTAATAAACAGGATGGAGTTTGATTTTCTACAATTGGGCACATTGCCTCCGTGGGTGCCACTATTAGCCCATCAAGATTGTATATTAAAAGGTTACTCTGAGCTTTCCCAAAGCAAATGAAAGGGGGAAGAGTGTATGATAGTTTTCTTGGTATAATAACAGGAATAGAACTCAGCCAGGCAAAACAGTATGATCCCAAAGTCTCAAAGAAACAAGGCTTCTGAAGAACAGATGGAAGGTGTTTTCTTCCCTTACAGATGTGTCAGTAGGGCACTGATGACATTAGACCTGGGAGATCTAGATCAGCCTCCCTTTGTGGGCCAATGGCTTTTTGAGTCTTCTGTACCAAGCTGCAAAAGGAATTGCAATGATATGGGCATGCAATGATTCTGAGGAGACAAATTAGGATGCAAAAGTAAAGGAACTGATCATACAGGTAAAAGTCTCAAATACATAAAATATATAATACACATGTATACCAAGTCAAAACATATAAAATGAAACATTAGGTAAAATCACTTTGCCTTTATTTGGCTAATGACAAAAGCCAAAATAACTGAACAATAACAATTTAATAACACTCAGACAGAAAAAAAAAATACTGAACACCGATTAAGGAAAACGTCCTTGTGGACACCAGCACTGGTGATGGGGCCAACGTTTACACCAAGGCCAGTATTTCTTTCCAACACTCTTCTCAGGATCCACAATACAAAACAACTCAACCAATCAAATCTTTGTGTTCAAAACAGTCAGTGTCTCCCTAAGAATAGTGGGAAAGCCCACTTGAAAGCTAAGAAAACAGAACTGCAGTCATTTTAATGTTAAACCAACTACTTTTGTTTTCTACCCCAATCTAAGTACTAACATCAAACTTTGGCAGACAGAGTATCTTTCTTCTTTCTTTTCAAGAAAATTAACATTTAATAGTATAATCCCCAAAACATGTTCTACTTATTTGCAAAAATAATAGCTAGGGACCAGTCTTTATCCCATGACAATCTATTCCATGAGAGAAAACAAGAACAATCATTGTATGACCTTGAAAAATATAACTTTAAAAATACTTATATTGATAAGCTTGAAAAAAATACCATTAGTTAAAAACATTGTTAAGGGAGCTTTTCTCCTACCTGCATTGGTTCAACTTCTGGTGATAGTTTGCTGACAGAACATGTAAAAGCTATGGCTTTTAGGAAATTAAAAAAAAGCAGCAAGATAGACTTGATTTGGAAGGATTTTAGATATAGGGTTTGAAACAGGATTAATAAGGCAATGAGCTCCAGAAAGACAAAAGCTGCCCATAAGTCAAGAAAGAATAAAAAGCACTGTGAAGAATCATTGTGGATGGAATATTCAAAGACTTCCTGGACAGCTGTGTGGTCACAAATAAGAAAAATGTAACTCAGATGCTGCCTGCAATGTTATCAGTGATCAGAAAAGGTCAAAAGCTCTCTTGACCTCCCTCAAATTTTTTCTCTTATTCGGGACTTTCGACCTCTTCACATCCCCAACCTTCTTACCCAAGCCTCATCAAAATAATGGTCTTTGGCTCTAGTGATCAGAAGCAGCTGGAGCAGTACAAATGACCCATTTCTACTCCTCTAAAATTTCAACCTCTACCCTTCAGTGCTGTGGAGTCTAGTGTATGAAAAAAACAAACTTTCTGCCCAGCTCATCTCAAGGTAACTGATGAAATGGCACATCCTCACCACTGGCTACAAGGCTTCTGTCTCCCTTCTCCTTCTATTACAGAGAGAGGCTATAAGGCCAACCAACTTCTTAGGCTCTCCCATTTCTGCCACATTTGGCCTATTCAGGCTGACAGCTTTGCTTGTGCAATTTAGGGTTTAAGTAATATTAAAATTAATGTTAAAAATTAATATTAACAACACTAATATTTAAAGATTTACAGATCACACACACGGTTGTGGAATGCGAATCTCTAACCTCATTTAATTAGGCACAAATGATCAAATAATGCATCATCCCAACAACTTCCTCCACCCACCCACCGTTGTCCAGCACGTAGGATCACATTTATCCCAAAGTACCTAGCATGCTATGCCATAAAGTTTTTTGCTTTCAGTCAAAATTTCACGGAGATATACTGTGTTAGGAGACTGAGGCCACAGAGGCTCACCAGAAGGGGTGAGAGTTTTCCGACAACACGTACACATGCCAGTGCTGGCAGTCTCATGGAGCTTGTTGGCCTAGACGTCATACTCCAAGGACAGGATGTGCCCAAAGCAGCCCATCTACAGAGCAGAGAAGGCAGGCCAAACATTTGGGACCCAGACAATACCTGTGAGGAGTGACTGCAGGGAGGAAAATCACATTTGGATTGCCTCCCTTTCCAAATATACTTGGACATGTATTTTGAGAGAAAATGTAGGTGGGTTTCAGTGGTGATTTCACCATTTTTCTATCAACAGAAATGGGCAGAATTCCCAAAAAGGGAAGACTGAAGCAGAAAAGTTAAAATATATGATCCTACAAAGCTGGTATTGTAGGAAAACATTAACTTCAACAGTTTCAAAAAAAGGATTTCAAGCCAAAGCCTGTGTAAACTAGATTTGATAGTAAAAATAGCACTTCATGAGAAGAGTTAGAAATGTAATTTTCATGGGCCATCAGGACAGCAAGAGGTTCACTCTGTTTATTCCTCTACTCTGCTGCATTCTGCTTCTCTGGATGATCTGAGTTTTAAGAACCTAGGTAGTCCTGCTGTGCAGGCAGGCAGTAACTCTAGCCACTGGCCCTCAGGCATAAGAGCAAGTTTTACCAGAAAGTGTTCAGGAAAGGGATTATGAGATGCTCACAACCTTAGCAGAGGGGCAAAGATAAAATGTGGTTTTCTCAGCTGAAAACACTAAAACTCCACCCCCACAAGGGGTATTTATGAGTGATGAGATGGCCCTGGACAGAAGCAAATTTCCCCTGAACCTTATGATATGATAAGGATTAGGATTATGATAGATAATGATCTGCTAGGTCATGTGTTGTAGGATGCTACAAGCTGAAAAGGAGCTCATGCTCAACAGCAAGTGCTTAAGCTTCAGCATTCTCTGATGTGAAATTTAAGTGGTGAATCCCCTGGGCAACGTAAAAGGGAGATGGGGGCAGGCAGAGGGAGAGGGAGGGAATCTACCACACTCTTATAATGTGAGCCACTGGAGACTTGCTAGAGGGGCAGTGATGTGAGTCCCTGCCAGATGCCAACTCCCTGGGGAAAAGAAACACCTCATGGAGCACTGGTTCCAGTCAAGGATACTATTACAAGGGGAAGAGGTCAAGATAGGGCTTTAAAAAGGGGTGTGTTTCCTTATGCTTTTGCACCTATGTTCTCTGCAAACCTCTCTCAATATTCAATATGGTTATGAGCAACATGGATTAACAGATCATGTTGAAACTGCAGACATTTACAAAGTATCCTTTGTAAAAAGCTAGGAAATGAGTATTAAGACAGGAGTAGTAGGGCTAGGGACTTACTCCCAGAGGAAAATTAAACTGACTTTGTATAGGTTTGAGTATTGTCCAACTCCCCTCCTCAATCAGAGTAAACCTGAAAGTGTTCCTCCCTTTAAAGGCAGGAAGAATTTAAAGATTACAAAAAAGAGATTGACAAGAGCTCCCAAATAACTGGGCAACAGAATTTTCTGAGAGATGAACACAGCATAGAAACCGCAGCTGATGCCATGTGGTCTGGTTCCATCCCCATCAGTGTCTTCATGGACCCCATTGGGTCCAACAAGAAACTCCTCAGGGAGTAAGAAAAGTCAGACTCAGATCTCCTTCTTCCCACAGCCACACGGACACACGTGCCAGCAGTATACATTGGGGATTTGTGGCCGTTACTCAGCTTTTAGCTTTTTAAAAAAAGGAAACCAAGATTATGGTATTTCCCCTCCAAATCGCCCATCAGCATGGCTCACTGCCTGAAGGAGTTGGCAAGACAGTTTGCCTGAGAATAGAAGGCAAACACTACGGTGTATCAAGAAGAAAAGGCCTCTGGGTATTACACCACTTCCTTCTGCCCACTCCTCGGGGGCAAAAAATTAGTTCTACTTACTACGTTTGAAAGACTAATTTTTAAAAAATTAATAAAAATGACAATTTCCCTGTCAAGAGCACATGAACATAAACAGTAAAGCAAAGTCCATGGGGAGGGGATATGAATGCAGAACAGGCTTCTAAGATGTAGTTAGCCTCCTTCTTGGTGGGGATGGGTGATGTCTCTCCGAGGACAGGCTGTCTGGTCCCCCCATCCTAAGTCCTCTTGCCCCAACTGTCTTTCCTTTGTAGCTGTCCTTAGGATTAGTGTTGGGATCACAATCTGGAATTCAACAGAGAGCTTCTGAAGGTTGGGACAGAGGGAGGGGAGGAGAAAGGAGAGATGAAAATTTAGTCTTCTTCATCCTCACTGATATCATAGGCTGCAGACTTGTGTCTGGAGAGGTTTGTTGGGGAGGAAGGCGGGGAAGTCTTGCCAGAGAAGGGCCACCGGAAAGAGGGAGAGGGGGAACGTTCACGAGTGGGGCTGTTGCTGGGACTCTGCCTTGGACTGATGGCCTGCAGCATCCGGCCTTTCCCCTCTTTCAGCATATGTTTCTGGGGAGACCAAAAGGAAGAGTTAGAAGAAACCTATGGATCCTACTAACCAACGGAGGAGATCTGAGACTTCAAATTATCGTGAGTGCCCTCTGTAATGTCAAAAGTGACCAAGTAAGCCACAGATACAATTCTAAGCAATTTCTTAGTCAAAGTGGTTATGCTAGACTACATGTCTAAGGGGTCCCACCTGTTATCCACTGTCACCCAATCTTTGACTTCTATGTCAAAGGAATTCTTAAAAAGCTACTTGGTCTGTAGTCTAGGTTCTAGGCAAAAACAAAGGAATTAACTCAGACAAAAGGGTATCTACCTTAGTTTTGGGGATTTTCTGAAAATTCTATGTTCTCCATGAATAATCTATTCTGGCATCCAAGCACCCCCACAGCCAGATCATCTCTGATATCCTAGGGCTCATGTGCTAATAGCTACACATGCACCTCTTATCTAGCTCAAAAAGACCTTGCCTATTCCTCAAGGACAGAACTCCCACCTTACCCAGCAATCCTGCAGTGGCTGCTTGTAGTCGAGGCAGTGTTTTTTTTTTTTTTTTTTTAAACTGTTCTTTGCTCTTTCCTTTCCTTCTATCCAAAACTGTAATGTAGAAACAAGCTAGGCAAGGTTACTCACTTGTCACCATATTTGGAGGTTTATAGAGAGCTGGCAAAATTAGGCGAATGTATAACCACTTTCTGTAAAGATTTTTAAAACCTTTCTGGGGATAGTTGAAATATAGTTCTGCCCAATAAAGGGAACATATTAGATAACTTCTTATTGTCAATGTCCCTTTCTGCTCAAGGATTCTATAGTTCCTTTCACAGCATAAGAATTCCCTAGATTTTCCTGAATTTCCCTAAATAGCCCAGCAGGAAGGAACATACCAGCGCTCCTTCTGGACCAAACATTTCCAGGAAACTTCCAATGAATTCTCGGGATTTCTCTTCCCATTTCTGAATGAGGTCAATGCTTTTTTCTTCCACCTTCTGAACAAATTCCTTTGACTTTTCCTCCACATCTTTCACTTTCTTCTTTACTTTGTCAACTCGCTCCTGTAAGTGGTATTTCTTCTCCTGGATAAAGAAATAACTGTTTTGAGAAATAATACTCACTCTGACCTTCCATACCAAGGGGAAGGAAAAGACTTGGTTTGGTACTCTATTTAGACACTCCTTTCGGTCTTGAGAATTTCACTTTACTTTAATATATCCCATATTTCCCTACCATGGTAACAGAAAAGATATGCTCTGGATGGTCATCCTAAGTAAAAGTGTAATAATTCTAAGATTGTAGAGCCCAGGACTAAACTAAATGCACAGGGTAAGCCCAGTAACAGAGTGGCATATACCAAACAAACTCAGATTTTTAAGACAAAACATTAACTTGGAAGATAAACATGCCCAACAAAACCCAAAACCCCATTCTAGACAGAGATGTATATGTATAGGGAGGGAGCACCAAGATCACTGTACAGTACTGCCAACAACAAGTCAACTCTAACAGGTTGAAAAAGAAAGTAGTAGACCTTTTACTTAATTCATTTATTGTGCTAAAATTTTCCCTCCATCACTGGCTTATTCTATGACTACAGAGAAGTTTTTTTTTTTTTAACATCTGGAGGTCTGTTTGCTCATTCGCAAAGTAAGGATGATACTCATTGGTCCTGTCAGCTGCCCTAAAAATAAGGGAAAATTGTATGAACCCTCCCAAAGGGAGGGAAGGAGTCTTCAGCCAAATGAAAAGTGTTCTCATTTTCAGATCATAAAGGGGAAGGGGAGTATGTTTAGGATTCTTAAATACCTGAAAATAAATTCTGCAGTGTAACAACAGTGTAACAGTAGCCAGCGTTTATCTGCACAGATAAATCAATTTAGATGAAACTATTTTACCCATTCATAATTCACAGAGCTGGGAACAAATGAGGGAGCATGGTAAATTACTCACGTATACAAGACACAGCAGCTTTCTTCTTTTTAAATCAAGTTTACTGAGGTATAATTTATATACAAAATGTACAGCAGTTTGTTTCTAAGGGCAATATTAAGCTAAGATAAACTTGCTTTCATAATCAAATTTTAAAAGTTAGTTCCATGTGCCTTGAGAAGTTGCATGCAAAATGCTGTGTGTTACTATCCACACAGGGAGAAGATCCATAGTTTGCATCAGATTTATAAAGACCATACAATTAAAAAAAAGTTAAGAACTACTGTTTTAAATGTATTCAATATAAACACTGTACTTTGTAAGTTATACATTCTTATTTAATTGGCTGTATGTCCTTATATCAATGTTGTGATACTAGACCATAAAGGCAGATAATGCTTCTTTTTATAGAACAGATACATCCAAATGCTCTTTGTAAAAAGCCTGGCATAGTACTATGTGCAAAGAGGTATCCACTGAGCTTTTGGAGGTGATAATAAGAGCAGATTGAAGAGCAAGTTTAACTTAGACAAAGTGAGAGGCCACATGTCCTATAGGGCCAGGGAACTCTGGGATGAGGTTAGAACTTACATTGATAAAGCTGACATTGAGTTCCTTTGCTGTGTAGCCCCTCTGGAGGTTCCTCCTGGCATACACATCATAGTCACGGACAATTCGAGTGATGATGTCTGATGTGGAGATACCTTCTGTCCTCTGTGTTGGAGCAAACATGCCTAACCCAAAAACACAAATACTGTGATACTCTGAATAGCTCAGGCAGTAGGACTAGATGGAAACTGGGAGCCACAGTCCTTTCCTATCCTCAAAAAGCAGAGTCTGCTATTACTAAGTACAGTCTGAGATACTGACATACAGAAGGAACACTGAATGAAGGGTTAGGAGTAAGGAAATGTCCTAATATTAAGAAAAGAATGGGGCTGGAGAAGGGTTTCTTGAAATTAAAAAGACAACAAAAGTAGATGTTTAGACTGAGAACTGATGGATATGATGCTATGCTCACTTTAACCTCTTATCCAAAGTGTGACCTAAAAGTGGATGTTGAATTTCTCACTGTATAAATTTTCCTCTGTAGTGATGTGATTGAATATGTCATTATTCTGGAGACTCCATAAAATGAGGATGCACATCACCTTACTCACCTGCTTCCTTGATGTGCTTATAAACATCATCACTCCCAGCAGAAGAATAAGGGATGTCATCATGAGCCACAAAATCAATCTGAAAATAAGGAAACATCATTAAAACTCAGGATAACTGCTACTTAGAAAGAACCAGGCAACACTCTGTGGCCCAGAAAAAGGGCCACAAGGTGAAGCCAGGCCTCAAATGAACTTTTCTCTTTGTCTCTCCTTGCTCGGCTCATAAATTTCACAATTCTTTTACAAGTGATCCAACCTAACTGTTTATGGATCATAAACATGAAGTTAGCCAGTTTCTCTTCTAGTTGCTCCTCCTGGTTCCTGGAAGTGCTACCCTCACACTGAATACCAGTCACCACGGTGTGGGAAATAGGCCTGGAGGATTTTGTGGTATGCTAGCTAGTGGATGGAGTCAAGAAAAGAAGAAAAGAAACCTCCCTATCCTCCTGGCTGTACAAGCACTGGTCAAACACAGTTTCTAAAAATATGAGAAAGAAGTCACTTCTTTGTTAACTAGTTTCTCTCTAAGTCTGTGAGGTAAATGGGAACATAAAAATAGCAACCAAGAGCCCCATAAAAGACCTTTAGGTCTCAGATTTATCACTTTACTACTGTCAATAGCTCTTGCACTGGGATCAACAATCTTTCTAAACCTCAATTACTCCTTCTTGAATAGGCCGTATCTCCTTTGTTAATATAATTGCTAATACCACTATACAGCTCCAAGAAGCCATTGTAATGTTACGCTCATCAGGACTATGTCAGGAACTCTCAGCTAACATATCAATTACCCATGAACAATTTGTCAGGGACACAAAGGCAGCAAAGTGAAAATAAGAACGGTGAGCAAGCCAGACTCGTGACTGACGATATACTACAAACAAGGAGAGAAAAGGGAATCTGGGAGTCCCTCTAACCTCTTCTGCCTGGGCCTGCCTGGCCATGTTGCTGAGAATAATCTTGCTCTTCACCTTTGGTACCACTGGCTGCTAAATGTTGATGCAGAAAAGCTACAGAACTATAAAAGGTCTGTCCAAATCCTAAATAGTTGTAACAAATATCCCTTAGCTTCAGGCTTACCCAAATACTGCTTTTGAAGCACTTTGGCTACTTTTTATTTCCTGTCTCACTGGACAATTTACTTTTAACATTCTACACACCACTGTAGAGAACTGACAACATGCTTGCTGGTTCCTCAAGCTTGAGGGCCTCCAACCGGACCTGGTAAGTTCTTCTCAGCTATAAACCTGGTAAGTTCTTCTCAGCTATAAACCCATCTTTTGTAGGAAATCTGCTTTTTTAATGTGGGAAAATAAAAAGGAGATAAGGATTTTTATAATACCAATTCACTGAGACAAAGTGAGAAACATCCCTGGTTTCTGACCCCACATAATTTCTAGACTGAAATTAAAAGTCTTGAAACTAAATTTAAGCCAATACAAGATAAGTCCATGTTTCTATATCTTATTTCCTGGAATGTGAGCTCCTTGAGAGCGTGGAAAAAAAGCTATGACCAACCTAGACAGCATATTAAAAAGCAGAGACATTACTTTTCCAACAAAGGTCCATCTACTCAAAGCTATGGTTTTTCCAGTGGTCATGTATAGATGTGAGAGTTAGACTATAAAGAAAGCTGAGTGCTGAAGAATTTATGCTTTTGAACTGTGGTGCTGGAGAAGACTCTTGAAAGTCCCTTGGACTGCAAGGAGATCCAACCAGTCTATCCTAAAGGATATCAGTCCTGAATATTCATTGGAAGGACTGATGCTGAAGGTGAAAGTCCAATATTTTGGCCACCTGATGGGAAGAACTGACTTATTTGAAAAGACCTTGATGCTGGGAAAGATTGAAGGCGGGAGGAGAAGGGTACGACAGAGGATGAGATGGTTGGATAGCATCACCGACTCAATGGACATGAGCCTGAGTAAACTCCGGGAGTTGGTGATGGACAGGGAAGCCTGGTGTGTTGCAGCCCATGGGGTCGCAAAGAGTCAGACACAACTGAGCTACCGAACTGAACCGAGAGCATGGCTGGGGCTAGGTATACTCTAAAGAGGCTGGTACACTACGAGGATGTACACATCTATGGGGGAAAGAGTGGGGGTGCATAGAGGTTAAATTTCTAGCCCTGCTAGAGTGTAACCTGGTTATTTGGCCTCTCTGGCCCTGTTCTCATATGTAAAGTGGAAATAACTAATAACTACCCAACAGGACTTTCATGGGGAACAAATGAAATATAATGGATGTAAAAGCGCCTCTAAACCATCAAATCCAATAAAAATGTCAGGGATGACTATTATTAGAAGTAATAACATCATCATCTCTTTTATATTAAATTTACAGAGAAGGTAGAAATAAAATAAAGCTAGTGGAAAACTAGCCCAAGTACCAGAAGCCTTCAAAATTGAGGGAATTACAAAACAGGGAATGGGAACATGTACTCAGTTTCTTACCCGGTGTTCTGCCAGGAACTCTGGTGTCAGGGTCCAGGGGGCATTCCTCACCACCTCATCCACATAGCGGCAGTGCTGCACTGCATCATAGCGCTCATTTTCATTCATCACGGTGAAGCCTTTGAAGTTGTGTGTTAGCTCATCACTGCAAACTGAGTTCACCACATCATAAGGTTATAAGTCAAAGTCCCCTCTGCTTGCTTAACCACACCTCGGTCACTAACCTCTACCATTTCCTAGGATTGTAACCAAGCACCCCACTTGGATAACAATACTCTAAATGTACCTCAGTCTGGATAACAATGCTTTCTAATCCAAGATACACCTTCGGGAGCAATACTCACTATGTTCACACTTTGGAAAGGAGAAGATACAACAGAAGACTATGATCTTTGGCTTTGAAATGAACCTACTGTACATTTCTGCATCAATGAACAGTTTAAAAAAAAATGGTTTCCTATCAGACTGGAAAGTATCAGTTGCTCAGTCATGTCCGACTCATTGTGACCCCATGGACTGTAGCCCACCAGGCTGCTCCTCTGTCCATGGGATTCTTCAATCAAGAATACTGGCATGAGTTGTCATTCCCTTCTCCAAGGGATCTCCCCAATCCAGGGAGCAAAGCTGGGTCTCCCACATTGAGGGCAGCTTCTTTACTATCTGAGCCACCAGTTAAGCCCTATTAGCCTGGACTGGACCACATAACATTTGCTTAGCAGACTTTTGTACTTCAGCTGATTCAGAATGATAAACTGAGAGGCTTCCCAGGTGGTACAGTGGTAAAGAATCTGTCTGCCAATGCCAGGAGATGCAAGAGATGTGGGTTCGATCCCTGGGTTGGGAAGATCCCCTGGAGAAGGGCATGGCAACCCACTCCAGTACTCTTGCCTGGAAAATACCATGGACAGAGGAGCCTGGTGGGCTAGAGTCCACGGGGTCACAAAGTCACACACCTGAGCATGCACAGTACACATACAAACATACAGAGTCATGTTAGGGTGATAAACTGAAATCTAAAGTAAATGCTATTTTAAAGTAGGCGATAGGGGATCAGACTGCAGAAACCAGCCAAAACCAGTGAGATAAATCCTGGACATCTCAAGTCAATGAGCTTAGAGCATCTCTCTCCAGGTTTATACAGTTCAGATTTTAGATACTTCATGTTCTTCATATGCTTCACATTTTAAAAAGGCAACACTATATCCTTCATTTAAAAACCAAAATAAGAGTGAATGTACTCAGGTTATAAAGACAGGAGAAAAAGGGCTACTATAATTTTTTTCTGGACAGCACCTAAGTCAGTAGGTGTTTTCTTACCTCCCACAATGAGGTATGTATTAGGGAAAAGGTTCTTTGCTTGCATCAGAGCCCGGGCATGACCAGAATGAAATAAGTCAAATATTCCATCTGCATAAACTCTCACAGGCCGTTCACCTAAATCCAAAGGAAAGAATTTATCAGACAAACACACTGACTCAATATGTCATATTTAACAAATGGAAATGGCACTGTGTGACTGTTCAATTCTTGCACAACTCCCTTTTAAGGTGTTCTCTGGCTACTCACCTTAATTTGGGGTGTTTGGGGATTGTAAGGAATAACATCACAGAATTCCACAGACTCTCTTGGCATTATAGCCACGAACTCTCTTTGTCAGCCTGGGTTTACCAAATTGATCAGGTAATTGAGTTTCTTGATTATGTTTTCTTGAAGTTTTTTAAGAAGTGAAGGGAAGAGTTATACAAGAACTATATCTAAAACTTTAAAATCATCATTTTTGGTTTATATTTAAACTTCAGTTATGTTTAAACAGACTATAATTAAACTATAGTCTTGGCTGCCGGCTCTCATTTTCAAGCTGCTGTGATTACTAATGACTAACATTTTGCTTGAAAATAAAATACTTTGCTTTGAAAGTAAAGAGTGATCCAGAGGAGTGAGACTGAAAAAGAAGGAAGGTAAGCACCAGTTGTCAATCTATTGCTTCTCAGTCCCAGATTCACCCTCACTATCTGCTCTGTGGTAACAGATGGAATTTCTTCAAGCATTTCTCCTTGATAGTGAATATGTTACACCTTCTCAGTATACGGTGATTTAGAAAATACTTGAAAATCATATATAAATACTTTAGGACTTTATATTAGAGCTTTTCCTCTTTTCCTGTCCATTAGTGAAAATAATAAATGACTATCAACTTATTTTTAGTGGTAGTGGACTGTGAAAGAAAACGCAGGAAATGATTTCCTGGGGTACAAGGCTAATTCTAAAGTCAAGTAAACACACTGAGAAAGAAATTGATACAGTTGTTCATCATGCTTCAAATGATAAATCTAATGAGTCCTAGGCAACCTATTTCCACTACATGAATAAAAGAAGAGTTGTTTTACTGTAGCAGCAAAAAAGAACAGTAGGAACATGTGCATTATTTTTGGAAAGAAGTGTCAGAGCCTTATCAAATACACCATACTGAAGGTAGGGATAAGATACATCTCCTTCCTGCCTTGAGGACAATGAATCAAGAGAGAGGAAGCTGGTTCTCAGGAGGCTTATGGACTTTTCTTTATAGATAGCTTTATCCATAAATGAATAGTTTTTAAATTGAGAAATCATACACTGCTGATAGAAATATAAACTGGTAAAACTTTTAAGAAATGAAATTAGGCAATATCTGTCAAAAGACAAAGGACAAATGTTTATACCCTTTAGTCCAGCTATTCCAATTCTAGGAATTTATCTCATGGATATGTTTGTAAATATGTATGCAGATTGCATTATTCACTGCAGCACTCTTTGTAATAGCAAAACTTTGGAAACAACCTAAACTTCATTGGAAGACTATGACATGATCCACCCACTAAAACTGTGGGAAGACTTTGCTTATATTATTTGCTTAGATATCCATAGGAAATTGGCAATACTGGTTGCCTGCAAAAGGGATACTAGGTGGATGTGAGATAGTAGTGAGAGGAAGACATTTCACTCTGTGTCCTTTTTCAATGTTAGGTCATGGGAACGCATCGATTTTATAGGAAGTAAAATTTTTAAATAAATACACCAATACAACAAAAAACGGAGAAATAATATGATGGATTTAGGAGTCAGAAAAAGTTATAGCTTAAGCTTGCCAACAAGCTACATTCCTATGTAATCTTAATCTCTTTAAGTATCAGTTTCCTCACCTACAAAACAAAGCAGCCCCCGCCCAATCTGAGTAGTATAGTCTCTCTTCAACATCCTAGAAATCATGACCATGAAGCAACTAACATACTTCTATCTTTCCTAAACAAGTCCAGAGTAGTTATGATCTCACTTTATTTGATCCTAAAAGACAACAGATAGAATATAAAACTTGAGAATATTGTGCTGGTGTTCTTTCCATTAGTATATAACAAGGGCAAAGTGAGATGAGGAGATTTAGCTCAATAAACACACTTCCTGGAGAGTGCCAGTAGGACAGAATGCTGTTAACACTGAGTGGCTATTTGCCAGCAGTTAAACATCCACATCAGGAAGTTCACGGTTCACATATTGCTTGAAGCCTGGCTTGGAGAATTTTGAGCATTACTTTACTAGCGTGTGAGATGAATGCAATTGTGTGGTAGTTTGAGCATTCTTTGGAATTGCCTTTCTTTGGGATTGGAATGAAAACTGACCTTTTCCAGTCCTGTGGCCACTGCTGAGTTTTCCAAATTTGCTGGCATATTGAGTGCAGCACTTTCACAGCAGCATCTTTCAGGATTTGGAATAGCTCCACTGGAATTCTATCACCTCCACTAGATTTGTTCGTAGTGATGCTTTCTAAGGCCCACTTGACTTCACATTCCAGGATGTCTGGCTCTAGGTCAGTGATCACACCATTGTGATTATCTGGGTCGTGAAGATCTTTTTTGTACAGTTCTTCTGTGTATTCTTGCCATCTCTTCTTAATCTCTTCTGCTTCTGTTAGGTCCATACCATTTCTGTCCTTTATCGAGCCCATCTTTGCATGAAATGTTCCTTTGGTATCTCTGATTTTCTTGAAGAGATCCCTAGTCTTTCCCATTCTGTTGTTTTCCTCTATTTCTTTGCATTGATTGCTGAAGAAGGCTTTCTTATCTCTTCTTGCTATTCTTTGGAACTCTGCATTCACATGTTTATATCTTTCCTTTTCTCCTTTGCTTTTCGCTTCTCTTCTTTTCACAGCTATTTGTAAGGCCTCCCCAGACAGCCATTTTGCTTTTTTGCATTTCTTTTCTATGGGAATGGTCTTGATCCCTGTGTCCTGTACAATGTCACGAACCTCATTCCATAGTTCATCAGGCACTCTATCAGATCTAGGCCCTTAAATCTATTTCTCACTTCCACTGTATAATCATAAGGGATTTGATTTAGATCATACCTGAATGGTCTAGTGGTTTTCCCTACTTTCTTCAATTTAAGTCTGAATTTGGCAATAAGGAGTTCATGGTCTGAGCCACAGTCAGCTCCTGGTCTTGTTTTTGCTGACAGTATAGAGCTTCTCCATCTTTGGCTGCAAAGAATATAATCAATCTGATTTCGGTGTTGACCATCTGGTGATGTCCATGTATAGGGTCTTCTCTTGTGTTGTTGGAAGAGGGTGTTTGTTATGACCAGTGCATTTTCTTGGCAAAACTCTATTAGTCTTTGCCCTGCTTTATTCCGTATTCCAAGGCCAAATTTGCCTGTTACTCCAGGTGTTTCTTGACTTCCTACTTTTGCATTCCAGTCCCCTATAATGAAAAGGACATCTGTTCAAGCTGGTTTTAGAAAAGGCAGAGGAACCAGAGATCAAATTGCCAACATCCGCTGGATCATAGAAAAAGCAAGAGAGTTCCAGAAAAACATCTATTTCTGCTTTATTGACTATGCCAAAGCCTTTGACTGTGTGGATCACAATAAACTGTGGAAAATTCTGAAAGAGATGGGAATACCAGACCACCTGATTTGCCTCTTGAGAAATCTGTATGCAGGTCAGGAAGCAACAGTTAGAACTGGACATGGAACAACAGACTGGTTCCAAATAGGAAAAGGAGTACGTCAAGACTGTATATTGTCACCCTGCTTATTTAACTTATATGCAGAGTACATCATGAGAAACGCTGGACTGGAAGAAACACAAGCTAGAATCAAGATTGCCGGGAGAAATATCAATAACCTCAGATATGCAGATGACACCACCCTATGGCAGAAAGTGAAGAGGAACTCAAAAGCCTCTTCATGAAAGTGAAAGTGGAGAGTGAAAAAGTTGGCTTAAAGCTCAACATTCAGAAAATGAAGATCATGGCATCCGGTCCCATCACTTCATGGCAAATAGATGGGGAAACAGTGGAAACAGTGTCAGACTTTATTTTTCTGGGCTCCAAAATCACTACAGATGGTGACTGCAGCCATGAAATTAAAAGATGCTTACTCCTTGGAAGGAAAGTTATGACCAACCTAGATAGCATATTCAAAAGCAGAAACATTACTTTGCCAACAAAGGTTCGTCTAGTCAAGGCTATGGTTTTTCCTGTGGTCATGTACGGATGTGAGAGTTGGACTGTGAAGAAGGCTGAGCGCCGAAGAATTGATGCTTTTGAACTGTGGTGTTGGAGAAGACTCTTGACAGTCCCTTGGACTGCAAGGAGATCCAACCAGTCCATTCTGAAGGAGATCAGCCCTGGGATTTCTTTGGAAGGAATGATGCTAAAGCTAAAACTCCAGTACTTTGGCCACCTCATGCGAAGAGTTGACTCATTGGAAAAGACTCTGATGCTGGGAGGGATTGGGGGCAGGAGGAGAAGGGGACGACAGAGGATGAGATGGCTGGATGGCATCTCTGAGTCGATGGACGTGAGTCTCCGTGAACTCCGGGAGTTGGTGATGGACAGGGAGGCCTGGCATGCTGTGATTTATGGGGTCGCAAAGAGTCGGACACGACTGAGTGACTGATCTGATCTGAAACATCCACATTAGGCCAAATCACGCTGAACTTTCTTGGATCAGCCCCAGATGTGCCTCTTGCTCTGTTCAGCCTTTTCCCCAGCACCCCAACCTCTCAATTCTCTATGTCTTAACCCAAGTCTTTGGAAAATCCAGGCTAGTGTATTAATCAACTGACCAGAAGGGGCCACTGTTGAACTAAAAATCTAGGGAGAAAGAACGCGTTTTGCATTCTTTTATCAAGTGGCTATGGGCCAGGATGACTATACCCTTTGACCTACATCTGCTGTTTCAGCACATTATCAAGAGCAACTGCTTTCACTTTCAAAAATGGTCTTGATTTGGATTATAAATTATAGTCTTTGCACTACTTCTAGACTAAATAACTAGATGTTCTCCTTTAAACAGAAAAGACCTGGGTTTCAATTTATTATTTCTTTTAATATATTCTCTCAAATAGCTACCATTGAAACATTTCATCTTTAACAGATTTCCATTGCCCTTCAGACTCTTGCCTTTTTATTCTTTTCTAAAAGTGAAAAAAGTCCTTTTGTCTTCTAAAAGAGACAAGAATAGGAAGTCAAGAGATACGTAGAGTAACAGGCAAATTTGGCCCTGGAATACAAAATGAAGCAGGGCAAAGGCTAACAGAGTTTTGCCAAGAGAATGCACTGGTCATAGTAAACACCCTCTTCCAACAACACAAGAGATGACTCTACATATGGACATTACCAAATGGTCAATACCGCAATCAGAATGATTATATTCTTTGCAGTCAAAGATGGAAAAGTTCTATACCATCAGCAAAAACAAGATCAGGAGCTGACTGTGACTCCTTACTGAAAATTCAGACTTAAACTGAAGAAAGTAGGAAAAACCCTAGACCATGCAGGTAGACCTAAATCAAATCCTTTACGATTATACAGTGCAAGTGACAAATAGATTCAAGGGATTAGATCTGACAGACAGAGTGCCTGAAGAACTGTGGATGAAGGTTTGTGACACTGTACAGGAGGAGATGGTCAAAACCATCCCCAAGAAAAAGAAACACAAAAAGGCAAAATGGTTGTCTGAGGAGGCCTTACAAATAGCTGAGAAAAGAAGAGAAAAACTTCCAGATGTTCAAAAGGTAAAGGAGAAAAGGAAAGAGATACCCATCTGAATGCAGAGTTCCAGAGAATAGCAAGGAGAGATAAGAAAGCCTTCCTAAGTGATCAATGCAAAGAAACAGGAAAACAAAAGAATGGGAAAGACTAGAGATCTCTTCAAGAAAATTAGAGATACCAAGGGAACATATCATGCACAGATGGGCACAATAAAGGACGGAAATGGTACGGACCTAACAGAAGCAGACAATATTAAGAAGAGGTGGCAAGAATACACAGAGGCAATATACAGAAAAAGACTTTAATGATCTAGATAACCACACAGTGGTGTGATCACTGACCTAGAGCCAGACATCCTGGAATGAGAAGTCAAGTGGGCCTTAGAAAGCATCACTAGGAACAAAGCTAGTGGAGGTGATGGAATTCCAGCTGAGCTATTTCAAATCCTAAAAGATGATGCTGTGAAAGTGCTACACTCAATATGCCAGCAAATTTGGACAACTAGCAGTGGCCACAGGACTGGAAAAGGTCAGTTTTCATTCCAATCCCAAAGAAAGGCAATGCCAAAGAATGTTGAAACAACCACGCAACTGCACTCATCTCACACACTAGCAAAGTAATGCTCAAAATTCTCCAAGCCAGGCTTCAACAGTACATGAACTTCCAGATGTTCAAGTTGGATTTAGAAAAGGCAGAGGAAGCAGAGATCAAATTGCCAATATCCACTGGATCATCGAAAAAGCAAGAAAATTCCAGAAAAACACCTACTTCTGCTTTATTGATGATGCCAAAGCCTTTGACTGTATGGATCATAACAAACTGGGAAATTCTTAAAGAGACTGGAATACCAGACCACGTGACCTGCCTCCTGAGAAATCTGTATGCAGGTCAAGAAGCAACAGTTAGCACTGGACATGGAATGGACTGGTTCCAAATTAGGAAAGGAGTATATCAAGGCTGTATATTGTCATCCTGCTTATTTAACTTATATGCAGACTACATCATGGGAAATGCCGAGCTGGATGAAGCACAAGCTGGAATCAAGATTGCCGGGAGAAATATCAGTAACCTCAGATATGCAGATGACATCTCCCTTATGGCAGAAACCCAAGAGGAACTAACAAGCCTCTTGATGAAAGTGAAAGAGGAGAGTGAAAAAGCTGGCTTAAAACTCAACATTCAGAAAACTAAGATCAAGGCATCCAGTCCCATCACTTCATAGCAAATAGATGAGAAACAATGGAAACAGTGAGAGACTTTATTTTCTTCGGCTCCAAAATCACTGCAGATAGTGACTGCAGCCATGACATTAAAAGACGCTTGCTCCTTGGAAGAAAAGCTATGACCAACCTAGACAGCATATTAAAAAGCAGAGACATTACTTTGCCAACCAAGGTCCATCTAGTCAAAGCTATGGTTTTTCCAGTAGTCATGTATGGATGTGAGAGTTGGACCATAAAGAAAGTTGAGCATCGAAGAATTGATGCTTTTGAACTGTGGTGTTGGAGAGGACTCTTGAGAGTCCCTTGGACTGCAAGGAGATCCAACCAGTCAATTCTAAAGGAAATTAGTCCTGAATATTCATTGGAAGGACTGATGCTGAAGCTTAAACTCTAATCCTTTGGCCCCCCGATGTGAAGAACTGACTCATTAGAAAAGATCCTGAGGCTGGGAAAGATTGAAGGCAGGAGAAGAGTATGACAGAGGATAAGATGGCTGGATGGCATCACTGACTCGATGGACATGAGGTCTGAGCTATCTTCAGGAGTTGCTGATGGATGGAGAAGCCTGGTGTGCTGCAGTCCATGGGGTCTCAAAGAGTCAGACACAACTGAGCAACAGAACTGAACTGAAAAGAGACAATCTTCTCATCTCTCAAGCCATACTCCTTTTATTTCTATGTAGTGCATTTGCTCCAAGATTACACAAACTTCCCTCTTATACTCTCCCTTAACCTCCCTAAATGAAAACTTGGGGGCAGGGGAGGGATGCCTCTTGAACCAGTTATTGGTTTAAAATTCATTAATGATGGCATGTGTAGATTCTTTATTGGTTTATTTCTTATCTGGTACCTGCATGAAGACAATCAATTACTTGGTTATTTAACATAATACTGAACAGAGAGAATAAGATAAAGGAAAAACCAGAGGTCAAATTGGCAAACTTTATAGGCCAATTTGGGACTATTTGTTCTACCCAAGATATAATCAGTTTGCTGATGGTCTTCTATTATTTATAACTGATGTCTACAAAGAATAACAACACTCCAGGGTGAAAAGAACACAAAGATGGAAAAACTTAGGTTTTAGCTCCAATTCTATCACTAATTATTTGTTTTACTGTAGGGGAAACTTCACTTCTTAATTTCTATGGACCTTTATTCATGTATATAAAATGAAGAGACTATAAAGTATATAATCTCAAAAATGACTTACCTGTAAAATTCCACTATTGTGAAATTTTTAGAAATTAGATTTACTGTTTAGCATTTGTTAATTACAAGTGTCAAAACTTGGAAACAGGATACCTATATATACATAGTTTTATCTTCCACAAATGGTATGTGGCTAGATTAGCAACAAGGTGGGTAATGTAACTAATACGATCAGATCTGGTGAGGTACTGCATTCTCAATGTGTGTCATTAGCATATGAAAAGTCCTTGCCTTCAACAGGCTCTAAGATCACATCGGAATGTGATCCCTGAACTGTCCAGCGGCATTCTTAAGTAGAACCTGCCACCACTACTCTGTCACATACAGCCTGTCTTTACTTGGTGTCATTTTACTCTGCCTCATTAGCCTAGTTATTACTGAAGTAAGAGGAGCCAAACCCAAAACAAATCATGTCATAAATCAGAAGGGTTGTGATAAACATGAGCTATATCTAAACATTCTTCCAAAAGGACCACATTCTCTGGAATTTTGAGGACCTTAAAACCATACTATATACAGATAAGATACAGCCAAGGGGTATTAGGATCCTAGCCTGACACTGCTCAGCATTCATTTCAGTACTTCTAAGTTACAACAGAGAGTAAAGATACTAACACAAATAGTAAGAAGTAACTATAAATATCTTCTATATACTGAAAATATATATAGATTTGTGGCTATAACTACCTCTTATTCCTGAGAGCTTGCCTAGGTTGAGTCCAGCCCTACATTTACAGAATAAAAACCATAGTAATCAAGAAAGAAATGAAAAAGGATTGGGGAAAAAAGGAGAATTGGAGAACTTAAAGAGAAGTAAGGACAGATGCCAACAGGACTTTGTATTCATAACAAATGCTCATGCAGTTTCTGTTTTATTCTTTTTAATGTTCATTGAAGGACAGTTGCTTTACAATGTTGTTAGTTTCTGCTATATAGCAAAGTCAATCAGTTATACATATATTCCCTCTTTTTTTAAGATTTCCTTCCCATTTAGGTCACCAGAGAGCACTGAGTAGGGTTTTCTGTGCTATACAACAGGTTTTCGTGAATTATCTGTTTTATACATAGTAGTATATATAAATCAATCCCAATCTCCCCATTCATTCCACTCTCTCCTCCCCACCAAGTATTCATAGAGTTTGTTCTCTACATCTGTATCTCTATTTCTGCTTTGCAAATAAGTTCATCTGTAACATTTTTCTTGGTTCCACATATAAGCAATACTATACGATGTTTGTTTTTCTCTTTCTGATTTACTTCACACTGTATGACAATCTCTAGGTCTATATCCATGTCTCTGCAAATGGTACTATTTCATTCCTTTCTATGGCTGAGTAATACTCTACTGTATTGATGTACCACATCTTCTTTATCCATTCCTCTGGCGATGGACATTTAAATTGCTTCCAAGTCCTACTTACTGTAAACAGTGCTGCAATGAAAACTAGGATTTGATGATCTCCAAAACCAACTGCCCAAAACAGGGAAAGTGTCTAGGATACATATTAATAATTTATGAGGCCAAAAACTGCTAACTAATGATGTAAACTAAGTATACAAATAAAGAGTGTGGGCTTGGAAAATAATACAGAAAAGTCTTCTTTGGAAAAACTTGGAAAACTATCAATATCAATAAAGATAAAATTAAGTGAAGAGCATCTCCCAACTTGGGATATTTTTGTTGTATATCAATCAGTAGTATCATAGGTAGTGTACAGACTGATAGAAAGGAAAACTTGGGGAAAATTCTGAAGACTATTAAAAATGTGACAGTCTGACATTATCTGGGCCTCTGAAAAAACAGACAGGATTATAAACCAGCTCAAGTTAATATTTTATCCTCTTTGTTCCTCTGTATCTCCAGCTATGATGATAACAGCCCAAAATGTGTATCACTATTTCTCCTAGCTATGACAAAAATACTGGGAAATAAGTATACAATAAGAAGAAACAAATGAAATTTTATGGGGTACATTATCCTCTCAAATAGAATAGCAAGGGAGATGGAAGGAAAACCTCTCTCAACTAGCTTTTCCAGGTAAACCAAGGGAAGAATATAAAGTAGGTGGGTATTTCATAAATACAACTGAATGTTAAAAACAATAGTCAAACAAAAACATAATTCATTATTTACTTACAAGGAGTTCCTCTGCTGGCTTCTTCCATAGTTACCCTGACATAGGGCTTACTAAAGTCTACTTCAATTTCATCAGAAAAAGGCGCTGGCTGCCGTAAACCCTTAAGAGGAAAATGAAGGAAAAGATAAATTCAATAAAATGCTCAAAAAAAATGGTAGCTTGACAGAACAGTTATTAAACATGCTATGATTAAAATTTTTCCTAAATCTTGATAACTTTAAAAAGGAAAAAGATACAAGCATTCCAAAATGACAAGTGAAAGTACAACCTTTTACCAGATGAGCAAATCATGGCATGAAAAATAAATGTCTTGATGGTGATTTCAGCCACCATGGTGGACGGTGGCTGGGAAGCTACACATAGTCCCAACCAACTGGGTCCAGAATGACAGCTCCTCTACCAGATGGTAGAAGAGCCAACCCTGAACTATGTGATGAAATTGCCAAAGTTCACAAGTGCATTTTCTTACCACTTAGTTGAAGTGGTACGGAACTGGGAAGGCAAACAGCTGCCATATTCTTTAAGTAGAATCATCACTGTGTAATGCTTTACACTGTAAATATGTTCTAATTCTCATTTACAGCCCTGTGAGGCAGGTAGTATGATAGTTAATACCCTCAATTTAAAGATGAGGAAAATGAGGTTCAGAGAAGTTATATGAATTGCATATAATTACTCAGAGGCAAAGCTGAAATATGAATACAGGTATGCTCTTTTCCTCTTTGGAGGAAAGTCTTACTTAGGAGTTTTTGTTACATTTATTTCTAAGTATTTTACTCTATTTGATGCTTTTGTAACTGTTTTCTTAATTTTATTTTTGGGTTGTTCCTTGCCAGTATAGAGAAATGCAATTGATTTGTTAAGTGTGTATGTGTATCGGTATGAGTAATTTCAGTTGATTCTCATCTCCTGTGGCTTTGTTAAACTCAATTATCAGTTCGAGCAGTTTGTTTGATAGATTCCTTAGGACTGTCTACATATGAGACCATGTTGTATGTGAATAAAGACAGTTTTACTTATTCCTTTCCAACCTGAATGTCTTTAATTTCCTTTCGTTATCCCTTATTGCACTAGTTGAAACCTCTAGTACAATGGTGAATAGAGATCGCAAGGACAAACATTCTGGCCTTACTCCCAGTCTGAGGGGAGAAGCATGCAGTCTTTCAACATCAAGTATTAAGTTAGCTATAGGTTTTTCTTAGATGTCCTTCCTCAGATTGAGCGATCTCTCTTCCTTTTGTAGTTTATTGAGAGGTGTTTTGGGTTTTGTTTTTTTGGCCATGTCAAGCAGTTTGCAGGATTTTAGTTTGCTAACAAGGGATAGAACCAGGGACACAGCAATGAAAGTACTAAGTCCTAATCACTGGGCCACCAGTGAATTAATTCCTTGTTGAAAGTTTTTTAATGAACAAATGTTGGATTTTGTCACATGCCTTTTATACAATATAGGGACAATCATATTTTGGTTTTTTAAATTAATTATGGTGTATGAGATGCACTGATTTTAGAATGCTAAGCCAATCTTTCATTCTTGAGTGAGATTCTTCTTGATCACACTGTATAAATCTTTTCATATGTTCTGGGATTCAATTTGTTAATATATTATTAGGAATCTTTGCATCTAAGTTTATGAGGGATTTTGAACTATGATTTCTTTTCTTGTTCTATTTTTGCCTGGCTTTGATATCTGGTCTCATAAAATGGATTAGGAAATGTTATCTCCTCTATTTTCTGAAAGTGTATAGGGTTGGTATTACTTCTTCTTCTAATGTTTGATAGAATTCACCAGTGAAGTCATCTGTGTCCAGCTTTGTTTTTGTGGGAAGATTTTCTTAAAGACAATGCAATATTTTTAATTGGGACAGGTCTATTCACATTTTATTTTTTCCTTGGGTCAGTTTTGGCAATTTGGCTCTTTCTAGGAATAAGTCTGTTTCACCTGAATTATCACATTTTTTGGCATGGAGTTGTTCATAATATTCCCTTACAATTTTTTAAATTTCTGTTGGGTTATAGTGATGTTCACTTAGAATTTTAAATTCTACACAGATCACATCATGACTGGGATAAATTCAGAAACTTGGAAGACACTTTTAATTTCAGATAAGGATATATTTTTAAAATAAAGTTTTAAAATGAAAATATATTTCTTTTAAAGATCACTTATATAAACTTAGTTTAAAATATGCTAAAGCTATAAGAAAAAGTCATTTTTAGGAAATTTGTGTGTGTTATCTTTTTTTAGATGTTTTTAAAAAAAGGTTAAGAAAAGACCAGGGAGGGCTTCTCTGGTGGTCCAATGGTTAAGAATCCGCCTTGCAATGCAGGGGACACCAGTTCAATCCCTAGTCCCAGAAGATCCCACATGCTGTGGGGCAACTAAGCCCATGTGTCACAACTACTGAAGCCCACGCACCTCAAGCCTGTGCTCCACAACAAGAGAAGCCACCACAATGAAAGGCCCAAGCACCACAACTAGAGACTGAGCCCCCACTCAACACAACCAGGCCCACACACAGCAACTAAGACCCAGCACAGCCAAAAATAGAATAAAATTTTTAAAAAAGAGTAAAAAGACAAAGATCATAAGAAAAAAAAAGAACAGACCAAAATGTGCGATTTTCTGAAGTAATTAAGAGATTTACTTACAGATTAAATTGAAAAAAACAATTTATCCTCTAAAAGTACTCAAAGAGATATCTGACAGTAATTTGTGTTTCTAAAAGGATATGCTAGTCACAAAATAAGATATATTCTATGATTCCACCTATATAAAGGTCAAAAACAGGCAAAATTAATCTATGGTGAATAGAAACCACAGAACAAAAAAAAAAATCTTGGAAAAGCAGATATTGACTAGCAGGGGTGTGAGGGGGTCTTCTGGATGTACTAGTTATTACATGGATATGTACACATATAAACATTTATTGAGCTGTACACCTAAGGTTTATGCATTCTACTGTATGTAAGTATAACTCAAAAAACAAATGCCATTCAGACATAAAAAGGAATGCAATACTGATACCTGCTACAACATGGATGAACCTTGAAAAAATCATGCTAAGTGAAAGAACCAACCACAAAAGACCACTTATTATATGATTCCATTTATCTGCAATGTTCAGAATTGGAAAGTTCATGGATAGAAAATAGATTACTGGTAACAGTGGGCTGGAAGGGTTGGGGAGAAATGGAGAGTGACTGCTAACAGGTACAGGGTTTCTCTCTGGAGTAATGAAAATGTACTAAAACGTATTATGATGATGGCTACACAGCTCTGTGAACATTTTAAAAAACTGAATTGCACACTCAAAATGTGTGTGTGAATTATAATGGTGTAAGAATTATCACAATGAAGTTGTTTATATAAATAAATGCTTATATATAAAATATATGAAATAGAAAAAATTATGCTTATTAACATTAGTACGTGTAGATGAAAGACAGCCTTACTGTGTTCTCTGAAATAATTCAAATGTCCAACAACTGATGAATGGATAAACATAGTAGTATGTCTATACGGATTCACTTTTAAAAAGGAATGAAGTACTGATAAGCACTATCACCTGGATAGACCTTGAAAACATTGTGCTAAATAAAAGAAGCCAGACATAAAAAAGGCCACATATTATGTGATTATACCAAATGTCTATAATAGGCAAATCCCTAGAGAGAGAAAGTAGATTAGTGGTTGCCAGGGTATAGAGGGAGGGGAGAATGAGGGAATGATTGCTAATGGGTATGGGATTTCTTTCCATGGTAATAAAAATACTCTGGAATTAGACAGTGGTGATTTAGTGTTAAAACCACTGTGAATTTTTAGTGTTAAAAACCACTGAATCGTACACTTTAAAATGATTAAAACAGTGAACTTTGGGCTTCCCTGATGTCTCAGTGGGTAAGAATCTGCCTACAATCAGGAGACATGGGTTTGATCCCTGGGTTGGGAAGATTCCCGAAGGAGAAAATAGCAACCCACTCCAGTATTGTTGCCTGAAAAATCCCATGGACAGAGGAGCCTGGCGGGCTACAATCCAAAGGATGGCAAAGAGGTGGACACAACTGAGCGACTAAGCACAGCACAAAATGGTGAACTTTATGCTATGTGAATTTTACCTTAATTTTAAAAGATACATTAAGTATTCTATCTTTAATAACTCTGTTTCTTCAATCTTCCTTGTAGAAGGCAAATGCAGCTGTCCCTTCTGGCTAGAGTTTGTGCTGAATCGATTCCTCCTAAGTATAGAGAATGAAACCCAAGGTTCTTCAGCTATGGCAGATCAGCAAAACCTTTAACTGTCTAGAGCTGCCTCCAGTTAGAATGAGTAGTATTTAAAAAAACAAAACAAAACAAAAAAACCACCCTATTATTCTCTTCTCAGAGAAAAGTGTCACTAAAAGCTGAAATTTATAAAAGTAGGACCAAGTATTTCTTTGTACCTATGTTCTCCTAAAACAAATCTCCTTTATTTTAACCTCAAATGAATCCTATGAAATATTATAGCTTTCAAGTCTTCTGATTCTCTGGTAGCAAAGTACAAATGAAAGGGCAAGCCTTTAGGACCCGAAAATCGTTAGATCTAAATTCCAGCCCTATCACTTAATAGCAGTGAAATCATGGCAAGCTTCTAAAGCTTTCATCTTCTATAAAATGGAAGGCAGTAAAACCTGCTCCATAAGTTTGTTATGAGGATTAAATAAAATAACATATGCAAAGTAACTAGTACAGTGTTTCACATACAAGTAGTCACTCAACAAATCTACAACATTAGCTCATTCTCTCTTCCATGTTATAGAACACAGGTTTATTTATGCCAACAAAATTAACTAATTTGTATTAATCTAAGAGGTTAGCTTCTAAATGTTATATAAAATTTCTAAGTTTATGCAAATTATAACTAACAGTGCGTGCTAAGTCTCTTCAGTCGTGTCCAACTCTTTGTGACCCTGTGGACTGTAGCCCACCAGGCTCCTCTGTCCATGGGATTCTCCAGGCAAGAATACTGGACTGAGTTGCATGCCCTCTTCCAGGGGATCTTCCTGACCCAGGAATCAAACCCATGTCTCTTATGTCTTCTGCACTGGGAGACGGATTCTTAACCACTAGCCCCACCTGGGAAGTCCATAACTAATAGTATATACTGCATGCATGCAAGCTGAGTCACTTCAGTTGTGTCCGACTCTTTTCAACCCTATGGACCATAGCCCACCAGGCTCCTCTGTCTAAGGGATTCTCCAAGCAAGAATACTGGAGGGGGTTCCCATTTTCTCCTCCAAGGTATCTTCCCAACTCAGGGATCAAACCCGCGTCTCATGTCTCCTGCATTGTCAAGCGGATTCTTTCCCAGTAGTGCTACCTGGGAAGCCCAGCAGTATATACTACTATAGTATAATACTATAACTAATAGTATTATAACTAAAAATTAAAACTTAAAATGATCATCATTATCCTCCAAATTATGAAAGAACTTCTAAATGCAATATTGCTTTCATAAAAACTTTCTCCTGACTGTTGTTGTTGTTTAGTGGCTAAGCCATGTCCAACCCTTTTGCAATCCCACGGACTGTAGCCCACCAGGCTCCTTTGTCCATGGATTTCCCAGGCAAGAATACTGGAGTTGCCATTTCCTTCTCCAGGGAATCTTCTGACCCAGGGATCAAACCCACGTCTCCTGCTTGGCAGGCGGATTCTTTATCACTGAGCCACCCAGAAGCACAAATTCTTTATACTTTAAGACAAACTAGCCATAAAGTTATCCTTTAATTTTTCCTCCTTAATTCTTTTCTCTCCTTTATATCCATTCTATCATGACCTACAAACCCAGCTACCAAATACTTGGTGACACATCCTATTCCTTGCCCTGCTCTCAAGGAAAGCACTTTTTTAAAAAACTAGTTGAGATCTGAGTTACAGAGCTCTATATTATGTTCACATCTCTCCTCCCAGTAACCACTGCCATGCAGGCACAATGTAAGTATGTCATAAAATCTTGTTTGTTCAACCCAAATATCAACTAATGAGAGAATAAATAAAATGTAGTATGTGATTTACAATGGAATGTTACTTGTCAATAAAAACAAATTAAGTACTGAATATGCCACATTAACGAATCGTGAAAACACATTCAGTAAAATAAGCCAGCCACAAAAGACCAGCTATTGTGTATTGCCATTTATCTGCAATGTCCAGAATAGGCAAATCTATAGGAATAATGTAGATTAGTGGTTTCTAGAGGTGAGAGCTTGGGAGGAAATGGGAAGTGACTGTTAATGGGTATGGGGCTTATTTTAGGGATAAGAATATTCTAAAATTGGTTGTGGTGATGGTAGCACAACTCTATGAATATATTAAAAACCATTGAGTTGTACAGTTTAAATGGGTAGATTTGTGATCTCAGTAAAGAAAAAAAATCTTGTTTTTTCTACAGAGTTGAAAGAGATTCAGAGATAGAAAGCATATGTGTACAGCAGAGATTACACACAAGTTTATTTAGCAGATACTCCTCATTAGAGTCAGTCCAGCCTCTTGGGTGAGTGAATCTTTGCTCATCAGCCCTTGATAAATAGCCAGTGTATACAAGAGAGGAACGTGAAATAGGTAGCAAGCCATTACTGATTTGTGACATGAATATATGAAGCAGAGTAACTAAAAACACTGAGATTCTTCAGATTCTAAAAACCAAGAGATTTAACTCTTCTCAGAGCCCATTCCACTAAGATTCATCTTCTTAGGTCTATTCCTGGCTACGGTGATCAGCTCAGAGTATTACCTTCTTGGTTATAGCTTGTCCTTACTACAAGTGAGAATGCTGAATTTGTGCCTACCTGCCACCATTAGGAGATGCCACCATCTCCTAAACCTGAATTCTCTAAGAAACATTCAGAAATTAACAATGCCCTGTTTTGTTGACTGCTGAGTCATTTTCTGAGTTTAGCTGCTGTGGTATAAAGAATAATGTTCTCCTAAGGATGTGTACATCTTATGTTCTCGAACCTGTGACTATGCTATCTTACATGGCAACATGGGCTTTGCAAATGTGATTAAAGGATTTTGAGATAGATTGTCCTGGAATAGCTAAGTATGTCCATCCAATGTAATCACAAGTCTTTACAAGTGAAAGAAAGAGGCAGGAGATTCAGAAGGAGATGTGATGACAAAAGCAGTGGTCAGAGTGTTGTGACTGCTAGCTGGTCCCCTGAGCAAAGCAATATGGGCAACCTCTAGAAGCTGGAAAATATAAGGAAACAGTTCTCCCCTAGAACCTCCAGCCCTACCAACACTTGACTTTGGCTTTCTGAGACCCATTTCAAACTTCTAATCCCCAAAACTATAAGATAATATATCTGTATTGTTTTACACCATTCATTAAATTTGTGGTTATTTGTTACAGAGAAACAGGAAATGAACACACTTGCCCTCAGCATCATCATTAACATCAGTCCTGGAGCATAAACCTCCCATTTGTGAAGTCCAGTTGCTTTTACTGCTCAAGATAGTATATTGGCTTGGAACAACTGTTACTTATGTCAGAGTAGAAATGTTTTTCCTTCTGGGTTATGAAGCTCCAAAAGTAACCAGTGGAAACTGCAGTTTGATCAATGGCTAGTGGTTAATATAGGTACAAAAATACAGAAACATGTGATTCTGTTACTGGGATTTTAAAACATGGATTTCATAACACTGTGTACCAATAATAACTCCAATTATCTATAAATATTCTTTGATATGCTTTCCAGGGGAAGTTTCAGGAAGGGTACCAACCTGAGACAGGATCAAGAGTTTGGAAAGCAGTCTTTCATCAAATGTTTGTAAGTGGTTAGGAAATACAAAGATAACACTTCAGAGATAAAGGAACATAAGGTAGGCAGTAGTAGAAAAAGGTTCTTATCTAAGATATAATTAGTAATGGAGTGGAGCAGTGATATAACAGAAAAGACAGTAAGACACAGAAAACTAAACAAGAGATGATACCAAGATCAGATCACTGCCTGGGGCTACAATTTCTCTATTTCATTACTTTGAATTTTATCATTTTTTTGCCTAATATACATACAAACTCCAAGTTTTCCTAAAATTCTTTTTTCAATTCCAGTGTAAAGTTCTTACAACTGAACTCTGAATTATAATCTGCATAAGATTTCCAACAACTGTTGGAAAGTCACTATTCACACTTACTGTTCATTCTTTCCATTATTTAAGAAGACTTGATAAGAAGTAATGTTGATATCATCAGTGTTATATCACTTTCTACCTTCCCCCTGCAAGGTTAAGAGTTCAAAAAGAAATCTCTTCCTTACTTACAATTGCACAGCGTGGCATTTTTGAAGGAATTCCATCTTCTTCTGTTGCCCCATTGGGTCCAGGTGTCTCTTTCCTCCTCTTCCTTGTGTTGACTTTGGCTGAATTCTGTGTATCCATCTTCTTTTAACTGGTCATAGAAAGTGAAAAGAATTTTTTTCTCACTGGGGAGAAAATTTCTCAATGACAGGGAAAAGCACACACTTCACAAAGATGAACCAAACGCATCTGATAAAAAAGAGCAAAGCGTCACAAAAACCAGGCTCTAGTAGAAACACTGAAATGCCTCTCTGTGGAACAATGGCCACAATTAATCATCTGGAGCTTGGAAATTACTGCACAAACAATACTAACTATTTATTTCATACCCTGACTGCATGCAAAACACTGGAAGAACTTGGCTGAGAAAGTTAGTTATACAGACTTTCACTACTCTTGCATCACATCCCTAGGACACCTAGAGGTCTTACAGGTGCAAGGAAATGTGAAAGGTATGTCTTTGGTACAGATGGAGAAAGAGTCTTTTTTAAAAAAGAAAAAAATTTGGCCATCAGCAATTACTGGTTAACAAAGTCTGGATTTCTTAATTCTAAATGCTCTGTATATTTCAAAGACTACTTGTCCAGAGTTAGAGGTATGAAAATTGTAGAGTAAGTATATTTGTGAGCTTCTCTGGTAGCTCAGCAGTAAATAATCTGCCTGCTAATGCAGGAGACTCAGGTTTGATCCTTGGTTTGGGAAGATGCCTAGAGAAGGAAATGGCAACCCACCCCCGTATTCCTGACTGGGGAATCCCACGGATAGCGATAGGGGAGCTTGGCAAGCTGTTACAGCCCAGGGGGGTCTCAGAGTCAGACACAACTTAGAAACTAAACAACAAACATACTTGTATCTTTTAAATGTCTTTCCTTTTCCTTTTTCAATACTCATTTCCCTGTCCTCTTTGAGAGCCTTAGCACCTTAAACTTGTTCACAATCCCCAACTACTAAAACCCCACCCAGGCTTCTTCCCCCAAGGAAAATTTATTTATTGTTGTCTCATTTAAAAGAAAACATTTAGCAACTATTACAGAAAAGTTCTGAATATTTGATGTTTTATGTTTGCTGCTGCTGCTGCTAAGTCGCTTCAGTCATGTCCGACTTTGTACGACCCCATAGACAGCAGCCCACCAGGCTCCCCCGTCCCTGGGAGTCTCCAAGCAAGAATATTGGAGTGGGTTGCCATTGTTTTATGTTTAGGTGACATAATTTTTACAATTAAATTTATTTCTTGATAATGATAAAATTTTAGGTATCAGCCAGGAATTAGAGAGAGAGAGGAACTTCAATGATCAACTGCCACCTCTGTCCAAGATATAATGACAGATGGAAAAAAGATCCTCAGAACACAAGTGGTAAACAAAACAAAATACTAGACAGAATGAGGACTTTCTACTCTGTCTCTCTGCCTCTAATAAGCCCTCCTGAATAAGATATTTATTTAAACAATTGCAATCGTGCCTTATTTTCTTTCCTTTGGCTAAATTCCAAAGAGCAATGTGACAAGATCTACAAGAAACATGAGTCATGGCTAAGTATTAGCCTGATATGAAAAAAATGTCAGAGTCTAAAGTGAAAGATGAATACCACCCAGAAACTTCCTTTCATCACATATTCAAATTCAAATGTCCTTTCATCACAAATTAAAATAAAAAGGAAGAAGAGAATTATATACTTAGTAAGCTTTTCCAGTGATGATGATGAGTGATTTTCATGATTGCTATTAATTATTCTTTTGAAATACCGAGAATTCAGATTTACTACTCTCATCTCACTGATCTGAGTGGTCTGCTAAGAATGCCTGATCAGTCCAATTAATGACCGTTTCTAATTTGCAAACAAGATTTTGCTGCAAATATCTGTTAAATTCTCAGAGTAGGCAGACAAAATCCATTATGAGAAATATAATCAGCAAATGGTGTCAGGTAGCTCAAAGATCAGGCAGTCAATAATACTGAGTATGTATTGTGTACAATGTATTATAATTTTTACAGTAAAAGCTATTTTCTCAAGCAGACTTCTTCAATCAATGTGAGGAAACCACATTTTCTAAAACCACTGGGGGAAATTTTGTTTGGGAACAGGAGTTTACACAGTTTCAAACTCTCTCTCCATCAATGACTTATTAATTACAAAGTAAAGCGAGTTACCTTTAAAGTGAAAAAAAAAAACACACAAAAAACTCTTACCTAAATAATTAAAGCTAATTAACATCACCAATAATGCTTCCTGATACAAGGCACTGGGGTCATATTATCTGCCAAAAACACATAACCTATGTACTTATGAGGAACAATTAGACAAACCTCAACAATTAGACAAACCTCTACAAAACAAGCCTGTATTCTTCAAAAAAAATGTCAATCATGAAAAACAATGAAAGGCTGAAGGACTGTTTCAGGTTAAAAGACCAAAGAAATGACAACTAAATGTAATGCATAATTCTAGACTGGGGGAGAAATCATTATAAAAGATAGTTATTAGAACAACCAGTAAAATTAAAATATTGGTTGTATCAGATAATAGTATGTATCAATGTTAAAATAAACTTCCTGAAGTTGATAATTACACTGTTACGTAAAAGACTGTCCTTTTTTTTAATGCTGAAGTATCTAGGGACAAAGGGTTATGATCTCTGATCATTGCAACTTATCCTTGGCAAAAAAAGAAAAGAAAAAAAATTTATATTACATACAAAAAGGTAAAGCAGATATGGCAAAATTTCATCAATGTATGAAGCTGTGTGAGTGCATGCTCAGTCGCTTCAGTTATGTCCGACTCTTTGCAATCCTATGGACTGTAGCCCACCAAGTTCCTCTGTCCATGGGATTCTCCAGGCAAGAATACTGGAGTGGGTTACCATGCCCTCCTCCAGGGTATCTTTCCCACCCAGGGATCTTCCCCATGTCTCCTGCGTCTCCTGCACTGCAGGTGGATTCTTATGCTGAGCCAAGGAAGCCCAAATGAAACTTAGTGGGTCATAAAGGGCTTCATTTTAATATTCCTTTTTTGAAAGTTTTACTTTTTTTTTTTCAAGGTAAAAAGTTTACTTTTAAACATGCTTGGGGACTTGCCTAGTGGTCCAGTGCTTAAGAATCCGCCTTCCAATGGAGGGGAAGAGTGTTTGATCCCTGGTTGGGGAATTAAGATCGCACATGCCACGGGGCAACTAAGCTGGAGCAGCCAACTACTAAGGCCAAGGGCCTCAACAAGAGAAGCCCACGGACTGCAACGAAGACCCCGCATGCCACAACTAAGACCTAATATAAGCCTAATAAATGTATTTTTTTTTTAATGTCCAATAATCATTTTCTAAACAGACAGGCCCTCATCAAAGGTTGTCTTTTGGGATCTCTAAAAATAGATTCTCTCTCCTTCCTAACTCTGAATCAGTGTAGATGATACATATATTCTAAGAAGTATGTGTTAGCAATCTAAATGTGTTGCAAGGAGGTAAGATAGTAACAGTAACAATCATAATAATGACTATTTTTCTTCAATATTACCAGTGACAGGCACTGTGCTGGGTACTTTATATACATTATTCTCATTTAACCCACATAACCTGAGAAGCAGGTATTTTTAGTTCCAATATACAAGTGAGAAAACTAAGGATCAGGGAGGTTAAGCAACCTATTCAGAGGTCACACAGCTAGTAAGTGGGAAAACCAGAATGCTGTCTCCCAGAAATCCACAAATTGTTAGTAACAGAAACTGTCTCATCATTACTGCTGCTTCTTCTTTCAATTAAGAACATTCTTTCCATAGCATAGGTTCCTTAAGTTTTTGCAAGCTTAAGTCAGACCAGCCTAAATGAACAGTGAAATAAAAAGGTCAGATACTGAAAGTAGCAAGGTCCAAGGACCAATCAAATAGAACTAACATGGTTATTGGCCTGATTCCAAAGCTGCCTGATTTGCCAGCTGTACAGATCTTTCCTGTCGGAAAAGTTTTACTAGGATTTCCTGACAAGCTTTCAACTTAAGCAATAAAAAATTTTTTTATTTCTCTGTTCCTCTCTCTTCTGACATTACAAATAGGTGGCATTTAAGTCACCTGTACATTTCCTTCATGTTACAAAGTAGAGTTTTAAGGATGCCATAATAAATCAAGGGGATAAATGTCATGCCATATTCTCACCAGTTACTTTCCATGACTTCAAGTTAAAATCTCTTAAAGTTTAATAGAAAAATACTTAACACATCCAAAGACATGTTTATCGGAACTTCTCAGAAGTCTTTGCTCTGTGTGTGCAGGGGTTGGGGGTGGAGGGGATATGTGGGCTATATTTTTTCAGCTTTACTGAATGATGTATAATTGACATACAATAAATGTATACTTAAAGCGTATAATTTAATGAGTTTCAACATTATACCCTTGTGAAATCATCAAAATTAGGATAAACATATCATTCACTCTCGTTTCCTCATACCACTTTATAATCCATCTCTCCCTCCCCACTCTGATTTTGCTTTGCTTTTTGTTTGTTTGTTTTGTTTACATTGTGGTAAAATATACATAACAGAAATTCTGCTTTGCTTTTAACTGCTTAATTCTTGAAGTACTGAATCATGTTGTATGATTAAGTTGTATGATTTAACTTAACCAGCCAAACACATGGTAGATATCACCACATTAGAAAGAAGCAAAGGAGGTAAATACCGCCATTGTGATTTTAAAGTATTTAAAAATTTCTGTTGTTTAAGACATCCAGTCTTTTTTTTGGTTTCCTTTTGATTGTGCTGGGTTTTTGTTGCTGTGCAAGGGCTTTCTCTAGTTGTGGTACACAGGCTTCTCATTGTGGTGGCTTCTCTTGTTGCAGAGCAAGGGCTCTAGAGCACGTGGGCTCAGCGATTGTGGCACACAGGCTTAGTTGTCCTGAGTGCGGCACGTGGAATCTTCGTGGACCAGGGATCAAACCCATGTCCCCTGCACTGACAGGTGGATTCATAACCAATGCACCACTAGGGAAGTTCTAAAGATATTTTAAAGTCAAACTGATATCTGAGGTCACTACGTACTGTGACACTGAATCTATTCCACTAGATTTAAAAAATCACACATAAAATATCAGAGAGAGAACCTGAAGCAGGAGAAAGGATATCTGACTAGTTATTTAAAGCTAATGTAAAATTTATGAACAAAGTAAGAATGAAGGCAACCATTAGTATTAGTATTGACACATTACAAAGCCCATTGGTAAATAATAGTAATACTAACATATTTTACCTGTATTTCAGTTGAGCAAATACATTCAATAAAATCTCTCCATCTGCCTTATATAAACACCTCTAACCAAATGTCTAAGGCAGTGTTTCTCAATAGTTTTTTATTCATGTTCCATTTTGAGAAAAGTAAAAATCTTTAACCTTTAATTAAAAAGAGATGAGACACTAAAATCATATTATGTAAGTATGAAGTCCATTTCTATCACTAGCCATGAAAATTTTGCCAAATTCTTTATCTCTCCAAGTCTTAGTTTCATCATCTAACAGATTAGGTTTAAAAGGAATAATCTATGTAAAGCCTTAGCTCAATGTCTGTGTATACAGTATGTGCTTGTAAACATCAGTTCAGTTCAGTCGCTCAGTCGTGTCTGACTCTTTGCGACCCCATGAACCTCAGCACTCCAGGCCTCCCTGTCCATCACCAACTCCCAGAGTCCACCCAAACCCATGTCCACTGAGTCGGTGAAACCATCCAACCATCTCATCCTCTGTCGTCCCCTTCTCCTCCTGCCCTCAATCTTTCCCAGCATCAGGGTCTTTTCCAATGAGTCAGTTCTTCACATCATGTGGCCAAAGTATTGGAGTTACAGCTTCAACATCAGTCCTTCCAATGAACACCCAGGACTGATCTTTAGGATGGACTGGCTGGATCTCCTTGCAGCCCAAGGGACCCTCAAGAATCTTCTCCAACACCACAGTTCAAAAGCATCAATTCTTCAGCGCTCAGCTTTCTTTATAGTCCAACTCTCACATCCATACAAGACCACTGGAAAATCCATAGCCTTGACTAGACAGATCTTTGTTGGCAAAGTAATGTCTCTGCTTTTGAATATGCTGTCTAGGTTGGTCATAACTTTCCTTTAAGGAGTAAGCGTCTTTTAATTTCACAGCTACAATCACCATCTGCAGTGATTTTGGAGCCCAGAAAAATAAAGTCAGCCACTGTTTCCACTGTTTCCCCATCCACTTGCCAGGAAGTGATGGGACCAGATGCCATGATCTTCATTTTCTAAACGTTGAGCTTTAAGCCAACTTTTTCACTCTCTACTTTCACTTTCATCAAGAGGCTCCTTAGTTCTTCTTCACTTTTTGCCATAAGGGTGGTGTCATCTGCATATCTGAGGTTATTGATATTTCTCCCGGCAGTCTTGATTCCAGCTTGTGCTTCATCCAGCTCAGCATTTCTCATGATGTACTCTGCATATAAGTTAAATAAGTAGGGTGACAATATACAGCCTTGATGTACTCCTTTTCCTATTTGGAACCAGTCTGTTGTTCCATGTCCAGTTCTAACTGTTGCTTCCTGACCTGCACACAGGTTTCTCAAGAGGCAGGTCAGGTGGTCTGGTATTCCCATCTCTTTCAGAATTTTCCTCAGTTCATTGTGATCTACATAGTCAAAGGCTTTGGCATAGTCAATAAAGCAGAAATAGATGTTTTTCTGGAACTCTCTTGCTTTTTCCATGATCCAGTGGATGTTGGCAATTTGATCTCTGTTTCCTCTGCCTTTTCTAAAACCAGCTTGAACATTTGGAAGTTCATGGTTCACATATTGCTGAAGCCTGGCTTGGAGAATTTTGAGCATTACTTTGTAAACATCAGCTACTATTATTATTTCATAGTAGTAGTAGTTGCCATCATCTGCCTTTGTCTATTTCCTACATATCCTCTATAGTCAAAAGATTTTGTCAAGTTTTTCTCCATGATTACAACTGTGAAAAGTGTACTTTTCATGTAAAATTATGATAAAACGAGGTATGCTCACTGCATCTTCCCCATTCTATCCCTACCCCATTAAAGAATCATTGTTGTAGCAAGAACTCTTCTAGAGTCTGATGTAAAGCAATGATGAAGAAAAAAATATTATTACTACTACTGTCAGCATTTATGTAACACCTGTATGTCAAAAATTTCTTAAAATATTAAAACTCTCTTAACATTCACAATCCTCTGACATACATGTATTATTTTTATCACTATTGAATTTGAGGTACAGAAAATAAAAGTCACACAACTAGTAAGTGGTGCTAGGAATCAAATTCAGTCAGCCTGGCTGCAGGCTACATATTCTTAACCACTATAGTATATGGTAAAATATGACACTGTACTTACTATACAAGAAGGTACCTAATACCTGTCTCTAAATATCTGAATGCCTGTCATGTTGAATAGGGCAGACACTTACTCTGTGACACTCTAGATAATAGAAAATGAATCACTAGTTGGAAGATGCAGAGACACAAATTTTAACTAAACATAATAAAATACTTTTGAGGAATGAGAGTATCTGAAAAGGGACTAGGTGACCTTAGGAGGCATTTCATTTTAGCATACCAGGTCATTCAAGCAAAGAATGTACAGAAATATGCTTATTCATTTTATTGGTCATAATCCTGTTAAAGTCTATCTTTAAAAAAATTTTTTAATTGAAGGATAATTGCTTTACAAAAGTCCATCTTGATTGATCTGTTTGTTCTAATCTGTTAAAATAATTTCAAATTGTGACTGCCATCTATCACTTTGCAGTCACAATTTTATGTAATCTATAAACTTGAAAAGCATGGTTTTTATGTCTCCATCCACATTAGTACCGAAAATACTGATCAGAATAGATGTCACCATATACCAATGTAACATACCACTAGAACCCTTTCTCACTGAGATTCACTCATAATACTCTACATTAGTACAATATAAAATACACAAGAGTTTACCTTCAGAAAACAGAATAAAAAATATATTTAGAATTCTTAGTGATTACAGTAATAGACTGTAATGGTTACAGTAATTATTACAGTAATGATTACAGTATTCGATCAGACATAAACCTGTTTCATTGTACTATCACATAATCCACATTTCTCTATCACTGTCCCAAAGATTATGATGATAATAGTGATGATAAAAATTATAGCTAATTCGGACTTCCCAGGTGGTGTTAGTTGTAAAGAACTCGCCTGCCAATGTAGGAGACCTAAGAGACATGGGTTCGATCCCTGGGTTGGGGAAATCCCCTGGAGAAGGGAATGCCAACACACTCCAGTATTCTTGCTTGGAGAATCCCATGGACTGAGGAGCCTGGAGGGATATGGTCCATAGGTCACAAAGAGTAGGATATGATGGAAGTGACTTAGCATGCATGCATTCAAAACTAACACAGAGTACTTTCTATGTGCCAGAAAGTTATAAACCTTTTGCATATATTATATATCTTTAAAATATTTTTTATTTATTTAGTTGCAGTACATAGAATCTTTGATCTCCACTGCAGCATGTGGGATCTCTTAGTTGTGGCTTATGAACTCTTGCAGCATGTGGGACCTATAGTTCCCTTACCATGGATTGAACCTGGGCCCCCTCCATTAGGAGCATGAAGTCTAAGCCAGTGGACCACCAGGGAACTCCCTAAACCTTTTGTATATATCAAATAACAACAATCTTATGAGGTAGATAATATTATTAACTCTATTTTGCAGATGAAGAAATTGAGGCACAGCTGGGTTAAATGACTTGACTGAGATGACGCGTCTGGGACAGGGCAAAAACAGGATTTGAACGAAGGCATTCTGGCTCTAGATCTGTGCACTTAATGACAACATTATGTTACCTAGTGTACAAAATGGTCATACCTGAATTTAAGCAAAAACACTTCTTCCACCTTGGCCATGCACTACACTGTGCCAGGCAGGAATTTAATTTCACCTTTCATAAAGACTGAACTCCTTCTTACTGGGCATATCACTGACAGACTACTTAGGTTTTGGTTTGGGCTACAGTATAACAGTAGAGGATGCACTACAGGAATCATAACACCTGTAAGGGGAGTTCATTCTAGCTGCTCCCAGGGACTTCCTGGCGGTTCAGTGGTTAGGATTCATGCGTCTGCTGCAGGGAGCACAGGTTCGATCCCTGGTCAAGAAACTAAAATCCCACAAATCATGTGGCCTGGCCAAAAAAAAAAAAAAACTTTGGCCAAAAAAATATTTTTTAGCTCCTCCTTGTACCTTAACTCTAAGTTAAGGTGAATGCATTGACCCTAAGAGATTCTTCATGAGATTAAGGAACTTTCTAATAAAACGTACTTAATTTCTAAGTTATGGTAAAGATCAAATGAGAGATTAGAAAACAAACTCCCAAATGTTGTTTGTCTTTCCACTGTGCAATCTCCTGCTCTGGACAGGGACCATTTTCATTTGGAGAGTCAGTATCATTTGGCCTGTGTGATCTTCACCCTTCATACCACCCTTCATACCACATGCCATCAGATACCACATGCCTAACCTGAACCAATTAGCACATCACTCTCCCAGGCCACAGACTGGGGAAGAGGCAGGTGGGAAAGGAAGTGAAAGGTGACCTAAGATAGTCCAATCAGAGTGAATCCCAGGTCTTGTCAGATGGGAATGGTTGGACAAAGATTTGTGAATTTAAACCTGGAGACACAACTCTAGGAACCATCTATGACAATCTAGCGGTCATCCTATAACCAGGAAGAGTCTTTCTCAAAGTAGACAACACAGAGAAAGCAATGATGATGGAGAGAAGCCAGATCCTGAATTGCCTAATTCTGCCATCCAATGAACTTCCTTTTTGCTGAAACTCAGGTAAGCTGGGTTTCTTATCACTTAGAACCACAAAATCATAATTGATGCATCCAATACCTGGCAATAAGCCCTAGCACACAGCAGATGCTCAATAACTATTTGAATAAATTAAAAAAAAAAACTCCTTTGAAATTTTGAAAAACACTACACAGTATTTTGTTTTGATGGAAAGATGTCAAATACTTGTCAATTTAGAAGTGTATCAAAGATGGTAAAATAAAGCTCTCATCCTGTCAGAAGTATTTTTCCTTATCTGTTTACACATAGTTCTTTTATTTCCCAAAGATGACTTTTGTGTCCTATCCTGTATTCTACACTATACTTTAAACTGAAGATGATGCATCAGACAAACTGAAGGCTAAAGATCCTTTGGATTTAGAACAAATACAACTAATATTTTTTGTTTTATAATGTAAAATACTTCTATATCTTTCCACTGTTTTAGGAGGTAGAAAACACCAAGACCCCAGACATTCCATAACAATTAGCCTAAAAGAATTCAGAAATTATAAAGAGATTAATTGTCATGCCTTTCCTCTAGAACTATTACTAAAACTATTTTTAAACTTTGACTTTATAGGTTGCCATGTTTTTCATTTTTCACTGGCTCTCTTAGATCATCTCCATGTTCCTCATATCTACTAACTTACACACCTTGAAAGTATATAGAAAAATTTAATAACTAGTGCCTAAACTGATGAAAAAAATTACCCCCAGTTTCCCTAAAGTTCCAATAGACTTTATTGGAACTTTATTGGAACAATAGAACATATTGAATTTGCCAGAACATATCGAGAAAAGGTATGTGGAGGATGAGAGTGTACTGAGGGTAGCAAATACATGCTGGCTTTTTAATTCATTATACTGAAACTTAGCTTTACCTAAAACTATACCACCTTTATTATACTCACAACTGCCCAGTAATCACTGAATATCTCCAACAATGAGGAACAATACTTCCCAAACTCTCTGTTTATGATAACTGCCCCTTTGTAATCAAATGGCACCCCACTCCAGTACTCTTGCCTGGAAAATCCCATGGACGGAGGAGCCTGGTGGGCTGCAGTCCATGGGGTTGCGAAGAGTGGGACACGACTGAGCGGCTTCCCTTTCACTTTTCACTTTCATGCATTGGAGAAGGAAATGGCAACTCACTCCAGTGTTCTTGCCTGGAGAATCCCAGGGACGGGGGAGCCTGGTGGGCTGCCGTCTATGGGGTCACACAGAGTTGGATACGACTGAAGTGACTTAGCAGCAGCAATGCTATTCAAGTAAAAGTGAGTGATGTCCCCGGAAAAGGAGACTTTAAATATCTACATTCCAGAGTGAAAGCACACACACACAGTGGCTGCCTTAGTATCTACTTGACAGTGGGTAGTAGGGCTGGGGGAACACGGCACCTCCTCAGAGCCAATGCAGTACAAGAGCAAAATGAGGATGGGGAGCAGGAGATTGCCTAATAATTTGCAGGTAGATCCTGGTTTCCAGCCACACCACGCATATTAATTCATCTAAGTCAGAATGAAAACAGCTGGAGACAAAATACAGTGCCTCCCTCTTGAGCCCAAAAGGGTAGGCCAAAACCTATTTCCTTAGCTGTTTATCCTTCCCAAAAGCTTCTATGTCAAAAGAAGCTGTAACAAAAAAGAGGAAAATAGAGCTGGCATTTAAAATGCAGCATTTGTAATTTTTCCAACACTGCTACATATTCAGTCCTTAGATAAGTCACTTCATCTTAGTCACTCAAATTCCCCATTCAAACACAGAATCTAAATATGGACATAAATACCCACACTACCACCACCCTGGCTAGTAAGTGCCTTAGTGTCTCCAAACTGCTTTCAAGATACAGGATGTAGTATCTGCTCCTGTGATTTTTACCCAGATTCACAAAATCTGGCTCCATTTCTGCTGACTCACCTCCCAGTACACACTGCTAGCCTTGTTCCTCAGTGTTCCAGTAGATGCCTGCTTGGACAGATCAACTCTGCTATTAAGGAAGCACACAAAAGAAGTGGAAATGTGTGTCAGCGGGAAGGGGTGGCAGGACGGAGATATGGAGGATAAGTCTAATCAAGTGTTTTTCCAACATGAATGTCTTGAAGGAGACAATATCTGGGTGCTGGTATGCATGTGCTAGTGTTTTAAAGATGAAAGTCTCCTGGAAGTGTAGTTTTAGAAACTCCTACTCAATCCCCTTCTATTCTACTTCCTTATTGCTGGTAGATTTACTAAGCATCCCAGGGTGAAAGAGGAGATGGACACTGCTTCTTAAGCTATGCAACAACCTAAGTAGCAAAAGCTGCAATCATATATACTCTTCAAGTTTCAAAAATCTAACTCAAATTTGACTGAGTACTATAGGAACTATCTGATTAAAAAAAAAAAGGAGACAAGAATTTTTCCTTTGCCTTCTATTCCTGCTTCCCCTCATCCCTGGGCCTACAATAATTTCCCTCAATACAACCCTATACTCAGGATGAGATGGTTGGATGGCATTATCGACTTAATGGACATGAGTTCGAGCAAACTCTGGGAAATAGTGAAGGACAGGGAAGGCTGGCACACTGCAGCCCATGGGGTCACAAAGAGTCAGACACAACTGAGTGACTGAACAATAACAGCAATTTTCTACTGGCATACCAATGCCCAGTTCCAAAGCTAAATGAGCAAGCATACTTCATATTTGTTATCTTTATCTGCTTCTACCACTGTGGAATTTAATAAAGTAGTGCTCTAAGAGGCAAGCTCTATGAACTTCTAGGTTAAAGTGCATCAAACACTGCTGGCATTAATCATGTCATTTGCTGTACACTCAGGCCTTCCCACAGATAACAGTGCAGCCACATCACCCTTTGTGTAAAGATCTTTGAAGCTTGAGGGAGGATATATCTAGCCCACAGTGGGAGGAAGGGCTGGATTCAAGAACTAGCAGAATTCCTACAGCAAGGGTCAGCAAACTACAGCTTACAAGTCAAAAATAGCCCACAGTCTGTTTTTATAATTAAAGTTTTACTGAAACACAGCCATGCTCATTCACTTATGTACTGCCTATGGCTATTTTTGTGCTACAACTGCAGAGTTGAGTAGTTGCAACAGAGAATGTATGATCCGCAGAGCTGAATATTTACTATCAGGCCCTTTACCTAAGAAGTTTGCCAACTCTATTCTAAATGAAAACAAGATCAGTTTTATTAATAATTTGGTAGCAAACTCTACCTAGATTATGTAAACAGTTCTAATGTGGAGGACAGTGCTAGAAATACAATTATTTCAAGAAACTGTACCATACCTTTCTTTAAAAACAAACAAACAAACAACAAACTATTTATTTGGCTGCACCAGATCTTAGTTGCAGTATGTGGGATCTAGTTTCCTGATCAGGGATCAAACCTGGGACCCTTGAATTAGGGAGCTTGGAGTCTTAGCCAAGGAAGTCCTCGCATACCATAACTTTCTGATGCAGGATTACTGCAATTTATGTCACTAACCATAAAATTAGTAGATGCTTGCTCCTTGGAAGAAAAGCTAACTTAAAGTATTAAAAGGCTTTTTCCAGTAATCCTGTACGAATGTGAGAATTGTATCATAAAGAAGGCTGAGCATTGAAAAACACATGCTTTTGAATTGTGGTGCTGGAGAAGACTCTTGAGAGTCCCTTTAGACTGCAGGGAGATCAAACCAGTCAATCCTAAAAGAAATCAACCCTGAATAGTCATTGGAAGGACTGATGATGAAGCTGAAGCTCCAATACTTTGGCCACCTGACATGAGGAGCTGACTCACTGGAAAAGACCCTGATGCTGGGAAAGACTGAAGGCAGGGGCAGAAGTGGGCAATAGTGGATGAGATGCTAGATAGCATCACTGACTCCACAGATATAAATCTGAGGAAACTCCAGGAGACAGGGGAAGACAAAGGAGCCTGGCATGCTAAAACATCCATGGGATTGCAAAGAGTCAGCCATCACTCAGCAACTACAACAGTAACAACGTCACTAACCAGTATATATCACTACACCATATGCTGCTGCTGCTGCTAAGTCGCTTCAGTCATGTCCGACTCTGTGCGACCCCATAGATGGCAGCTCACCAGGCTCCCCCGTCCCTGGGATTCTCCAGGCAAGAACACTGGAGTGGGTTGCCATTTCCTTCTCCAATGCATGAAAGTGAAAAGTGAAAGGGAAGTCGCTCAGTCGTGTCCAACTCTTCGTGACTCCACTGACTGCAGCCCACCAGGCTCCTCCATCCGTGGGATTTTCCAGGCAAGAGTACTGGCATGGGTGCCATTGCCTTCTCCAACTACACAATATAGAATAAGTCAAAAGAATGCCTGCTTTGGGAAATTCTAAATGTAAAGGTGATTTCACAACATTATCTGCACAGACAGATTAGTTATAAGTTAGGGCTCAATGTTATTCCTCAATATTTAGGATCAGTAAATGGCCACAATCTAAGATCTAAGCTTTGAACTTGATCTCTTCCCTCTAATTTCTCCAAAGAAACACTTATTCAACAAACACTGAGTGGGCACTTACTCTGTGTCAGACTCTGGGTTAGTCATGGACCAAAATAAAGTTTGTGCTTGGGCCTGACCACAGAGGGTTGGATTTCAGGACAGAGACTATCCTAAAAAACAGAAACTTGTAAAAAAAAAAACAAAAAACAAAAACCAGAAACTTGTAATAGCTCTTACAGTTGAACAATGTGCTCTGCCATTATCCTACTGAAAGAATCAGTGTGTAAACCCTGTGTTTAGATTTTGTTCTCCCTAGACTGGGTTACATCTCTAAGGCAGGGTCTATGACAGATTCAGGGAATCTGGGATTTAGACTTAAAAAAGTATATCTTTATTTTCACTGCTGCTGCTGCTGCTAAGTCGCTTCAGACGTGTCCGACTCTGTGCGACCCCATAGACGGCAGCTCACCAGGCTCCCCTGTCCCTGGGATTCTCCAGGCAAGAACACTAGAGTGGGTTGCCATTTCCTTCTCCAATGCATGAAAGTGAAAAGTGGAAGGGAAGTCCCTCAGTTGTTTTCGACTCTTAGCGACCCCATGGACTGCAGCCCACCAGGCTCCTCTGTCCATGGGATTTTCACTAGCCTCTGGAAAATCCACCATCCTTCAATTATGAATGTAAGCCACAACAGTAATAGTAGACTTAGTAAAATAGACTTTGTCACCAATAAAAATCATAGATATTTTCATATGATATTACACTTGTTACAAATATCTTAAAATACTATTTAAACACATGATCATTTAAAAATTATCATAGTTTTAAGACCCACTGATAGAAAGTTTATTTACTGTGTTAATAAAACCTACATGTGCTATTTCACACATTTAAAAATATTTTGATTACATATCAACACAATTTGTTTTCTTTATAATTTATGTACTTTTTTGCATATAAAAACATTAATCAAAAAAAGGAGTCCACAAGGTTTCACCATAATGCCAAAGTGTTCCATGGAACAAAAAAGATTAAGACTAGGGGCCAAACAAACAAACAAACCAGAATCACCCAGTTTCTATTAAGTGCCATAACACTCATTCTGTTCTCTAATATAGAGCAAAGATTATAAATCACTATTTTTAGCAGCCTTCACTTCAAACTGGCTTGCAAATAGCTGTGAATGTGATATAACAGCCTAGCAAATCCATGGGTTCCCCTGACAGACATTCTATTCCAAATGCAGAAAGCTTCAAACTTTCAACAAGAGAGTTACCAACAGAAAGGGAGGAAAAAAAAGACAGAAAAACAAACAAATCTCCCTCCAATCCTGCTATATATCTATCTACTTACATGATCTGCAAACAGGAAAATATAGGAAATTAACTTATTTATATTAATAAAGTATGTAAACAAACCTAACACAGTGCCAATTATGCATGAGAGACTCACTGTTGCTTTGTTGTTGTTGTTTTTTTTCCCTTCTAGAATGATGCCCTGGCATATACTGCAAAATAAAGTATGTAAAAATGTATATTCCCTGAATTTACTGATTAAATTATAGAGGAAGGGAGTTAGGATTTAAGTTTTGTCACAAACCATTCATAAACAATTAACAAATCACATGTCATACATGAGTTCAGGTACCCATTTGACAGGAATATTGTGAAAAGAGAAGTTTAGGACTAGAAACAGAAAGGTTTAAGCTTAGGAAAGAGGAAGTGCTAGAAGTTACTCTCTAGGCAGATAAGCAAGAAAGTTGAGCCCTGCTCACACTCTCTTCTTCCTATTATTTTCTAATGTGACTTATGTAGACAAAAGTAAAAGATGTAGAATCAGCCACAATCTTGAATAAAAAGGAGCTCTCACAGTCCAGTGATGATTGGGAAGTAGCCTGACTTTAGGATTTCTCTAACTGAAAAAAACTCCCCCTAAATCATGCCTTTAACAAAAATTTATTCTTTCTAACTATTTCAGGAGAACATAAATGTTAGTGTAAGAACTTCTGTTTGATTCAGTAGGAGGACTTATCTCTATTAGGAAAGTCAGAAGATCTGGCTTCAGATGAGAGTTACGCAAATATTGTGAAAGGAAAACATAAGAGAATTACAATTATTATTAGATATTTTGTCCTTATCCATCATTATTGTGCTTGCTTTTTCTATGACTATTTCATAAATTAATCAGAGTTTATAACATGAAGAGGCTATTCAGCTCCCAAGGGGAATCATGTCTAACCTGCAGATTAGATAGCTCCATAGGAAAATCATGAATGAGGGCAGATGGTTAACAAACTCCATGAGATTGTATACTAAATGTGGTTAGTATGCATATTTTTCAGATTATTAAAGGGCTATTTAACCGGAAGAACAGCTTTCTCTACCACAGTAAGGAAATCTAAAGCAAGAGAAAGCAATAATTCTTCCCATAGTCACAGAGTAAGTCAGTGTTAACATCAGATAAAGTCACCAGGAATCCAAGTCTCTGACTAGATTCCCCTTAAGGAGTCGCATATCCAAAGAGGAGATCCCCAAGAAAAATAAAACCTCACCTGTTTATGAGAGAAGACATCATAGGCTGAGGAAGGAATAATGTTCTTTCTTAATCAATTAGGCCATTATATTGGTTTCCAAAAGGAATTTACAAAGCAGGTCAAATCAAAAAGAATCATTTCATTCAGCAAACACAAATAACCCCAGAGGCAGTGCTGCAGTCCCCAAGCCTAAACGTCTTCCCTTTGGTGATGAGTAACCTTTAAGTAGTATATTCTGTTCTACGAACAAATTCTTGAGTAGCTCCTTTTAGTTATATAGAATGTAAGCCTAGTAAACATATAATATTCTAGAAACAGCCATTTTTTAGCTAAACAAAGGCTCTCCCTGGGACTTCCCTGGTGGTCCAGTGGCTAAGACTCCACACTCCCAATGCAGTCGGCTGGATCAGGGCACTAGATCACAAAAGCCAAAACTAAAGATCCTACAGGAAGACTGAAGATCCCTTGTGCTGCAACTAAGACTGGTGCTGCCAAAAAAAGGCTATCCCTCACCATTTCCAACTGATTTCCATTTAAGTATCTTTCTGAAATCTCTTCCACTATGACACAGTATATATGTGTATAAAGGGTGGAAGTGACTATGAGGTTATCAGATAAATACAGTGTCTGGTAAGTCAAAACTGTCTCAAGCTTCTTCTATTACATATATTTTTAAAAAACACTAAGTGACACAATCAACAAGTAGCACCTTCTACAAAGGGCTGTAAAAGAGGAAGAAGTAGTGAAACTCCTTCAATTTCATCTGCATCACTAACAGACCTCATGAAAGGGAATCAGTAGGAAATAAACCCAAGCTAGAACTGTGGTGTTGGAGAAGACTCTTGAGAGTCCCTTGGACTGCAAGGAGATCCAACCAGTCCATTCTAAAGGAGATCAGCCCTGGTGCTCTTTGGAAGGAATAATGCTAAAGCTGAAACTCCAGTACTTTGGCCACCTCATGCAAAGAGTTGACTCCATTGGAAAAGACTCTGATGCTGGGGAGGGATTGGGGGCAGAAGGAAAAGGGGATGACAGAGGATGAGATGGCTGGATGGCATCACCGACTCAATGGACGTGAGTTTGAATGAACTCTAGGAGATGGTGATGGACAAGGAGGCCTGGCATGCTGCGATTCATGGGGTCACAAAGAGTCGGACACAATTGAGCGACTGAACTGAACTGAAAACATCAGCTGAATTATCCACAGCATGGTATCATTTCCAGTAGGCCAGTCTTGGCCTCCAATGTACAAAAACCATTGAGCTGGATAGCTAAATACATTAAAGCTTCTCCTCTGTGACATTCTAGTCACCACTGTTGACCTCTCCAGGTCATCCCGTCTTCTCCATGATGATCATCTGTTCACCACAGATTAGCGCACCAAATTTCATTGTCAACCAGTACCTTTTTACTAACAATTTTCTGTATTTACAGAAACATTAAATATTAAGATTGAAAAGGACCCTGAAGGTCACTTTATTCTCAGAATCTTTTCTGTCTCTATCTTCAGTTCCCCTTCTAAGCCTTGTTTCTACCCTCTTCAAAGCTTCCCCCTTACTCAGTGTCTATTCCTAACAGTTTTTTCCCATCACAAACCCCTATATCCTCACTGCCTTTCTAAATATCACTGTCCCTATTTCAATATATAAGTATTGGTTCTCCCAACTGAGGACCTGAGTTTCAGTCTTCAGTTAAAACTACTCCAATTTTATTTGGGAAGCCTTCTTCAGTTAAGTCAATCTGATAGAGGATGTGCTCCAGCCCCAGATCCTCCTAATTGCATCTTGGTATTTCCAAATAGTCCCCTCACTGTAGAATCATGGCATTTTAGACCAGAAGGAAAACTCAGAAATAATCTGGTCCAATGTTTTTCCAACTTTTTAACTACATTTTAAGATACATGAAATTCAGTTTGCATCATAACTTCACACACTCATAACTGAAACAAGTTTCATGAATAATACTATTATTATGTGAAAATTTCAGGTCTGTTTCTTTTCTTTTCTTTTTTTTTTGGTAAATTTCAGGTTCCCTCCACTAAATGGACTACACAACCCAATAACAGGACAGAACCCACAGTTTAGGAAACATTCATCTAATCCAAACTTTCCACTCACGGCGGAAGAAACTGTAGCTCGATGGTGAAGTAAGCTTCCCAGCCACAAGAAGTCTGTCCATCAAATTAAACTCGGGTCTGTCTAACCTTCTCCACCCAGTCACCACACCCCTACTCAAACAAAACGCTACAGTACCCTGTCCAGTCACTGATCCCACAGTCTTCTCCAACTCAGCCCCCTCAAAGTTACGGCTCCTTGGTTAGAGTCCCCTCGCAGCTGCTGCTTCATATTCCCTTAGGTCAGAGTCCCCTCATAGTTCCTATCCATCGATCAGTCTCCTCCGAGTCGATGGCCCTTGGTCACAGTTCCCCGCTGTCACTGTTTCATACTTTCTCGGTCATAGTCCCCACGCAGCCTCTGCCTCGTGTTCTCCGAGGTCAGAGCCCCTTAGTATTCACTGCTGCTGGGTCACAGATCCCTCGCAAGCAGCTACGTCTCAGCCACGGTCCCCTCGTTGTCAACGCCCCTGGGTCACAGTAGCCTCGCAGTCGTAGCCTCACACTCCCCTCGCTGTCACTGACCCACTCTTCTTTCAGTCACTCCTCCAGGCAGTCCCAGCACCACAGTTTCTCCTCTCAAACACAGCCGCAAGGATATACACACACCCGGTCCTTACCTGCAGCTCACGTTTCCCTGGCCCCTGGTGACTGTCCCGTCGAATTTCTCCAGAGCGCCGCGTCACGGACAAGGGAAATTGAGGAGGTTGCGGGGAGACGCCCGGGAAAGGCAGCTGACGGAAGCGCGGACCGGAAATCCCGCCTATTGCCCTCCCTCTTATCACTCCGACCACGACTTCTCTTCGAAAACCACTTCTGATACAGTGGTTCCGCCTCCATAGAGGCCCCGTGGGGCGGAGTGACTGAGCAGAACTCACCAAGAGAGAAGATAAAATGGCAAAGGGTCACTTACCTTGCGGAATTGGACTATGCGGTGAAGAAACGGATGTACCTTGTAATAAGACACGGCTGTGACTTGTCACTCTTGCTCGCTGGCCGTCCGTCAAGGAGCGTTAACGTGGTGGCTCGCCTTTTGCCCAGCTCCGGGTTCAGTCCCTTCCAGGCGGACCTACCTGTCCGTTTTAGTCCTTCCTGCTCTACCCCAGCGGCTGACGCCGTGCCAGGCACCCATATACCAGCACATTCATAATGCAGATGGCCGCGACACCTTCCAACCTTGACACCCCCGACCTCCACACCATGGTCTGCAACTACTTCACACAGCACCTTTCCCTACTGGGTGACGTGAAGAGATGCACGTCCGCCAACCAAGTCCTATGAAAAGCCCTCTGTGTTCCAGTTGTTTCTAACCCTTGTTGGCTCACCAAGAGATGATCCCTGGGTATCAACTGGGGGCCATCTAAGCAGGAACAATTCTTGACTTGGTGGCCACTGGTAGGAAATCACACAGCAGGGTGACTGGTGAAAAGAAATGTTTTCCTTTGCTAGAAAGAAACTAGCAAACCCCTTTGGAGGAGTCCCTTGTAGATGGGCTTCCCTGGTGGCTGAGACAATAAAGAATCTGCCTGCAATGCAAGAGACCTAGGTTCCATCAATGGGTGGGGAAGATCCCCTGGAGAAGGGAATGGCAACCCACTCCAGTACTCTTGCCTGGACAATTCCATGGACAGAGGAGCCTGGTTGGCTACACTCAATGGGGTCGCAAAGTGGACAGGACTGAGTGACTAACACTTTCACTTTCAACAAGGCCAGTAAATAGCCAATGTTATGGAATAAGTAGGGCTTCCCTGGTGGCTCAGACAGTAAAGCATCTGTCTGCAATGCAGGAGACCTGGGTTCAATCCCTAGGTCGGGAGGATCCCCTGGAGAAGGAAATCAGATCAGATCAGTCGCTCAGTCGTGTCCGACTCTTTGCGACCCCATGAATCGCAGCACGCCAGGCCTCCCTGTCCATCACCAACTCCCGGAGTTCACTCAGACTCACGTCCATCGAGTCAGTGATGCCATCCAGCCATCTTATCCTCTGTCGTCCCCTTCTCCTCCTGCCCTCAATCCCTCCCCAGCATCAGAGTCTTTTCCAATGGAGTCAACTCTTCACATGAGGTGGCCAAAGTACTGGAGTTTCAGCTTTAGCATCATTCCTTCCAAAGAAATCCCAGGGCTGATCTCCTTTAGAATGGACTGGTTGGATCTCCTTGCAGTCCAAGGGACTCTCAAGAGTCTTCTCCAACACCACAGTTCAAAAGCATCAATTCTTCAGCGCTCAGCCTTCTTCACAGTCCAACTCTCACATCCATACATGACCACAGGAAAAACCATAGCCTTGACTAGACAGACCTTTGTTGACAAAGTAATGTCTCTGGTTTTGAATATGCTATCTAGGTTGGTCATAACTTTCCTTTCAAGGAGTAAGCATCTTTTAATTTCATGGCTGCAGTCACCATCTGCAGTGATTTTGGAGCCCAGAAAAATAAAGTCTGATACTGTTTCCACTGTTTCTCCAGCTATTTCCCATGAAGTGATGGGACCAGATGCCATGATCTTCGTTTTCTGAATGTTGAGCTTTAAGCCAACTTTTTCACTCTCCGCTTTCACTTTCATCAAGAGGCTTTTGAGTTCCTCTTCACCTTCTGCCATAAGGGTGGTGTCATCTGCATATCTGAGGTTATTGATATTTCTCCCGGCAATCTTGATTCTAGCTTGTGTTTCTTCCAGTCCAGCGTTTCTCATGATGTACTCTGCATATAAGTTAAATAAACAGGATGACAATATACAGCCTTGATGTACTCCTTTCCCTATTTGGAACCAGTCTGTTGTTCCATGTCCAGTTCTAACTGTTGCTTCCTGACCTGCATACAAATTTCTCAAGAGGCAGATCAGGTGGTCTGGTATTCCCATCTCTTTCAGAATTTTCCACAGTTTATTGTGATCCACACAGTCAAAGGCTTTGGCATAGTCAAGAAAGGAGAAATAGATGTTTTTCTGGAACTCTCTTGCTTTTTCCATGATCCAGCAGATGTTGGCAATTTGATCTCTGGTTCTTCTGCCTTTTCTAAAACGAGCTTGAACATCAGGAAGTTCACGGTTCACATATTGCTGAAGCCTGTCTTGGAGAATTTTGAGCATTACTTTACTAGCATGTGAGATGAGTGCAACTGTGCGGTAGTTTGAGCATTCTTTGGCATTGCCTTTCTTTGGGATTGGAATGAAAACTGACCTTTTCCAGTCCTGTGGCCACTGCTGAGTTTTCCAAATTTGCTGGCATATTGAGTGCAGCACTTTCACAGCAGCATCTTTCAGGATTTGGAATAGCTCAACTGGAATTCTATCACCTCCACTAGTGTTGTTTGTAGTGATGCTTTCTAAGGCCCACTTGACTTCACATTCCAGGATGTCTGGCTCTAGGTTAGTGATCACACCATCGTGATTATCTGAGTCATGAAGATCTTTTTTGTACAGTTCTTCTGTGTATTCTTGCCATCTCTTCTTAGTATCTTCTGCTTCTGTTAGGTCCATACCATTTCTGTCCTTTATCGAGCCCATCTTTGCATGAAATGTTCCTTTGGTATCTCTGATTTTCTTGAGGAGATCTCCAGTCTCTTAGAGAAGGAATTGGCTACTATAAAAGAATGTTTCCATGTATTTACTTATTTTTGTTTACATGCTTATCTTGAAAGCAGCTGAGAAGAAATATGGTGGGTAAGCAGCTGCTGAGGAGCTACAGGGGAAAATAAAGGATTTATATTGTGACCCTTCCCTTTTGAGTTTTGTTGGGAAGCGTAGTACAAAATAGCCGTAAAAGGAGAAAGTCCTTGGGAAAATGGCGAAGGGCCAGAAGTACCCGGCTTTGTACTGCAACAGGAAAACATCTCCTGCCTTTGGTTATGCTTGGCGCCAAGATTTAATAATAAATAGGGATGTTACTTGAGAAAACGGGTTGTGGGATAAGCACATGAGTCATTTAGAGCGTGCTGTCCTTGAAATGTTTTTACTGATTATGTGTTAACCCCATATGCGCTCTGCTGGCCCTATAGTTTAAGCTCTTTGTTTCTACTTCTATAAAAAGGCTTGACTGCAGAAATAAACTTGTCAGTCCTTGCAAGAGACTGTCCGAGTGTCATTCTTTCAGGTTCGTCGCTTCCAAGTCCCGGGGAGAAAATCCCCAACAAGTTTCAAACACTTATTTGAACAGGGCAGATAGATTCAGTTCAGTTCAGTCCAGTCACTAAGTCGTGTCCGACTCTTTACAACCCCATGAAATGCAGCACGCCAGGCCTCCCTGTCCATCACCAACTCCCGGAGTTCACTCAGACTCACGTCCATCGAGTCAGTGATGCCATCCAGCCATCTCATCCTCTGTCGTCCCCTTCTCCTCCTGCCCCCAATCCCTCCCAGCATCAGGGTCTTTTCAAATGAGTCAACTCTTCACATGAGGTGGCCAAAGTATTGGAGTTTCAGCCTGAGGCAGACAGATTAAGGCGCTTGAAATAAGGACAGCTAGCTGGAGCAGACATCTAAGGGGAAGATTACTACAAAGACAGTGGAAGTTGGGATAGTACCATCATAACCTCTGAGAATCTTAAGGGAAGCTAATTTCATATACAGCCTAGAAACTCTTCAATCGTGACACTGGGCAAACCCTGGATAAAACAAATACAGGTTTAAACTAACAAGGTGTGTAAAGTGTAGAGTGGCAAGAGCTGAGTAAAAATACTAGGTGAAAGGTAAAGGCAATAATTTAAAATGCAGGAAAAAAACTTACAAGCAAGCTGATCTCAGAGTTAGTTATAGTGAAAAATTATAATCAATCCCACAATAAGGACATGGCAAAAATAACCAATGGTGTATAACCTAATGGAACTGCAGCTATTAATGTAGGCTTCCCTGGTGGCTCAGAGGTTAAAGTGTCTGCCTCCAATGTGGGAGACCCGGGTTCGATCCCTGGGTCGGGAAGATCCCCTGGAGAAGGAAATGGTAACCCACTCCAGTATTCTTGCCTGGAGAATCCCATGGACAGAGAAGCCTGGTAGGCTACAGTCCACGGGGTTGCAAAGAGTCCGACACGACTGAGCGACTCCACTCACTCACTCATGTAGGCTGATGAAAATTGCAATCAAATAAAATGATATAAAAATTGTACACAACATTATAAGTGAAAAATCAGGTTACAAAATGTATATATGATGTTTTTAACCCTGTAAATAAAAAAACACTGGTTATGTTTGAACAACTGCATTATGGATTGTCCCTACTTTTTTCTATACCTTCTAAATGTAGTAACATGTTATAATGAAATTGAAACATTAAAATAAGACCTAAAACTTAACAGACTCAGTTGCCAAACTGTTCACTTTATTTTGTCAAGATATTTATTTAACAATGTAAAAAAGTTCATATTTCTTCATAGTCATATCTTTTTCCAGCTTTCAAGATTCAATAGTAGAAACAGCCAAATGCCGCTACAACACAGAATAAACTGTCCTAAAAAAAAGAAAGCAAACATGAATCCATTGTTAGTATTTCAGTTAGTACCAAAGGACAGCACAGATGTGAAATTAACATCATCTCAGATCTTTACCAGTTCTCAATCATGAAGACTTTCCTTTCTTTAAGAAACAGATTTTCCAGAGTATAGCTAGAGATTTTCTTGCCTCAGGATAGCTACAAAGTTGCTAACTAAAAGGGTAGGATGGTTAAATAATAGATTTTTTTTTTTAAATAATAGATTTTCTGAATGAAAAAAAAAATAATAGATTTTCTGAATGAAGAAACATAATGCAAGCTAATGTACTTTATGTAATGTTTATTATTAAAATAAGTATTCCCATTTTTCCTGATTTATCAAAGAAATAATATAATTAAAATGCTTTGAGTTTCTTTAAGTATATGCATTACCAAATCCAAGCATGTTACAGTATCACACATAATGAAAATACAGCACCTTGTCATAAATTCTGGATAAGGACAAATGATGTCTGGTTGTTTGTTCTTAACTGATAAAATATAACTGTCCACCTTTTAACTCAGAATCTGAAAATGTGCTCCATATCCTATAAATTTGTTAAAACATGTTTTAGGTAATTAGAGGTGTTCAACATGCCTTAGGGAGAAGGCAATGGCACCCCACTCCAGTACTGTTGCCTGGAAAATCTCATGGATGGAGGAGCCTGGTAGGCTGCAGTCCACGGGGTTGCTAAGAGTCAGACACGACTGAGCAACTTCACTTTCACTTTCTACTTTAATGCATTGGAGAAGGAAATGGCAACCCACTCCAGTGTTCTTGCCTGGAGAATCCCATGGACGGAGAAGCCTGGTAGGCTGCAGTCCATGGGGTCGCACAGAGTCGGACACGACTGAAGTGACTTAGCAGCAGCAGCAGCAGCAGCAACATGCCTCAATTCAGTTCAGTTGCTCAGTCGTGTCCGACTCTTTGCTACCCCATGAATCGCAGCACGCCAGGCCTTCCTGTCCATCACCAACTCCCGGAGTCTACTCAAACTCACGTCCATCGAGTCGGTGATGCCATCCAGACATCTCATCCTCTGTCGTCCCCTTCTCCTCCTGCCCCCAATCCCTCTCAGCTTCAGGGTCTTTTCCAATGAGTCAACTCTTCACATGAGGTGGCCAAATTATTGGAGTTTCAGCTTCAGCATCTGTCCTTCCAATGAACAGCCAGGACTGATCTGCTTTAAAATGGACTGGTTGGATCTCCTTGCAGTCCAAGGGACCCTCAAGAGTCTTCTCCAACTCCACAGTTCAAAAGCGTCAATTCTAAGGCACTCAGCTTTCTTCACAGTCCAACTCTCACATCCATACATGACCACAGGAAAAACCATAGCCTTGACTAGACGGACCTTTGTTGGCAAAGTAACGTCTCTGCTTTTGAATATGCTATCTAGGTTGGTCATAACTTTCCTTCCAAGGAGTAAGCATCTTTAATTTCATGGCTGCAATCACCATCTGCAGTGATTTTGGAGCCCAGAAAAATAAAGTCTGACACTGTTTCCCCATCTATTTGCCATGAAGTGATGGGACCAGATGCCATGATCTTAGTTTTCTGAATGCCTTAGTACCTCCTAACCCATCAACCTCACCTCCAGCCTGGCAATGATGCAAGAAAATATGACTTCAAGTACGTGATTATTAACCAAAAGCAAATTCTTCAGTTAACCCAGTTCCCTGGCTTCTTGGGTGGGATTATTGTGTTCTAAAATAATGCTATCTGGCACCTAACTGCTGAATAACCATAGACTGGAGGACACTGGAACCCACTGAAAAAAAGGTAACCCACATCAAAAACAAAGAAGAAGCTGTAGAGATGAAATGGGAATCCGAGTTCTTGTTTCTGGAGCCGAAGAATGAACTTCACGAACACGCAAACACTTAGGGTAGCAAGCAAACAGGATTTATTAAAGAGAAGGAAAGTACAAAGCTCTCAGCATAGACACTGAGAAGAGGGTAGAGAGTCACCCAAAGGTGGGACTAACAGCAGTATTTATATCCTTAATCTGTACATTTTTGGTTAGCTCCTGTCCTTAAAATACATCATTTTTAACTAACCAGTTTAAAGGTCAAGATGCTTAGCTTAACATCTTTATGGCTTCTCTTGATCCTTGAATTAATTTGCCACCCTTTTTCATGCCACCTGGCCATTTTACAATGGACCAGATGTATGGATTTAAGATTAATAATCATCAGTTGTGTTTCATAACAAAGCTAGTGGAAGTGATAGAATTCCAGTTGAGTTATTTCAAATCCTAAAACATGATGCTGTTAAAGTGCTGCAGTCAATATGCCAGCAATTTTGGAAAACTCAGCAGTGGCCACAGGACTGGAAAAGGTCAGTTTTCATTCCAATAGCAGAGAAAAGCAATGCCAAAGAATGTTCAAACTACCACACAATTGCACTCATCTCACACGTAGCAAAGTAATGCTCAAAATTCTCCAGGCCAGGCTTCAATAGTTTGTGAACTGTGAACTTCCAGATATTCAAGCTGGATTTAGAAAAGGCAGAGGAACCAGATATCAAATCGCCAATATCCACTGGATTATAGGAAAAGCAAGAGAATTCCAGAAAAACATCTATTTCTGCTTTATTGATTACACCAAAGCCTTTAACTGTATGGATCACAACAAACTGTGGAAAATTCTTAAAGAGATGGGAATACCAGACCACGTTACCTGCTTCCTGAGAATTCTGTATGCAGGTCAGGAAGCAACAGTTAGAACTGGACATAGAAAAACAGACTGGTTCCAAACTGGGAAAGGAGTACATCAAGGCTGTATATTATCACCCTGCTTATTTAACTTCTATGCAAGTTACATCATGGGAAATGCTGGATTGAATGAAGCACAAGCTGGGATCAAGACTGCTGGGAGAAATATCAATAACCTCAGATATGGAGATGAAACCACCCTTATGGCAGAAAGTGAAGAAAAACTAAAGAGCCTCTTGATGAAAGTGAAAGAGGAAAGTGAAAACGTTGGCTTAAAACTCAATATTCAGAAAACTAAGACCATGGCATCTGGTCCCATCACTTCACAGCAAATATATGGGGAAACAATGGAAACAGTGAGAGACTTTATTTTGACTGGCTCCAAAATCACTGCAGATGGTGACTGCAGCCATGAAATTAAAAGATGCTTGCTCCTTGGAAGAAAAGCTATGACCATCCTAGACAGCATATTAAAAAGCAGAGATATTACTTTGCCAACAAAGGTCCATCTAGTCAAAGCTATGGTTTTCCAGTAGTCATGTATGGATGTGAGAGTTGGGACTGTGAAGAAAGCTGAGTGCCTTAGAATTGATGCTTTTCAACTGTGGAGTTGGAGAAGACTCTTGAGAGTCCCTTGGCCTGCAAGGAGATCCAACCAGTCCATCCTAAAGGAAATCAGTCCTGAATATTCACTGGAAGGACTGATGCTGAAGCTGAAACTCCAATACTTTGGCCACCTAATGCGAAGAGCTAACTCATTTGAAAAGACCTTGATGTTGGGAAAGATTGAAGGCAGGAGGAGAAGGGGATGACAGAGGATGAGATGGCTGGATGGCATCACCAACTGGATGGACATGAATTTGAGTAAACTCTGGGAGTTGGTGATGGACAGGGGGGCCTGGCATGCTGCAGTCCATGGAGTTGCAAAGAGTCAGACTGAGCAACTGAGCAACTGAACTGACTTTGATGTACGGGCTTAAGATTAATGATCATCAGTTGTTTTTTCCTCAGGCATATGGAACAGAAGTTAGTTACTTCCCTTCCCTGGATCTGAGTGCTGATAATTTGTCACACCAAGCACACATTCCAGGAATGGGAGAAAGGATATAACTTTAGGCTAATGGAGCCAGATGTTTATGAAAACAAGATTGAGGTCTCAGAGTCCTACACTCACTGCCTAGCAATTTCTACCTCAGCTAGATGGTAGGAAGGGCACAATCATTAAAAAATCAAATACCATACTCACCAGGTAGGTGACTCACAAACTGGAGAACAATAATACCAAAAAAGTTCTCCCATTGTTGTCAAGGTTCTGAACCCCACGTCAGGCTTACCAGCTTTCAGATCAGACAAAGGAACTAGGAATCCCCAGGGAATTTGACCTCAAGGCCAGTGGCATCTTATTATAGGACTTCCACAGGACTGGGGGAAACAGAGACACCAGTCCTGGAAGGCACAAACAAGATCTTGTATGCACCAAGACCCAGAGGAAAGGAGCAGTGACCCCATAGGAGACTGCTAGTGTTGGAGGGTCTCCTGTGGAGGCATGGGTTGGAAGAAGCTCACCACAAGGATGGGGCACTGAAAGCAGCAGGCCAAGAAGGTCCCCCTTGGCATAAACCCGCTTGGAGTTCGCCATTAACCCTACCATAGAGCCCAGAGACCCCAGGGCTGGGTTGCCTCAGGCCAAACAACTACTAGGGTGGGAGGGCAATCTCACCCATCAGCAGATAATTGGATTAAAGCAAGGCTCTGTCTCACCAGAGCAAGACCCAGTTTTTCCCACTGCCAGCCCCTCCCATCAGGAAGCTTACACAAACCTCTTTGCGTCCTCCATCAGAGGGCAGACAGAAGAAGCAGGAAGAACCACAGACCCACAGCAGTTAAAACAAAACCACATTACATAAAGTTAATCAGGATGAAAAAGCAGAAAGTTTTGTCCCAGATGAAGGGACAAGATCAAAACCCAGAAAAACAACTAAATGAAGTGGACATAGGCAACATTCCAGAAAAAGAATTCAGAATAATGATAGTCAAGATGATTCAGAATCTCAGGAAAACAATGGAGAAAATGCAAGAAATGTTTACCAAAGACCTAGAAGAACTAAAGAACAAACAGAGATGAATAATATACTAGAAGGAACCAACAGCAGAATAACTGAAGCACAAGAATAAATAAATGACTGGGTAGAAATCACTGCCACAGAACAAAATATAGAGAAAAGAATGAAAAGAAATGAAGAGAGTCTAAGAGGCCTCTGGGACAACAGTAAAGTCACCAACATTCACGTTATAGGGGATCCCAGAAGGAGACGAGAGAGAGAAAAAGGCCCTGAGAAAACATTCAAAGAGATAATAGCTGGAAACTTCCATAACATGGGAAAGGAAATAGTCAACCAGATCCAGAAAGCACAGAGTCCCAGGCGGGATAAACCCAAGGAGGAACACACCAAGACACATAGTAATCAAACTGACAAAAATTAAAGATGAAATAAAAACAGCAACAAAGGAAAAAGGACAAATAACATACAAGGGAACTCCCATTAGGCTATCAGCTGATTTCTCAGCAAAAACTCTACAAGCCAGAAGGGAATGGCATGATATATTTAAAGTGATGAAAGGGAAGAACCTACAACCAAGAAGACTCTACCCAGCAAGCCTCTCATCCAGATTTGATGGAGAAACCAAAAGCTTTCCAGCAAAAGTTAAGAGAATTCAGCACCACCAAACTGGCTTTACAACAAACGCTAAAGGAACTTCTCTAAGCAGGAAACACAGAGAAGGCAAAGACCTACAGAAAATAAACCTATACATCTGTGTCTCTTTTGCTGTCTCACATACAGGGTTATCATTACCATCTTTCTAAATTCCATATATATGTGTTAGTATACTGTATTGGTGTTTTTCTTTCTGGCTTACTTCACTCTGTATAATAGGCTCCAGTCTATTGGACTCTGTGCGAGAGGGAGAGGGTGGGATGATTTGGGAGAATGGCATTGAAACATGTATGATATTATACATGAAACGAATTGCCAGTCCAGGTTCGATGCAGGACACAGGATGCTTGGGGCTGGTGCACTGGGATGACCCAGAGGGATGGTATGGGGAGGGAGGTGGAGGGGGGTTCAGGATGGGGAACACGTGTACACCCGTGGCAGATTCATGTTGATGTATGGCAAAACCAATACAATATTGTAATTAGCCTCCAATTAAAATAAATAAATTTATATTAAAAAAATAAAAATAAATAAATTTCTAAAAAAAAAAAAAGAAAAGAAACCTAAAACAATTAAGAAAATGGTAATAGGATTAAATGCACTAACCAAAAGACACAGACCTGCTTGGCAGATGAAAACATGTGCATGGATGATGTACTTCTACTTACCACATCACTTTGCTTGACCCCCCCAAATTGTATGTAATTATTTTATATTATTAGGTTAATCATGTTGCCATTATGGTTGGCTTTTATTTTTTGTCTGGCTACTGACTGAAAAAACTGATAAACATCTTTTATTATTGTGTTTATGTAACTATTATTCACTTAATACCACTGTATCATGATTGGTCAACAGGAAAATAATAGCACTCTATATCCTGTAATCACTTTTTAAAATCCAGATGCATATCAGAAATATCTTGGAAATTTTTAAAAAATACAAATGCCCGGGTATTGCTTTTTCTTTCTCCAGAGCTCCAAATATGTTTCTAATGAGCATTCATGTTTAAAAACAATTGGACTATATGATTATCTTTATTTCTTTCTAGTTTGTTTCACTTTTTCTATTTCATATTCAGCGCTCCCGTTTCATTTAGTTTATGTTTACCAATTATTCCATTTCCTTTTTTCTTTTGATGTTCTTTCTCAAGCATAGTAGAAAAGCTTTTGTACACTTATATACAAATAATATGTATAATATACGTATTTTAGAAAACTTATGAATTTTTGCCTAACTAAAAAATTTATGACATTTTGATTCCACTTGTTTGACTTAGTATGAATAGAATGCCAGATTCCTAATTTAAATAAGTAGATATGCAACAAGCAACAGAGGTTTACTGTATAGCACAGGGAACTATAGTCAATATCTTGTAATAACCTATAATGTCAAATAATTTAAAAAATATTATATGTGTATATGTATAACTGAATCACCTTGCTGTGCATCTGAAACATTGTAAGTCAACCATACTTCAGTAAAATATGTATCGCTAAAATAAAATAAAATAGTACTGTCTGTGGTGAGGAGCACCTATTTTTTGTTTGTTTTAATTTCTAATCCCTTATGAATGATACTTTCATAAAATAAAATAAAAATTATTAACTAAGAAAATGAAAAAAGAAACATACAAATACAACCTAAACTTCTTATTAATTAGACTCAATAAACATAAAATTACTCTGTCAAATTCCATGAGAGTTTCTAAACCCTTACACATAATTTATGTACTTATCTTTTTGAAGACATGTACCAAACAATTTGTAGACTGGCATTGGTCTTATAGACCCCACCTTTGATTGGCACTGTTCTTCCAGTGCCACCCAGAGTTCTTCACAGGAATTGAGCCCTGGCTATCCACAGTAATCAGTTCAATAATATGCTTTTCTCTCCCCTCTCTCATTTCCTCAACTCCTACTGGCCCTTCCTGGGATTTTCTCCCAAATAAACAAAATACTTTAAGCACTGAAAAATGAAGCCTAAATAAACACTCAATAAACTGAACTAAAGATATAGTAGACTAAGTTAGCAACCTAGACCAGGCTCTCAAAAATGACTTTTAGACACTTACCCCATTAATCCTATATTCTAAATCCAGATCCTGATCATCTTTACTAAGTAATAATTAATAAGTAAAATTTTAAATTGCATATTGGTTAATATGAGTATTGTCTAGTCTCCATGGGTTTCTAAGCTCTTGACCAGCTGAAATCATGACTGTCTTTTTGTGTGTGTGTGTGTGTGTTTATTTTTTAACTTTACAATATTCTATTGGTTTTGCCATATATCAACATGATCCGCCACAGATACACACGTGTTTCCCATCCTGAACCCTCCTCCCTCCTCCCTCCCCGTATCATGCCTCTGGGTCGTCCCAGTGCACCATTTTATTCCTAGCAATAAAGGAATTGAGTTATGGGTTATCCCCTACTTTCTTCTCTACTTTCTAAATGTAATAACAGATTATAACAAAATCAAAACATTAAAATATAAGGCACATAATAGGAGCTCAGGATTATTTGTTGAATGAATGAATTGTATCATATAAGGACTCAGGGAAATATGCAGTTTTCAAAGAGCAGGGAAAACCACCACCTGAGTTTGACCCTTCTCCCAAAGAGCTGATATTTGAAGATTTGCATAGTACTTCCCACTGCCCTGGTGGCTCAGACGGTAAAGAATCTACCTGCAATGCGGGAGACCTGGGTTCCAGGGTTCAATCCCTGGGTCAGGAAGAGCCCCTGTAGAAGGGAATGGATACCCACTCCAGTATTCTTGCCTGGGGAATTCCATGGACGAGAAGCCTGGAGGGCTACAGTCGATATGAGTCGGACACAACTGAGTGACTAACCCTTTCCCACTGTCCATCCTGTGATCTTCAGGTTAGTTGAGCATAAAATAAAACTTTGGTAGGACCATAGAATTTTAGAGCTAAAAGGTACCTTAGGATCATCTGCACCAGCAGCTTCTATACCTGGCAGTAAGATAATCATGTGGAGAACTTTTTTAAAGAATCAGATTCCCTGATTCAACCCCTGGCTTATTTGATCAGAATTTATTGAGCAGAGCCCTGGCACCTATATTTTAAACAAGTTCCTCAAATTATTCTTAGTCACCCACAGCCAGTCTTTAGGAATATCTAATACAGCTTTCTCATATTACTGATACAATCAGAGAAAAGCTCAATGACTTACCTAAAGTCATTCAATTAGAAAGTTACAGCACTAGAAATGGGACCTCTCCCAATTCACTCAATCTAGTTCTTCTCTTCTACTCTACTATACTTTAAGTCTGACTCTACTAACTCACAACCTGAGAGCATTTGGATAGAAGACAGGATCCTTTCTGGAAATAAGCATAAAATAACAACATATGTTTAAAATATATGAAATGTTCATGTCAATAATGTCCCAATGTTTAAATGAAACTTCTTTATAAAAATTCCTCTGTACTTTTGCTTAGTTTTACTAAATAGCTTTAAGATAAAGTAATTAATTTTATTACTGAAAGAAAAATCACCTTTGCTCATGGAATCCCTGCCACCCAAATTTCTTTGCAGCTTAACAAACTGCTGTCTGTTAGCACCAAATAAGTAGTATGCTATTTCTACATTCAAATTTGTGAAGAGTTACATCATCAGTAGATATAAAAGTGTCCTTATCTATAAGCAGCACACTAGGCTTCTGATTTAGTAACACAAATGGACAGTAAAATCATCTTATCTAGAAGTAGTGTCAGACAAATGTCTAAAACTAAAGTGGCCTCAGGAACTTCTCTGGCAGTTTGGTTATTAAGACTCCACACTGCCAATGCAGGAGGCATGGGTTTAATCCCTGGTTGGGGAACTAAAATCCCACATGCTGTGATGCCAAAATAAATAAAGTGTCACCATATCTTAACAAATATTAAGGGATTTGATCTGGAATGCCCACGTGTCCTTAAGATAGGCAAAAAAGGTTTCCAGTAGACTTACATTCATGAAAACATCATGAGTACAGTTGTCAGTGTCAGCATCCCAGAAACAGCGAGCAGCCATGCTAAAAAGTCAAAGAGTAGAGAATTATCAACAATATAACAAGGACCTGAACCACATATATCTGCCATAAACAAAAGTTTCCCATGATGCATTCTTACATACCAGTGCTTCCAAATCTTTTCACAGAATGAGATGACATATAGAAAATCATATTTGTATAGCAAAAGATCCTGGGTACACTAGAAGGGACTGGAGTCAGATGAGGCTGCTTGCAGCTGGAGGTAACAGGCCCAGGGGTCTAGCAGCCTCAGACTCTGACTGGCTGCTCAATGGCTGAAGAGGTGGATACCTTGAAGTCTAAGGCAGTCAAGGTGGAAAGCTCTGTTAAAGATTATTTCAGGTCAGACTTTTAGAGGAAATAATACCTAGACTTATGGCTAATAAAATGGGCTCAATTCCTGCACAATAATATGAGAAGGAAGGTCTGGAAAGGACCAACAAATTATTTAGTCCAATCTGTTCTAGGAACCAGAGATCAAATTGCCAACATCCACTGGATCACTGAAAAAGCAAGAGAGTTCCAGAACAACATCTATTTCTGCTTTATTGACTATGCCAAAGCCTTTCACTGTGTGGATCACAATAAACTGTGGAAAATTCTGAAAGAGATGGGAATACCAGACCACCTGACCTGCCTCTTGAGAAATCTGTATGCAGGTCAGGAAGCAACAGTTAGAACTGGACATGGAACAACAGACTGGTTCACAAATAGGAAAAGGAGTACGTCAAGGCTGTATATCGTCACCCCGTTTATTTAACTTATATGCAGAGTACATCATGAGAAATGCTGGGCTGGATGAAGCACAAGCTGGAATCAAGATTTCTGGGAGAAATATCAATAACCTCAGATATGCAGATGACACCACCCTTATGGCAGAAAGTGAAGAAGAACTAAAGAGTCTCTTGATGAAAGTGAAAGAGGAGAGTGAAAAGTTGGCTTAAAGCTCAACATTCAGAAAACTAAGATCATGGCATCAGGTCCCATCACTTCCTGGCAAGTGGATGGGGAAACAGTGGAAACAGTGTCAGACTTTATTTTGAGGGGCTCCAAAATCACTGCAGATGGTGACTGCAGCCATGAAATTAAAAGACGCTTGCTCCCTGGAAGAAAAGCTATGACCATCTAGATAGCATATTAAAAAGCAGAGACATTACTTTGCCAACAAACGTCCATCTAGTCAAGGCTATGGTTTTTCCAGTGGTCATGTATGGATGTGAGAGTTGGACTATAAAGAAAGCTGAGTGCCGAAGAAGTGATGCTTTTGAACTGTGGTGTTGGAGAAGACTCTTGAGAGTCCCTTGGACTGCAAGGAGATCCAACCAGTCCACCCTAAAGGAAATCAGTCCTGAATATTCATTGGAAAGATTGATGCTGAAGCTGAAACTCCAATACTTTGGTCCCCTGATGGAAGAACTGACTCATTTGAAAAGACCTTGATGCTGGCAAAGACTGAAGACGGGAGGAGAAGGGGATGACAGAGGATGAGATGGTTGGATGGCATTACCGACTCAATGGGCATGAGTTTGAGTAAACTCCGGGAGTTGGTGATGGACGGGGGGCCTAGCGTGCTGCAGTCCATGGGGTTGCAAAGAGTTGTGACTGAACTGATCAGTGCATAGGATCCTAGAGAAGAAAGGGACAATTCTAAACTAGAATTCAATCTTCTAACTAATTCTATCCAGTATTATCTCTACAGGATGCTATGCTGCCTCTAAATTCTAAAATTAGCCATTCTCCTCTCCCCAGTTAATGGATAAGAACAAATGTCAGTCAAAATAAAAGTCTATTTGAAAATGGAAACAAATATGAAGAAGTTTTAGATTACTAAATGAAATTACGGTATTTCTTAGAATGAAATTCTGTGCAGCCATTAAAGATTTTTTACAAAAAAAAAACTTTTAAGAACATGAAAACATATTCACAATATAATAAGTTTTAAAAAGTAATTTTAAATGTTCTATTTTTTTTAATGTATGTATATGATTCATCATTAACATTTATTGAACACTACTTTGTGCCTCATTGGTCTAAGTGCTTTATATTAACTTACTTAATCCTATGAGATAGGTACTATTAATATACCCATTTAATAAATAGGGAAACTGAGAAATTAATAAATTTGTCTAAAGTCATTTATAGTATATAGTAAGTGACAAAGGTTGGCTTTGAACCTAGGCAGTACACGACTGAAGTGACTTAGCAGCAGCAGCAGTTCATCTTCAAGCCTGTAGAGAAAGATATACACATACCATACTATATTCGTTCAATTTTAAAAGCCTTTTTCCCCTGACTTTTACATAGAATAGCTCCCCCCAGCCTAATATTTCACACATTCTTAAATCCAAAAAGTTCCACCTATTTCCAAATGGTAACAGGATGAATCAAATTAATATACTTAACTGATCAATCAACAAGTATTTATTTAGCAAGTATCATATGTCCAGAATCAGTAAAACCTGGCTTTGTCCTCAAACAATTCTCAACTTAATTTGGTGAAAAAAAATAATACTCATTAAAAGAATAAGATAATGTATTGTTGGTGCTGTTATAGGTTATTTAGGATTAAAAGGGATTATATTGTCTATGCCAAGCCTCCAAGTCCAAGTTGCACAATAGTTGAATTAAATCTGTAGAAGTGCTGAAGAATTTTAGAGAATTTAGAGAGGACAAAAAGCCAAAGAAGATTTCATGAAGGAAGCAGTACTTAAGCTGAGTAGAACCAAGTGTAAGAATAAATATAAAAATGTATTTAACCAGTATTTGTTGAGTATTATATATAAGCAAAGTGCTAGGTGTAAATGATACACAGATGCACAAAACACAATTTTACTTTAGAATTGCAGTCTCTTTACACAATTTCCCAAAAAAAGGAACCAGAGCTCCTTGGAAAAATGGCCAGTTCTAAGACTGTGGCTGAAAATGTACAAGATAAACCTGGGATACTTAAATCATTTCAAAACCCTTGGCTATATAAAAAAGAATGTTATATTCATTTAAATATATATACATATGTACATTTTTATATATTTATGTATATATATATATTTATAAAATTATGTCAAAAGACTTAGAAGAAATATGATGGAACAGTTTGTAGGTGCCCAAATGCTCCCACCAAGTCAATTAGAAAAAATAAATAAAATGAATCAGAGAGCTGCTGAAGGAAATAAAGACTAGGAGAGCCAAAATTCCAGAGAAAGGTGAACCACATGAAGTAAGCTGAAACTCTGAAGCAAAGTTCTCCCTGAGGCACTTACCAACTCTAAGCACAGAGCTAGAGGCTGAGAGCCTGGGCTTTGTCCAGGAAAAGGACCAATTACTGAGGGAAAAAAAAAATCAGCAGGACTGCTGGCAGTCTTGCAGGGCTGGGGAGTTGGGGGTGGCATAAAACTGGAGACGTTGAAGGGGCCAAGATCCCTGTGAAAAAGGAGAGAGTAGAACTGAGCCTGTCACTTGGTAGGTTCCCCCTCAAGACATGTGTTAAATTCTGAAACTGTGCATGCAGGAACCTAAAAAGCTAAACATGGTAGGCAAAATAATGGCCAAATATGTCTATGTCCTAAGCCCCAGAACCTGTGAATGTGATATTACATGGCAAAAATGGCTTTACAGATGTATAATGAATGATATTAAGATGGGGAGATTATCCAGGTGGGTTCCATGTAATCACGAGTCCTTATAAAAGAAAGAGGGAGGCAGGAGGGTCAGGGTCAGAGAGACATTTGAAGACACAATGCTACTGGCATTGAAGATGGAGGAAGGGTTTGGAGCTGAGGAATGCAGGTGGCCTCTAGAAGATGGAATAGGCAAGGGAGTGAACCCTCCCCCAGAGCCTCCAAGAGGAATACAGCCCTGCCAACACCTTGATTTTAGCTCAACAAAACCCATTCTGAATGTAGGATTTCCAGAACCGTAAAAGAACATATTTTTGCTTTTCTAGGAAACTAATTCGTTACAGAAAAAGCCTTTGGAATGAAGCGGAGTTTAACACTCAGAAGAAAAGGACTAAAAGTCAGTAGATCAGGTTTCAATGAACACGCCAGGTTCTTGGTTGAAAGATTTGGAGGGCTACATTCAACAAAGAAGGGTGAGGTAAAGATGGAGAAAGCCTTATCAAAACAGCAACAACCCAACCTCAACTCAGCTCAGTATCTTATTGGATTCAGGTAAGTAGACCATATTCTACCTGAATAACAAAGGAATGGTAAACCTTTTCTGGAGGAAAATAATATTATCTGCAAGTTTTACAAGTTTTAACACAATATCCAGGACTCAAAGTAGGCATGCCAAGAGACAGAGCCATATGAAAGATTAATAAGACAAAAAAATAGTCAAAGAAAACAGGCTAACAAACAGTTCAGAGACAAGGGTAAGCACTGCTAAGACCAAAATGTAAAAAGAGAGGAGAGAGGGAGGATGGAGAACATAGATTAAAAAATAATTTCACTAGACAATTAGAATCTATGAAAAAAGATTTTAAATGGAAATCCTAGACTTGTAAAATATAATAACAAGTTAGGAATTCAGCTGGTGGGTTTATTAATATCAGATTAGACAGAATGGAAAAGAGGATTAGTGAACTGAGGGACAAGTCAATAGAAAAATACTCAAACTGAAGTACAGAGAACAAAAAATCAGACAATAGCATCATAAGAGATATGTCTGCTACTGCTAAGTCACTTCAGTTGTGTCCAACTCTGTGCGACCCCATAGACGGCAGCCCACCAGGCTACATCCCTGGGATTCTCCAGGCAAGAACACTGGAATGGGTTGCCATTTCCTTCTCCTATGCATGAAAGTGAAAAGTGAAAGTGAAGTCGCTCAGCCATGTCCGACTCTTAGAGACCCCATGAACTGCAGCCTACCAGGCTCCTCCATCCATGGGATTTTCCAGGCAAGAGTACTGGAGTGGGGAGCCATTGCCTTCTCCAAGAGATATGTGTATTACTGTAAAAAGATCTAAATATTTGTAACTGGAGTCCATAAAGGACAGCAGACAGCAAGGAAGCAGAGGCAATATTTTAAAGGATAATAGCCATATATAGCACCCAGATCTTAGTATCTAATGCCATTATCCAAGAAAATGAATCAAGGCTCCTTAGAGAAGTGGCTGATTCTAGGGCTGGGGCAGGGAATGGATAAGGTAAGACATCTTATAGTGCCAGTAAATAAGGATGTGCTCAAAAACCCCACAATGGCAGGGTATGTAAAAGGGACCCAGGAGTCAACCGAAAGAATTCCCAATGGCCAAAGCTGGAACAATCTGAGCCATGAAATAAATAAAGTAGAACTGGATTATAATCCAAATTATAAATTTTCATAGTCCAAACTGAAATAAATGAATGAATAAACAAATAAATGGGAAAGAAACAAATCTTCTATGCTGAAAAATTCCAAATCATTTGTATAGACACTCTGCTTTCAAGGAGGTGGAATATAACTGCTTGCTCCTAAAGTGTGGGTGGCACGTAGTGATTTCTTTGTAAACAGTACAGTATGGAAAAGAAAGAGTAACTTTACAGTGGACAATCTGACAAATACTACTCAGATAGGTATCAAAATTAACATCAATAGTAACATATAATGCTAACAACATGTACCCTGAAATAATACAATGAGAACAGCACTTCACCTCTGTGATCTTCCTCCCCCAAATTTATAAATCCAGGCTTATTATGAGCAAACAAATCCCATTTGAGGGACATTCTACAAAATACTTACCCATACCTCTCAAAACTGTCAAAGGTCATCAAAACCAAAGAATATCTGAGAAACTGTCATAGCCAAGAAAAGACTAAGAAGAGACATGTAATATGGTACCCTATATATGATCCTAGACTGGAAAAATGACATTAGGTAAAAACTAAAGAAACTGGAATAATATATGCACTTCAGTTAATAAAGCATAAATATTGGTTCATTGACTGTGGCAAATAAGAAACGCTGGACTGGAAGAAACACAAGCTAGAATCAAGATTGCCGGGAGAAATATCAATAACCTCAGATTTGCAGATGACACCACCCTTATGGTAGAAAGTGAAGAGGAACTAAAAAGCCTCTTGATGAAAATGAAAGGGGAGAGTGAAAAAGTTGGCTTAAAGCTCAACATTCAGAAAACAAAGATCATGGCATCCGGTCCCATCACTTCATGGCAAATAGATGGGGAAACAGTGGAAACAGTGGCTGACTTTATTTTTCTGGGCTCCAAAATCAGTGCAGATGGTGACTGCAGCCATGAAATTAAAAGACGCTTACTCCTTGGAAGGAAAGTTATGACCAGCCTAGATAGCATATTCAAAAGCAGAGACATTACTTTGCCAACAAAGATCTGTCTAGTCAAGGCTATGGTTTTTCCTGTGGTCATGTATGGATGTGAGAGTTGGACTGTGAAGAAGGCTGAGCGCCGAAGAATTGATGCTTTTGAACTGTGGTGTTGGAGAAGACTCTTGAGAGTCCCTTGGACTGCAAGGAGATCCAACCAGTCCATTCTGAAAGAGATCAGCCCTGGGATTTATTTGGAAGAAATGATGCTAAAGATGAAACTCCAGTACTTTGGCCACCTCATGTGAAGAGTTGACTCATTGGAAAAGACTCTGATGCTGGGAGGGATTGGGCGCAGGAGGAGAAGGGGATGACAGAGGATGAGATGGCAGGATGGCATCACTGACTGGATGGACGTGAGTCTGAGTGAACTCCGGGAGTTGGTGATGGACAGGGAGGCCTGGTGTGCTGCGATTCATGGGGTCGCAAAGAGTCGGACATGACTGAGCGACTGAACTGACTGAATAGAAGATGTTAATAACAGAAGAAACTGGATGTGAAATATTTAAGAACTCTCTGTACTATCTCTGAAACTTTTCTATAAATCTAAACTATTCTAAGATAAAAGACTTGTTTAAAAAAAAGAAAAAATGGTTAAGACTTTTCTCAAGCTGATACGACAAGATTCAAGAGCCCGCAAATTCAAGAAGTCCTAAGAACCTCAAATAGAATAAATACAAAGAAAACCATGTATATCATACTAAAAAGGCAACGAGAAAAACATTTTAAAGTGGCTAGGAAAAAAGACACATCACCTCCAAAGGAACAAAAATAAGACTCAGGGCTGATTTCTCAACAGAAACAACTGAAATCAGAAGAGAGTGTAATCATAAGTTTAAAGTGTTGAAAATGGAAAGGCATTTATGTTTTCCTTCTATCTCTTTCTCTTAAGGAATGTGGATAAATGTAGTATTGAGTCACCTTCAACGATACAGATGAGGACATATCAGGGCAAGACAGGAGAGCCCATATCCTTGACACCAGTGAGGCACCTCACCAGGCACGGACTCTTATCTGTTTTAAGAAGAGAAAAAAAGCCAACTGAATATCTTATAATATTAAAGACCTTCAATGTTTAAATGTGCTATTTTATTATGATAAAAAAGGCCCTGATATTTTAGACATAAATATTGTTGTATTTACAGATGAAATGATATGATGACTAGAATTTCCTTCAAAATAATCTGATGGAGGCAGGAAGAGTAGGTGGAGGTATAAATGAAACAACATGAGTGTGTGGTTGATAACCTTAAAGCTAGGTAACAGACACACACAAGTTCCTTGGTTCTGCAGTTTTGCATATGCCTGAAATTTTAGATGACGAAAGTTTTAACAGGAGGTAAGGGAGGCCTTATATGCCATGCTTTAGAGTTTGGCCTGATCACATTTAACAGTCAGTCAGGACAAGTTTGAGGCGTTTATGCTTTACAAGGTTTGAAATAAACTCTACAGAGTTTAAGAAAAGTAAGGGCATACTTCAGGGACACTAGTCTTGTGTGTGAATTGCAAAGGAGAGAGATCAGAGTCTGGAAGTGTTGATAAGGAGGAGCTAAGCAACCCTGACATCCAGGTTACAGTGTGTGCAGTGAGGTAGTCAGGGCTACATAAAAGAGGACTCCACACTTTAAGCAGGGGAACCTGGGTAATACTGCGGGAGACAGAGAAATGAAAATGTCTGACTGATTTTGGAAGAGGAAGGAAAGAGAAATATGGAACTCTATTTGAACACACTGAATCTGAGGTGCTGCTGCTGCTGCTAAGTCGCTTCAGTCGTGTCCGACTCTGTGCGACCCCATAGATGGCAACCCACCGGGCTCTGCCGTCCCTGGGATTCTCCAGGCAAGAACGCTGGATTGGGCTGCCATTTCCTTCTCCAATGCATGAAAGTGAAAAGTGAAAGTGAAGTCGCTCAGTTGTGTCCAACTCTTCACGACCTCATGGACTGAAGCCTACCAGGCTCCTCCATCCATGGGATTTTCCAGGCAAGAGTACTGGAGTAGAGTGCCATCGCAATCTGAGGTGACAGAATAATAAAGCATTTCCTAGTTTCTCTGTGGTGAAGAAATCTCCTGAAACCTTTTGACCAAATGGAAGAGGACACCATGGTAAAGAGTACAGTGACCCTGACACCAGCCAGATACATAATTTGGGGCAAATCATGCTGACCCTCGTAAGTGTCATCATAAAATAAGGGGAATGGACACTGGAAAAAATCTGTAGTCCTTTCCCAATCTAACAATCTACAGAGAAAATTCTCAGTGATAGTATCTACAGGGTTTTTTTTTTTAATTCATCCAGCAAATATTTTCATACTGTCTTACAAAATACTAGACTAGGCACTGTTTATAAAGGAAAATAAGAGATTAATACTTGGGCACAGGAAAAAACAAGAAGTACAGATTCTGAACTTGTCAGTATGGGAATGACAGTTTGATATCATGAAAATGAATGACCTCATTGAAAATGGACAGAGAAGAGCAGTGGAATAAAACCTGAGCCTTCAAGAAAGTTCACAGCTGGGGGTATAGCCAGGAAAGAGGAACCAGTGAAGGAGAAAATAATCAGAAAAACATAAGAGAAACAAGTTAGGTAACTGACATTGGGACTGGAAAAAAAAAAAACAAAACAGAGTGAATTTTAAGAAACAGAAGCCCAAGCCAATAGCAATAGCTATGAAAATTGTCCCTCAGACAATTTTAAAGAAATTAAGAGAATGGTAAGACCAAGGCAACATATATACATAATCCTACACTATCTTAGGAGCATATATGCATAAACTCTCAAAGGTTTATTAGCCTACAAATACTATGAAAAGTGAGTTACCCCATGGAACTTACCCAGACTATCAACCTCACTGCTCAGTACCAGGATCTCTTCAGTTCACACATGCATTTTATTACACTGTCCTTTCCTCGCATCCTTGCAAAGACAGGATCTTACTGAATTGTCAAGAAGATGAATACCCAATAAGAAATTTATAAAAATAAAAACAAAAGGAAAAACCAGCTACTCACAATACACCTTCTCCTCTTTGTTCTCCAATCACTACTTGTACCACCATTTTATATCGGTCAAATCCCATTTCTGGAAAGAAAAACAAAAAAGAAAGTTATATAGAAGCAAATACATGGGAAAATTACTTAATGAAGACAAATTTTCCTGATATTGAACACAAGCATTTGGTCTATACACTTAGTGAGTATGATTGTAAATCTGGGAGTCAGAGAGATTTGAGGACAAATTCTAACAGTAAGCTTAATAAGTGTGTAACTTTAGACAAGTTATTTAACTTTTCTGATTAAGTCTCCTCAACTGTTAAATGGGAGTATCACTACCTTCCTCCTGGAAGTGTTGTGAGGTTAGAAGAGATAAGTTTCCTCCTGTCTCTACCCATTTCTCTTCCACAGCGGTCTCTCAATAGGTCTTTGCTTCCTTCCTTTCTCTCTTGCTCTAAGTCGGGTATTGAGCTAGGCCCTGGAGACATAGAAGTAAATAAGACATCCTTCTTGCCTTAAAGAACTCATAGTAGTTGGGAAGGCAAACACAGAAAATAAAATGAAAATGCCACAGAGTAGTAATTCAAAGAGTGGCATGTACAAGGTACATTAGGAGCACAGGGCTGGGGGGGCTCCTCCCTTTGACTGGGCAATGGGGAAGGAATGACCAGAAAAGACTTCTTGGAGGATGCGATAAGTGAGCTGGGTCCTGAAAGACGAGTGAGATTTTATCAAACGAACAATGTCTCTCCATTCTATGGAGGGGCATAGCACATGCAAAGACATAGTGCGTGGGATCTTTAGAAAACTACAAGCTCTTCAGTAAGACAGAAAAGAAACCAAAAGATTCTGGATTACATGGAATGGCCAAGGACAACTCGGCTACCTCCCCCAAAACTATACTGCTAAAACAGCAAAATCCTGAAAATTCTCTCCAACAGCAAATTTTGGGGACAGAAAACTGAATGGGCATCTTTATCTTCCCTCTTTTCTGACCAAAGAAAAATGGAAACAGTAAAATTTTTTTAAAAAGGAAAAGTTAAATAGGCAAAATTGAGACAGAGCCAATTCTTTTTTTATGAAAGTAAAAGCTCCAGGATCATATGGTAAATTAAGCAAATAATCTGAACATCTACAGGTACCCTTCCATTGAGGGACATGAACTTGAATTCAGGATACTTAACAAAGTCTCAGAAGGAGAAAACAATGGCACCCCACTCCAGTACGCTTGCCTGGAAAATCCCATGGACGGAGGAGCCTGGTGGGCTGAAGTCTATGGTTCGATAAGAGTCGGGCACGACTGAGCGACTTTACTTTCCCTTTTCACTTTCATCGAAGGCAATGGCACCCCACTCCAGTACTCTTGCCTGGAAAATCCATGGACAGAGAAGCCTGGTAGGCGGCAGTCCATGGGGTCGCTAAGAGTCAGACAGGACTGAGCGACTTCACTTTCACTTTTCTCTTTCATGCATTGGAGAAGGAAATAGCAACCCACTCCAGTATTCTTGCCTGGAGAATCCCAGGGACGGCGGAGCGTGGTGGGCTACCGTCTATGGGGTCGCACAGAGTCGGACACGACTGAAGCGACTTAGCATTAGCATTAGCATTTCACTTTCATGCATTGGAGAAGGAAATGGCAACCCACTCCAGTGTTCTTGCCTGGAGGATCCCAGGGACAGAGGAGTGTGGTGGGCTACCGTCTATGGGGTCCCACAGAGTCGGACACAACTGAAGCGACTTAGTAGCAGTAGCAGCAGAAGGAGACAGAGTCCAAGTTATTTTTTAAAAACACTGCACACAGCTCAGCTGAGCTTCCTCCTTCTCTATCCATTCCTCTTCCTCCTTTTCTCATACCCATGCTTTAGAAATGTGGCTAGAATATTAAATGCCCAGAGCTTAAAACATAGTTCTGATGGAAAAATAATATAGTCTTAGATACAGTGGGAGGAGGGCAAAAAAAAAAAAAAAAGCTAAGAAGTAAAAAAAAAAAAATCATCAATACCACATCAGAGCAAAAATGAAAAGAAGCTGAATGGTAATAAGGAAAAGGAAAACAGCAGAAACAAGCCAAAGAACTAGCAAGAAAAGAAACTTACTGTTTAAAAGGCCAAAAAACTCAACCCAGGAGATAACATAAATCAAGGAACAAAGAAAAATTCCTCACAGCTGATTCATAATATAAGCTTACAAATTCTATAAAATAAGAACTCAATCAGATTACAAAACAAAAGAAACATGAAAAGGGAGACTATAGGCCTAGGAAATAAACTGAATACCCATATCTATCAGTGCAGAACTAATCACTTACAAATGGCAAGAGACAGGACAGACACAAATGAAAATTGAATTACTGACTTAATCAGAAGTATATGTCAAAAAAAAGGAAGAAATTACAGCAAAGATAATAAATATGGTAGACAGAGGTGATTCAACACATCGATATCTGGTGTCCTGAAGAAGAGAATCTAACAAATGGAGCTGGAAATGTACAAGAAAAAAAAAAAAAGATACAAGAAAATTTCTCCAATATGGAAAGAATAAAATCCACAGATTAACAGACATAAAATGCTCAATATCAAACTATACTCTAGAAAATCTATTGAGCATCAAGGTTAAGGACAGAAGTCTTTCTGCAGAGAACATCAGACTGGCCTCGGATTTCTCCATGATAACATTTAATTCAAGAAGACAGTGAAGCGATTATATATAAGATTCTCAAAAAAATTAACTCAAAATATTCAGTTCAGTTCAGTTCAGTTCAGTCGCTCAGTCGTGTCCGACTCATTGCGACCCCATGAATTGCAGCACGCCAGGCCTCCCTGTCCATCACCAACTCCCGGAGTTCACGGAGACTCACGTCCATCAAGTCAGTGATGCCATCCAGCCATCTCATCCTCTGTTGTCCCCTTCTCCTCTTGCCCCCAATCCCTCCTAGCATCAGAGTCTTTTCCAATGAGTCAACTCTTCACATGAGGTGGCCAAAGTACTGGAGTTTCAGCTTTAGCATCATTCCTTCCAAAGAGCACCAGGACTGATCTCTAGAATGGACTGGTTGGATCTCCTTGCAGTCCAAGGGACTGTCAAGAGTCTTCTCCAACACCACAGTTCAAAAGCATCAATTCTTTGGTGCTCAGCCTTCTTCACAGTCCAACTCTCACATCCATACATGACCACAGGAAAAACCATAGCCTTGACTAGACAGACCTTTGTTGGCAAAGTAATGTCTCTGCTTTGGAATATGCTATCTAGGTTGGACATAACTTTCCTTCCAAGGAGTAAGCGTCTTTTAATTTCATGGCTGCAGTCACCATCTGCAGTGATTTTGGAGCCCAAAAAAATAAAGTCTGACACTGTTTCCACTTTCTCCATCTATTTCCTATGAAGTGATGGGACCAGATGCCATGATCTTTGTTTTCTGAATGCTGAGCTTTAAGCCAACTTTTTCACTCTCCACTTTCACTTTCATCAAGGGGCTTTTGAGTTCCTCTTCACTTTCTGCCATAAGGGTGGTGTCATCTGCATATCTGAGGTTACTGATATTTCTCCCGACAATCTTGATTCCAGCTTGTGCTTCTTCCACCCCAGCGTTTCTCATGATGTACTCTGCATATAAGTTAAATAAGCAGTGTGACAATATACAGCCTTGACGCACTCCTTTTCCTATTTGGAACCAGTCTATTGTTCCATGTCCAGTTTGAACTGTTGCTTCCTGACCTGCATACAGGTTTCTCAAGAGGCAGGTCAGGTGGTCTGGTATTCCCATCTCTTTCAGAATTTTCCAGTTTATTATGATCCACACACTCAAAATATTATATTCATCCAAAATATATTTTGGTTTAAAGACATTCTCAAACATGAAAGAATCTAGGGAATAAAGCATTTCTGAGCCTTTCCTGAAAAACCTTACAACAAAATCTTATTAGGTAAGAAATGAACTAGAAAAAAGAAATCAGAAATGGAAATAGCACGGTGAAGGGATTATTTAAATATAGAATAAATGCTACAATGCTATGGGAAATAGTCTATACTATATCATTGTTTTTAAAGTATTTATCCATACATATACATAGAAAAGGGGCTTCCGAGGTGGCTCAGTGGGTAAAGAATATGCCTGCAATGCAGGAGATCAGCTGGGTCAGGAAGGTATCCTGGAGGAGGAAATGGCAACCTACTCCAGTATTCCTGCCTGGGGAATCTCATGGACAGAGATGCCTGGCAGGCTACAGTTCATGGGGTTGCAAAGAGTCAGACACAACTGAAGCAACTAAGCACGCATGCGTGCATACACAGAAAAGAGCTCTGGTATGATATTTATGAAATACTAATCATTCTTCATGGGTGTAAGCATTTGAAGTGATTATTCTAATTTTAATTATCTTTTTACACTTTAACTTTTTAATAGCAAGCAAGTATTTTTTACAACAATTTTAACAGAATTTCACTAAAAATCTAAAAACAATGTTAATATACTAACAGTTAGAATAGAACAGAATTGCAGTAGAATAGAATTGCAATTTTCTTCTTTGTATTTTTTTATATTTCTAAAAATTAAGATACGTTATTAAAAATAAGAAAATATATCAAAGTATTAAATGGAAACTCTCATGGTTAACAGGCTTTTATATAACTTTAAAAAATGCATTAGGTATATTTTCCAGGTTTATTACAATGAAAATGTATTACGATTACATTCTTCCCTCCAAAAGAATTTTTTAAAAAGGGTAGGTAGGGAGTTTCCTGGTGGCCTGTTATGATTCCAGGCTTTCACTGACATGGCCTGCGTTCAGTCCCCAGCTGGGGAACTAAGATTCCACAAGCCATGAGGTGCAGCCAAAATAAATAGTTTTTAAAGGGTAGACAGAAAGGACTTTTTAGATGGCATGACATTATTAACAAAAGAGAGTAAGAGAGATAGAAAGACAAAGAACAAGGAGGAAAAGCATGAGATCAGCCCTGCAGGTGTACAGTGAGGCAGGAGTGGGGAGGTGAGTAGGGCAAATGGCTAAGCATTTGGCCAGACAGGTGGACTAAGGTCCATCTGGGAGGATATGATCAGAAGCTGAGGACTTGATATCTCAGCAGATCAGAAGTTATGGAGGAAAGGAGCCCCTGTACTTTCTGATCTTTCTGCATACTGGGATATCCTGGATAGTCGTTCAGTACAACTAGGTATTTCACACCTTTGCTCTTTCCCACCATATGCAAAAACCTGCATGAGTGAAAGTTACCAAATAACTGAGAAGACCAACACCGAAGAAACATGTGTGTTTAACAGAATCCACAGCTAAGGTATGTCCCTTGTTTAAACATAAAGGAGATAAATTGGTAAAACTGTATTTTGAAGGGAACAGGTCATTTCCAATTACCATCACTATTACCTTTTAATTTATCTTTAATATTTTCTGATAAATGTTTTGTGAGCTGAGGTATTTCTTCTGGAGAGTATTCAGCATTGGCCAATTCCTCCTTGAGTACAGCATGGATACAGTCTTTAACCACAGAGGGTCTGAACCTAAATGAATCAGTTCAAAACATCTAATTGGTAACTCCAAAATCCTAAACTTAAAGTTGAACTTCAGAGCTCAACTTCCTGCAGTTTTTGTCATTACAATCATTTGATCCTTCTTTTTCATATTTTTATTATAAAAGTAATAAAAACAAGTTAAGAAAACAAGTCATATCACAAACATATCTCCAGCCTGGACCATTCCCCTAAACTTCAGATCACATATTCCCACCAGTACTCCATCCAGATGACTAGGAGGCAACTCAGATTTAGTACACCCGATACTGAGCTTCTGATCATTTCTCACCAAAACTAGGTTATTTCAGTCAATGGTAACTCCATTCTTCCAGTTGCTCAAGCCAAACACCCTGGAGTCAGTGTGGCTGCCTTTCTCAGAGCCCTCATCCCATTCATGAGCAAATCTTACCAATTCTACCTTCAAAATAACCTAAAATTCAATCACTCACCAGTCAACTACCACTACCCTGCTCCAAGCTACCACTGCTTCTTTCCTGATTATCATGACCTCCTCACAAGTCTCTGTGCCTGCCTTTTCCCCCAAAACCTGTTCCCAACATAGTAACTAGACTGGTGCTATTAAAATATGTGCCAGATCATGACACTCCTCTGTTTAAAATACCCAAATATTTTTCCCCTCACTCAGAGTAAAAGCAACATTCTGTGACTTGCAAGGTCTCATTTGATCCACCCTAGTAAACTCTCTGACCTTGTTTTCTACTACTTTGCTGCTAATTCTCTCCACTCAGGCCACACCAGCCTTCCGTATGTTCTCGGACCACACCAGACATACAAACTTCAGTGCTTCTGCACTTGATGTTAACCTCTGTAAGAGGTTCAGTTCCTCTCTTCATATGCATATCTAGCTCCTTCACTTCTTTCAAGTCTTTATTCAAAAGTCTCTTTCCCTAGCCACCCTTTATAAAACTTCAAACCACCTTCCTACTACATCACTTTATCTATCTCCCTTCCAAGTACTTATTATTATCTGATACACTATATGGTTCACTTATGTAATTATCTTGTTTGTGGTCTGACCTAACTACAACACAAGCTCCATAGGGCAGAATTTTTTATCTGTTTTGTTCATTGTTATATCCCATTTCTAGAACAGCATCCAGCAGACAAATATTTTTTGAAGAAATGAATTACTGAATAAATGAAGACAGAGAAAAAAGTCTCCCCTAATTTAGCCACCCTAACAATACTATTAGCATTTTAGTTGCATTTATTACATATTACAACACTAAGTTCCTTTTCTGGGCTATATAGTATCTCAGTTGATTTGTTTATCATGTGCCAAGTTACCAGAATGTTTTAAGTTTTGAGCTTATAATGCAGCTTAATATTTGGTAGTACTAGTAGCCCCTTACTACTTTTTAATATTATTTTCTTTGGTCTCTTGGCTGCTTATTCTCACAGGCAAATTTTAAATAATGGATAAACTTACAGGATTTGATCTGTTCAAAATGTGGTTTTCCTATAAACAAGCATACTATATCTGGCTTTTCCTTTAAGTCCTTTCCACTCTCAGGAAATGTCAAAGGCATTCTGCAAGTCACAAATAATCTCATAGTGTTATTTCTACATAATATATACTTGCTGTTAATCTTGCTCTGCATTACAACAGAAACACAGGTGAAGGGCATTCTATGTATTTAGAATGTTTAACCAAGACAACAGCATATTTTTTTAATGTCCCTTCTAAGCCACCAGGGACTTGCCAGGTGCCCTTGTGGTGAAGAATCCACCTGCCAGCGCAGGATACATAAAAGACTTGTGTTGATCCCTGGGTTGGAAGATCCCCTGGGGGAGGGCATGGCAACCCACTCAAATATTCTTGCCTGGAGAATCCCATGGACAGAGGAGCCTGGCACACTACAGTTGCCATAGGGTTGCATAGACTCGGACACGACTGAGGTGACTACACACACGCGCTACCCACCAGAAAATTGCTACATGAAATCTTTTTATCACATTATAACTAACGTTCCTGGCTTCTAGTATTCACCAAGCACTTGATTTGGGAATGTAATTTCAAGTAACAGAGGAGGGGCTTGGGAAAGTCTTAATTTTTTTTTTTTATCTTGGGAAAATGAAGTTATTGATGGATCCTACAACCCTGACCCTCCTCTACACAAGACTTAGTGCCTTAATTCTGGGAAGGTATCAGGGTGGCAGGCCAAAAGCCTCTGGATACTACTTGGGTAAGACTATAATATGAACACATACAGGTCCCGTGCAGAGGAGTAAGCGCATTCTGGGCACACTTAGGCACACATGAACCCTCAAAACTGAATGGCATTCAAAGCAAGCCGTTTGTTTTCTGCCATCTAACCATCTCAATTCCTCTGTGTCCACTTTCTGAAACTCCGAGAGTCAACTACCCCTACTGCGCTACTCTAAGGGACTACCTCCGAGCACTCTAACCCTGCAATCGCTGGTCCGGTCCTCTGCTGTTTTCTGCAGCTGGAAGGCCAAGCGGAACAGCACCGCATCCTCTCCCGCCCAGTCCTTCCTTCCCCGGTCACGCCCCTTCCTCCCTCTCAAGTTCCTCCGCCAACACCCGGGCTCCTCCCCTGCCCGCCCCTCCGCCTCTAGCCCCGCCCCATCCTCCATAGCCCGCTACGCACCGCCCCCCCTTCCCCGGCGCCGCGCTCCTTCCAGACACCCTAGCTATTAGGCGAGCTCTGCCTGGGGCCGGAAGGAGTCTCGAGGGTCGCCTCCGCCACAACCCGTCTTCTACCCGCCTTTGCTGGAAAACAGGCCGCAGAATATAGGTATTCTCCGGCTCCCCAGCGTTGTTCTCAGTCTCAGGCAAGCCGTCAGCTGCAGCAAAGGACGCGCGCATAGTGAAGGACGTGTGCTTAGGGAAGGAGGCGGCAACCGACATAGCCTCAACTTCTTGGCCCCGCGTTTTCCGCAAAGAAAGCTGAGCCGGTGGCCGCGGCAGCTGCTGAGCCGTCTCCAGGGCGACAGCGCCGCCTTTGACCCTGCGTGCAGCGGACCCGCGCTCTGCACCGTGGGACCCGCCCTTCTTAGCGTGCTCTCGCCGCCCTCCTCCTTGCGCCTGCGCATCGGATGCTGGACCAGAAGTGTGTCGGGGTACAGTGAGCGTAACTTCGGCGAAGACTGGGCTCTTTTTGTCAGATTTACAAAACACTTCCAGAGGCGTCGCAATCTTAGGAAGTGACACAGAGTCTGAGGCCCGTAGAGGCCCAGGGATACACAGGTAGTTTGCGGCAAGGGAAACCGAGCTGAAGCAGGGCAAGGTTAGCGGTTTCAGTGACAGATCTAAAGCATTCCTGACTTTTTGCATGTGAAAAAATCTTTCGCCTCCTAGGCCTTTCCGAGTTAGAAAGTAAAAATAAATAACAGGTCAGCTATAAAAAGTTACAGGGATTTTTTTTTTTTTCTTGAGGAATATAGGTAACCATCTGATGCACGTTCTTAAATTGTTTTTACAAAAATCAGGATCTTACTAGATGGAAGCCGCTGACCACAAACACTAGACCATAGACTGCCTAGAGCCAGAGTTTTGATGTTTGAGATTCCTGTAACTGCCCTGTTACCTCACCAAGAACCAGTCAGAAGTTTCAGGAGCTGATCAATTACCTGGGGACCCTCACCCATAATGTTGCCCTGAAAGCCACTGGGGAATATGAATATTGTGAGCGTGGGCTGTCCATTCTCCTTGCTTGTTGCTCTGCAGTAAATGCTGTAGTTTCCTTTACAGCCCAGCAGTAGATTGGCTTCTGCTGTATTGGTAGAAGGAAGCAGTTGCACATAAAAACCATATGGCTCTCAAAGTCTGAAATATTAACTGAGCCTTTACAGAAATTTTTTGCAGTGTCCTGCTTTAATCCATAACTGTCGACCTACAGATCCCCCAGCCTCACCACCCTGCTGCTCCAGGGCAAAAGGCAGGAAGGAGCAGACTTAGGATGCATTTTCTGCTTACGATTGCACCAGTCCTGGTCCTGTTTTAGAAAGCTGCATTATCCTGTCAGCTTCAAAAACTAAGAGAAGAAATTCGGCCAATACCATACTGACCAAAGGTCCCAAAATGGGAGATAGGTCTTCCGCTTTCTGCATTTCACATTGAAGGAGCTGTGGCATCACAGGTCTCCACCCTCACCATCTGTCTCACCTCCATGCTTCTGAGCATTCTATTTCCTCAGCTGAGGAAACGCTCCCTTCACTCTTTAATGGGCTAACCATTTCAAGAGTCAGTTCAGACATGACTGAAGCCTTCCTTCATCTCTTGACAGATTGCCTCAATCTCTTATTACTCCTGGGCTGACCTCTAACATGGTCCTTACCATATGACATTCAAATTATTAGTCGATGTGTTTCCCTAACCTGACCATGAGCTCTTCAAGGACAGGGACAGGCCCAGAGGCAAGGATCATGCCTCAGGCATAGACCACACAGTGGGTACTCGGTATATACCACTTATTGAAATGCACTGAACACTGGTGGATTAGTCAGCTCAGGCAGCCATAACAAAATACCACAGGCTGGGCGACTTTAACAATGGAAATTTATTTTCTGGAGGCTAGAAATCCAAGATCAAGGTGCCAACAAGGTTGATTCCGACTGAGACATTTCTCCTTGTCTTGCAGATGGTTACCTTCTGGCTGTGTCCTCACATGGCCTTTTCCTCTGTGCTCCCATGGAGAGAGATCTGGTTTATCATCTACTTTCTTTTTTTCCCACATCTTTTTTTAGCATATACTAAATACTCAAAAATATTTAGTTCTATCTCTGAACTCCATTTAGTGTATCACACTGTTTTAGTTATTGTAGTTTTACATTAGCTTTTAATATCTAGTATAGTCCCACCTCATTCCCTTCTCCTTCAGAAGTCTCCTGGCTAGCCTAGATTGTTCATTTTTCATGTGAACTTTAAAACCAGCTTATCTAATTCCATATCCTTTTCCACCAAATGTCATTGGTGACTTTATTAATCTTGTTAAATTTATAGATTAAAGAGCATTCATATTTTATGATGTTAAGTCTTCCTATTGAAGTTCATGGTGTACATTTATATGCAAGTTTGTGTCCAGTAATATTTTAAAGTTTTCTTCAATAAATATTTCACATTCTTGGGAATTCTCTGGTGATCCAGTGGTTAGGACTCCTCACTTTCACTCTCAAGGGCCTAGGTTTTCTCCCTGGACAGGAAATGAGGTTCTCACAGCCACACGGTATGGTGCAGCCAAAAAGTAAGTAAATAAAGAGAAACTAAAAGATAAAAAAAGTGTTTCACATTCTTGTTATGTTGGTAGCTAGGTTTTTTTTTCTTTTTGTTTTTAATATAAATGGGATTTCCCCATCTCCATGTCTGTTAACTGTTTGTTGTTTGTATACATGAAGATTTTTCATTCTGTATATTTTGTACCTATATGTGTGAAATTCTTATTCTTTATAATATAATTTGAGTGCTCTAGATGTGCAATCATATTGTCCAAATATCATGAGAACTTCACTGTCTTTCCTATTTTATATCTGTTAATTTCCCTTTGAATACTTGGTCTTGGGCTAATACCTCAAGAACCATATTAAATGATAATGATAATGAGTATCATCTATTTGGAACTTTGGTGAAATTGCTTCTAGAATTCCTCCATTAAGCATGATGCTGACTTTTAAGTTGAGATAGTTATGTTGTATTATGATCAAGAGGGAGCTGTCTTCTCATTTTCTTGAGTTTTATTAAGAATGTATATTGAGGGGCTTCCATGATTGTCCAGTGGCTAAGACTCTGTGTTCCCAATGCAGGGGACCAGAGTTCGATCCCTGGTCAGTGAACTGCATCCTGCATGCCGCAATTAAGAATATGCATGTCACAACAAAGATCCTCGGATCGTAGCTAAGACTCAGTGCAGTCAAATAAATAATTTTTTTTTAATTAAGAAAAGAAAAAGGATGTAAAGAATGTATGTTGTATTTTATCAAATGCCTTTTCAGACTTTATAAAGAAAATCATTAGGATTTTTTCCTCCTTAAATCTATTATTATAGGTGAATAAACTTTCTGAAGCTTAATCATGCTTTTATTCTGGAAATGTACTACATTGTCATTTTTATAGTATAATTGACATATGACATTATATTTGTTTCAAGTGTACAACATAATGATTTGATATTTGTATATATTGCAAAATGATCACCACAATAATTCTAGTTAACATTGGCAGCAAATATTAGTTACAAAAATTTTTTTAAAGATCTATTAGCAACTTTAAATATGCAATACATATTATTAGTAGTCACATGTTATATATCACATACCCATGACTTAACTATTTTATAATTAGAAGTTTGTACCTTTTGACTCCCTTCATCCATTTCTCTCACTCCCCAACCCTATGTCTGGCAACCACTTGTCTGTCACTGTATCTATAAACTTGGTTTGGTGGCTGTTGTTTTAAATTCCATATATAAATGAGATCATATGGTATCTGTCTTTGTGTGACTTATTTCACTTAGGTCCATCCATGTTGTCACAAATGGCAATATTTCTTTTTTTTTATGTCTGAAGAATATTCCATTGTGTGTGTGTACTATAACATCTTTATCCATTCATCTATTTATTTATTTTTTGGTTGTGCTCGGTCTTTGTTGCTGCGTGGGCTTTTCTCTAGTTGCGGTGAGCAGGGGCTACTCTTTAATTGCAGTTGCCGGCTTCTTATTGTGGTCCTTCTCTTATTGCAGAGCACAGGCTCCAGGCACCTGGGCTTCAGTAGTGGCAGCACATGGGCTCAATAGTTGGTGCTCCCAGCTCTAGAGCACAGGCTCAATAGTTGTGGTGATGAACTTAGATGCTTTTGGGCATGTGGGATCTTCCAGGACTAGGGGTCAAGTCTGTGTCTCCTGCATTTGCCAGCATATTCTTTACCACTGAGCCACCAAGAAAGCCCTCCATTCACCTGTTGATAGACACTTAAATTGTTTCCATGTCTTGGCTATTGAAAATAATGCTGCAACAAACATGAGGGTGCAGATATCTTTTTGAATTAGTGTTACTGTTTGCTTCAGATAAATACCCAAAAGTGGTATTGCTGGATCATGTGGTAGTTCTTTTTTTAATTTTTTGAGGAACCTCCATCCTGTTTTCCATAGTGGTTACACCAGTTTACATTCACATCAACAGGGCACGAGTTCTTTTTTCTCCACGTCCTCACTAACATTTGTTCTTTCTTTCCTTTTTGATAATAGCCATTCTAACAGGTATAAGATGATATCTCATTATGGTTTGCATTTGCATTTCCCTGATGATTAGTAATATTAAGCATCTTTTCATATACCTGTTGTCTCATCCTCTTCTTATAAGGATGCCAGTGTTACTGGATTAGGGTCCCACTCTTATGACCCCATCTAACCTAAGTTAAGGCTTAGGGCTTCCCTGGTGGCTCATTCAGTAAAGAATTTGCCTGCAATGCAGGAGACCTGGGTTTGACCCCTTGGGAAGATCCCCTGGAGGAGGGCATGGCAATCCACTCCAGTATTCTTGCCTGGAGAATCCCCATGGACAGAGGAACCTGGAAGGCTACAGTCCATGGGGTCACAGAGAGTCGGACATGACTGAGCATCTTTCACTCACTCAGCCTTAGTTAGCTTCTTAAAGGTCCTATCTTCAAAGTCACATTGAAGGCTAGAGCTTCAATCTATGAATTTGGGAGCCACAAAATTCAGCCTTATTAATAAGCTGGTGAACTTGAATTTGGAAGATAGGGGCTCCGGTACTGACTTTTCCTGAACCTAATTAAATGCTTTTGGGCGGCAAGTCCATTATCCTCTAGGAGCCTCAACTTCATTTCTAACATGTGGCCAGTTTTACAGGACTGTGGAGAAGCTGAAAGGAGATCATGGCTGGAGGACATTTCATGGACTATAAGTTCCTACACAATAATAATGATTTAACTGTTTCTTCTATTAATATATCATCTTGCAGTAATTGATTTAAAATCCATTGTATCATTCAATATATATGCCAGGAATCATTGTTATTATTACCACATGACTTCCTAAAGGGAACTGTGTTTATAATTCGTACCCTCTCTTGCAGGAAAGGTTCTAGGCAGCACATGATGAAAACACTCATGTATGAGAGGGCATTACCTGTCACTTCTCACAGAGGCTGCAGAAAAGGCCCAGGAAGCTGTTGATAAAATGAATGACCACCAGGAGAATCTGGAGGAGGCTGATGCACAGAAGGGTGGAGAAGAAGCACACGTGCCAAATGACAGCTTTAGAAGGCTCCAGGCAGACAGAGTTCCAGAGTGGATGGTCATACAAATAATTCCTGTCCCAAAAAATAAGGAGACCAGGGGTTGGAATAAGTAAGAAAAGTCCAAGCAACCTCAATAGAAACCTGGGTTCACCCTCAGCTCAGGTCATAGGATTAGACTTTTGAGGGTGACTCTTTTTGTATTTGCAATTTTCTAAGAATCAGAGAAGCAGGATGCTAGAGTGCATGACCAAAAGGGATTTGTAGCCCACATGTGTGCCTTTCTCTTTCCGAAAAACTGCAAATCCAAGTTTCCATCCATTTACCTGTTATGCAGGTCTTTGAATGGGTAACCATGTTTCCAAGCCTGTGTCTGATTGAAGGGTGAGACATCAAACATGCAAAAAGGACCATCTTTCAGGGCTACTCCAGAAGTGATAAAGCAAATCAAGGCTCCAAGCAAAGCCAGGCCGCTTGACAACAGAGCAATAAGCATCTACACAAGGAGAGAGGAAACAGTGAGCCTGAGATGGGGTCATGACTCGGTGACTAGGTGACTTGTGGTGCGATCTGGACAAGTCTCACTTCTCTGGTTCTCAGGTTTTCCCCAGTCATGAGGATAATTCTACCCACAGCACCTCCCTGAAAACATAACCAAGGTAGGGTTGGTTGACAAGGAATCACCGAGTAGAGCCAGGAAGGGGTGGGAAAGAAGGAACAGAAGTGGGAAGGGGGAAACACTGGCACCTTGACCAGGCAGCAAGCTCAGCCTAACTCAACAGGCTCTTCAGAGCTTCTCAGCAGATTGGCATCAAAAACTTGTACACTCAGACTGCAGTCATTTAGTCTCTGGCTTAAAAGGTCAGACTGGTTATCCAAGCCCCAGTCCAACCCTTTTAAGGGAAAGCTATATTTTTTCAAAAGTTCCAAGCTGCCATCCATGATTCCTCTCTTTCTCAAATCAAGGAAGGAAGGGAGGAAGAAGGAGAAGAAGAAGGAAAGGAGGGAGGGAGGGAGACAGAGACAGAGACGGGGAGACCAAGTCAGAGATTACACTCTGAAATGACTTGAGTTCTGTCATTGTACTTTTCTAGTCTGTGCACCACTCATTTCCCTCCCAAAAGATAGCGACGTGTTTATTTCCTTGGCAGGATTCTAACTTCCAAATTGGTTTCTTTCTCAGAGTACGAGATTTTTTTTTCACCTTCCAAAAGAACATATTTTAAAAGTTTAAATAAAACATATACACACACACACACACATATATATATACCTACACAGAAACCATATATAGTTTTTATATAGAATCATAGAGTCATTTTCCCACTGTCAAGCTGGTTTAAAACTCAGGAGGGGCCAAAGAAAGATGCATAGTAAGTTTTGACTCTTAAAAGATTCAAGATGAATTAGTCTGACATAAGCCTAGGATGGTGGTTCTGGAAATATGGTCCCTGTTCCAGCAACATCACATCACCTGGAAACTTGTTAGAAATGCAAATTCTCCCCACAACCCAGTCCCATGGAGTCAGAAACTCTCGGGGTAGGGGGTGCCAGCAATCTGTGTTTTAGCACAGCCTGCAGGGATTCTGATGCACGCATTCAAGTCTGAGGGCCGCTTGCCTAGGAGAAAACCAGACATGACTGAGAACAGATAGTGAATGAGATATGTGGGTGTTTATATTTAATTCTTTAACATGTAATTCTAAATCAGCGGGGTTCCCAACATGTGGGTTGTAGATATCAAAGCAGACTGTAGACTTACTGTAAAAAGGACACAGATTCATGTGTCTGAGGCTGAATGAGCAATACACCTTATACACTTACGTACTGAGATATTTCAAGTATATATAGATGCTGCTGTAATTAATAAAGTGCACATTTATTCTGGGCCTCAGTTTCATTTTCTGTGAAACGGAGACATTAGACTAGAATCTAGTCATCAGATCTCTGGAGAAACTTTCAGCTCTAAAAAGAAAAAAATAGCCAGGAAATTTTCTATCAATGACACATGACTACAAAGAACATAATTCATGTCCATATTGTTCAACAGGCTAAAACTAATAATAAGAACAGCTCATGTATAACTGAATCACTTTGCTGTACTGTAGAAATTAACAGGACATTGTAAATAACCATACTTCAATAAAATAAATTTTAAAAGAACAGTTCCCCACAAATGTGTTCATTAACACTCCCTGGAATAGGTTCTCTCATTTTAACAGAAGGACCTCAGGTTCAGAAACCTTGCCCAAGAGCTTAGGGCTTTTAAGAAGTATGGTCAGGACTTGACTTCATACCCAAAACTCAAATTGCCTCATCACTTTGCCTCTAAAGTTGTAGAATGTGGGGACATTCTGGCTCTTAGAAGAGTAGAATTGGGTTCTTACCCTTCGGCAGGGCCCGATCTTACTGAAGCAGCCATATCTCCAGCCCATCAGGGAGATCAGGGTAGCTGCAGTGAGAACCTGGAAGAAGAGGGAGTTTGTTAAGACGAGATTAGGTAATTTACATCTCTAACTGCCACCTAAGGCTGTTGAAACAGAGTGGTTGGACATCTCACATGGACTTAGTTATCCTGTATTTCCCAGAGGGTTTGGCTTTGACTGTCAGAACACAATTTTGACTGACTAGCCTGATGTGATTCTATGGACAGCAGCGTTCACACCCAGCCTGCCTAGTCCAAAACCCAGCAAACTTTGATCAGCCTTCCTAGGGTCTTCTATCCCTTGGAGTTGCTATAGATTCACAATCAGTTTGTTAGTTCAAACTTGTTTTCAGGAAATTACAAAACTCCTTCCCTCACCCTGACTTTGTTTCTCCACCCCTGGGGGACACTTTGGGAATTCACACTCAGGGAACCCTGGACACTTACCATGAGGCCTCCTCCCCAGAGCCCAGAGCCCAACATGGCATGCCTGCCAATGAGGCCCCTCAACAGGTAGGTCACATTCCAGTTAGGAAACAGGAGCAGTGTGTTGGCCACAGCAGCAAACAGGGCTGTAGTCCCAAGGCTCAGCCCCAGAATGCGGGAACAGGTCCGTGAGCATGCCATCACACAGGAAGAGGACAGTGTCCTGGAACCAATGGAAGGAGGGTCATGTAGCTCTGTTACTGGGACTGACAGGTAGGGGAAACCCCCAGAGCACAGGGCGGGGTGTCATCCTCTTGCTTTAAAAGTTGTCATTTTCAAGGTGTCCATTGTCACAACTTCCATTCAACATTGTACAGGGGATCTTTTCCAGTGCAATAAGAAAATAAAGAGCAGCAAAAGCCACAGATACAAAAGAAGTAAGAATGTCATTAGTCACAGGTAACATGATTATCTGCATAGAAAATTATAAGGAATCTATTAAAAAGTTACTAGAATGAATAGGTGAGTTTAGCAAGGTTACCAAATAAAAAATTAAATATATAAAAATCAATTGTATTTCTATATATAAGCAATGATAAATTATAAAATTTAAAAGAATATTTATAATAGCATAAAATATTAATAGAAAATACAGATAAATTTAACAAAATCTGTGTAAGACCTGTACACTAAAAATTATAAAACATTGCTGAGAAAAAGAAAACCCAAATAAATGCAAAGATAAACATGCTCATGAATCAAAAGACTCAATATCAATGCAACCTCAGTCAAAATCCTACTAGAGTTTTGTTGTAGAAATTGGCAAGCTGAATCTAAGTTTACATGGAAAAGCAAAGAACCGAGATTTTTCAAAACAATTTTGAAAAGAAGAACAAAGTGGGAGGACTTAAGTGATTTTAAGACAAATAAAGCTACAGTAATTCCTCAGTGAAGTAATGGTGTATACAGACATATGGACCACTGGGACAGACTGGAGAATTCAGAAATAGAGTTATATACATACAATCAAATGATTTTTGAAAAAGATATTTTAGTAGGAAAAGGAGAATCTCTTCAACAAATGATCCTGGAACAATCCATATGTAAAACAAAAATAGGTATTTTGCCTATTACTGGTAACCTTATTCAATATTTAACTTGAAATGGACCATGGATCTAAAATCTAATACAAATTTTCTTTTAAAAATGGAGAAAATCATTGGGATTTTGGATTAGATAAAGATTTATTAGAATACAAAAAATACAAGCTATAAAAAGTGAAAAACAACTTCAAAATTAAAAACTTTTGCTCTTCAAAACTACCATTCAGGGGAGTTCCCTAGTGGCCTAGTGGTTAAGGATTCTGAGCTTTCACTTCTGGAGCCTGGGTTCAATCCCTGATCAGGGTACTGAGATTCCTCCACAAGTCATGCGGCATGGCCAAAAATCCCCCCAAAACAAAAACACAATAAGCTACTGATACATGCAACAAAATGGATGAGTCTCCAAGGCATAAAGCTAAATGAATGAAGCCAGAAAACTACTCACTCTATGATTCTGTGTATATGAACTTCTAGAAAAGGCAGAACTATAGTCTAGTGATGGGATCAGTGGTTGCCAGGTGCTGGGAATAGAAGAGGGGATTAATATAAGGGACACAAGGAAACTTTTTGAGGTGATAGAAATGTTCTAAATCCAGATTCTGGTGAATACCACAACTACATATATTGACAAAACTCACCAAATTACTCTTAAAATTTGTGAACTTTATATTTTAATTATATATCAATAAAATTGATTAAAAATTAAAAGTTTGTGTCCAGATAGGTTGAAAAATGCCTCCTCCACACCGATACTTTTAGCCATTTCTCCCTTTTAAATTTTCACTGATCTGTGAACTTTTTATGTATATGAATTAGAATAGGACTAGTATTTGGTAGACTCAGGTCAGTGTGAATCTGAAAAAACCTATACCATGACATCTCCAAGAAGTGGTTTGTTGCCACTTTGCAATTCAGTTACATGTCTGTCTCAACTTAAGGCTCTTAACACTCCTCTCCTAACAGACAGCTTTGCCCATAATCAGAAAATATGTGTGGATCAGAGCCTCCACCCCAATCTCTCTTTTACATATAAACATATAACTAAATATATAATATTTCAGAGTTAAAGAATTAAGCATAATGTATATATTTGCCCTTACTAGTTGTGTGGAATAATTGAACAACATCCATGTAAACACAACTGGTTTACAAAATGGATCCTTACCACTAAGAAATATTACTATCATCTTCCAGTACTCCTTCCCAGTACTCCTTCCTGGGAAGGACTACCCTAAATTTTAATTTTATCATACCTTTTTAAAAATGGTTTTACAAATTATGAACTTAATTAAAAACAAACAAACCACCTTAATTAGCCTAGGATTTTTTATTTGTCCAGACTTCATCTTTTACAGAGACTGGTGTCAGACACAGCATTGAGAAGTCCATTTGGGTGGGGCGCGAAGGGGTGGGGTGCTCTTGTGCTGTCGGCCCCCACCTCCCACATTCCCCAGCCTCCGCAGTCCTTGGTGATCTTTTACTTCCCCTAATCTCAGAGCCCAAACACCTCAGCAGCTCCTCCCAGCAGGGAATTTCCTGATGCAATTCCTAATATTTTAGTGGGATGAGTTGCCTTCACCATGTGCCCTCTGCACTGGGTTTGTCTTCTAGAGAAAAAGTTATTTTCTCACGGTGAGTAAAATAACTTGTCCCTGATGACAGCAAGTTCAGATCTGTGGAGGCGGGGCACACGTTGGAGCAGATGGGGGTAGGATAAGAAGGAACAGTGGCCCTTTCCCCTGAGAATCAAGGGGCCTAGAGGGAAGGGGAGGCACCAGGGATCAGGAGGGATGGCATGTCCCTTCCCCGACCCCTGTCCCCCAGCGGAGCACCAAGGAGCCATCTTTTCCTGAAGTAGTCCTCCAAGCCGATATGGTACCGGCTGTTTCCTCCCTAGGATTGTAGTCAGGAGACAGGGCGCCTGTAAGGTAACAACTCCTCACCCCCAACAGTGTGTGATGCAGCCTCCAGCTGGGCTCTTAGGGCGTGTCTCCAATCCAGGGTTGAACTAACCAATCCAGGCTGTTAGCAAATTAACCTACACACCTCCCAGATGACTGACATTTTGTTAGGGGCCCAAGAAAGGACTGGTGTGTGGCTGGACTTGGAGGCATACTCTCTGGCTGGGAGAAATTTCTGTTCAGGAATGCCTTCAGCTGCCTTTGAATCATTCCACCTATGAGTAAGGCCTGTCTAGACACAGATCACTGACATGGACAGGCCCTAATCTCTTCTATGGACTTTTTTCCAATCTGGAGTTTTAGAAGGGAAACTAGGGCCTTCCCTAGTGGTCCAATGGATAAGACCTTGCGCTACCAATGCAGGGGGCCCAGGTTCCATCTCTGATCAGAGAACTAGACCCCACAGGCCAACTGAAAAGATCCCTCCTGCCACAAGGAAGATGAAAGGTGCCACATGCTGCAACTAACACCCGGTGCAGCTAAATAAATAAATAAGGGAAAGGAAAAGACATGAACATGCAGAGGAAAACTAAATTGAGCATGGCCTTTGGAATGAGTGGGATTCAGAGGATCCTGGCTGTCCTACTTCTCTGCTAAAAGCACTTGTGCTGCTGCTGCATCTCGCAGGGCAGTGGCTCAGTTTGAATTTCACTTCCTCCCTGACTTTGTTCCTCTAGAAATCACAATATTTTTAGGAATGCTTCCACAAATGTGAGCCAGGAGATTAGGAAAGAGTTTGGCTAATTTGATATGTGAAGAGACAAGCCGGGTCATAAGGTAAAACTTTACAACCAGGCTTTAGGGGAGGCCCTGATCTAAGTTGAGATCTGGGGTAAGTGAACAAACAACTCATTAGCTAGATGTCTGGGTAACAGTTTTAAGTGATCAGCTAAGTCTTAAGGCGATGGCACCCCACTCCAGTACTCTTGACTAGAAAATCCCATGGATGGAGGAGCCTGGTAGGCTGAAGTCCATGGGGTCACGAAGAGCTGGACACGACTGAGCGACTTCACTTTCACTTTTCACTTTCATGCATTGGAGAAGGAAATGGCAACCCACTCCAGTGTTCTTGCCTGGACAATCCCAGGGACGGGGGAGCCTGGTGGGCTGCCATCTATGGGGTCACACAGAGTTGGACTCGACTGAAGCAACTTAGCAGCAGCAGCAGCAAGTCATATAGAAGAGCTTGTAAATTCTATGTGTCTCTAGATCTACCTCACTTATTACTTAGCCAGCCTTTTTATCATTCTTTCATCAAAATATTATATTAAGTGACCACTGTCTGCCAAGGCACTATTCACTCTGGTGAACCAGAGACAACCTCTTCTCTTGAGGAACTTAAAGTCTGGTGGGGACACTAACCAGGCAATGAGCAAGTACTGAGCCATGGACTTCAGCCTACCAGGCTCCTCCATCCATGGGATTTTCCAGGCAAGAGTACTGGAGTGGGTTGCCATTGCCTTCTCCGGAGTACTGAGCAGAACTGTCCAAATGAAGGTGTGATGGGAGCACCAGAGGATCGCCTAATCCTGCCTGCAGAAGCATGCAGAGCCTCCTGGAGGAAGTGCTATCCAAGCAAAAACTTAACAAGGTATTAGATGGGCAAAGTTTGGAAGGGAAAAGTATTCTAAGCAGGTGTAAAGGTTTGAAGTTGATAGACTGAGGCAAAGAGATGTTAAATTGCCTGAAGTCACACAGAGCTCAGCGGCTGAGGCAGGTATCCTCTGGATTAGAAGTTTGTGCTCTTAAAAGCTAGACCAAACTATTAGCTGGCCATCCCCTCACTGGGCCCTTTCCTTTCTGCTTACCTGCTTCCAGTGGCAAGAATCAGGATGAGAGACAGAGAACCTGGAAAAGGGCCCTGTGTTCAGAGTGGGCTTAAACTCCTGTGGCCTCAGCTGCGACTCCTGCAGGGCTGGACTGCAGGCTGTTCTTTCCGGACTCCTACAAAGGGCCAGGGCGGCACTGTTTATATGCAGAGGTCACTCAGGCGGGTGCATGGTGTGGAGACATGCCCCCACAACACTGCCTACAGATCTCCATCAAGGAAGCTCTCCTCTTCTGAAGAGCCCTCTCCTGATGACCCACCCTCTGCTCATTTTCATGTGACACTAAGAAAGGAACCAGGAAGCATGGCCTCGTGAGTAAAATGCCTTATGAGTCAGAGGATGGTACCCATGAGAAATATCTTAACCTCCCTTCTTTCCCAAGCGGCAACAGTGTTTCACACACTATCTGCACATATCTGTTTCACTCTCTGCAAAGTTTGGGCTCTTTGAAAAAAACAGCACCAAGCAGGGCAACCATTTTTTTCCTTATCACCTCCCTTACTTTGCTCTTCTTTGTGCTTTTTAATAGCTTTTTAACTTTCTAACTTTCAAGCTCCAGGCCACCATCATCTTGTACCACCATTTTAATAGTAGAGTGTTTGCTATTAGATAAGCCATTGGATTCAGAACAGAAATACCTTCTAAAATCTGAATGATATCTGACAGTCTGCCATCAAATCATTCTAATTGCCGAACTATGAAATGTTCTGGTAGCTCAGCACCTGCAATGCAGGAGACCCGTTTGATCCCTGGCTTGGGAAGATCCCCTAGAGAAGAGATAAGCTACCGACTCTGGTTGTCTTGGGCTTCCCTGGTGGCTCAGATGGTAAAGAATATGCCTACAATGCGGGAGACCTGGGTTTGATCCCTGGGTTGGGAAGATTTCCTGGAGAAGGGAACGGCTACCCACTCCAGTATTCTTGCCTGGAGAATTCCATGGACAGAAGAGCCTGGCGGGCTACAGTCCGTGGGTTCCCAAAGAGTCGGACAGGACTGAATAACTTTCACTTTCTTTCATGAAATGTTCTAACAGATACTGTATGTAAAATCCTTTTGCTGAAATCCAAGAAAATGAGAGGGCTTGCATCTTATGCTGTGAGAGGAATCTTGCCTCTTATTTCTCAAAATAAACTTGTAAGGTAGGTATCATTTTGTAAATGAGAAACTGAGGCCCAGATTATTACTGAGGCTCAATGAACTATGCAAGTTCACATAGCTAATAGGTATTTGTAGCAGAAATTGAGACCCAGATCTCTTAGATGCCAAAGCACTTTAGCATTGCCTCCAAGAAGCTAGTTGGAATTTGGGTTGGGGGAAAAAAATCTCAAATATCAATGTGTGGGGCTGTAGAGTGTAGTTAGATGACAGGATCATTTCCCCAAACTCACTCAGTTACTCTGAGCAAGTCGAATTCCTCTGGGCTATAATCTCTTCATATGCATGATGAAGCTAATCTAATACTTATTTTACTTGCTTTAAGTCTGTTGTAAAGATCTAATGAGATAGTTTGTGAATGTGTTTTATAAGGTGAATAATGTTTGTTCTTAATATAAAGCTTTTTGAGTCCTCAGCCTAGTATCTTCTATCAAAATTCAATTCTCTGGGTGACATAAGAATTCACTTGGGCTCTAAATGATTCCCTTTTATCATGAAAATGGAAACTGGATCCTATTTAATGAACTTTCCCAGAGTGGTTTACCAGCTTTTGTGTCAGGCACATATACATCTGCATGCACAGAAATTTCATAGAAAGCATAGAAAGCTTATATACAGTTTAAAGGAGCATTAATAACATAATTTTCCTTCTCATACATAAGAACACCAAGGGTTTCTTATGTATGTTTTCATGTTTCTCATAAAAACACCAAGGGTTTTTTCAGTATTGTTTTCATCATTAGTAGAATCTCTGTGCAGTTACTCCAGCCAGTGCATGAATTCATTCATTAATCAAGCGATTCCTGAGTTCCTACTGTGTTCTAAGCTTTATGCTAGATTCTGAGTCTACAGAGCAGAGTAAGATACAGCAGCAGCCCCTGCCCTCATGAATCTCAACTGTGGGGGAAGAGGCATATAAATAGCATAGGTAAGTAAAAATGAAGTGGAAAGTGGCAAAGATTTTTTAAACAGGGCCCATATGAAAAGCAGGGCCCATAAAGAAAAAGACTGATAAATGGAACTTAAAATCTTAAGAACCACTTTTCAAAAGACATTATGAGAGTGAAAAAGCAAACTACAGATAGGAAAAAACATTCATAATATATATGACAAACGCCTCATGCCTGGAATTATAAAGAACTCCTACAAACCAGTGAAGACAAAAACCAGTAAAAACTGGGCAAATGACTTGAGCACACACTTCTCAAAAAGGATCACCAAATGGCCAATTAGTATATGAAAAGCTCTAACTCATTAAGAAAAGGCAAATTAAAACCACAATGGATACTACCAAACACCTACTGGAATGGCTTGAATTAAAAACATTGGTAAGAATGTGAAGCAATTGGAATGCAACATTGCCAGTGGGAGTGTAAATTAGTATGACCACTTCGGTTAACTGTTTGGCAATATCATTTACCAAATGAAATATTCACCTACACTGTGACATAGCTATTCCCATTTTAGGTATTCCCCAGCAAAGGAAAATGCTGGAATTTGACTTTAACACCTTAAAGAGCTAAACACAATTTGGGTTGGTGAAGGCAGTTTAAGTCTTTGTGACAAATAATTCAATGATTAATCTTATGAACAAGACCCTTCTTTTAGAAACTATATACTTGCTATAAACAATTATACTAAGGCCAGCTTAGGTCAAATTCTTCATTCCCTTTTGGTAAGACCTCTATGGTCACAGAGGCCTGGTCACTGCTGTGACAGAACTAAACATTATCTTTTTGCAGATATGTTAATGATATTAGAAGTTGGCTCTATTAGAGGCACAGCTACTGATAATCACTTGGTTGGTGATACTTCTACGGGGAAGCAAATGGGAATCCAGGGAGGGCACAAATTAATGGGGCCTGGGTGGGAAAACTATTTGCCTAATGCCATAAAAGGCTTCCCAAGGCTGAAAGGCTTTCAAAAACAGAATAGATGTTCCATCCTCGACTGGAGGTGGGATTTGAGCAAGGAATAATGGAAGTTGAGAAGATGGAATTCACTGGTAGAAGGGAAAAGGAAAAGATGATTACAATCAGGCCAGTCTTTCCCAAACAAGAGTGACAGACTCATCAGCTTCCTTGTGTGGATTTTAGCCTCAACTGACAGCTGACTAAATAAGGAAGCACATTTTCCTTAATTGGAGAGAAAAAAAAAAAAAGGAAGATAAAAAATGTTGAAAGAGTTGCCATTTATACCAGTTCACTGAAGAGGAAGTTTGGGATTTTTTCCTTTTTCTTCATTAGTATAAAAATATAACAAATACTCAAATTAAGCTTCCATCTCCAACATCACACTGAAACTATTCTTAGTCTTCAATGACTTCTTGTCTATTGAACACTGACCCTAGACAGAATTAGACATAGTTGGCGACTAGATGCTTCTTGAACATTCTCACTCTTGGCTCTCTTGACAGCTCACTCTGGTGTTTCTCCTCCTTCACAGGTCACACCTCCTAGACTGGGCCTCTTCATGTTGGTAATCTCCAGGCCTCAGTTCTGGACCATCTTCTCTTTCTCCCTAGTGACCTCATTCTTTCTCATGGCTCTAAATTCCATCTGTAACACTGATGATTTCTAAAATCTCTTAGGTTCAGTTCACCTCTCCTCCAAGCATCAGAATCATGTGTTCAACATGCTGTACTACACCTGCACTTGAAGTGCCGCAGTGAACACATCCAAAATGATTTTTCCACTACATCTGCTTGATCCACCAGTCTGTCTGTCTCAGGAATGACATCACTACCTACCTACTGCCTCAAACTTGCCATCCTTGATTTCCCTTTCCTCACTGCCCCACATCTAATCCAACAGCTGTCTTTACATTTTTACTTTAAAATGCATCATACACCACACTGCAGTTCCATTGCTATTACTCTAGTCCAGGCAATTTCCACTTTGTACCCTGATCACTGCAACAGTCTCTTTTCCAGTTTGTCTCCACATTCACAGCTTCTCATTAAACTATTAACAGTATATGTACTCTTTACCAGGCCTAATGTGTTATATGATCTGGCTTTTACATATTTTATGCCACTCCTTTTGCTTACTACATGCCAGACACATTGGCCTTCCCTCAATACCTCAGATACATCAAGAACTTTGCTGCTCCATAGCCCTTATACTTGTTCTCCTTGGAAACTTTCCTACTTTTATTTAGCATGGGCCACCTTTTCATCCTTCCTGTGTCAGCCGAAAAGTTAACTCCCCAACATATTATTTAAAGCAGAATTCTCTACTGGCTCCTTTCCCAGTTCTGTTCATAGAGTTTGAATAAAATCTGTTATTTTTTTCATTTGTTTACCATCTGTATTCCTAACTGAAAAGGAGGTTCTCTGAAGGCAGGGACTGTCTGTTTTGGTCATCACAATCTCTGTAACTCTTGGCTTTTCTCCCATTAATTTAGTAATTACTTTTTTCCTTCACCTAAGCTGAGTCCTTAGTCATTAGTCACTGCTGGTCTGAAAGACTAGACTCTATGTGACATATTCATTGGACTACCAATACGTCAAATATACAATCTTAGTTTCCTTACAAGGCTATCTAACCCAACAATTTCATGAACAGTTCAGCCAACATTCATAGAGCTTTCATCACGAATGTTCAACATATAACTAAGAGTAGAGAAGAAGCTAACAAACGTTACCCTTGATAATAGAATGATGAACTAACCTTTGTCAGTAAACACCAGTGTCCTCAACATGAGAACATGAGGGCAAGCGAAACTGAATTATATTAACAAAAGTATCAACAGTACCCAGTCTTACCTCACAAAAGCAGTAATGCAAAAAAACTAATACTGAAAAGTTTTTGATTTTATTTCCAAGATCAAATATTACAACAGGACATTTACATGTATTTATAAAAAAATGCAGCAGTTGAATTTATAGATCAGAGGTTTCCTTGAGTTTGGTCCCTCTCTCAGCACAGTGAGCTGATGTCTTCGAAAGACTCCCCTCCCTCCCCCACCCCAAATGTCCCACCGCCCCCTCCCCAATTCAAGTTGCAGTATCAATATAAAGTAACTGGGTACAACACAGCAAGAATATTCACAATTTGGTACAGCCAAAACCAGAGGATCACCAAGAGAAAGATCCTCATTTTAGAAATTATTTACCTATAGACTATGTGTATCTATAGATATATCACACCCAGTTATCTAAGATTTCCCTGGTTTTAGAGCAAGTGGAAGTTCCATTGAGTCTTAGCCAGCAGTTACAGCTCTGCTTTATCTAACAGCATGTTTTTCTCCTCCTACAAGTTTATATTTCCTATGGTCTCCTTATGTCTTCAAATTTAAGGCGTTCCCTAGCACCTTTATTGTCTCTTACTAGATATACAGGAGGGTCTTTCAAGTGTCTTAAACAAAAAAATTTAGTGGATGATCCTGTCGCCCCTTTCTCACTGGTCCCAAAGCCTTCTTCCCACTCTTGAGAAGAACTGCAGAAACAAATGATCTCTCCTAGCACCATGGGATTAAAGCCCTGAAAACTGAGAACTATATGTTATGTGCATTTTAGGGAGCACTTGCCAGAAACACTACAATAGGAGCACTGTCTCTGTCCATTACCTTCTTGGATTCAATAACCAAGTTACACTACAGATTAAATTTAGAGCTTGTCCTGCATTAAGAATGCAAATCTCACTGAGACCACCACTTTATCCAGAATAAGTTGAGTATACAAACATCCCAGGGAATTTCTAAATACCATTAGAAACTGCTTGAGAACACTAAAGCAAATACCCTAAGTTGACTTCACTCAAGTCCCCAACCCACCCCCGTCCCTATCCCCAAATTCCATTCCTTGATTAACTTCTCCAAATAAGATGGGAAGTGAGGTTTGGAAAATGACATGAAAAATGCTGAAAAAACACAATAGTGAAGACACCAGAATTGGACACTCCAGATGACTCAAAATGCAGTTAAAACTGAACTCATACAAAGCATGCAGAGAAGCCTACAAACACTCCTGAGAGTTTCCATGGAACAATCAATACCTACTTTCTTTCTTAAAGGGTTAAAATAATAATAATAAAAGACACCAGATGCTTAGAAGTTGTTAACAATCAAAAGGAAAACCGTTCTAAAAAAAAAGATTCTTAAAGGAGTGAATAAAATTATTTCTAAGATTCATGCCAAAGCTTGGCTGGAAGCCCCTCAAAATCCAAGTATCATATAAGCATCAACCTGTACTCATTTCTCTACAACTAAGACTAGAGGATTATCTCACAGCTTTACTGTCTCCCAGCAAATTTTAAACAGTCTTTCCAAATCTAGGGGACAAACCTAGGAAAGGAACAAGGCCCAAGTCCCCAAATAGGTAAGATAAACAGCCACTACAAGCTTACTACTAATTAGCTGAAATGTGGAGGTCACATACTTTCATTCTAATTAGCAGGTAAGAGGGGATTTTCTGGTGGCAGTGGTCACTCCATGTGAGGTTTAACTTACAGGGCAGTTAAATTATCAAAAAGCTACTGTTAAGAGCATATGATTAGTGTCAAAAACCTATTTATATTTTGAATCACACCATTTATTGATATTTTTCATTATTAAGAACACAGAAGCTTGAGAAAAGCATACTATAAAACCATTTTGTTGAAAACAGAAAGATATCCAACTAAGCATCAACATTCCAATGTCATTAACTTGAATATGTCCTGGTGACACGTACTAGAGTCAGCGACCTTGACAGAGGAAAATAAAAAAAAAAAAAAAGGCAGAATGGCAGGGAATGGTTCCAGACCAAGAATTTCTCTCCCTTATCAGTTAAGATGCCCATATTGAGTCTTTGAAAAAAAAAAACAAATAGAAAAGACTTTAAGGAGGTGAGAATTCAATTCCAAGTCAGAATTTATCTAATGATTTGAAATGTTTCCCATTTTATTTACCATGTCTAATAAATGAGTGATTCATGGTGGCCCAGTTAGATAAATAATTTCCTTCAATGGAGATAAAATTTTTCTTACATTAAGTAGAGCTTATTCTTCCAATCTATAAACCCAAGTGACTTTATAAGGGATATAAAATCTTAGGGCATTTTGATCTCTGTAGAGGAAACACTATTAAGCAAACAACAAAAACTTGTTGTTTGGTGCAACAGAATTAAGTACAACAAGGCAAATGTCCATATTTATAGATTAATATGTGATTGTTCTTAGGCAAAATACTACCATCAGTATTTATATCTCTAATCCTACAAGTCTGGTTATCTTTTGAAAATGCTTTACAGAAATACTAAATTATGTTTTATTAAGGTAGTTCATATTAGATTGCTCAACTCTACTTTGAGATCATATGTCAAAGAAAAGCCTGTACCAAAACTATTATGTTTATGAGAAAGACTGAGATTCTAAGCAATACAACAGCATTCCATAAGCTAAAGAAGGGGGAAGGGTGTCATGGACTAGCTATTCTATATTTGGAATAAGGATTCCTAGGTAGAGAGTTATAAAAAATGATGTTTGCCTCAAATTCTTTCCTGGTATATTAATTTATAAAAAATGAAAAGTTATTAAAAGTCAGAAATGGAATTTCTTAAACATATCCAATTTCATTAAAAATCATGACATTTTCTGAGAATAGATGTCAAAAATCAAGAAGAGAATGGAAACGTAAAAGAGAAAGTTGTATTAAAAGATTTTCTAATTAAGGGTCTCATTACATTCAATAATTTAATCACACAATCACTTCATGGGAAAACTACCAAGGTCATCATAATCTCTATTTTAAAAAAAGCTAAGATACTAATCTGTCTCTCTAGCAGGACTGACACATAGGTGAATCAAAGACCAAAACAGCCATCACTGAAATATAGAATTTTGACATATCAGGAGAAATCACCACACTGGCTTGGTGTTCTATGTTGGTTATTTTCAGTACTACAGAACATTTTTACCACTATTCTAAAATGTATACAGTGCAATACTAAGTTTCATGGCAAGACAGTAAGTAAAATGCTAAGCAAGGCAAATAAATGAAGTTAAATATTCATAGTACACAGCTGTCCTTAAGTGGCTTTTTCATCAAGGCTTATGTTTATTGGAAAATTGCTGTTCACCAGAAGGGTGGGTTCTTCTTACTAGCATTTAGTTTTACACAAGACTTTACTTACTCATCAACCTCCATTCCGTGATTTACTATTGAGTAATACTTCTGAGTACTATTTACTCTCTCTCTCTGGCTCTAAATGAAAGAGACCCAGAAAGACAGAAAATGACACCATGGAGATACACTCTATGGGATAAGAAATATTTTTAAAAGTCAACCTAATTCGATCCTGAAAAACTTGTTTCTGTCAAAACCAAGTGAATTCTACAATTTACACAAATCAATTTCCGAACAACTGCTTAGTCAGTAAACTGCTTTGTTTAAGCACACATATAGAATTAAATTTAACTCTGGCTGTCAGTGAAATAATTGGTTCTTATTACATTTTAGTCACACTCAACACTGATTAGGAAGACAGCAAGTTTAAATTAAAAGTAACGAATTGTGTTTAAAAGATCATTAGTAAACCTGAAACTATTATACTCTCCTTCTGGAGATTTCAATCATTACAGTATGGGTAGATCAAGTTACTGGACAAATGAAACCTGAACACAGGGAAAAAAGCAAGAACTGATTAACAAGAATGCTTTTAATTACTCTAGGGATTAATATATAAAATAAAAGGAGGAGACTCAGAGCATTAAATTTTGGAGTGGAGAGGATTCAGAGATAATATAATTCAGTGGTCTACAATCTGTGGGTTCCCAGAGTCTCTGGAAAGGGTCTGCAATTCCACATGCACACTTACATTTTCTCCACCTAAGGAATTAAGGATTTTAATACTTAACCCTATAACTCCCCACCACTGCTGGATTTTAACGTTACAAGCCCTTTTACTTGAACAGACTAAGAACTATTGATCTAGTCCAATTCTCTGTTAATTAGAGGCAGAGACGTAACCCAAGTATACTTTATACCTACATATAGTACCCCTTCTGCATATAATATATAATACATTTAATGTGTACCCAGAAAGAGAAATTAAATCTTCCCTTTCCAGTAGCAAGTGGCTCCCTCTGGTATTTTCCTAAATGTCCAAATGAGATCCCTGCTAGCTTAAATCTTTAATCCTGGGATCAATACTTCTTTCCTAGTTATGCCTTATTGTTATGTGTCACACCCTAAATCTAGCAGTTTCAAAAGCTGGTACTAAAGAATACAGGGGAATCAAAAGAAAATGTGAGCAAGTGTTTGCCACTTTTCAGTTTTATTTCCCTAAATAAGACTTACACTATTTTTTACCTTTTCTAAACTTCTATTGTAATTATGGTTCAGACTCAGGAAAGTAAGCGTTTACATGTTCTATTATCTCATGTGTAGTGTGTCTCTCCAACTGGATAAAACAGGCAGGAAGCAGATCTTAGATTTAAGATTTTTCCAACTTTGATTAAGGACCCAAATAACTGTTAACTTACAGAGTAAAGGAAGTAGAATTTTATAGATGATTTGAAAATACACACACAGAATGTACAACAATCTAATATAGACGGGATATAGAAAAGATAATTGTATCTTTTCTGAAAAATGGTAAAAAAAAAAAAGTTGATAAAATTCTTTTTTATCCATTTTTTTCTTGGCAAATAGTGCCACAGTTATTTTCCTTTCACATTTTCATCAGTGCATCATTTTTAAAAAACAATTAGTAATCAGCCACTGAAAATAATGGTGTAAATAAGACTATCTAGGCATAGTACAAATCTCACGAGCTTTAAGGAAACAAAACCAAATAACTTACGGAGCCAAACAATGAGAAGATAACCTTTTGAACAAATTGATTCCTGTTGTAGGAGACCACAGCACGGGAGTGAAAAAAAGCATGAATGCCAACTCTGATTTTGCCACTTACTAGCTGTGACATCCTGAACAAGTTCTCTGAACTTCAATTTTCTTCCTTATCTATAAAATGGGGAAAATATGCATTTTGTGGAGTCCTTAGGGAGATAAGAAGAAAATGCACATGAAGTACTTAGTACTTGTTAGTTACTCAAAATTACTTTCCTGTTCTTCCCCCATTTGGCTATTCTCTTCTCTGGTCCCTTCATAAATCAAATTCAAATGATTTCCTGTTACTTTCCTCCCTACTAATTTTCATTTCATCTCCCTGTATTTGTCTTCTGTCATTTATTCTCATCAAAGTCTATCCTGTTCTTTTCCTTCCTACCTTTTAAGGTCTCTTTCAAGCTGTTTCCAATACCTATGAGGAGTGACTATTTTTATCTAATCTTACTAACTTCATTTTATCTATTCAATAAAACCTCTCCTCCAAAGAGGTAAGGAATTTGCAGAGGAAATAAGACTTACTAATAAAGTGTATTAAGTTCTTGAACAAAGCACAATCCGTACTCTTCCTGTGTACAATTCATAATGCTTTCCTTGTGGGCCTATATACCAAACCCAGGATAATTACACTCCTGCCTCAAAATAAAATCCTCTACATCTTGTACTCTAAAAACCCCTGTTTTATTTAAGTTGGATCAATATCTCATGCTCCATCTCTTTGATATGCTTACTTATATCACTTGATGTGGTCATCTCATAGTAATCAAAGTTGAGAAAGTTACTTTGGTTTCTTATACATGGATATGCCAGAGCTGAGCTTATCAGAAAGAACTACATCTTATCATTAATGAACATGTTGTCTTTTAAGTTTTCTAGATATGTTTTACAAAGAGAAACTAGTAGGTAAAAGAATGAAACAGAATCCTATGGGGAAAATTCTTGACTTCATATTTTTAACAGATTTGGACTTTAGCTGTGACTCTGCTGAGAGTGGAGATAGGTGCCATCACAGCACCAAAGCTGAGCATAACCTCACCTCTTACCCTGTGCCTCCCTGAATTTTTAGATTTTTGACCTTGTCTATGACCAATAGTTTTTTTTACCCTCTAATGCACCTTTGTATATAGCTCTGTTCTTCAGATAGCAAGTATATTATCCAAGTTCAGAGAAACAATTGAGGAATTAACATGAAAACCATGCTTCCTCAATAAATCAGAAGCTGCTAGTTAGCCTCGAGAGCCTATGAAAATACACCAAAGTGGTATTACTCAGTCACCAATCTAAAGAGAGAACTTTGACTCAAGGTATAAATGAAATTGTAATTATATAAATATATTTATAAATATTTATACAATTATATACTTATACATAAGCACTTACACAGACTTAGAAAAAAATGTAAGAACATTAATTCAAAAGGACTCACTGAAGAATAAACAGAATTTTCCATGATTTCCTTGAGGACATACATAACTCATTCTTTAGGGAGGGTCCCTCAAAGTCCAACCATTAGAAACCGTATTCTCTAATTGTGTACTAGCAACACACAAGCATCTTTTTTTAAAAAAATCCCCCAGTTGCCAAGAGAGTGATCTTAAAGTAGATGGGAACCTAAAGGTCTCTGAGTAATAGCAATTTATGTTCCTCAAGTAGAAGAATCAATCAATCTAAATCCCAATCAACAAAATAGGTTCATTCTGTATTATGATTTTATAACAAGTTAAAGTTCTGATTTTGCCACCAGAATTACTACTACCTGTTCAGAGGACTCTAAAGCTCAAAATAAGAATTGAGCATAATGTGAAGTTGGTAAGTCTAATTGCATTATATAGATTCAAGATGACCTCTTCTAAATAATACTGAAAAAAGCACTCACCAACTACAATTTGAATGTGGCTTTTGTTGGCAGAAAAAACTCACACCCGAAAATTATAGGTAATCTTCCCCACTTCCGTTACTAAATGTTGTCTTATGAACTGATTTTAAAGGTCCTCCCCTTAGAGCTAAGTTTTCAGTTCTGATACCTTTTGTAAAAAACTGCACGAGGAATTAAGCTCATTTAATCACCAGAGCCTTTCAGAGACAGTTCCAACCAAGGGTAAAAGATAAATCATTATTTCTAACCAAAGGAACATGGTTAGCAACTCTCAGCTTCATCTTCTTCTTTTTCCCCCAGGGCATACATTAAGTATGCCTTAAAGCACATAGGACAATCAATAACCATAGTGGTTACAACTACAAGCCATTGTACTCATGATTACTGAACAGCTGCCTTCCTATAGATCACTTGTGGACCCAAACAATGGAAGGGCCAAAGGAACTAATATGCTGTACTGGCAAGTACCTTCCTATTCTAGTCACCACAACGTGCTCACAAAATGTCCATTCCAAGATTAGCAGGATCAAGATAGTTTATAGAGTAATAACGAAGAAAGCTGTCTCAGGCTAGGATATTGAAAGCCACTCCATGCTACTCACCCTAATTTAACACTCTTTCTGTCAGTAACACATATCATGGAAATAGTTCTAGATGGCAGTTCTTTGAGAAAAATATTAATTATAATGAGCAGTAATTATAAAGGATGCTTTTTCCATGTAAACAAAAGCCTGGGCACTTTGTTACGTGGTATTTCCTACATGAACAACAAAACAAAACATGTGTTAGAGAATTTCTTCTCCCTACTAAAAAAGGGCTTACAAAACAGAGAGGCTGTTCTTCTTCTGAATCTGGCCATTCCTTTACCAAAGGCGTCTGAGGAGTAACATTTCATTTGATCCCCTAAAACTGCTGTGTAAGAGACCACTTATTGGAACACACATTTCCTGCTGCCAGTACTAGGAGGTCTTATCCTAACACTTCCATTTGGTCACCAGATTAGGTAAGAAAGAGAGAGAAAAGTAGGAAAAAGAAGTAAATGGGAAAGGAGGAAAAAAAAGGAGGGGAGGTGAGGCTGATTACAGGAGAGAACAAGAAACAGCAGAGAAGGCAGGTGACTTGCTTGCCCAACTTTGGCTCTATGGTCCTATGAGCCAAAATGCATACTCAGTGACATGGTATCTCACAGAAAAAGGGAAAAAAAGGGGTAAGCTGAGAGAGGTCAGGCCATGATGTTAATTTCTTTCCTGTACAAAGACAGTCTCTTGAGGACAAAGGCCTGCCTCCTGTAATGTAATATCATAGTCCAGATGAGAGAGTTTCCTCCGAGGGAAATTGGTGAGAAGTTCAAAACGTTCATTTGGATATCCTTTAGACTGGACATGCTTCACCAAAGCCTATGAAAAACAAGAGAAAAGACAAAGTTGTTAAATGGGAACAAAAGACAGAACATAATGAGTAATTTAAAAATATAATATTCATTTTTATATCAGATAAGATGTAAGTTTAAGTTATAAAAACTGAAGCTTACTCTTGTAGAAATGGTGATATAACACTTTGCATGGGGAGATGATAAACCTGTACTCAATAATTAATAGCCAGCAAATGACATTGAAATGTTCAGGGTTATTACTGTCTCACCAATAAACAAACCTAATTTCTGTTTATAAAATTATTATCCTCATTTTTAAACACTTCTTTAGTTTTCCTTCCTTCTGTTTATCAGGGAAGATACATTTTTCATCCTATCTTGTCAGTTGTGCACTGAATCCTTTCTTGCCTTCTCAGAAGCCATGCCACCACCACAAACCACTTTTTTACATGTATCTTCAACATCTTTTCTACCGATGCTTCCTATCAGACTTAAACATGCTTAGTCTCTCCTTCAATCATCTTTTCCCCTCGGATTGCTGCTCACTCCTCACTCTAGATTCAAAACCAATCTTCTCAAAAAAGTGGTTTATACTTCTATTCATTGTTTCATCTCCCATTCCTTTCCACTTACTAGACTAGGAGACTTTCTAGGTATTAACACCAGAGGCTAGAGCCTGCCTGCATTCGTCATAGTCTTTAAGAGTCTAATTATTTTCAGCCACAGCAATGGCCGGGTATAAACACTTGACCCAAGGAGGATTCATTCATAGGCTAATCTAAACAAGTCAGATTCATTCTCTTTTCCAGGAGTTGAAAAACACAAAAGAAAGGCTTATCAGCTATGGACTCTAGAGGAAAAGCTCTCAAAGCTCTCTATTACGGATTATGTACAAGCTGTTTTCCAAACAGTCATCAGAATACAGAGAGAAGAATGGTATGAAGCAGAGAATCACAAGGGGGACACTCAACAGGCCCCACAAGAGAAACACATAGAAAACAGTCATGTTTCTTAACTACTTTGCAATTCCAGCTACTAGGAAATCCAGGAGGCCCCACTATAGTCTTTAACTAAACCTCACTCCTTTTCCAGGCAATAATTTCAGTTGGGTTTCTACTGCAAGCAGCTATGGAACAGAGAAGCCTTGACTAGAACAGACTATGCAAGTTGCCCAAGATAAGGTGGGAAGGAAATAAAGCAGTGAGAATTAAAGATTCACCACAGTGAAGTTTCCAGTTAGAGGTCATACCTAACTAACACCCATATCAAAGAATCATCAAGCTAATTACACCAATTAGTTTTTCTGCTTCAAGCAAACTAAATATACTTACTAGTAGTTTAGCTTGCTCTGGAAGAGTGATTTGTTCCCTTTTTCCATCTGGATACCGCAACATCAGCTGTGCTTTTGGTCCTAAAGAAAAGGTTAAAAAAATATATATAGCTATATGACAGAACACTAATTTAAACAAGTAATTCTCTTCAGTAATATTAAAATTTTAAGTAAAGGAAGTTTAAAATGTGACCCACCATTTACATCAATGCCCTCCACTATTCCATCTGATTTTTCAGGTGACATCTCCAATATTTCTGAATCCATGACTGGCAATCCTTGGTGGTTTGTGGCTGTTCCAGGCTCAGTTCTGGCAGGGGGCTCAGTCATTGATCTTCTGTTCTCCTCTTTTCTATGCCCCAAATCTTTGTGGGGAGACTTTCTAGACTTGGCAAGATTCTCTATCTCCTCCTCTTCATCAGAGCCACAAACAGATATGAACTCCTCACTGCCAGAAAAAAGTTCAGATTCAGATTCTTCATCTGAGCGACTATCCTGTTTTGTCTGTGTGGAATCAAAATGTGTCTCTTGTAAGGAGGCTCTGATGGCAGCTTCTAGCTGACTGTCTTCACTTGCATCTATAAGGCTCTCCTGCAAGATGCAGTCATACAACATGGGTAGAAAGAAAAAGAAAACAGTTAAACCAAAAAAATAATCAAGTCAAATAGGGCATGGGAAATCAAACAGTCAGCTTGCCATTATTATTGTCTGCTGGATGTATCTCTTCTTCTAAATTTTAAGCTATTTGAGGGCAACAACTTTGTCTTAAACAGTCAAGTTGGAATGGCATTTTAAACACAAAAATAAAAACTGTCACACTATCTGGCACTATGATTACAAGCACAGGACTTGGCAGGATGCGGGGTGGGGGAAATCAAAAACAATTTATTCCTTGCCCAGAACAAGACATGAATTAAGGTTTTAAATATAAAAGTCAAAACATTAGTCTTTAACATGACTAAGCACAAAGAAAGATGTCTATCTTGCTCACTAACCAGCACAGCTTTGGCACACAGAAGGCTATCAGTAAATAAATAACTGAGTAATGATCATTTTACAAAAAAAATCTAACAGATCTTTAACATTCAAAACAAAACAAAACACTGTATAAAAAATATGAAAAAATAAGTACATTTTTTCAAACTTAATTTCAATGAAGGTTCTCATTGTGACCACGAAAAGCAACTTCCAATAGTTCTCCCCATGGAAAAGTCCTACTGTCACAGATTTCACTAAACTTGTTGAGTCACAAAATAGGCATTACTAGAGTGAATCCAAACTATACAAAAAGACTTTTTATGATAGTCAAAAGCTGAACACTGGATATTTTATGATATAAAGGAACTACAGCTAATTTTTTGCAGGTGTTTTAGGGATACTGTGATTATTTCTAAAAATAAAAAATCTCTTATCTTTTAAAGATACATGCCAAAGAATAAATAAATAAAACAATGAATTCTGAGATTTGCTTCAAAATGATTTGCTTCAAAGGACAGGGTATAGCTGAAACAAGACTCACCACAAGTTGTTAATGACTGAAATTAGTTAATGGACACATAGAGGCTCAATAAACTCCTTCTATTCTAAAATTTTCCACAATAAAAAGTTCAGGTTGTTAACAAAAAACTAAAGGAGCTTCAATTTGGCTTACCCTATCTGCCAATAACATAAAAAAAATTTTTTTTTTTTTTTTAAATTTTAAGGCAACTTAAGACTAATTTAGCACCAAAAATATATATATATAAATTGGACTTCCCTGGTGGCTTAGAGGGTAAAGCATCTGCCTGCAATGCAGGAGACCTGGGTTCGATCCCTGGGTCGGGAAGATCCCCTGGAGAAGGAAATGGCAACCCACTCCTGTATTCTTGCCTGGAAAATCCCATGGACAGAGCCAAATTTTAAGGTAACTTAAGGCTAATTGAGCACCAAATATACATGTAAATAAATAAAAAAGGCAAGTAGATGTACCCATGTGACCATCAATGGCTTAAGTGAACTGTAGCTTTATAATAATGATATTTCACAGCATGCAGCTTGATTTTAAAGACTCCCACCATAGTAGATACTGCTGGCTTCCTATCCAACATTCATTCTCCTCTGATTCCTTACTTACTAGATCTGACTTCTATTTAACTTTGTACTTGAGGCAGATAATATGGTTTTCTTTTTTAGTGAATTCCATTGGTTGGTTGTCTAACATTAAACCAACCTTGAATTCCTGAGCTAAAACCCATTTGGTCAGGATACACTGCTTTTTTATAAACTGTTGAGTCTGATTTATGAAAATTTTGTCAAGAATTTTTTATCTCTGTTAATGAGGGTTATTGGTTTAATTTCTTTGTCTTTTGTTTTCCTTGTAAAACAAAGCTCAGTTTTTGGTTTTGGTTTTGATAGCAAGTTAATGCTGGCCTCACAATGAACTAGGCAGTATTTCTTCCCCTTTGGTTTCTTGGAAGAGTTTGTGTAGAATTAGCATTATTTCTTCCTTAAAAATTAAAGACATTTACCAGGGAAGCCACCTGGGCACAGTTTTCTTTGTGGGAAGTTTTAAACTACAAATTCAATTTAATTAACAGATATATTAATAGGACTATTCGGGTATCTGTTTTTCCTTTAATGAGCTTTAGTAGGTTATGTCTTTCTAGGAATTTGTCCTTTTTACCTAAAGGGTCAAGTATTTGACATAAAGTTATTCACTGTATTACTTATTATTTCTTCAATAACTGTAATATCTATATGATGGCTCCTCTCCCAATCCTGTAATTGGTAATTTGTGGCTTTTTTCCCCTCACCATCTGACTAGAGGCTTACCAATTTTATTGACTTTCTAAAAAACAAGCTTCTGGTTTCATTTACTTTTTTCTTTTGTTTTCTAAGTTACTGGTTGATCTTTGTTCTTTCCCCTTTTCTTTCTGCATAGTTTGGGTTTGATTTAATTTTTTTCTGTGTGGGTCCTTTTTCATTTCATTTAAGATGGAAAATTAAGTCATTAATTTGAGGCTTTCTTTTTTAATACAGGCATTTAGTTATTTACTTTCTCTGTAAGTGATGCTTTAGTTCCATTCCACAATTTTTTTTAGCTGTAAGATAAACTGGTAAATAGAATTTTTTAGTGGGGCATGCTTCCTTTTATAGGCACAATTAGGATCTTTGCTTCCTTATTAAAAGGTACCTCAATTGTGTTTGTACAAGCAACTGTGTCCAGCTAAAATAAGCAGAAATCTTCATCTGTGGCTCTTTATCTTTGTAATAAAGATATCACCTCTTTTCTCCTTCTCCATTAGACTGTGATATTGGGAGCACAGCATCTATACCATAACCATGAGGACAAAAGCCAAGACTAAGGATGGAAGTGGGGGGAAAAAAAGAGAAGGAGCCTGGTTCCTTGATGACATCCACAGCAGTCAAGTCCTAGATTGCTTCCCTCTGAACTTATTGAGAAAAGATGTCTTCCTTGTTTAAGCTATTTTATGTTGCAGTTTCTCTTGTACAGAGTTGATCAGAATTTGTTAAGTCAGAGAATTATTTAGTTCCTAAGTGGGGTCTGAGGTACTACTCACCCAAATAAGCCCTATGTAATTATCCAATTTTATGGCCCCACTCTTTTCCCTACCAAGTTCCTTAACTTTTATAAGACATCTGGTGAAATATTAAACCAAATTTATGTTGTAATTCAGCAACTTGAAAGCTCAGGCTCTGGATTTTGACAATTTCAGCCTATGATTGCAAAAGATGAGAAAACCCTCTCAGGGAAATCATAGAAACTTCCTGGATTTTTTAATGTCTTAAAAAAGAATTCTACTTAAGTAAAATTCATGAGTAATGGAGGAGGAAAAATGAATTGTATTCAAACCCTTGGCAAGTACTCACAGCCTCTCCTTAAATGTGCACTTTATTTTCGGTAGTAATTTAAGGAACTGTTTCATTACTGCATGGTACTAGACTACTAAAGTCAGATCCTCTATAATTAATTCCATCCTCACTGCCATCAAACCCAAATAGTTCCCATAATCAATGAGAGATTCCCACAACTTTGAAGGTCTCTTACTTAAAACTAATTTTGCTATCAATTATCAAGTAGGTCGGCCTAGTAATAGCATATTATAGAATTAAATATAGAAATAATCTTTAGGTGAGCCTGAGAGCTAGGGCCTAAAGCTATGTAATCAGAAATAATGCCCAACTACACCATGAGAGATGTTCTAGCAAAAATATCATTTCTGCTGCTGCTTAGACCTGGATTCCAAAAGTCCAAACAGTACTGCCTCTCAAAAAGTGGGTTTCTCTGTTACTGGGCTCACAGGTAACATTCACATTGTCCGGTTCTAAATCCAGGCCTTAGGTCCCATGCCTGACCCTGGCAACAAGTGAGACTGGAAATATGAATCTTGCAGTTTCACTGAGAAGAAAGAACCCTTATGTGGGAAACTATCAAAACGTAAGATGTTGTATAGCCACGTATTTTAACTGTCTGCCACTTACATTGTTATCTTTACCATCTTAACCTCAAACATTTTACACAAGGCACTTTTATACAATTATATTTAATTGCCCATCACCACTTCTCAGTCATACTTACTGAACGGGCACATTTTTTGGGGGGACTGCTAGAAAGTCCATCCAATTGCCCATGTTCACCCAGAAATCCCGTTACTTGGTCCAAGAAAGAAGATACATCTAACTGGTGCCACTCTACAAGCTTCTGACCTAAAGATTAAAAACCAGGATATAGAAATATAATAAAAGCAACGTTCTTTCTGAATTCTCACTAAGTATTTCTTTCAGCATACCACAATTAAAATTTACTGGGAACATACACCCACCCATCACCACTTAAGTTACAGTGTCTTCATAACCTAGAAGATACATTAATTATAATGAACCTAAGAAATTCCCAGCCTTCATGATAGAACAACTACGCTATCTGCTGGTATCATTTATTGCTATTTAGGAAGAAGAGATTCAGACAAACCAATACATATACAAAACTCAATCAGTTAATAATGAAACTAGCTCTACCCTCTGCTTCTCTGGTGGGATTACAATGAGTATCGGAATAATCTTAAATAAATGACCTAAGGGGATCCTTAAAAATGGTAAGATAAACTGTTATTCTTTGAAAGAACAGAACTGCAAATTTAAAATACTACCATCTCCCAAAGTTGTTTCCTAACAAACTCCCTAAATACACACATCAATAGATTTTTAAGTAATTCTGAGGCACATGAACAAGAACCTTTCATATATATTACTACAGACAATCTTGAAACTGGATCCAAGATAAAATTGAAGATTATTTAGGTAATTGAAAGATACACAATAAGTTAAAGGCCGTGAGCTGAAATACACCTTACCTGTCCGTGGATCCAAGATGGAAACATAGGGGAAATCCCCTAGCTTATAAAACTGTATGTATCTCTGACCTTCCTCACTGTCGTGATAGACCTGTTAAGTCATTGATACATATTTAAAAAAAAATCAGCCTCTTAAAAAAGTACCTTGTTATATACCAACAGCTATTAATTCTCCAAAAACACCTTTGGCATGTTAGGCTCTCACTGCCTACAGAGAAAATGAAGGTCACCTAATGTGAACTCTTCACTTCCTGTCTTCAGAGTCACTTCTGACTCTTACATAAATACAGCAATCCATCCTTCCTCCTTGACCCAGTTCTTCCTTTTCAAGTCACCTGTCCCTCTATGTCACTTCTGACTCTCAACTACATACATTTTAATAAATCACAATATGTTAAGATTATCAACTCAAGTGCCCAGCATACTGCTAGGCAAACAGATGCTCAATCAATAGTTGTTGAATAAAAGGTTACTGTTCAGAAAAAAACTTACAGAATTCAGGGGTCTGTAAAGAATGACCTGGCAAATTACTAACATTAACAGCGTATTTTAGAGTGGGGAAAAATTAATTCATAAGTTTTTATTTTTTATAATTTTTTTTTTTTGCTGCATTGCACAGCATGCAGGATCTTAGTTCCCTGACCAGAGATTGAACCCGTGTCCCCAGTGGAAGTCTCAGAGTCCTAACCACTGGACTATGGGAGTTTTTCCCTATAATTTTCCATAATATAAAAAACTGGAGCAAGATCACCTACTGTTAGCATGGTAATTTATATAAAAAGAAACCAGAGCCAGAAAGACTAAGTGACAAATTTAAGGGCATACAGTTAAAGATTACCAAACTCAGGCTAAAATCAACATATTAAACAAAGGTTTCTCAATTCCTTCAAATTTTCTACATCTGCACTACCAATTATAGTAGCCCCCAGAATATGTGCTACTGAAACATTTGAAATGTGACTAATCCTAACTGCTATACTATAAATGTAAAATACATACCAGATCCTGAAAGCTTAACACTCCCCCCCCCCAAAAAAACAAACCCCACAACCCAAATGCCTCTATCAATATTTTAACATTAGTTTTATATTACAGATACTGATTTTTTAAATATATTAAAATCAATCACCTGTTTCGACTTTTAAAAATGTGGCTACAATAAAATTTTAATCATATTACATTTCTGTTAAACAGTATAGCTATACACTCTTTTCAAGATGCTTAAAAAATGATGTTAAAATTCTTCTCAAGTATGTGTACTATATGGTTATATGGCTTGGTTCTTTTTTTTTTTTTTTGGCTTGGTTCTGTTTTTCCCTCCTTCTCTTCACTGATGCTCTAATTTTCTTTTGTCTTTACTATCTTAGCCATTATGGGTAGCTCTATGTTTTCATATGTAATAATTTAATTCAGCTATTTTTTTTCAGCTTATAACCTACTTCCTCCTCCTAGAAACCACATACTACCAAAGTAAAATGCTATAAAATGTCTGATTAACTCTCCCACCTGCCAGAAAATGAAATGTTCCCGGATAATATTCTTCACAGCTTCATTGCTCCATACGTCACGGTTGAGGCACTGGCATGCAAAGTCTTGTACATTTTGAATGTTTATCATCAGCCACTTGTTTTGCATCTGGCCACACTCTTTGGCCTATAAGAATAAAGTTACATAACAATTATTAGAAACAGTTCCTACTTGGTAACAGGTGTGTTTCAGAATTCAGAAGTTATCTTCTTTCCATATAAATACTAAGTTTTTCCCCTCAAGTATGACACCTAGAGTTTTCTGTGTATAAACTGCTTATATATACATGTATATAGATATGTGTAATTAGAGAGTCCATTTGCAAGCATTTTTCAAATTTAAATGAATTGTTTTCCTTTTATCCATTGTTATTTATTAGAGTGGCTGGATTTTTATTGCACTGGTAAACATGTAAACCTCTTTACCTGAAAAAGATTCCATAAACAAGGGCACAATTCTATTGTGCTTTCTCTACTAATCCCTATCCAAAAATATACCTCTTCTTTTTAATAACTGTAACCAGTATGTGTGTATTAGTTTGTTATTTTTTCAACATCATTTTACACACATTTCCAAATATCGTATTCATCTCAATTATTAGGCACATGGCATTTTATAGATTCACTCTATAAATCACTAGAAGCTGCTGAGGATTTTTTCTCTCAGGGTTCTTTTCCTAGGTGTGTATTTAAAAACTGAAACTACAGATGAAACGATGTTTCAGAATGATCTCCAAAAGACTCCCCAATTTACAGCACAAGTATCAATTATGAGTGTGTACTTTTTTCCCCCCTTACATTGCCTTATCACAACAATGATCTAAGAAATATTACTGAACTGGAAAAGCATGGCAGAAAAGCAAATGAGCAAAAGCTACCTCAAATCCTCTTATAGAAACAATGAAATGGAAGTCACAGCTTTTAAATCATTTTGTCCTGGAACAATATATTTTTTCCCAAATAAGCGTGACATGGGAAAATCTTAAGAATCAGCTAAAACTCAGATTAATAGTAACTGAAGAACATATATCATTTCGGAGGTATTGGAAAATGTAAGACTATCTTCTGTTTAATAAGCAGGTTTACACAATCTTAAAAAAATGTTATTCTACTTTTCTATACAAATCTTCCAGAGAAAATAATTTTATAATATTTGTTACTGATTCCAAAGGTGAAAATCCAAGTTCTAAAAGGAAGTAGCCTTATAATGAGCCAGAAAGCTACAATTAACTGGTCAAAAGCTTATTTTTAAGTATACAAAATCTAGTAACTCCTTGCTTCTAGGAAGTAACAGTATTCCACTTAATCCCTTGCCTATAGCAAGCATGTGGATTTAAAAAATGGGTGATAAGTGAGTAATTATACTGCTTTAACTGAAGAAAAGTATTTGAGAAAAAAGAAAATACATTTTAGAGGGACAGACTAAATAGTACACATCCCTATAAGGTAAATTTACTACGTCTGCCTTAACTGCAACACTGACCAAAAAACCCCCAAAAAACAAAACAAAACAAAAAACCCATGAAAAATTTTAAAAATGCAGAGTTCAAAAACAATAAGAGCTATCTGCTATTGTTTTTAAAAATTCATCTATTCACAGTCATGCTTTCATTCATTCAGATTCATATTTGAGTATCTACCATGTTTCAGGTACAGCTATAGATGCTGGAGTTATAGCAGTTACCAAACCAAAAAATCCCTTCCTGCACAAAGCTTACAATGGGAGAAGAGTTATACAAGCAAAAGAAACTGAAAGATGTTAGGAAATTACTTTTAATGCAAATCAAAAATCAAAACTACAATGAGGTGTCACCTCACACCAGTCAGAATGGCCATCAATAAATAAATCTACAAAAAACAAATGCCGGAGAGGGTGTATAAAAAAGGGAACCCTCCTACACTGTTGGAAAAGTACGTAAAAAGGATACAGAGGAAAAATTAATCTATTTCAACAAATATATATGCATAAAGTTGAAAAGGAAATATACTAAAATATGCACTGTACTTTCTTATGGAAATGGAAACTATTATTTTTCCTTGTTGCTTTTTTTTGGCTGTGCCTCACGGCATATGGGATCTTAGTTCTCCAAGCAGGGATCAAACCCACACCTACACTGGCAGTGCAGTCTTAACCACTGGACCACCAGGGAAGTCCCTCCTTGTTGGTTTTTAATTTTTCTCTAATTTTCGCCTAATTTGAATAAAAACATAAGCTATGTATAAAGTTTATTTAGAAAAACTTTATCTTATGTATTTTGTTACTGAGTCAGTTCTTTACATTTTAATTAAAATATTTTTATTTGCATTTATAGCAAGTACTTTGGAAATTAAAGTACTCTTGGTTTTTCTAAGAGTAGAAGAAACTTATTTCTACTTCTACTTACTTTACATCAGTAAAGTCCAACTGAATGGCAATTTTACAAATAAACATGCATTTGTTATGAAAATAAGAAATATTTTATGGAAATTGTTCTGATTCTTTCTGTACAATATACTCTAGATTATACCACTAGATAATTTATGGAGGGCAGTTGTGTGCCAGATACCCTTCTATGCACCATGGACACAGAACAGTAAATAAAACAAAATCCCTGTATTCATGCTAATGGGGAAAGAAGAAACTTACATGCTAAGAGGGAAAGAGGAAAACAAGAAATATTTCCTTGCCGAGGTCAGATAACTTACCCTAAGTGCCTTGTTCACTCAGCTCCAGCTACACAAATTTCCTTGGCTGTACCAAAAATATGCCTGAACTCTTTCCAACACTAGTATCTTTACACTTAACTGTTTTTCTCCTCTTTCCTAAGATCCTTCTATGGTTTACATTCCCTCACTTTGTCCCCAAACAAGAGTCCTCTCTCTCTTTCCCTTACTCTATTTTATACTTTCTCCTAGCAACTACTGTAACCTGAAATTTCTGTGTGTCAAACATACATAAAACATAAGTATATATACTAAATATGTTATATAGATATTGTTTTTGGTTTTTGTTTAGTCTGTTTCTCCCTCTATAAATTTTTTGATGTCAAAGGACTTAGTATAATTTGTTTACCACTACCTTCCTATGGCAGAAACTGCTTACAGATAACAAATACCCATTTTTCCCTTCACCATAGTAACAGAATCTCCAACTTTCAGCTAAGCATCTGGATACTTATTTCCTAGTATCCTTTGCAACTAGGTGTAGCCACATTGCTAAGTTCTGATTGATGGAATGTGAGAAGTGATGTGTGTGACTTCTAAGTTGCTCCTTTAAATGGAAAAGGTGTACCCTTCTCAGTCACTTCCCTCCTGCATGCTAACTGAAAAGCAAACATGGTGGCTAGCCACCTTGAATCATGCAGACAAGGGCAAGCAAGGCCTAAGGAACAGCAGAACAGGACAGGAAAAGCTGCATTCCTGGTAACTTCATAGGGCAGAACCATCCTAAAAGCATGGACCTCTATCTTCTTTAAGCTATTGTTTCTTTCCTGGTCTCTCACATGGAGTTAAATCTTTATTCCAATAAATATAATCGCCATCCCCTAGAACAAGGCCTTACAATAGGAGGCCTTGTTAAATACTGAATGAACTTCACAGGCATGAGCCAGAACCCTTGATTATGGTCTACCTCTAGTTACACTAAGAAACAACAAAGTCTAGTTTCTAAACTTGTAAAACTGTAGCTCAGATCTACATCTAATCCAAACCTATGGGTCCTGCCTGAGCAACCAAAGAAAGTGAAAGTCGATCAGTCGTGTCTGAATCTTTGCGACCTCATTATTCCTTTAATTTTTAACATTCATCTCTCTTAAGTTTCAGCAAATTAATTTTGCATATTGCTTCCCTAATTTTTATAAAACTAATGGATATATCATTAATCATAATGAAATGCCTATTTTTTCTGGAAATATTTATATCATTTAAAGAGTTGTAAATGATAAAGTTGAGTATTATCAGTGAAAAAATACAGTTGAAAACAACATAGGTCACAAAATACAAAGAATAAAAGGTGATACAACAAATTGAATCAAATTCCAGATAACAATATTGAAAGATTCACATCTTCCCTTAATGAACAAGCAGCAGACTAACTGCTTTTTATGAGGCCAAAGTGTCCAAATTAAGTCAAGTTCAGAGTTACTTCACTAAGCCCCTGAGCAACACAGAAGCTAATGAAAATAGAAAGCACATCAAAACAAACTCAGATCCTTTTTCTTTCTTACATATTATGTTATTCTCCGTCAATGGTTATTAGAAAGGATAGGCAGTTGCCATGTTAAAGATCACGAGCGAAAGATGAAATCTGAGGAGACATCTAACCTGACATTTTTGAGCTGATAAATTGACATCAGACTCCCTGAACTTTATTTACACAACAAAAAGAAACACATCTGGTCAAACCTCCATTATTTGGATTTTGTACATGCAGCCAAACACTGTCAGGTTTTACAATTCAGAAAATTAAAGAATGCAGAAAGAAGCAGCTTATAATTAAATTTCTTAACTTAAGTATTTCATTTAGACCCTTATGGCAGAAAGTGAAGAGGAACTAAAAAGCCTCTTGATGAAAGTGAAAGTGGAGAGTGAAAAAGTTGGCTTAAAGCTCAACATTCAGAAAACAAAGATCATGGCATCCAGTCCCATCACTTCATGGGAAATAGATGGGGAAACAGTGTCAGACTTTATTTTTCTGGGCTCCAAAATCACTGCAGATGGTGACTGCAGCCATGAAATTAAAAGACACTTACCCCTTGGAAGGAAAGTTATGACCAATCTAGATAGCATATTCAAGAGCAGAGACATTACTTTGCCAACAAAGGTTCGTCTAGTCAAGGCTATGGTTTTTCCTGTGGTCATGTATGGATGTGAGAGTTGGACTGTGAAGAAGGCTGAGCACCGAAGAATTGATGCTTTTGAACTGTGGTGTTGGAGAAGACTCTTGAGAGTCCCTTGGACTGCAAGGAGATCCAACCAGTCCATCCTAAAGGAGATCAGTCCTGGGATTTCTTTGGAAGGACTGATGCTAAAGCTGCAACTCCAGTACTTTGGCCATGTCATGCGAAGAGTTGACTCATTGGAAAAGACCCTGATGCTGGGAGGGATTGGGGGCAGGAGGAGAAGGGGACGACAGAGGATGAGATGGCTGGATGGCATCACTGACTTGATGGACGTGAGTCTGAATGAACTCCGGGAGTTGGTGATGGACAGGGAGGCCTGGCGTGCTGTGATTCATGGGGTTACAAAGAGTGGGACACAACTGAGCGACTGATCTGATCTGATCTGAAGTGTTATGTTAAAGGGCAAAATGTTTTTAAAAACACAATCATAATTCACTTCCAAATATGTAGCTACTAATGTCATTTTTGTAGTTAAGTGTTTGCCCTACTTTATCCTAACAGACTTACCTGAAATTTAAGTGATACACAGCTATAGAAATGCTCTACTGATTCAACAGAGAATTAACATGCCAGTCAACACACAAAATCAAGCTGTTTGAACACCAACAGAAGAATATTTAAAATCCCAACTAAACTTATTCATTTAACAAATATCATGTTCCTATTAAACGCTGAAGACTGAATTGAAAGGATTACCAAAATAAAAAGAAACATGGTTCCCCTGCCCTCATTGAGCTTATAATTTAGCAGACAATCAAATAAACCTGCTCCAGAAGGTTTTCCTTTGGTTTCAGCTAAATTAAAACCAAGAACTGAAGAACATATTTTGCAATTAGAAATACTCTTTTCAAACACACTTGGATCCTCATAAAAAATATGAGTAAAAGGTAACTATAAACAATCCACAAATGGCCAAAACACCCAGAGACTATTCCCAGTAGTAGTCAAAGACATATAAACTTTAAATGATAAAAAAAATAATAAATAAAAATGGCAGATTCTAAAATGATGCCACACAATAAGGTGATTTTATTAGGTAATATCATATACTGGTGGTAGAAATATAAATCAACGTAACTTTCTAGATATCTCATTAAGACGCCAATTTCTCCATATGTTGAAAACTTTTTTTTGCTCTTAGAAAAATGCCACTAAAAACTGCAAAAGGATTCACAGGTTGGGTTTAGAATCTCCAACAACTTACTGTTTCAAAACTGCCTTTATGCATCAAATCAATGGGTGGCCGGAACAGATCTGCAAGGGTAGTTAGTTTCTTATCTATCGCTCCTCCATTTCTTAATTCCTGTTCTTGCCGAACTGCAACACAGGAGGATAAGAAAGTTTCAATTAGCCATAAAAGTCATGAAATCTCCCAATTAAAACAATGTATCAATTGCAAGAACTAATGAACAATGTGCTTGATCTCAAATCCAAAGATCTAAGGCTGACTCTGAAAAATAATACAAAGTGAGTTGGGGAGAAAGTCTTAAGACTTGGTGCTCTCTATCCAAAGGTAGGGATAAAGGCAAAAATTATCTAAGAGTCACTATTCAAAATATTTCCTTCACATACTCAAAATGAACTTAAGCATACAAAAAAATTTTCATCTCCATTTATCTAATTTTGAAAGTCACCTTAATTTATCTAGCTACATTCCAGTTGTTTCAACATTCCCAATCTTGAAAGATTCTGCCGGTGAGAGACAATGACTACCGAGGTCATCTGCTCCTCAAAGCGTACAGGATTCCCTGGATGACTTAAGTCAGTCTGGATTCCACTCTCTCAAGTTACAAGACCTATCTGAGCTTCAACGAACTCATTATAAATCATTACAAAATCATATATGGTCCAAAAGTTCCTCACATATTCTCCAAACATATCTGTCCTTTTCTTTAGGGTTCCATTACTAAATCAGTACTGCTGTTGCTGCATCACTTCAGTCATGTCCGACTCTGTGTGACCCCATAGACAGCAGCCCACCAGGCTCCCCCGTCCCTAGGATTCTCCAGGCAAGAACACTGGAGTGGGTTGCCATTTCCTTCTCCAGTGCATGAAAGTGAAAAGTGAAAGTGAAGTCGCTCAGTCATGTCCAACCCTCATCGACCCCATGGACTGCAGCCTTCCAGGCTTCTCCATCCATGGGATTTTCCAGGCAAGAGTACTGGAGTGGGGTGCCATTGCCTTCTCCGAAATCAGCACTAAATCCACTAAAAGTAGATGGTCAAGATTCTCGTTCTAATTTATCCCACAGAAAGACATAAATTTATTTCAAACAGCTGTAGCCAAAATGTTAATAGTGGCTGCGTGGGGTAATATGGCTTTTTCTTGTATTTTTCAATCCCTGTAATAATCATTTTCATTGCAGTCATTCCTTTAATTGACATATATCAGGTTCCTGAGGAAAATCAGTTTTTATTTTATTATAGTCAGCATTTAAGTGCTCATTCAGAAATGGATTAAGTTCGTAAATAATCAGATTTCTATTATATCCACTTCTCTTATTCTTCTATAATCAAGTAGGTTAGAATTTAGAATAATTCAGCTCAAGGGGGTGGAGAAGGACATGGTAACCCACTTCAGTACTCTTGCCTGGAAAATCCCATGGACGGAGGGGCCTGGTAGGCTACAGTCCATGGGGTTGCGAAGAGTTGGACATGACTGAGCGACTTCACTCTCATTTTTCACTTGCATGCACTGGAGCAGGAAATGGCAACCCACTCCAGTATTCTTGCCTGGAGAATCCCAGGGACAGAGGAGCCTGGTGGGCTGCCGTCTGTGGAATCGCACAGAGTTGGACATGACTGAAGCAACTTAGCAGCAGCAGCAGCAAGGGAGAGTTAATAACAATCACAGACTGAATTCATAATTTACTTTTCAAAATAAGATGAATCCTCAAAGTTATTAGGCCTAATATTAATCATTTTTTTTCTTTTTAAGAAAAAAATTATATAGAACAAACCAGGATCTTGACCTGAAGGGGAGTGTATGGGTGCTTTTCCACCTTGTGGTTTTATCTGCAGGAGACGGGGAGGGAGAAAAAGACAAGAATGGAGGCAGAAGGAAGGAGGAAGAGAAAAGGAGATGATAAACTGATCCATAGATACCTACTAGTTTCAGTTTGAAAATCCCGGAAACCATCAAATATTGAACGTGCAGGCCGTCGTCTTTTAGGAGCTTTAGGAGAAAAAAACAGAATTGACACAAAAGCTTAAACATTAACTTTTTAACAATTCTAAAATGTCTTTATAAGAATTTCTTATTTTAAGACACTAAGATTGATAATAGTGCCCTCTTCCAAAAAATAAAATATTTTTAAAACTTTCAAGTCGTTCATATAGAGTTAATGTAACCATTTTCAGACCAACATTTTGTTATATAAAAAAGAAAATTAAGGTCCAGCCAAGACTTGGCCAAACTTATGTAAAAAGACAGGAAGAAGGATTGTGAGGATGATTCCACATGGAGATGAATCTTACACATGCTCCACATACCAAATTCAGGTTATTTTAAAGGATCTGCCTACCCTTTAGTACAATACTTGAGTAAATTTTAAACCATAATATTTAAGAACTACTTCTTAGTAAGTGGCACACATGTAGAATTATAAACATCAAAAAACAATTTTAATTTTAGAGTATAAATTTTTCCTATAATTACAGAGAAATAAACAGAACCAATGTCTTCTGATACTGTTGAATAGGGTCTATAACCCAATCCTTAAGTATTGTACAGATAAAGTTTCAAAAGCAATTATCAAAATGTTATCTTCCTGTATGTTCTTAAACCTAAAAAATTTACCAGGGCTTAAATGGGAAAAGAATCTGAAAAAGGATAGATACATGTATATTATATATAACTGAATCACTTTATTGTACACCTAAAACTAACACACAACTGTAAATCAACTATAATATAAAATTTTTTTAAAATTACTAGGTCTTTATATACATTAAATAAGGACATTTAATGATTCCTTCAATATAGGTGACAGTCATTAAGTTGGCTTATGGCAAGCCCGGCAAGCATGTAACTAGAACAATACTCTGTAAGAAATGATGATTAGATAGTAAGAACAGATAGAAACTATGAAAGTCCCCCAATCCCAAGTTCAAAGCATCCTTCGAAACAGCCTGCATTTTCCATTATATAGAGTAATTCTTTAAGAACTACTGAGTAAAAAGCAAAACAAAAAAATAACAAAAAAATGCAGAACCACATGTTAAAAAATTACTTATTTGTTTAAAGCATTATCTGTTAGTATATCATTTGGAAGATTCCCCTGGAGAAGGGCAAGGCAACCCACTCCAGTATTCTTGCCTGGAGAATCCCATGGACAGAGGAGCCCGGTGGGCTACAGTCCATGGGGTCCCAAAGAGTTGGACACAACTGAAGCGATTTAGCACATGTTATTTACGCACTTATGCATATCAGTATTTACATTGAAGAATCACAATATTATCTCTAGGAAAAGGAATTTGGTAAAAATGAGAGGCTTCTATATTTAAACTTTGCATTGAATTTCAAATTTAACTTGAATTTTACATATAAATTGTTTTATTTTATTGAATAAATTATACAAATTTTAAATTTTATTAAACTTATAAAATTTAAATATTGCATTATTTCTCTATCCCTCCCTTTATACAGAAGAAGCAAGAAATATTCTTTTCAATCTTGGAACTATTTTTATTTAAGAGTTCCTATCTTAAATATATGTTTCTAGCAGTAATAATTTCTCAATGATTTCTTAAAACTCATTATCAAGTACTATTTAACCATAACAAGAAAGTTTTAACCAATTATTAACCATAACAATTAAAAATTATCTTCGGTTAAGACATAGAACAGCTGCTTAAGAAAGCATATTATTATTGGAGTGGTAGTACATAATATATAAAAGGTAGTTTTTTAATTTTTAAATTACCAATGGCAGGCCAATCAACATTCTACATTCTTTATACACATACATATCCACTCCCCCAACCCTGCCTCCAATTTTAGCACTTCTCAATCTCCTGGAGATTCATCGTAGGTCCTTACTGCTAGCTTTCCAACTACCCTCGTATTTCTTGGACTCATGACCTATTCCCATTTGTTTCCCCCTTATGTATCCTAAGTCGAAGCAAGAACTTCTCCTCAGGCCACTACACCTCTAGCTTCAGGACCATTATTACTCCTGCCTGCCTCTTCATACATGGTTTCCAGACTCTTCCAAACCATATGCTAAAAGTAAACATCAGTCCTCTTTATTCTTACTCTACTACTCACAAAGTAGAGTACTGGTCACTGAGGTCAAAGAAACTAAGCTGCAAAGAGCTAAAAGAGATTCACTCGGAGCTTCACAGTCAGAATAGGGGAGAAACAGAGGGAAAAAAAAATATGAGAAGGGGAGCACTGTTTCACATTTTCACAAATCTCTGTTAATAACTGCTATAAGAGAAGACACCTGAATTTTTAGATCTGCTTCTGCATTCAATCTGCTGCTATTCTTTTAATTCAAGTATATGAAGAAAAATAAAATTTAACTTCACACAGGCATGTAATTGTAAAAGGGAAGAGTATTTTAACAGTTTTAAGGTAATTGTCAACATTTTCCTCAGCTACTACACCAAACTCAATCAGAAGTAATTTCTTAAAGGTTGGTAGCCAACATGGAATCTGAAATATTATCAATGAACTTTTCATACTCTGCTACATTTAAATCTACTGGTCTACGTGTTAGGCAGGCTCTGTGACAGCACCCAATTATCCCTATCTCATGACCTGTGCGTGAACATCTTGAGTATGTGCAAGATCAAACAGAATGAGGCAGAGGTGACAGGATGTCACTTCCAATAATCAGGTTACAAAAAGATGGTGGCTTCCATCCTGAGCTGTCCTCTCTGGCTCTCTCATTTGCTCTGTGGTAAGGAACTGATGATGTCTCCAGTCAACCATCAGCCACATAAGTGAATTTAGACTCTTCCTCTAGTCATGCTTTGGGATGCCTGTAGACCTGGCTGACACCTTGATTATACCCTTGAGAGACCATAAAAGAGGGACCCAACTAAGCCACACCTGGATTCCTAACACAAAGAAATGGTGATATAACAGACGTTTGTTGTTTCAGGACGTTAAATTTTGAAACAATTTGTTAAACAGCAGCAGATATCTAATATATATTGCATATACAAATACATATTGATCAGAACAGATATTTCACCCATGTACAATTTTGTAACAGTGTGCTTTGGTGGCTTGAAAATATTTGTTCACTGAGTTATGCAAAACATTCCAAATATTGACCATTTCATCATAAAATATTTTAAAAAATAACTATCTGTTAATGTCACCACTAATCTCATCAGAAGATTATTAGATGTGAAAAGAAGGGAAGTGAAAAGCAAAGGAGAAAAGGAAAGATATACTCATTTGAATGCACAGTTCCAAAGAATAGCAAGGAGAGATAAGCCTTCCTCAGTGATCAATGAAAAGAAACAGAGGAAAACAATAGAATGGGAAAGACTAGAGATCTCTTCAAGAAAATTAGAGATATCAAGGAAACATTTCATGCAAAGATGGGCTCGATAAAGGACAGAAATGGTATGGACCTAACAGAAGCAGAAGATATTAAGAAGAGATGGCAAGAATACACAGAAGAACTGTACAAAAAAGATCTTCACGACCCAGATAATCACGATGTTGTGATCGCTCACTTAGAGCCAGATATCCTGGAATGTAAAATCAAGTGGGCCTTAGGAAGCATCACTACGAACAAAGGCAGTGGAGGTGATGGAATTCCAGTGGAGCTATTTCAAATCCTGAAAGATGATGCTGTCAAAGTGTTGCACTCAATATGCCAGTAAATTAGGAAAACTCAGCAGTGGCCACAGGACTGGAAAAGGTCAGTTTTCATTCCAAACCCAAAGAAAGGCAATGCCAAAGAATGCTCAAACTACCACACAATTGCACTCATCTCACACGCTAGTAAAGTAATGCTCAAAATTCTCCAAGCTAGGCTTCAGCAATACATGAACTGTGAACTTCCAGATGTTCAAGCTGGTTTTAGAAAAGGCAGAGGAACCAGAGATCAAATTGCCAACATCTGCTGGATCATCAAAAAAGCAAGAGAGTTCCAGAAAAACATCTATTTCTCCTTTCTTGACTATGCCAAAACCTTTGACTGTGTGGATCAGAATAAACTGTGGAAAATTCTGAAAGAGATGGGAATACCAGACCATCTGATCTGCCTCTTGAGAAACCTGTATGCAGGTCAGGAAGCAACAGATAAACTGGACATGAAACAACAGACTTGTTCCAAATAGGAAAAGGAGTATGTCAAGGCTGTATATTGGCACCATTTTTATTTAACTGATATGCAGAGTACATCATGAGAAACACTGGGCTGGAGGAAGCACAAGCTGGAATCAAGACTGCCAGGAGAAATATCAATAACCTCAGATATGCAGATGACACCACCCTTATGGCAGAAAGTGAAGAAGAACTAAAGAGCCTCTTGATGAAAGTGAAAGTAGAGAGTGAAAAAGTTGGCTTAAAGCTCAACATTCAGAAAACGAAGATCATGGCATCCGGTCCCATCGCTTCATGGCAAGTGGATGGGCAAACAGTGGAAACAGTGGCTGACTTTATTTTGGGGGGCTCCAAAATCACTGCAGATGGTGACTGCAGCCATGAAATTAAAAGACGCTTACTTCTCGGAAGGAAAGTTACAACCAACCTAGACAGCATATTCAAAAGCAGAGACATTACTTTGCCAACAAAGGTCCGTCTAGTCAAGGCTATGGTTTTTCCAGTGGTCATGTATGGATGTGACAGTTGGACTATAAAGAAAGCTGAGTGCTGAAGAATTGATACTTTTGAACTGTGGTGTTGGAGAAGACTCTTGAGAGTCCCTTGGACTGCAAGGAGATCCAACCAGAACATTCTGAAGGAGATCAGCCCTGGGATTTCTTTGGAAGGAAAGATGTTGAAGCTGAAACTCCAATGGTTTCGCCAACTGATGTGAAGAGCTGACTCATTGGAAAAGACCCTGATGCTGGGGAAAATTGAGGACAGGAGGAGAAGGGGACGACAGAAGAAAAGATGATTGGATGGCATCACCGACTCAATGGACATGGGTTTGGGTGGACTCCGGGAGTTGGTGATGGACAGGGAGGCCTGGTGTGCTGCGGTTCATGGGGTCACAAAGAGTCGGACATAACTGAGCGACTGAACTTAACTGAATCTCATTAGAAAGCCTTTAAGTACTAGGAAGCTAACAAGATCACAATCATGGACTTCAACTTTCTAAAATTCTAAGTTCTGCATGAAAGCTGTTTTTTCCTCAAATGACTGGCAACAATTAATGTCAATTGTTTGCCTTGAAGCAGTTAACAGGCTTTGTTCACATTCAAGAAAATGTCTGCCAAATGCCTAACTCTAAATAACTACAGTTTGTCAGTAATCTTTCAAGAAAAATAGCGTTCCATAAAAAAAGCAGCTAGTTTAGGTTTCAACTCAAACACGAATACAAGCGTTTTTCTTTAAAGTAACCAGAGCACTTCAGTATACAGAAGTGCTTTATGTACACATCCTATTTCATCAAAAAGAATAGTTTAAAAATATGGGTCAAGATCAAATGAAATTAATTTTTATTGCTTTGCCAAGAATGTTAATAAGTAAAATTGGCTTTAAAAAAAAAAAAAAAAACCCTGCAAGTATGTATTAGTGAAGAATTCAACAAGTAGCAGCAGTCTGGTGCTACTGTCCTGATTTAATTAAGATGGCAGTAGTTTGACCAATCATTGCTTCTCAACTATCAGCCCAAATGTCAACACTGTGAAAAAGGCAAATAACTTGTTAGTATTATTATGAAAATGGTTCTGTTCTTACAGACCCACTGAAAGGGTATCAGGGACTCTCAGACCACACTTTGAGAAACACACTTTAAATCGATACTACTCCTAAGAAGAAAACAGTTCTCCAAAAACCTTTTCAAAGTTATTATAAGGTCTACTAATGAAAGTTAAGACTGACTTCCTAATTGTATAAAGTCATTCTTATCCCCCACCCTCATCAAACCAGAGGTAAAAGAAAGTCATGTTTCAAATAGAAACTCTCTTGCTTCAAACAGTAAAACAGCATAGAACCCATTTGCTGTAGTCTTCCCCACACAAAGATCCTGCCTTTATTCCTTGCAATAAAGGAAAGAGAAAGCTTCCAAGGGCATTATTCCTGAGCTCTATTACATTTATATGTAAAAAAAAAAAAAAAAAGCAGAAAGCACATATTATTCTTCAATATTCAGACCTTATAGTGCTCTTTCTCCCATCTTTATTTCTGAATCTTCTTCTCATCACTATTTCTGATGCTGGAGAGTACATTCTTTATTTCTTTCTACAGTAAACTCCAAAGCTGCCAGGTTAAAGATCAATCTTAAAACTCCCAACTAACTGGATTTTTCAAATCAAAAGACATGGTTTATATAATTTTCTTCATCTTTTTCTTACAACTTATTTCTTCTTTTAGCCTGCCTACCGACTTCTTATAGACCTATTTTTTGGCATCACTATTCTCAATATACACAATACATATTTCTATGACGCTGTCTACCCAACCGAATCACAACTTCTTCTTCTGGGTTTTGGGTTTCTTTTTAAGTTTTTTTGGCCACACTACATAGCAGGCAAAATTTTAGTTTCTCCATCAGGGATGGAACCTGTGCCTCTAACAGTGGCAAGTGCAGAATCTTAACCACTAGACTGGCAGGGAAGTTCCTTATCTTCTGTAGTTTTAATATACTTCTTAAGGCCTAAAATATCTGGCTCACAAAAGGTAAGTGCTTGTTAAAATAAAATTATACACAATGTTGAGCATCTTTTCATGTGTTTGTTGGCCATCTGTGTGTCTTCTTCGGAGAAATGTCTGTGTAGGTTTTTTGCCCATTTTTGATCGTGTTATTTGTTTTTCTGGTACTGAGCTGCATGTATATTTTGGAGACTAATCCTTTGTCAATTATCTTGTTTGCAATTATTTTCTCTCATTCTAAGGGTTGTCTTTTAATCTTATTTGTTTCCTTTGTTGTGCAAAAGCTTTTAAGTTTAATTAAATCCCCTTTGTATATTTCCATTTTGCTTTTGTTTTTATTTCCATTACTCCAGGAGGTGGCTCAAAGAGGATTTTGCTATGATGTATGTCAAAGACTGTACTGCTGATGTTTTCCTCTAAGAGCTTTATAGCAATGCAAGTCAAAACTATAATGAGGTATCACCTCACACTGGTCAGAATGGTCATCATTAAAAAATCTACAATCAATAAATGCTGGAGAAGATATGAAGAAAAGGGCATCCTCATGCACTGTTGGTGGGAATGTAGATTGATACAGCCACTACGGAGAACAGTACAGATTCCTTAAAAAAACTAGGAACAGAACTACCATGTGACCCAGCAATCCCACTACTGAATATACACCCTGAGAAAACCATAATTGAAAGAAACACATGTACCCCAATATTCCGAGTGAAGTAAGTCAGAAAGAGAAAGACAGATATTGTATATTAATGCATGCATATGGAATCTAGATGTTACTGATGAACCTATTTGCAGGGCAGCAATGGAGACAAAGACATACAGAACAGACTTGTAGACACAGTAGAAGAGGGCAGGACGAACTGAGAGCAGCATGGAAACATACACATCACCATATGTAAAACAGACAGCCAGTGGGCATGTGCTGTGTGACACAGGGAGCTCAACCCAGTGCTCCGTAACTACCTAGAAGGATGGGATGGGGCGGGAGATAGAGGTTCAAGAGAAAGGAAACATATGTGTACCTGTAGCTGATTCATGATGTATGGCAGAAACCAGTACAATATTGTAGAAACCAGTACAATACTGTAAAGCAATTATCCCCCCAACCCAAATTTTTAAAGAATAACAAAATCTGCCTTCCAACGCAGGGGACAAAGGTTCTGTCCTTAGTCGGGGAACTAAGATCCCACATGCCTTGGGGCAACTAAGACCTGATGCAGCCAAATAAGTACAATACAATAATACAATAATAATAATACAAAAATACAATAATAATTTTTGTGTTAAAAAAACTATAATTTTTCTTTAAATCTGATTAAATGTTCTATTTCCTACTATGCACCCCAGACTGATACCATAATTTTTTGCATGGATTAGAGATTATTTTCTCCTTTTTTCAATACAGGAATGGCACTTCTAGAAATTAAATAAGAGTTCCCTGGTGGTTCAGTGGCTAAGACTTTCCGCTCCCAATGCAGGGGACCTGGGTTCAATCCCTGGCCAGGGAACTAGATCCCACATGTGTCAACTAAGAGCTGGTAGAGCCAAATAAATAAATACATTAAAAAAAAAAAAAAGAGTGAAGATATAGTGTATCAAGACAGTAAGGACATGGCAGTCAAATGGGTATTCAAAAAAACAAAACAAAACAAAACAATCAGTCTTTTATCTAATGATAGATTTATTTCCATTATAAGGCAGCAATTCCTTTTGCTTATTTTCCTCCTTTTGGCCTTCTGAAATAGCTATCAACTTTTTAATCTGATTCACTCATCAGAAAGAACCAACTGTGCAACTTGCCTCAGTGGAGTACGGAATTACAAGGTAAGAACTGACTGTACTTTAAATAATAACCTCTGAACAAGCCTTCACATCTTTTGATAGCTTCATTAAAATCCTGAAGACAACAATAAAGGCAAATAAAGCTAGGAAAAAAAGGTAAACTTACCACCAAACAAAGGTTCTGGTTCCACCAGTATTTCTTGCTTTTGAGGAATTGGGGCACGAACTTCCTCTCTATTAAGAAAAAAGAATAAGTGGGAAAATATCCAAATGAAAACTGTTTTCTGCTACCTATTCTCACTGTAATTATTATGAATACATTCAAATTAACAAGTAAAATGAACAACAGACTTAGTGACTTTAAGGAACCACATTAAATTATGACAAGTGATTGTTGGGTGATTTCCAAATAGAGATCAACTGGGACAAGGTACCTGGCATAGACAGAGCAAATGGGCTTAAGGAAAGAGAACAAACATAAAAATAAAAGATACTGTGCCTTTCCTCTTAAGTTCCCTACCCTAAATTCTTAAGGAAAAAGAACACAGGAAATTTATACACACACAAAAAAAGTTCAGGAATAAATTAATGGAAAAATATGAGCTTAATAAAAGCAATATTACATCACCACTACATCAAATAGAGAATTAAAACACAGATATATTAATATAAGTTTAAACAGGCAGTTAATTTTATGCTAGTTATGATGGAGCTAAAGTAAGTAGTTGCTGTTTTGTTGTTTAGTCACTAAGTCATGTCCAACTCTTTTGTGATCCCATGGACTGTAGCCTGCCAGGTTCCTCCAACCACGGGACTTCCCGGCAAGAATACTGGAGTAGGTTGTCATTTTCTTTTCCAGGGGATCTTCCTGACCCAGGGATCAAACTGCATGTCCTGTGTTAGCAGGCGATTCTTTACCACTGAGTCACCAGGGAAGTCCAACCTAGGCAGTACTTTTGGATTATTCATTAAAGAGACACTAATAACAGGAAAAAACACTCATCTTTTAAAAGCCTATAAATTCTTCAGAGTTTACCTCCAGAGGGTTTACTAATAATCCATCTCTTCTAGTAAACAATACTCATTTAGATATGCTGTAAAAATGGTACATATCTCTTTAAATGTCATTTAGTTATTTGAGCTTTAACTCAACTACAAAACTCTGCTGATTAATGTTCATAGCATGTAGTAAGTTCCAAATTTAATATGTTCCTCTTAAATGTTAATTTAACTTAGGCCAATGTTTTTCATTCAGGTGTTTCTATAGTAATAACTGAGCTTAAGGCTCTGTTTTTGACACCTAAAAGTTGAAACATCAAAACATGCTATTTAATGAAGTATCAATACTCATTTGTCAACAAAAACTAACATACTGTAAATAAAAAAGAACTAGTCAGACAAATGGAGAAGGCAATGGCACCCCACTCCACTACTCTTGCCTGGAAAATCCCATGGACGGAGGAGCCTGGTGGGCTGCAGTCCATGGGGTTGCTGGGAGTCGGGCAAGACTGAGCGACTTCACTTTCACTTTACACTTTCATGCACTGAAGGAAATGGCAACCCACTCCAGTGTTCTTGCCTGGAGAATCCCAGGGACGGTGGAGCCTGGTGGGCTGCCGTCTCTGGGGTAGCACAGAGTCGGACACGACTGAAGCGACTTAGCAGCAGCAGTCAGACAAAGAAATCTACAATAAGCCAAATGAGTGAAGCATAAATGATAATTTAGTATTACGTTATGAACTCTTTCCTACTGGATTTCAGTCACTGCTCACAAACAGAACTGCAATACTCTGAAGAAACAGACATGTGTCTCTAAGAAGAAGCTCTATTAAATCTCTTTCACCAAAGAAGAATAGGCCATTATCTTAAGAAAAAGATATCTTAACAGACAACTTTTACCTGAATAGATCTTTCCATCATTGGTATACTTTACTTTACATTTTATGTGAAAGTGTGTGCGTGTACAGAATTATCTCAATCTAAGGCTTCCAAGGGAACATTTCATGCAAAGATGGGCTTGATAAAGGACAGAAATGGTATGGACCTAACAGAAGCAGAAGATATTAAGAAGAGATGGCAAGAATACACAGAAGAAATATACAAAAAAGATCTTCACGACCCAGATAATCATGATGGTGTGATCACTGACCTAGAGCCAGACATCCTGCAATGTGAAGTCAAGTGGGCCTTAGAAAGCATCACTAGGAACAAAGCTAGTGGAGGTGATGGAATTCCCGTGGAGCTATTTCAAATCCTGAAAGATGATGCTGTGAAAGTGCTGCACTCAATATGCTAGCAAATTTGGAAAACTCAGCAGTGGCCACAGGACTGGAAAAGGTCAGTTTTCATTCCAATCCCAAAGAAAGGCAATGCCAAAGAATGCTCAAACTTGCACACAATTGCACTCATCTCACACGCTAGTAAAGTAATGCTCAAAATTCTCCAAACCAGGCTTCAGCAATATGTGAACCGTGAACTTCCTGATGTTCAAGCTGGTTTTAGAAAAGGCAGAGGAACCAGAGATCAAATTGCCAACATCCTCTGGATCATGGAAAAAGCAAGAGAGTTCCAGAAAAACATTTATTTCTGCTTTCTTGACTATGCCAAAGCCTTTCACTGTGTGGATCAGAATAAACTGTGGAAAATTCTGAAAGAGCTGGGAATACCAGACCACCTGACCTGCCTCTTGAGAAATTTGTATGCAGGTCAGGAAGCAACAGTTAGAACTGGACGTGGAACAACAGACTGGTTCCAAATAGGGAAAGGAGTACGTCAAGGCTGTATACTGTCACCCTCCTTATGTAACTTATATGCAGACTACATCATGAGAAACGCTGGACTAGAAGAAGCACAAGCTGGAATCAAGATTGCCAGGAGAAATATCAATAACCTCAGATAGGCAGATGATACCACCCTTATGGCAGAAATGAAGAGGAACTAAAAAGCCTCTTGATGAAAGTGAAAGTGGAGAGTGAAAAGGTTGGCTTAAAGCTCAACATTCAGAAAACGAAGATCACGGCATCCGGTCCCATCACTTCATGGCAAATAGATGGGGAAACAGTGTCAGACTTTATTTTTTGGGGCTCTAAAATCACTGCAGATGGTGACTGCAGCCATGAAATTAAAAGACACTTACCCCTTGGAAGGAAAGTTATGACCAACCTAGATAGCATATTCAAAAGCAGAGACATTACTTTGCCAACAAAGTCAAGTCTAGTCAAGGCTATGGTTTTTCCTGTGGTCATGTATGGATGTGAGAGTTGGACTGTGAAGAAGGCTGAGTGCCGAAGAATTGATGCTTTTGAACTGTGGTGTTGGAGAAGACTCTTGAGAGTCCCTTGGACTGCAAGGAGATCCAACCAGTCCATTCTGAAGGAGATCAGCCTGGGAGTTCTTTGGAAGGAATGATGCTAAAGCTGCAACTCCAGTACTTTGGCCACATCATGCGAAGAGTTGACTCATTGGAAAAGACTCTGATGCTGGGAGGGATTGGGGGCAGGAGGAGAAGGGGACGACAGAGGATGAGATGGCTGGATGGCATCACTGACTTGATGGACGTGAGTCTGGGTGAACTCCAGGAGCTGGTGATGGACAGGGAGGCCTGGCGTGCTGCGATTCATGGAGTCGCAATGAGTCGGACATGACTGAGCGACTGAACTGAAGGCTTCCTGGTAGCTCAGCCGGTAAAGAATCTGTCTGCAATGCAGGAGACCCCAGTTTGATTCCTGGGTTGGGAAGATCTCCTGGAGAAGGGATAGGCTACCCACTCCAATATTCTTGGGTGTCCCTGGTGGCTAGGCTGGTAAAGAATCCGCTTGCAATTCAGGACACCTGGGTTTGATCCCTGGGTTGGAAGATACCTGGAGAAGGAAACGGCTACCGACTCCAGTATTCTGACCTGGAGAATTCCATGGACTGCATACTCCATGGGGTCGCAAAGAGCTGGACACAACTGAGCAACTTTCACACAGAAGGCAATTTACTTACTCAAGAAACAAGTCTTAAATCTGATGAAATATATCAATTAGGGCCATGGCTTAATTAGTAGTCCTTATACAGAAAGACATATTTTAGGTTATCTATTCCAAGACTGCTGGCTACCTAATGAAATGGAAGAATGGAACAGAAGGTGAACTGTATAGAAAGAAAACCTGTTAAGAAAGTAGGCTATGGTGTTAGTCACTCAGTTGTGCCTGACTCTTTGAGACCCCATGGAGCACACCAGGCTCATCTGTTCAGGGGATTCTCCAGGCAAGAATACTGGAGTGGACTGCTATTCCCTTCTCCAGGGGATCTTTCCCACCCAGGGATCAAACCTGGGTCTCCTGCACTACAGGCAGATTCTTTACCATTTGAGCAACTGACACTGGCTTAGGAAGTAGGTGCCACTATCAAATGCTAATCAATTAGTAATACAAATAATCTAAGCCAAATTATAATGTAATTCAGTAGGAAAAGACATTCATTAATCAAAAGTATTTTTAAGTACAATTAAGAAAACATGTTTTAAACAGTGAAGACTGATATGTCAGCTATGAATACCTGTTATAAACTAAATCATATTTTCATATTGATTTCCATTAAAGATTTCAGTTATGTTGGTGGAGATTGGATTACTGAACTTGAAATAAAAAGCCAATACAGATAGGAAAAAACTTCGTAAGATACAAATAAAAAATTTTAAAGTTCACACTTTGTGGGAAAATAGTATATTACTCTAGAATCTAGAACTAGATTTAAAAAAAAAAAAGCAATCATGTCCTGGGATGTTTCTGTGGCTTTTTAAATCTAATTTAGTAAATATAAAATCCACACCTTTGGCCTATTCTATTTAAGGGGATCCCTTCTGTCTAGTATCTCATGTTGTAAACATTAAAGAGTTATAAAGGGCTATCTGTATTAAAATCTTATTTAAGGGTATTTGAAATTTTGATTCAAAAATCAACGTATTTTCCAAAGACTACTGGAATTTTGCCTAACAGATATTCATTTTAAACTCTCCTTGGTATCAAACGTAAAGGGCGGAAAACATCAACGTACTTATCATTTGTCACTATTCTCCATATATTACAGTTCTATATGCTGAAGGTGCTTCTAAAGATTAGATACCTATAGTTATTTAAGGCATAAAGGATTAGAATTTTTTTCAAAAAATTTTCATGACAATTCAAAACTTTCCTGGGACAATGTAGGAAAATCTAAAAATGGGAGATCTGACCTTTATTGGGCTCTACTTGCATATCTGCTACTTAATTGCCGCATAGCTTGGGGAAATGGCTATACTTCAGCTTCCTGTGTAAAACATGGAAAATAATACCCACCTATAGGATTCTTCTGAGGATTAAATAATAGACTTGACAGTGCTCTAGAGAATTTAAAGCACATAAGTATAAAAATGTCACCTGATACATTCAGATGCTTTCAACTTTTTATTTGTTCAAAATAGAGAATTAATCTAATTGACAAAAACGTAACTGCTCAATGTTGGCAGCAGGTAGCTCCTAATAATAAATATTAAATTCATACTCTGTGTGTGGTCTGACAGTGGAGACACTTGCTGAACTGGTACTGGGCTCTTCAGCGATTCCTCCACCATCCAAAAACATAGTGACTGCCATCTCCAGATTATTGTTGCAGGCTTCAAGCATATGTTTCCCTACACTTTCACTTGCACCTGAAATAGTATAAAAACAAGAAAAAAGTTAAACAAAGACATCTTCTTACATTCAATTCACATTAGAAGACAGAATGCCCAAGGAAATTAATAGTACTTTCCCGCTTTAGAATGTTTTTTTAATTAATTTATTTTTAAGTTGAAGGATAATTGCTTTACAGAATTTTGTTGTTTTCTGTCAAACCTCAACATGAATCAGCCATAGGTATACCTATGTCCCCGCCCTCTTGAATGTCCCTCCCATCTCCCTCCCCATCCCACCCCTCTAGGTTGATACAGAGCCCCTGTTTGAGTTCCCTGAGACATACAGCAAATTCTCATTGGGTACCTATTTTACACATGGTAATGTAAGTTTCCATGTTACTCTCCCCATAAATCTCACCCTCTCCTCCCCTTTCCCGTGTCCTTAGGTCTACTCTCTCTGTCTGTTTCTCCACTGCTGCCCTGCAAATAAATTCTTTGGTACCATCTTTCTAGATTTCATATATATGCATTAGTATATGATATTCATCTTTCTCATTCTGACTTACTTCACTCTGTATAACAGGCTCCAGGTTCATCTACCTCATTAGAACTGACTCAAACAAGTTCCTTTTTATAGCTGAGTAATATTCCATTGTGTGTATGTACCACAACTTCTGTATCCATTTATCTGTCAATGGACATCTAGGTTGCTCCCATGTTCTAGCTACTATAAACTGTGCTGCAATGAACATTGATGTGTCTTTTTCAATTTTGGTTTCCTCAGCATATATGCCTAGGAGTGGGACTGCTGGGTCATATGGTGGTTCTATTCCTAGTTTTTTTAAGGAATCTCCATACCATCTTCCATAGTGGCTGTATCAATTTACATTCCCACCAACAGTGCAAGAGGGTTCCCTTTTCTCCACAGCCTTTCCAGCAGGTACTGTTTGTAGACCTTTTGATGATGGCCATTCTGACCAGGAGAATGACCATTATGGCAGAAAGCAAAGAAGAACTAAAGAGCCTCTTGATGAAAGTGAAAGAGGAGAGTGAAAAAGTTGGCTTAAACTAAACATTCAGAAAACTAAGATCATGGCATCCTGTCTGATCACTTCAAGGCAAATAGATGGCAAATGGAAACAGTGAGAGACTTTTATTTTCTTGGGCTCCAAAATCACTGCAGATGGTGACTGCAGCCATGAAATTAAGATGCTTGCTCCTTGGAAGAAAAGCTATGACCAACCTAGATGGCATATTAAAAAGCAGAGACATTACTTTGCCAACAAAGGTCCGTCTAGACAAAGCTATGGTTTTTCCAGTAGTCACGTATAGATGTGAGAGTTGGACCATAAAGAAAGCTGAGCGCCAAAGAATTGATGCTTCTGAACTGTGGTGTTGGAGAAGACTCTTGAGAGTCCCTTGGACTGCAAGGAGCTCCAACCAGTTCATCCTAAAGGAAATCGGTCCTGAATACTCATTGGAAGGACTGATGCTGAAGCTGAAACTTCAATATTTTGGCCCCTCGATGCGAAAAACTGACTCATTGGAAAAGACTCTGATGCTGAGAAAGACTGAAGGCAGGAAGAGAAGGGGACAACAGAGGATGAGATGGTAGGATGGCATCACCAACTCAATGGACATTGAGTTTGAGCAAGCTCCAGGAGTTGGTGGACAGGGAATCCTGGCATGCTGCAGTCCATGGGGTCGCAAAGAATCGGACACAACTAAGTGACTAATTCTGACCAGTGTGAGGTGATATCTCATTGTAGTTTTGATTTGCACTTTTCTAATAATGAGCGATACTGAGCATCTTTTCATGTGTTTGTTATTCTGAGTTGTCTTTTCACCTTGCCTACAGTTTCCTTTGTTGTGCAAAAGCTTTTAAGTTTAATCAGGTTCCACTTGTTTACTTTTGTTTTTATTTCCATTATTCTAGGAGATGGGTCACAGAGGATCTTGCTTTTTTCTTTAAATAATTATTTAATTCTACACTGTTGCCTGATTAGTGTGAAATATACAGAACTAGAAAAGAAAACAGCAACATTAAAATGTAGTCTTCATAATAAAACAAAAACTAAATAAAGCGTTTATTTGCTATCTCTTTAAATAAACCAACTATATATTCAATATTTGTTAATCAACTGAAAAATAAAATGAAACATATCCTAGAAAGTTAGAACTACTTCATTAGAAAAAATGCAGTTCAGTTAGCAATTTCTATTTCTAACAGAAAGGAAGCATTTTCGTAATAATGGGAGAGGAGATGCTACATTTTTTGTCAAAGATATAATTAAATCAAAATCTGCTACGAAATGCCAATCTTCATCATTTAAAACTGGTCCTATCACACAGTTACTCATTTATTTGTACAGTAAAGCAAACATAATCTGTTTGACGCAATGTAAATTGGTAAAGCCCTTTAAGAAATCAATTTTTAAAAAATATTTATTTACTTGGCTGCACTGGGTCTTAGTTGTGTGACATGAGATCTTTGATCTTTGTTGTGGAATGCAGAATCTTTAGTTGAAGTATACGAACTCTTAGTTGCAGCATTTGGGATCTAGTTCCCTGAACAAGGATCAAACCTGGGCCCCCTATATTGGGAGCACAGAGTCTTAGCCAGTGGGTCACCAGGGAAGTCCTAAGAAATCAATTTTATAAGATGTTATCAGCAAACATAAAAATACCTTTTACAATTTTTGACCCAGTTATTTGAACTTGTAGTCTAGATAAACCTACATAAATCTATACAAATCTAAATAATCTATATAAATCTAGTCTAAATAAATCTATATAAAATACACACATAACCATGTCTATATACATGTCCAATATAACTTCAGTTAATACCGAAAAACTGGACAACATAAATGGCTAACAGCAGTAGAATCTAAATTGTAAATCTATTTGGTGGGACATTCTGTGAGCATTAAAAAGCATCTCAGGTCACAAGGAACTATATTCAATATCCTATAATAAACCACAATGGAAAAGAAAAAAAAAAGCATCTCAGACTTTCCATTCGAGATGATTTTCTTTCTACCTGAATTTTGTCCCTTAGAGTTTCCTCCAGCCAAGACTGATGGTGTGTTGGTTTTTTGTTTTTGATCTGATAACACCTTTTATTTTGCCATTGTTCCTGAAAGTTTCAGTGGATATTCTATTTTAAGGCTGACAGTTATTTTTTCCCAGTACACTGAAGATAGCATTCCGGTGTCTTCTGGCTTCTGCTACTGCTTGTGGGAAGTAAGCTGCCAGACTAAAGAAAAACATTTTTATAGCAATCTGTTGTTTCTCTCTAGTTGCTTTTAAGATCTTCTCTGTCTTTGGTCTTCAGTAGTTTCACTCTGATTTGCTGGGGCTGACTTTATTTATCCTTCTTATGATTCATTGAACTTCAACCATAAAGACTTATCTTTTATCAATTCTGAAAAATTCTCAGACATTTTCTTTTAAGGGTCTTAGCTGAGGCATGCATCGACCTTCTGTTGCAGTGTCCCCTGCACTGGAAGACTGATTTCTTAACCACTGGACCAGGGAAGTCCCTGCCAATTTGTCTTTGACCTGTTCACGAGCTTTTGTGTTGTGCTATAACCAGATGCATCTGACTCTTTGCAACGCCACGGACTGTAGCCCACCAGGCTCCTCTGTCCATGGGATTTTTCAGGCAATAATATTGGAGTGGGTTGCAATTTCCTTCTCCAGGGGATCTTCCTAACCCAGGGATCAAACTTGCACCTCCTGCATTGCAGGCAGATTCTTTACCATAGTGCCACCTGGGAAGCCCTCATGAACTTTTAGTTTTAATTTTTTATAACTAGAAGTTCTGGGTTTTTTCTAATCTGATTGGTCATGTTTCAGAGACCCTTACTTCATACTCTTACTTTGATCTTTTTCCTTTATTCTAATAAATTAATCAAACTTCGAGGAATTACAAAGACAAAAGATAAACTACCTGCAGTCTCTAGTGGTCACTGTCTCTTGTTTCTGCTGGCTCTTGCCCACTGTGCCATGGTTTTTTGTGCATTTTGTGATTTTTCTGAATGTGATCTCAAGTGGCTTAGAATTTTAATCTGTAGATTTATGAAGCCTGGGTTGAAGGTACACCCCTTCTCAGAGAGGATGATTTAACAGATTTTGTAAAGTACCTGAGGGTACTACCAAACAGGGGCTATTTAAAATACATTCTTGACCTGAAGTTTTATATGACCACATGGGAAATGTGACCTTGTAAGAGCCTTTGCTATAAATTCTCAGTGAAGATATCTCCTACCACTCCCCAAATGCAAAGGTTCCAGTGTCGTGAATGGAAGAGGTCTCCTTGCAGATTCTTCTCCTTAGAAGGCAACAGGCTTGTTTCCTGTGCCCTATGAGGCTATCAAAAGAGAAATTTAAAGCCGTCCAGTTTGGGCACATTCAACCAGGGTGAAAGCTTAAACCTAGCTAACATCTCATTCCCAATTTCATTTAATATTTAAGCTTCTGAATATTCTTTATTTCCTTGCCAGCCAGTGAGGCATCTTGAAAGATTTTTAAAAATAAATATTTAAGTCAAGTCTTTAACTCTTCTTACCTAGATTACTACAATAGGCTCCTAAATGATCATCATTCCATTTTCCACCTTGCTGCTGAGGTTATGTTCTAATATACAAGTGTAATTATCACACATAAATACAAACACAAATACACACAAATGGCTTAAAATTCTTTAATGGCTCTCTGACACCTACAGTATAAATTTCAAAGTCCTTATGATCTGGCAAGTCCTTTGTGATCAGACCTCAGCCTATCTCTCTGGCTTTGCCTCTCCTCTTCACCATCTTACAAATTCAGTATTGCCACACCAAATTACATGCTTGGAAAGTCTTTATTCTCCTTATCTCCTCCTTCATCCAGTTCATGCACACTCAAGAATCACTGTAAGCATTACTTTTGTCAATTCCTGTGCTGAGCATTCTCTATACTACCTCCTCCCCACTCTCACCGCTGTGATACTCTACTACATATGTGGATATACTACTAAGCATTAAATGCTTGTTTACTTTCTGTTTCCTCCAGAAGAGCAGGAGCTTCTTGAATTCATTTCTGTCTTGGTATCCCCAGCCCTAGTATTGTTGTTTGCTTGCATGTTACCAACATCCAGTAGGCTTAGAACTATCTCATAGTACTTCAGCTAACCAGTTAGTACACTGGGAAAGAAGTGCCAGACTTCAATCAAAAAAGCCTTCTATATCCTTTGAATTTTTTTTTTTTCGTGGCCAAGCCAAATGTTTGCAAGATCTAAGTTCCCCAACCAGGGACTGAACCAGGGTCCTGGCAGTGAAAGCACTGGATCCTAACCACTGGACTGCCAGAGAATTCCTCTATTCTTTGAATTTTAAACCACATATATTTGTTTTAAACTTCCCTTATAAAAGTGATATGGTTACACTGTGGAAATCACTAACAGCAAGTGGGTATTTAGGAAAAATGAACTTAAGATAAAACTTCCACTTAAAGCGTCACATACAAATTTTTTAAATGGTATTACCAAGGGAACATTTCATGCAAAGATGGGCTCAATAAAGGACAGAAATGGTATGGACCTAACAGAAGCAGAAGAGATTAAGAAGAGGTGGCAAGAATACACAGAAGAACTGTACAAAAAAGATCTTCACGACTCAGATAAGCACGATGGTGTGATCACTCATCTAGAGCCAGACATCCTGCAATGTGAAGTCAAGTGGGCCTTAGAAAGCATCACTACGAACAAAGCTAGTGGAGGTGATGGAATTCCCGTGGAGCTATTTCAAATCCTGAAAGATGCTGCTGTGAAAGTGCTGCACTCAATATGCCAGCAAATTTGGAAAACTCAGCAGTGGCCACAGGACTGGAAAAGGTCAGTTTTCATTCCAAACCCAAAGAAAGGCAATGCCAAAGAATGCTCAAACTACCACACAATTGCACTCATCTCACATGCTAGTAAAGTAATGCTCAAAATTCTCCAAGCCAAGCTTCAGCAGTACGTGAACCGTGAACTTCCTGATGTTCAAGCTGGTTTTACAAAAGGCAGAGGAACCAGAGATCAAATTGCCAAATTCCAACATCTGCTGGATCCAGAAAAACATCTATTTCTGCTTTATTGACTATGCCAAAGCCTTTGACTGTGTGGATCACAATAGACTGTGGAAAATTCTTCAAGAGATGGGAATACCAGACCGCCTGATCTGCCTCTTGAGAAATCTGCATGCAGGTCAGGAAGCAACAGTTAGAACTGGACATGGAACAACAGACTGGTTCCAAATAGGAAAAGGAGTACGTCAAGGCTGTATATTATCACCCTGCTTATTTAACTTATATACAGAGTACATCATAAGAAACACTGGACTGGAAGAAGCACAAGCTGGAATCAAGATTGCTGGGAGAAATATCAATAACCTCAGATATGCAGATGACAGCACCCTTATGGCAAAAAGTGAAGAGGAACTAAAAAGCCTCTTGATGAAAGTAGAGAGTGAAAAAGTTGGTTTAAAGCTCAACATTCAGAAAACGAAGATCATGGCATCCGGTCCCATCACTTCATGGGAAATAGATGGGGAAACAGTGGAAACAGTGTCAGACTTTATTTTTTTGGGCTCCAAAATCACTGCAGATGGTGACTGCAGCCATGAAATTAAAAGATGCTTACTCCTTGGAAGGAAAGTTATGACCAACCTAGATAGCATATTCAAAAGCAGAGACATTACTTTGCCAACAAAGGTCCGTCTAGTAAGGCTATGGTTTTTCCTGTGGTCATGTATGGATGTGAGAGTTGGACTGTGAAGGCTGAGTGCCAAATAATTGATGCTTTTAAACTGTGGTGTTGGAGAAGACTCTTGAGAGTCCCTTGGACTGCAAGGAGATCCAACCAGTCCATCCTAAAGGAGATCAGCCCTGGGATTTCTTTGGAGGGAATGATGCTAAAGCTGAAACTCCAGTACTTTGGCTACCTCATGCGAAGAGTTGACTCATTGGAAAAGACTCTGATGCTGGGAGGGATTGGGGGCAGGAGGAGAAGGGGACGACAGAGGATGAGATGGCTAGATGGCATCACTGACTCAATGGACGTGAGTCTGAGTGAACTCCGGGAGTTTGTGATGGACAGGGAGGCCTAGCGTGCTGCGATTCATGGGGTTTCGAAGAGTCGGACACAACTGAGCGACTGAACTGAACTGATCTCAATATAAAGTGATAATCATAAGCTACAAAAAATCGTCAGATGATAAAGTAGCTAAAGCTCTGTCACAAAGCTGACAAATACACATCTAAGATGCTAGTTAAAAAAAAAAAAGAACTTCCCTGGTGGCCCAGACAGTAAAGAATTCACCTGCAATGCAGGAGATCTGGGTTCAAATTCTGGGTTAGGAAGATCCCCTGGGGGAGGGAATGGCTACCCACTCCAGTACTCTTGCTCAGGAAATCCCAAGGACAGAGGAGCCGGGGGCGGGGGGGTACAGTCCATGGAGTCACAAAGAGTCGGACACAACTGAGCAACTAACACTTTCCCTTTCCCTGGTGGTCCAGTGGTTAAGAATCCACCTGCCAGTGCAGGGGACACAGATTCAATCCCTGGTCTGGAAGGATCCCACATGCCACAGAGCAACTAAGCCCTCTGTGCCATTTCCTCCAGCTGCAGATGTCTTTGTAACCAAGGCAGAGCCTTTGGTGGCACTTTATAATGCCATGTCTTTGCATGATATGGAGAGTGGTAGCAGTCACATCAGTCCCCTCATTTTTCTTGACAATATACCAAATACCCACCTGCTAAGTTGTGACCCCCCTTCCTCACTCTGAAGTAGATACAGGAACAGACACTACTTTTCCACAAGGCTTTATCACTATCCTTGTCTCTGTTAGTTCTTCTATCTTACAGCCTTTGGATACTCACTCAACTGGCCAGTTCTTACTTTTCTCAAACCAGTTCTCTCCCCTTAAATTCTTAGGCTAAACCAAAAGTTCTCAAGTTCTAAACTACATATAAAATAGATAAACAACAGGCCTTACTGTATAGCATAGGAAACTACATTCAATATCTTGTAATAAACATAATGGAAGAGAATATGAAAAAACAATATGTATAACTGAATCACTTTGGTGTACACTAACTACACTGCAAAAATTAACTATACTTCAATAAAAAGTAATTTTTAAATAAGTTCTCAAGTTCTAATATGTACAGATTTACATTCTCACCTTTAGAAAACACTTTAAAAAATGAAATCTCAAAACAAAAACAAATTCAACTTTTTGAGGGAAAAGAGAGGCATTCAAATATTCTAGTAGACAACTGTATGTTAGACAATTAATACAAACTCCACTCCAGTCCCACTCCAATATTCTGGCCTGGAGAATTCCATGGACTGTATATGTCAGTCCATGGGGTCACAAAGAGTCAGACACGACTGAGCAACTTTCACTTTCACTGGGGGCATAAACAGCACAAATTTGATGAAAAATTTCCATATTACTACTCATAAAACCTAAGGCTTTGTTTCAGTGCTTTTCTAGTATTTTTACATTGTGTCCAGGTATACTGGGTTATGTTGTTATATTTCTCAAATGCTAGTCTAAAAGTTCAGTGTCTATTGTACTCCACCATTTTAATTTACTCATCTACAGAGCAGTTTCTGAAAATTAAAAGGTTCACATAGGTAAACTACTCTGGTTGTTTACTCTAGCAAGAGATGAATGAACTGTAACCTTTGCCTTATAAAACTAGTTTCTGAATGACATCTACTGATCTTTTTCTTTTCAGAGAATTAAGTGGCTGAAATTTGCACCATTCTGGCTCTTGTCTCTTGAGGTACTCACCACATTGCACTAAAGCACCACAAAAAGTACAGAGAACATGCTGATGGGGAATTGAAACTCTCTTCTACTATAACAGCAACCAATACTGGCTGCTTTCACTCCTTTTCAAATTTTTTCATAAGGAAATTCAGCTTAAAAATGATCACTGCTGGGAATTCCCTGGCAGTCCAGTGGCTAGGACTCAGCCCTTTCAATACTGGGGCCAGGGTTCAATCCCTCGTCAGGGAACTGAGGTCCCACAAGCTTCTCGGCATAGCAAAACATAAACAAACAAAAATGACCATTGCATTCAAATGGTTGTTGTCAACCTTCTCATCACTCTTCAACTATCTGAATTTCAATACCCCTGTTATGGGAACCATTTAGAGAACCTGTGAGTTCTGAAGTAAAATAGAAGACACCATGAAAATCAGGAGCTTTAAAACCAATCCTCAGGCAAGCTGGCCCATCAAAATATGGGCTGCCTATCCCAAAAGTCTTTTCCTAAATGCCTAAGAAATTTTTTCACTTTATGATGTTGCCTAAAATGCTACCACTTAAGGTATTAATTTGGCCACTTAAGGTATTAATTTGGGTAAACAAACACCCTTTTTGAAAGTATAAACACTTAACTGAAGAGTTAAGGATGTATCAATTATTTGTGGAAACAGTAACAGATTTTATTTTCTTAGACTCCAAAATCACTGCACTTGATGACTGCAGCCATAAAACTAAAAGATGCTTGCTCCTTGGAAGGAAAGCTATGACAAACCTGGACAGAGTATTAAAAAGCAGAGACATCACTTAGTCGACAAAAATCCATATAGTCAAAGCTATGGTTTTTCCAATAGCTGTGTACAGATGTGAGAGTTGGACCATAAAGAAGGCTGAGCACCAAAGAACTGATGCTTTCGAATTGTTTCTGGAAAAGACTCTTGAAAGTCTTGAAAGACTGCAAGGAGATCAAACTAGTCAATCCTAAAGGAAATCAGTCCTGAATATTCATTGGAAGGACTGATGCTGAAGCTCCAATACTCTTGCCACCTGATGTGAAGGATTAATTTGTTGGAAAAGACTCTGATGCTGGGAAAGATTGAGGGAAGAAGCAGGTGACAGAGGTTGAGATGGCTGGATAGCATCATCGACCCAAGGGACATGAGTTTGAGCAAACTCCAGGAGATAATGAAGGACATAGAATCCTGACACACTGCAGTCCACGGGGTTGCACAGAGTCGGACATGACTCAGCGAGTGAACAACAACCATTATTTTAGAATGTGGGTTAATTCAATCATGATGAAAAAAAGTAAAAGTGTTAGTCACTCAGTTGTGTCCAAGACTTGTGTCTTGTGACCCCAAGACTCTGGGCTTCCCTGGTGGCTCAGATGGTTAAAAAAAAAAAAAAAAAATCTGCCTGCAACGCGGGAGACCCAGGTTCAATTCCTGGGTTGGAAAGATCCCCTGAAGGAAATAGCAACCCACTCTAGTACTCTTGCCTGGAAAATCTCATGGACAAAGGAGCCTAATGGGCTGCAGTCCATGGGGTCACAAAGAGTCGGACACGACTAAGCGACTTCACTTTCTTTGCAACCCCATGGACTGTAGCCCACTAGGCTCCTCTGTCCACGGAATCCTCCAGGCAAGAATACTGGAGTGGGTAGCCATTCCCTTTTTCAGCAACTATTCCCTACTCAGGGATCAAACCCAGGTCTCCTGCATTGCAAGCAGATTCTTTACCACCTGAGCCACTAGCTGCTGCTAAGTCACTTCAGTCGTGTCCGACTCTGTGCGACCCCAGAGACGGCAGCTCACCAGGCTTCCCCGTCCCTGGGATTCTCCAGGCAAGAACACTGGAGTGGGTTGCCATTTCCTTCTCTAATGCATGAAAGTGAAAAGTGAAAGTGAAGTCGCTCAGTCGAGTCCGACTCTTAGCGACCCCATGGACTACAGCCCACCAGGCTCCTCTGTCCATGGGATTTTCCAGGCAAGAGTACTGGAGTGGGTTGCTGTTGCCTTCTCCAAAGCCCCTAAAACCCACTTCCACCTGACATCCAGTAACAATAAACTGAGAATTTAGATAAGGTAGGGGAGTTAGTTCAGGAAAACAGGGATGTCAGTGGCTTTAGCATCCCCAGTGCCTTTGGAGGGAAAAGACAAGAAAGGCCTACATGAAATGCCACATGGTTGGTGGTGGGGAGGAGTAACTCAGGGCATCAAAAAGATACAGAGCTCCTGGGGATAGCACACCAAACAGTTCAAAAGAAAGTATCAAAATTATTGTTCTGGCCAGTCCTGTACCCCAAAATGAAGAGAAAACATTCACATTTCCTTCTGTTCTCAGGCCGGGGAGTATAACAGAGCCATTAAGAGCCTGGATACTATCAGATAAACCTGAATTTGAATCCTGGTTCTGTCATTCACTAGTTGTGTAACTTTGAGCTAGTCACTAATTTCTCCAGCCTTCAGTTTTGTCAGTTACAAAATGCAGATATTACCAATTTCATGAAGTCCTTGTGTGGATTAAGAAAATGCACATTAAAGAATGTGGCACAGCTCCTTATTGGAAAATAGTGGCTGTTGCTAAAAATAGATTGTCTCAAGTTATATGATGTGTGCTGTGTGCTTAGTCACTCAGTTGTGTCCGACACTCTGTGACCCCACAGACTGTAGCCCGCCAGGCTCCTCTGTCCATGGGATTCTCCAGGCAAGAATACTGGAGTGGATTGCCATGCCCTCCTCCAGGGGATCTTCCCAACCCAGGGATCGAACCCAGGTCTCCTGCATTGCAAGCGAATTCTTTACCATCTGAGTCACCAGTCAAGCTATACATCAATGAAATAAAATGAAAGATTCTGGAAGTATGAGGCATGAATATTTATTTATAGCTATGGAGAACCACATTACATCAGAGAGTAAATAGGCAGAGTAAGACATTTCACTGTTTTCTTTCCCTCGTTCATCTGCTGCTATGAACATATGTTTCATTCATGTTAAACATTCATTTTTTTTAAAAGCAGTATAATAGGGGAAGTAAAAACATTACTCTAAAAAAGTGAATGCTATGGATAAAGAATAAAATACACAAAAGGGATCTGCTCTGAAAAAAATCTGTAACAGCTAGACAGCATACCAGTGTGACTGAGGAGAAGCATTAAGAGCTGATGCAGGGAGTTTCCTAGCAGTCCAGTGGTTAAGACTTGGGGCTTTCACTGCCCTGAGCCTGGGTTCAATCCCTGGTAGGGAAACTAAGATCCCACAAGCCAGTTGTGGCCCAAAAAAAAGAGCTGATATAGAGATAGAGGAAACTGTAATAAAAGTTTAAGTGAGCATTCCATAGATCTATTGAATTATAGATTAAAATAGAATTTATTAAAAGGGATTATACCAGGAATGACTTGAAGACACTAAAGCTATAATAAAGGAATAATAACTGTGACAGTTGGGGACATAAAGTGTCAACATTCAAGGCTCGGAACTGCTGTTCCTATCTGTAATCCTCACTTGACCATTTAGTGCTAGAATCTAGGCAGCATATCCTAGAGAGGGCCCTATTGTAAACCTGTTGACAATTTGACAGGATAACTTCCAACACTGGAGCTTGTCAGGATGACCTAAGAGCTTTCCCCAAGAAAGGGTCTCTACCTATTTGATTTTTTCAAAAAGAAGCAAATGCTAAATCCTGGCATGACTGAAGAAGGCAGTATTAGAGAGGGACTCAGAGAAGGCAATGGCAACCCACTCCAGTACTCTTGCCTGGAGAATCCCATGGATGGAGGAGCCTGGTAGGCTGCAGTCCATGGGGTTGCTAGAGTTGGACACGACTGAGCGACTTCACTTTCACTTTTCACTTTCATGCACTGGAGAAGGAAATGGCAACCCACTCCAGTGTTCTTGCCTGGAGAATCCCAGGGACGGGGGAGCCTGGTGGGCTGCCGTCTATGGGGTCCCACAGAGTCGGACACGACTGAAGCGACTTAGCAGCAGCAGCAGCAGCAAGAAGCAAAGTACACAATTCACTTTTTTAAAAAAAGCCGTATTATCTGAGCCATCTGTGCTTGTATAATCAGGCATTCTAAGTTTTATCACTTGCTGTGTCACGAAGTGTATCCTTTTAGAAACAAAAGATAACTGAAGGATAATTAAAGGTTCTAGTGGTTCTTAATATCAGGAAGTACCAGAGGCATTTAGAAATGTGAGATACCATAATGTTTCATGAGTAGGGGGTTGGGCGTACTGCTGGCATTTAACAGAGAAGCCAGGTGTGCCTCAGAAGATTGGACAATGTCCCTCCTCCCCTAAAGACTGCTCACACCTTCATTTCAGAATTTTGGCCTCCAGAACTGCAAGAGTAACTATGCTAAGCAATGTAGTTTGTATTAATGTGTTGTAGCAGCCCCAGGACACTAATAAAAGTGCTAAATCTTCTGCAATGAATAGAACAGACCTATAGGACAAAACATTGTTCTAGCCGAAATGCCAAAAATACTTCCACTTAGCTAAACAGTGGAACAGAAAGTTAACTGAGAGGACAGAGGAAAAGTGAGGAGGACTAAACGATATAGAGGAAAGGAACAGCAATAAAACAAATTTAATCAAGTTACAAGTTTTATGTATATACTTAGAGGTAGTAACAATTTTTGGTGAGTCAGCAGTAAAAAAAATTTGAACTTCTAATTACACTCAGAATGAAGACCAAATCTTTTTTAAAAGGGGAAGGGGGGACCTTTAAAAGAAGCTTGCAGCGTCTTCCTGGTGGTCCAGCCGTTAAGACTCTGCCCTTCCACTGCAGGGAGCGTGGGTTCAATCCCTGGTTGGGAAACTAAGATGCCCTATATTGTGGCAAAAAAACAAAAACAACGACAAAGAAGCTTGCAGATTCAAACTATCTATAAAGCTGTTCTGGGCTTAGTTTGAGGTCTCAATATTATAGGTAGCAGCAGGACAGCTTAATCCTGCTGTGTCTTAGTTTGTTCAGGCTGCTGTAACAAAAATATCATAGATCGGGTAGCTTAAACAACATACATTTATTTCCCACAGTTCTGGAGGCTGGGAAGTCAAAGGGCAGCCTCCAGCAGATTTGGTGTGTAGTGCAGGCCCTCCTCCTGGTTGGTAAGACAGTTCCACTCTCAGTGTGTACCTGCATGGTGGAAGGGGCCAGACACTCTCTGGGTCTCTATTTTAAGGACACCAGTGGTGATGGTTTAGTTGCTAAGTCATGTCCGACTCTCTGTGACCCCATGGACTATAGGGCTCCTCTGTCCGTGGCATTTTCCAGGCAAGAATGCTGGAGTGGGTTGTCATTTCCTTCTCTGTTAAGGACTAGTCCCGTTCATAAGGACCCCACCTTCATGAACTAACCACTTTCCAAAGGCCCCACCTCCTAATACCACGACACTGGGCAAGGGGGTAATCAGGATTCCAAAATACGAATTTTGAGAAGGACACAAAAATTCAGTCTGTAAAACCCAGTAATCATATCTACAGCAGGAATCTCACTTTACTGTTTCTTACCACTTGCACTCTTTTTACCTATCCATTACCTTTTCCATATGCTTTAGCTTGCTAATGGCACCAAAGGGCATCAACCCAGCTTTGGCACACAATTTATCAGTGGCCATCTCCTTGTTGCTTGCTGCCTCTTAGTTCACACTTTCCCTATTAACGACATAATGTAAGAAAGAGCACCAAACCTATAATGTAGTCTATGTCTCTACCACAGCTGGAAGGATCAAGAGACATTCCAAACTTTAGTAGTCCCTTATACCTATTCTCTACACTATTCTTAATGCCCAAATAGTCTCTTCAGTATTATCAAGGAACCTAAGTATAGCAGTCACAGAGACTTTTTTTTTAAAGGAAAAAAAAAAAAAAAAAAAAAAACCCTCTATAGACCTTTTCTTTCCCAAAGGGTTAGAGCACAGAAATAACAGGGACACAAATTGATTACTTTTTGGTTCTACATTTCCCCTAGAAATGATAACAAAGTAAGCCAGACAATCTACCAAGGAAATGAGAGTCAGTGATAGTTGCAAGAAGTAAAATGCAAGTTCAACCTCCTCATCAGTTTCCCATCCAGGAGTTTTTAAGCATTGAGGAATAGAAAATATTTTTTTTAATTTTATATACAGTAACTATGGAGAACAGTATGGAGGTTCCTTAAAAACAGAACTACCATATGATACAGCAGTTCCACTCTTGGGCATATATCCAGAGAAAAAGATAATCCGAAAGGATATACGTTCACTACAGCGCTGTTTATAGGAGCCAAGACACGGAAGCAACCTAAATATCCACTGACAGAGCAATGGATAAAGATATGTCACAAACACACACAAAAACATACAATGGAATATTACTCAGCAATAAAAAAGAATGAAATAATGCCATTTGCAGCAACATGGATGGACCTAGAGATTATCACACTAAGTGAAGTTAAGTCGGGCAGAGAAAGACAAATATCATCAAGTATCATTCAGCTGTAGAATCTAATTATTTTTTTAAAAACAATACAAAGGAACATATTTACAAAATAGAAACAGATACAGGAAACAAACTTATGGTTACCAAAGCGGAAACGCGGGTTGCGGGGGAGCGGGGAATAAATCAGGAGCTTGGGATAAACATATACACACTACTATACATAAGACAGATAACCAACAAGGGCCTACTGTATAGCACAGGGAACTCTTTACTCAATATTCTGTGATAACCAGTATGAGAAAAGAATCTAAAAAAGAATGAATATAGGGACTTCCCTGGTGGTTAATAATACACCTTACAATGCAGGGGACATGGAAACTTTCATAGCAATCTGATTAATTTTATGTCTTTTGTCTCTAATAAAATAAAGTTGGGCTTGAAATATGTTTGGATGGCAAACTATCATATGAAAAAATAATATTATTAGTCACTAAGGAAATGCAAATTAAAACCACAATGCCATACAATAACACATCTATTAAAATAGTTATAGAAAATTAAAAATACCAGAAGGGCAGCTGGAAGTCTTATACACTGCTGACAGGAACGTAAAATGGTTAAGACTCAGGAAAACAATATGGTAATTCCTTAAAATTACGCACCTATTGTAGAATCCCACTCCTAGTTATTTATCTAAAGGAAATGAAAACTTACATTCATACACTGTACACTAACATTTTTAGCAGCTTTATTTATATAATCTCCCAAACAAGAAACAATTATCCATTCATTTCATCACTGCATAAACAAATTGCAGTATATCCATACAATGGCATATTATTCACAATAAAAAGGAACCACTCATACCACAATGACATGAATGAGTCTCAAATGCAGTATCCTAAGTAAAAGAAGCCAGACTCAAAAGAAACCTGACCACACATGGTGCTTCTATTTATATCAGGGGTCCCCAGTCTCCAGGCCACAGGCATGAGATTAGAAATATGTGCACAATCAATGTAACATGCTTGAATCATCCCCAAACCATCTCCTACTCCCCAAGTCTGTGCAAAAATTGACTTCCACAAAACCAGTCCCTGGTGCTAAAAAAAAAGTTGGGGACTGCTCATTTATATGACGTTCTGGAAAAGAAGACTATAGGCAAAAACATTAGGTTACAGGTAAGAAGAGGGGCTGACTACAAATGGGCAGGAGGAAATTCCTGAGGCTAGAACTGTCCTACATCTTGACTGTGGCTTTACGACTGTATGCACTTCTAAAAACGTTATACACTAAAAACATTAAATTTTACTGTATGCAAATTATATCTTTTTAAAAAAACATCATTTAGGCTTATACTTTGTATGTGTTCTTTTTATTTCAATTTTTAAGCAATTAATTTTTGTTGTAGTTTTACAAAAGTATTGGTCAATGGGGAGCCCCCTGGCAGTCCAGTGGTTAAGACGCCACACTTTCACTGCTGAGGGCCTGGGTTTGATCCCTGGTCAGGGAACTGAGATCCCACAAGCCGAATGTGGCATGGCCAAAGAAATACATTGTTTAATAAAGATTGTTTTTAAAGGGAGGAGGGGATTCTTCCTACAAATAAGTTTGAGACGCACTGACCTAGACATATAACCTTAAATCATTTTACTTCTCTGGGCCTTCAATTCCTCATTTTAACTCAGAAATGGGTCAGTATGGTTACGAAGATGTCTTCCAGCCCTAACCAAGAAAAATCTATAATTTCTAGTTTCCTAAAGTGCCTACATACTATCTGAGGTATTACCCTACTCCTGATGTTTGAAATACCACCACACAGTCTCCTGGTTTTCCTCCTACATCTTTAGTTTCTTCCAGTCTTTGCACTTTGCACTTTCTTCTTTACTATATGTTTGATGTGCTTCTTCAGCTTTATAGCCTGTGATAGTCTCACACGACACTCTCCCTACAAGATGCCATCCACTTTTTATAGCTTCAGTTGCCATCAACATGACTCATTAGATGTCACTCTTCTTTCTGGATCCAAATATTCATTTCCTTACTGAACAGCCCCATTTGGAAGTCCCAGAGACAGCAACTTACCTAAATCTGAACTAAACATCTCCCTAAACCTCTTCTACTATTCTGTATCTTCACAAATTGTACTAGATATGCTTAGATGTCGAAAACAGAATCCTAAACTTCATTCTGACTCCTCTGACTTCTTTCCTTATCTAATTTTAGGACATCAGTATCTTCAATTATTTTAACAGTGTTCTACTTATCTCTATGCCTAACCTCTTTTCCACTATAGCCAAGCAGCTCTTTTGAAAAAACCCAAATCTGATTGTGTCACTCCCTTAATTAAAACTTTTCACTAACTTCCCACAACATTTTGAATAAAGCCAAGATTTCTTAACATGAGTTGTAAGGCCCTACCTAACCTGGTACCCTCTTACCTCTTCAACCCCATTTACTGCATCTCCCAGGAGCTATGCTTCTTCACTGGGAATTCTCATCAATTCCCTCAACCTATTGTCTCTCTTTTCCTATTTCTATATGTATATCTGTGCCCCTCTCTCTGCACATGTTTATCTCTCCTCCAGGTTTTAGCTAAGAAATTATTTCTTCTAGGAAGCCTTTCTTGATCTCCTTCCTTTGTGCTACCTTAACTGCTCCTTACCATGATTCCAATGTATTACAATACCTATTTATGTGTCTGTATTCCCATTAACCTTTAAGCTTTATTCAGGACAGCCTTACCACGTCTTATTCATGGTAGTATCCCCAAGACCTGAACCATGCCTGGCACTTGGTAGCCTATTAATAAACATTGAGTTTACTAGTAAGAGTCTATTGACAACTCAACAAAATACATTCCCTCCCTAAATTTCTACTCAAACTTCATTAACATTCTTTGAAATAGTTCTTAAAATTCCAAAGGGTTTTCTTTTAATATCTAGGACACTGGCAACCACCTTTCTTCAGAGAACTTAAATACTAACCAAGAAAAATATATTGTACAGAATATGAATGGAAATGGACCACAAATCCAATACGAGAGTTTCTAATTTCTTTAACAAATATGGATTCATTCAACAATTTTAAAGAAAGAGTAAAGTGGTTCTATAATTTCCTAAGGTTGGTGAACGCCTACTATACAGCAAGCCTTATGAAAGAATGCTATACTAGCAACCACCCGTACTCTTCTAAGCCTCACTTTCTATTCCCTCACATTTCAGTCTTACTTTCTGATTATTTATTTTTACCCACTGTATAGCATCTATGTATCCTTCATCTCATGATTTATTCTAGTTACATCTACGCATTCTGTATATGTATGGCTGGATCTCAGCCCAAGTTGGTGTTAATGGGATACTGCCATGATTCAAAAACATTTTCAAAAATTGTTCTTTTGGAATTACCTTCAGATCCAGTGACACACTTTTTCCTCAGGTTTTGAGAATTGATATAACTTCTGAAAGTAGTCAGCAGTCATTCAAAGCCATGTATGAGAATATTAAGGGAGATCAAACTGAGCAATACTACAAAATGTGGTAGACTATAAAATAAGTGGATGGTTTTTTATGTAGCCTGAAATAATACAAATGGCAACAATAGTAAAGGTACAAAACTGCTCAGTGTGATCACTTTGAAGACCATCATTTCCCTGGCTATTTGCTTATATAAAACAGTTTAATAATAGGAAAAATGTTTATGATGTAATGTTAATCAAGTTTCAGGATTCTAAATTATATATATTTTGATCCACGATGTAAGAATAATTTTAAAGTAATTTAAGAAATAAAATAAATATGTAAATAGAACTGGAAGATAATATGTAAAATAAATAATATTGCTATTGTGAGAATGGGTTTTTTTTTTCAAAATTAGTTCATGTTAGATGTCTTTTTAGTACTTTTTAAAAGTCAGAGTCACTATTTCATACTCACATATCATAGGGAGAAATTTGTTCTATTTAGTGAGAAATAAAACTTAAAATTCTTCCAATTTTCTCTTCTACTTCTAAATGCCACAGAAGAGGTTAACTCACATTTTTGAAAATGCATTGCTTTTATCAAAATGTTGGGCTTCCAAGTAAGTAAAATCTTTCTGAAATAGAGTATAAGTTCTTAAGGTCAGTTTCATTCATCTAGCAATAATAAATTTCAAATACCTTTTTGTCATGAATATTACAATCTAAAATGTATGTGGACAGATCCCACCAATTTTAAGATATATGACTAAAGGGGCCAATTATGTGTTTCTAATAATTAATTACAATCTTGTAAAAAATTGTTATTGGAAATCCATAATACATTAAGAACAATCTAAGGTATTTTCTCTTTTGCAGACTTCCATATACCACTGTCTACTGAGGGTCTCCAACTTGATTCAGTAGAAAGGCCTGTGACCAGGAAAGGAGCCATGAAGACTAGCAGACAGAAACAGAATTAAAACAATTATGTGAGTCACTTCATCTCACCACATTTGGGTTTTGTCTACACCTACCAAAAATGCTGCATTAAAAAAATAATGTAAGTCTAACACAATCTGAATTCCTAAAGTGGTAGTTAGCAGTTAGCCAAAAAACTGGAATTAAATAGGTGGCATCTTAAACCATCTCTAGAAAATCTAAAGAAATGATATCTGATTCACTACAAAGATTTTTCTGTATAAACATAATGTATTATATACACAATAATTTTTTAATTTTCCCAATAATGACCTGCTTACACACTGGGAAATGCATTGTATCTCTAATACTCCAAACACAATTTTAAAATATTAAGAAAAGTTATCAATCCATTCTTCATCCTAATTTTGTTACAAATTTTATTTTATCAACTTTGACCTGATGTTTCATGCCCACAAGCTAGACAATGCATCGAACATCTAGTCATCCTTGGAAAGTAAAAAATAAAACTAGCCTTAACCATCCATGAAACGGCAGCTCGCAAACAACCGGCAGTGGTTAAAATATAAAATTTCACTTAACCAGCCTGCACATCAAACCCTGGATACACTAAAAGTGGCAATGTTCCCTGCATCTAACAAACTACCAGATAAAGTATAGATCTGCTAACATTCCGACCTCCTTCCAAAAGGACAAACTAGAACGGCAAAATTACACTCAGGCACATGGAGTACTCTTCTCTCAAATCACTCCACAGAGAACTTCATCATTTGCTCCGCCCTCTAATAACTCATGCAAAAAAAGTTCAGCACCATCAGAAAGAACAAGACACAGAGAATTCATAGAATGGCTTAGGGCCTTTCCTCCAGGCAGTAAGAGGATCTGCGTGTGCCCTTCGCAGGGGTCCAAACGAAAAGAAAAACCGAGGATTTAGGGGATAGTGACATCCAAAAACCGATTTTGTCTCACAGAAGTTTTTGCCGTCATTCCTATTTTATCAGCAAGGAGGCCTGGGCGCCATCGTTTCAGTCTTTATTATTTTATTATGGGGAGGTGGGAAACGCCACCAAGGATTCCTTCAGGTCTTTCCAATTAAGGTTGGGGGGGTTCCCCCTCATTCTTTTCTTAAAACCTCAGTCTGGAGGGTACTCCTCAGCACCTCCGGCTTTCTGGCGGCCTATCCCCCGAGATCGGTAAAGGCGCTGCCGAACCCTCCAGCCTCGCCGTTAAGGCGGGAGGGCCCGAACACGCCAGGGCCACAGCGATGGCTCCGAGGGGCCCAGAAAGGGGAAGGGCAGGCCAGGGACGGGTGAAGAATGACCTGGCCGTGGAAAAAAGGGAAAAAGAGGTAAGGGGATGCGCTGCACCCCAAGGCTGCACAGAGAAGAGGAGATGATGATGAAGGAGGAGGGCGGTGGCCCGGGTGCGGCCCCCCACCTCTCCCGCCCCCAGGTCCCCGGGCCGGCGGGGGCGGATAGGCTCGGCCCATTCCCTGAGTATAGGCTGAAAGGGGGTGGGGAGATCTCCCTCCACACTGCGAGAAGACCGAGAATGAAGGTACGGGGTGCACGGGGATGGGGGGTGTCTCCCGCCTGAACCCGGAGACCCGACGCCGTCGTCGCTTCTTCCTCAGGAGGGAGGACGGGAGCTGTGGGTAAAGCCCGAGGGAAGAATGCATGCAGGTAAAGAGAAGCCCAGGGCACACCGGCCGCCCGCTCCAGACCCCACTCTCCACCTTCCGGTAACCGCGTCTCTTACCGGTGATGGCGGTGAACTGCTGAATTAACCCCTTCAGCGCCGACGACGCCGCGGAGCCCCCGTGGGCAGCCATCTTACCGCCGCCGCCGCTGCCGCCGAACAACAACACAGACACACACGGAACGCCCTCCCCCAACTCGCCTCACGGCTTGCGCAGGCTCATTGACCACCCCAAGCTCCGCCCCCGCCCCGCCTCCCCGCTGCGATCAGCGCAGGCGCACTTGCAGACGGTGGGAGCGCTCGGCTCTCCCGGTTGGCTGCTCTGTTGCTGCCTGCCACCGCATCCTTTGCGACCTCTGGTGCCTTCTTTGAGCTCCAAGACTAATCTCATAGATAAGTTTCCGAAGGTCTTGGTAAGTAGTAGACGTCTCGCGTTTCAGCTTCACAAGCTTTTTTTTTTTTAACAGACCCAACTTCGGATGACAGTGTGTTTTGTTGTTTTTGCAACTCTGGAGCCCTCTGCTAGGTTTCCTGCAACTGGCATCAAAATACATATCCTATATCACTACACCGAAGCGACTTTTGCACCTGCTTCCCAACTTCCAAACTGATTAGTGCGGCAGTCCATCCAGCAGAAGTAAAATACCAGGACCATTAGTGCAAATAAAGTTCTGGGCGCAGAGCCTGACACATTGTAGGTTTTAGTAAACGATTGTCCAGTCCGCTTTCCTTCAATAAATTTGCAACAGGTCTCCCTTCAAGGTCTCAGTTTCCTCATGCAAGGGAAACAAGTGTGTATATGTGTAGAAAAGAATAGAATAGAATGTGCAGAATAGAAAAGAAATGTATAGAGAAGTCACTGGAAAGGTCAAAATGATAATAGTTACCTCTAGAGAGGAGGAATGGAGGGCATGGTGAAAGGGGACTTTGAGGGTCTTTATTAATCCTTTCTCGTTACTGTTCACTCAGTCATGTCTGACTCTTTTCGACCCTATGGACTGCAGCAGGCCAGGCTTCCTTGTCCCTCACCACCTACCCGACCTTGCTCAAACTCATATCCATTGAGTCGATGATGCCATCTAACCGTCCCATCCACTGTCGTCCCCTTCTCCTCCCGCCTTCAATCTTGCCCAGCATCAGGGTCTCTTCTAATGAGTCCATTCTTTGAATAAGGTGGCCAAAGTATTGGAGCTTCAGATTCAGCATCAGTCCTTCCAATGAATATTCAGGATTAATTTCCTTTAGGAGTCACTGGTTTGATCTCTTCGCAGTCCAAGGGACTCTGAAGAATCTTCTCCAACACCACAGATTAAAACCATCAATTCTTCGGCACTCAGCTTTCTTTATGGTTCAGCACTCACATCCATACAAGACTACTGGAAAAACCATAGCTTTGACTCTACAGACCTTCGTCAGCAAAGTAATGTCTCTGCTTTTTAAAATGCTGTCTCGCTTGGTCATAGCTTTTCTTCCAAAGAGCAAGCGTCTTTTAATTTCATGGCCGCAGTCACCATCTGCAGTGATTTTGGAGCTGAAGAAAATAAAGTCTCACTGTTTCCATTGTTTCGCCATCTATTTGCCATGAAGTGATGGGGCCAGAAGCCATGATCTTCATTTTTTGAATGTTGAGTTTCAAGCCAGCTTTTTCACTCTCCCCTTTCACATTCATCAAGAGACTCTTCAGTTCCTCTTCACTTTCTGCCTTAATCTGCATATCTGAGATCACTGATATTTCTCTTGACAATCTTGATTCCAGCTTGTGCTTCATCAGCCTGGCATTTCTCATGATGTACTCTGCATCCTTTATTTTTAAGCAAAGGTAATATTATTATGTTAATTATATGGCTTAAAGTATGTTTAAAAACAATTATAGGAGTACGCTTAAATCTGATGATCCCTTACCTTGAAAATAAAGTTAAAGAGACTCAATTTAGGCTCTTAAACTACCTCCAACTACATATTTTGCATCTACACAGAAAAATGGCCCAATAAAAGAGGATAAGTCATCTGGAGAATTGAGCCATCCTAAAAGTCTATAAATGCACTATTGAGATGAATTTTAAAAACAACCAAGTCAAATCAAAGTAACCATAGGGTTATATGATTGGCCTGTACTCCTAATCAAGAGTATTGTCAGTTAAATGACCCAGGTTGCTACAGTTTCTAGGTGGGTTGAGGAAGCCCAGGAACCAGTCATGGATTTGGAAAACTGGTTCATGTTCACACAAAGGTGCAAAAAAAGAGAGGAAAAACCAGAGCAAGAAACAGTGTAACCTCTTCCTTCCTAGAGGCCTTAATCCTAAAGTCTGTGTCTCTGAAGCCACCATGCAAAATCAGGTTCCACATAAGTTAGTCTAACACCACTGACTACAAAAACTATGTGCAATTATTTCTGTATCTTCATTAAATGCAGAGGCTAACAATGAGATCTGTAGGTTTTATTTCCAAAGTCTTAGGGTTCAGATATCATGATGTCATTTTTAAATAAATCTTATGAAAAAGTGGTAAAGACTGTGATATCCACGACTCTAGAAAAGATTTTGTAGAAATTAAAAAAATAAGCTAAAAGAAAGGAGACAGGAAATTAATAACAAAACCTTGACAGTTTTTTTGGATTTTTAAAGAATATGGAAGTTCTTTAGAATCACAAGAAAATATACTTAAATATGTCCCCCAGATCATGGAAAATACATTCTTGAAAAAACATGGATTATGCTCAGGAACTTAAATTGCAAAAATATTGTACATTGAATAATGGAAAATTAAAGTTTTGGATGACAAAGAGCAACTATCCCAAACTTAAACATCAGTATGAAAAGGCAAAAAGATATGACACTGAAAGATAAACTCCCCAGGTCAGTAGGTGCCCAATATGCTACTGGAGAAAAGTGGAGAAATAACTCCAGAAAGAATGAAGAGATGGAGCCAAAGTGAAAACAATGCCCAGGTGTAGATATGACTGCTGATGAAAGTAAAGTCCAATGCTGTAAATATCTGATGCCAATATTTCATAGGAACCTGGAATGTTAGGTCCATGAATCAAGGTAAATTGGAAGTAGTCAAACAGAAGATGGCAAGAGTGAATATCAACATTCTAGGAATCAGTGAACTAAATGGACCGGAATGGGCGAATTTAATTCAGATGACTCATATCTATTATTTTAAAAACAACCAAATCAAATCAAAGTAACCATAGGGTTATATGATTGGCCTGTACTCCTAATCAAGAGTGTTGTCAGTTAAATGACCCAGGTTGCTACAGTTTCTAGGTGGGTTGAGGAAGCCCAGGAACCAGTCATGGATTTGGAAAACTGGTTCACGTTCACACAAAGGTGCAAAAAAAGGAGAGGAAAAACCAGAGCAAGAAACAGATATATCTTATATCTATTATCTTCTTCATCCTTAGAAGAAATGGAGTAGCCCTCATAGTCAACAAAAGAGTCCGAAATGCAGTACTTGGGTGCAATCTCAAAAATGACAGAATGATCTCTGTTCATTTCCAAGGCAAACCATTCAATATCACAGTAATGCAACTCTATGCCCCAACCACTAATGCCAAACAGACTGAAGTTCAATGGTTCTATGATCTACAAGACTTTCTAGAACACACCAAAAAAAAGATGTCCTTTTCATCATAGGGGAGGACTGGAATACAAAAATAGGAAGTCAGGAGATAACCTGGAGAATCAGGCAAGTTTGGCCTTGGAGAACAAAATGAAGCAGGGAAAAGGCTAACAGAGTTTTGCCAAGAGAATACACTGGTCATAGCAAACACTCCCTTCCAACACAAGAGACGACTCTACACATGGACGCACCAGATGGTCAATACTGAAATCAGATTGATTATATTCTTTGCAGCTGAAGATGGCACAACTCTATACAGTCGGCAAAAACAAGACTGGGAGCTGACTGTGGCTCAGATCATGAACTCTTTATTGCCAAATTCAAGACAATTGAATTGAAGAAAGTAGGGAAAACCCCAGACCATTCAGGTATGACCTAAATCAAAGCCTTTACGATTATACAGTGGAAGTGACAAATAGATTCAAGGGATTAGATCATAAAGACAAAGTGCCTAAAGAACTATGGACAGAGGTTCCTGACATGGCACAGAAGGCAGTGATCAAGACCATCCCCAAGAAAAAGAAATACAAAAAGGCAAAATGGCTGTCTGAGGAGGCCTTCCAAATAGCTGAGAAAAGAAGAGAAGTGAAAGGCAAAGGAGAAAAGGAAAGTTATACCCATCTGAATGCAGAGTTCCAAAGAATAGCAAGGAGAGATACGAAAGCCTTCCTCAGTGATCAATGCAAAGAAATAGAGGAAAACAATAGAATGGAAAAAACTAGTGATCTCTTCAAGAAAATTAGAGATACCAAGGGAACATTTCATGCAAAGATGGGCTTGATAAAGGACAGAAATGGTATGGACCTAACAGAAGAAGATATTAAGAAGAGGTGGCAAGAATACATGGAAGGACTATACAAAAAAGATCTTAATGAATAGATAACCATGATGGTGTGATCACTCACCTACAGCCAGACATCCTAGAATGCAAAGTCAAGTGGGCCTTAGGAAGCATCACTACGAACAAAGCTAGTGGAGGGGATGGAATTCCAGTTGAGCTATTTCGAGTCCTAAAAGATGATGCTGTAGAAGTGCTGCACTCAGTATGCCAGCAAATTTGGAAAACTCAAAGTGGCCACAGGACTGGAAAAGGTCTGTTTTCATTCTAGTCCCAAAGAAAGGCAATGCCAAAGAATGTTCAAACTACCACACAACTGCACTCATCTCACATGCTAGCAAAGCAATGCTTAAAATTCTCCAGGTGAGGCTTCAACAGTACGTGAACTGAGAACTTCCAGATGTTAAAGCTGGATTTAGAAAAGGCAGAGGAACCAAAGATCAAATTGCCAACATCTGTTGGATCATCGAAAAAGCGAGAGAATTCCAGAAAAACATCTACTTCTGCTTTATTGACTACACCAAAGCCTTTGACTCTGTGAATCACAGCAAACTGTGGGAAATTCTGGAAGAGATGGGAATACCAGACCACCTGACCTGCCTCCTGAGAAATCTGTATGCAGGTCAAGAAGCAACAGTTAGAACTGGACATGGAAGAGCTGACTGGTTCCAAATTGGGAAAGGAGTATGTCAAGGCTGCATATTGTCACCCTTCTTATTTAACTTATATGTAGAGTACATCATGGGAAATGCCATGATGGATGAAGCACAGCTAGAATCAAGATTGCCGGGAGAACTATCAATAGCGTCAGATATGCAGATGACACAACCCTTATGGCAGAAAGAAAAGAAGAACTAAAGAGCCTCTTGAAAGTGAAAGAGGAGAGTGAAAAAGCTGGCTTAAAGCTCAACATTCAAAAAATGAAGATCATGGCATCGTGTCCCATCACTTCATGGCAAATACATGATAAAACAGTGAAAACAGCGACAGACTATTTTCTTGAGCTCCAGAATCACTGCAGATGAGGACTGCAGTCTTGAAATTAAAAGACGCTTGCTCCTTGGAAGAAAAGCTATGACCAACCTAGACAGCATTTTAAAAAGCAGAGACATTACCTTGCTGACAAAGGTCCTCAGAATCAAAGCTATGGATTTTCCAGTAGTCATGTATGGATGTGAGAGTTGGACCATAATAGAAAGCTGAGCACCAAAAATTGATGATTTTTAACTGTGGTGTTGGAGAAGACTCTTGAGAGTCCCTTGAACTACAAGGAGATCCAACCAGTGAATCTTAAAGGAAATCAGTCCTGAATATTCATTGGAAAGACTGATGCTGAAGCTGAAGCTCCAATAGTTTGGCCACCTGATTCAAAGAACTGACTCACTGGAAAAGACCTTGATGCTGGGCAATATTGAAGGCGGGAGGAGAAGGGGATGACAGAAGATGAGATGGTTGGATGGCATCACCGACTCAATGGACATGAGTTTGAACAAGCTCGTGTAGATGGTGAGGGACAGGGAAGCCTGGCGTTCTGCAGTCCATGGGATCGCAGGGAATCGGACATGACTGAGCGACTTCACTTTCCCTTTTCACTTTCATGCATTGGAGAGGAAATGGCAACCCACTCCAGTGTTCTTGCCTGGAGAATCCCAGGGACAGGGGAGCCTGGTGGATTGCTGTCTATGGGGTTGCACAGAGTTGGACACAACTGAAGCAACTTAGCAACAGCAGCAGCAGTAAGTATACCACTATAAGACCAGGAAAATAAATACCCTAACCTCACTCTCCTCCTCCTCTACCATTTCTTGCCAGCAATCTCTACTAGCAGAACCCAACTGGAAGACAGCATGCGTGCTAAGTGCTAAGTTGCTTCATTCGTGTTCGACTCTTTGCGACGCCATGGACTATAGCCTGCCAGCCTCCTCTGTCTATGGGACTTCCCAGGCAAGAATACTGGAGTGGGTTGCCATTTCCTTCTCCAGGGGATTTCCTGGACCCAGGGATTGAATCCAGGCACCCAGGGATTGAATCCACATCTCCTGCATCGCAGGCAGATTCTTTACAGTATGAGCCACCAAGGAAACCCTATTAGTCATTCAGTTCAGTCCAGTCGCTCAAGTCGTGTCTGACTCTTTGCGACCCCGTGAACTATGGCACGCCAGGCCTCCCTGTGGCAAATACAAATTAAAATTGCAGTAAAATACCATGCCACACTTATCAGAATCATTAAATGACTTACTATACCAAGTGTTAGAGAGTATGTAAAGTTGAATCTAGTTGATGAGAATGTCGACTAAAATAAGATGTACAACTTGAGAGTTGTGAGTTAAGTTTTATTTGGGACAAAATGAGGACTGCAGCCCTGGGGGCAGCATCTCAGATAGCTCTGAGAGACTCAACTGGAAGACAGAGGACACAACAGCCTGTGGGGCAGAGAGTAGAGTGGAGAGAGAAGACAGTGGGTGGGTCTGGAGAACCAAAGGCAGGTTGATGGGCACAAATAGAAAGTGAAAAATATTTAAAACTTAATTGTCGAGAAAATACATATCAGAATTTGTGAAATGCAGTTTTAAGAGTACCTAAAGAACAAGTTTGCAACCTTAAATGGTTATATTAGAGAAGGTTAGAAAATGAGGACCTCAATAATCAAGAGGTTAATAAAGGAACAACAGAATTAACCCAGGGAAATTTAAAGGGGAAAATGCAGAAATCAATAAGATAGAAAACAAAATACAAAAGCTAGTTCTCTGAAATAACAAGTAAAATCGAAATCCTTTTACAAATTAGATTAAGAAAAAAAAGGGACATAACAGATAGAGCAGTGACTTTTAAAATAAGAGAATATTATGAACAACATTATGCCTATGAATTAGGAAATAGATGGCAGTTTCCTGGAAAAATATAATTTACCAAAATTGACTCAACTATGAGTAGACTTATGACAATTAACAAAATTGACTTAACTACACAAATAAACAACCAGACCCAGATGACTTTACAGGTGATTTCTACCAAAAAGAGAGAAAGAAAAAAGAAATAGAAAAAAAAAAGAAGAAGAAAAGAAACAGGTGGTCCTAAACTAATGCAGATTATTCCAGAAAAGGAACAATAGGGACAAATAACTCCTTCTGAAAACAAAGCAGTAAATGAAAACTCAGCCTCACTCATGGTTAATCAAGATAAAAATGCTATACTAAACCAAAATTTAGAAATCCAATAAGACACACACATAATATGCATTACTTTTTAACTAGATTTATTCAGGAATGCAGGTATAAATTTATAACAAAATTTTTTCAATGTAATTTTGATAGTAGAATAAATTAAATATAAGAAACCATTTGATCCATTTGATCAGACAGAAAAAACATTGATGTAAATCAATATCCTTCCACAAAACAAAACCAAAAACATCCTTAATGCTCTAGGTAGAAAAAAAAGCTTCCTTAACTTAATGAAGAATATTTACTAAAAGCACACAGTAAACAGTGTTCTAACTAATAATAAAACATTTAAAGTCAAAAACAAGGTAAGTATGCACTCTAACACTATTTCTATTCAGAGATATATGAGAAGTCCTAGCCATAGTAGTAAGACAAGAAAGAATATATTTAAAAATTTTTAAAGAAGAAAAAATTGTTATTGTATACTATATGACTATTTCCACAGAAAATATAAGCAAACTAACAAATTTTGAAGTCAACAGAAAAGCTCAAGGATATTTCTGGATATAAAACCAAAATGCATATTTTAAAACTGTATTCCTAAAGATGAACAGCAAATAGTTTGGAACTGTAATTTTAAAAATATCCCATTCATGATAGTGACTAAAAATATAAAATATATTTAAGTATAGATTTAACAAAAATGCAAAAGGTCTTGTAAAGAAAATTATAAACTTTATTGATAGGCAATAAATGAAGAAATCTACTATATTTGTGTGTAGGAAGACCCAATGTTATAAAGATGGTAATTTTCTGTACAATAATTGATAAATTCAATGTAATTCCAATCAAAATCCCACAGAATTTCTCCAACATTTTACTAAGGTGATCTGAAAATTCGAAACCAAAAAATCAATAATAAACAAGACACTTTTTAAGTAGAACAGGTGGAAGTTTTGCCTACAAGATATTAAGGCATAAGGTACAGTAACTAAGACTGTATGGTATGGGTGGGGGATAGACAGAATACAGAACAGGGAGTCCATACACAAACACAAAGGTAGATGGACACCATGACAGTGGTGAGGTCATGGTGATTAGTGAGGAAAGGATGGACTAACCAGTCAATAACCCTGGAACCTAAATACAACTAGATCCTAACCTTAGAGACAAAAATAGATTATAGATTCATTAAGATTTAAGTAAGAAGAGCAAAACTTTGTAACTTTCATGGTAGCATATTTATAGGGGCTTCTCCTAAAGACTTTAAGTCAGACTGCCTTGCAAAACTTAAGAAGGGAGTGCCATGTACTTAGTGCTCCAGGGGGCACCATTCATATAAGCCAGAGGGTGATTCAGTTCAGTTCAGTTCAGTCACTCAGTTGTGTCCAACTCTGCAACCCCATGAATCACAGCACGCCAGGCCTCCCTGTCCATCACCAACTCCCAGAGTTTACTCAACTCATGTCCATCAAGTCGGTGATGCCATCCAGCCATCTCATCCTCTGTCGTCCCCTTCTCCTCCTGCCCCCAATCCCTCCCAGCATGAGTCTTTTCCAGTGAGTCAACTCTTCGCATGAGGTGGCCAAAGTACTGGAGTTTCAGCTTTAGCATCAGTCCTTCCAATGAACACCCAGGACTGATCTCCTTTAGGATGGACTGGTTGGATTTCCTTGCAGTCCAAGGGACTCTCAAGAGTCTTCTCCAACACCACAGTTCAAAAGTATCAATTCTTTGGCGCTCAGCTTTCTTCACAGTCCAACTCTCACATCCATACATGACCACAGGAAAAACCATAGCCTTGACTAGACAGACCTTTGTTGACAAAGTAATGTCTCTGCTTTTGAATATGCTATCTAGGTTGGTCATAACTTTCCTTCCAGGGAGTAAGCGTCTTTTAATTTCATGGCTGCAGTCACCATCTGCAGTGATTTTGGAGCCCAAAAAAATAAAGTCTGACACTGTTTCCACATCTGTTTCCCATGAAGTGATGGGACCAGATGCCATGATCTTTGTTTTCTGAATGTTGAGCTTTAAGCCAACTTTTTCACTCTCCTCTTTCACTTTCATCAAGAGGCTTTTTAGTTCCTCTTTACTTTCTGCCATAAGGGTGCTGTCATCTGCATATCTGAGGTTATTGATATTTCTCCCAGCAATCTTGATTCCAGCTTGTGCTTCTTCCAGCCCAGCGTTTCTCATGATGTACTCTGCATATAAGCAGGGTGACAATATACAGCCTTGACATACTCCTTTTCCTATTTGGAACCAGTCTGTTGTTCCATGTCCAGTTCTAACTATTGCTTCCTGACCTGCATATACAGAATGCCCTAAAGCTGTGGATCAGCAGGTTTTTATCAAGGAAGTGAAAAAATTATTAAAACATAAAATCATAAACTACGAAGGCAAAAAGTGATAAATTTGACTATACTATAACTAGAAATGTCTGGACTTCTCTGGTGGTCCATTGGTTGAGAATCCGCCTGTTTGCAAACATCACATCCAGATACAATAACATCCAGAGGAAGAAGAGCCAGCTCATCTCTTCTGCATTTTTCTCTTTTTTTTTTTTTTAATTGAGAAAGGAAATATTTCCTAGAAGTCCCTTGAGAGACTTTCCTTCAGATTTCATCGGTCTGAATTGAGTCACAATTCTGTTCCTAAAACTGTCCCTGCCAAAGAATGTGTGATAAACATAACTGGTTTTTAGTAAAGCATATGGCTTTGTGGAGGAAGGTGGATACCTCCCTGAAGTCTGGTCCTTTTAGGAAGAAGGAGGGGAATGGGTGTTAATTAGGCAATTGTCAAAATCTGCTCCATTCATAAAGCTTCACTCTGAGCCTGATGAATTACCCCTGTACTCCTTGGTTCTGATTTTACCTTTACCTAGAATCCTTCCCCGGAGAAGGCAATGGCAACACACTCCAATACTCTTGCCTGGAAAATCCCATGGACGGAGGAGCCTGGTAGGCTGCAGTCCATGGGGTCTTGAAGAGTCGGACACGACTGAGTGACTTCACTTTCACTTTTCACTTTCATGCATTGGAGAAGGAAAGGGCAACCCACTCCAGTGTTCTTGCCTGGAGAATCCCAGGGACGGCGGAGCCTGGTGGGCTGCCGTCCATGGGGTTGCACAGAGTTGGACATGACTGAAGCGACTTAGCAGCAGCAGTAGCAGAATCCTTCCCAATGATACTTTACCTTTCTACATTCCTTCATACCAGGAAAACAATGTGTGAGTATGTTGGTCATTGGAAACTTCTGTCTCTCAATATGATATTTAAAGACTGGTACTTGGTTTAGGGTTAGAGTTTTCTGTTCCTACTTTTTTAATATTTCCAGAATGTTATGTAAATAGAATATACACGGTGGAGCCTTTTGAGTCTGGCATCTTGCACTTAGCATAATGCATTTAAGATTCATGCAGAACTTCCCTGGTGGTCCAGTGGTTAAGAATCCACCTGCCAATGCAGAGAACATGGATTTGATCCTTCGATCCCTGATCCAAGAAGATCCCATATGCCACAGAAGAACTAACCCCGTGTGCCATAACTACTAAGCCTGCACTCTAGAGCCCGTGCTTCGCAACAAAAGAAGCCACTGCAATGAGAAGCCTGCACATCAAAATGAAGAGTTGCCCCCGCTGGCTGCAGCTAGAGAAACCTCGAGTGCAGCAGTAAAGACCCAATGCAGCCAAAAATAAATAAATAAATAAAATTTTAAAAGAGTCACCCATATGTTGTCTATATCAGTATTTCATTCCTTTTTACTGCTAAATAGGATTCAGTTGTAAGCATGTACTACAATTATTTGTTCATTCATTAGTTGAAGGGTATTTGGGTTGTTTCCAGTTGCTATTATGAATAAAGCTACTACCAAATCGTGTAGAAGTTTTTGTGTGAACATAAGTTTTCACTTCTCTTGGGAAATACTTGGGTGTAGAAATGCCGGGCCATATAGTGAATGTATGTTTAACTTTATAAGAAATTGATAAACTGTCCAGATATTTTTAAAATTTCATTTTGGGGAAGATGCCTGGCAATCATCCCCTCAACCAAATCATTAAAGTTAATTAATATTACTAAGAATGAGACAGAACAATATATTGTATTCGTTTTTCTTTTGACTGCATAGCATGTGAGACCTTGGTTCCCCGACTAGGGATGGAACCCATGCCCCTGGCAGTGGAAGTACAGAGTCTTAACCACTGAACTGCTAGGGAAGTTCCTAACATGATATGTTAAGAAATAAACAAGCATCACCTGTGACATATTCTTGGCAAAACTTAAACTTCCAGGCTTAATTTCCAAAATAAAAGACAAATCAAAAAATAAGTTAAAGAATTCTATAAAGAAGCACTCAGGTAGATCCAGAATGTAAGCATTCACCATGCTAGTCTCTTCAAAAGAATCAGTGTCATAGGTGGGGGCAGGCAGGTAGTGGGGGAGGGAGAAGGCAAGAGGATTGTTCTAGATGAAAAGGGAATGAAAAGGAAACCACCACAATCAATGCCTTCATTGGATGCTAGTTATAAAATAACAAAAAAGAAAGCAGCTATAAAAGACATTTTTTGCAAACTGGAAATTTTAATATGGACTCAATATGAGATGACATTAGGCAATTATTAATTTTCTTAAATAAGATAATGACATTGTAGTTATGAAAAAGTTTTTATTTCACAGAGGTACATTCTAACATATTTAGGGGTAAACTATTATGATGTCTGCAATTTACTTTTAAATGGTTCAGCAAATTTAAAAATATGTAACATAGCTATGATAAAATGTTAATAATTATTGAATCTAGGTAGTAGTGTACAGGTATTCTTTCAGATTTTCTGTTTGTTTAAAACTTGTATGAAATAACTGGAAAAAATCAAATTATTGTATTTTTTATTTCTGTAAGTTCTATTTGTATTTCAAATCTGATATTTAAACATTTTCTTGTTACTTGCAGGTGCTTTCAAACTTTCATTTTATTCCTTTTGATAGTCACAGTTATTTTTAATCCTTGTCTGGTAAATTCAGTATCTGAAGACTTTGCAAGTTCGTTCACTGTTATTTATCCTGCTTCTCATACATGATACCTGGATCTCTCTGTGTGTGCTTCAGTTCAGTTCAGCTCAGTCACTCAGTCATGTCTGACTCTTTGCGACCCCATGGACTGCAGCACTCCAGGCCTCCCAGTCCATCACCAACTCCCAGAGTTTACCCATACTCCTGTCCATTGAGTCAGTGATGCCATCCAACCATCTCATCCTCTTTCGTCCGCTTCTCCACCTTCCTTCAATCTTTCCCAGCATCAGGGACTTTTCCAATGAGTCAGCTCTTCACATCAGGTGGCCAAAGTATTGGAGTTTCAACTTCAAAATCAGTCTTTCCAATGAACACCCAGGACTGATCTCCTTTAGGATGGACTGGTTGGATCTCCTTGCAGTTCAAGAGACTCTCAAGAGTCTTCTCCAACACCACAGTTCAAAATCATCAATTCTTCGGCACTCAGCTTTCTTTGTAGTCTAACTCTAACATACATACATGACTACTGGAAAAACCATAGCTTAAACTAGACGGACCTTTGTTGGCAAAGTAATGTCTCTGCTTTTTAATATGCTGTCTAGGTTGGTATAACTTTTCTTCCAAGGAGCAAGCATCTTTTAATTTCATGGCTGCAGTCACCATCTGCAGTGATTTTGGAGCCCCCCCAAAAATAAAGTCAGCCACTGTTTCCTCTGTTTCCCCATCTATTTCCCATGAAGTGATGGGACTGGATGCCATGATCTTCATTTTTTGAATGTTGAGCTTTAAGCCAACTTTTTCTCTCTCCTCTTTCACTTTCATCAAGAGACTCTTTAGTTCTTCACTTTCTGCCATAAGGGTGGTGTCATCTGCATATCTGACGCTATTGATAGTTCTTCCAGCAATCTTAATTCCAGCTTGTGCTTCTTCTAGTCCAGCATTTCTCATGATGTACTCTGCATAGAAGTTAAATAAGCAGAATGGCAATATACAGCTTTGACACACTCCTTTTCCTATTTGGAACCAGTCTGTTGTTCCATGTCCATTTCTAACTGTCGCTTCCTGACCTGAATGCAGATTTCTCAAGAGGCAGGTCAGGTGGTCTGGTATTCCCATCTCTTTCAGAATTTTCCACACTTTATTGTGATCCACACAGTCAAAGGTTTTGGCATAGTCAATAAAGCAGAAGTAGATGTTTTTCTGGAACTCTCTTGCTTTTTTGATGATCCAGCAGATGTTGGCAATTTGATCTCTGGTTCCTCTGCCTTTTCTAAAACCAGTTTTAACATCAGGAAGTTCATGGTTCATATATTGCTGAAGCCTGACCTGGAGAATTTTGAGCGTTACTTTACTAACGTGTGAGATGAGTGCATTTGTGCAGTAGTTTGAGCATTCTTTGGCATTGCCTTTCTTTGGGATTGGAGTGAAAACTGACCTTTTCCAGTCCTGTGGCCACTGCTGAGTTTTCCAAATTTGCTGGCATATTGAGTGCAGCACTTTGCTTAATTTATTTATTTATTTTTTACCCTGAGGTGCGTATTTTTTGCAAAATGACTTAAGAATTCTTCAAAATTTAAGATTGAAGTTACATTTCTCTAGAGATTTATTTTGATCCTGTCAACCATTTAGAGGCACTACTATTTAAAAATTAATAAATAGAAATCTCAGTTAAGTAAGAGTCTGGAAATAAAAGGGGGAGTACTCATGCCCCATGCCATAGCAGATTCCAACAGGAAGAAGAACTTCTTTCCTGGTGAGGACTCAACCAATGAGAAGCCATGGGCTCTTCAATTACTCTAGCCCCCCCACCCTCCCCAGCTTCCTTTTCCTCTCTGTAAAAGCTTTTCCTTCCCTTGCTGTGTGGGAACTTGCACATGGCTCATCACATTTGTAGGCCCACAATTGCAGGTCTTTGCTGATCCTGAATAAATCCATCTTTGCTGGAGAAATACCTGGCAGTTTGTTTGCTTTAGGTCAGCACTACCACAGCAGGACCAATGTGAATTAAGCTCATAAGACTTTCTGAACCAATGAAACAGGGTTGCTAATCAACTAGTGAGAGCAGGCCTTGGGCTACAGCTTCTCAGAGAGAGCCCTCACTCCCCATTATGCATCATTGAGGCAACCTTCCATGCATCTCCATGGTGACAGAAGGTGGAAGGGTTATTTACTTCTGGTTCTCTGTCATCAGAGGGGTCAAATGCATGGGGTGTGTTTTATACTGTACTCTTTTTTATGAGCTAAATTGTATCACTCTAAGATTTGCATGTGAAGGTCTAATATATAGCACCTTAGAATGTGACTGTATTTGGAGACAGGGACTTGAAAGAGATGGTTAGTTAAAACTAGGTCCTTAGGGTGGTTGTAATACATTCTGACTGGTGTTTTTCTTTTTTCTTTTTTAATACACAAAACAATTTACCATCTTACCCTTGCCCATGCTGCGTGACATGCAGGATGCCATTTTCCCGACCAGGGCCTGAACCCAGGCCCTGTCAGTCAAAGCACCGAGTCCTAACCAGTGGACTTCCAGGGAATTCCCTGACTGGTGTCTTCATTAAGAGGAAATGTGGACACAAAAGAAGACACCAGGGGTGTGCATGCACAGGTGAAAGACCAAGAGAAGACACAGAGAAAATGTAGCCATCTGTAAGCCAAGGAGAGAGCCTCAGAGGTAAACTAAACCTGTGGACGCCTTGATCTTGGACTTCTAGACTCCAAAACTATGAAGAAAATACCTTTCTGTTGTTCAAGCCACCCAATCTGTGGTACTTGGTAATGGCAGCCCTACTAATACCAATACCCACATTGCATGACCCTGGCTTTTTTCTTTACTCCAGACCCCAAGGGGCTGTGAAAATTGCAGCTCATGTTCGCTGGATCTGTCATACACCCTCAAACAGAAGAGATTTCTGTGCTCCCTTTCTGTTTCTGAGATTCCACATTGACTTTGGCCCAGTGATTCCTTATTATCTTGTCATCTCTTTAATGGTTTTAAGAAGTTTTGTTTGTTTTAAAATAGTATCCGGCAGTTTTAGTTGTTTTGTGTGAGAGAGTCTATCTGAACACCTCCCTCCACAGATCAGCTTTGCTAGAACTGAAGTTCCATTTAGGGGGGAGAGTTAATGTACTAAAAATGTGAACAGTCCCAATAATGGAAGTCCTCAAGAAGGAAATGGGGAGAGAGAGGGAGGCAGGTGGACTAAGAAGGAGGGGAGAGTGAGGGAGAAGGAAAGAGAAATAGAAGAAAAGGCAAGAAATAATGGATCTATCCTGAGACAAAAAAGATGGAAAAGTGAAGGACAACCTCAAGTCTTCAAGTCTGGGAAGAGAAAGAATGGTGATTTCTACTAAGAAGTATAGATAGAAGTGAATTTTCAGATAACGACCACGAGTACTATTCTGAGTGGTAGTAAGACTTGATACGGAGAAGGCAATGGCACCCCACTCCAGTACTCTTGCCTGGAAAATCCCATGGACGGAGGAGCCTGCTGGTAGGCTGCGGTCCATGGGGTCGCTAAGAGTCAGACACGACTGAGTGACTTCACTTTCACTTTTCACTTTCATACATTGGAGAAGGACATGGCAACCCACTCCAGTGTTCTTGCCTGGAGAATCCCAGGGATGGGGGAGCCTGGTGGGCTGCAGTCTATGGGGTTGCACAGAGTCGGACACGGCTGAAGCGACTTAGCAGCAGCATTTAATAACATGGAGTTTGAAAGTAGACCTGGTAGGTCTATCTTGAGCAACCACTTACCCTTTTTTAAAAAACTGTTCCTGTTGGAGGATTTAGTAAGCTATGTTACTGGAACTCTGAGCAGTTATTTTAATTCCTTAGCAGCCTAAGATACCAGTGACATACAAGCCCCCATGTAAGATTTCTATTTATCTTGTATATATTTCAAGTGGGATAAATATAAAATATGTACCTACTCCTATTCCTTTTCTTTTAAAAATTATATTTAAAAAATTAAAAAAATAAAAAAAAATAAAATTCAAAAGACAAAAATTGACTCCTTTCTTTTTCCTGTGTTCTACATTGTTATTGACATTATAGTTAGCAATGGCTATCAATAACCGAAAGCTTGAATATCACTGGCTTAATAAAGAGTTGTTTCTCTTACATACCAAGATGTCCAGGGGTAAGCAGACTGGTACTGGTTGAGTGAAGTCAGGGCTGATGACTCTTAGCTTCTGCTTAAATAGATTATCTTTGTGAATTTAGGAATTGTCTATTTTTACCACAAAGTAGCAGTAGCAGGGGGTGGGGAGAGAAATGTTTGCACTTTCCTAAACTCTTAGCAGAAATATTAAGGTCCTAAATAATTCCAGCCAGGAGCTGGACAGTGCTATAGAGACTAGCTTCATCCTCCAAAACTTGGTTTCTCATACATATCCAAGCCACCAGTTTTATAGCAGATTAAGAGATAAACCAGTTTTGAAAGTGTTTTGAGTGCCTGTCTGCTCTGGCATCTGGAGTTAGTGCCATTGAAATTGCTATTCCTTACCTAAAAAGAGGTTCAGGACATCCTGGATGAAGGGAACTATAATAACTGTGATAGTTTCCTAGGGCTGCTGCAGCAAATAACCATAAACTGGGGGGCTTAAAACAATAGACATTTATTCTCTCACAGTTTTGGAGACTGGAAGTTCAAGATGTCACCAGGACCATGCTCTCATGAAGGTTCTAGGGCAGAATTTACTCCTTGCATATCTCTTAGCTTCTGGTCTCACCAGCAGTCCTTGGCATTCCTTGATATAGAACTATATAACACTAATGTCTGCCTCTGCCAGCAAATAACATTCTTCCTATATGTCTCTTCATTTTCTTATGGCTGTCTTCTTGCAAAGAAACCAGTGACATTGGATTAGGGATTTGAAATAATCCAGTATGACCTCATCTTAACTAATTGTGTCTGCAATGACCCTATTTCCAAATAATGTCACATTTTGAGGTACTGGGGGTTTAGGACTTCAGCATATATGTATTTTGGGAGGCCACATAATCCATAACAAGGACCTCATCGCTGATTTAGAAAATTTAATCATAAACACACACTCCAACACCCTCTTTTATTTATCACCCTATGTCTGTCTAGGGAATTTAATCATTCCGTAGGATTCTTTCATGCTTGGTCTCATCACTGTCCAGTGGTACTTCTGAAATCAACAGACACTTCTGAGAGGTGACACCACCTCTACATCAAATTTCCAACCAGATCATGGTTTTTGTCTCAGGATGGCTCAGTTCTATTCCTACTCTAGGGTTAATACTCAGTCTTCAAGCAGATATGGTTTACCCCAGAATTGTAAGACATCCTGGATGAGCCCCACAAATACCTGATATGACTGAGCGACTGAACTCAACTGAACTGAAATGAATCTTGAACAAGAAGTAGTTGTAGGATAGCCTTGTGTGTGTACTGCATGCATGCTCAGTCACTCAGTTGTGTCCAGCTCTTTGCAACCCTGTGGACTGTAGCCCTCCAGGCTCCTCTGTCCCTGGGGTTCTCCAGGCAAGAATACTGGAGTAGATTACCATTTCCTACTCTAAGAGATCTTCCTGATGCAGGGACTGAACATGCATCTCCTGTGTTTTCTGTATTGGCAGACAGATTCTTTACCACTGTACCACCTGGGAAACCCATGAATTGCCTTAGTTTTCTATAATTCAATTTAATTTCTACTGAGCCCTTGTCATCTGGGATGGCAAGTTTCAGTTTTGGTTTCCTCATGCTTTACCCAAATTGTTCCTAAGTTCTAGGGTGTCTTGATTGGTTCCCTTGGGGGATATACATGGTCCTTGGTTGTCATCCATTCATACCAGCATCTTTGAGATATTGGCACAGTCCATGTGGTCTTCAGTGACCCCCAAGCACCATGGTGTTCTCCCATCTGCAGGATTCCTTTGAGTCTGAAAGCCCTTAGGGCCACATGTCTGTGTCACTCTTGAGCAAACAAGAAATGCCCTACTGTTCCTATTCCACAATGGGCCAAAACAATATGTTTCTGAGACAAGCATGTACATGGACAAAGTTTCCCTCTCTAGAGGCCTACTGTGCCTGAACATGTCATGCTTCTCCTCCCTTTTGCCAGCCCAGACAGTCTTTATTTGGGCTGAGGTCAAGAAATCTTAGCTTACTCATATAGGGGAAGAAAAAACCTTTTCCCCTATCCTTCTGTTCAGTTATTGGGGTCATGCAAATCAAACTCATGAAGACAGATAATGGAAGAAAAAAGTTTATTTTTCACATGCAGTGCACATACATGCAGGAAAATTCAGTGATGAGTAACTCAGAGGAGTAGTTAGAATTGGGAGCTTAGATACCATCCAGGTAAGTAAATGTTGGGGTGGGGAAAGGGACTTATAACAAGATAAATGACTTTTTGGAAAAATTTTTAGAGTTGGGGGTTTTAGGAGGATAAACAGGATATAAGAAAGTCATAATAATGTTTATTACATTTATATAGGTATGAGTGGTCTTCCTGTCTCCTTCAGGGCCATAAAATTGCCCTGGAGAAGGAATTTGGGGTAGATTTTATTCTCGTTTTCCCTTCCAGGAATAGATCTGCCCTGAAGAGTAATTTATGGCAGCCTTATTTCCAAAATATTGTTGCCTCAAATCACATAACGAGGCTTTGAGAAATCTATTTTTCTGCATCTGTTAAATTTCAAATGTTTTCAGCTTAAAATAATCTTTATACCAAATAGCATATTTTTGCGTGGCAAATTCTGATTCCCTTCACTCAACATCAGGTATTTTAAAAAATCTATTCTTCTTTTTGTGTTGAGTTCTCTCTGGGGAGTAGATTTTGAGACTCTATAGCACTTCTTTTTCCTCTGCTTTTTCCTAGGTGAATCATTCCCGAAAGAATGAATGTCCAATAGCCCATCTGACTTATGGGCTTATTTTCATTATTTTGAAAGGACCAAATAATGCAAGGACCAGGTAAAACATTGGTTAATATTCCAAAAACCTATCCTGACACACATTTGCCATGTCATTTCATCTCAACAACTCTGTTAAGAAGGCCTTTTTGTTTCTTTTTTGCAGTTGAGGAAACAGAGGGTAAGAAGACTGCACAGATTGAAGCAAAATTCAAATCCACATCTATCTGATTCTAGAATATTCTCCATTTTTTCCCCTCCTGCTCACTTCAGAACAGACTCTAATATATTTCTGTTCACAATGCACCAGTCCACTTTTACTGAGGTCCCCCAATACCTCAAAGCTAATTCCTATAGACATTTATCAGTCTTTATCTCAACTGACTTTTCAATAGAATTTGGCATTTCCTTATTAAACCTTCTTACAACAGTCTCACTCTTGATTTCCTGGGACCACAACTGCTGACTTTTGTCCTGTCTTCCTGATCCTCCCCTCTTCTGTGGCTTATTCCTCCTATCAGCCTTTCACTGTGTCCTGAGACTTGCCCAGGGCCACCTCTCTTTCTTACCATATCCTCAGTTCTAATAATCAGAAATAGAGAAGATTTACAAATTTCAGGTGTTAAATAAGTACATTTAATCCTTATATTTATTTTATATAATTTATATTTGATAAGACAGCATATTTTGTTTGAAAGAACATGGCCTTTAGACTGTAATCTGGATACAAATCCTGGCCTTTTCCACTTACTGTCAAAATGCCCTGATCTCTTCTTCTATAAAATGGGAAGTTTCTAAAACTGTGTGGAATGTGAAATGGGAGACTAAAATGCAAACTGTCTAAAAATGTGTCTAAAACTGCATAGAAGTCCATTCTTTTTTCTTATAAATCAGATCCTAGCTTACTTCCTTTCTGAACAGAACAGTGAGTAGTCTGAGTTCAGTCTCTAGAGTCAAATAGTCCTGTGTTTAAATCCTGACTTGGCCTCATTCTTGCGATTTGACCTTGGGCAAATAGTGTGAGTTTCGGTTTCCTTCATCTGTAAAATAGGCACAATAATAGTGTCTCCTTAGCAGAACTGGTGAAAGGATTAAATGAGATATTCAGCACCCAGTGCACTTGCCTAGTCCATAATTAGTTTTCAGTAAATGTTAACTCTTGGGAACATGATCATCTCACACCTTTATGCAGTCATATTTCAATTTTAATTAGTTGGAGCTCCTACAGTTTTCCCCAAGCAAGGCATAATTTAAAATGAAATTGAATAGTTTGAGGTTCTTGGCACATATGTTACCAAGGCTAGTATCAGAATGGGCATCATTGGTGACTCAGTGGTAAATAACCTGCCTGCCAATGCAGTAGATGCGGGTTTGATGCCTGGGTCACAAAGATCTCCTGGAGAAGGAAATGGCAACCCACTGCATAATCTTGCCTGGAAAACCCCATGGACAGAGGAGCCTGGTGGGCTATACATCATGAGGTTGCATAAGAGTCAGACAAGACCTAGTGACTAAACAACAACAATAATATCAGAATAAATTAGAATCCTGAGTGTGATTCATAACAGTATCTTAATCCCAAACCCAGACATTTGATGCCTGCAATTGGGATTTTAACAATATGTGATGAGGGACTTTCCTGCTGGTCCAGGGGCTAAGACTGCATACTCCCAATGCAGGGACCTGGGTTCAATTCCTAGCCAGGGAGCTAGATCCCACATGCTGCAGCGAAGAGCTCACACGCCATAACTAAAGAACTTGCATGCCACAACGAAGTCTGTAATTCCCGCATGCTGCAACTAAGACCAGGTGCAGCCAAACAAATACTTTAAAAAATATACATAATAATAAGCTGATTTCCTTTCTTTAGAATGGAGGTGGATAAATTTACTAACTTCTAAATTTAATTAACATCCTTATATTTATATCAAAATGTATGTGATATTAATAGCCCAGTCTTTGTCTAATGTCCAAATTATAAAACACAAAAGACTATGCAGTCTCTTTCTTCCCTGATACTGCTCCTGCAGGCTCCTCAGCTACAGCCCTATTACCATAGTAAGCACTGCTGGACATTTATGAGAGCCCAGGGATGCACAAATGCAAGAGGTGTTTAGAAAAGCCGAAATTCTGGAGAAAGTGGCTTGAGAGGGAAAGCAGGTTGGTAGCATCCCAGGCAAAGTCATTTTTCAACACATTTCCAGGAATGGTCTGAATTTTAACTTTTCTTCAAATGCCTGGATATCTGTCACTGAAATTAATAAATAATATTTTGAATACAGGAGGTAGTTACATAACAGTGCATAGGAATAGGTGTCTTTTTCTCCTAACTACTGATTGAAAATAGCTAAAATGAGAGTTTATAGAGAGTAGAGGAAATAGGTGGTGCTGTTCTTGCCTGGAGAATCCCAGGGACAGGGGAGCCTGGTGGGCTGCCGTCTCTGGGGTAGCACAGAGTCGGACACGACTGAAGCGCCTTAGCAGCGGCAGCAGCAGCACTGATAAAGAACCTTCCTGCCAACGCAAGAGACATAAGAGATGCAGATTAGATCCCTGGGTTGGGAAGATCCCCTGGAGAAGGCAATGGCAACCCACTCCAGTCTTCTTACCTGGAGAATGCCATGGACAGAGGAGCCTGGCAGGCTACGGTCCATAGGATTGCAAAGAGTCAGACGTGACTGAAGCAACTTAGCAGGCAAAGGAAACAGATGACCAGTCTCCAAACTTAAAGTAAGACTGTCATTTCCTAAGATCTGCAGTCAGGAAGAAGAAATAGAAAAGCACACATACAGCTGAGGTTCAGTTCTCTAAGTACTTTCAGATTAAAAACTTTAAAAAATTTACCTTTTCCTAAGGTCTATTTTAAAGCTAGTACAGCCACTATGGAGAACAGTGTGGAGATTCCTTAAAAAACTGGAAATAGAACTGCCTTATGATCCAGCAATCCCACTGCTGGGCATACACACTGAGGAAACCAGAAGGGAAAGAGACACGTGTACCCCAATGTTCATCGCAGCACTGTTTATAATAGCCAGGACATGGAAGCAACCTAGATGTCCATCAGCAGATGAATGGATAAGAAGGCTGTGGTACATATACACAATGGAGTATTACTCAGCCATTAAAAAGAATACATTTGAATCAGTTCTAATGAGGTGGATGAAACTGGAGCCTATTATACAGAGTGAAGTAAGCCAGAAGGAAAAACATCAATATAGTATACTAACGCATGTATATGGAATTTAGAAAGATGGTAACAATAACCCGGTGTACGAGACAGCAAAAGAGACACTGATGTATAGAACAGTCTTATGGACTCTGTGGGAGAGGGAGAGGGTGGGAAGATTTGGGAGAATGACATTGAAACATGTAAAATATCATGTAAGACACAAGTTGCCAGTCCAGGTTCGATGCACGATACTGGATGCTTGGGGCTAGTGCACTGGGATGACCCAGAGGGATGGTATGGGGAGGGAGGAGGGAGGGGGGTTCAGGATGGGGAACGCATGTATACCTGTGGCGGATTCATTTTGATGTTTGGCAGAACTAATGCAATTATGTAAAGTTTAAAAATAAAATAAAATTTAAAAGAAAAAAAAATAAAAAGAATATATATATATGTATGTATAACTAAATCACTTTGCTATACACCTGAAACTAACACACCATTGTAAATCAACTATACTCCAACTAAAAATTATATATGTATATGTATACACACACACACATATACATCTTTATTTAGAACAAATATTTGAAGCTAGCGTAACAACTTGAGCAAGCCATGAATGATTTTTTTCCCCTCTGTTAACTACTTTTCTCTGTGGTTCAGGGATCTCCTGAGTCACAGGGGAGCATGTAGGTAGGGGTCCCTTGTGTCACGGGAAATATGCAAAGGATCATCCAGAGAGCCATGGGAACCAGTGGGCACGGGTCCATTTCATGGGCTAATTTTTTAAAAATCTACTGAGGTATAATTTACATGCAAGAATAATGCATCCATTTTAGGAGTACTGTCTAATGAGTTTTCAAGATATTTGAACATTTACATGACTTTTAATATCTGGTATGTTTCCTAGTGTAGCTAACAGTACCAGTCAGTGGCCTGGCAAGAAATAGATGGCCAATTACACTGGATAATTTGAGAAGAGGGATTATTTACAAAGGCGTGGGCATGGTGTAGGGAAGGCACAAGATGGTTCCATGTAGCAGCGCCAGACAGCTGTTCCCACTCCATTCTCGGGGTAGAAAGGAGGAAGCAGCCACCAGAGCCCAGGAGGAGAGGCTCTGGTGCAAGGGAGACGGTGTGGAGGGTGTGCCCTCACAGAGGCATAGCCCGCCAAACTGTGGCGATCCTGCAGAGCAGTCAAGGAGATGTATGGTTCAGTCATACTCTCCCTTCTCTGATTTCTTGCCAGGGCTCCCCTTGGCATGATTCAACTAGGCATCAGAGGGCCAGGGAGCCCCCGAGTTTAGTCCTTACAACTTACAGTCCTCCTGGGGCATTCCCAGGACAAGGGTGAAAAAAGGATCATCAAAAGATACATGTTATACTGCTTAGTGAGTCTAAAGTAGCAAGACTTCTTGTTTTGAGGGTGGTGAATGTAGAGGAAGGATCATTTCAAGCTCAGCAGTTCCTCAGCCCATGCCATGCTGCTGCTGCTAAGTCGCTTCAGTCATGTCCGACTCTGTGCGACCCCAGAGACGGCAGCCCACCAGGCTCCCCCGTCCCTGGGATTCTCCAGGCAAGACTACTGGAGTAGGTTGCCATTGCCTTCTCCAATGCATGAAAGTGAAAAAGTGAAAGTGAAGTCGCTCAGTTGTGTCCAACTCTTAGGGACGCCATGGACTGCAGCCCACCAAGCTCCTCCATCCATGGGATTCTCCAGGCAAGAGTACTGGAGTGGGGTGCCATTGCCTTCTCCACAGCCCATGCCATAGGACCCATATTAATTAATCTGATGCGTAATAACATAACCCTAGTGTTGTCTTGATATGACACATCTATATTATCTCAGCCAGGAGCTTGGGCATGGCTGTGTTTTCTGCTAGGGTCTCACCAGGCTGCAGTCAATATGTTGGCCAGGGTTAATTCTCATTTGGAGGCTCCACTGGGGGAAGGATCCACTCCCCTGCTTGCGTGGTTGTTGGCAGCTTTCAGTTCCTTGCAGCTATGGTACAGAGAACTTGAGAATTTTTGCTGGTTTTTGGAGGGAGGGTGCCCTCAGCTCCTGGTTTTGGAGGGAGGGAGCCCATTCACAGTCCCCTGCCACGTGAGGCATGGCCTCAAACACTTTTTTTTTTTTTACCAGAATAATCAACCTGGGAAGTAAAGAAGGTGCAAAGGGGAAGAATGAGAAGTACCAAGGGGTCCCAGAAGTAGCCGATCCCAGAAAAACATCAGCAAGTGTTCATTTGTAGAAGGTGAGGGCCCATTCTGAGTTGGAAGCCCTGTGAGTGGATCCCAGGACAAATAAAGAAGGGCAAAGGCAAGAGGGTTGGAGGGGGTGGCAGAGGGAAGTGGAGAGGAAAGGTCACAAAATTACACAGGCTCAGTGGTGGCAGACTTAAGAGAGGGAATCCCTTTAGAAAGCAGAGGCGGTATTTCTTGGTAGCAGCTGCTGGTGAGGCAGGAAAGGAAGGAAGTGAAAGGAGTAAGAGACTGCCAGAAACAATGAGATTCTCGAATTGATATGGAAAAATAAGAGTAGCTGGAATATTGTGAGAGAAAAAAAGAGCCATGGGAGGTACCTTGCTGCTGCTGCTATGTCGCTTCAGTTGTGTCCGACTCTGTGTGACCCCATAGACGGCAGCCCACCAGGTCCCCCGTCCCTGGGATTCTCCAAGCAAGAACACTGGAGTGGGTTGCCATTTCCTTCTCCAATGCATGAAAGTGAAAAGTGAAAGTGAAGTCGCTCAGTCAGGTCCGACCCTTAGCGACCCCATGGACTGCAGCCTTCCAGGCTCCTCTGTCCATGGGATTTTCTAGGCAAGAGTACTGGAGTGGGGTGCCACTGGGAGGTACCTTACTCTATCATAAAACTTCAGTGACTAAAATAATGTGCTATCAAGGCATGAGTGGATAGCATGCCTGTGGAACAAAACAGGAAATCCGGATATAGACTCTAATGTGTGTGGAAACTTAGCTTATAAGTAGGTTCTCAGATTAGTGACAGTAATGGGTTTTTAAAATATGGTGTTGGGGAAGTTGAATAGAGAGTGAAAAAAAATAATAAAGTTGGACAATACTTACTCCCTACACCAGGTTAAACATCAAATGAGTCAAATATTGAAATGTAAAAAAATGAAACCATATAAAATATACATGTATTGAGGGGAAAAGGTAACTTTTATAGCGTGAAGAAAATTCTTTCAACAACAAAAAAATCAATCCACTTTTTCAAATGTCTGAAAAATAAAACTATCTGAAAGTCAAAAACTTTAGCATGGCAAAAAAAAAAAAAGCCTTATAATTAAAGTCAAATGATAAATGGAAAACTGGTGTCAAAATACAAGACCTGGGAATTCTCTGGCAGTCCGGTGGTTAGTACATACCTGTGCCTCGGTGGTCAAGTGATCAGCATTGCTCGAAGCAAATAGGGAAGTGTGATGATGTCTGTACAGGAAGTGTTTACTGGCCTGAGACCACTGATGATTGATGATTAAAGCTGACTTTCGAAGCATGAGGCTGTTACTGATTGGTTGGTTTTCAGATATGTATTCAATGAACCAAACTGTCATTGATTGATTAGACAGGTTTATAACCGGTTCTGGTGGTTACTTATTACCATGACTATCAAACAATCAATCTTTTCCTACCTGTGTGGGGGGACTTATTTCTATAGGGAAATTTTTTGTAACTAATTACTAAGAAAACGTCAATCTTCCTAATTACATTAAGAGCCCATAGGAATTGAGAAGAAAGTCTAACAAACCAATAAAAAAATAAGCAAAAAATGCAAACAGAAAATAAATACAAATGGTCTTGGAACATTGAGGAAAAAAAACCCTCCCTTTTGCCTCCTTGCAGCCGAGAAAGCAACATGGGTCACCAGCAGCTCCACTGGAGCCATCTGAGAAAATTCGGCCAGGGTTCTCGCTCTTGCCGGATCTGCTCAAACCAGCACTGTCTGAACCGGAAATACGGCCTCCATAGTGCCGCCAGTGTTTCCGCCAGTATGTGAAGGACATCGGCTTCATTAAGTTGGACTAACTGACTTCCTTAAATGGATCATCCAGCACATCTGCCTTAACAATACTAGCTCTTTGTATATAAAATACAAGTTTTAAAAACTTAAAAAAAAAAAAAAACCCTCAATCTCACTTAAAATACATGTTTCCTGTAGTAACTGCTGTCAAGACTCTGGAGAAATACACAAACCACCTTCTGTAAAATTAAACTGTCAAAATAACTTTTGACATTTAGAGACAATTTAATGCAGAAGCCACTAAATTTGTTTAATTTTTTAAAATTTATTTTTAAAAATTTTATTAAGTATAGCTGATTTATAATGTGTTAGATTCGGATGTACAGAACAGCAATATATATATTTTTAATATATGTATTATATATATACTCTTTTTCAAGTTCTTTTCCCATATAGTTTATTATAAAATATTGAGTAGAGTTCCCTGTGCTATACAGTACGTCCTTGTTGCTTGTCTATTTTATATATAGTAGTGTGTGTGTGTGTGTTAACCCCAGCCTCTAATTTATCCTTCTGCCCAAGAAGCCACTAAATTTGGAATAAGTGTTTCAGTATAAAATACGTAATGCATGAATTATTTTTTTAAGCCAAAAGAGGCATGATTGTGTTTCAGCTCCCATGGTAGCTTTTGTTATTATTCAAAATTAAAATGACCACTTCTTCCCAACCAGAGACCTGAGTCTTAGGTAATTAGACCTCTTCTCTACTTTTTGGTGTGTGACCTACTTATCAGCACCAAAAAAAAAAAAAAAAACTTCTAAAAATAAACTAAATTCGTATAATTTTTAGCTTTATACAAGTAAAAGCTTTAAATATAAGTTTTCTAAGCATTTTCCAATAGAATCAAGTACATTTTTTGTTTACAATGTGCTTTTCCAAACAGAATCGTTTTTGAGATCTTGAGATTTTTAAACACTGTTTTCAAGTCAGTGAACTTGGAATGCAGTTGCATAAACTATAGCACTTCAAGCTCTTTGGAAGTAGATTCTCACATTGAAAGCAAATTGATTTAGTATTATTTCAGTGCCTCTTGCTAAGATTATTACATAATTCTTGTCATCTAATTTTTTTTTTTTTTTTTTTTTGCGGTCTAGAATTACTCTGGAGAGTTACTTCATTATGATCTATTTCCATTGCTAAAATGCCCTCCTTTAAATCTTATCCTGGTGTTCTATTATTTCTAGGATATCCTCCTAAGAGCTATAGAAATTTAGTGATGATGTCTGATGGCCTTAATTTTCTGTAGAGGAAATTTCAGAGAGGGGTTCTTGGTATTCCTGTGGGTGAGAATTAGAAAGCTTTTAGGGACTCAGGACAGTGGTGGCTTCAGGTGACTGTTAGTCTGTGTATAACAGGTGGCACAGAGAAACCTCACTCTCTCATCATCAGTTCTGGTTGAGATGGGGACACTCAAGTATAATCAGAGCAATAGGTACTAAACAACTGGCAGGGCTTTCTACAGGTGCTTGGGGAGGTTCTCCAGTTTACTTCCATACATTCTTAATGAGGTTTTACCTCTCCTGGGCGTTTGTGTTTAAGCATCATTTCCCATACATATTACTCCATCTTGTCAGGATAGCTTTCCAGTTTCTTGCTTTAGAGGTTTCAAGACATTTTTGTCCCAGAACCCATTAAGGGAAAACTCTGTTGTGCTTGTTTTCCCTCCTCTTACTGCTTATCTCCTGCCTGTTTTCTCAAGCCTGTCATTCCAAACTCTCCTGGGATATAAAAAAACACCATTTCCAGGGACTTCCCTGGCAGTCCAGTGGGTGAGGTTCCAAGTGATCCCACATGCTGCCAGGCTGAAGAAACAAAAAAACCCCAACCCCTTTTCCAGACTCGTTCACCAGCAAGCTTCCTATTAAGTTCTATAAAGAGGTACTAGGAGGAAAGGGAAAAGGGGACATTTCTTTGCTGTTCCTCTCAGTGTTGGCAGTTGATCCCAAGCTTCCAAATGCCTTCAACTCCTCTAGAACCCTTTCAGAGCCCCAGCAGTAGCTGGGAGGTATGTCTCAAAAATCTGAACACCAAGTCTGCAGGATCCACTCTCCCACACATCCTGAGCACCTACATTCTAGTAACCAGAATCCTTCCCATGTGTTTCCCAGCTTTGAGGGTGGTAGCCACTTCTCACAGTGATCATTTTTGGGTTATCTGTGTTCCCTTTTGTTCCAACACCTGTCTAACCATTTTTCTATACTGCATACTCTGTTCAAATACCTATTACAGTTTTCTTTTTCAGTGAACTGTGATCAATAAACCCAGTATAACCTACATCTGTCTAGTATAAACTGACCAGAGTGGGATTCTAATCCTGCAGTAAAAAACAGACACCTAAACCTTTTATGGGTTTTAAGAGATGAAGAGGAATGACACAAACGATGGATAAACTCAATTTATGATCCCCAACTGAGTGAAAACCTGGATTGAACTAGTTTCACAGACAGAGCCTAGGTGCAGCAGCCTGGGACCACAAAAGCCAAGTTGAAGAGAAATGTAAAGTGAAATGTAAAGTAAGAGAAGGAAGGGTCCTCTCAGTTGAATTCAGGGTCCATGTTGCTCCCAGTCCTGCCACAAGGCAACTTACATTGAAGGGTTAAAAAAAAAAAAAAAAGACAAAATTTTAAGTAATGATTATTTATTAAGATCTTTACACAGGAATCAAGTTATGGGTAAACACAGTAGAGGCTCACCTCCCCATTGCAGTTTTACACACCTTTATGCATACCAAATGTATAGAACTTGTATAGGAATTTGAAGAAGCCACAAGATATTTGAGGAATGGTTTCCTCTGAGGCTAAAGTCACTTGTGATCTGGGAGCTGTAACACAGGGAAACTCATGGTCGGGGTCTCTTGTGACACAGAGCTAAAAATACATCCGGTAGGGGAGAGGTGAGTAGTGTTCGTGAGTAGACAGAAGGCAACTGCACTTTACTGGATGCTATACATGGGCACTTACAGTACACGGAGTCACTGGATAAGTGACTCTCCCCAAAGTGGGGTCAGATGGAGTAGTGACTGGAGGAGAGCCAGGAGAGACACTATCAATTTAAGGTTCTTCGTTGAGTCAGGGCCTGTGCCAGTTGCTCTATTACTTCCCTTAATTCTCCATTGCAACTCTTGGTTACATTGATTCCTGTTTACAAATTAAGAGAGATTAAGTAGCTTGCTTAAGGTCATACAGGTAGAGATCAAGTTAAGAAGGACATTATTTTCTTCCCTCCTGCACCACACGCCCCTTCTTTTGGTGGTCCAAAATTCATGCACAAATTACTACTCCCACAGTTCAGTTCCTTATATGTGAACTAAGGAATCTAAGAGCTATTTAGTTTAAGTATTTATTTTTCTTTATTTGGCTACGCCAGGTCTTGGTTGTAGCACACAGGCTCTTGGAACTTTGTTTCAGCATGTGATATCTTTCAGTTGTGGTATGTGAACTCTTAGTTGCAGCATGCAGGATCTAGTCCCCTGACCAGGGATCGAACCCAGGCGCCCTGCATTGGGAACACGGAGTCTTAGCCTCTGGACCACCAGATAAGTCCCTCTAGGAGTCTGTTTAAAGCCATTCACAGGTCCTACAAGTATCGCAGAGTGCAGATTTGGCTCCTGGGATTTAGTTTGCAGACTTCTGTGCTGGGGGGCTTTCAGTTGAGGCTTCTGGTGTGTTCAACAAGCTTCCTTCCCCTGGTAGGTCCTGAATTCTGTTCTTGTCTCATCTGCAGTGTGAGCCTGATGACAACTCCTCTCTGCTTTTCAAAGGTTTTCAGCCTTTTAGCCTCTGCTCTTAACAGTTTCAAAACTGTAGTTATCTTGATGAGAAAGTGGAACTTGTGTTTGATCACCTTCAAGTCTCTAAAAACTCCAGCTTCATGAGCTGGCCAAGAGTTCTGCCAGAGAGCAGACCTGTTCACCAGCGGAAGTCCTCATTCCCATTCTGCATTCAGAATAGGCACACGCTACAAGTGGAAGAGGGGTTGCAAACATCAGTTCACCTCTCAGGTCTCCCCTCTCTAGAATCTTAGCCCCTAACTTAGTCCTCATTGTTTCAGTAGCTTTCTGATGTTTTTAAGTAGAAAATTTTACACTTTTATCTGGCTCTTCTCATTGTATTCAGCAGGACTGCAGGTCTACAGCACTGCTACCTGAAAAGCATAAGCTTTGCTTCTCAGATAATTTAAAAATAGTACATTAAAGCTAAATATATTCATTCACAATGGTATTTGCAAAAACTGTTACTTTTTTTTCACATTGAAAAATCTTCCTAAATTATGATTCTTAGAATTTAAAGGAAAAAAAGAACTGCTTAGAGTGGTATAGGCTTAGATGCATAAATAGCCTTAATCTTATATTTAAGTTTTGAGTAGATGATACATTCAACATGATTGAAAATTCAAAAAGTAGAAAAACATCTAAACTCATTCTTCCACTTCTGTCTCCCAGCCACCCAGTTTCTTTCCCTGCTGGCAATACTGTTTTTCTCTCTCTTCAGTCAGTTCAATCCCTCAGTCGTGTCTGACTCTTTGCGACCCCATGAACCACAGCACTCTAGGCCTCCCTGTCCATCACCAACTCCCGGAGTCCACCCAAACCCATGTCCATCAAGTAGATGATGCCATCCAACCATCTCATCCTGTCGTCCCCTTTTCCTTCTGCCCTCAATCTTTCCCAGCATCAGGGTCTTTTCCAATGAGTCAGCTCTTCACATGAGGTAGCCAAAGTATTGGAATTTCAGCTTCAACATCAGTCCTTTCAATGAACACCCAGGACTGATCTCCTTTAGGATAGACTGGTTGGATCTCCTTGTAGTACAAGGGACTCTCAAGAGTCTTCTCCAACACCACAGTTCAAAAGCATCAATTCTTCGGCGCTCAGCTTTCTTCAGTCCAACTCTCACATCCGTACATGACCACTGGAAAAACCATAACCTTGACTAGATGGAACCTTTGTTGGCAAAGTAATGTCTCTGCTTTTTTGCTGTCATGACTTTCCTTCTAAGGAGTAAGCGTCTTTTAATTTCATGGCTGCAGTCACCATCTGCAGTGATTTGGGAGTCCCCCCAAAAAAAGTCAGCCACTGTTTCCCCATCTATCTGCCATGAAGTGATGGGACCGGATGCCATGATCTTCGTTTTCTGAATGTTGAGCTTTAAGCCAACTTGTTCACTCTCCTCTTTCACTTTCATCAAGAGGATCTTTAGTTTCTCTTCACTTTCTGCCATAAGGGTGGTGTCATCTGCGTATCTGAGGTTATTGATATTTCTCCTGGCAATCTTGATTGCCAGCTTGTGCTTCCTCCAGCCAGCATTTCTCATGATGTACTCTGTATAGAAGTTAAATAAGCAGGGTGATAATATACAGCCTTGACATACTCCTTTTCCTATTTGGAACCAATCTGTTGTTCCATGTCCAGTTCTAACTGTTGCTTCCTGACCTGCATACAGGTTTCTCAATTCTCTTCTTTGGATAAATAGTTGCACACTATTCTACACTTGTATTTTTTGTTTACTCTATATCTTATAGTGCTTTTCATATCAGTAAAGTGGGGTTTTTTGTTTAACTGCTGTATAGTATTCCATTTTACCATCATTTATTGTCTCTTGATACGCTTATGGTTGTTTCTAACTTGTTATTACAAACAATGCCATACAAAAATCTTTTGTGCATGCCATTCTACATATGTGTGAAATAGTAAGAAATTACTAGAGGTAAATTGCCAAGGTTACCTCTTCAGGGCTTCAAAGTTTTCTATTCATATCAAGCAACACATAAGAGTGCCTATTTCCCTACAGTTTTGCCAAGACTGGAAAAAAAACAAAAACAAAACCAAAACCCATACACAGATAAAAACAAAACCAAAAAAGCACCTTTATCTTTACTAATGAAGGATGGAAAAACATATGAGCATTGGTATAAGTGATATTATGCATCTTTTCACACATTCAAGAGCCATTTGTATTTCCTTTCCTGAGAACTGTTTCTTGGGAACATAAACTTTTCTAATTTTTCTTTTGAGTTGTTAGTCTTTTTCTTAATGTACTAGCAGACACTTTATAAAAAGAAATTAGTTTTTTGTGGTGAACTGTATCTACTTTTTCCCTAGTCTTCCATGTCTTCCAGTTTTCCTTTATGGTAGTTTTTACACAGAACTTATTTTCATGTTTTAATTTTTAACTGTGATAAAACATATAGTCCATTTTAATTTTTAATAATTATTTTAATTTTCAGATTTTCAGCCTCTGCACAGTTCTAGCACTCCTTGAGATATTAAACACTCATATCCGTTCCATAAAAATGGAAGGAAAAGTATCAATACATTATAATGACACAAAATATTTACTAGTTTTTTACAAAGATGCATACATGGTAGGATTATCAGAAAGACTAAGAAGTTAAAATTTGTGTTAAAACCAATTTTAGTCAGCAAGACTTTTCACAGACAAATAGGTGGTTATATATGTAAATCCTAAATACATTATACTATTTTTCTCCCTTTTTGGTCATGGACTATTCCAGGAAGATTTAACTGCATAATTTTATTTGAGAAATCCCTAAAATGTAAAGCAAAATTGGTCTTAAAAAAATATTGGTTTGATGAAAAGATGTTAGTCTACTTTAGACAAATTTGGTTAGTTTCTAAGTACACTTCATTTCAGCACAATCATTACTCAGGAGACAATCATTTTTGAGAAAGGGCAAACTAAATTTTAAGTTAGCATCAGGATTCTACCCATAATTAATCAATATTGAAGGATATGCCATCAGTATGCAGATTACAGAATTTTGGTTACAAAATTTGGAGAAAAAAAAAATCAATGTCCAAAAGCACTGATAAATTTAAGCTACAATTATTAACTCTAGGACATTTTATTATGTTATTACCTTAATAGCATGGTTAACTAGACATCCATCAGAAATGCTGTTAAACCTATTATTTGCTCAAAGTTGTTCATACTACTGAGACAAAAGATCTCTAAGTTAAATTTCATAAAATGAAATTGCTGCCTTCCTATTTAACTTTTGGGGGTAAGATAGGGCAAAACCCAAGTATCATACTTTCTATTTTTGTCCATAAACACAAATAAGTCAGTACAATAACATAAGGAAATAAACACATGGTTAGTCAGGTTCTACAATACAGGATACTGTGACATAACTTTCCATTTTTTCCTCTGGAATAGTAGATTCGATAGTAAGGTGTGTAAAACTATAAAATCTAAATGTTTGTCATTCAGCAAAGAAATGACGAGGAAGAACACTCTGCCAGACTACACCCGCTACTCCATTCTAGAGCCAGCCGTCTGATCATCCCACACTGTTCATCTACCCACCTAGCCTCATCCCAAGACAAGCTCCTTTGCATCAACAGTCTAGTTTTGTCAACTAAGTCCTAATTTTCCAGAAAACCCTGATTTTTCTGATTTCACACTGACCCCAACCCATCTTAAGTCAAAGAAAATATTGTTAATACTTAATTAAAGCAGAGATGGAAATTAGTGTTATGAAAGATGTATGTCAAGTGCTCTGCAAATATGGGAAAGCTGCAAGAAAACAGCTTTTAAACCCTGCCTGGATACCTTAGCTACTTGATACTAATGTTGCTTTGATTACTAGTCAGGACAAAAAGGGGCTCAAAGGCCATAAAATATGCATTTTGGGGGAAATGCACGGAACTGAATATTTCCTGGGAGTTGGCAAATGCAATTTTACATCTGTAAAGGCTGTCAACCTATACTTAGTACATCACAGTTATTGAAAAAGGAAAGGAGTGGGACTCTTGCTTACAACTGAGTCCGGCAGAAACACATTCATATATTTCTCCTTTGTAATCACATGGTCCTTTAGAGATAATGAGTGTGTCTACAGAGCAGAGCTAATGAAAAATTTATAAAGAACCTATGATGGAAAGCTTCACAACCCAGTCTTACTGGATTATAAAATACTCTTCTTACTCAAGCATTACTTTGTGACTCTCTGAAACATCTGAAAAATACTTTTCTGTGACTTACTAGGCTGTAGGGAATGAGCAGTTTTAGATACATTACAATTATCATTAGTAGAATTTGCTATCTTTCTTCTATTAACCGAACATTTCAACTGGATCTTAAAAGAAGGTTGCTGATGGTTTTCATTTTTTGAGTCTGTCCGAGGTTTTGGCTGCTCTAGCTCAGTTTGTCTTTTGGAATTTCTGTCTCTGGAATTCTTTCTCTGTCCATTTAGTACTTTGTCTGGAGGTGAGGACACAGTCCGTAACTGATATCCATCTGGGGATCCTTTTTGCCGGTCTGGCCTCATTTGCTCTTGATCCACCTCTTCCTGAAGTTGTAATGCTAATAACCTGTCCTGCTTTTCTTGCTTATGTCTCTCAAAAAGTAGATGTTCCAAATCTATCAGTTTTTGGGTCAAGCTGATTTCTGTTTCCTCTTGGTCTGAGGAGGCTTTGGGGAACATTTTCCTTCTTTTTGCAGAAAAGCATGGCTCTCTGATTGCTTCAGACAAAGGTTCTAGGTTTCTTCTTTTGGAGGTACCTTTACTGATTTGTAGGTGAGACTCTTCATTTTCTGTTCCAACCGTGTTGTTTCTAAGGAACTGTGTCATATCTGATACAGTACATTCACTCTCTGTTTCACCACAAGGCTCAGTGGCAGCATCTCCAGAGTAGGGAACTCTGGCTTTAGGTTCCTCAAGATTGATGACACATAACCCTTTTTCATGATTGCTTGGTCCTGTTTCAACTTTTCCTTCAAGGTACCATTCTCCATCACTGGTATATAACTGAGGCATAGGTGACTCCACTGAAGACTTTGCACCTTGTTCCTGAACTTCAAGATATATTTGAGGAGAAAGCGTTGGCATATCTTCTTCAACCTCTGTGTCTTGCCATGTAGGGCTCTTCACATCACTGTTGTCATCAATTTTCTGTAGAAAACAGAAAAAGATTGAATGAACCAAGGGAAACCATCAAGTCATAACATATAAGTCTTATTACACTAACACCAAAACTGAGTTGTCAGTATATACTATAATTACCTGATTATTACTACTACTAAGATATATTAGTTCTTAATAGTATTTTTATTCTGTGTGCCAACTTAAGGTATTTCTTCATTTTCACTCCCATGAAAACCTGCAGCTCAAAACCCACAAGTCAGTTTTGTATATGGCCAGGAGCTGGCACCATGACTTGACCTCTCATCTTTTAAACTTCCTCCAAACCAGGGACTTTTAATCCCTTTTTGTGTCACAAACCCTCCTCCTTTTGGCATTTTTGTGAAGCTGACAGGCCTCTTCTGAGAATAATATTTTAAAACATAAAAGTAAATACATAGGGATCAATTTATATTGCAACATAATTATTAAAATCTTATGATATAATAATGCATATCATGAATACATTAAATAATAAGATCTAGTGACAAGTCTAATAATTTGTAACACTGAAGGAGGGATGAGTATAAATGTTTCAAGAGATCTACAACAAATGTAATATGTTACTGGTAACAAAGACACAGGTACTGTTGACAGTATTATGGTTTGCTGCTTATATTCATGACTTTGCTGCTAAGTCACTTCAGTCATGTCCGACTCTGTGTGACCCCACAGACAGCAGCCCACCAGGCTCCCCTGTCCCTGGGATTCTCCAGGCAAGAATACTGGAGTGGGTTGCCCTTTCCTTCTCCAATGAATGAAAGTGAAAGTGAAGTCACTCAGTCGTGTCCGACTCAGCAATCCCATGGACCACAGCCTACCAGGCTCCTCCCTCCATGGGATCTTCCAGGCAAAAGTACTGGAGCTGGTTGCCATTGCCTTTTCCAATTCATGACTATAGGAAACACTAAAATGAGAGGTCAGGCGGAAGATAAACCTTTTCTTCTATCCAGGTTCATATTTACTCTATGGATTCTATCCACAGACCTTAGGTTAAGAACCCTTGCTTTAGCCAGTATAATTCTTCTCACTTACAGGTCTTGGGTAAATTAAGATGTAGGATTAGTTTTGACCATGGGAAAGCCTTAAGAAAGGCTTCAATGAGAATTTGCTTCAAGACAAAAATTATTTCTTGTTCAAGATCGTAACTGTTCTTTTACCTACTTTGCTTTGCATTTATTGTTCCTCATAACATTTCTTGTGAACCAATGTAGTCTGGGTTGGACAAATTCTAAGCTGCCTACCACGTTTTGCTGCGAGTATTAATATCAAGATAGGGGGAAAAAAAATACCAGCCTTCAATGCCTCCTTCCATCAATCATTAGTCCCAGCGTAAGCCAGACTATCTGGACTTGAATTTCCCTCTATTATCTCTACTTAAGAGACTCTTTGTGGCTAAGCTGGTAAAGAATCTGCCTGAAATGTGGGAGGCCTGGGTTAGATCCCTGGGTTGGGAAGATCCTCTGGAGAAGGGAATGGCTACCCACTCTAGTATTCTGGCTTGGAGAATTCCATGGATTTGTACAGTGTATGGGGTCACAAAGAGCTGGACATGGCTGAGTGACTCACTTTCACAGGACTGTGAGCAATTCTCTTGCCTCTGCATGCCTCGGTTTTCTCAACTATAATTGGACACAAGGATACCTTACAGAATTGGTGGTTGTGATGAAGATTAAACAAAATACATACATTTTGGGGCACATAAATATCCATTAAGTGTTAGGTACTATAAAACCACCTACCTGAATTGAAAAAAATTTATGAACCTATTTACAAAACTTTGGTTAACAAAACTTCTATATAGGATGTTGATCTTGGTGTCAGCTCATTTTTTCTAGTGCTATTTTCCCGGAAATATGATAGAGGTGGAATGTCACTTGTGTTACTAGGCCTCATAGCTTATGATAAAAATGACCCTTATTGTTGAACTGCATCTGTACTAGGAGACCTAGGAGGGATCTTTAATCCCCTACAGGAAGCCAAAGTTCAGGGCTTTGGTAAACGACTTACAACTCTTTGACTGGCTCTGTTCCTTACCTGGACCTCTGGAAGCTACACCCATGAGTCGTTACAGTAAATAATTGACTCTTATGGGGCATGGGACTTCTAAATCTTCATGGTGACTACACTCCTCTGCATGGTCTCACTTCCAGGCCATCACTTAGGAGCTCTGCAGTGAGGATTCTTGCTGAACAGATATGCCTGATGCTGCCCTACTAGCACGCTTTATTTCCCATTCTGTTATCTTTTAAGTGAAGCTGGTACCAGGGGTAGCCTATTTAGTTTTGTGAGTCTGATGATCTAGGTCAGTTCAGTTCAGTTCAGTCACTCAGTCGTGTCCGACTCTTCGAAACCCCATGAATCGCAGCACGCCAGGCCTCCCTGTCCATCACCAACTCCCAGAGTTCACTCAGACTCACATCCATCGAGTCAGTGATGCCATCCAGCCATCTCATCCTCTGTCGTCCCCTTTTCCTCCTGCCCCCAATCCCTCCCAGCATGAGTCAACTCTTCGCATGAGGTGGCCAAAGTACTGGAGTTTCAGCTTTAGCATCAGTCCTTCCAAAGAAATCCCAGGGCTGATCTCCTTCAGAATGGACTGGTTGGATCTCCTTGCAGTCCAAGGGACTCTCAAGAGTCTTCTCCAACACCACAGTTCAAAAGCATCAATTCTTCGGCACTCAGCCTTCTTCACAGTCCAACTCTCACATCCATACGTGACCACAGGAAAAACGATACCCTTAACTAGACGAACCTTTGCTGGCAAAGTAATGTCTCTGCTTTTGAATATGCTATCTAGGTTGGTCATAACTTTCCTTCCAAGGAGTAAGTGTCTTTTAATTTCATGGCTATAGTCACCTAGGTCAGGGATATACAAATTTTGCCCATGGACAAAATTCAACCTGGTGTTTGCTCTTATAAACAGTTTTACTGGAACAAAAACAAGCTCATTCGTTTACATTTTATTCTGGATGTTTCCACGTGAAAACAAATCATTAAATAGTTGTGACTGAGACCACCTGGGCCACAAAGCCTAAAATATTTACTATCTGGCTTTTTAGAGAAAAAAATCTGCTGACTCCTAGCTTAGGTGAGACTAAGATGATTAAGAAGGTGTATTCCATTTACTACAGTGACTTTTTTTTTTAAAAAGTTAGGAAACTACAAGTATTAACGATCTATAGTATTAATAAACTTGCCAAGTCAAGAATATCTTTAGCATCCACAAACCTTAGACATGGAGCTTTTTCTGTCTTCCTGTACAACTTCAGACTGTGATGCTGACCCAAGTTGAGATTTAGGTGACAAATACCTTTAGAAAAAAAGAGTTTGAAGTTAATTACACTTTAATAAAATATATATATTAAAAAAAAAAGTTTGCCAAAATTTGAATGCTTTGAAACACAAGTGGCATGTATCCAATGAAATAAAGCCAGATTAGCTATTTATGCTCAAAGTTGTCTCACTTTCTACTTGGCTGATTTATCAGAAAAAGTGTTATTTTATCTCCCTGTCTCAGGTATTTTGGTCTAGCTCTGGAACAACACTTACAAGTCCGAGTATTGATATTTTAGTGAAAAATAGGAGAAAAGGAAGCAAAAGTCAAATCTAAATTATTCCTGAATTCTCAAAATAATCTCAATAGGTAGGTCTTGGCATCAAAACAACCTAAGACTGTATAGTCTTTCCAAAAGTAATGGAAATGACATTTTAAATTAGGAGAAAGAATATGTTAGTTTATTTTTAATGTCAGAAATTCTACATTTTTTATCTCTGAAAAATGGTCCATGATCAGATTCTTTACCATTTTGGTATAGAGATTTTATTACATACAAATTTATATCAACTATCTGCTCAGAGACATGAGATTTATCAATATGTTAGCATAAGAGCTGGAAAAGGCAATGGCAACCCACTCCAGTACTCTTGCCTGGAAAATCCCATGGACGGAGGAGCCTGGTAGGCTGCAGTCCATGGAGTCGCTAAGAGTCGGACACGACTGAGCGACTTCACTTTCACTTTCATGCACTGGAGGAGGAAATGGCAACCCACTCCAGTGTTCTTGCCTGGAGAATCCCAGGGACGGTGGGGCCTGGTGGGCTGCCATCTATGGGGTCGCACAGAGTTGGACATGACTGAAGCGACTTAGCAGCAGCAGCAGCATAAGAGCACATCTCGATCTAAGCATCAGTTTATTCTTGTATTTCTGATAAATTTTTATGTTTATATATTTCAAAGTATATATTTAGATTCAAGAAGATTTATGACAATTATATCCTTTATGTGTGTGTATGCTAAGTTGCTTCTCAAACTCATGTCCAACTCTTTGCGACCCTATGGACTATAGCCTGTCAGGCTCCTGTGTCCAAAGGATTCTCCAGGCAAGAATACTGGAGTGGGTTGCCGTTTCTTTCTCCAGAGGATCTTCCTGACCCAAGGATCAAGCCTGTCCCTTTTTATGTCTCCTGCATTGGCTGGCAGGTTCTTTTACCAACAGCATCACCTGGGAAGCCCCCTATATCCTTTATGCTGAATAATATTATATCGATTTGAAATATCCCTGCTTTTCTCTTGATTTCTACTTTACATAATATCAGCATTAACAATATTGATGCTACATGTCTGCTTTTTCTCTTAATAGCAACCACCTCTTTTAACACTGCCCTCTCGCTATAAATCTTCATCTCCCTGTCCCAAATTTCCACCATCTCAAATCCTAAATTTCTATGAATTTTGGAAGGGGGTAAATCACCTGCACATATTTATCTAGTTGAACCAAAAGCCCTTACATGTTTTTGAAGTCTAGATTGTAGTTGATAAACTTCTTCGACTATGAATTACTATGGGAAACCTTATCAACTCGTCTTGCTGCTAAGAGGGGCACAGTGGGGCAACTAAATTCACTCCACTGTTGACTACCTGACTCATGTTTTTTGTATAGTAGGGAAGAAATGTAATATATAAACTGGGAAAAACAGCGTGGGGTAAGATCTAGATGCCAAATTGTAAACTCTTTCAATGAGGATGGCCTTATACTGGACTAGTTTTTTTTTTTCATTTGAATCCAAACCAAGAGAAGAAGGAATCCAACTGATTGATTTTGAGAAAATGGTACCAACATGGAAATACTGAGCAGTCAAGATAAAAAAAGGCTTCACATCTCTTCATGCTAGCCAGGAATCTAAGCTATGTGAGCATCTCTCTTATTTTCACTTTATATTAATCTCAGACAATCTAGAGAGTTTCATGCAGAGTTGATGGGCCAAATTTTGATACAGCAGTATTTCATATTCACTTACTTCTGAATATCTCCAGTGTTTGTTTGTTTGTTTTTACTTTTCTTTTGTGATTTGGTTGTGACTGGATCAGATTTTCTGGAATTCAAAGGCGAAGCCAAAACACTTCCCTCACAGAAATTGTTCTTCGACAACAGAAAAAGCATAAAACAATTTTAAAATAAAATAAGCTATTAATTAACTCAGAATCCACAATAGAATTTTTCAGGTATTATGCTCATTATACTTAAATTCTATATATCCTGTGAAATAATACTGACCATGCAAAAATTAGTATAAACAAGATTAAGTTTATCTAAGTTGGTCTAAATTGCATTATTACCCTACTTTAGATAAACACAAACAGCATGATGATACTAATCTCATTAACTGATCATTTTTTAATTTTTCTAATGAATAATTTCATATATTTATAACTACTTTAACCTATAGGGGAAAATTGAAAAAGCTGGGGCTATACCTGGAATAAAAGTTATTTTATGTAAAATAATTTAATTGGGGAATTTAAGGGCATATCAATAAATAGCATGAATATTTACTTCCTATCTCATGACAGACCCATAAGTTTCCTACTATGTCACTGGAAAAATTAACATACTTGGTGGTGGTTGACATTTGGCCTTGAACCACCAAACTTTTATTCCAAAATATCAATAGATCTGCTCTTATAATCCCATGTGAAAACAAGAATTAGAACAATAATTCTCGAAAGACAAAGTTGACCCCAGGGTTTCCTCTTTGATATATTTTCTTTCCTATCCCATTTGTTATTCTATCGGTCTTTTTTTGGCCTTGCTGCTCAGCTAGCAGGATCTTAGTTCCCGCATCAAGGACTGAATCCAGGGCTATGGCAGTGAAAGTGCTGAGTTATAATCACTGAACTGCCAGGGAAGTTCCACAGTCTATGTCTTTTACTTAATTTCTCAGTTGTGTAAAGTTCTGAAACTATTCCACTTAAATTTTAAAAGGAAATATAATTTTTAAAAGGGTGTACATTCTAAAACTCAGTTATATTATGAATGGCAAGTCTCTCAAAAAATGGAGGGAAAAATCAATTCTGGATATACTTCACTTTGGTAAATATATTTTAAGATATCTGTTGTTTGAAAACAGAAGAATTGTTTTTAGAGGCTCTCAAACCTGCACACACACGTCCCCAAAGGGGAGTGGTATTCCCTAAATCCCACCCCCAGAGATTTTGTATTTTAAAAGAACTTCAAGTGATTCTGCCAGGTCCTTTCAAATTACTGGGTCTCACTGTATCCTTTGGTCTTAAAGTATGTGTTCTATCATCCTTCCCTTAATTCACTGTCCCCTAGGCAGTAATTTTTAACCATGGCAAGATAACAAAATCCAGGTTTAATATGTTATATAAGAATTTAGGGACTTCCCTTGAGGTCCAGTGTTTAAGACTCGTGCTTCCATGCAGGGGGCAGGGGTTCAATGCCTGATTGGGTGACTAAGATTCTACAAGCCGCGCAGCATGGACAAAAAAGAATTTAATGTGCTTCACTTTCAAAAAGTGATTGGCATCCATACAGTGGAATATTTTACCACTATTACAAAAGAATTATAGACTATATGTAGCAATATGAAAAATCTCTTATGAAATATCAAGTGAAAAAGGTGAGGAAACAGTTTATGAAGCTAAATCTCTTCCTGACCCTTGATGTTGGACCAAGTCAAGTGATTTGCTTTATTAAATGGCATGTAAACTGTCATGATGCTTAAACAGAAGCGTTAGGAACCACTGCATGGTTGGCTTTTATTCTCTTTCCTCTTCCATAAGAATGGCATGGCCTAAAGAGGACTCCCTCTTCACATGGAACACCACCAAATCAGCTGACATGAATCGTGAACAAGTCATAAATGTGGGTGGTTGAAAGCCTGAGATATGGGGATCATTTGTTACCTCTGCAATGTTGACTGATGCCATTTCCCATTTACATGTAAAATGATAAAGGAGAAGAAATTTGTGAACATAAAATACTAAATAAACCTACATTCAAAAGGAAAAAAAAAAGGTCAGGAAAAAAAAAAACAACCCAGTGTGATTCATTTTAGGTGAAAAAAAAAAGTTATAAGTAAGAAACCATTAATAGTGCTAACCTTTGGGGAAAGAGCCTGATGTAATGGAATAAGAATAGGAGTGGAAAAGTGGGAGGGGGAAATGGAGTTTTCATTTTCCACTGAACAGCTTCCTACGTAACTGAATTTACTTATGAAAAATAAAAATTTTTTATAGAATACTTGGGGGACTTCCCCAACAGTCCAGTGGTTAAGACTTTGCTTTCCAATGAGGGGGTATGGGTTTGATTCCTGGTCGGGGAGCTAAGATTCCACATGCCTTATGGCTAAAAAACAAAACATGAAAATAACAGAAGCAATATTGTAACAAATTCAATAGACTTTAAAAATGATCTACATTAAAAAAAAAAATTCTTAACAAACAAAAAAATCCCCAAACAAACCAAGAAAACCACATACTTGGATTAGAGCAAATATATAACAACATGCCAAAAAAGTTTTGTTTTAGGTAGAGCAAATATGTCAGAAATAGTTTCAGTTATGGTGAATGCTTCCTCTTTAGACTGTTCAAAATCAAACAAAGCAATAGTAATGGGAATACTTCAAAGTTCTTTCTTGAAACTTACAATATCAAGGCTCAGTCTTCTTGCCAGTTCTTCATCACTTTTCAGTTGTTCTTCCATTTCTCTGTGCCTTTTTTCTGCCTGTCTCTTTTCCTCCTCTTCCTCCTCTGCCAGTAATTTCTGAATGTATTCTTCACTGGCTTTGTTTTCTTCTTCCTCACAGGCTCGCCGCTCTGCCTCTACCTTAAAGATGATTAATAAAGAACAATCCTTCTCTGAACTTTTGAGTACACGTGCAATATTTCTTAATAAGAGTAGTGAAAAAAAAAAGAAACAACAACAAATTGGCAGGATTTGAGGGAATTAAAATCCCTCAAATGAAGGTCAAATCTGGAGAGGCCATTTCCTGTAAAGTAGTTCAGGAAGTCTCCTTTAGGAAGCCTCCCCAGTAGGTCCAATGAAACTTTGATCAAAGCCTCATCCCTCCTTGTTTCAGTCCTTATCACAGTTTCTATTACACTATAATACAGTTTTGGAAGTCTTCCTAGGGGATACTTTTCCTTAGGTAATAGAAGGTCACGTTCTGACTAACTTTGGCTTAGGTTTCTGAACCAAACACAAGCAAGGGAATGGAATGATAAAAACTGAATTAAACTGTTTTTTATGAGTTTTATGAGGAAAGACAAAGAAAAACTGTAATAGATTAGCAAGTGATCTAACTTTCTTAGCTCAGTAAATGGCAGAGTAGAGGCTCAAACTCAGCTTTCTGGACCTAAGACCATGCTTGTGGGCATTTAAACTATACTTCCTGAAAGAAATAATGTTAAGAACTACTTTAGAAATCCAAAGGACCTGACTCAAAAATAAGTCCTTGATTCAATTCAAGTGAAGGAAATAGGAGGAAAGATTTGTTAAGTTTTCTTGCTCTTAAAGGAAAGCCACTGGAAGAGACTGCTGTTTCTTCCTCTGCATATCATTGTATATGCAGCTGAGGTTCAGAAATGTGCAGCTGTCTTGCTATTAACCTGAGGATAAAGCCAGGTGACAGAAGTCAGCAAAGAAATGGAACCAGAGCTGTGGATGAAACCAACCCAGAAGTCCCTACTAATCTCTGGAATTCCAATAAATTATAGTTTTTTTCACCTATACCCAAAATCATCCTGATAAAACCTGTTCTCACTACATTGTTGTGAACATTAAATTATTTCTTAAACCCTTACTTAAAGACATTATTTAGACAATATGCTGACAATTAACTACTATGATTATTTATTAGCTCTTGTAGAGCTCACATGGTCTAATACAGTAGCCACTAGCTACATGTGGCTATTGAAATGTGACTAGTCCAAATTGAGATGTAGTATAAGTACAAAATACACAGTTGAAGACTAAATAAGAATAATCAATACTTTCTATACTGACTACATAATAAAATATTTTAGATACAATATATATAAAAATTTCATGTTTTTTAAAAAATTAAAATGTGGCTAATAGGAAACTTTCAACTGTGTATGAACCCATTGGACAACATTGCTCTAGACTAATCAGGGTAGGAGGAGTACTAAGGTTTTCCTGCTGCTACTGCTAAGTCACTTCAGTCATGTCCGACTCTGTGCGACCCCACAGATGGCAGCCCACCAGGCTCCCCCGTCCCTGGGATTCTCCAGGCAAGAACACTGAAGCGGGTTGCCATTTCCTTCTCCAATGCAGGAAAGTGAAAAGTGAAAGTGAAGTCCGACTCTTAGAGACCCCATGGACTGCAGCCCACCAGTCTCCTCCGTCCATGGGATTTTCCAGGCAAGAGTAGTGGAGTGGGGTGCCACTGCCTTCTCCGTAGGCTCTCCTAGTACTAGTGAAATCCAAAGACCCCGCTTTTCCTAATTAGGTACTTGACAAAGAAAGTAGACTGAGCACCAAAGAACTGATCTTTTGAACTGTGGTGCTGGTGAGACTCTTGAGAGTCTCTTGGACAACAAGGAGATCAAACCAGTCGATCCTAAAGGAAATCAGCCCTGAATATTCACTGGAAGGGGTAATGCTGAAGCTGAAACTCCAGTATTTTGGCTACCTGATGCACAGAGCCGACTCACTGGAAAAGACCTGTTGCTGTGAAAGATTGAAGGCTGGAGAAGGGGATGACAGAGGACGATGGTTGGGTGGCATCACTGACTCAATGGACATGAGTTTGAGCAAGCTCCAGAAGCTGGTGAAGGACAGGGAAGCCTGGTGTGCTGCAATACATGATGTCAGAGTTGGACATGACTGAAAGACTGAAAAACAACTTCACAATTAGCCCTTTATGGTTTCCTCATCTAAAGGCACTGTTTCTGCCTCTAAAATTCATATACTGAAGCCCTAACTCCTCAATGTGACATTTACAGGTGGGGCCTTCAGGAGGTAATAGGATCATGAGGGTGGACTCCTCATGAAAGGGACTAGTAGCCCATGCCCGAAGGGCGGCGGCCAAGAGGAGTTACCCTAAGTCCGAGGTCAGGGGCAGCGACAGAGAGTGCCAGGCTGCAATGGCACAGGAACAGCTGAGAAGAGCTACCCAAGTCTGAGGTCAGGGGCGGCGGCCAGGAGGAGCCACCCCATGTCTAAGGTCAGGGGCGGCAGCTGAGAGGAGATACCCTGCGAACGAGGTCAGGGGCAGCAGCCGGGAGGAGCTACCCCACGCCCCCACTCCGGAGACAAGGGGTGGCGGCCAGGAGGATCAACCCCAGGTCCAAGGAGAGGTGGATGCGCCGGCGCAGGAGGGCCTAGAGGAGCTATTCCACGTTGAAGGTCAAGAAGGGCGGCGGTGAGGAGATACCCCTCATCCAAGGTAAGGAGCAGCGGCTGCGCTTTGCTGGAGCAGCCGTGAAGAGACACCCCACGCCCAAGGTAAGAGAAACCCAAGTAAGATGGTAGGTGTTGCAAGAGGGCATCAGAGGGCAGACATGCTGAAACCATACTCACAGAAAACTAGTCAATCTAATCACACTAGGACCACAGCCTTGTCTAACTCAATGAAACTAAGCCATGCCCGTGGGGCAACCCAAGACAGGCGGGTCATGGTGGAGAGATCTGACAGAATGTGTGGTCCACTGGAGAAGGAAATGGCAAACCACTTCAGTATTCTTGCCTTGAGAACCCCATGAACAGTATGAAAAGGCAAAATGATAGGATACTGAAAGAGGAACTCCGCAGGTCAGTAGGGGCCCAATATGCTACTGGAGATCAGTGGAGAAATAACTCCAGAAAGAATGAAGGGATGGAGCCAAAGCAAAATCAATAGCCAGCTGTGGATGTGACTGGTGATAGAAGCAAGGTCCGATGCTGTAAAGAGCAATATTGCATAGGAACCTGGAATGTCAGGTCCATGAATCTAGGCAAATTGGAAGTGGTCAAACAAGAGATGGCAAGAATGAATGTCGACATTCTAGGAATCAGCAAACTAAAATGGACTGGAATGGGTGAATTTAACTCAGATGACCATCATATCTACTACTGCGGGCAGGAATCCCTCAAAAGAAATGGAGTAGCCATCATGGTCAACAGAAGAGTCCGTAATGCAGTACTTGGATGCAATCCCAAAACGACAGAATGAATTCTGTTCGTTTCCAAGGCAAACCATTCAATATCACAGTAATCCAAGTCTATGCCCCAACCAGTAACGCTGAAGAAGCTGAAGTTGAACGGTTCTATGAAGACCTACAAGACCTTTTAGAACTAACACCCAAAAAAGATGCCCTTTTCATTATAGGGGACTGGAATGCAAAAGTAGGAAGTCAAGAAACACCTGGAGTAACAGGCAAATTTGGCCTTAGAATACAGAATGAAGCAGGGCAAAGACTAATAGAGTTCTGCCAAGAAAATGCACTGGTCATAGCAAACACCCTCTTCCAACAACACAAGAGAAGACTCTACATATGGACATCACCAGATGGTCAACACCGAAATCAGACTGATTATATTCTTTGCAGCCAAAGATGGAGAAGCTCTATACAGTCAGCAAAAACAAGACCAGGAGCTGACTGTGGCTCAGATCATGAACTCCTTATTGCCAAATTCAGACTTAAATTGAAGAAAGTCGGGGAAACCACTAGACCATTCAGGTATGACCTAAATCAAATCCCTTATGATTAGACAGTGGAAGTGAGAAATAGATTTAAGGGCCTAGATCTGATAGATAGAGTGCCTGATGAACTATGGAATGAGGTTCGTGCCACTGTACAGGAGACAGGGATCAAGACCATCCCCATGGAAAAGAAATGCAAAAAAAGCAAAATGGCTGTCTGGGGATGCCTTACAAATAGCTGTGAAAGAAGAGAAGCGAAAAGCAAAGGAGAAAAGGAAAGATATAAACATCTGAATGCAGAGTTTCAAAGAATAGCAAGAAGAGATAAGAAAGCCTTCTTCAGCGATCAATGAAAAGAAATAGAGGAAAACAACAGAATGGAAAAGACTAGAGGTCTCTTCAAGAAAATTAGAGATACCAAGGGGACATTTCATGCAAAGATGGGCTCGATAAAGGACAGAAATGGTATGGACCTAACAGAAGCAGAAGATATTAAGAAGAGATGGCAAGAATACACAGAAGAACTGTACAAAAAAGATCTTCACGACTCAGATAATCACGATGGTGTGATCACTGACCTACAGCCAGACATCCTGGAATGTGAAGTCAAGTGGGCCTTAGAAAGCATCACTACGAACAAAGCTAGTGGAGGTGATGGAATTCCAGTGGAGCTCTTTCAAATCCTGAAAGATGATGCTGTGAAAGTGCTGCACTCAATATGCCAGCAAATTTGGAAAACTCAGCAGTGGCCACAGGACTGGAAAAGGTCAGTTTTCATTCCAATCCCAAAGAAAGGCAATGCCAAAGAATGCTCAAACTACCGCACAATTGCACTCATCTCACATGCTAGTAAAGTAATGCTCAAAATTCTCCAAGCCAGGCTTCAGCAGTACGTGAACCATGAACTTCCTGATGTTCAATCTGGTTTTAGAAAAGGCAGAGGAACCAGAGATCAAGTTGCCAACATCCGCTGGATCATGGAAAAAGCAAGAGAGTTCCAGAAAAACATTTATTTCTGCTTTATTGACTATGCCAAAGCCTTTGACTGTGTGGATCACAATAAACTGTGGAAAATTCTGAAAGAGATGGGAATACCAGATCACCTGACCTGCCTCTTGAGAAATCTGTACGCAGGTCAGGAAGCAACAGATGTTCAAGTTAAAACTGGAACAACAGACTGGTTCCAAATAGGAAAAGGAGTACATCAAGGCTGTATATTGTCACCCTGTTTATTTAACTTATATGCAGAGTACATCATGAGAAACGCTGGACTGGAAGAAACACAAGCTGGAATCAAGATTGCCGGGAGAAATATCAATAACCTCAGATATGCAGATGACACCACCCTTATGGCAAAAAGTGAAGAGGAACTACAGAGCCTCTTGATGAAGGTGAAAGAGGAGAGTGAACAAGTTGGCTTAAAGCTCAACATTCAGAAAACGAAGATCATGGCATCTGGTCCCATCATTTCATGGGAAATAGACGGGCAAACAGTGGAAACAGTGGCTGACTTTTTTGGGGGGGGCTCCAAAATCACTGCAGATGGTGACTGCAGCCATGAAATTAAAAGACGCTTACTCCTTGGAAGAAAAGTTATGACCAACCTAGATAGCATATTCAAAAGCAGAGACATTACTTTGTCAACAAAGGTTCGTCTAGTCAAGGCTATGGTTTTTCCTGTGGTCATGTATGGATGTGAGAGTTGGACTGTGAAGATGGCTTAGCACCGAAGAATTGATGCTTTTGAACTGTGGTGTTGGAGAAGACTCTTGAGAGTCCCTTGGACTGCAAGGAGATCCAACCAGTCCATTCTGAAGGAGATCAGCCCTGGGATTTCTTTGGAGGGAATGATGCTGAAGCTGAAACTCCAGTACTTTGGCCACCTCATGCAAAGAGTTGACTCACTGGAAAAGACTGATGCTGGGAGGGATTGGGGGCAGGAGGAGAAAGGGACGACAGAGGATGAGATGGCTGGATGGCATCACTGACTCGATGGATGTGAGTCTGAGTGAATTCCGGGAGTTGGTGATGGACAGGGAGGCCTGGCGTGCTGCGATTCATGGGGTTGCGAAGAGTCAGACATGACTGAGCGACTGAACTGAACTGAGCCTTAGAAGAAGAGATACAAGAGAGGTGATCCATCTCTCCCTCCCTCTCTTTGCCATGTAAGAACACAGTGAGAAGACAGCTGTTGAGAAGCCAGGAAACAGACCCTTGCCAAACGCCACATCCAGAACTGTGAGAAATCAATGTTTGTTGCTTCATTCACCCAGTCTATGGTGGTTTTGAGCCTGAATGGACTTAAGACACCATATACCACCGTTTCCTATCCTTTATGCTTAAAGCTTCAGGGAAATTTAAAAAATCTCCTTCATACTTAAATGCTTACAGATCACTATCACATAAGAAGAGCACCAAACACGTATAAATAAACTAAAGCTAATTTTAATTATTTTGAACACATGTAAAAACTGGAGCTTTGGGATGTCCCTAGAGATCCAGAGATTAAGACTGTGCCTTCCAAAGCAGAGGGTGAGGGTTTGAGCCCCTGGTCAGGAAGCTAAGATCCCACATGACTTGCAGCCAAAAAGCAAAATACAAAACAGAAACAATACTGTAATGGTCCACATTAAAAAACAACTGATTTTGATACTTGGCAAAACTAATACAATTATGTAAAGTTTAAAAATAAAATAAAATTAAAATTACAAAAAAAAAAAAAAAAAAGACTCTTGAGAGTCCCTTGGACTTCAAGGAGATCAAGCCAGTCAATCCTGGAGGAAGTCGACCCTGAATATTCTTTGGAAAGACCGATGCTGAAGCTCCAACACTTTGGCCACCTCATATGAAGAGCCAACTCATTGGAAAAGACCCTGATCCTGGGAAAGATTGAGAGCAGGAGGAGAAGGGGCTGACAGAGCATGAGATGGTTGGATGGCAACACCGACTCAATGGGCTTGAAAAAAAAAAAAAAATAAATAAATAAATAAAAAACAACTGAAGCCTTTATAAGCTATATTAAAATCATTAACATTTCAGTATATTATTTATTTATATAGGCACATAAAACTGTATGCAAAAACACAGCAGAAAATTTTTCCAAAAAAGAACATTTACAACCTACCTTGCTTATCTCCTCTTCATATTCTCTCCTTAATTCCCCAGGCTTACTTAATAAGCGGACTGGCTGATAGTCATCAACTGTTTCAGATCAAGAGAGAAAATTACATTATAGGCAATTACAGAATTCTATAGCTACCTTTGAGCTTACATTAAACCCATATTAATATAAAATGCAAAATTAAAATAAGTGTACAATTATTAACAGCTACAGGAATATGGAATTCCATTTTTAAAAAGGCCAGAGGTTTTCTGGTTCAAAATGGCACACAAATATGTATACTTAGCTCTTTCTCTAGAAGCCATTAAAATAACAGTAAAGGAATTTTTAAAAAGCAATCCCACAATAACAGCAAACAGATAGTTCTCCAAAAAAGATATATACAAATAGCCAGCAAGCACATGAAACGATGCTCACCGTCACTAGTCATTAGGGAAATATAAATCAAAAGCACAATGAAACAGCATCTCCCCCCTACTCCATCAAACCCAAGAAAACAAAACCAGAAAGTAGCAAATGCTAACAAAGATACAAAAAGGAACTCTTGCCCTTGCTGGTGGGAGTATTTAAGATTGTACAGCTGTTATGGAAGAGTATAGGAGTTCCTCAAAAAATTAAAACATAGAATTACCACATGATCCAGCAATTTCTTTTCGGGTACATACTCAAAAGAGTTGAAAGCAGGGACACAGACACTTGTACACCAATGTTAATTCACAATAGCCAAAAGGTGGAAGCCAAAGATGGAAGTAACCCAATGACCCACTGACAGATGAAAGGATAAACAAACACAGTAAACACGTATTAGCCAAAAAAAGAAATGGAATTCATTCACATGCTACAACATAAAGTCTGACTTTATGTTAAGTGAAAGATGGTGGTGATCATTTTGTACTATGTAAAATTACTGAATCACTGCTGTGAAATAGTGAACCTAATGTAATATTGTAAGGTAATTATACTTGGATTACTTTTTTTTAATGAAGTCGCCAAATTGCCCATACTGGGAAAAAGAGAGAGCGGAGAAAAAGAGAAAGGGAGGGAAGAAGGGAAGGGACAAAAAAAGCTACAAATAGCTACTATGATTCTACTTATATAAGGTACATAAAGTAGTTAAATCATAGAGACAGGAAGTAACAGTGGTGGTAGCCAAGGGCTGGATAGAGAGGAACTGAGGAATTATTATTTAACGGGCATAGAGTTTCAGTTTTTGAAGATGAAAAAGTTCTGGAAAGGGATGATAGTGATGCTTGCACACCTATGCGAATGTACTCAATGCCTTGAACTGCACATCTAAAAATGGTTAAAATGGTAAGTTTTGTAATGTATACTTTACCACAATTTAAAAAACACACTAAGATACCAGTTAACACCTACTAGGATGGCTATAAAAAATGAAAAAAAATTTTTAAAAAGCAGAAAAGAACTAGTGTTGGTTAGGATATGCAGAGATTACACGTTGTTAAGGGAATGTAAAATGATGCAGATCTGTGAAAAAGTTTGACAGATCCTCAAAAGGCTACACATAGAATTACCATATGATCCAGCAACTCCACTCCTATATACACAAAAAAATGAAAACATATTCAAACAAATACTTGTACATGAGTATTCATATCAGCACCCATTCAAACAGCCAAGGGTGAAAACTACCCAAATGTTCATCAATGAATGAATGAAATATATATATATATAAATTATTCAGCCCTAAAAAGGAATGAAGTACTAATGCATAATAGAACCTTGTATGAACCTTGGAAACATTATGCTAAGTGAAAGAAGCCAGACATAAGAGATCACATATTTTATGAATACACTTATATTATCTTTGTTGCTGTTGTTGAGTTGCTAAGTTGTGTCTAATTTTGGGGAGGACCCTATCAGAGATACCAAAGGAACATTTCATGCAAAGATGAGCTCGATAAAGGACAGAAATGGTATGGACCTAACAGAAGATATTAAGAAGAGATGGCAGGAATACACAGAAGAACTGTATAAAAAAGATCTTCACGACCCAGAAAATCATGATGGTGTGATCATTGACCTAGAGCCAGACATCCTGGAATGTGAAGTCAAGTGGGCCTTAGAAAGCATCACTACGAACAAAGCTAGTGGAGGCGATGGAATTCCAGTTGACTGTGGATCACAATAAACTGTGGAAAATTCTGAAAGAGATGGGAATACCAGACCACCTGATCTGCCTCTTGAGAAACCTAAATGCAGGTCAGGAAGCAACAGTTAGAACTGGACATGGAACAACAGACTGGTTCCAAATAGGAAAAGGAGTTCATCAAGGCTGTATATTGTCACCCTGTTTATTTAACTTCTATGCAGAGTACATCATGAGAAACACTGGACTGGAAGAAGCACAAGCTGGAATCAAGACTGCCGGGAGTAATAACAATAACCTCAGATATGCAGATGACACCACCCTTATGGCAGAAAGTGAAGAGGAACTAAAAAGCCTCTTGATGAAAGTGAAAGTGGAGACTGAAAAAGTTGGCTTAAAGCTCAACATTCAGAAAACGAAGATCATGGCAGCCGGTCCCATCACTTCATGGGAAATAGATGGGGAAACAGTGGAAACAGTGTCAGACTTTATTTTTCTGGGCTCCAAAATCACTACAGATGGTGACTGCAGCCATGAAATTAAAAGACGCTTACTCCTTGGAAGGAAAGTTATGACCAACCTAGATAGCATATTCAAAAGCAGAGACATTACTTTGCCAACAAAGGTTCGTCTAGTCAAGGCTATGGTGTTTCCTGTGGTCATGTACGGATGTGAGAGTTGGACTGTGAAGAAGGCTGAGCGCCGAAGAATTGATGCTTTTGAACTGTGGTGTTGGAGAAGACTCTTGAGAGTCCCTTGGACTGCAAGGAGATCCAACCAGTCCATTCTGAAGGGGATCAGCCCTGGGTGTTCTTTGGAAGGAATGATGCTAAAGCTGAAACTCCAGTACTTTGGCCATGTCATGCGAAGAGTTGACTCATTGGAAAAGACTCTGATGCTGGGAGGGATTGGGGGCAAGAGGAGAAGGGGACAACAGAGGATGAGATGGCTGGATGGCATCACTGACTCGATGGACGTTGAGTCTGGGTGAACTCCGGGAGTTGGTGATGGACAGGGAGGCCTGGTGTGCTGTGATTCATGGGGTCGCAAAGAGTCGGACACGACTGAGCGACTGATCTGATCTGATGGACTGTAGCCCACCAGGCTCCTCTGTCTATGGGATTTCCCAGGCAAGAACACTGGAGTGGGGTGCCATTTCCTTCTCCAGGGGATCTTTCTGATTCAGGGACTGAACCCACATCTCCTTCATTGGCAGGTGGATTCTTTACTGCCCAGACACCTGAGAAGCCCTTCCCAATGAATACCTGTTGCTTATTCTGAAGTTCTTTTGTTCTCAGATCCATCACACAGCCCAGATGCTTCCTTCTGCTTATACCACGGAGATCTGATTTTGGTGATTTGTCCTGGTATCTTTTGGGGTTTATGGGAACATTTTATGAGCTAATTCTGTGGAAGGAGGTCTATGATGTTTAATTCTGCTAAATAGGTGGTGTGTGTGTTTTACTGGGGCTTCATAGAAATTAAAAAACCAAGCAAATTCACAGAGAACTCTGGAAACGGGGAGGGGAAGAGTGGGAGTCATAGCTTAATGGTTAAAGAGTCTGTCTGGAGTGATGAAAAAGTTTTGGAAAATAGTGGTGATGATTGCAAAACACTGTGAATGTATTTAACACTACAGCGTCCACTTAAAAATGGTTAAAATGGCAAACTAAGAAAAGCTATGACCAACCTGGATAGCATATTAAAAAGCAGAGACATTACTTTGCCGATAAAGGTCTGTAGAGTCAAAGCTATGGTTTTTCCAGTAGTCAGGTATGGATGTGAAAGTTGGACTATAAAGAAAGCTGAGCACTGAAGAATTGATGCTTTTGAACTGTGGTGTTGGAGAAGACTCTTGAGAGTCCCTTGGACTGCAAGGAGATCCAACCTGTCCATCCTAAAGGAAATCAGTCCTGGATATTCACTGGAAGGACTGATGCTGAAGCTGAAACTCCAATACTTTGGCCACCTAATGAGAAGAACTGACTCGTAAGAAAAGACCCTGATGCTGGGAAAAACTGAAGGCAGGAGAGGGTACGACAGAGGATGAGATGGTTGGATGGCATGACATGAGTTTGAGCAAGCTTCGGGAGTTGGTGATGGGACAGGGAAGCCTGGTGTGCTGCAGTCCCTGGAGTCACAAAGAGTCAGACATGACTGAGTGACTGAACTGAACTGAACTGACAATAAGTAAAAAGAATTCCAAAAAAAGGTCAGTGTATCACAGCATTAAGCATCACATTCAAAGCCTAAACAAGAAACATCGCATGACTTATTGAGCACATAAATGGTCAAGCTGCTGGAGTCAAGCGTTCAGTTTGGGGCATAAAGAAGAGTCCACACTGTGGAGGACCTCTGAATAAAAACGGCTGAACTAGATGGCCACAGAAAGCTATTTTAGGCTCCCTGCAAGCTTAAGAATTAAGTGAATGGCAATGTACAGGCAAGCAAGTTAGAGAAAATAATTGAAAGTGAAAAGGACATTAACACAAGAATCCTTACTTCCGCTGTTGCTATACTGCAATTGTGGCTCCTCTGCGACTATTTATATAACTTTTCACATGACTGAAGACTCTATCGGGCAATTCTTTTGTTTCGGGTTTTTCTTTTCATTTTTAATCGAACAAATACCAAGTGAACACACGCTGGGCATTATAACAATGAACAAAATCTTGCCATTGACCTTAATCAACATTTTGAGACCAAATTAGACAAATACTAACTGGCTCTCTGTTTTATCCTTTTAAAAATGGATTAGTGGCGGTTGGCTTTCAAAATGATCTTGGTTTTTAGACAACAAACGCGCTGGGTTTTACTCACCTATTTCCTTTGATTCTTGCCCAGAGGCTCTTAGCTTGCATTCCTTTGGATAGTGTTTTTGAATTATCTCCCACAGTTCCATATTAACAAGAGAATTTGTTCGGCTACGGTACCGCGCCCACGAAGAGACCCGGCGGCGACAGAAGGGACAGCACAAACTTGCCTTTTCGACAGTCGATTCGAAGCATGGTTTACAGAGCGTGTGGTTACAAGGCAGTGTCACAGGCTCGAAGAGGATTTCCACACAGATCTGACACTGACATTCTAACAAGGAAGGGATGGACTCTTTGGGTACAGCCATTTTAATATGCTAATAAGGCATATTCAACATCAACACCTGAAAGAGAAAGAATCTTGTTTCCTGTCCGAGTAGGAAAAAAGCAAAGTAACAGTTTTGCGTTTTAAATATTATGCCCAGTAGCCTGCCAGAATTCAGAGACTGAAAGCATCAAATGTCTAGAAGTAAAAATGGTGTTCTACAGGTCAGGTAAACAGTAAAACCCTGGAAGGCGGTGTATTTGTCCATGTTTAAGATAAACATCCGGAAAGAAAACAAATGAACCTTGGCTGCTCCCAGGCATTAACAACCATTGCAGCAGGGCGGAAGGTGGGCGCCAGATTTCTGGCGCAGCCTGAGCCACGCGCCAAGTTCCCCTCCTCCCGCTTACCAGGTGAGAACGCTCCCTTAGCTCCTGGCAGCCAAGACGCAGGCCGCCGAGGCGCATAGCCCTCGGCCCATCGTTCGAGGAAGACTGCAGCTCCCCTCCGGACGCGGGCTCCGTTGGAGCGGGACTTCCGTTTTACCGCTGCTGTGGGTCCGCGCTCACGCCTTACTCGGATTCTGAGCCCACCCCTCGTCCTCTCTAAAGTCAGCCAGAAAGCCTAATCTTAGCGGCGGTGCCTCAGAATCCCGCAAGGGCTAGTGGCGTCACGACAGCCCGCCAAAACGGCCCCTCCCACCATCGAAAACCGACAAAGGATACAGACAGCTAACATTCCGCCGATGGGACTTCCGGGCCTGCGCGCGCACTGCCCGCCCCGCTGGCCCCGCCCCTCTGGCCCGGGAGAGAGCCCGCCCCTCCCCTCGCGCGGCGTGTGTGCTTGCGTGCTAGGTCGGTCCAGTCCTTTTGGACTCTGCGTCACTATCATCTGTGGCCCCAAAGATTCCTCTGTTCTTGGGATTCTTGAGGCAAGAATAATGGAGTGGGTTGTCATGCGCTTCTCCGGGTGATCTTCCCAAGCCAGGGATGTAACCCCCGTCTCCTGCGCCTCCTGCATTGGCGGGTTTTTTCACCGGTGAGCCACCGCCCACCTCGGGTCGTTGTGGCTCTAATTTTCTCGCGTGACTCCTGCTCCCGGGGACTGCGGACACTGGGCAGTGTCGCAAGATTGGTCTCTGGGCAGAAAAAGGAAAACCTCAAAACAAACTGAGACCCGAGCGGTAACTTGAAAATTCTTCCCTCTATACGCCTCAGCCAACCTTTCTGTAGTACCCTTCTGTACTGTTTATACAAGATGGCTTGCCTCAGGGAACCTTGCCCCTCTGCCTGACTGTTAAATCAGGGCCTTTGTTCAGGACGCTGTTCACCTGTGGATGGCTACAGGAAGGAAGAAATTGACACATCCCTTCCCCAGACTTGCTATTCTAGGAGATATTTGCAAGATGAAGGGGCTTTTTACTTCTTTTCCTCACCCCACCCCCTCCACCCCACTCATTCTATAAAAGAACCTGGCATCCAGACCCAGATAGGATGGTTATTTTGAAACATTAGTTTGCTATCTTATTGGTCAGTGAGTAGAACCAGCTCGGACTTGGTAATGCTGTCTGTTCAAGCACAAGTTGCCTGTTCTCTTTATTTGGTGCCCTGCAATAAATGCTGTACTTTGTCTTAACACAACCGCATGTCAGTAGATTGGCTTTGTTGCAGACCCAAGTTTGATTTAGTAACACTTCCAAGACATAGTTCCAGTCTCTCTTTTGTGGCATGGTTTCTCTAAACAATGTGTCTGGAGAAGGATAAGACTGAGTGCAAGTATCTGGCAACCAACTTATTTTCAAGGAGGAACCAGCAAGGTAACACAGCTTGTATTACTTCTCATCCTTCTCTAGGTAACTTCCCTCCAAGGTGTTACTCATTCTGGTCGTCCTGAATTTGTACCTTACAAATTAAGTAACTTTTGCCTGTAGGGCAGGAAACCACACTTTAAAATGTTTCTATTATTGACACTACATATGCATGGCATTTGTTCAAAAAAGATTATAAAATATATGATCACTGTGTGGGAATTCCCTTTATAGTACAAAATACCTGTGGAACTGTACCAGAAAGAAAATGCACATCAACATACAAAATATAGTAGTTTTTTTTTTTTTTTTTGCTTTACTACGTCATACATTCACATGTTTCAAAATTCATAAAGTACAAAATGAATTAACAGTGAAAAGACTTCTTCCTACCTTTGATCCCTAGCCTCTAATTAGTTTTCTTCCCGAAGACAATGTTACCACTTTTTAATGTATTTCTCCAGAAGTTTATAGATATAGTAGCCTATGTATTTGTTTTTGCCCTTTTTTTCCCATTGAGCAATAATGTTGGAAATATTTTAAAACACATCTTGGTGATAACTCTGTGTTACTATACAGTTAAATGAAAGCTTCTTCATTCTCTTATATTGCTACACAGAAAGTATCCATTGTATCAGTGTATTATAATTTAACACTCTTCTCACTTTTGCTATAAAAATAAGCCTGATAAATTGTATATATGTGTTGCTTCCTATTTGCAAGATAAATTATACTAGACATGGAATCTCTGAGTCCAGTGTAACAGATTAGCTTTTGACTGATGGTATCAACTCTTTTAGGGGTGACTTTTTCTCTTGGGGGGCCATCTCTGCTTTCCCCTTCTCAATGACCTGCACAGCCTTCAGCAAACCATCCTGCAGCGCCTGGTTCTTTACCATATTAGAGATCATGAAATTGATATCTCTTATATACATCTGCCTTACTTTAGCAATGTAGTGTTCTGCCTTGTTACCATGTGCTACAAAGAAGATACACAGTGCTGTGATATCTCCTTCTTGCAACCCATGTTCCTCCAGAACAGACTCCCATACAACTCTGATGCGCTTATTCTTGACTTTTCGTCTAAGGATGGAGGCTAAGGTGGGAAGACTTCTCACCAGATCTGGCAGCTTCTCAAGCACACAAGTGTGCAAGTGGACAAGTACTTCAATGACGTAGCTGTATAAAATATTCAGTTCCATTGAGGTGAACCTACAAAAAATGTTGGCACTTCTTAAGCAGTAGAACTCTCTATGTACAGCCATAAAGTGAATTTTATTAGGATAATTCAAAGAAGTATAAACATACTAGGAGAACTTTAAACAGATTGGGTTAGAAGTTTCCAGAGAAAGAGAACAAGACTTGGATCTCTTGACATAAGAAAAGCCATTGTTTATCTAAGCAGTTTTGTGATCTAAGCCTGGCCACAGTACTTGCCCTGGAACAGGTCTCAGTAATTCATGATCTTAAGGGAAGTGATGGAATGTTTGAACAAAGGAAAGGATATCAAGAAACAATAGTTCAGTGATAAGTGTTAGTTGCTCAGTTGTGTCCAACTCTTCGTGACCCCGTGGACTGTTGCCCACCAGATTCCTCTGTCCATGGGATTCTCCAGGCAAGAATACTGGAATGGATTGCCATTTCCTTCTCCAGGGGATCTTCCTGACCCAGGGATTGAACCTGTGTCTCCTGCATTACAGGCAGATTCTTAACCATCTGAGCCACCAGGGAAGCTCAATTCTTCCTAAAAGGATATACATAACAATCTGATATGTATCTTAAAAGTTCTGCAGGAACTAAGGCCCCACCCAGGTAGTGGTGGTTGTTCAGTCACTCAGTCATGTCCAGCTCTTTGCAACTCCATGGACTGTAGCATGCCAGGCATCCCTGTCCTTCACTATCTCCCGGAATTTGCTCAAACTCATGTCCATTGAGTTGATGATGTCATCCAATAATCTCATCCTCTGCACCCCTTATCCTCCTGCCTTCAGTCTTTACCAGCATCAGGGTCTTTTCCAATGAGTCAGCTCTTTGCATCAGGTGGCCAAAGTATTGGAGCTTCAGCTTCAGTATCAGTCCTTCCAATGAATATTCAGGATTGATTTCCTTTAGGATTGACTGGTTTGATCTTCTTGCTATCCAAAGAACTCTCAAGAGTCTTCTCCAGCACCACAGTTTGAAAGCCTCAGTTCTTTGGTGCTCATCCTTCTTTATGGTCCAACTCTCACATAGCTTTGACTAGACAGATCTTTGTCGGCAAAGTATTGTCTCCTCTTTTTAACATACTGTCTAGGTTTGTCATAGCTTTTCTTCCAAGGAACAAGTATCTTCATTTCATGGCTGCAGTCACCATCCACAGTGATTTTGGAGCCCAGGTGGAGGATAGAATGATGATGTTGACCTTTTCTGACCCTTTTGACTTCAATCACTAAAGCTTGAATTCTGTCAGCTTTTGCCCCAGTTCTGTGCTGGTCTCCTCTGTTCAAGCTCCTTCATGAATATGCATCTATCTTTAGCTTAAAACTTCCTGATTTTGATATTTGGGAAGACATTGCTTAGGGAAAGATCCCTGCTGTTCTCCTTACTTGCTGCAAGTAATAAATCCTTCCTTGTCCAAATCTTTGGCTTGGTTGTGTCTTTTGGCCCAACACACACCAAGAGGCCAACCCAGCTTTTGGGTTTAGAACAGAAGCAGCTGTCATAGTTTAGAAAATACTTTAGAAATAGGGCCTGCCCTATTACCAAAGCCAAGACATGGAAGCAACCTAAGTGCCCATCAGCAGATGAATGGCTAAAGAAGATGTGGTGTATATCTACAATGGAATGTTACTCAGCAGTAAAAAAAGAGTGAAATAATATCGTTGCAGCAACAAGGATGGACCTAGAGGTTACAATACTAAGTGAAGTAAGACAGACAAACATCACAATATCACTTATATGTGGAATCTAAGAAAATAGTGCAAATGAACTTACTTATGAAATAGATTCACAGACACAGAAAATAATTGGATGGTTACCATAGTATAAATTAGGAATTTAGAATTAACAAATATATACTATTAAAATAATTTTTTTTTAAAGAAAAGAAATAGGATTTGCACTAAACTGGATAGCTTAAATCTCAGGCCACTCATAGTACAAATTTTTCAATGGCAGAGTACTTACATTATCCATCTCTGTGTTATTAAGACTTTGCCAAGTAAGGGACTCTGAGATGTGTACCACAGTATGGGAAGTAAACCAGCACTCAAATCAATCTTTTTTGAATGAATGAGCCTGAGAAAATGTGATTTCTTCACAACGCATTGTTGGAACCATATTAAGAAACCCAGTTTTAGAATGACCACTGCAAGCTCTCATGAAACCACAAAATTCCACTGATTTCTGATTAGATACTCACTTGAGTGACAGAACTGCTTTCCATAGCTCATCTTGGGCTCCCTGGTTTGCCAAAGTCTTGCTATGATCTTCAAATTTCTGTGTCAGATTATCCTTGATGAAGTCCAGTTCTTTAAAATGTGCTTCTAAAGCTTGGAGTTTGTGGTCTACTCTATAGTATAACAGAATCAAAGGTTAATTTGGGTCAGAGCACAAAACTAAGATTTCGCCTAAAGATATAGCTACAATACATTATTTACAGTCACTAGCAGTAGCTACTTAAATTTTACAATTATGGATAGATGTTCCCATTTGCCATTCTCTCTAGTCATCATCCTAGTTCTTGCATTCCTTATGTTGCCGAACATGTGAATTGTCCAATTATCTCAGCTATCTGCCTCATTTTATTAATATATTGTACCTCATACTTTAAGAAGTATTTTATACAAACTTTGATTCTCATAACAACTATAAGTAGTGAAGCAGTCATTTTTACTATTTTACGGATAAAGAAATTGAGTCTCAAAAAGATCAAGACTTAACCATCATATAGCTATTAACAAGTGCTGAGACCCATGTTTATTAAGGTGGCTTTCTCCACCTTATTCTATCAAAGTCTTATCCATCAGGGATAAGCTCATTCCACGCCTTCTTGAATCCCTCAGCCTTTCTACCTGGAGATCTGCTCCTTGCCTGCTTCTCTGTCACAGACACTGTCTCTATTACTTGTCACTCCCCATCTCTTCCTTTATTTTTAGAGTTAGCTTTTCGTGATCTAAATTGTAAACTCTTGAAGAGAGAGGATCATAGACTATTTCTTGAACATCTTTATGCTTGTCCCCCAATACCTAGCAGAGGTCTTACACAGAAGTAATAAAACATGTCTTCTATGACATTTGTGGTGTTAGTGAAATGCTAGGCCATGTAACAGCAAAAGGGGGACCTAAGTTGCTCTGAACAACCCTGATCATTAGAGGGCGCTGTGGCACCAAAATTACGTCTAACTGAACCACAAAGAACTGAAATCCCACAACTCATTTGTGTGAAGTCACCCACATTGTCCTTCATGAAATGATACACAGCCAGTTCCCTGAGTTTCTATGTCCCCAGTGACCTGAATACTGTTGTGGTTGCCTAAGGTTCTGTCCTTGACCATCTTCTCTTCTTGGTCTTCACTTTATTCCAAGGTTAATTAGCTTCAGGTACCACCCCTGTCCTTCCCTTGTGGCTCAGAGGGTAAAGCATCTGCCTACAGTGCGGGAGACCTGGGTTTGATCCCTGGGTCAGGAAGATCCTCTGGAGAAGGAAATGGCAACCCACTCCAGTACTCTTGCCTGGAAAATCCCATGGACAGAGGAGAGTAGTAGGCTACAGTCCATGGGGTCGCAAAGAGTCGGACACGACTGAGCGACTTCACTTCACTTCACTTCACCACCCCTATCCTAAGCTCTAGAGCTGAATTTTCAACGACGTTTTGTACATCTCCACTTAGATGGTGGTATCAGACTCAACTGTCTTAAGCTGAATTTACTAAGTAAACCTCTCCCCTTGCACTCCATCTTCAGAAATTTCAGCAATGGAATTTTCTCATTGCTCTGGATTCTGTATGCATATAGATAAAGCTCTGTATGAAATGTACATTTTCATTGGGAAGATCCCCTGGAGAAGGGAATGGCTATCCATTCCAATATTCTTGGGCTTCCCTGGTGGCTCAGATGGTAAAGAATATGCCTGTAGTGCGAGAGACCTGGGTTTGATCCCTGGAGATGGGAATGGCTACACTGCAATATTCTTCCCTGGAGAATTCCAGGGACAGAGGAGCCTGGCAGTGTAGAGTCCATGGGGTTGCACAAAGTCAGATACAACTGAGAGACTAACATTTTCACTTTTTTTCAAGGCTCTGTATGAAATATGCATTTTCATAGGAACATAGACCTCCATGACCTAATATGCCAGCAATCTGTCTACAAGTCAAAACTATTATATCTGGTAAACTCTTTGTATTAACTTTTAGACCTTTAAGAACATACTTCTTATAAGTCATCTCCAGCTTGAACTCTAGAGATAAACTCTAGCTTGTCAATCAGTATACAGGTTTACATAAATTGAAGCAATTATTTGGAATCCTTTCACCAAAAGTTATTCCTCAGTTCAGTTCAGTTCAGTCGCTCAGTCGTGTCCAACTCTTTGTGACCCCATGAATTGCAGCACACCAGGCCTCCCTGTCCATCACCAACTCCTGGAGTTCACTCAAACTCACATCCATCGAGTTGGTGATGCCATCCAGCCATCTCATCCTCTGTCGTCCCCTTCTCCTCCTGCCCCCAATCCCTCCCAGCATCAGAGTCTTTTCCAATGAGTCAGCTCTTTGCATGAGGTGGCCAAAGTATTGGAGTTTCAGCTTTAGCATCATTCCTTCCAAAGAACACCCAGGACTGATCTCCTTCAGAATGGACTGGTTGGATCTCCTTGCAGTCCAAGGGACTCTCAAGAGTCTTCTCCAACATCACAGTTCAAAAGCATCAATTCTTCGGCACTCAGCTTTCTTCACAGTCCAACTCTTACATCCATACATGACTACTGGAAAAACCATAGCCTTGATCGTTCAAAGGCATTCCTGCTGCTGCTGCTAAGTCGCTTCAGTCGTGTCCGACTCTGTGCGACCCCATAGACGGAAGCCCACCAGGCTCCCCCATCCCTGGGATTCTCCAGGCAAGAACGCTGGAGTGGGTTGCCATTTCCTTCTCCAATGCATGAAAGTGAAAAGTGAAAGGGAAGTTGTTCAGTCCTGTCCGACTCCTAGCGACCCCATGGACTACAGCCCACCAGGCTCCTCCATCCATGGGATTCTCCAGGCAAGAGCACTGGAGTGGGGTGCCATTGCCCTCTCCAAAGTCATTCCTAGATCGTTTCAAATAAATCCTAAGGAACATGTCTGCAAATCTGCATTTCTGTGACAGTTGTCCAGCTCAGTTAATGGGATCACTATCTACCCAATTCCTTGAACTAGAAACCTCAGAATAACTCACTATTTTCCCCCTTTCTCTCCATCAACATGTCTCTAATCTATTCCCTCCTTTCTATCTCTAGTAAGTCAGTTAATCACCATCTTTCACTTCAACCTAGGATTACAATAGTCAAACTAGATTTCTGCTTTTCACCTCCAATCCATCCCCGAGAGCTATTCTTCTAAAACACAATTCTGTTCTCATAACTTGACTATTATATACATTCTATGCTGCCCTGACTTGCTTAGTGATATTGCTAGAGTCAAGTCGGATCTCCTCAGCAGGAATTGTAGACTCTTTAACCTTTGCCCCTATCTTCTGCCAGTCCTCTTGCACAACTTAGTCACCAGTCACATGAGACATCTAGCTGCTGACTGAATACGGTATGATAGTCCAAGCATCTGTGGTTTACATGGACTGTTTCCTCACCCTAGAATTCCTTCCCATATTTTTATTTCTTGCAAACTCCTACTCACACTTTCAGATCCAGTCTAAACGTCCCTCTATGAAGGGTTCCTTTTCCTAGTATCAAAGGCAAAATTCATTCCTCTTTTCATGTTCTCATAGCCCTTTAGGAGCATCACCATTATAAGGTCAGTCACATTAAACTGTAAGCATTTTTGAATAAATCTGTTATTCCAAAGGCTGTGAGCTCCTTGAGGACAGAAACCACATTTTATTTATTTTTGTAAGCCCAGCATATAGCGCATGCATTAATCGAGTGGAATATAGCACCTAGGAGGAGATTTTTCTTTATTATTAATGGACACAATTTTTGAACCTGAACACATGAACAGAAAAAGAATTCTAATTAGCATGCCTGTAGTTATTTGCCCGTTTTTATTCTTCATTCTTCTCCTACCCATCTTCCCAGAAAAGCCGACCCATGCTTGCTCCCTCCCTGTAGCCCTTAGCAACCTTTTCATTGCCTCCTTCAAGGATATCAGGGTTGTGGTTTCATTGTTCATCTTCTTAAGGCAAAATGAAAAGAAACAAAACAAGCAAAACAAAAGCCCCACAGAGGTTTGAATCCAGGGTTTTCTGCTGCTATCCACTCAGCAACAGGCAGCAGCAGTGTGAGTATTCGATCTAAATTCTGCCTGAAAGGTCACTCAGTACAAGAAGCTTTTAATAGCTTGCACATCCAAATATAGTTTCAAAGAACTGATCGTGTGAACACAGGTGTCCTGGGATGCACTATATTTGCCTTTGAAAAATGACCCATAGTACATCAACATAGTAAAACAACCAGATGTAACTGTGACTCAGTGTATATTATGGTAAATGGATATATATGTACACAAATGTATACATATACTAGGTTTAAATTTGATGGAAATACTACTCTCAAATTTTAAGAGCTTAATTATTCACTTAGAATTTAAGTTAGTTTTAAAGAAGCTTCAGACCTTTTATGATGAATTATATCAATGCAAAAAAATCTAACCATCCTTGCTAAGTTGCTTCAGTCGTGTCCGACTCTGTGCAACTCCATAGATGGCAGCCCATCAGGCTCCGCCATCAATGGGACTCTCCAGGCAAGAACACTGGAGTGGGTTGCCATTTCCTTCTCCAATGCATGAAAGCACTCAGTCGTGTCCAACTCTTAGCAACCCCATGAGCTGCAGCCTACCAGGTTCCTCCGTCCATGGGATTTTCCAGGCAAGAGTACTGGAGTGGGGTGCCATTGCCTTCTCCAACCATCCTTAGAAACTAATAAATATTTATTAAGCTTATAGTATTAGATTAAGTATTAGAAATAAAAACAGGGATAAAACAGATTTCTGAATTCAAGGGGTTTAAATACTAACTGAGGAGGTATTTAAAAGATAAATATATTGAAAAGAAAAAATATATAAAAATATTGTGTACTAAGTAGATACCATAAAAATCATATATGATGAGAGAGTATATCACTGAAGCCTTGAATATCACTCACATTGAAGGTGAAATTTGGTTTTGGCCTTAAAGGAAATGTAGGTCATTGATTATCAGAGAAGAGAGAGAAGAGAATTACAAGCCAGAGAAACTGAATAAAATCACACATGTGGGTGGCAAGGTTATGTGATGTGGTCAGGGAACAATGAGTGAGTATCTCTCAAGCAAAAAATTTATGTGAGAAAAAGAAAAACAACAGCATTTAAACTGATTAAGAGTCAGGTCATGGATGTATTCATTCATTGAATAACATTCATTTATTCAATATTTGCTGAATGCTATAAATTCCAAATGAATGGATAAAACCCATGAATGAATGACCGGCACTATTCTAGGTACTGGGAATAAAATGAAGAGTAAGGCAAAACCCTTACCCTAAGAAGCATACTAGTAGGGAGACTGAAAACAAGAATTACAAAAGAGTGGATGGTTCTAGATAGCCTGGTAAGGAGTTTGGACATATGTGTTGGTTCTGCAAAGTTATTCTAGTATGGATGTTTAAGATGGATCCAAATAGGAATAAAACCAGAGGCAGAGATGTCCCTCAGGAGACTGATGTCACAGTCAGCTGTGAGGTGATGAAATTACAATGTCTGTCCTCAGGAAAGGGACAGATCTGAGAGACAATATAACTGCTCAAGGACCGCTGGGGGTTGGAGTCAGTAAGTCTCTTGTGAGTCTTCAGAAAAGCTTGGGTGTCCTGAAGGAATCAAGTCCTTCTTTGCCTCAGTGGGAAAGCCTTGCCAGGATCTTTGTGTCCTACCCAGTGGCCATCATCCCCAATATCTCCCCACCTCCGCTATTTTTTCCTCATTAACAGAATCTAAATCCAAATATTGTTTGAGTATTCAGCAGCTGTGTGCTTCAGGGGACTCTGGGATCCAGTCACAAGGAGGGTAAGGTAAGTCTTGATGAGAACAAGCCAATCAGGCATTTCATTAATGTTGCCATTATCATTGCTTTAGGAAGCGGCAGGTGGCAGAATTCTGGCCTATGAAATGTGAGGGGAGGTTTACTGTGGGGCTTCTGAGAAAAAACACTTTTTTTTTAACTGGTGATAAAATACACATAATATTAAATTTACCATTTTTTTTGGTGGAGAGCAGTGGGAAAAATGGAGAAAAGTAGTCAAAAGTTATAAACTTCTAGTTATAATAAAATAAGTAAGTCTAGGAATGTAATGTACAGCATGGAGACTAGAGCTAATAACACTGTTTTGTATTTTTGAAAGCTGCTAAGAGTTTATCCTAAAAGCTCTTATCACTGGAAAAAAAATTATAACTATTTATGGTGATGGAATTAACTAGACTCAATGTGGTGATTATTATGTAAACATAAATATATTGAATCATCATGTTTTACACCTGAAATGAATACAATATTATATGTCAATTATATCTCAATTTAAAAGTTTTACCATTTTTGACCATTTTAAGTGTACAGTTCTGTGACATTAAGAACACTTATACTGTTGTCCAAACATCACCACCATCCACCTCCAGAACTTTTTCATCTTCCTCAGCTGAAACTCTGCACCCATTAAACCCCAGCTTCACATTCTCCCCTCTTCTTAGCCCCTGAAACCACCATTCTACTTTTAATCTCTATGATTTTGACTACTCTAGCTCCTTAGATAAGGGGAATCATGTCCTCTTGTGACTGGGAGAAGAGTTTTTCTGATGATAAAAAGAAATACATGGAAGAAAATGCTCTCTTAACCCCTCAATATTGTTGGGTCTTCCTTCATGTGATGCCTGGGACTGCAGCATTCAAGCTATGACAGCCATGAGGGGAATCAGCTCAGGGACTTGCTCAAAAATTAAAAATAGAGCTACTACTATATGATCCAGCAATCCCACTTCTGGATATACATATCCAAAGGAAATTAAAAGAGGGTGTCTATGAGATACCTGCATGCCCATGATCACTGCAGCATTATTCACAATAGCCAAGATATGGAAACAAGCTAGGTGTCCAAGAAAGAAGGAAATCCAGATGTTTGCAACAATGTGGATGGATCTTGAGGGCATTATGCTAAGTGAAATGTCAGACAGAGAAGGACAAGTACTGCATGGTATCATTTATATGTGGAATCTATTAATAAATAAAAAGTTAAACTCATAGAAACAGTAGAAAAGTGGTTGCCAGGGACTTGGAGTCGGGGGCAGAAAGAGACTGGGAAAAGGGTAAAGTTAAATAAAAAAGAAGAAAGACGCTGTCACTGAATTAATCTCACCTAGAACTGTTTCATTGCTGCTGCTACTGCTGCTGCTAAGTCGCTTCAGTCGTGTCTGACTCTGTGCGACCCCAGAGACGGCAGCCCACCAGGCTCCCCCATCCCTGGGATTCTCCAGGCAAGAATACTGGAGTGGGTTGCCATTTCCTTCTCCAATGAATGAAAGTGAAAAGTGAAAGTGAAGTCGCTCAGCCATGTCCGACTCTTCACGACCCCATGGACTGCAGCCTATCAGGCTCCTCCATCCATGGGACGGGGGTGCCATTGCCTTCTCCATAGTATGCTTATTATGAGGAAGAATGACTTTGCCTTATTGATTAAGCCTTTTATAATTCAGACTTGGTCCTTAAGGAATTCAGCGAATGAAGGAGACTTTTTTTGTGTGTGTGTGGGGGGTGCCCATCACACAGCATTCAGGATCTTAGTTCTCAGGAACAAGGATTGAACCAAGGCCCCTTGCAGTGGAAGTATGGCATCCTAACCACCGGAAGTCAGGGATTTCCATGAAGGAGACCTTATACATCAGATTCTTCTTTGCTGGGGTTTCTTCGAAAGCACTTCATTTCTCTAGAGCTAACATTAGTTTTCTTATGGGTAGACCTGTGGCTAATATCTTGACAAGGAAATAAAACAGGGAAGGAAGAGAGGAATGGGTGGAAACTCTGACATAACCTGGCATCTCTGTCCTCAGATCACTCAGAATAAGCCATTGGGGAACCAAGCCTCAGGCCCTGGAAGAATGTTTAGAACAGGGTAGAGGGCAAACGGTTCTGCTGTGGGATCAGAGCCTGGCAATTCCCCCCACAGTGCCGCTTCCTCCAGGATGCTGCCTGCCTATCCAGATGCAGTATTTGTTTCCTTGTCACACTTGCACTGATGCTTCTTGTCTGTGCACACCTAAACAGGACCTGCTGATCACTACGTCCTGGATTGCCTCTTTGGTATTTGGCCTATTGTCTGCCCAATATTTTGAATTTCCTGATCCCTTCTGCCAGGCTCATGTTCTGCACCCTCCTTGTCCCCTGTCATATTGGTTTTCAAACTTTTTTAGCTAGTGAACTTTATTTTTTTACAGCAGTTTTAGGTTCACAGGTAAAATTTATATATCCCTGCCCTCACATAGACTTAACCACACCTGCCCCCCAACCCCTCTGCCATGATAGACAGCCTGCACCATAGTGTATATCTGTTATAAGCAATGAACCTACACTGACACCTCCTTATCACCCAAAGTCTCTAGTTTACATTAGGTTCATTCTAGGTGTTGTCCAGTCTGTGTGCATGCCAAGTCACTCAGTCGTGTCCGACTCTTTGTGACTCCATGGACTGTATCCCGCCAGACTCCTTCGTCCAAGGAATTCTCCAGATAAGAGTACTGGAGTGGGTAGCCATTCCCTTCTCCAGGGGATATTTCAGACCCAGGGATCAAACCCAGGTCTTCTGCATTACAGGCAGATTCTTTACAGTCTGAGCCACCAGGGAAACCTTGTCTAGTGTATAGTTTTTGACAAATACAGTATAGGTATTCACCATTGGAATGTCATACAGAATAGTTTCACTGTATGCTCTGCCTATTTATTCTTCTCTCTCTTCCCACAAACCTCTGGCAACCACTGATCTTTTCACTGTCTCCATAATTTTGCCTTTCTAAGAATATCATATGGCTGGAATCATACAGTATGTAGTCTTTTCAGATTGACTTATTTTTACTTAGTAATAGGCATTTAAATTTTCTTCATGTCTTTTCATGGCTTGATAGCTCATTTATTTTTAGCTCTGAACAATATTACATTGTCTGTATCACAGTTCTTTTATCCTTTCACCTATGAAGGAATCTTGGATACTTCTAAGTTTTGGTTTCTATGAATAAAGCTGCTATAAATAATGTGCAGGTTTTTGTGTGGACATAGGTTTTCAGTTTATTTGAGTAAATACCAAGGATCTTGATCGCTGGATTGCATTGTAAGAGTATGTTTAGTTTTGTAAGAAACAACCAAATTGTCTTCCAAAGTGGTTGTACTGTTTTGTACTTCTACTAGCAATGAAATTAGGGTTCTTGTTGATCCACATTCCTACCAGCATTTGGTGTCATCATTGTTTTGGATTTTGGCGATTCTAATAAGTGTATAGTGGTATATCATTATTTTAATCTGCAATTCCCTAATGACAAATGATGCTGAATATCTTTTCTTGTGCTTACTTGCCATCTTTGGTAAAATGTCTGTTCAAGGGTTTTGCCTTGTTAAAAGTCAGATTATTTCCTTATTGTTGAGTTTTAAAAGTTCTTTGTGTATTTTGAACAATAGTTTTTTATCAATTGTATCTTTAAAAAAATTTTTTCCCACAAACCTTTTTTATAGCAAAGTTGCAACCTAGATTCCTACCTGCTTTCTGTTGCAGGGTACAGATCTTTGAAAGAACGCTGTACTCAAGAACTAAACAGCAGTGATGAGAAGTAAATAGTACTTTGGTTGGTGAAAACAAGCATCTGAGAAATAAGCATCTAAAGCAGAAGCAGGTTTTTGTTGTTTATCCTAGAGCTGAATCAAGTACTAACAACTGAATACTTTGAGTACTATCTTTGAGTACTGAACTCAAAGTACAGATGCTAAGTGAGTAATGTTCTTTCTGACTCAGGGAAAAGACCCAGGAGTTTTTGCCAGATATTAAGTTACCATAAAGTTTACGAATAGCCACTTTGCTCTACAAGTTCTAGTAAGAGTAGTACTGCTGCTGCTGCTAAGTCGCTTCAGTCGTGTCCAGCTCTATGCGACTGCATAGACGGCAGCCCACCAGGCTCCCCTGTCCCTGGGATTCTCCAGGCAAGAACACTGGAGTGGGTTGCCATTTCCTTCCCCAATGAATGAAAGTGGAAAGTGAAAGTGAAGTCGCTCAGTTGTGTCCGACCCTCAGCTACCCCATGGACTGCAGCCTTCCAGGCTCCTCCGTCCATGGGACTTCCCAGGCAAGAGTACTCATGTGGATGGAAATAAGACTTGTTAAAATGATATTGAACACTTTGTCAGGGGGCTGCCAACTTGATTTCCCCCACATTTTTAGATTGCTCACTGTGCAAACTTCAGGAAAATGCATTCAGTCCAGATATTTGCCTACAGCTGTACATCAGAAGAAGATTTCTTTAACTTGCACATTTATAAAGATTATAAAAAGGATTCATTGAGAATGTCTGAGTTCATATTCTTGAAAGAGAATTCCATACATTTTATCATGTCCATGACCAGACTCAATCTTTCATCTGGCCCAGTCATTGGATAAAAGCAAGATCCAGACAACAGCATTGATTCCAGGCAATCATTCCATTTGCTTGCAATCTGCTTGGTTTTCTTTCCTCTTATTTCTTTGTTTTTTCTTTTTCTTTCCTCTTATTTCTAAATCCCAGTTTCTAAAACCTTGGTGTCCTTTAGGCCAAACTGTCCTTGGGCTCTGATCAGATTGGTACAAATTCTTTTTCTACCACTTCAAATTAGATCTGTGAGCTTGTGCAGGTTACTTAATATCTCTCAGCCTCTATTTCTATATTTTAAAATAGAGGCCGTTATCAAAGGACTTTAGAGGGGTTGACCCTAAATTACCCACAGAGGGAACCTGTACTCTGTGCTGGCTTCCTTCCCTTCTCTGTCTCACTTTCCTACTTCTGTACTATGGGTGCTTCCTGGAATTGTAGCTGAGCAGGACCCTATAGGGCCTTCCCAGGACACAGCACCACCCACGCCCCCATACACATCCTCCACTTGCCTTTTTATTTATTTATTTATGGCTGCACTGGGTCTTCATTGCTACAAGTGCACTTTCTCTAGTTGTGGCAAACAGGGGCTACTCTCTAGTTGCAGTCTTAGGCTTCTCACTGTGGTGGCTTCTCTCATTGTGAGGCATGGGTTCTAGGTATGTGGGCTTCAATAGTTGCAGCACTTTGGTTCAATAGTTGTGGCACATGGGCTTAGCTGCTCTGCAGGATGTGGGATCTTTCCTGACCAGGGATAGAACCCGGGTCCCCTGCATTGGCAGGCAAGTTCTTAACCACTGGACCACCAGGGAGGTCCCCTGCCTGCCTCTTGTTTGTAGAAAAATTTTAGCCTCCTAGGCCTTCCATGAATTCTGAAGAATAAATTTAATCAGAGAAGTGAGAAAATGCAGAAACAAAGGAAAACAGTCAAACAAGACAAAATAATAATAGTTTAGTCATCAAGCAAAGTCAAGGAACTTTAGTTCCTCCTCAAGGACTTAGATAATGTTCTGGGCCATATTCTTTGAGGTATTTTGCAGACACTGAAGCCCCCACCAGATGGAAGAAGTTAACTGCATCCTGTCCACAAGCATGTAGACCCCAGCCTGGTTGGAACCAGAAGGTTGATGGTGACTCCTGAGTATCTCACCACCAACCAATCAGAAGAATGTCCATGAGCTGATTACACATCCCACAATCCCTCTTAGCATGTATCTTCCTCCTCTTTTCCCTAAATAATTTCTGGGGAGTAGGGAGTTGGTTTATTTGGACAGGAGTCTACTTCTTTCCCAGGATTGCCAGCTTCCTCAATCCACCTATCTTTCCTTTTATCCAGCATTTCTCTCTCTGTATGTAATTCTTGAGCCATTAGCAGCTGAACTGGAGTTAGGTAACGGAATCATCTCACACGCCAAATGCAATTCTCATCTTAGGTCCTGCTCTGGGGAAAGCCAAATTAAAAATAACACCTCTATACCTGTATGATATTTCTTTATTTTATTTTTTTGTACGACATTTCTTGTTCAAATATTAATCTCAAAGAATCTTAGCAGACCCTACTTGCTAGATTGGCTACTGATCCCCAGATGTGTCAGTGTGATAGGCATACTCATAGACAGTGGGGTTCTTATCAAAACTTCCATTAAGGAACTTGCGAAAAACATACAAATAGTTTACCTACCCTGAATATATTGGTATTTTTTAAACGAATAAGTGTTTTTAAAACATTGAAGTGTAACACACACAGAACACTGTGTATCAAAAGTTTGTGAAAATTAATAAAGGGAAATGTCACTAAAATGGCATTGAGAGGCAGAAAGGGGGAGCTTTTATGCAGTACCACTCAAGTCAGTTAATTACAGGAAAACTGTCAATTATAGACCCCAATAGAAGAATCACCAACAGGAAAGAACCATCAGTTACAGGCCCCAACCAGACAAGGTATATGTTGAGTATCCTACAAGAAATCAGCTACCCCAGCAACTTAACCAATGAGAAACTGTCATCACCGTGAACTCCCACTTTTCTCCAATGGGCTTTCATTCATGATAATAATCTTATACTTCCTCCTTTTTCTCTGTAAAATACTGTTCTTCTCCTTTGTTTGTTGAACTTGCTTATGGTTTTTGCTGTGGCTTGTTTGTCGTGAACTGCAGCTCTCTGCTCTTCCCAACTAAACCCATTTTTTGCTAGTAAAATAACTTACTTTTAAGATCAATACGCTCGATGACTGTGATGTTATGATATAATAAGAAATACTTATTGGGTCTTTGTCCTGGTTCTTGGCACAGAGCTTCTAAAACTCTTATAACTTCCTAAATGGTAAGAGTAACAGAACATCTCTTATTATAATTGTTTTTTGTCCTTAGGTCCTAAAACCGGTAAAAGAAGCATCTTTTATTATAATATTTGGTTTTATTCCCAGTTACTGAAATGGCTCCAGAGTGATAAAAGTGAAAGGAGTGTCCATTGTTATTCATAGCAAGTCACTTTCAACAGTACCTGAGTTTATGTTAGTGAGGCAAGTTTTAGAAAGCCCCTAAGGATTGGGGCTGGTTACCAGGAGACTCAACCAGATTAGAGGGTTGGAATTTTCAGCTGCACACCTCAACCACTGGGGAAGGAAAAGTGGTTAAATGTTAAGGCAATCACTAATGCCAATGAAATGAAGCTGCCATAAAAGTCCTAATCAAAGGGTTTGGGGAGCTTCCAGTTTGGTGAACAAGAACACATCGATATGCCAGTAGGGTGGTGCACCCCAAACTCTGCAGGGACAAAAGGTCCTATACTCAGGACACTTCACCCTATGTATCTCTTCATCTGGCTGTTTATTTGTATTCTTTTTTTTTAAATTTTATTTTTAAACTTTACAATATTGTATTGGTTTTGCCAAATATCGAAATGAATCCGCCACAGGTATACACGTGTTCCCCATCCTGAACCCTCCTCCCTCCTCCCTCCCCATACCATCCCTCTGGGTCGTCCCAGTGCACCAGCCCCAAGCATCCAGTATCGTGCATCGAACCTGGACTGGCAACTCGTTCCATATATGATATTATACGTATTTCAATGCCATTCTCCCAAATCATCCCACCCTCTCGCTCTCCCACAGAGTCCAAAAGACTGTTCTATACATCAGTGTCTCTTTTGCTGTCTCGTATACAGGGTTATTGTTACCATCTTTCTAAATTCCATATATATGCGTTAGTATACTATATTGGTGTTTTTCTTTCTGGCTTACTTCACTCTGTATAATAGGCTACAGTTTCATCCACCTCGTTAGAACTGATTCAAATGTATTCTTTTTAATGGCTGAGTAATACTTCATTGTGTATACATACCACAGCTTTCTTATCCATTCATCTGCTGATGGACATCTAGGTTGCTTCCATGTCCTGGCTATTATAAACAGTGCTGTGATGAACATTGGGGTACAAATGTCTCTTTCAATTCTGGTTTCCTCGGTGTGTATGCCCAGCAGTGGGATTGCTGGATCATAAGGCAGTTCTATTTCCAGTTTTTTAAGGAATCTCCACACTGTTCTCCATAGTGGCTGTACTAGTTTGCATTCCCACCAACAGTGTAAGAGGGTTCCCTTTTTTCCACACCCTCTCCAGCATTTATTGCTTGTAGACTTTTGGATCGCAGCCATTCTGACTGGCGTGTAATGGTACCTCATAGTGGTTTTGGTTTGCATTTCTCTGATAATGAGTGATGTTGAGCATCTTTTCATGTGTTTGTTAGCCATCTGTATGTCTTCTTTGGAGAAATGTCTATTTAGTTCTTTGGTCCATTTTTTGATTGGGTCATTTATTTTTCTGGAATTGAGCTGTAGAAGTTGCTTATATATTTTTGAGATTAGTTGTTTGTCAGTTGCTTCATTTGCTTATTTGCATTCTTTAATTTATTCTTTGTAATAAATTGGTGCATGTATGCATGCTAAATCACTTCAGTCGTGTCCAACTCTTTGCGACCCTATGGACTGTAGCCCACCAGGCTCCTCTGTCTATGGGATTCTCCAGGAAAGGATCCTGGAGTGGGTTGTCGTGCCCTCCTCCAGGAGATCTTTCCCGCCCAGGGATTGAAACCATGTCTCTTACATCTCCTGCATAGGCAGCCAGGTTCTTTACCACTAACGCCACCTGGGAAACCCCAATAAATTGGCAACAGTAAGTAAACTGTTTTCCAGGGTTCTGTGAGCCATTCTAGCAAATCACCAAACTTGAAGCCGTCACAGGAACCCCTGATATATAGCCAGTTATTCAGAAGTACAAGTTACACTTCGGCATCTGAAGTGGGGGCAATCTTGTGTGACTCAGCCCTTAACCTGTGCTGAGTTGATCTGTGCCAACTCCAGGCAGTTAGTTTTAGAACTGAGTTAAATTGTAGGACATCCAGCTAGTGTCTGCCAAGAACTAGAGAATCGTTTGGTGTGGAAAACCCCACACATCTGGTGTCAGAAGTATTGCATATAGAGAGGAAATGGTGTTTTTCCTTTTAATGATTTATCACAAAGTGAACACACTCATGTAACCTTAAGCTAAATTTTAAAAAAATAGAATATTGCTAGCATGCCAGATTTGTCATGGCCTTTGTGGCCCCTCTCATTTATTGCTTTTCCTCTCTCTCTAAAAGATAACCACAATCCCTCATTAAACATTAGTTTTGTTTGTTTTTGAACTTTTAACAAATGGAATCATACAATATGTATTTGTAAAGCTTTACTGAGATGTAATTCATATATCATACAAGTGACTCGTTTTAAATGTACAATTCAAGAGTTTTTAGCATATTCAGAGTTGTGCAACTATCATTACATCAATTTTGAATATTTACATCACCACAAAAAGAAGCCCTATATCTCTCAACAGTCACTACTGTTTCTTCCCAATCCTTCACCCCACTGCCCCCAGCACTAGCAACTGTTTATTTTCACTCTCTGTAGATTTGCCTGTTCTGGACATTTCATATAAATGGGATCATACAATATGTAGTCTTTTGCAACTGGCTTCATTTACTCAGCATCATGTTTCCAAGGTTCACCCATATTATAGCCTGTATTTGTATTTCATTCCCTCTTTATTGCCAAATAATATTCTATTATGCAATGTTATGGACTGAATTGTATCCCCTATCCGCACTGTAAATTCACATGTTGAAGCCTTAACACCCAATGTGATTTGGAAATAGGAACTTTAAAGAGATCATTACAATTTTATGACATTATAAGGGTGGAGCCCTAATCCAATGTGACTACTGTCATTACAGGAAGAAGAAGAGTCATCAGGGAGGTACACACATGAGAGAAAGGCCATGTGAGGACACAGTGAGAAGGCAGCCATCTGCAGGCGAAGATGAGAGCTTTCAGGGGTAACCAAACCTATCAACACCTTGTTATTGGGCTTCTAGCCTCCAGAAACGTGACAAACAATTTTCTGCTGTTTAGGCCATCCAGTCTGTGGTATTCTATTATGGCAGCCCCAGTAGACTAATGCATGAACCAAATGGAATTCCTAGAGCTGAAAAATGCAAAATCTAGAATCTAAAATTTACTAGGTTGGACTTCACTGGTGGTCCACTGATTGAGTCTGCCTGCCAATACAGGGGACCCAGGTCTGATCCTTGGTCTGGGATAATTCCACATGCTGTGGAGCAACTAAGCCCATGTACTACAACTACTGAAGCCTGCATGCTCTAGAGCCGTGCTCTGCTAAATCAGAAGCTGCTGCAATGAGAAGCCCTCACATCGCAACTAGAGAAAGCCCTCCTGCAGAAACAAAGACCCAACACAGCCAAAAAAAATAGCATTTAAAAAATTGTATTAAAAATTTTTACTGGGTAAATTAGGCACTGGAGATGAAAGGAGCAATGGGTCTGAAGACAGGGCACTAGAAACCTTTTAAACTGAAGTACAGAGAAGTAAGGCTGAAACATAACTAACTAGAGCCTCAGTAATTTGTGAGACAATATAAAGAGTTCTGACATGTGTGTACTGGAGTTACAACAAGAGAGGGAAGCAGCAAAAGCCATTTAATGTCAGAAATATTTTCAAATTTGGTAACACATTAAATTAGAAAAAGTTGAAAGAAGTCCAAGCAGAATATACATAAGGAGAAGCATACCAATGTGACTATAGTTGATTACACTGTATTGTATAAATGAAATTTACTAAGACAGTAAAACTTAAATGTTCTCACGAAGAAGGAAAGAAATAGAGAGACAGAGCGGAAGAGAAAGAAAGAGGTGATAGTTGTGATAATTAACTGGACTAGGGACTCCTTTCAGAGTGTTCAGTTCAGTTCAGTTCATTTCAGTCGCTCAGTCGTGTCCGACTCTTTGCGACCCCATGAATCGCAGCACGCCAGGCCTCCCTGTCCATCACCAACTCCCAGAGTTCACTCAGACTCATGTCCATCGAGTCAGTGATGCCATCCAGCCATCTCATCCTCTGTCGTCCCCTTCTCCTCCTGCCCCTAATCCCTCCCAGCATCAGAGTCTTTTCCAGTGAGTCAACTCTTCGCATGAGGTGGCCAAAGTACTGGAGTTTCAGCTTTAGCATCATTCCCTCCAAAGAAATCCCAGGGCTGATCTCCTTCAGAATGGACTGGTTGGATCTCCTTGCAGTCCAAGGGACTCTCAAGAGTCTTCTCCAACACCACAGTTCAAAAGCATCAATTCTTTGATGCTCAGAGTTCTTTATAGCCCTACTCTCACATCCATACATGACCACTGGAAAAACCATAGCCCTGACTAGACGGACCTTTGTTGGCAAAGTAATGTCTCTGCTTTTCAATATGCTATCTAGGTTGGTCATAACTTTTCTTCCAAGGAGTAAGTGTCTTTTAATTTCATGGCTGCAATCACCATCTGCAGTGATTTTGGAGCCCCAAAAAATAAAGTCTGACATTGTTTCCACTGTTTCCCCATATATTTCCCATGAAGTGATGGGACCAGATGCCATTATCTTCTTTTCTGAATGTTGAGTTTTAAGCCAACTTTTCACTCTCCACTTTCACTTTCATCAAGAGGCTTTTTAGTTCCTCTTCACTTTCTGCCATAAGGGTGGTGTCATCTGCATATCTGAGGTTATTGATATTTCTCCTGGCAATCTTGATTCCAGCTTGTGCTTCCTCCAACCCAGTGTTTCTCATGATGTACTCCGCATAGAAGTTAAATAAACAGGGTGACAATATACAGCCTTGACGTACTCCTTTTCCTATTTGGAACCAGTCTGTTGTTCCATGTCCAGTTCTAACTGTTGCTTCCTGACCTGCATTTAGGTTTCTCAAGAGGCAGATCAGGTGGTCTGGTATTCCCATCTCTTTCAGAATTTTCCACAGTTTGTTGTGATCCACACAGTCAAAGGCTTTGGCATAGTCAATAAAGCAGAAATAGATGTTTTTCTGGAACTCTTTTGCTTTTTCGATGATCCAGCGGATGTTGGTAATTTTGATCTCTGGTTCCTCTGCCTTTTCTAAAACCAGCTTGAACATCTGGAAGTTCACGGTTCACGTATTGCTGAAGCCTGGCTTGGAGAATTTTGGGCATTACTTTACTAGTATGTGATTTGAGTGCATTTGTGCAGTAGTTTGAGCATTCTTTGGCATTGCCTTTCTTTGGGATTAGAATGAAAACTGACCTTTTCCAGTCCTGTGGCCACTGCTGAGTTTTCCAAATTTGCTGGCATATTGAGTGCAGCACTTTCACGGCATCATCTTTCAGGATTTGAAAGAGCTAAACTGGAATTCCATCACCTCCACTAGCTTTGTTTGTAGTGATGCTTCCTAAGGCCCACTTGACTTCACATTCCAGGATGTCTGGCTCCAGGTGAGTGATCACACCATCATGATTATCTTGGTCTTGAAGATCTTTTTTGTACAGTTCTTCTGTGTATTCTTGCCACCTCTTCTTAATATCTTCTGCTTCTGTTAGGTCCATACCATTTCTGTCCTTTATCGAGCCCATATTTCACAGTGTATATCTATATCAAATCATCATGTTTTACACTTTAAATATAATTTTAATTTGCCAGTAATACTGACAAAGCAAATACCAAAGCACAACAAAATCAAATTGAAAGACAGTGATGAAGAGAACATTTTAAAAGCACAAAAGAATAGGGAATTCCCTGGTGGTCCAGTGGTTAGGACGTTGTGCTCTCATTGATAGGGCCCAGGTTCAATCCCTGGTCGGGGAACAAAGATCTCACAAGCTGTATGCAATGGCCAAAATAAAATAAAATCCACAGGATTATAAACAAACAGAAAGCACCAAAGAATAAATGATATATTAAATACAGAGAAACAAAGATAAACATTACTGCTGACTTCTCAGAAAAAATACCAGTCAGGAGAAATTGAACTATCATCTTGAAACTGATGAAACGAAACAAAAACAAGGAGTAAAAAAAACTACCAACCCACGACTGGTAACACTACCCTTCAGCATGAAGATGAAATAAAAAGACATTTGCAAGTAAAAAAAGACCAGATTGGAGTAGGGTGGGTCATTAACACAGCACTAAGACTAGTGTTGTCTTAGCCCCTACAGGCTGCTATAACAAAACACCACGGACTGAATAGCTTATACACAACAGACACTTTCTCACAGTTCTGGAGGCCGGGAGCTCTAAGATCAAGGTACCAGCATGGCTGCCTTCTTGCGAGGACACACTTCTTATTTCCTGGCTGGCCTCTTCTTCCTATGTCCTCAAGTGGTGGAAGGGGCTGGGGATCTCTCTGGAGCCTCTTTTATAAAGCTCCTACTGTAAAACTTACTAATCCCATTCATGGGGCCTCCACCGTCATGACCTAAGTACATTCCAAGGTCTCCACATCGCCTCTGGAGTTAGGTTTCGACACATGAATTTGGGGGGAACACTTTCAGACCATAGCAAGTGTCTTTATAAGAAGAGAAAAGACAGACACACACAATGGCAGGTTGCCTCTGTGAGGACAAAGGCAGATTGTAGTCCTACAGCTAAAGCCAAGGAACACCACAGATTGGTAGGAAGGTAGGAAGAGACAAGGAAAGATTCTCCCCTACAGGTTTCTTTCCTTGGCTTCATATTTGGCAAAAGACACACTGGAACTCCTACGCAGATTTCTGGATCTCCTTCTTTGCATATATATGCTCCCATCTCTCTTGTAGTCCAGTTCCAGAAATTTTAGTTGCCTCACTCTCTACAAGCTCTGACTCTTTTCTCCTCAGCTCAGCAAGTCTGTCATGCTTTACTTGGAATCCCCCTTCTTATGCTGATATTTGGTAAACGCCACCAGGCAGAAAGCTAGGAAAATTGTAGTGCTCACTTCACTTTTCCTTTCTTTCAGAAATCACTCTTCTGGGCTGCCTATGGTCCAATGACTGAAGACATATATATTATTTCATATATACTGTAGAGTCATCTAATTTCTTATTGCAGGAGGTTTAGTCTGGTACCAGTTACTCTGTCATGGCTAGACGTATGTACTACTTTTTGACTGGTTCCTTCTGCTTACCATTATGTTTGGAAGCGTTATCCTTGTTGTTGAGTGAAGCAGTTAGTTTTATTTTTGTATGGTATTCCATTGTATGAATATATCACCATCTACTTATATATTCTTTAAAAAATTTTTTAAATTATTATTATTATTTTTTACTTTACAGTATTGTATTGGTTTTGCCATATATATTCTATTGTTGTTAGACATTTGAGTTGTTCCTATTTGTGGGCTATTATAAATAATGCTGCTATGAACGTTCTTGTACATGTCTTTCAGTATAGAATTCCTGTTGGGTATATATCTAGAGATGGAATTTTTGAGTCACAAGCTGTGCTGATAGTCAAGTTTACACATATAGCCAATTAGTTTTGCAAAATGGTTGTACCAATTTTTATTCTCATGTGCAGTGTATGAGAGTCTCAGTTGTTCCATGCATCATCAGCACCTCATGTTGTCAGTTTGTAAGATGTTAGCCATTCCAGTGGGTATGTTTTAGTTTGTATTTTCCAGTTTCCATGAAACTGATCACTTTTTCATATAATTATTGCTCTTTTGGATATTTGCTGGCCCATTCACATCTTTTGCCCATTTTACTATTGGATTTGCTTTTTTCTCTTATTGATTGATCAGTTAATTATTTACTCAGAGTCCTTTGTCAGTTATACACACTGCACATATCTTATTCCATTCTGTGGCTTGCCTTTTTGCCCTCTTAATGATGTTTTGATGAACAGATGTTCTTAATTTTAATGTAGTCCAATTTATCAATGTTTTAATTTCATCTTACATATGAAATCTTTCCTTTTCCCAAGGTTATGAAAATGTTCTTTTTCTCTTTAGAAGCTTTATTACATTATCTATTACATTTAGACTTGCAACGCATCCAGAAATAGCTTTTTGATGAGTCTGAAGAAGAGATCAAGATTCATTTCTTCTTCATATGGATATGCAGTTGACCCAATTCCATTTATTACCAAGACTGTCCTGTTCTCACTACTCTGCAGTGCACCTTTGTCATTAATCAAGTTTCCATATTTATAAGCATCTATTTCTGTCCTCTATTCTGTCCCATTTATCTGTTTATCTACTCTTGTGCCCATACCACAGTCTTAGTTATTGTAGCTTTATATAATAAGCCTTAATATCATATAGTGAGTCTTCTATGTTTGTTCTTCAAGAATATCTGGGCTGTTCTGAACCATTTGCATTTTCACATAAAATTTACAACAAGCTTAATAATTCTTATAATAATACTAGCTGGGATGTTGATTAGGGTTACATTGATATCTTTATAATATTTAGTCATCTAATTCATAAATATGAGAAAAACTTTTAAATTTTCTTCAGTTTTTCTCAATCACATCTTGCACTTTTCTCTGTAGACCTTTTGCATGTATTGACTTAATACTAAGTATTTGATATTTTTTGATGCTATTGTAAACGACATTTAAAAAATTTTCCCTATTGCTGCTGTTACATAGTAATATTGGCAATTTTTATAAATGTATCCATTTATTCAGCACCCTAAATTTAATTTTAGTAATTCATCTGTAGATTCTTTTGATTTTCTGTATGCACAACCATATTGTCTGTGAATGACAGTTTTACTTCTTACTTTCTAATTCTTAAGCTTTTTTCCCCCTTTTTTTTTTTTTTTTTGCCTCATACTATTTAGGACCTTCTGGAGGATGTCAAATAGAAATGAAGGATGGACATATCCTTCTCTTCTCTTGTTCCCAACATCAGGGGAAAATGTGTTAATATTTACTATGTTTCTAAATAATCCATATCTCAAAGAAGAAATCACAATGAAATTTAAAATCTTGTGCAGTACTTGGATGCAATCTCAAAAATGACAGAATAATCTCTGTTCATTTCCAAGGCAAACCATTCAGTATCATGGCAATCCAGGTCTATGCTCTGACCAGTAATGCTGAAGAAGCTGAATTTGAACAGTTCTATGAAGACCTACAAGACCTTCTAGAACTAACACCCAAAAAAGATGTCCTTTTCATTATAGGGGACTGGAATGCAAAAGTAGGATGTCAAGAAACACCTGGAATAACAGGCAAATTTGGCCTTGGAGTACAGAATGAAGCAGGGCAAAGGCTAATAGAGTTCTGCCAAGGGAATGCACTGGTCATAGCAAACACCGTCTTCCAACAACACAAGAGAAGACTCTACACATGGACATCACCAGATGGTCGACACCGAAATCTGATTGATTGTATTCTTTGCAGCCAAAGATGGAGAAGCTCTATACAGTCAGCAAAAACAAGACCAGGAGCTGACTGTGGCTCGGATCATGAACTCCTTATTGCCAAATTCAGACTGAAATTGAAGAAAGTGGAGAAAACCACTAGACCATTCAGGTATGACCTAAATCAAATCCCTTATGATTATACAGTGGAAGTGAGAAATAGATTTAAGGGACTAGATCTGATAGAGTGCCTGATGAACTATGGATGGAGGTACATGACATTGTACAGGAGACAGGGATCAAGACCATCCCCAAGAAAAAGAAATGCAAAAAAGACAAAATGGCTATCTGAGGATGCCTTACAAATAGCTGTGACAAGAAGGGAAGCGAAAAGCAAAGGAGAAAAGGAAAGATATACCCATTTGAATGCAGAGTTCCAAAGAATAGCAAGGAGAGATAAAGCCTTCCTCAGCAATCAGTGCAAAGAAATAGAGGAAAACAACAGAATGGGAAAGACTAGAGATCTCTTCAAGAAAATTAGAGATGCCAAGGGAACATTTCATCAAAGATGGGCTCGATAAAGGACAGAAATGCTATGGACCTAACAGAAGCAGAAGAGATTAAGAAGAGGTGGCAAGAATACACAGAAGAACTGTACAAAAAAAAATCTTCATGACCCAGATAATCACGATGGTGTGATCACTGACCTACAGCCAGACATCCTGGAATGTGAAGTCAAGTGGGCCTTAGGAAGCATCACTACGAACAAAGCTAGTGGAGGTGATGGAATTCCAGTTGAGCTATTTCAAATCCTGAAAGATGATGCCATGAAAGTGCTGCACTCAATATGCCAGCAAATTTGGAAAACTCAGCAGTGGCCACAGGACTGGAAAAGGTCAGTTTTCATTCCAATCCCAAAGATAGGCAATGCCAAAGAATGCTCAAACTACCACACAATTGCACTCATCTCACACGCTAGTAAAATGAAGCTTAAAATTTTCCAAGCCAGGGTTCAGCAATACGTGAACTGTGAACTTCCTGATGTTCAAGTTGGTTTTAGAAAAGGCAGAGGAACCAGAGATCAAAATTGCCAACATCCGCTGGATCATGGAAAAAGCAAGAGAGTTCCAGAAAAACATCTATTTCTGCTTTATTGACTATGCCAAAGCCTTTGACTGTGTGGATCACAATAAACTGGAAAATTTTGAAAGAGATGGGAATACCAGACCACCTGACCTGCCTCTTGAGAAACCTGTATGCAGGTCAGAAAGCAACAGTTAAACTGAACATGAAACAACAAACTGGTTCCAAATAGGAAAAGGAGTACGTCAAGGCTGTATATTGTCATCCTTATTTAACTTCTATGCAGAGTACATCATGAGAAACACTGGGTTGGAGGAAGCACAAGCTGGAATCAAGATTGCCGGGAGAAATATCAATAACCTCAGATATGCAGATGACACCACCCTTATGGCAGAAAGTGAAGAGGAACTAAAAAGCCTCTTGATGAAAGTGAAAGTGGAGAGTGAAAAAGTTGGCTTAAAGCTCAACATTCAGAAAACGAAGATCATGGCATCTGGTCCCATCACTTCATGGGAAAACAGATGGGGAAACAGTGGAAACAGTGTCAGACTTTATTTTTTTTGGCTCTAAAATCACTGCAGATGGTGACTGCAGCCATGAAATTAAAAGACGCTTACTCCTTGGAAGGAAAGTTATGACCAGCCTAGACAGCATATTGAAAAGCAGAGATTACTTTGACATCAAAGGTCCGTCTAGTCAAGGCTATGGTTTTTCCAGTGGTCCTGTATGGATGTGAGAGTTGGACTGTGAAGAAAGCTGAGTGCCGAAGAATTGATGCTTTTGAACTGTGGTGTTGGAGAAGACTCTTGAGAGTCCCTTGGACTGCAAGGAGATCCAACCAGTCCATTCTGAAGGAGATCAGCCCTGGGATTTCTTTGGAAGGAATGATGCTGAAGCTGAAACTCCAGTACTTTGGCCACATCATGTGAAGAGTTGACTCATTAGAAAAGACTCTGATGCTGGGAGGGATTGGGGGCAGGAGGAGAAGGGGACAACAGAGGATGAGATGGCTGGATGGCATCACTGACTCGATGGACGTGAGTCTATGTGAGCTCCGGGATTTGGTGATGGACAGGGAGGCCTGGCGTGCTGTGATTCATGGGGTCGCAAAGAGTCGGACACAACTGAGTGACTGAACTGAACTGAATGAAATAGAAATTGGTACTGAATCAGGTATTTGAGAGACAGGGCACAGGCATCTAAATATTTTTAAAATCTTCATTGGCGAATCTGATTTGCAAACAAAATTATGGTGATACCCTGGTCTCAAAAGACACAAGCTTTGAAGGAAATGTCATCCTACCAAGAAAGAGCCAGCCTGCCTTCCTTCTGTTCTCCCTTCCTCTCTCCCTCCCTCTTTTTTTTTTCCCCCCCTCCAAACATAGGATTATAAAAGTACTGTGGGTAACAAAGAAGAGACAAAAGAGCAGTAAATCTACTGTCTGTTTACCTATTGTTTGACCCTTGGTGGTAGTATAAACATCATAGACACCAAGAAGATTGTAACTTATGCCTCTGGCTAACAGAAACCAGAGCTGGAAGTGTCTTCAAGAGAAACTTCAAATAATAGCTGTTTCCATTTATTTCAAGCTTTACAAATGAGGTGAATCAGAGCTCTATGATTTTGCATATAATCCCATGCAGAAGCCAATGGCATGCACATTCTTGAGACTGTCATTGCAATCTTATTAAAGTTTGCTGTTGCTGTCAGCCTGTGCAATTTCCCTGATTGACCCGCCAAAAGTGTTCTCCTTTATGAAAGCTGTCCAGAAATAAACAGATATTGTGAAAGGAGACAAGGGCAGATTCTGGAACTTGAATTCTTGATGATCTTAAATGATGATGTATGAAAGAAATAGGGAAAACAGTTTGATTTGCTCCAATTAGGTTGACCCAGAAAGGAGAAAGTGTCCGACTCCCTGCGACCCCATGGACTGCAGCCACAGGATTGTGTCTCTAGGGGGAGCTAAATCTCTGCAGAGCAATGCAGGAAGGGAAAATATTGAAAATTCTTAGAACCAAAAAAGTAATGCCTCATGAAAATCAGTTACATCAATCAGAAAATTAGAATATGTTATTCAAAGGGGAGCAAGTCTAGGAGTAAGAGGTTTAAGGGAAACAAAGAGAAACAGAAGTGTCTGCTTAGTCCTGTCTCTGGCTTATTCTGGTAACAAGCCCCAAACCACCCCCTGCCTCTCCAGTGGGATTCTGTCTTGCGCACCCAAAGAGTACTGACAAATAATAGCGGCTATGTGTCATTTTGGAGAACTGATGGTAACGACACCAGAAGTGCTAGTCAGGGCAAGTCAGGGCAGATCAGGTCTAAGTAGTCAAACTTGTTCACCCTCCTGTGCTCCTTTCCTAGATTTATGGCATTAGGATCCACCCAGTCACTGAAACCGGAAACCTGGGCTTCCTTCTTGACTCCAAAACCTCTTACTGAAAATGTGACTAGTTATTCTACTTGGCTACCTTAGAATTTATACTGAAAAGTGCTCCTTCAGAACATGCTCTTCAGAACACACTATGGGTTCTAACTTTGCTACTTCCCCACCTTCCCCAGAAACCTGACTGATTTAGTCTTACCTAGAGATGCCAAAGATGACTCAAGAGGATTTTCAGGGCTCTGTGTACAAGCCAATGCATTCAAGTTTGAGTACTGTCCATTTTCAAAAGAAAAAACTTATTAGACTTTTATGATTGACTATTATTTATTTAATTATTATACCAAAATTGTTTGTCCAAATCCAATATTAGGTATGAGATTCTTACAACTCTTACGTAACTACAAAATCAAAACAAACTACATATTGAACACAAACCAAATCACAACTAATAAAATTGCCAGTAATAATTTATTATGATGGCTGATGTTATTTTGCTGAAACTAAATCACCTCTAATATCATGGATTTGGCACTAACTGCTTTAAAGGAGATTTTTTTTCATTTGGCAAATTGATACTACCTTGGGCAGAGTAATGACTCAATTACAAAACATTTCCGTAATTGAACTACATCTATCACTTAATGCATGCAGTCTTAGTTCATGAATTTTAGATGGAAAGAAACACAATAACCTGAATATTAACACCTGCCATGTATTTTGAACATTTTTAGATTTTATGAGTTTTTTTCCAAAGCAGACACTGATGACATATTTAAGATCATTTAAGATAAGAAAGCCTTCTTCAGCAATCAATGCAAAGAAATACAGGAAAACAACAGAATGGGAAAGACTAGAGATCTCTTCAAGAAAATTAGAGATACCAAGGGAACGTTTCATGCAAAGATGGGCTCGATAAAGGACAGAAATGGTATGGACCTAACAGAAGCAGAAGATATTAAGAAGAGATGGCAAGAATACACAGAAGAACTGTACAAAAAAGATCTTCACGACCCAGATAATCACAATGGTGTGATCACTGACCTAGAGCCAGACATCCTGGAATGTGAAGTCAAGTGGGCCTTAGAAAGCATCACTATGAACAAAGCTAGTGGAGGTGATGGAATTCCAGTTGAGCTCTTTCAAATCCTGAAAGATGATGCTGTGAAAGTGCTGCACTCAATATGCCAGCAAATTTGGAAAACTCAGCAGTGGCCACAGGACTGGAAAAGGTCAGTTATCATTCCAATTCCAAAGAAAGGCAATGCCAAAGAATGCTCAAACTACAGCACAATTGCACTCATCTCACATGCTAGTAAAGTAATGCTCAAAATTCTCCAAGCCAGGCTTCAGCAATACGTGAACCGTGAACTTCCTGATGTTCAAGCTGGTTTTAGAAAAGGCAGAGGAACCAGAGATCAAATTGCCAACATCCGCTAGATCATGGAAAAAGCAAGAGAGTTCCAGAAAAACATCTATTTCTGCTTTATTGATTATGCCAAAGCCTTTGACTGTGTGGATCACAATAAACTGTGGAAAATTCTGAAAGGGATGGGAATACCAGACCACCTGATCTGCCTCTTGAGAAATTTGCATGCAGGTCAGGAAGCAACAGTTAGAACTGGACATGGAACAACAGACTGGTTCCAAATAGGAAAAGGAGTACGTCAAGGCTGTATATTGTCACTCTGTTTATTTAACTTCTATGCAGAGTACATCATGAGAAACGCTGGACTGGAAGAAACACAAGCTGGAATCAAGATTGCCAGGAGAAATATCAATAACCTCAGATATGCAGATGACACCACCCTTATGGCAGAAAGTGATGAGGAACTAAAAAGCCTCTTGATGAAAGTGAAAGTGGAGAGTGAAAAAGTTGGCTTAAAGCTCAACATTCAGAAAACGAAGATCATGACATCTGGTCCCACCACTTCATGGGAAATAGATGGGGAAACAGTGGAAACAGTGTCAGATTTTATTTTTCTGGGCTCCAAAATCACTGCAGATGGTGACTGCAGCCATGAAATTAAAAGACGCTTACTCCTTGGAAGGAAAGTTATGACCAATCTAAATAGCATATTCAAAAGCAGAGACATTACTTTGCCAACAAAGGTTCGTCTAGTCAAGGCTATGGTTTTTCCTGTGGTCTTGTATGGATGTGAGAGTTGGACTGTGAAGAAGGCTGAGCGCCAAAGAATTGATGCTTTTGAACTGTGGTGTTGGAGAAGACTCTTGAGAGTCCCTTGGACTGCAAGGAGATCCAACCAGTCCATTCTGAAGGAGATCAGCCCTGGGATTTCTTTGGAAGGAATGATGCTGAAGCTGAAACTCCAGTACTTTGGCCACCTGATGCAAAGAGTTGACTCATTGGAAAAGACTCTGATGCTGGGAGGGATTGGGGGCAGGAGGAGAAGGGGACGACAGAGGATGAGATGGCTGGATGGCATCACTGACTTGATGGAAGTGAGTCTGGGTGAACTCTGGGAGTTGGTGATGGACAGGGAGGCCTGGCGTGCTGCGATTCATGGGGTTGCAGAGTCGGACACGACTGAGCGATTGAACTGAACTGAATTGAAGAATTAAAATGGGAGTAACTATGGTTCAGGCATCCAAAATGGAGCTGGGTGGCCATTGTGGATGTGGTTTTAGACATGTCCCTGTATCACTGAGAACTTGAACCTTCTGAACTGTATATAACTGACACCATCAGCCATTTTGAAAACAATATCCACTAGCAGCTCCTAGATGCAACCTTGTAGTTTCAAAGCCCCCCAGCTCTACTTAGCAACTATGTAATCATCTTGAACCCCAAGTAATCCTTGTTTAACAAGCACCCTTCTTGCCAGATCCAATCCTAATTCTTGACAATTTATGTAACTGTGACCTTGACCTTGCAGTTTTTGCCTGTATAAGCTTCCTCCATTTTTTAGTCCAGAAGAACATATTTCAAGTGCTTTCTTAGATTTGTGCTTCCCAGGCTGCAGTCCTAACAAACCCCAAATAAAAGCTTTTCTTGTCTTTCTTTTTTTGCCTCCACCAGGTCTCCATTCGTTGAACCCTTGTTAACAACATGATTTAGAAGACATGTTTTTCCCGTTACTTCTGCTACTGCTGTTGATGAGTGGAGCAACGACGATGGAAGATTGGGGAGGGCATTTATTGACACATATTGAGTGACAGTTTTAATTCTGGGGGACCTGTGCCTGCTGAACAACCAAAGTGTTTCTGTTGATAATGTGCCCAGTTTAAACCCTTGTTTGTACTATTATTTCTAAAACAACTTTCAAACTAGAAAAAGAAAGCATGTAAAAAGTATGTAAAATCTATGGGGAAAAATTCTAATTTTAAGTCGAAAATTAGTGATAACTCAAAGAAAGACAAACCTCAGAGGCATGAAGGCTTCAAATGTTCTATGTATAAGGACACTGGTTGGTAAGTAATAAGTTTGGAAAGAACACAGTAAGAAACTTGTCTTGAAAATGTACTTTTTATAGCACGCAATCTTTAAAAATTCAGTTTTGAGATATAATTTATGTACAATAAAATTCAAAAATTTTTTAAAGTACAGGAACACCTCTGGTGGTCTCATGGCGAAGAATCTGCCTGCTAATTTGGGGACACGGGTTCAGCCCCTGGTCTGGAAGACTCCATATTGCTGTGGGCCACCAAGCCCGTGTGCCACAGCCAGCTGCAGGCTCGAGAGCCGGTGCTGCTCAACAAGAGAAGCCACCACAGTGAGAAGCCTGCTCACTGCAACTAGAGAGCAGCCCATGCTCTCCTCAACCAGAGGGAGCCTGCACACGGCAGTGAAGACCCAGAGCAGCCCAAAATAAATGAATAAATAATAAAAATATTTTGTTAATAAAATAATTTTTTGAGAAGCGCAGTTTGTTGAGTTTTGACAAATGTTTATAGTCATGTGACCACCACCACAATCATGGTAAACCTCACAGAATGTCACCCCTATTACTCCCCAAAGTTCCCTCGTACTTATTTGCAATCAATTCTATACCCACTTCTGACCTCTGGTGACCTCTGATCTGCTTTCTGCTTTGCTTTTTCTAGAGTGTCACTTAAGTAGAATGATACAGTATTTTGGTCTGACTTCCTTTATGTATCATCATGTTTTTGAAATTTTCTTGCATGTATCAACAGTTTGTTCCTCTTCTCAGTAATATTCCACTATATGGACATACTACAATGTGTTCAAATAGTTACCAGTGGATGGACATTTGGTTTGTTTTCAATTTGGCTATTATGAGTAAGTAGCTATAAACTTGACTTCACTTTCACTTTTCACTTTCATGCATTGGAGAAGGAAATGGCAACCCACTCCAGTGTTCTTGCCTGGAGAATCCCAGGGACGGGGGAGCCTGGTGGGCTGCCGTTTATGGGGTCGCACAGAGTCAGACACAACTGAAGTGACTTAGCAGCAGCAGCAGCAGCTATAAACTTTTGAGTACGGACCTTTGTATGGACCTAAGTTTTTATTTCTCTTGGGCAAATAGCTAAGCGTGGACTTGGTGGGTCATAGGTAAGTATGTTTGACTTCATAAAAACTGCCAAACTTTTCTTCCAAAGTGGCTGATCCATTTTTTAATTCTTAACAATATGAGAGTTCCAGTTGCTCTGCATCTTTTCCAATATTGTCAGTCTTTTTTATTTTAACTATTCTGATGGATATGTATAGATATAACCTTGTAATATTGTATTTACCTAGTGACTACTGATGTCAGCTACCTTCTCATGTGAAGTGAAAGTCACTCAGTCGTGTCCAACTCTTTGCGACCCCATGGACTATACAGTCCATGGAATTCTCTAGGCAGGAATACTGGAGTGGGTGGCCTTTCTCTTTTCCAGGAGATCTTCCCAACCCAGGGATCAAACAGGTCTCTGGCATTGAAGGCGGATTCTTTATCAGCTGAACCACAAGGGAAGCCCAAGAATACTGGAGTGGGTAGCCTTTCTCTTTTCCAGCAGATCTTCCTGACCCAGAAATCGAACCGGGGTCTCCTGCATTGCAGGTGGATTCTTTACCAACTGAACTACAAGGGAAGCCCATATCTTACCTTCTTATGTACTTATTAGCTATTTGTAAATTCACTTTGGTGAAGTGTCTGTTCAAATCCTTTGTTCATTTTTAAACTGGATTGTCTTTTCATTAAGTTGTAAGAACTTAATGAATATGTATGTAAGTCCTTTAACAGATATGTGTTCTACAAATATTTTCTCCCAGTTTATGGCTTGCCTTTTTATTTTCAGACTGGAGCGGGGAAGAGCAGTTTTCCATTTTGGTGAGGTCCAACTTGGACTTCATTTTTTTCTTTTACGGTTTATGCTTTTTGTGTCCTAAGAAACCTTTGTCTAACTGAAAGCCACAAGATCTTTTTCTGTATTTCCTACTTTTTATAGCATTAGCATCATGCGAAATGCTGGGCTGGATGAAACACAAGCTGGAATCAAGATCGCCAGGAGAAATATCAATAACTTCATATATGCAGATGACACCACCCTTATGGCAGAAAGCAAAGAACTAAATAGCCTCTTGATGAAAGTGAAAGTGGAGAGTGAAAAAGTTGGCTTAAAGCTCAACATTCAGAAAACGAAGATCATGGCATCTGGTCCCATCACTTCATGGGAAAATAGATGGGGAAACAGTGGAAACAGTGTCAGACTTTATTTTTTTTGGCTCCAAAATCACTGCAGATGGTGAATACAGCCATCAAATTAAAAGATGCTTACTCCTTGGAAGAAAAGCTCTGACCAACCTCGACAGCATATTAAAAAGCAAAGACATTACTTTTCCAACAAAGGTCCATCTAGTCAAAGCTATGGTTTTTTCCAGTAGTCATGTATGGATGTGAGAGTTGGACTATAAAGAAAGCTGAGCACCGAAGAATTGATGTTTTTGAACTGTGGTGTTGGAGAAGACTCTTGAGAGTCCCTTGGACTGCAAGGAGATCCAACCAGTCCATCCTAAAGGAAAGCAGTCCTGAATAGTCATTGGAAGGACTGCTGCTGAAGCTCCAACACTCTGGCCACCTGATGCAAAGAACTAACTTACTGGAAAAGACCCTGATGCTGGGAAAGATTGAAGGCAGGAGAAGGGGACGACAGACGATGAGATGGTTGGATGGCATCACTGACTCAATGGACATGAATTTGAGCAGGCTCCAGGAGTTGGTGATGGACAGGGAAGCCTGGCATGCTGCAGTCCCTGGGGTCACAAAGAGTTGGACATAACTGAGCGACTGAACTGAAGGGAACTGAACTGGTAGTATTAGCTCTTATGATCCATTGTTTATGGTACAAGGTAATGGCTGAGGTTCATTTTTTTGGCATATGACATCCAATTGTCCCAGCAATATTTGTTGGAAAGACCATAATTGGATTGTGGTCCATGTTGGATGATGATGTTGGAAATACCACTTTGAATTACTTTGCTGAAAATGTTTGCCATAAACATGCAAGACAATAAGTGCATAAAAGGATGCTCAAGATTCGAAGTTGTTAGGAAATGCAAATCAAAACTACAATGAAATAATTCACACTGACTCCAATGGCTACAATAAAAAGAAAAAACAAATGTTGGTGAGGATGTGGAGAAATGGGAATCTTCATAATTTGCTGCTCAGAATATAAAATGTTGCAGTAACCCTGGAAAACAATTGGGCAGTTCTTCAAAATATTGAATACAGAGTTATTGTGTGTGTGTGTGTGTGTGTCTGCACAATTGTGTCTGACTCTTTGAGACTCTGAGGACTGTAGCCTGCCAGGCTCCTCTGTCCAGTCAATGGGATTTTCCAGGTAAGAATACCGGAGTGGGCTGCCATATCCACCTCCAGGGGATCTTACTGACCTAGGGATTGAACCCAAGTCTCTTGTGTCTCCTGCATTGGCAGGCAGATTCTTTACCACTGAGCCCATTAATCACAGTAGCCCTGAAGTGGAAACTACCTTACACATCTATCAACTGATGAATAATAAATGTGATATATATATACATGTATCTGTGTATATGTATATACTTGTATACAAACACATATAATGGAATATTATTTGGCTATAAAAAGTAATGATGTATTGATACATGCTATAACATGGATGAATCTTGGAAACATTATGCTAAGTCAAAGAGGCCAGTCATATAGACCACATATTATTTCATTTATATGAACTTCCCAGAATTGGTAAAGCTACAGAAATGGGAAGATTAATGATTGCCTAGGGTGGTTTAAGGAGAAATGGGGAGTAACTGCTAATGGGTACAGAGCTTCCTTTGGAGGGAGGGAGAGAGAGAAATTTTCTAAGATTAGGGTGTGGTGATGGTGTTACAATTTAATACAAACCATTCCATTTTAATTGGGTGAATTATACAGTATTGAATTATACCATTAAAAGATGCTTATTCCTTGGAAGGAAAGTTATGACCAACCTAGATAGCATATTAAAAAGTAGAGACATTACTTTGCAAACAAAAGTCCGTCTAGTCAAGGCTATGGTTTTTCCAGCAGTCATGTATGGATGTGAGAGTTGGACTGTGAAGAAAGCTGAGTGCCGAAGAATTGATGCTTTTGAACTGTGATGTTGGAGAAGACTCTTGAGAGTCCCTTGGGCTGCAAGGAGATCCAACCAGTCCATTCTGAAGGAGATCAGTCGGTGTTCATTGGAAGGACTGATGCTAAAGCTGAAACTCCAATACTTTGGCCACCTCATGTGAAGAGTTGACTCATTGGAAAAGACTCTGATGCTGGGAGGGATTGGGGGCAGGAGAAGGGGACGACAGAGGATAAGATGGCTGGATGGCATCACTGATTCGATGGACATGAGTTTGAGTAAACTCCGGGAGTTGGTGATGGACAGGGAAGCCTGGCGTGCTGCAATTCATGGGGTAGCAAAGAGTCAGACACGACTGAGTGACTGAACTGAACTGAATGTTTTTTTAAAAAACTCCCCTCAAAATTATGGATTTAAAATTTTTGCTAAGGCTATATTCTTGTTTCTACAAGTGCCATAAAACAATTACTTCCAGCGTTTGAAAGACCAGCTGTCTCTTCTCTTACATGATTAGAATAAAACTTTTTCTAGTCACAAAACATACAAAAGCACATTAAAGTAAAAAAAAAAAGAAGTTTAGTTTTACTGATGTCAATTACATAAGCCAAAGCAGCTAAAGTAAACAGAAAGTATACTGGAGAACTGCAGATCACTGGGAATACAGTCAGACCTCAGTTTCCCTCTCTGGTTTTCCTCCTGCTACATGGGTACCACCTGACCAGTGAGAACATGGCCTGCTGCTTCCCCAAACCCTTCACATTATAGGACTTCAACCTTGTGACCTTCCAAATTCTCCTTGCATATCATCCTGTATTTTCATATTAGAAACAAAATTTTTTCATAGCTTTAATTCCTCTTTCCAAACAAGTGTATGTATCAATAATCAAGAAATAATCGAGAAGGGAGGAAATTGCCATCACCTGTGTCTTTATAATTCATAATGTCAGCATATGTCTGCATATGCTTATACTGTTTGCAGCTCTGTCTAGCTCCTGAATCTGAGATGTATAGTTGGGGTGCTTGTGAACACTTCGGCCAGCCTCAGAGCTTGGCTGAGAAAGGACCACAAGATACAAGAATGATCCTGGGTAGGTATGGGTGTCATCTATTACTTCCTGTTTTCAGAGGGAGGGACAGAATCCCAGAGAAGTGTCATCAAATGGCAAGATGAAGCCAGGATCCTGTGTCACAGATGTTTGCTTTAGTCCTTCAGAAATATATGTTCAGTTCAAATACCAATTTATTCAATTTTCATTCTTTCATGAGTAGACACACAAGCTACAGAAAAAAGGCTCTCCTCATCAGTCTATGGTTATATAACCCCTGTATCTGACATAATGACATTCTACTACATCTTAATAATTTTTTCCTTTTTTCTTTTGGCTGTGTCATGTGACAAACAAGATCTAAATTTTCCTGACCAGGGATCAAATCCATGCCCCTGCATTGGGAGCATGGAGTCTTAACCACTGGACTTACAGTGAAGTCCCAGTAAAATTTTTTTCTAATTTAAAAAAATTTCTTCATTATTTTGGGCTGCGCTGGATCTTGACTTCGGCAGGGGGCTCCTCCTCATGGCGTGTGGGCCTCTCCAGCTGCAGCACGAGCTTAGCTGCCCCTTGGCACCAGGGATGGAACCTGCGCCCCCTGCATTGGAAGGCAGTTACGTAGTCACTGGACCACCAGCGAAGTCCCAACTTTTTCTTTTTTAAATTGAGCTATATTTGACATACAACATTGTATAAGTTTAAGGTGTGCAACACATTTATTTGACATTTATATTGTAATAATTGCCAGGCTGCAGTCCATGGGGTTGCACAGAGTCGGACATGACTGAAGCGACTTAGCAGCAGCAGCAGCAGCAATAGCTAACATTTCCACCTCATCATAGTTGTCAACTCTTTCACTGCTGTGAACAACCAAGGTCTGGTCTCTGCAAGTTTACTGTTTATAATACAACCTGTTGTCTGTAATCACTGTTCTGTGCACTAGGTCTCCAGGACTTATTTATACACTAGTTGCAAATATGTACCCTTAAACATCTCTCCCATTCTCCCACCCCTGGCTTCTGGTAATGACCACTTTACTCTTATTCTTTCGGGTTTTTTTGGTTCCACATATAATAGATATTATACAGTATTTGTCTTACTCTGACATATCTCACTTAGCAAATTGTTCCCAAGATCCATCCACAGTGTTCTAAAAGGCAGAACTTCTTTTTCTCAAGGCTGAATAGTATTCCATTGCATACATGTACCACATCTTAACTTATCCTTATACACACTTAGGTTGTTTCTCTATCTCAGTTATTGTGAATAATGCTGCAATGAATATGGAGTTTATATGTCTCTTTGTGGAGAAGGAAATGGCAACCCACTTCAGTATTCTTGCCTGGAGAATCCCATGGAAGAGGAGCCTGTGAGCTACAGTCCCTGGGGTCACACAGAGTCAGACATGTCTTTTCAGTAACCAGTTTTCATTCCTCGGGACATACAGCCAGAAGTGGGATTAACTGGATTATATGTGTTTCATTTTTAATTTTTTGAGGACTCTGCATACCAATTTACAATCCCATCAACAGTGCAGGAGGGGTCTCTTTTGTCCCAAACCCTCATCAACACTTGTTTTCTCTCCTTGATAGTAGTCATTCTTACAGGTGAGGTATCTCTTGAGGAGTGATGCTGAGCATGTTTTCGTGCCTGTTAGTCGGTTAGATATCTTCTTTGGAAAAAATGTCTATTTCATTCCTCTGCACACTTTTTTTTTTTTTGCTATTGAGTTGTGCAAGTTCTTTATAAATTTTGGATATTAACTCTGTATCCAACACGATTAGAAAAAAAATTTCTCTCATTCTCGTTACCTTTTTATTTTGTTGTTTCTTTAGTTGTGTGGAAGCTTTTAAATTGGATGGAGTTCTACTTGTTTTTTGTTGTTTGTGCTTTTGGTCCAAAAAATCATCGTGGAGGGCAGTATCAAGGAGCTTCTTTCCTCCTGTTGAGGTAAGTTATATGGTTTCAGGTCTCATGTTTAAGACTTTCAAGTTAATTCTTTGTGAGTAATGTAAGATAGGGATCCAATTTCATTTTTTCCGCATGTGATTATCCAGTTTTCCAACCCCATTTGCTGAAGAAACTATCCTTTCCCCACTTATCAAATAATAGCTGATCATATATGCAGGAGTTTAATTCTGGGCTCTTTTCTTCTTTGGTCTGTGTCCATTTTTATGCCAGTACCATACTGGTTTAATTACTATAGCTTTATTGTATAGCCCCAAAGCAGGACGTGTGATGGCTTTCTTTCTCAGGGTTGCTTTAGCTATTTGGGGCCTTTTATGGTGCCCTACATTTTTAGGTTTTTTTCTATTTGAAAAATGCTGTTGGAATTTTGATAGGGATTACACTGAATCTATAGATGACATTGTGGAGCATGTACATTTGAACAATACTACTCTCTTCCAGTCCGTGAACACAGGATGTCCCTCCACTTGTGTCTTCTTTGACTTCTTTCAGCAAAGTCTTGTAGTTTTCATTTTACAGATCTTTCACTTTCTTGTTCCCATGTGTTTTATTGCTTTGATCCCACTGTGAATAGGAGACATTTCTTTTTTTCAGATGTTTTACTGTTGGTGTATAGAAAAGCAACTCATTTTGGTGTAGCGATTTTAAACCCTTGAACTTTACTGATTCAACAGTTTTTTAGTTGAGTCCTTCTTTTTTGTGCCACACCCCACAGCATGCAGCATCTTAGTTCCCTGACCAGGGATCAAACCCACGCCCCCCTGCAGTGGAAGCATGGCATCTTAACCACTGGACCATCAGGTAAGTCCCCAGTTGAGTCTTTTATATCTTAATGATTTTTAATAAAATATTAATATTGCATTCATCTAGCCACACATTGGTTTGTAACATGATTAACAATCTTGCTCATAACAAAAATACTGCATTCAACTTTCACGTTACTACCTATTTGTGACCTCTTGTATCAACATTTATTGTTTTTACTTGATCACTGCATGCTGATGCGTCTTCATTCATTGCCTAGAATGATTATAGGGAAATCATGTTCAAGTGAACTTTGGGTCACTCTCCTCAAGCATTTTTATGGCTTTAGAGAAGAAGACCTGATGGAGCTCTATCAAACCTCAGCTTAGTCCTTTCCTCCACTAAGAGCACTAGGGTACGGCAGGGCTCTCCAGGTATATGAGAGGTTCTGAATTCTCTCACATCCTCTTCTGGGCTAGGTTAAATCCTGCTTCTTTGGCTGGAGTATGGCCCGGGTAGTGGTGGTGACAGCATATTTTGTTCACTTCAGTTGACTCATGTCCTTATTCTCCCACAATTTCCCTCTTGTCTGACAACTTAGTCTCTAAAATCAACTTTAGTCCAGTGCAAGAGGCAATATTCCCCACTGGGAATGTGCCACAGGAAGAAGGTTGGCTATGAAGGAGACCTACCTCTGTTCAGACCCCAGACTGAGCCACAAGATCCTTACTGTTCCGTCTCTCATCTCTGTGAGACCTGCTCAAGGCTAAGGGACCTGTCTTCTGCAGTTCTGGTTGCTACCGTCTGTCATCATCAGACTTTAGTTAAGAATATTAGTCACAACTGGCTGGCTAAGAACAAGAATGTGAATTATTGCTAAGTTTCTTGTATATAATATCAGTAATATGATTATGTTGAAAAGTGACCTTTTTAGGAGATGCATACTGATGTATTTTGAGGTCAAGTATCATAGTATTTCACTTTCAAATAGTTCAGAAAACCAAATACACTCATAGAACACATGTGCAGTATCATACTGTTTTTCATGAATTCTCTGCTTATAAACAGGAAAACTGAGATGATGGAAGAGTTATTCATAGGTAAGGCATCAGAATTATACATAATTATGCCAGAGGGTGATTGATTAATCCTGAAGGTATTTCAGCTCTTGGCAGGGAGAAGCAACTGGGTGGCACTGCATCAGCTTCAGGACTGTCTATCCCAGACTACAAACTGACTGTAATTTGGAGAGAACATCAAATGTGAAATGAGCATGTCTGGGTATCTGCAAACAGCACTGGTTGGGAGAGCTATGCATAGCCCTCATAGCTGGTATTAAAAATAACCTAAAGCATAAGCAAAGGGTTCAGTTTGGTTGCCAGGCAACCCTGCTGCCAGCTCCCTTCAAGCTGACCTTTATTTTTATTTTTTTCTATCCACATCTCTTAACATTTTCACCTTCTGGATCTCCCTTGACTCATTTAATATTTAATGATTATTGTTTGTGAGTTGGGGGGTCCAGGACAGGCCAAACCACAAGTTCTGAAATTCAATAGGCAGACCCTTGCCGCCAAGCATCTCACAGTCTAATAAAGCAAAAAGGTAAGTATATAATTATCTTGATTATGTTCCTTTAACATAATCCTTTACTAGTTGTAATGTTTATCTGCAAATAACCTTTTGCCAAATAAAGTAACATTTACAGGTTCCAGGGATTACAACCTGGTATTGTGGGGTACATTTTCAGCCTTCTATAGATTGAGGACTTTGGCAGGCCACTTAGAAGGTGAGGCCACTTAAGTTCTTACTCAGTTATCTGAGGGCCCAGTTGGCTAAGGTAAGCAATATTTAAAAATGGTATCCTGGGACTTTCCTGGCAGTCCAGTGGTGGTTAAGACTCCATGCTTCCACTAGGCAACACAGGTTCAATCTGTGGTTGGAGAACTAAGATCCTACATGCTACACAGTATAAGAAAAAAAAAAAGTATCCCGATTCTCTATGAGCCAAGGCTATGGCACTTTCTTTGGCTTACTTTACCAGTGTGTTTCTTTAAGCTCTCATTAACTAATTTAGGTATACCTTGTTGCTTGAGAATGTTAAGTCAAACTGTAGCAAAATGACTGACCTAAGAAGAGGTCACTTTGCATATAATTTTCACATTGAAAATTTACCAAAATATCAATAGTTGGTTGTAGATCTTTGGGAACTGTAAGTTCAACCCATACTCTTCTTCCCTGAGAACTAGCTCCCTTACCTGTGGGGGCTCCTTTGGCAATACTGATACTAAATGACAACATCCTCCTGATCAGAGGTGACTGTATCAGAGCTAGGCCCATGACTAAGTGAGACCACTCAGATTATCTTCAGGGCCTTGGAACTTAGACACTACTCACTCAGGTTCTGGAATCGAAAAAGGTTGCTGATGTAGCCCTAGAAGGCCATCTTTTGTCAGGTGAAAGAAGCAGAGATGAGTGACCACAGGGTCTGAGAGACAGAAAGTGTAGCTGTTTTGGTGCTTGACGGCTTCCCTGGTTAGAAATGTAGAGTCAAGCTACATTTTCATTCTGGGTTGAGAGAATTTTGCACTTCTACCCCCACAGTAAATTTCCCCTTTCACTGAGGCAGTCTGAGTGGGTACCTGTTATCAGCAACCAAACAAAGTTTAAAATTAATGTTTCAATCCTGGCTTAAATACTTCTTACCTTGTTCCCATAACATTATTAAAGTTCAATAGCTAAAATAATGTTGTACTTGGGTAATTTCCCAAAAGATTTCTCTAAAACCTCCAGAGATGGCCCATGATTATTGATCATTCCTGACATTTTAATACATATTAGAATCACTGGACAAACACAGTATTACTATGATGTTGTTTTCCTTTCATAAACAGTAGCACAGAAGGGACCTTAGGGGATGTCTAATTCAACCTCTATACTTTCAAGTAAGGAACTCAAGGCCCAAAATGGCCAAGAATTTTGCCCAGTTCTGGGATTAGAAACTTGTTTCTTTCTGTCAGTACTCAGACCAAGGTCCTGTGAATGGATATTTTAGGGCCAACATGGCAGTCTCCTGGCTTTAAATTTCAAGTGAAATTAAACAATATTTATTGACTGCCCACATAATTGGTCACAACTCTTTTATTAATAGTTAACGAGTTAAAAAAAAAAAAAAAAGGCTTAAGGAGTATACTTGTTTCAGGCATAGCTGGTTCTAGGCTCAACATTACTGCGAGGAGTCTCTCTCCCCATCCCTAGGCAAGTCTTTTCACAGGTGAGGCACCTACAGACTCACATCCTATCAGCTTAGCTACCTCAGCAGTAAAAGCCTGATTATTCTTGGACTTCTCTGTTATATGAGCCAATAAATTCCTTTTTTCTTTCCTTAAGTCAATTTGAATTTGGTTTCTGTCATCTGCACAAGCATTCTAAAATTGAGCTTATCAAAGAATTCTCCACAAACCAGCATAATGGTAACTAATCAGATTCTCTCTTTAAATCTTTGAATCTAAGAGTAGGCAGTTAAAGCAGAAGTTGAAAGAACATGCAGAAAAACCAGCAATCCAGTGCATGATGAAAACTCACTCTTGACACAATGTCTTGGCTTCTATTCTCAACCTCTTCTGCCTACCTCGTATCTTCTGCTTAGTCAGAGTTTCTGCTTATTCATAACTTCAGCTTATTCTTGGTCCCAACAGCATCACAGCCTGGATGGCTGCCTAATATCCTAAACTGATTTGACCCTGGAACACTTTTCTTAGAAATGGCAAAAAGTGATTGTCAGTATTCTGGGCTTTACACAGAAAAAGCAAGAATGGTTTCTTCTTTCAACTTGGTAAATATCCTCATGACAGCCTGGAATTACTAATGTTGTCACTAATGCGGTGACCACGTTTGGATCAGGATGTGAGCTTTCCTAAGGCAACAGGCTTGACAAGACAATGAAGATCCTTTGCAGGTAAGTCATCGTGCCTGCAATTTTCTTGGATCCTCAAGTTACTTAACATCGCTGAGTTTTGATTCCTGTGGTAATAAAATGAAGGAAGTCACCCACCTTATTTCATTCCACCTTAATGAAATGAAACACATGTAAAATGCTGGAGCACAATCAGGACTCAGTGAATATTCGTTCTCTTTCACCAAATTTTAATATGTCATTTACCATATAAAGTGTTACCCAATCATCTCCTTTTGCTCACATGTTATGGAATGCTATTATTCCACATATGACAAAGAGTTTAAACAAAGAATCAGGATTTTTTTTTTAACTTACAAAATGTTTTGCTGCAGTTTTTCAAATGTTTTATTGGATTTAAAATTCTTTTAAGGGATACACTGATATACAACTAGTTTGATCAGCTACCAATATATTTCGGTACCCCTTTATTTTTGTACTTAAGAGCCAGTTCACTTTTTCTCCATGTTCAATACTTAACTTTGGTAAAATTTTGCCATGTTCATCTTCACCTGTTACTGAAGCATGAGTGCCTCCACCTTGCTTGGTGTAAGCTGCCCTTTTGGTTTTCTTCCTGTGAGTATGTTTGGTTGGACTCTTATGTTTTTTTTCAATTTCACTGCTTACATCCCACAGCTTTATCTTTCCATCATTCCCTCCAGTAAGCAGCAAATAGGATTCTCGCAGAAAGCAGACTTGGGAAACCCCCAAAGAATGGCCCTTAAATCCCAGTTCCTGTTCACACTTGACTCCCATCACCCTAAAGATTCGAACCTTACCATCTTCTGCACCACAACTAAAAACATTGCCACACGATGCCACAGACACAGAGTGGGCTAAGGCAGGGTTTAAAAGCTGACCAGGTGATTGTGGACTTTCCATTTCTTCTGTTTCATCCTCCTGTAAATTTGTAATCCAGAGTGGCCGGGCTTTCCGAAGGTTCCACAGCATCACCTTTAAATAAGTGGAAGTTACACAGTTAGAGTTCTAAATAGTTTGTTTCACGAACATGCTTATTCTGCTTCTAAGAAAATCACCAAAGTAGTCTAAGAATGATTAGCAGGATACATTCCCAGCAACATTAAAAAAAAATTCAGACAGCACCACAACATGCCAGCAGGATGCTACCCTGGTACCAAAACTAGAATGCCAATGGGCAGTAAGGAAGGTATAATTTAAAAACTAGATCCTGAGTAACTCTGGATCAACAAACCCTTTAATGTGTAATCCAAACTCTTACACAGATGCCAATTTCTTCAAGTCATCCTACCCCGACTGCTACAAGTAAAACTGAAAATGAGGAAATTTATTAATTTTAGCCTATGCTTGTTACAAGTAGAAACACCTATCAACTAAATAAACTAAACCCAGGATCAAACCTGGATCTCCCACATTGGGCAGATTCTTTCCTGTGTGCGCCACCAGGGAAGCTCAATGCCTAGCATAGTACCTGTAGAAAAGAGCAGAAATTTTAAGCAAGTCTGTTAATTTGACATCCTGGTATACTTGGCTTTTTACTGTTGTTCTCTACCATGATCTTGGACCTATTAAGTAGATTTAGATAAAATGCAATTTTAAAAATATTTAAAACAAAACAATAAGTTCTGTGGATTGATTTTACTCCAGACTTCAGCAATTGTCTTCCTGGAGCAACCAATTTGAAAAAGAAAATATTCTTCATACTTTCAGAGCGAAGAGACAACTTTATTTTGCCATCTAGTACCGTCCCTGAATTATGGCTCATGATCTAAAAGGGGCACTAGGATAAGCACGACCGTTTAGTCAAAAGCACAGATCTGAACCGAAAATATTACCACTGCTGATTATACCAAGGTTTCGTTTGCTATTCAAAGTAACTTCCTTCAACGCATCCTATTTCAAAAGAAGTGACACTCAGAAGTGAATGCAAGCATATCAAAGTGACCCTGCTCAAAAATTTCTTGTACAAAAACATTTCTTTCCACATAAAAGATTCATTTTCAAGGGGAAAAGAAAGAGGCTCTTCCACTATCTGGATACTTAGGTTTTGGTCCTAGAGACTGTTCAAACTCCAGAAAGAAGAAAACAAACTTGAAACCATTTACTTTCAAATGTGGAAATGAGGGACAAAGAAAACCAGTGTATATGCTACAGAAATTCATGATGGGCTTCAAATTTCCAAATGTCCTTACAAGAAAAAACTGTATTGGAGTGGTGGGTTCACATGTATTTATTTAGTGTTATTATTTATACCTTAAAAATACATCATGAATATTATTTTGTGTCTATTTAATAAAAGATTAAGTAGTCTCAAGTGTCTTAATAAATCACACTTCATTCCTAAGGTCCCTGCTTGAGTAAGCTTTTTCTATTTAAACCTATCTAAATTAAAGGATCTAATTTTTATAATTTCTCTAATAACAAAGATGAGCTTCCCTTGTGGCTCAGATGGTAAAAGTGTCTGCTTGCAATGCGGGAGACCCGGGTTCAATCCCTGGGTGGAGAAGATCCTCTGGAGAAGGAAATGGCACCCCACTCCAGTACTCCTGTCTGGAAAATTCCATGGATGGAGGAGCCTGGTGGGCTATAGTCCATGGAGTTGCAAAGAGTCGGACACGACTGAGCGACTTCACTTTCACTTTCAATAACAAAGATAGGTATGTTGAACTTATCTATTATGTGTGGCAATAATTCAGTTCCTGCCTTGAGATAAAACACCTTGTTCAGAGATAAATAACTCTCATCACTAATCTGATAAAAACTCCCTTCCACTATTACACCTACATTCTTGGACCCCTCCATAGGCTGGCTATTCTTAAAGTTCAGAAAAATACCAGATAACCAGATTTTAAGAAGTAAACTGGAAGAAATTATACTTTCAACTCCAGTTAAAGAAGTAATTTCAGTCAGAAGTAATGACTGTACTATCTTAGTCACTTTTATTATATATTACAACCCAATGCAGCAGTTAATCTATAGTGAATTTTTAGCAATTCTTGACAAATCAAAAAGCAAAAGACTTCTTTTCACAATATATTTATTTCCTAGAGTATTCTCTAACACCTGCCTGGCACTAAACTTTCTCATCTAGAACTGGAGGTAAAATGGTAAATTCTGGATGCCTGCTTCTTGTGTAATCTGTGACTGCTATACATCTACTTGGCTGACTGCCATGTCTAACGCAGTTAATGAACCAGTGATTGAAAACTGGTATAGCTTAAGGATGAATGAATGAGTAGTCAGAGACACTGTACAATCCGCCTACTTAAAACAGATATCTGACTGGTTGTGTAGGTCTTTCTGCCCAACACAGTAAGCAGATTATCTCCACTAGTGTAGAAAAATATAGATTTATTAAAGTTCTGGGCAAGACCTAGGAGTAGAAAAGGAATTTTGATGTCATGGGATCACTGTGCCCTGTAGGTGTAAAATTATTCTCAACCGAGGCACTACAAATTTTTGGTAGGACAATTTTTAATTAGGGGCTGCCTCAGCGCAGCAGGACATCCACTGATTCTTCCTAGTAAAAAGACCAGTAGCTTGGGGTGGGGGTGGCAGTCAGAGTGACAACAACTAAAATTAGTCTCATTTATTTCTAAATTATAAGGAGGTGTGGAGGATAGAGGAGTGGCAAAGATCACTGGCCTGGAAGTGACCAGGAGTCTTACAAGATACTATAAGCAGCTGAAAAAGTAGATTAAATGCCTATAACAGTGTTGGGCACACATATCATCTATTTAAATAAATATCTTTAGTGTCACAGAGAAAAAAATATAGGCTTTGAAGTCAGAGAGATTGAGGTTTGAATTCCAATTCAGTCTGCTGTGGGAAAACTCAATTTGAACTTCAGTTTCCTCATTTCTAAAAAAGAAACAGTATGATCAGGGTGTGATTAGAAAGAAAACTAATATATATGCTGCTGCTGCTGCTAAGTCGCTTCAGTTGTGTCCAACTCTGTGCGACCCCATGGACTGCAGCCCACCAGGCTCCCCCATCCCTGGGATTCTCCAGGCAAGAACACTGGAGTAGGTTGCCATTTCCTTCTCCAATGCATGAAAGTGGAAAGTGAAAGTGAAGTCGCTCAGTGGAAAGTGAAAGTGAAGTCGCTCAGTCGTGTCCAACTCAGCGATCCCATGGACTGCAGCCTACCAGGCTCCTCCATCCATGGGATTTTCCAGGCAACAGTACTGGAGTGGGGTGCCATTGCCTTCTCCCAAACTAATATATACAAAGCAGCGTAAAGTGGTAAGTGACCACCAGAGGGAAGCCATGCCTATTCTCACTCCAGTGATTTAGAGTAAAAACAATAATAGATCCAGGCCCTCTGTTTTTTTTTTAATTATAAACTTTATGGAGAGTGGGTGGGTGATAAACTCTGTATTTAGCATGGTCCTTTGTTTAAACAGATGTTTAGAATCAAATATTCGAATTCTCATGTTTTAGGAATGTCTTAAAGCATAGAGAAAGAGTAAAAGATTAATAATTACTTTGTTAATCTACTAGACTTTGTCAAGTTAGCATTAAACATTCAGTAGACATAAAGTTTACGGTTCCTAAATACATAAGGCATGTCAGTGGATAAAAGAAAATGCCAAGATATATTTAGCCCAATCAATAATTTGATTCTATTAGCAAGTCCCATTTAGAAATTACCCATGTACTCTCTGCAAGACATCACCTGCATATCCAGTCCACATGACACCAGGCTCTGAGGCCTTTGAGGTCGAAAAGCTACAGAGGAACAGATATTGGAATGTCTCTTCAGTGATCTGCTAATTTTCTTATTTTCCAGGTCTAGGATTTTGATTGTTCCAGAGTCATCAGCAGAAGCCAGCAGGTTTTCAGTTTCATTCAATGAAAGACAATTGATTTCTTCTTCATTCACATGAAAATCATCCAAGGGTTCTTTAAGAGACCTGACATCCAGTATGCTAATGGTTTCTCCATGTGAGGCATAGAGTTTGGTGGGGCAGGATGGAGAAAATAAGACGTTGGTAACATCCTCTGCCCCTTGGAAGCACGTGTGTCCTAAAAGAGTCCCATCTTCACCCCAAACCACGAGATCCCCACCTTCTGCTCCAGAAGCCACTAGCCCTTCTTGACTTGCATTCAGGCAGAGAATAGGAGAAGAATGTCCACCAGTCCACTTGACTGCCATAATGACCCAGGTAACTCTGTGAAGAGGGGGGAAAACTATAATCTCACATTTTATATAAGAACTTTGTAAGACACAAATATTTCATTTAAAAAATAAAAGACATCTAAAAATCTCAATCAATAAAAAAAGACATTTGAAGATCAAGCCTACAAAGCCTGGTTAACACAAAACTGTGGCTGGCACATGCCTACATGTGTTTTCCTTGCAATCAGGTACCCGGGTAAGTCTGGTCCTCCAGCCTTTGATGTGAGGCTCACATAGGAATAAACAATAAATACACTTATTTTAAATTAAGAAAAGTCCTTTTTAAGAAAGGACCACACAATCATCAGGTTATATCCTTTGTCTGAATAATGTTTATGGAAAATGGGCCCTGGGCTTTTGGGTTTGAATAGCCCTATTACCTATCAGCTGGGCAAGTTACTGAATCAATGACCCACTTTCCTTCTTGATAAAATGGGGGTAATAATAACATCCATTTCATAAGATCAGAGAAGATTAAATGACACAGTAAATGTCAAGTGCATGTAACAATGCCTGGTATGTAAGGAGAACTCAACAAAAGTATTATCATTGTCACTTTGGTTACTTTTATTAGGCTAGTCAAAGTGGCATCATATATATTACACCAATGGTCCTCAAAGTATGGTTGCCAGCAGCACTAGCATCACCTAGGAACTTATAGAAATATAAATTATTGGACCCCACTCTGCTACTGCTGCTGCTGCTAAGTCACTTCAGTCACATCCGACTCTGTGCGACCCCACAGACGGCCTCCAACCAGGCTCCTCTGTCCCTGGGATTCTCCAGGCAAGAACACTGGAGTGGGTTGCCATTTCCTTCTCCAATGGATGAAAGTGGAAAGTGAAAGTGAAGTCGCTCAGTCGTGTCCGACTCTTAGCGACCTCATGGACTGCAGCCCTCCAGGCTCCTCCGTCCATGGGATTTTCCAGGCAAGAGTACTGGAGTGGGGTGCCATTGCCTTCTCCTCGACCCCACTCTAGGCCCACTGAATCAGAAACTCTGATGTCAGCACCCAACAGTGTGGTTTAACAAGCCTTCCAGGTGATTCTGACGTATGCTAGAATTTGAGAACCTGTTGTTTTAGTCGCTAAGCTGAGTCCAGCTCTTTTTGTCCCCATGGACTGTAGCCCGTCAGGTTCCTCTGTCCATGCGATTTCCCAGGCAAGAATACTGGAGTAGGTTCCTTGTCTAGGGGATCTTTCTGACCCAGGGATCAAACCCATGACTCCTGCATAGCATATGTGTTCTTTACCACTGGGCCACCACGGAAGCCATTGAGAACCTGTACTATACCACTAATCATCAGGGGAACTGGTTAAAAATGCAAACCCCTGGGTCTTCTCATTGGAGACTAATTCAGTACATTATTTAATTTTATTCTCAAAACAACATTTCTGATTGGTATCATTCCATTTTACAGATAATGAGTCTCATAAATTTAAAATAATTTTCCCAAAGTCACCTGTTCAGGATTTGTACTTAGGATCTAAAATAAAACAATCCTAAACTTCTAAATAATGAAGACCTTTTTATAACAATTCTACTTGATAACAGGTTTAACCTGTTAGTATTTGAAAGTACAGAAAATGACCAAAAGCTACTAATAATTCATTACTGCTTCTAAATATACTCACATTTTTAAAAAATCACATTATCACCTACTTGTACTTATATAACAGTAGTGTTTATGTGCATTATTTAGATTCCTGATATGCTAGGCAGCCTGCTTCTTTAAACTGGAATTGCCACATAATGCTACCCCCTACCATAACTATCTCCTGCTGCTGCTGCTGCTAAGTCGCTTCAGATGTGTGTCTTTTGCAACCCCTCCCCAAATGGGCTATAGCCTACTAGGCTCCTCTGTGGATAGGATTCTCCAGGCAAGAATAGGAGATCTTCACAACCCAGGGATAGAACCCATGTCTCTTGTCTCCTGCATTGGCAGGCAGGTTCTTTACCAGTACCGCCACCTGGAAGCCCAATTACCTCTTGGGTAAAGCAAAAAAGGAAACTGGGGCAATTTATACAATTAAATGATCAGACAAAAGGAAGCAAACACATCTATCTGGACAAATTATATTTTTCATTCCACAAGACAAAGGAGAGTTTATCTACTAAGAAACTGCAATAGTTGCTTTAGTATTTTCAGATATAATACCTGAATTCAGTTCAATTGTACAGAGATAAATTTCCAAATACTGTTTTGAAGAATAATTTAATCTACTTAAAGTTTCTACTCCCAACACAAGTTTGTTTCCTCCCACTTTTAGCCACACACACATACAAAATCACTAACTACTAGACTGCCAAAAAAACCCACTGATCTAATAGTAATCAAAGTAACAGAAACACAATCACAAAATCAGATATAGCAATTTTCATATACAAAAAAATATATAAAAAAGACAAAGATACATTTAAAAATTTTTAGCAGAAGCACTCAATTAGTAAACAGAAAAAACTAAATAGAGACTGAAGCAAATACATTTTAAAGGAGAGGTTTGGAGAGGAAATGACTCAGGCAGATAAAGACAGGGAACTCTGGTGATTTGATTTTTGCTGACAAGTACTGACATAGTAGTTAAATAATTTTCTACCATAATCAAACCAGTCAATCCTAAAGGAAATCAACCTTGAATATACGTTGGAAGGACTGATGCTGAAGCCGAAGCTCCAGTATTTTGGCCACCTAATGCGAAGAGCCAACCCATAGGAAAAGACTGTAATGCTGGGAAAGATTGAGGTTAGGAGGAGAAGAGGGCAACAAAGGATGAGATGGCTAGATGGCATCATCTACTCAAAGGACATGAGTTTGAGCAGACTTCGGGAGACAGTGTAGAACAGGGAAGCCTGGCATGCTGCAGTCCATGGGGTCGAAAAAGAGTCGGACACAACTGAGCAACTGCACAACAACAAACCATAACAAGGACTTTTGCCAAATGTTCCAGACAAACCAAGGAAAAAGGACACTCAACACAATTTAAAATGAAAGAGATTAATATTTAGGCTTAGGAACTGTCCTTTGTGATGACTATCGACTCACATGATAGAGACAATATCCTAACTAAAAATATGAATTTTGAATTAATCATTGAAAAGGCTATTTAAGTTACAAATAGTTTAACTATGTAATGAATCTTTAGAGTATTGATCACTTATTCCTAAGTCAGAGTTTTAATTTTTCTACAGTGAATGAACTTTAAAGTCTAGAAGTCTGCCCTCTACAGTTTTAGGATTTTGTATCCATAAAGGTTTTGGATCTCTGTTAGAATATTAGGTTTTTCACTAAGAAAAGGCAGGGTTTCTAGTACTCCTATTTCTCCATCACAGATCTACCCACAGAGGACCTAAGTAAGGCTGACTTGCAGACAAAAGTTTTAGGTTTTCTTCCTAATGTAACTCTTTTCCAGAAAAAGTTAATTCAATTTTAAAGATACATCTAGTTAAACTCTACCCCAAAATGTAAGAAGTTAGGCAATAAATGAATTTTGCTCTTCAAGAGACTACTATAGACAACAATACAGTTCCTGTAAAGTTTTCCATAATGGAAGCAGTAGTAACTCTTGGACTGTTATTCCCAACAAGTCCAAGGTCAGTTCTACCTTAATGTCTACCCACCAGAGTAAAGAACAAATGAAACTTCAGGCAATGGCAACCCACTCCAGTACTCTTGCCTGGAAAATCCCTTGGACAGAGAAGCCTGGTAAATTGCAGTCCATGGAATCGCTAAGAGTTGGACACGACTGAGCGACTTCACTTTCACTTTCAATCTCTACACCACATGGATAGTATTCACTGATTACCCAGCTAGTCAGAAAAATTAAAATAGAGACCTATTACAGGAAATAATAGGAAAAAAGAACTGGGAAAGCCCCAGAAATCCGTACATTCTGAGGCATTTAATTTAATCACCCAGAGTACTGATCAGGGATTCAACCAGCATACCCCGCCACCCAAATCACTTGTTTACTTAATCTACAAAATTGAAGTTATTTGTTATTATTTGAAATGTTCAATCAAAAAGTGTTAATCAGACTGCTGTGGTAGAAGGTAGTGGGAAAAATTAACTACATATAAGTTCAATCAAAACAATCTTTTAGAAATGAGTTGGCAATCTGCTGTTTCTTGTTTTTGTTTTACTGGGACTGGAGAGCTACCTGGAAGTAGCTAAGTGCCACTATCTCCACTCAGGTATCAAGTCAACAAGCTTCTCTTCTCAAAGGTAGATGCCTAAAGGGTCAAGACTAGAGATCTCTTCTAGAAAATTAGAGATACCAAGGGAACATTTCATGCAAAGATGGGCTCGATAAAGGACTGAAATGGTATGGACCTAACAGAAGCAGAAGATATTATGAAGAGGTGGCAAGAATACACAGAAGTGTACAAAAAGATCTTGACGACCAGATAATTACCATGATGTGATCACTGACCTAGAGCCAGACATCCTGGAATGTGAAGTCAAGTGGGCATTAGAAAGCATCACTACGAACAAAGCTAGTGGAGGTGATGGAATTCCAGTTGAACAATTTCAAATCCTGAAAGATGATGCTGTGAAAGTGCTGCACTCAATATGCCAGCAAATTTGGAAAACTCAGCAGTGGCCACAGGACTGGAAAAGGTCAGTTTTCATTCCAATCCCAAAGAAAGGCAATGCCAAAGAATGCTCAAACTACAGCACAATTGCACTCATCTCACATGCTAGTAAAGTAATGCTCAAAATTCTCCAAGCCAGGCTTCAGCAATATGTGAACCGTGAACTTCCTGATGTTCAAGCTGGTTTTAGAAAAGGCAGAGGAACCAGAGATCAAATTGCCAACATCCTCTGGATCATCGGAAAAGCAAGAGAGTTCCAGAAAAACATCTATTTCTGCTTTATTGATTATGCCAAAGCCTTTGACTGTGTGGATCACAATAAACCATGGAAAATTCTGAAAGAGATGGGAATACCAGACCACCTGATCTGCCTCTTGAGAAATCTGTATGCAGGTCAGGAAGCAACAGTTGGAACTGGACATGGAACAACAGACTGGTTCCAAATAGGAAAAGGAGTACGTCAAGGCTGTATATTGTCACCCTGTTTATTTAACTTATATGCAGAGTACATCATGAGAAACGCTGGACTGGAAGAAGCACAAGCTGGAATCAAGATTGCCGGGAGAAATATCAATAACCTCAGATATGCAGATGACACCATCCTTATGGCAGAAAGTGAAGAGGAACTAAAAAGCCTCTTGATGAAAGTGAAAGTGGAGAGTGAAAAAGTTGGCTTAAAGCTCAACATTCAGAAAACAAAGATCATGGCATCTGGTCCCACCACTTCATGGGAAAATAGATGGGGAAACAGTGGAAACAGTGTCAGACTTTATTTTTTTGGGCTCCAAAATCACTGCAGATGGTGACTGCAGCCATGAAATTCAAAGACGCTTACTCCTTGGAAGGAAAGTTATGACCAACCTAGATAGCATATTCAAAAGCAGAGACATTACTTTGCCAAGAAAGGTCCATCTAGTCAGGGCTATGGTTTTTCCTGTGGTCATGTATGGATGTGAGAGTTGGACTGTGAAGAAGGCTGAGCGCCAAAGAATTGATGCTTTTGAACTGTGGTGTTGGAGAAGACTCTCGAGAGTCCCTTGGACTGCAAGGAGATCCAACCAGTCCATTCTGAAGGAGATCAGCCCTGGGATTTCTTTGGAAGGAATGATGCTGAAGCTGAAACTCCAGTACTTTGGCCACCTCATGCGAAGAGTTGATTCATTGGAAAAGACTCTGATACTGGGAGGGATTGGGGGCAGGAGGAGAAGGGGATGATGGAGGATGAGATGGCTGGATGGCATCACTGACTCGATGGATGTGAGTCTGAGTGAACTCCGGGAGTTGGTGATGGACAGGGAAGCCTGGCGTGCTGCGATTCATGGGGTCGCAAAGAGTTGGACACGACTGAGCGACTGAACTGAACTGAAGTGAAAGGGTCAAGCACAGTAATTAGTCATTTCCTATTGTGAATTAGTTTAATTAGATAATAGAGTCCTTTCTTCCAACACCTAATGAGATTATGGAGTGTGGGGAGGAGGAAGGTGGGGTACTTTGAAAACATTTTTATGAAGGGTGGAGTGCTAAGATGGAAGTTCTAAGCAGCCAAAGGGCAGAAAGGTACTGAACATGGGGGGAGGGGACATGGTCCAGAGGGTGATGAGCAGGCAAGAAAGAAAACAGGAGGTAGTGATAAAGAAAAGCTTTTCCTACTTTGAAATCCTACCTGGGCCACTTGGGGGTACTTTGCCATAAAAAGTCACCTCACTGACTGGACTAGATTTATTTCATCAGATCCTTCAAAGGCTCTCCCTCACTTATACCAGGGCAGACAGAATAGAAGCCAATGTCTTTAATAACCAAATGCTCTCTAAAATACTTGCTCCTGTCATATCTCCATGTATCCACTTGTCCTTTTCAAGTGATTGTGCCTTTAAAGCTGTTCATTCTGTCTGTTCTTTGTCATCTTCTTGGATGGACCAACTCTGTCCTTGAAGATGTAAAAGAAATTTCAGTGCCTTTCCAGACAAAACATGGACTGCCTTCCTGGGAATAGTTGAAAGTTGAAAAATGAATAATAAATTCCCTAGCCTGAGGTTTAAATAATATGATAGTCACTATCATTGTAATAAGTATACTGGTCAACTTTTCTTCACACATTTCAGTTTTCCAAAGTGAGTGGTTGAAGGGCTGTGGCACTGACACTAGTAAAAAAGAAAAGAATCTGGGTGACTAAGCTTGGAGGAAAAAATATCTAGGAAGAAGGGACTGGCAAGTAGTAATCAAACACCACTTATCAGAGAGTAGAGATGGTAGGTGCTGTTCTTTTGTTTTGTTTTTTAATTTTATTTTATTTAACTTTACAATATTGTATTGGTTTTGCCATATATCAAAATGAATCTGCCACAGGTATACATGTGTTCCCCATCCTGAACCCTCCTCCCTCCTCCCTTGTTTTACTGGAAAACAAGAAATGGATTATTCACAGCAGGAGAACTTTTGAGAAGATTCCTTACTACTTAAAGGAAAGACAGTGGAATTGACTACTAAGGGAATCTGTGAACCCTATTATTTTAACAATTACTTCGCAGTGTTGCTTTGAGAGTTATATACTCTCTCCCGTAAAGGGCCCCAGTAGATTGCCTGTCTTACATGATGGTTATTATTTTCTCTTACCGAGCATTCTTTAAAGGCTGTCGGAAAACGTTCTGGCCACCTAGGAAAACGTAGTATGACTAAATAATGCTGAAATTCTTTCCCTTTCAAATAGTGTTCTTAATTATAGCCTCCATGTCATTCTCCCTACTAGAATATCTAGTTAGTTAAAAACACACCTCAATTAGCCTACTAACCGGTGGGTTAGTAGGAAAGACTGGGAAAGGCCATATTTTGTCCAAAATAATGTAGCACTTAAAGAGCACTTTAAGGTTACCCAAACATGGGAGGGGGGAGGGAGGTGTTCAAATGTAGAGACCTCTCATGCTACATACAGGCTAGCACACACGTTCTGATAAGCACTGGTACTAAGGGAGAACAAGAGGGCCTGACCAGGAAAACACGACCTCAGCTGCCGAAAGAAAAGGAAGATCTAACTCAAACTGAAGGTGGCGGAGCTAGCACTGGCTAGTAAGGAGAGGGAAGTTTCCTGCGTTAGGTTGGAATGGTCAAGCAGGAACGCAAACGACTCAGGTAAACCTTATAGGAAAAGGGGACCAAAAAAGCCGACGCAAGGTCACTAGATCAACAAGGGGGAAAGGCGGAGGACAGCCTGAAACCCACCCGCGCCAACCTCATACCTGTGCTTCCCGCTTCCCTCCAAGGCGCCTGGCGATGACCTCACCGGCGGGCGCCCAATCCCATCTAGCGTAGGGCGGGAGGCGGCCGCAGCCAAATAGTCACATCCGGGGCCGAGAGGAACCGCGCGAGCTGGGCGTGCGTCCTTGCTTCGTGCCCTCAACCCGTATGGCGGAGCCACGGGCGCGCCGCGGGGAGGCCGTACGAGTCGGGCGGTTCCGGCGACCGCGCTGAGCCGCGGGGGAGGGGCGGGGGACGCCCGTGCAGTCGGTGCGTCTGCCCTCAGTGAGGCGGGGCGCGCGGCGGACGCCCCCGGGCAGGGGCGGGAGTGGTTTGGAGGGGCCGGGCGGTTAGCTGTGAAAGGGGCGGTGAGCGAGCTGCTCCGGTCTCAAGGCGAGGCTTGGCCTCTGGAGCAGAGACGGGGGGAGGCGGCGGCGGCGGCGGCCCTCGGGCCGGCTGGTGAGGCGATGGCGGCGCCGGCCCCGGGGGCTGGGGCAGCTTCGGGCGGCGCTGGCTGTAGCGGCGGCGGCGCGGGCGCCGGCTCGGGCTCTGGGGCCGGCGGCCGGTTGCCCAGCCGGGTGCTGGAGTTGGTGTTCTCCTACCTGGAGCTGTCCGAGCTGCGGAGCTGCGCCCTGGTGTGCAAGCACTGGTACCGCTGCCTGCACGGCGATGAGAACAGCGAGGTGTGGCGGAGCCTGTGCGCCCGCAGCCTGGCAGAGGAGGCTCTGCGCACGGACATCCTCTGCAACCTGCCCAGCTACAAGGCCAAGGTGAGGGAGCCCCGCGCCACGCCGCTGCCCCCTGTCCCGCTTCTCCGCGCAGCTCTCAGTATTTCTCAGCTAAGCTTCTGAGTCAGAAGCGCCTTTCCACCGCTCCAGTCAGTACCTTACCTCGCCTCCCCCGCCATAAAGATCTCTTTGGGTTGAAGTTCTGCTCCTTAACCCACCCCACTTCCGTGATGTACTTTTTAAAGGATCAGATGGTTTTCCATCCTTGGTTTCCATCATGCTACTTTCCACCGTCTATCCCCTTAAAAACAGGCCATTGTTGTAGCTTTCAATACTCTAATCCTATTTTTCTCTCTGTCCTTTATTAGATCATCTCGGCTGCCTTATTGACTTAGTTTCTAAGATTTTTGCTTTCACCTCACGTTTTCCAAGCTCTGATTTATAACTTTTATTTTTGCCCAAGGACCTTGAATTCCCTCCGCTATGTTACAGGCTTAGAAATAAGTGTGGTCCAAGGCATCTGCTAACTTTAAAGATACAGGCTTTGAATAGAACATCGTACCATTGGTGCCACTTAACAGTCATAATATTGCCATGTCCCACTGTTATTGGCTATTGCCTTGCCAACTTTTTCATAGTCCCACCTTGCTGGTGTGTCTCTTATGTTCTGTTTGTCATCCAACATGCTGTTTCCATTTTTGGTGCCTTTTCCCTCCCCGCTGCCAGACTCTTGTGCTTAGTCTTGCTTTCATATACAAATAAAAATGACAAGTAGCAGATCTTAGTAGGACTGAGAGCATTCCTCAAGCAATATAAACAAATGGCTGTAAACTTGAGTTCAGTTTGGATGGATACAGCTATTTAGGATTGCAGTCACCAAGAGTATACATGAGAGAGGATAAAGTCTGATCTAGAATATGGTAAACATAAAAATACATTAACAACTAAAAAAGGGAAAACATGTGAAATAAATGTAAAATGTATTCTTCTGTAATAAAATAGGTTTCAGTTTAATAAGGTTAGAATAAGGATTACTACTTTTAAATATGTCAAATTGTTTATTAAGTGAAATAACATGATAAGTTGCAAGGACAGTTAGTAGATGCTCAAAGGATAATAATTGTAATTCATATAGTAGAGGGCAGAAGATTGCAATTTTGTCTTACTGTGCCTAATAAACATTTAGGTTTCATGAATCTTATTTAGTTTTTATTTTTCCATAAAGTTTATTATTTTTACTTATTTTAAATTAAGACATTTTTGTAGTTGGCCTGTAATAGACATGTTCACATGATTCAAGATTCATGTAATAATATGTAATAAATAATGTATTCATGTGAGTCAGTGTTCAAAAGAAGCAAAGTGATCTAAAAGCAAAATGTCTTCCTTTAGTCCTTATACCCCCTCCATCCAGGTTGGAGGCAGCCTATTTTACCTGTTTTTCTGTATCCTTGCAAAGGGTTATAAATTTTAATACTTTGTATGCCTTTGTACTACTTGCACTGTAGGTATTATAGACTTGTGCATTCAGATGTTGCCGGAGTTTTCTTGAATATCTTGAAGATAAAAGATTAATTCAAAAGGATATACGTAGCCTAGTATGAAAGTCCTCAGTCTAGGAGAAGAGGAAAAAAAAATGTATAGAAATAACTAGTGGTTATTAGTTAGAAACTAGAAGTTTAGTGAAGGAAGTTCACAAGTTGAGTGAACAGCTTTAGAAGGGTTGAGATTGAGATTGTATTTAAGCTGAATTTTAAAGATGGGGAGGATATGAACATTTTACTAAGAGGAAATACTCTGAACAAAAAGCAAGACAGTGGAAAGCAGAGGATTTGAATAGTATATATTTTTATTAAAAAAAAATGAATGTTAGGTACTGTGTTCAGTTTTTCAGATGCAATGCTGAATAAAAACAAATACAAATGCTATGGATGCTTTCCCATATAGCGCTAATCCAGTGAGGGGAAGTGGGTATTTATCAAATAGTCACACAGTTGTAAAATTGCATTTGTGATGAGTCCTATGAAGGTTAGATCCATGGTGCTCTGAATGTCAACAGTGGAGAATTTGACCTAAGTAGCGAGGTCAGGAAAGGCTTTCTCTGAGAAAATAATGCTGAGACCCAGAAAAAAAAAACGATAAATAGGCCAAAGAGAGAGAGAATAGCCTTCTAGGAGGGAATCTGGTGAGTATGAGTGACAGAAAGTAATCAATGTGGCTGGACCACAGAGAGCAAAATTGAGGCAAATTTGATAAAGATGGAAGAGGTGGACTGGAGCCAAACAAAAGGAAGCCATTTTAAATTGTAAGTGAAGGAGAGTTAGGAGTATGGGGCTTGGTGATATGATAGTTTTCCATTTTTAAGAGGTTATTATGACTTAAGAATGGACAACCAATTGGAGGGGAACCTTAGAAATATGTATAGTAGTAAGTATGTAGAACAAGAGATGGTGAGAAATTTAGGAAATAAAAGCTACAGGACTTGGCAGTAGATTTGAAATCAGGGTGAGGAGGGAGGTGCTCAGGATGACTTCTAGGTATCTGGCTTACGTAATATAGGGATTACCTGGGCTAGATTTTGGAGGAATAACAATGAGTTCAGTTTTGGTAGCACAGAATTTACAGTGTTAAGACATCAAGAGTTTTTAGATAGGCATCTGTTACAGTTTGTAGCTTAGAGGGAAGGCTAAAGATATAAAATAGTTTAGTTGGATTGAATTGTAGTGGGAGATATGAGGTAAAGGTAAGCTGAAACTAGAGATATCATGGAGGTCCTTGACATAAGGCTTCAGTCTGTAGTTTAGGCTTTGTTTTACAGCTGGAAACCACAGAAATTTGAACAAAGAAATGACAAAGTAAGACCTGTGCTTTAGAAAAACTAGTAGTCCATAAGATGAATTCAAGAAGGCAGGGGTTGGTTGCTGTACCAGAGGTATTCAAGATCAGAATAAGTGTATGGAGCAGAGAAGAGGATAACTGGGAGAGAAATTGCAAGAAAACAAGTCCACATAGATGGACAACTGACTGGGTGAGGTGGGATGAAGATCAAGGAAGAGTCAAATATGATTTCCAGGAGCGATGTTAACTGAGAAAAGGATAAGAACAGGCTTGGGCCAGTGTAAAACTGGAAAGCATTTGGAGTTGTCAGTCTAATTAGGATTTGACTTATTTTTAGAAGTTTGTATTTTACATATTACCAAGTAACATTAGTTATTCCAGTCATACTTGACATCTAATTGTAATTGCTATAATGCAAAATCCATATTGTGTATGAGACTGTATAACAAGAGCTATAGACTTTTTATTTGTGTATTTTCCATTTTATATGATTTTTCACATTATCTCTAAAAGATAAGGACACTTAATCCCAATACCGTTATTACATCTGTAGTATATAAATAAATAACCCCTTAATATGGGAAGTGCGGCATTCAAATTCCAGTTTTCTCATAAAATTGTCAAATGTTGTGTCTTTAATTTTCAGTTTATGTAAGCAAGATCTGTGTAAGGTTCTCATGACAGTTGATATGTCACTTAAGGCTAATTTAGTCTGCAGATACACCTTCCATCTCTCCCACCTCTCACCCCTGCAGTTTATTTCTTGAAGAAACCCAGGTGTTTACCTTGTAGAGAGTAATCCTCAGTCTGGATTTTGCTGATTTCATTCCTGTGGTTTTGCTTAACATGTTCTCTGTCCTCTGTATTTCCTATAAAAGTTTGATAAATTTAGGTTAGATTAGATATGTTTGGCTAGAATCAAATGGTTGGGATGTATATAGCACTTTCAGGTTGTTATAGTAAGACTAGGTACAGAAAAAAATTAGGTATACTTCAGGTTTCCATCCCCCTTATGAAAACATGGGACGCCTGAACCAAAGAGGGTTTTTGTTTTTGTTTTAATCTGCGACCTGATGGCGTACAACAGTTAAACAGTGAAGTGCTCACTGACGGCAGAGCACGGATGGCACACTGGATGAGGGCACTGGGTGCCTGACTTACCTGTGAGACGCTTATGCTAACTACACGTTGACTTTTATGCCTGTGTCCTAATTCCTGAGTTTAACTAGGTAAAGGTCTTAAGGTCTTTCCTATGATGAAATTCTGATTCTGGAATTGATTTCTCAGGTTAACTAAAGCAATAGGTCCTAGCCTTCAACTGCTTCTGCACAGTTTGAGTAAAGAAGGGATTTCTGAAAAACATACAGACCAAAAAGCTCTAAGTTATTAAAACATGAGAGTGAGTGAGTGAAGTTGCTCAGTCGTGTCTAACTCTTTGCAACCCCATGGACTATAGCCTACCAGGCTCCTCCATCCATGGGATTCTCCAGGCAAGAGTACTGGAGTGGGCTGCCATTTCCTTCTCCAGAGGATCTTTACCGTCTGAGGCACCAGGGAAGTCCAAAACATGAGAAATGATATAGTAGTAACAGTTTTCTTACTGTCTTTATTTTGGAAGCTTCAAAGACTAGTAATTACCAAAAGTCAACTAACCTGTTAATGGTAGCTGCTGTTAATGACTATCTCTTTATAAATTTTAGTGGTTGAATTTAGATGCTATCTAGGGGATTATTTGATTTGGTAAAATGAGAGTGGTGATGTCTTAGTGCATGAGTAATACCTAGCAAGGAGGCAGAGGATCTAAGATAGTTTGTGGTTATTAAAATTTCTCATAGCTAATGTGACTGAGTTCCCTGTTTTACTTAAAATACTGTTCTTTTTAATGACAGCATTGCCTACATGAAAACTGTACATATTTGAACTTTTTAATGTAAAAATATGAACTATAAGCCAGAGTAGAGGAAACAACCTCCCTGTACCCATCACCAAGCTTTACCAATGATTAACTCGTGGGCAGTCTAGTTTCATGTTTACCCTGTCCAATCTCCCACTCCACTCTTGGGTATTTCAAAGCAATTCCCAAATATCATTATGTCATCGCAAAACATCTCAGTATTCCCTCTAAAATATAAGGATTTCTGTGTATATCTTTTGATGTCTTAAGAAGTATATTTGGAGAAATTATACAGCGATTTAGAATTTTGATCAATAATGAAACAGTTGGCAGTTTTATCTTTAATGTTGTGTAATTTATTATGTTAGTGTCTCATCCCCAAAATGAGCCATTTTTGAGACGTAGTTATTGTATTACTTAAAATATATAATTTTATTGTTTAAAAACATGTACCCTAAAGTTTGGGTACTTTTTAATGTTTAAGAAAAATAAAATTCTCTTTCTCTGGTCTTTCATCTTTTCAGATACGTGCTTTCCAGCATGCTTTCAGCACTAATGACTGCTCCAGGAATGTCTACATTAAGAAGAACGGCTTCACTTTACATCGAAACCCCATCGCTCAGAGCACTGATGGTGCAAGGACCAAGATCGGTTTCAGTGAGGGCCGCCATGCGTGGGAAGTGTGGTGGGAGGGCCCTCTGGGCACTGTGGCAGTGATTGGAATTGCTACAAAACGAGCCCCCATGCAGTGCCAAGGCTATGTGGCATTGCTGGGCAGTGACGACCAGAGCTGGGGCTGGAATCTAGTGGACAATAACCTACTACATAATGGAGAAGTCAATGGCAGTTTTCCGCAATGCAACAATGCACCAAAATATCAGGTGAGAAACCGAGAATTTTCTGAAAAGTGAGCCTTTGTTAAATCATGCCTTAATTTGTTTTAAATTTACAAAGTTTTATATAGCAGCATTATTTGTCTTTTTGGTAATTTTTAAATAGTGTAACTGGCCTTTTTTGGCTACTCTGATTATCTTTTAGTATCTTAATAATTTTTTCCTTATACATATTCACCCTGAGCAATCTGTCTTTACTTTAAATCAGGTTGGCAAACTTTTTCTGTACAGGGTCAGATAGTAAATATTCAGACTTTGTGGTCCATACTGTCTCTCATAACTGTTTAACTCTGTTGTTTATTATTCTAGTAAAACCTTATTTATACACTGCAAGCCAGATTTGGCCCAGGAGCCATAGTTTGCCAGCTTGTACTCTGGACTGTAATCTTTCTTACAACACGGCACATCTAAATTACTTTTTCTAGATACCTCACCCCCACAATTGCACCTTTGTGCATGTATGTACATACTTCTTCTCTGCTACTTACTGACGTGTGGATTGTATTCAAAGCCTGTGGGGGTGTCAATGATTTCTATAAAGATAGGCAAGTTCAGGCAAACTACTACATTTTTAATTTTTGTTTTTGGCCCACCACATGGCATGTAGGATCTTAGTTCCCCGACCAGGGATCAAACCTCTGCTCCCTGCAGCGGAAGCACAGAACCTTAACCACTGGACCAAACTACTACATTTTAAAATTCTTTTCATCTTAACCTTCACCCATATTCATTTTATTCTAGGATCAAAATTATAGTTCCTATTTGTAAAAGCTATATGATCACCATAGATTCAGCAGAATCTAGAAAATAATAATCTGATAAGTTGGAAATTTTAAAGAATTATAGATGGCACATTTTAGAGGGACATGTGGTTTGAAAGCTCTAGCCTTAGTATTGACCTCAAGTCAAGCATAATAAAGTAGAAGAACTAAAAATATATCCCATTTCCAGAGGTATAAAAGTATGGAAGATTTTCTTTCATAGAATCCTTTCCTTACTGTTCTTTCAGGCTCTACAGATACATTAAGGAGAGGGATGTCTGGACTTAATAATCACTGAAGATAAAGTTCTGTCACTAGCCGTGATTTTGAAGTGAAAATCCTTTATTCTTTGTTTTTCAAAGAACATACTCTATATGATTTCAGTCCTTTTAAATTTATTGAGACATGTTTTATTCCCAGCATATGGTTTATCCTGATGAATGTCCGTGTGTACTTGAATATATACTGTTGCTGGATGGAATAATCTATTAAAGACAATTAGGTCAAATTGGTTAACAATATTTATGTCTTCTGCTTTCTGTATTTTTCTTCTACCTGTTCTGTCGTTTACTAAGGACTATTAAAATCTCCAACTATAATTGTTGATTTATCTATACTTTCAGTTTTGTGAGTTTTTGCTTTATGTGTTTTGAAATTGTTATTAGGTGCATATTTATAATTGTTAATCTTTTTTTAGAAAAAGTTTATTTCTGTGCTGGGTCTTCATTGCTGCACAGACTTTTCTCTAGTTTCAGTGAGCAGGAGCTTCTCTCTAGTTGAGGTGTGTGGGCTCCTCATTGCCGTGGCTTCTCTTGTGCAGCACAGGCTCTAGGGTGCGTGGACTTCAGTAGTTGGGGCACGTGGGCTAGGCAGTTGCAGCCCCTGGGCTCCAGAGTACAGGCTCAATAGTTGTGGTGCACAGACCTCGTTGCTCGGCAGCATGTGGGATCTTCCAGGATCAGAGATTGATTGAACCCATGTCTCCCGTACTGGCAGGCAGATTCTTTACACTGAGCCACCAAAGAAACCCGAAATGACCTTCTTTGACTCGAGTAATATTCCTTGTCTTTATGTCTATTTTGTCTTATGTCAGTACAGCCAGTCCAAGTTTCTTAGGTTTACTATTGCAGAGTACCTCCTTCCCCTCATCCTTTTACATTTATTCTGTCTTTATATTTAAAATGAGTCCCCCAGACTGCTTATAATTATATATCTAACCCAATCTTTTGATTTAAGTAGTTAGTCCATTTATATTTAATGTAATTGTTGGACTGCTTGATATTCTCCTTGTCTCTGTGCCTCTGGAGCTATGTCCCTTTTTCTCTCTGTTTTTTGGATTTATTAATTTCTGTTGTTCTGACTTTAAATTCATAGTTGTTTTTTTTTTCCTTCTTGTCATTTAAACTCTATGGTCATTTCAACGCTATTGAGTCAGGCTGGTGAATTTTGGTTATTGTGCCCCTGAGCTCTAAAATTTTCATTTGGTTCATTTTTATGCTTTCCATTTCTCTACTGAGATCTCTGTTCATTTGTTAATACTGTGTTTTTCTTTAGTTCTTATTTTTAATATATGTATATATTTTATAATAACTACTTGGAAGTCTTTTCCAAATTCAACATCTAGGGCCCACTTGGACTCTTTCTACTGACTCCTTTTTTCTCCACGTGTATAAGTTGTACTGTCCTGCTTCTTTTCATATCCATTCATTTTTTAATTGAAAACTGGACCTGGTAAACAATACAATAACTCTGAAATGTTTTGTTCCTTTAGAAACTGCTTTGTTCTGAAAACTCTAGGTTTTCTTCTTCTAGTAGGCAGTTAACTTGCCTGGACTGAAACTGTATATAGCAGTTAATGTCTTTGTTGAGTTTTTTTGGCTTCTGCTGCTGCTAAGTCGCTTCAGTCGTGTCCGACTCTGTGCGACCCCATAGACGGCAGCCCACCAGGCTCCTCTGTCCCTGGGATTCTCCAGGCAAGAACACTGGAGTGGGTTGCCATTTTTTGGCTTCTAGCTGCTGCTTTTTCTGCCTGGTTCCCTGGGGGTTTTCCCTGTGTTTGTGTAATGCAGTCCTCACACAAGGATTTGGGCAGTTTATTTTGGGGCTCACCCTCTTTGTGGTTTTATTGCTTCTGGAGTTCTAAGTTTCTAATTGCGCTGCTATCTCTAAATTTTGTCCTCTGCACCTAAGACTTGGCCTTTCTACTCCTTGTGCTGTGTGCTTGCTATATGCTCAAAGGTAAAGCAGACTTGAAAATTTCATCGGGAGTGGTTCTGTTTTCTTATTTCATCTTCTGTAAAATAGGGATAACTCCTAGGAGTGATGTGAGAATTAAATGAGATAATATAAAATGACTCAACAAATACTCATCAGAATATTAGCTTTTTGTTTCTAATTTTTGTTGTTGTTTGTGCTTTGTTTGTAAAGTAGTGATGTTGGTAATTTGGAAGTTCTTAGGTCCGTAAAATGGGATTAATTTATGAGTTGGGCAGAGAGAGAGAAAAAGATATTGGTAGTTGTTTGTGATAGGAAATACAATGAAGGAAGGTAATGATAGCAGCTGAGGGATATCATAACTGGAAAGTGTTCAATTATGATTTTTGATTGAAAAATGTTAGGACTTTCTGCCTCCAAGTATATAGATACAACAACCTCTAATATATGCAAATTATAAGGATAAAACATGCTGCTACTTTGCTTACTTTTCCATTTGTGAAAAGAACTGGATAATTGTGCTTCTATTTAGTTTAACAACCAGTGCTGCTCTTTTTTTTTTTTTAACAAACAGGTCTTTCAGAGTAGTGGACCGCAGAGTGATTGTTTAATAAGTGTATTTTGTGTCTTTAGAACCTATAGCCAGATTTGATGATTCATATTTATATAATTTCCATATTGTATGTAGAACTGCTTTGTATAATTTAATGGCTAAATGTTTTATTATAGTATTTTTTTTATTTTGGTGAAATATACACAACAGTCTTTATTATTAACTTTTTGTAAGTGTATAATTCAATGGCATTAAATACATTCACAGTGTTGTGCACCCATCCCCACTGTGTATACCCAACATATATCCAAAACTTTTTCATCATCCCCAGCATAAACTCTGTGCCCACTGAACAATAACTCTACATTTCTTCCTCCCCCAGCCTCTGGTAACCTCTATTCAATTTTCTGTCTATGTGAATTTGAATATTCCAGGTGCTTGGTATAAGTGGAATAGTATAATACTTGTATTTTTGTGTCTAGCTTATTTCTCTTAGCATAATGTTTTCAAAGTCCACTCATGTTGTAGCATATACTAAAATTTCTTTTTAAGGTTGGATAACATTCCATTGTATGCATTTACTGTAGTAATTTGAGAAAATTTAGAGTGCCTTTTTTGGTAAAATGTGCCAAGTTATAGGTTTTAGTGGTAACCTTCTTTAAAAAGCCCTTAAAAAAATCTTGGGACTGTTCAGAAAGAATATTAAAATTTTAAGTATTAAATATTGATCCCACACAAGTCTTAAGTTTAAAAAAAGACCATCAAAACATTTGTGATGAAATTGATGTGTGTTCTTTTTCTTGATGTTTCTCCCTGACCAAATAACTTTGTTGGTTTTTCTAGATAACTTTTGAGATGTATATTCTTAATAATATTTTCAACTTGATTTCCTCTAGATATGCCTTTAATGGGTTTCTTCTAACCTTCTTTTGATGTCTGTTTGCAGATAGGAGAAAGAATTCGAGTCATCTTGGACATGGAAGATAAGACTCTAGCTTTTGAACGTGGATATGAATTCCTGGGGGTTGCCTTTAGAGGACTTCCAAAGGTCTGCTTATATCCAGCAGTTTCTGCTGTATATGGCAACACAGAAGTGACTTTGGTTTACCTTGGAAAACCTTTGGATGGATGACAGTGGCTTTCTTGGGATGAAAGACAGAGTGGAGGAGATATCTGCTTGTGGGAAGTAGAATCATGAAGTGACAGTGTCATACATGCATGCCCAAGAAACATCCTGAAAAACACATGATATTGTTAACTGGAGAAGCAACTCTACAGCAGAGATGATCTTAGTGTTTCCTCTTTCTACTGGGCCAGAAAAATCCTCAGGGTTGCAGTTGGTTGAGTGGGCAGTTGACATATGCATGTTTCAACAGATTTTGTCTCTAAGTTAACAATGTGTTATTTCCAACTTTTAAGGTGAGATCATAGAGATGGTGTCAAAGGGATAAGATAAGGAACTAGCAAGAGTTTTTAAGTAGTGTGTTTGTGAAGAAAGATTGATCCTGTTTTACAACTGCCTGTTTTTTCTCCAGACCCTTTTTTCCAACCAGCTTGACTATTGGAAAAGTATGAAACTGGTTGGGTTTTATTTAATATTTTTAATATATTGAGAAGCATGGTCTGCCTGGACTGCACTTCTCTAACAGTGAGATATAAAATTGTGCAGCTATTTTAAAAGTTGTATATACAGTATGTGTGTTAAAAAAAAAAAAAAACTTAAAAAAAAACAGGGCAAAGGAGTTGCTTTGTTCTAGTTCAGTTTCTTAAAAACCACTACATGGTACAAAATTAGAAAAACATTAGGGACAGTTTGGTAACTACAAAGAAGAGGATTTTAAGAGAAGATGTGTTGTATTGGCTCGTTTTGTATTATATTTGGCTTACAGTTTCCATGACTGTTACAGTCTGATTTATTTTTTTAACCATCAAAATTATTGTAAAGGTCCCTCGTCTCCAGGCTAAGATTGAGGAAAGGCAAATCTATTTCTAATCATACATATATCAGTAATAATAATAATGTGCATCTTATAGTATCTGGTTTTATTTTTTTGACCTTCTGAGAAAATGTCTTGTAAAAGAATAAAGAACGTTGCCATTTGTTCTTATAGGCCTCAAATATGAAAATTGTTAGTCACAGACCTTAAGAAAATAATTGATCAATGATCCTTTATTTTGTAACTTTATAATGCTGTAGATATTATAATCTTTTTAAGTTCATATTGTTTACATCAGGCAACAGTCTAAGCCTCAAACTTGTCATTGGGGTTGTCAAGAAAATGTTTACTCACCCACCTGAAACAGTGCCAGCCTGAACCCAGCTTAAGAATGTTCTTAATCTCATTATAGATAATTGCCCCCATGGGACTTGAAATAAAAGACCTTATGCTGGAAACTTTAGGTTGGCAACATTTTGAAGGTTTCATTGTAGTAGAAGAGTTTAACATTAATTCCTATTCAGAATTTTTGACTAATCTGATTTCACTAATACTTTTTCAAATTAATAATTCAACATACATGAACTGAAATTTTCTTTTGTTAGAAAAGAAACAAATATCTTTCTGTATGAAAGTATAAATTGTATGGTTTCAGATACATCTTTGTGATAAGAATTGACTAAGGCAAGTGGAATCTTTGTACTTTTTAGGTTTTGCTATATGCATATTTTGTTTTGCATCTAATAAAATTAGGGACAGCAAGCAGTTGGCTGGGGTCTTGGGTTGCTCCTTGAGAGTTAATATTATTAGTACTCCCACGAAGCAAGGGATTTCAGTCATGAGCAAAGATTTCATTTTTGCCACCTAAAAAGTGTACACAAGTATTTATTGTATATTTGGTATGTTGCTTAAAGGTGAAATCTGTAAAAGGTCCTTTTTGATACCCACATCAAGGAAGAAACTTCCTAGAAACCATATTTAATACTACAGAGTGAAATTATATGTTAAATGTATTAGAGAATATAGCTGCTACAGAAATGCATTTTTTTCTTGGTGTGGAACAACTCAGTTTGGCAAAGTTTAAAATTTAACTAAAGAAGAGACCTAATTCAGGATAAATATTGAACTAATTAGAAAACTAGATTGGGATATGATCAATTCCAAGAGCTTTTGCTCAGAGCTTTTTTTATATCTTACGTTTTGTCTTATTAGTGAACATTCATTTGTAACAAAGTTTTGAAGGTGCTGAGTGAAAAACAGAAACACATGGTTATTGCATATTGAACCTAGAATCAAATAATTGCCTAAATATTTAACAAAAAGCCATTCTTCTCTCAGAGATTTAAATTCTTTAATATCTGATTTGCAAATTTTATAAAATGGAGGTTCTTATTTAGCATGAGCGTTAGGGGAGTAAGGAGCTTTCCTTTATAACCGGGTAAATTGTTACTGGATACCAATAGTAGTTGTATAGAATACGAAGACAAACTGTTACAGTGTTTGAGGAAATGGAGTCTCTTTTTCACTGCTACTGAGAGAGCACTTAAGTAGAAGACAGTTATGTCTGAATATTAAATATAAATAATCTAAACCAGTGGTTCTCAACCTTAGCTATACTTTGGAGTCATATGCATTTTGGAAAATATTGATATTTGGGTGCCATACCCTAAGATTCTCTTGTTGGTCTGGGGTATGACATGACCATAAGGATTTTAAAAAACTTCCTAGATGATTTCAGTATGTTGTCAAGGCTGGGAACCACTGATCAAAATACAACTTAAGTTTTCTCATCTGCAAAAAAATCCTTGCTCCCTCCCTTCACTACCTCACAAGGATATTGAGGGTAAAGAAGAAAATAATGGGAAAGTGCTTGTGCTGTGGATAAAAAGTGCTATTGAAAGGCAAAGTTGTATTTGTTGTATTTCAACTGAAACTGTGATCAGGAAGAAATGTGTAATTGGATCTGCTCTGTTGACTTGGGAAACTAGGAGCACTCTCTTTGGTTCTTAACTTTAGTGAAGCATGCGATGGGTAAGAAAACATTACTCTTATTCATACTATGGTCTTCTGTCATACTTGAGATAGACTGGTTTAATTATCTGGTTTCACACAGGAAAGAAGAAATATTAAGGTTTAAAGTCTGTAATGGTCAATGGTTCACAATTCATTAAAACTTTTCATACAAAGAGTTCTGTGGTTAATATATATCATTTCTTAGTTGCCATTATTTTTTCATTATCTGACTTTTGAATGTTAAACCACTGATTTCATCTCCTTCATTCTTATTCCTGTAATTTTGGATATACATTTGACAAGGCATGTAAAGCAAGTAGGTATTGCTCAGTTGAATACTTAAAAATCGTGGTTCTATGATTAGGCATCTTCTGCCTTTTAGATATGATTTGATCAGAGAGAGTTTTGAAAATAATAGGGCCCTAACCCACATAGTAGGTATTATAATTAACTTTTTATTTATGTCCTCAAACTGCTGTTTATATAGACTGTAATATTTATATTTTTGATCGCTTTAAAAAATGAACAGTTTGATAGAAACTTGAGTTTTAAAGATCAGTATTGAGATTACTTTCTAGAAATCAAGATCACCACCGTCAGAACCACTATAAAGCCTTCTGAGAAGGAACAGCCCATACCCAACCCAAATGTTATTCTAATAAAGCATTCCTCAGTTTCTCTAGCTGAATGTAATCTCTTCTTCCTTAAAGTTTCCTAGTCTTTGTATTTATCTATACTTAACTCATGCTGTATTACTTTATAACTTGTATAAATTTATTTATATTTATTATTTGTTCATGTCTTATCTTCCTTAAACACATTAAGAAGGAATCTCTGATGTATTCATCTGTATACCCATGTCATCAAACCCAGTAGGCAGGGAATTGCATATTGCATATATGCTATAGGAAGAAAACACCTTCTCTGAATTTATAGGCTATAATAACAAAAGATAGATGAGAAAAATTTTTGTATCCTGTCCAAATTTTTGTATCCTGTCCAAATCTGAGGCTTGTAAGGAAAAAATAGTGACTGTGAATGCATTTTAGCCATTCCCCTTTATTCTTGAATATCGCTGAACTCTGCTATTTAGTTCTTGGTGTAGATTTCTTATTTGTTAAAATTAGAATTCTGTATATTAATTTTTTGAAATTCTTTTTTGCTTTAGTTTCTTAATAAAAGTTTAAACAAACATTAACTATTTGTGATTGCTTACATTTAAAACAAGGAATTTTTTTATACTTTGGTCAGAAAGAAAAGCAGGATACCTTCATAGCCAAATGTGTTGATGGAATTTACCTATAAATTCCATGGCTTTTAACAATGGAATCCGATTCACTAGGATCCTGTTTTGTTGTCACCTCCACCCCCAGCTAACAGTTGTTTGATAATGCAGTTGTTCGCCAAGAGTTATAAGAAGTACAAGAAGCAGGAATGGCTGAACAAATGGCTCCTGTGATCCAAAAGCTTATAAGAATCAGTTGATCATGTTGCTAAAAGTTGCCTGATGTATTATTAATAATATGTTACAATTAAAGAGTTTTAATTTTCTAAAGGAAAATTAAGTAGGTGCAGAATTTCTGTATTTATCTTTTTGTTTAGTGGGAAGAGATACCAGGAACAGCTTAACCAGTCTGTTGTCTTAATTTCTTTTATGAATCTTCCCCCCAAGCCATTTGCTTTTTATTTAATATATTCATTAAAAAATTGTTGAGAGCAACATGTTCTCTGCTTTTCAGAATATGGTTTGTTAAAAGAACTAGCCCCTCAAGATTTAAGATTGTCATTATTCAGCTTGTGTGTATAGGATTTTACTATGAATGAGTGACTCAAGAAGCAAGAATCATTTAGGGAGTTTTTCTTAGGTCACTCTGTTGACAGTCCTTAATTTCTGTTTCTTTTAAAAGAAGAAAACATAAGAGAAAGATAGGGAAGTCAAGTCCTGTCTGTTCTGTGGTAGACACCTAGTAAGCTGTATTGTCTTTCTGCTCCTTTTCTTTATAAATGAAATGGAGGATAAAATTGAGTAATAGGAATAGTAGTGAGGTCCTATCTCCCTTGAGAAAGGCTCCTGAAATAATTTTATTAAAATGCTAATATCCAATTAGATTAATTAGAAACGAAATAGAAGTAAGCCAGATATCTTTAATGTAGCTAATGTTATTCATGTTTTCCAACCAATGTTCAAAAGGTCTGTTACTCATCTGCGCCCTTTGTTGGTTACCTTTACTTTTGAAAGAAAGGATACTTAGGGTTGGAATGAGGGAGGTCAGTCACTCCTCTCCCCCTTTGGCAGTCCAGAGAATGATATATATAGTTCACAACCAAATTGTCCAGAGCTCTACCAACCCCACTAGACTTCACAACAGAGTGGACAGAGTGGACAGAGTGAGGGGAGTGTATACCTAGTGTATATTGAAAGGACAACCAACTATGCTTTTAAGTAGTGACTCTACCTGTGGCATTGGAGAAGACTCTTGAGAGTCCCTTGAACTGCGAGGAGATCCAACCAGTCCATCCTAAAGGAGATCAGTCCTGGGTGTTCATTGGAAGGACTGATGTTGAAGCTGAAACTCCAATACTTTGGCCACCTGATGCAAAGAGCTGACTCATTAGAAAAGACGCTGATGCTGGGAAAGATTGGGGGCAGGAGGAGAAGGGGACTATGGAGGATGAGATGATTGGATGGCATCACCGACTCAATGGACATGAGTTTGGGTAAACGGCAGGAGGTGGTGATGGACAGGGAGGCCTGGCGTGCTGCGGTTCATGGGGTCACAAAGAGTCGGACATGACTGAGCAACTGAACTGAACTGAACTACCAAGTAAAGGCTGGTATGGTTTTTTGGTTTTAACTCATGGCTTATATCTCTGTGTAACAATTGCTGGACTTGAGATTTTACAAGTGCCTCTTTTAAAATGTTTTGAGGAGCTCAGTATGCTTTATCATCTTGGTTTTAAGTCCAGAACGTTGAAATAATAGTTCAGGAGTCACGAGCTCTGAGTCCTGGCAATCCTGCTTGCTGTGACATGATTCCGGAGCAGCTTTCTTTCCTTTAGGGCTGTTTCCTTATGTACTTCAGTGATGAGGTTGACCTAGCTCAATGGTTCTCACTTTGGGATGTTCACTAGAATCACCTGTTGTCGTTTAGTCGCTAAATTGTGTCCGACTCTTTTGCAACCCCATGAACTGTAACCCACCAGGCTCCTCTGTACATGGGATTTCCTAGGCACCTGGGAAGCTTTTAATGTTTTGAACAGCTTTATTGAGATATAATTAATATACAGTAAGCTACATTTATTTCAAGTACGCACTTTGACAGAGGTATATACCCATCACCATCAAGATAATATATACCTGGGAAACTTCTAAATGATAAGATGCCCAAGTAAGTTAGATGGACAGGGGATGCACTCAGGTATCAATATCACTAGATTTTTTTGTTATTGTTGTTCAGTCGTTCAGTCTTGTCTGACTTTGCGACCCCACGGACTGCAGCACGCTAGGCTTCCCTGTCCTTCACCATCTCCCGGAGCTTGCTCAAACTCACGTCCATTGAGTCAGTGATGCCATCCAACCATCTCATCCTCTGTTATCCCCCCACCCTTTTTTTTAGTTCCTAGGTAATACGCCCGGGACTAGAAATCACCACTCAGGACTGTTTTTTCTTTAGTTTTGGTTGCGCTGGGTCTTTGTTGTTGCCCGTGGGCCTTCTCTAGCTGCAGTGAGCAGAAGCTCCCCTTCCTGGTGCACGGACCTCTCATTGCAGTGGCTTCTCTGGGTGTGGTGCGCAGGCTTCAGTAGTTGTACCTCACAGGCTCAGTAGTTGTGTCTCATGGGCTCTAGATCACGCAGGTTCAGTAGTTGAGCACAGGCTTAGTTGCTCCATGACATGTGGAATTTTCCCAGACCAGGGATTGAACCCGTGTCCCCTGCATTGTCAGGTGGATTCTTATCTGTACCACCAAGGAAGTCCACAACTGACTTTTGAAGAGACTGAGAGTGGTGGCAAAATCTCTTTTATGACCAGGAAAAGATATATAATTTATATAAGATATACTTTTATGTTTATATAATTTGTGTAGTATGCATGTGTGCATGCTGTCATTTCAGTCATGTCCGACTTGTGATCCCATGGACTGTATAGCCCAGCAGGCTTCTCTGTCTATGGGATTATCAGGCAAGAATACTGGAGTGGGTTGCCATGCCCTCCGGGGATCTTCCCAACTCAGGGATCTAACTCGTGTCTTCTGTTTTGCAGGCATATTCTTTACCACTGAGCCACTGGAGAAGCCCTTATGTTGTATGCATTTATAAAACTCTAGCCCTATACTGAGAACAAGTCAGTGGCAGACCCTGAGCTACAGCTATGGCCATCTAAAATATCTTCTGTTGATCCTTCTGTCATCTTTAGTGAGTCAAGTTTAGGCAGTCATTTAAGAGGTCAGTGTCCTTAGTAGGATTCTTTCAGGGACAGTGGATTTGGTGTCCTTCCTGAATCAGAGTGATCATGAAATTTGACTGCTAAACCAAAGCTGAGAGAGAAGCTGCACCTGTGGTTTGTCACATATTAGAGTCAAACTTTTTACCTCTGAAAAAAGGGAGATATAATCATTGAAAATTGCCACAGGAGAGAAATGATAAAACCTGGTGCTATGGGTTGCATTGTGTCCCACTCCACCCCCCACATTCGTATGTCAAAGTCCAGGTGCCTCAGAATGTAGCCTTATTTGGAAATAGGGTTATTGCAGGTGTAATTAGTTAAGATTATACTGGAATAGAGTGGGCCTCTAAACCATTGTGATTGTTGCCTAAAAGGGTATATCTGGACACAGACATGCATAGAGGGAGAATACCACATGAAGAGAAAGGCAAAGATTAGGTGATTCAGCAGAAGTCACAGGATGTCAAAGATTGCCAGCAAAACTACCAGATGCTAGGAGAGAGGAGGCATGGAACAGATTCCTCCCTCCCAACTCTTAGAAGGAACCAGCTCCGCCCACACTTTGATCTTGGACTTCTGGCCTCCAGAACAGAGAGAAGATAAATTTCTAAGTCACCCAGTGTGTGGTATTTTGCTATGGCAGACCTAGGAAACTAATATACTTGGTAAGTTTTTGCTCTACCAATTTTCTTATTTCTCTTTGGGAGCAACTTTGATGCTGTATTCTTTTGTTCACGGGATCAAGGGATAAGGCCAGGAACTATTTTCGAGGGTGTTATAGATTCATTGGAAGGTCTTTTGTCAGGTTTCATTGGTAACTCAGTGTTTGTAAAGTACATAGCATAGTGGTTCAGTTCAGTTCAGTCGCTCAGTCATGTCTGACTCTTTGCAACCCCATGAATTGCAGCACGCCAGGCCTCCCTGTCCATAATTCTGGAGTCTTGACTCAACCCCAGTTCTACCATTTACTAGCTCAAATGTCTTTGGAGGAGACATTTGATTTCCCTATGCCCCAGCTCTCTTCCCTGTAAAAGGAGGGTGCTAACTCCTATAAAGCAGTGGTCCCCAACATCTTTGGCACCAGGGACTGGTTTCGTGGAAGACAATTTTTCCACGGACCAGGAAGTGGGAAATGGTTTCGAGGTGATTCAAGCACATTACATTTATTGTCTACTTTATTACTATTATTATTAAACCAGTTCCATCTCAAATCACCAGGCATTAGATCCCGGAGGTTGGGCACTCCTGCTTTAAAGGATGTTGTGAGGTTCAAATGAAAGGCATATTGAGCTGCTTTAGAATAGCACCAAGAGCACATTATAGTAAGCATTCAGTACATTTCTCATTATTATTATTGTTCTATATAATAGGTAAATAACATTAGGAGTCAGTCATAAGAGAAAAGCAATTTTTGTGTGTTCCTGTGTGTGTGTAAAAAAAAATTTTTAACTCATTTTGTCCTAAAATAAGGAATATTTTAAAATATTCAAATCAATAGAAACTTCAGGTAGTTTAAGCAAAAGAAGTTAATCAGACAGATACAGGGGTATTTCACAGAGGTCAATGGCAAAAAGGCAGTTGAACTCCATAAGGGACTTGGACAAGGCAAGGGAAAAGAATTAGATGCTCGACAGTTTCACCTCTTCCTCGCCTCTGAGACATCTCTTCACTTCTCTTTCTTTTCTGCATTGTTCACTTTGTGGAAAATGGCTGCCCATATTGCTCCTTCCAAGGATAAGACTGGACTCTTCGTCCCAATACCAAATCCCCAAGATAGGGACTCCACTTCCCACTCCTATGTGTCCAGTCAGCTGTGATCGTGTGGTGGGTGGCAAGTGGGTTCACTAATACCCCGGAAGCTGCTAGGGTTCCAACTCTGTACCCCAATGGCTGGGAGGGTGGGCAGGGTCACAGCAAAGAGAGGTTGGATACCACACAAACACTAACAAACGTGCTTTGGCCATATGAAGAGTAGCACATTTAGGGATTCTGAGAAGGGGAAAACAAAAGAGGCAGAAAGAGGTGAGGAGAATGAGATACAGAGAGGAGAGCAGGGCAACCCTGTAGGGAGGCTGAGGCTCACAGCAAGATAGCACCCGAGGGACAAGCGGCTCCATGCCAGACCCAGCCCTGAGAGGCAACAGACACTGTCTGGGCAGCAGCGGCTGCACCTCAGCAGGAGCTGGTTTGCTAAACTGAGGGCAAGAATAAAAAGCTCAGGTCTTTTGGATCTTGAAAAAAGAAACGATGATTCTTGCCTCATGCTTCTGTTCCCTGCTTTAAAGAGAGACTAAAGGCTGGTGAGGTTTGAAATCCAAAGAGAAAGCAAGCTCTGGGATCTGCTTTTTGTTTGGCTGATCTGGCTTCATTAGCACCCGCTGCATCTCCCGGGAGGAAGCACAGAGGTACGGTAAAGGACGAGTGTATTACAAAGTCTTGTCCTCTGCGCATCTCTCGTTCAGGGCCCTATCTGAGGTGGCTGGTGGAAAATTATGATCGTCTTTCTTATTTCTTTTTCCATCAGAATCATGACAAGAAGCAAGAATTAAATACCAAGAGCCTCTAGTGTAGGGCATTAATGAGGGGCTCGCCCTCCTCACTTGGATGTTCATTCAGCTCTCGCACACCTACCCAGCACCTCCAGCACAGCCTGTACGGTAACCTGCTAGACTCCGTCTCCACACTCTTCATCGTCACAGGTGTTGTGCTTAATGCTTCTAAGCACCTGCGGTGTGCTTTCCCTACATCCTCTCATTTATTTATCACAACAGCTCAATGGTACCCTTTCCCAAGAGAGACCCGAGTCTCTCAGAGGATAAGTGACTCGCTAAGTTTCAGAGTTGGGATTTGGACCCAAATCTCTGACTCAAAAGCTTGATTGCTTTCCACTCAACAGGGGACGCAGATTCATGTCAACAGATAAACAGCCTATAACTAGGTGAGTATACTTGAAGAGGCAGACACGAATAGTGGTGGTGGCTGGATCTTAGAGACACTCTGACAGCTGCTTTATTTGTCAGGATGGCGGGGGTCGGGGGTGGGGAGGAGGCGGAATGGGCACAACTCACATCTGTGCTCTCAAGCCACGTGCAGGGTCTGTGCTTCCTCTCTCACCTCTGTGAACTGTCCCCTTGTCTCCTGCCTGGTAGTTATGATCAGCAATAACTACAAAACCCTTAACTTGTGTCTGGGTTGCCAGATCAAATACAGGGTGCCCAATGAAATGTGAATTTCAGATAAATGAATAATTTAGTATAAGTATGCCCCAATGTTGCATAAGATATGCTAAAGAATTATTCATTGTTTATCTGAGATTCAAATTTCACTGGATGTCCTGCATTTTTATTTGCTAAATCTGGCAACTTTAAACCCATCCAGAGACCTCTTGCTTGGTCCTGACTGTCAGCAGCCATACCTTTCTCATCTCTTGGCTTTTCTGTGTAGCATCCTGATGGCAGCCTGGCTCTGGGCCCCTGGGCTCCACCCAAGCATTCCTCATCTGCTGTTGTACATGCCCCAGCATGAGAGTGGGGTCTGCTACTGCTGCAGAGAAAAGCTCTCATCATATTTTCTTGTTTTGTTTCCTCTGATAGCACTTCCCTGGCACCACACTGGCAGGCTGGCAGAGTAAGCAGAGCATGCAGGTAGAAATTGGCAGAACTTCATCTCAAAGGACATGGCCCAAGAGGAGAAAATGTTGGAACACTGGAAGTCTATGGCCTAAACTCAAAGCACAGATTGTTATAAATACCTTTCACTTTGTAGGTTGCAAAAAGCAGGCGCTTTTGGTTACTTGATCCTTTCCTCAATTAGAACTCCTGATCCCTCTTTCTCCTTTCCCCTATTCAGATATTTACTAAGGACCTACTATGATTACCACACTATCAGGCAGGCAGAGATGAGTGAAACATTGTCCTCAAGGATCCCATGACCGACCAAGGAAGCCAAGATCTGCCTAAATAGCTGTAATGTACAGTAGAAAATGGTAACACCTGAGGGAAGTGCAGAGCGAAAGCTGTGGAACTTTAGAAGAAGTGGGTGAGGGAGAGGTTCAACCCAAGCACCTTCATGGAGGAGGTGTCTTTTGAACATACCCTCAAAGGATAAACAGTACTCAGACATCTCTCAACTTACTAAATAACACATTGTTGAACACTAGTTCATTAATAGCAATTTACAGTTTGTCAAACCACCACTTCACTAAAAACTTGTTTTGCCTATTTATAGAATTTGTAGCAAATTGCGTTTTACCAAGTCTTCCAAATATTGTTCATTATTATTTTAAAACATCTCAGGCAATGTTCATGTCCCAGATGTAAAGTTGATTTCTCTCTTCCACCCAATTTTATTTTTTTAATATCTAAAAATTGTATAAGCCTCAGATGTAATAATTCAACATCTGTATTCATTACAAAGTGATCACCATCACAAGTCTAGCTGCCATCTATCACCATACAGTTGACCCCCTTCACTCACTTTGCCTACCCCTTAACCCTCTTCTCTGGTAACCACTAATCTATTCTCTCTCTGTGAATCTATTCTTATTTCATCTTGTTTGTTCATCCATTTTGTTTTTTTAGGTTCCACATATGAGTGAAATCATATGATATTTGTCTTTCTCCAACTGATTAGTTCACTTTGCATAATACTTTCAAGGCCCATTCATGTTGTCACAAATGCCAAGATTTCATTCTTCTTTTGTGACTGAATAGCATGCCATTGTATATATACCATACCTTCTTTATCCACTCATCCTTCAATGAATACTTGTTTCCATATCTCGGCTGTTGTAAATAATGCCACAGTGAACTTAGTGGTGCATACATCTTTTCAAATTTGTGTTTTCAGGTTCTTTAAATAAATACTCAGAAGTGAAATAGCTGGGTCATACAGTGTGCATTTCCCTAGTGACTCAAATGGTAAAGAATCTGCCTGCAATGCAGGAGACCCAGGTTTGATCCCTGGGTCAGAAAGATCCCCTGGAGAAGGGAATGGCTACTCACTCCAGTATTCTTGCGTGGAGAATTCCATAGACAAAGGAGGCTGGGAGCATGGGGAGCTACAGTCCATGGGGTTGCAAAGAGTCAGACATGACTGAGCAACTTTCATGTCTTTTCAAATTCATGTTTTCATGTTCTTCAGATAAATACCCAGAAATGGAATGGCTGGGTCATACAGTAGTTCTATTCCTAATTTTTTGACGAATTTCCATATTATTTTCCATAGTGGCTACACCTGTGGTCCATGCGATTTTCAATCTGGTAATTTTGCACTGTTTTTTGGGTAGAGTCTGTGCATGAGCCCTTTAAAAATGGATTTTCCAGATTGGAGGGCTTCCCAGGTGGCTCAGTGGTAAAGAATCTGCCTGCCAATGCAGGAGCCACAGGAGATGCAAGTTTGATCCCTGTGTCAGGAAGATCCCTGGAGAAGGAAATGGCAATCCACTCTGGTATTCTTGCCTGGAAAATTCCACAGACAGAGGAGCCTGGCGGGCTACAGTCCATGTGGTCACAAATAGTCAGACATGACTGAGCACACACACATGCACTGTCCATATTGGTGGTTGCCAAGCGGGAGGGGTTTGGGGGAGAGATGGAGTGGGAGGTTAGGGTTAGCAGATGTAAGCTTTTATAAATAGAATGGATAAACAACTAGGTCCTATTATACAGCACAGAGAAATATATTCAATATCCTCTGATAGAATACTTTAAAAATAATGTGTATATATTGGTATAACTGAATCACTTTGCTGTATAGCAGTAGTTAACATTGTAAATCAACTATACTTCAATTAAATAAAAAACAGGAGAAAAGTGGGTTTTCCATTACCTGAATTTCTAGAATTTTCCTGAACATATTTTCTACTGGTTTTTCAAAGCCAAGTGTTTGGGGTGCTTGACTGACCTTTCTCTCCAATGTAGGATCTAAGGGTTGACGTGGAGTTACAATCCCTTGCTCCTTGGGGAAAAGACTCATACCTTTGTGATCCCTCTGAGTGAGGATCACTGCCGCTGGGGTGTGCGTTTTCCCTTGATGAGCCCGTCTCTCTGCCTCTATGACCTGTCTCGATGCTGTCATTTTAGCCTTTGTGTATAAGTTCTATTCATCCAGTTTTCAGATCTCCTACTGAGTGAATTATTCCATATGTAGTTGTAGATCTCTTGTGCCCATGGGATGAGGTGAGTTCAGGATCTGGATACAATACTGTTTTGAACCTTCTCCTTTCTGATGAATAGCTTCCAACCAACTTTAAATTCGTTTCTCCGTATCCTTGGGCTTCTGCAACTCCACTGATTTGATTCCCACACCCTTTTCTGCAGGCACATGCTTGAAGCTTTCTCTATCTTATGACTATTCCTGTGTAATTTTGACATTTTTTAAATAAGCAGAATAATAAAGAGAATAACAGCAAACACCTACTGTTTAGCTTTAACAAATCTTAACATTTTGCCATATGTGCTTAAGATAATTTTTCCCCAGAGACAAAATATTATAGATACAGTTGAAGCCCCTGTATTCCCTTGCCTGTGATTTGATTCCTTTCCTTTCCAGAATCTAAGACTTCTCATTCCCATGTTTATTTTTATACTTGTCTACATATACATGATTCCATGAAAGTTTACCATTGTTTTGCATATTTAAAAACTATATATGTATGTACATACATATCATAATACTGTTCACATCCTTCTGTAATGCTATATCCTTATGATTTATCCATACCTAAACAGAGAGATGTTAACTCATTTTAGATTTCTCTACAGTATTCATCTTACAAATATACTACATATATTCATTCTTCTGTTGATGAATGGGTTATTTCCAATTTTTTATTATTACAAACAAAGCTTGAATGCGTTCTGTACACATGCTATAGTCTATCTAGAATATATTACTAGAAATGGCATTCTATAGGTTATACTCATCTTCACCTTTGTTAGGTATTGCCTAATTAATTATGAAGACATTTGGCCCAATTTACTCTCACTAGCAATATTTCTGTTTATGAAGCAGTCAAGGTCAAACCCCACAGATAATGGTACAGGCATATTTCACCCTGCAGGTATAAGGCAATGCAGGTCATGTGTGTGGTACCACAGGCGCTGACCATTCCCTGAGGAAGTGTGCTCAGGCCAGGCACAGCTGGACACACTATGCATTGTGTACAGGAGAGGGACTACACACTTCCTGTGACCGCACACATTTACAGAGGAGTATGGAGGAATCAGAATCATCTGAGCAAGCCATCTTTATAATTAAGATTTTAGCCTTGCTGGCATGAGTAATGCATGAAAAACAGTCCAATAATTCAGAAAATTTGTAGACCAGGCTTTATGGTCCTCCCTGAGAGCCTGCTCATAGGTAGGCTACCTGAAAGAGGCTCACAGCAGTCATCCAGTAGACGGTTGGTTTCTCTCTCTATGTTGCACCTCTGGCCCCGAAGGCTTGTTAGACATAGGCCTCCTGACACGGGGAAGGTATTGGTGGACAACATTGTGACAAATGCATATCAAAGGCTATGAAAGACAGAAAAGATATTTTCAGACTTCTTGTCCACATCTGTAATCCAAAGGAAGAAAGAGTGTTTTCACATTTTTAATATAGGTCTTTATTGAGAATTTTTTGTTTTGGAGAAAGTAGAAATTTTATTATTAAAAAATACAATTAACTTATTATCCTAGTCCTATTTATTAAATAGCTTATGCTTTCTTCCACTGATTCGCAATAATATCCCCTTCATCACTTACCAAGTTTTCATACGTACATAATGAGTTTGAGGGCTCCCTCTTCTATTCCTTTGGTTTATATCTCTACAATAGGCTTATACCATATAGTCGTAGTTATTCTCACTTTATTGTCAATCTTCATTTTTGAAAGAGTAAGTTCCTTAACCTTGTGATTTTTAAAAATTGTTTTGGTTTTTCTTGGTCCTTTGTTCTTCCACGTAAATGTTATATCTAACCTGTCAAGTTACCTGAAAATTCTATTGTGATGTGAGAAAATATAAATCAATATACATGTTTAATTAACAGATTAGGGAAGAACCGATATTAAAAAAACTTTATGATAAAGTGTATTCTCATCCATGATCATGGTATATCTTGTCATCTTTTATGACCTTCAGTATTATCTTTGAGGGTGTGATACTTGGATAGGGTTCTCCACTTGGATTTGGAAAAAATTGAGAAATAAAGGAGAAGTACTTAGGAGACAAAAAATACTATGATTCACTGATGGAGACCAGGTTAGAGAATGTAGTTTTAGGTCAGATAGTCAAGTTCTTGGTACCAAATATTAGTAGGCATTCAAAAGATTTATACAAAAGATCTCATAGATATAGCTATGTACAGGACACCACCAGCAATTTGCTCTCCAAGAAGAAGGAAAATAGAAACGAACCTAGCATGTCCAGATTATTCTTCTGAAATTTACTACTTAATAACACTTAGTACTCCAAGAGGCAAAAGAAGTAAAGAGGCAGAGAAATTAGGAATGTTTGTTAACCAATAGAGCTCCTTTCAAATGGATGGAAATCTTACTAGTAGGAAAGAAATATTCTTTCTTTATATTATATACCTTATATAAGGTGTCTGTCTTTTAAAATTGAGAATGAAATTAGTTCCTCATTACATTTTTTCATTGGTTATTATGGGGATATAGGAATTCTTTCGATTTATCTATGATGAACTCATTTTCAGCAAGCTTAGAACCATCTTATGAGATAAGTAATGTTATTATCCCTCTTTTAGATAAAGAAATTGAGGCAACGGAGAGTTTAAATAACTTGCTCAAGGTCACAGATCTGGGATATGGCAGAGTCTGGTTCTGGTCTAGGCAGTCTAGTTCCAGGGCTATCTCTCTGCATCCCCATGCAGACTTCTTTCACACGAATTTGTGGTATCCATTGTATGAACGACCCATCATTTATTTTTCCAATCTTTACTGATGAACATTTAGTTTATTTCCAGTCTTTCCTTATTACAGATACACTGCAATGGGAAACCTTATACATGTGTCATCTTTTAAAAAAAAAACTTATTTGTCTGCTCTCCGTCTTAGTTGCATCACGCCAGGTCTTCAGTTTTCATTGCGCCACGTGGGATCTACTTCCATGACGAGAGATCGAACCCGGCCCTCTGCACTGGGAGCATGGAGTCTTAGCCACTGGACCACCAGAGAAGTCTCCATATGTCATCTTTTTTACATGAAATAAATTTCTAGCATAACAAAATGTCCTAGGCTCCTCTGGAACTTTTTCAGACCTGAAATCAATTGTTTTATCAAGAAGCCTGGTTCTTTTAGCGGGGAATGACATTTAGAAACCAGTATCTGGGCACTCAACAGGTGTCTTTTACTGAGACTCTCTTTCTCTTTGAATGTCTAGAAAATGTCTTCATTTTGCCCTAATGCTTGAATGAGTTTGACTAGTGAAACAAATTCTAAGTTAGCAATTCCTTTTCCTCAGCGCTTTGAAAATAGCATTGTTGTCTGGCATGATAAGAAATTTGCTGTCCGTCTAATCGTCTCTTCTGTATAGTAATCTTTTCTTCCATGATGGCTATTAAACCTTTTTCTTTATACTTATTATTGTACAATTTCACTTCAATGTAACCAGATGTGAATTTATTTTTACTTATCTTGCTTGATACTCACCATGTACGTTTCATATGGAGACTCATATTTTTCTTCAATTCTAAAAAACTTTCAACTATTTTTATAGCTTTATTGAGATATAATTTACATACCATTAAATTCACCAAAGTATGCAATTCAGTGGTTTTTAGTTTATTCACAAAGCTATATAATCATCACCACTATCTAAGCACAGAATATTTTCAACACAGCAAAAAGAAATCCCATACGCATCAGCAGTCCTTTCCCATTCCTCCCTTCCCCAGTTCCCTAGCAACCAGTAACCTACTTTCTATCTTGATATATTTGCCTATTCTGGACATTACAAATAAATTAAATCATGTGATACATGAGTTTTTCTGTCTTGCCTTTTTCACTTAGCATAATTTTTTCAAGGTTCATCCATGTTGTAGCATGTGTCAAATTTCATTCCTTTTTTATGGCTGTATAATATTCCACATATCTATACTGCATTTGTTTGTCCATTCATCAGTTGAAGGACATTTTGGTCTTTACTTTTTGGCTATTACTACTAATGCTGTTATGAACATTTGTATCCATATTTTTAGACAAACCTATGCATGAAAATATGCTTTCAATGTCCTTCAGTGGCATTGCCTAGGAATAGAATTGCTGGATAATACAGTAACTCTATATTTAAAATTTCAAGGAGAGGCCAAACTGTTTTCCACAGTGACCACACCATTTTAACATTCCTACTAGTGGTGTATAAGGGTTACAGTGTCTCCAAATCCTCACAAATGCTTCTTTTTTTTTTTTCTTTTTTTAAAAAAATTATAGCTATCCTAGTGAATATGAAGTGGTAATTTGTGTTTTTTGAATAATGTTGAATATCTTTTTATGTACTTACGTGCATTTATACAAGATCTTTAGAGAAACGTCTATTCAAATTATTTGCCCATTTTTCAATAAGAAAATTTGTCTTTTAATTGTTGAAATGTAGAGGTTCTTTATATACCCTGGAATAATGGTGCCCTAGTACAGGGGTTTCCCTGGTGGCTCAGAGGTTAAAGCAACTCCCTCCAATGCGGGAGACCCGGGTTCGATCCCTGGGTTGGGAAGATCCCCTGCAGAAGGAAATGGTAACCCACTCCAGTATTCTTGCCTGGAGAATCCCATGGATGGAGAAGCCTGGTAGGCTATATAGTCCACGGACCCGCAAAGAGTCAGACACGACTGAGCGACTTCACTATTGAAGTACAACATTTTTTAACTTGATGAAGTCAAATTTATCTATTTCTTATATATCAGTTGAAGTTTTGGTGTCATATTCGAGAAACCATTGCCTAATCCAAGATCATAAAGATTTATTCCTTTGTTTTTTTCTAAGAGTCTTAGTTTTAGGTTTTACGTTTAGGCCTATGGTCATTTGGAGATAATTTTTGTTTAGGGTATAAGGTAGGGGCCCAACTTCATTCTTTCTCATGAAGATATACACATGAATTAATTTTCAAAATTTCTTCTTCAAAATTCTCTCAATTATTTTCTTATGAAATTTTTTAAAGAGATTGGATTAGAGACTCAAACTAGTCTCTATGTCACTTGGCTGCTGTTTCTTTTTTTTACTTAAAAAGTGTTTTTTGTAGGGTTGACTCTGTCGTATTTTAATTAACAAACTTTCTTTTTGTGCTCCTGTTTGCTAAATTTGTAAAGTCATTGAATAAAAAGTATATTTCCAGTATTTTTAATCTATTTTTTTCTTATTAAGAAAAAAGCCATTTAATTAATTTGTTTTGAATATGCAGTATAGGCACATTGTACAAAATTCAAAAGACATAAAACATAATGAAGAAGTTATTGGCTTTTTAAAAACACATCTGTTCTTGTTCTATTTTTGCCAGTTTTTATTTCTTAGTTTTGTATCTGTGTAATGCACATTATTCACAGAGCTAGATGAGTAGTGGGAAGGATAGGAGAGAAGCCCTGACAGTGAAATGACAATGGGAAGGAAATAGGGAGGGTTTGGGAGCAGTGAAGAATTCAGTTTGAAGGGAGCACAACCTGTGCACTGAAGTCTAGTGGGAGGCAAGGCTGGAAAGGTGGGTTGGGGACAATCTGTGGACTTTGGAACAAAACGTGAGAGAAGGTAAGTTGAAGATTTTGAACACTACTCTCTTAACAATGTCGTCTTTGAAGATGTTTTTCAGCAAAAAACACAATGAACACTGTGCTCTCCGTCAGTCAGTTAGTTCAGTCACTCAGTCGTGTCCGACTCTTTGTGACCCCATGGACTTTAGCATGCCAGGCCTCCCTGTCCATCACCAACTCCCGGAGCTGGCTCAAACTCATGTCCATTGAGTCAGTGATGCCATCCAACTACCTCATCCTCTGTCGTCCCCTTCTCCTCCTGCCTTCAATCTTTCCCAGCATCAGGGTCTTTTCCAATGAGTCAGTTCTTTGCATCAGGGGCCAAAGTATTGGAGTTTCAGCTTCAGCGTCAGTCCTTCCAATGAATATTCAGGACTGATTTCCTTTAGGATGGACTGGTTGGATCTCCTTGCAGTCCAAGGGACTCTCAAGAGTCTCCAACACCACAGTTCAAAAGCATCAATTCTTTGGTGCTCAGCTTTCTTTATAGTCCAACTCTCACATCCATATATAACTATTGGAAAAACCATAGCTTTGACTAGACAGACCTTTGCTGGCAGAGTAATGTCTCTGCTTTTTAATATGCTGTCTAGATTGGTCATAGCTTTTCTTCCAAGGAGCAAGCATCTTTTAATTTCACGGGTGCAATCACCATCTGCAGTGATTTTGGAGCCCAGAGAAATAAAGACTGTCACTGTTTCCGTTATTTCCCCATCTATTTGCCATGAAATGGTGGTACCGGATGCCATAATCTTAGTTTTCTGAATGTTGAGTTTTAACCCTGCTTTGTGCTCTAGGAAGTACTACACCGTGGTCTAGGAAAGTTAATACATTTCAAATAGCCCAAAGGGAGAAGATTGGTAGTCTACGCTCATCAAAAGCTTTCTGTCTCAAGTCAATACTCTCCCCCTTGTTCTACCTTGATCTCCTTATTTATTTTTTTAAGTCATTTATTGATTCTAATTAGGAAAGCAATGATCTACATAGTTGTTAGTTTTCTTTTAACCTCTTTTAGCAGGCCTATATCGGAGAAGGCAATGGCACCCCACTCCAGTACTCTTGCCTGGAAAATCCCATGGATGGAGGAGCCTGGAAGGCTGCAGTCCATGGGGTCGCTGAGGGTCGGACACGACTGGGCGACTTCACTTTCACTTTTCACTTTCATGCATTGGAGAAGGAAATGTCAACCCACTCCAGTGTTCTTGCCTGGAGAATGCCAGGGACGGCGGGGCCTGGTGGGCTGCCGTGTATGGGGTCGCACAGAGTCGGATACGACTGAAGCGACTTAGCAGCAGCAGCAGACCTATATACTGATTCTAAGTCAGATGTTTCAGATATTTCCCGCAAAGATTGATTTTTAGTGTCAGTCTGCATTAAAATATTCCGTTTTGTTGCCCGCTCCTTAGAGTTCCCTCTTCCACCCTGGGTGTGGAAAGGGGCCATCCCCCGAAGGCACCTGGCTCCCTGGGTTTGTAGCATTCTCCCGCCAGGGGGCAGCAGCGCCACACTTCAGATTCTCAGGGAAGGGTTGGGTGGGGTGGGGTGGAGTGCCTTGTGGGGAGGAGCTCATAGAAGGAAACCCATACAGACCGGAAAAAGTTAACTAGTTCCTCGTCCCATTTCAGAGCTAAACCCACAAGCTGCCGTGGGTTGAGCCACAGTCTTTTCTGTAAAGCTAACAGAATCTTTTCTTCTGGAGGGAGGAGGATGCTCTTAATACTTTTGAGGACCTTTTTGTTTGTTTTTTAATCCCTTTCTCCTATTTCTGTGTCCTCTGCTTTTGCTAATGAAAGTTCTAGTTCCTCCAGCTTTCCTTTTCCATTCTTTCCTCCAGCTTCCCACCACCATGCTTTATGGGTCCATGTAGATACTCACCTCCTTGACCGGGTCACTCTGGGAAGAAGAGATACAGTGTGAGGGAGGAGCAAGCTGTCTGGCTTCCTGAGCTCCTTGCCTCTCCAGGGACATCATTTTCAGATTAGATTACCAATTACCTCTGTTCAAAGGCCTCTGGCGCTCTCTTACACATCGTCCTGTCCCATTCACTTGTGATCCTCTGCCTGGAAAGGATGAGAACAGAGGCACCACCCTTGCAGTCTGGCCTGTAATGGCCTACACCTGCATGCCACGGTGGGAAGGAATACCTGGGGGCAGAACTTGTGGAGTTAGAGATCAAGGCACAGTGATGGGGGACAGTTTTGCAAAGGTCCCAAAAGACCACGATCCTAATACCGTCTCCATGTTTTCCCCAAATCCGCAGTTGTAATGCCTTTACCCAGCATGGCCACCCTGGCTTATCACAGTGGAGGTGGTGTGGTGCAGTAGAAAGCACATGGGACCATATGCTTGATTGGACTGCTGTGTTTGGGGCAAGTTTGGGGCAAGTCACTTACCTTCAAGCCTCAGCTTTCTCATCTGCAAATGGATATTGATAGTTCTCTCTACAACTACCTTACAGAGTTGAGAGAGTCAAGTAAGATAATGATACGAAAAGGTTTTATGAACAATAGAATGCTTCCAAAACATCATTTGTTATGAGAGCACTTTGGCTTCTGTTTCATGGGCACAGAATCTGGTATTGGGACACACTGGATTCTTGAGGGTTCCAGGAGAGACAAGTCAGGACAGAACCCAGTGGGATTATTTCTGGAGACTTGGCTTTTAGCCCTCTGTGAGAGGAAGGGTGTCTTTTTTATCTTAGGCCTAGGGAAACTGATAGGAAGATTTGCCTCTAGAATTCTGGGTCTGGACAGGATCACCAAAGGGTCAGTGGTCTTAGGCCATTTCCCTATCCCTCACCTGAGGTTGCACCTAAACTACCCCAGATGGATAAGAATGAATACAGCATACAATCTGTTGGTTAAGTATTTCTGGGAGATTCCATATTTCCATATTCTCTCCTGGCAATTCAGAATCAAGTATATTTTGCAGTGAGTTCTTATTTTTATGTATTTATTTTTTGCCTTTTTTCTGCCATTGAAGGTTTTGAATACTTTAAGGGAAGGAAAAGCATACATTCATCTTTGCATTCCATCTAAGCCCAGCACAGAGTGACCCTGGGGTCCAGTGTGTTGGGCTGAACTGTACTGTTCTGTCCTCACCAGAACTAGGAAACATGCTGATCACTGTTCTTTGCCAGTTTTGCATGGAGTATTTGCAAAGCTCAAAACAAATACTGCAGTAATTTGACTTGCAGCTTCTCTCCTAGTCCTCCCTCCTGTGGAGACTGACCAGGATGGGGGTAGAAACTGTCAAGACTGATCTCCCTGTTTCTGCTCAAGAAATGCCTTGTGATGGCTTGGCTTGGGCTCCCCTCCCTTACTTATCAAATGAGATCAGCCACTGAAGGAAATTAGCTTCTCCAGATTGTGAGAGACAGGAAGCAGCACTGAGAAGCAGTGTCCCAGGAGGGAAGCCGGAGAATGAGCTCGAGGCCAAGCCCAGTTAGTGCCTGGTCCAGGCCCCTTTCCCTGAAGCCCTATCCTGCCCTCACCACTTCCAGACCCTTCTCTCCTTTCCCTGGGTCCTGGCAAGTGAGGCTGAAAGAGACTGTAGAAAACATCCAGGCTAGCACTCCCAAGTCTTCCAGCCTGTGTTTGATGCTTCCAGAGCTGGGAATTTCACTGCTTCCCCAAGGAATCAGCTCTATTTTTGCCTTTCATCCCGTTGAAATCTGCCTCTTCCAGCATCTCCTCTGGCCCGCCAGAACCTCTCTCCTTCCTCCATGGGAGAGCCCTTCAGTTAGTTGCCTTACCCTCCAGTCTGACGCCCCAGGGGACATCCTGATAAAGACATCAGTTTTTCAGAAACTTACCGTCCCAAAGGGCATCCAAGCTGGAACCTAAACAGGAAGGAAACGCTGAGAACAATGCTGTTGGTGGTCCCTTTCCTCGCCTAGGAGACCTGATGTTTACTGTGACCTTTACCTACTGTCTTTGCTCCCCTCCGTGTGCTCAGTGTGTTCTGCAAGAATTTTTTCCCATTCAGTTCACTTTATTAATTTTTGCTAAAATATTTAAAAGTATATTTTAAGACATCATTACATTCTGCCCCTAAGTACTTCAGTATGTATCTTTTTTAAAAACAGTGGAACAATAACTTTATTTTATTTTTAATAAATTTTAAAAATTGAGGTAAATAGTTGATTCACAATGTTGTGTTAGTTTCAGGTGTACAACAGAGTGATTAAGTTTCATATATATATATGTATATATTCCTTTTCAGGTTCTTTTCCCTTATTGATTATTACAAAATATTGAGTTTAGTTCTCTGTGCTATACAGTTGGTCCTTGTTGGTTATCTATAGTAATATACCTATGAATATATAGTAGTATACATATGTTAGGGCTTCCCAGGTGGCTCAGTAGTAAAGAATCCACCTACAATGCAGGAGACACAGGAGCTGTGGATTCAATCCATGCTTTGGGAAGATCCCCTGGAGAAGGAAATGGCAATCCACTCTAGTATTCTTGCCTGGGAAACCCTATGGACAGAGGAGCCTGGCAGGCTACAGTCCTTGGGGTCACAAAAGGGTCAGGCACTAAGTAGTGACTAAACTACACCATACATATGTTCATCCCAAAGTCCTAATTCACACTCCCATTTCTTTCACCTTTGCTAACCATACCCTTATGGCAGATTGTGAAGAAGAACTAAAGAGCCTCTTGATGAAAGTGAAAGAGGAGAGTGAAAAAGTTGGCTTAAAGCTCAACATTCAGAAAACTAAGATCATGGCATCCGGTCCCATCACCTCATGGGAAATAGATGGGGAAACAGTGGAAACAGTGTCAGACTTTATTTTTCTGGGCTCCAAAATCACTGCACATGGTGACTGCAGCCATGAAATTAAAAGACGCTTACTCCTTGGAAGGAAAGTTATGACCAACCTAGATAGCATATTCAAAAGCAGAGACATTACTTTGCCATTTAGTCAAGGCTATGGTTTTTCCAGTGGTCATGTATGGATGTGAGAGTTGGACTGTAAAGAAGGCTGAGCGCCGAAGAATTGATGCTTTTGAACTGTGGTGTTGGAGAAGACTCTTGAGAGTCCCTTGGACTTCGAGGAGATCCAACCAGTCCATCCTAAAGGAGATCAGTCCTGGTTGTTCATTGGAAGGACCAATGTTGAAGCTGAAACTCCAATATTTAGGCCACCTGATGTGAAGAGCTGACTCATTGGAAAAGACCTTAATGCTGGGAAAGATTGAGGGCAGGAGGAAAAGGGGACGACAGAGGATGAGATGGCTGGATGGCATCACTGACTCAATGGACATGGTTTTGGGTGGACTCTGGGGGTTGGTGATGGACAGGGAGGCCTGGCGAGCTGGTTCATGTGGTCTCAAAGAGTCAGACATGACTGACTGAACTGAACTGAAAATATAAATTAACTTTTAATCTAATTAATTATGAATATCTCTGTTAGACACAATCAACAGAAAATGAAACAGACAACTGCTTATACTGAAACATTTAAAAATTTGTTTTTACCTAAAAATTAAAAAATAAAAATCTTCTAGATGAAATTAAGGCCTGTAAAATTTGAGTAAGAAAATCTGGACTTGATCGAAACAATGGCTGTAAAGGAAAATCCACAGTGGGTGTACCACTTAAAGCATTTTCAGTTGCAAGGAACAGAAAGTTCAACTGAACTGGCTAAAAAGGGGCAGTGGAAGGGGATTTAATGGCTTGTATAATAGTAAAATCCATAACTAGCTCGTTCAGATGTAATTTAATCAGGGCTTCCATTCAGTTTCCACGGAGGCCTATAGGTCCTGTCGTCCTGTATGTGGTGGCTTAGCCCTCTACCAGGATTCTTCCTCATGGCAACAAAATGGCTGCAGTGCTTCCCAGCTTCACATCTTCATATCATACTAGTCAATGGAAGAGAAGAGAACTGCTTTCCCCAAGTGAAGTCGCTCAGTCGTGTCCAACTCTTTGCGACCCATGGACTGTAGCCCACAAAGCTCCTCCGTCCATGGGATTCTCCAGGCAAGAATACTGGAGTGGGTTGCCATTTCTTTCTCCAGGGGATCTTCCTGACCCAGGGATCGAACCTAGGTCTCCCACATTGCAGGCAGATGCTTTAACCTCTGCACCACCAGGGAAGCCCTTAAATACAAGAATACAGTCTCTCAGAAAACCTCCTATAGAGACACAGAACTTCAGATCCAAGTACTAACATCAAAGATTTCAAGGGAGGAAAGGAATCCAGGTTGAAAGAAGAAGAGGGAGGAGCCGGGAGAGGAGGGGCGAAAGGGGTGGCCTTACAGACGTCTCCTGCCACCTACAGATACCCAGGCATTATGGGACTTTTCCCTGGGCCTCCAGAGAAGGGAGGACTGGAACTCGGCCCTACCAGAAATCAGACCAGACCAGAACCAGACAGTCTTTTTCCAACTGACCTGAATTAAGTCACATCCTACCCCCTGCAATAACAGTTCACTGGAGTTGAGGTTTTGCTGATGACCCCTGACTTGAGCCATGGTCCTTTCTTAAGCCAGTGATGGATGCGGTTAGTTTTCCTCACATCTCCTGCATTGGCTGGTGGATATATGGTTCCCAGACAAAAGTTGGGGTACTCACCAGGAATTAGGAAATGGACGGGGGATAGTGGGAAAATCACAATGTCACTGAACATGGCAGATATTTTAGTAAAATTTGATATAGACCTGATACAGATAAAGAAACCAAGACATGAGACAAAACTAAATTTTAAAGTATAAATGGAAGATAACTGATCCTTTAAAATTATGTATTTATTTATTTGGCCGCACTGGGTCTTTGTTGCTGTGCAGGCTTTTCTCTAGTCATGGTGAGTGGGGCTACTCTTCATTGCTGTCCCCAGGCTTCCCACTGCGGTAGCCTCTCTTGCAGCAGAGCACAGGCTCTTGGTGTGCAGGCTTCAGGAGTTGTGGCATACGGGCTTAGCTGCTCCACCGCACATGGGATCCTCCCAGACCAGGGATTGAACCCGTGTCCCCTGCATTGGCAGTCGGATAAAAGAATTGATCCTAGTGAAAAATATTTCAGTTGAATAAAGCATATTTTATTTTAAAATAAAATAAAAATGGATAAATATGGAGATGTTGCAAATGAGTGTCATAGAAAGACACTCATCATCACTTGATACTTGATCATCTTGATCAAGAAATTAAATTGATTTGATGGTGTTTGTTCCAGAAAACACATTCCTGATGAAAATTAACCTATGTTGGTATTATTTATTTCAATTGCTAGTATTGAAAAACCTCCTTGGGGACAAAATGGCAGGGACAGAAATATTCTTTAGCCTCCTAGTGACGACTGCCTTTTTGAGGTGCCCATGAGCCATCTCATCAATATTCCATTTTGGTTCTGGGACCGGCAATAAATTCAATGGCTGTCATATGTGGAAGTGAATTTGCTCATTGTTTTGAAAATTGTAATAAGTGTCTGTCTCCAGAGGTTTGTCATTTAGACAATGCCTCAAGGATAATTCAACTGGAAGACTCCTGATACTCTGGAAAGTAATTTGTCTGGTTAGATTCTTGGAATTCATAGAGAAACACTGGGAGTGTCTTTTACAATTTTCCCTTTCACCTCGGATAAACTTCTCCTCTGGGCCTTTCTGTTCTAAGAACATTCCCTGTGACACAGAAAACAGAAGCAAAATACAAATTAAGTTCCTCTTTCTCTCTGTCACCCACCAACATGACAACATTGACCACAATTATCGTATCCCTTTTTTGCTTCGAATATGACTTTATGAAGCACTTTACAGGCCTCAATTCACGAGAGGCTTTCACTTTCTCAAAAGCACATCAGGCAGTTGTTCCACCTTCTTGTACTCATCATTGTTTTTGCTCTGCCCTGTCCATCTTAGGCTTACTTTCTCTCACAATCAAATAAGCAAACCTATATATATATATATATAGATATAACTGTGTGATCTCTTTAAGTCCCGTCTCCTTTTTCACTGATTTGAGATTTCACAGGTAAAGGAGATGTTCTTAAGAAGATATACCAAATTCTTGAGCATCTTTCTCAAGTTTCAAGCCATGGAAATGGAAAAACAATTCTTTTAATTGTTAAAATCTAGGGAACACATTTAACAGTGTCCTAGCATTTCTCTATCACAAACTTTAAGAAGACACAGTTGCTCTTTCCCAAGGTTCCTGTCACTTCCACTCTGCCAACCAATTCCTCCTTTTGGCCAAATTTAGGTTCAGAGTGGCAGTTCCCCTTATTACTTCCTCTGCTCTTTGGAAGATGAAATTGTCAGCAAGCAATAATATCAGCTAAGGTCTACTGAGCTCTTGACATGTGCAAGACACCTTTCCTAGGAGGAAACTGAGGCCCAGAGTTGCCTCAGAACTTGCTCAGTTTCATCCACCTGGCAGGGGCCGGAGTCTGACTCCAGAGCCCACGTTCTGTCCCAGGTTAAAAGTGCATATCGCCCGGTCTAGTTTGAGCTGTGTGGACTTCCACCCAGCCCAAGGAAGAGCTCCTGTCAGCATCTCGCCTCCACGCCGCTTTTGTGACGTGGAGAGGCTTTGCTCCATTTCCTGCATCTGTTGTGGGAGCTGTGGTAATTCCCACCGCAACATCCTTTCTGGATCTCTCCCTTCCTTCCACCCTCAGCTTTCGCTCCTTGTGACCTACAACCCAATACCCTCTTGGTTGTTGAGTTTTCCTTAGTAAAGCCCTTACTAGGGTTACCGAGCAGGGTTCCTTGGTTTCCTCCCAGGATGTCCACATCCTCACCACTCACAAGTCACTCAGAGAGGCTTTTCGTAAACACCTTTGCTCCCGCTGCCTGTGGGCCATTTTGCACTCATTACAGACTTTGCTGCCAGAAGCATAATGGTGGCATGTCCCTGGGGGCCATCTGCTGTTGGTGATGGGTTTCTAAGCAGAAAGTTTATTTCCTGTGGATCCTCCTTTTAACCCCTGGAGAAGGAAATGGCCACCTATTCCAGTACTCTTGCCTGGAAAATTCCCTGGACAGAGGACCCTGGTGGGCTATAGTCCATGAGGTCTCAGAGTCAGACAAAACTGAGCACACGTATGCACACACTCCTCTAAACATTTCTGCTCTTTTTATTTTATTTTTTTCTAAATTTAGGTCACCTTTGAGAATTCCTCACCTTTTGGGTTTTTTAAGTTATCTTGTTTCAATTAAACTGCTGCCCAAGCCTGCTTTCCTTTCCATAGCCATTGAAAGTATATCTGACTTTATCCTAAGTAAAAACCTAATAATCATAATAAAAACAACTAACACTTATTGAGTCCCTAAAATACATCAGGCTTTGTTCTGAGAGCTTACAGTATTAACTTATTTAGCTTTCTCAGAACAATTCTATTAAGTAGCTACCATTATAATCAACAAATGAGGAAACAGAGGCTCAGAGAAGCCATACAGCTACAGAGCGGCTCATTTCTGCTGAAACCTAACGTGGAACAAAGCCTATATGGATCTGTTTCTTTCACAAACTTCCGTTAATTATATTCAGCTAATCTGTATGATTGAAGGGATCCTAAGATGAAAAAAGTATCATTTCATTGAAATGGCCTTAAATTCAGTGTTACCAAATTTAACCTATAAACCACTATAGAGAGTATATCAGAGAGCATTATTTTTCTGTTAACAATTCCAATTATAGTATTTGTTATTAAACTTAATATAGAATTGTAGTTTCAGGATAGCTTAAGTAGTAATTATAATCCAAACTATAAACATTTCTATCACATAACCATAAACTAGCTCCCTCAATTCTTATTGTTAAAATTTGGGTTCACATTATTTCACCTATAAAAATGTATTGGTTATTAATTTTTTCACTAATATTTTTTACATGTTTCAAATATTTCAGTTTTTCCTGTATTATTATCAAGTTTGGGGCCTCCATTTTACTCCTGTTATGTTATGTGTTTCCAGGTCTAACTTATCCTAAAGTATACCCACCAAAAAACATCATCTCAGAATAAAAGACACTACTGTATCTGAAAATAATTCTATCACTCTGTTCCTTGAGTGAGGCTTCCTGGGTAGCTCAGCTGGTAAAGAATCCATCTGCAATGCAAGAGACCCTGGTTCAATTCCTGGGTTGGGAAGATCCCCCTGGAGGAGGGCATGGTTACCCACTCCAGTATGCTTGCCTAGAGAATTCCCACGGACAGAGGAGGCGAGCAGGCTACAGTCCATTGGGTCGCAAAGAGTCAGACACGACTGAGCAACTCAACACAGCACCTGAGTGACATCCTTCTAGGATGGTGGGTTATAATTTTTGACTTGTGCCAATTTAATTGCAGTTCTGGTTTCCCTGGGAATTCATCAGCTTTGCTCACAGCTACAGGTAATGTCTTACTCTAACAAGACTTGTTGCTGTCACTGCTTTATGCAAATTCCAGAAAAAAGCCTGTTTTACTTTTCCAAATCCCAATATCTCCTTGTTGGTTGTTAGTCACTCAGTTGTGTCTGACTCTTTGCAACCCCATGAACTGTAGCCCACCAGGCTCCTCTGTTGATGGAATTTTCCAGGAAAGAATACTGAAGTGGGTTGCCATTCCCTTCTCCAGGGGATTTTCCCAACCCAGGGATCGAACCCAGGTCTCCCACATTGCAGGCGGATTCTTTACCAGCTGAGCCACAAGGGAAGCCCAAGAAACTAGAGTAGGTAGCCTATCCCTTCTCCAGTGGATCTTTCTGACCCAGGAATCAAACCGGGGTCTCCTGCATTGCAGGCATATTCGTTGCCAACTGAGATATCAGTGAAGCCCCAATGTCTCCTTTATGCCCCTGCTTCTCTCCTTTGCCCATCACCTTTTTCAACTTTAAGAGTTTTTCTGTATTTTCTTTTCCCATTTGGAAAATGAGTTAGAGTTCCTGACTGCAGGAAATAGAAACTGATTCTGGCTCACTTGAGCAGGAACGAAGTTCTTGGAAGGATCGAAGGTGGATGCAAATGTGAAGGCTGACCATCCAGAAGAGCAAATGGGCAGCACCAGAGAGAGGTGGACAGCTGTAACCCATGGTCATGCCACGGGGACAGCCTGGTTGGAAGGCTGCATCACTGCAGCTGCAGAACCCTGTCCCTGGCGCTGTGGCCACTACTGCTCCAGATACCACGAGCTGCGGCTGCCACCCCGAAACAGTCAGCTTCTTTACATCACTTGCTCCAGACCCATGGTTCTTGGTGCAGATTCAGATGGTTGAGCCTGGACTGTGCAATTGTGTTCTAATTTCCAAGGGATATGGCTCTGTTTCCTACCAAGACCGTGCAAGAAAAGTTTCTCCTAAACAGAAAGGGAGTTTGGATATGAAGCACTCCTCAAAAATAGCCCAGCAAATATTGACTATTACAGAACCAAGTTCTAGGTGTAGAATCCTCTTTTTCCCAAACAGAAAAATTATTTCTGCTCTCAAAAGGATGAGGGCCCCTTTCTCTTTAACAAAGAATACCAGCTGCCCAAAGTGTTCTGAAACATACAATTAATTTAATTTATATATTAAACGTATATGTATTTGTATACTTATATTTGTCTTTACATTATACTTACAATATAATAATTAACACACAATAATAATATCATTAATATATATTCATGATCTTCTTGTGGGATCCTAGTTCCCTGACCAGGAATTAAACATGTACCTCAGCATTAGAAGCACAGAATCCTGATCACTGGGCCTCCAGGGAATTCCCAAATAATTGTATTTTAAGTAAGAAATCTATAACTTCAAAATCTTTAAAACATTTAAACAGGTGTTAGGGCTTCCCTGGTGACTCAGTGGTAAAGAATCAGCCTTCCAGTGTAGGTCTGATCCCTGGTCAGGAAGACCCCATAAGTTGTGAAGCAATAAGCCCACGCACCACAACCACTCAGCCTGTGCTCTAGAGCCTGGGAACCATAACTACTCAGCCTGAGAACCTTAGAGCCTGTGACTGCAACAAGAGGTCCCTGCAACAAGGAGCCAGAAGAGTAGCTCCTGCTCGTCACAACTGGAAAAAAGCCCATGCAGCATCCAAGACCCATTACAGCCAAAACTAAATAAAATTTATAAAGTAAATAAAATAAACAGGTGTTAAAGGGAGAGTTCAATAATATTGAAATCTTTTTACTTCGAAAAGCTAAATATATATCATATATATATATATGAAACACTCAAAAGCTACAAAGGGAAGCTCTGCTCAAATTTAAGAGAGTATAGTTAAAAGTTTATGTCACTCTGTCACTTAGCATAATCTTTTCAAGACAAAAGATGTTGATATTTTCTCTTATATCCCATCTGCTTTAGAGTGCAGTAGTCAGGAAACATGGTGTTTTACATAAATGTATTTTCCAGATAACTGGAAAGTATCGATTTAAGCATTAATTTTTTTAATGCTGATTTTTTGTATAAAACATTTAATTTATTCATCTTTTTGATGCATTACAACTGAGGCATTAATCTTGTGGCTTCATCAACATTAACTAGTACGTTTTCATGACACTGCTGAGAAATCAGCTGTTTCTGCAGAGGTTCAAGGGAAAGGCCTTCTGAGAAGTTTGCAAGTTCCTTTTGTATGTTTACAAAAGATGTACTCACTCTGTTAACTTTGTCATCATTTATAATGTTTATCTTCTTAAGGTTAGTGGTAAATGGTTTTGCTTTATTTTTAACCTTAAAGGTTTTTGGCTGGCTATATGGAATACATTCCTGGACTTCTGCCCTCCTAGTTTTTTCTTGGCCATTGTCAGGCCTCCGACACCCTCCTATAGCTTCTCAAGTTCCAGGTGACACCATCTGTGCACACAAGATCCAGGCTAATTTTTTTTTTCCCCACTGTGCAGCTTGCAGGATTTTAGTTCCCTAACCAGGGACTGAACCTGGGCCGAGGCAGTGAAAACACTAAATCCTGCCTATGGGACTACCAGGGAATTTCCTAAAAAATTCTTAAGTTGTATGAGATTCTTATACAAGAAATGGAGACTATAGATTCCGTTTTTTTCTAGTTTTATTTATTTTATATAAAACATCTGTTGAGCTATGACTCATATTTGTTGTTTAGTCACTGAGTCATGTCTGACTCTTTTGTGACCCCATTGACTATAGCCCGCCAGCTTCTTCTCTCCATGGGGTTTCCCAGTCAAGAATACTGGATTGGGTTGCCATTTCCTTCTCCAGGGGATCTTCCTGACCCAGGGATAGAACCTGTGTCTGCTGCATTGGCAAGCAGACTCTTTACCAATGAGCCACTGAGGAAGCCCAGCATCACTCATATACTAAACACATATTAAATATATGATTCAATGTCTTTTAAAAAGCATATTAACAGAGTTGTGCAACCATCACCACAAACCATTTTAGGACACTGTCATCATTTCAAAAGGAAACTCCATACCCATTGGCAGTCTCTCCTCAACTTTCCCCAAATCCCCAGACTTAGGTAACTACTAATCTTTCTGTTTCTATAGATTTGCCTATTCTGGTCATTTCACATAAGAATAATCATAATATGTGGTCTTTCACGACTGACTTCTTTCACTTTGTATAATGTTTTCAAGGTCCATTCATGTTGTAGCGTGAATCAGTACTTCATTCTTTTTTATGGCTGAGTAGCATTACATTGGAGAAGGCAATGGCACCCCACTCCAGTACTCTTGCCCAGAAAATCCCATGGACGGAGGAGCCTGGTGTGCTGCAGTCCATGGGGTCGCTAAGAGTCGGACACGACTGAGCGACTTCACTTTCACTTTTCACTTTCATGCATTGGAGAAGGAAATGGCAACCCACTCCAGTGTTCTTGCCTGGAGAATCCTAGGGACGGGGGAGCCTGGTGGGCTGCTGTCTCTGGGGTCTCACAGAGTCAGACACGACTGAAGCGACTTAGCAGCAGCAGCAGCATTGCACTGGGGGCTTCCCAGGTGGCTCTAGTGGTAAAGAATCTGGCTATTAATGGAGTTAGCATAACTCCAATGCAGGAGACACAAAAGACTTATGTTTGATCCCTGGGTTGGGAAAGTCCTGTGGAGCAGGAAATGGCACCCCACTCCAGTATTCTTGCTTGGCAATTCCATGGGCAGAGGAGTCTGACCGGCTAGAGTCCATGGAGTCACAAAGAGTCAGATGTGACTGAGTGAACACAGAACACAGAGTTTCATTGTGTGGATATATTGTATTTTGTTTATTCGTTTATCCCTCAGTGGATATTTGGGTTGTTCCCACTTATTGGCTATCATGAACAATGCTGTGATGAATACTTGTATGAAGATTTTATTGTGGACATATGTTTGCATTCTGGGGGAGTCCCTAGGCATGAAATAGCTGATTTCCCTGATAGCTCAGTTGGTAAAGAATCTGCCTGCAATGTGGGAGACCTGGGTTTGATCCCTGGGTTGGGAAGATCCCCTGGAGAAGGGAAAGGCTACCTACTCCAGTATTCTGGCCTAGAGAATTCCATGGACTGTATAGTCCATGGGGTTGCAAAGAGCCAGACACAACTGATCAACTTCTACTTACTTACTTATGCTAACTCCATAAGGAGCTGTCAAACTTTTCCAAAGTTTCTGCATCAGTTTGCATTCCCATAGGTGGTGTGTAAGGGTCCTGATTTCTCTCCATCTTTGCCACTACTTGTTATTTGTCTTTTTTCATTTTATCCATCTTTGTGGGTGTGAAGTGGTATCTGATTGTGGTTATGAGTTACATTTCCCTGATGACAAATGATGTTGAGTGTCTTCTCGTGCTTATCACACATTTCTTTATCTTCTGGAGAAATGTATGTTCATATCCTTTGCCCATTTTATAATTGGATTTTTGTCTTTTAATTACTGAGCTGGAAGATCCCCTGGAGAAGAAAATGGCAACCCACTCCAGTACTCTTGCCTGGAAAATTCCATGGACAGAGGAGCCTTGTAGGCTACAGTCCATGGGGTTGCAAAGAGTCAGACAAAACTGAGTGACTTTGCGTCACTTCAAGAATTCTTTATATGTTACTCTGTTCTTGATAACTTAGAGCCTTCTTATGGGCATCAACGACTGAGGTTCACTGTGATACAGAGGAGCTTTCATGGGTTTATAGACTCACGCGAGTTGTCTGATCTATATTAAAAGGCAAGGCGAGGGCTTCCCTGGTGGCTCAGTGGTAAAGAATCCGCCTGCCAATGCAGGAGACACAAGTTTAATCCCTGGTCTGTGAATGTCCTACATGCCATGGAGCAGCTAAGCCTGTTGTATCGATCCTGTGATCTAGAGCCTGAGAGCCACAACTAACTAGTCCACTCGCTGCAACTACTGAAGCCCGCAGGCCCTGGAGCCCGTGATCCACAAGAGAAGCCCTCACACCACAACTGGAGAGTAGCCCCCATTTGCTGCAACTAGAGAAATGAAGCAGTGAAGACCCAGCACAGGCAAAAATAAATATTTTTGAAAAGGCAAGGTGATGCTATCAGAGAGAACTAAAAGGCACTTAGAAGACCTTGTCCTTATATATTCATGTATGTCTTTCTTTCCTACTCTCTCTGCTATCACCTCTGTTCACAGAGCTGTAAATTTTTATGACTGATTACTCTAGGCAGAGGCCCAGAGTACTCAGCTTCTCCCATGAATGAGGTGTCTGGGCTCGGAGACAGCTTTCTGCTGTGTTTGGGTAATTCTGTTACCTGGGAATCTGACTTCCAGAGGAATTAGAGGCATTTTGCATAGGGGAGGATTAATTGGGACAGGTTTTGAGGAGGTGATCATTAGTGAAATGGAGAAGGAAATGGCACCCTACTCCAGTATTCTTGCTCCCCAATAAGGTAGTGATGATAACCTGGCAGAGGACAGCAGAGTCCTGTAGGAGGGAATTTGCAAGATGTGTGTGGGAACTGCCTCACTGGTGCAACTGACGTTGGTAGCTATGGCAAGAAGCAATGGAGAGGAAGAGACTCCTGCAGAGTGGTGAAGGCTCTATACCCAACTCCAGAACTCATTGCCAGCCTGATAACAGTTGATCAGATAGGTCAGGCTTCCTCTGGTTTGATGGGGTAAGGAAAAAAAAGATTGCTCCACCCTGTTTCCATCTTACCACCCTCCCTGCACTCCCCCACCCAACTCTGTCGACCCCGCCCTGCCCCCAACTTGTGGCTAAACTGCCCAACTGCCAATTAAAACCCACACTTCCCAGCATGCCTTGCACCACCCAGAACCCCAGTCCCCACCATTCATTCTGCTCCCCTGCTGAAAGCAGCTCTAGCAAATAACCTGTCAGATTCAGGGCCTCTTGCTCTCACTCTCGGAGGGCCTCGCCCCACTGCCTGCCTTGACTGTGGCTAAACCTGCTACCACTTGACAGCAAACCACACTTGACACCGGCACAGGAAGGAGAACGGGGCCCACTGCCCTCGGTCTCCACCAGATCAACAAGCTAGTGCTGCTTCTCCCACAGCCGCTGCTTCTGAGCCCTCCACCCTTCTTTCCTCCCTCCCAGAGTCTCAGGAGACCCAGGGGGCTCCTTTGTGGTCTTATCACTGACATGTAGAGCTTCTGGGGATAGGTGGGTGAGAAATGTACTGAGGGGCTTTGGACCTGCACTCTGTGACAGCTTACACCTTGCCTCAGCACCAAGGCCTCTCTGATGTCAGTCACCCAGGCCTCCTTCTCCCCCAGGCACTCCTCTACAGGATCCTCAGGACCTTGCTTCTACCTCCAGGCCTGCAGCCCTCCCTGATCCAGGAAACCCACCACCACCTTTTGGCTTCTTTTGCCTCCAGAACCTTGCCTTATGGCTATGCCTTTCATCCTGCCGCCATTCTAGAATGTCACAGCAGTTGGGAAACATGGCCATGCTGTGGGACCAGCCAGCTTCAATTCTGATACAGGTGCACAATTCTGAAATCCAAAAAGCTCCGAAAATTAGAGGCTTTTTGGTGGATTTAACACACTCATTTGGTTGCAAAACCTGGCCTGAACCAAGAAAAAGCCTATTTTGTTCACTTTATCTTTTGTCCACTTAATGCAGAGTACATCGTGAGAAATGCTGGGCTGGAAGAAGCACAAGCTGGAATCAAGATTGCCGGGAGTAATATCAATAACCTCAGATATGCAGATGACACCACCCTTATGGCAGAAAGTGAAGAGGAACTAAAAAGCCCCTTGATGAAAGTGAAAGAGGAGAGTGAAAAAGTTGGCTTAAAGCTCAACATTCAGAAAACGAAGATCATGGCATCCGGTCCTATCACTTCGTGAGAAATACATGGGGAAACAGTGGAAACAGTGTCAGACTTTATTTTTTGGGGCTCCAAAATCACTGAAGATGGTGATTGCAGCCATGAAGTTAAAAGACACTTGCTTCTTGGAAGGAAAGTTATCACCAACCTAGATAGTATATTCAAAAGCAGAGACATTACTTTTTTAGACAGGTCCATCTAGTCAAGGCTATGGTTTTTCCAGTGGTCATGTATGGATGTGAGAGTTGGACTGTGAAGAAAGCTGAGCGCTGAAGAATTGATGCTTTTGAACTGTGGTGTTGGAGAAGACTCTTGAGAGTCCCTTGGACTGCAAGGAGATCCAACCAGTCCATTCTAAAGGAGATCAGTCCTGGGTGTTCTTCGGAAGGACTGATGCTAAAGCTGAAACTCCAATACTTCGGCCATCTCATGCGAAGAGTTGACTCATTGGAAAAGATTCTGATGCTGGGAGGGATTGGGGGCAGGAGGAGAAGAGGATGACAGAGGATGAGATGGCTGGATGGCATCACTGGCTCGATGGACATGAGTTTGAGTGAACTCCGGGAGTTGGTGATGGAGAGGGAGGCCTGGCTTGCTGCGATTCATGGGGTCGCAAAGAGTCTGACATGACTGAGCGACTGAACTGAACTGAACTGAACTATGAATACTTACTTAGGTTTGTGGCCAAAATGTTAGTGTTGATTTGAGGATGTAGTTCTAGATCCTATTGGAAGAATTATGTAATATATGGTATATATACCATGAAAAACTGGGATTTTTGAAACACTTCTGGTCCCCAAATTTTATGTCCTGTAATGCCATACAAAATAGAACTGGATAATTAACCGAATAGAATTGGGTAATCCAAGTGACAATAATATAGAGCCAATCAAAATCATGTCCATGAAAATTTAGGGACATCGGAAATGAATTCCAATGTATTGCTATAGATTATGTATGTAAACTTACAAAAGAGCATGTGGAATGTGATTTCAACTTTAAAAAAAAATTATTTATTTATTTTTGGCTGTGCTGGATCTTTGCTGCTGCTCAGGCTTTTCTCTAGTTGCAGTGAATGGGGGTTTCTCATTGCGGTGGCTTCTCTTGTTGCAGAGCACAGGCTCTAGGCACACAGGCTTCAGTAATTGTGGTTCCTGGGCTCTAGAGCACAGGATCAATAGTTGTGGCCAAGATGCTTATGTTGCTCCGTGGCATGTGGGATCTTCCTGGATCAGGGATCCAACTCGTGTCTCCTGCATTGGCAGGAGGATTCTTTACCACTGAGGCACCAGGGAAGCCCTCAACATTGTTTTTTAAAAAAGCATGTAGCACATTCATGAAAAAATGCTTGACCTGCAATACACCATGTTAACAGTGAGCTGTCTCTGTGGTTGATTTTCTTCTTTTTAGCCTTTTCAGCATCTATGTAATACTTTTATAATCAGAAATTTAAAAGAAACCAAAACCATAGCTATTACTAAAAACAAGTTGGTACTGACATTTTCTACCGTGTGATGAATCTGAGCCCAATTTTCTTTTTGGTAAATTGGGACCATCAGTACCTACTTAATGGAGTCGCTGAGGGACAGCGCATGTACCTGGCTGGAAGGTGGCTGTGACTGTGGGCTTTGTGTCAAGGTGCCTTTCTCCTCCACCTGGTGAGGGTTGCCCACTGCCATTATGCAGTAGTGCAGACCGAGTCCCCCACATGTTGCCTATGGTCTCACGAGTGGGTTCTTACGAACAAGGATGATCGACAGTCCTTTTGGGCCTGTCTCTCCCTCTCCCTGTCACATTGCCTTAATATCTGCCACATGCAGAGGCTTCGCCACTTTACCAAGGTTAACCCCCTCTTAGAGACTTGATCCCATCTCCACTCATCTCTCCCTAGCTTGTTCTGCCAAGGAAATAGATATATTTACATGGCACATCACAGTTTATCAAAGGTGTTCACATACTGATCCTTCCCTTTATGACCTTGATTCTTTTAAAATTTAATTTATTTTTATTGAAATATAGTTGATTTACAGTGTTGTGTTAGTTTCAGGTATCAGTACAATGATTCAGTTTTATATGTGTATATATAATTTTTCTTTTTAAAACTGAAGTATAGTTTACAATATTATGTTAGTATCAATTGTACAACAAAGGGGTTCAGTTTTCTATATAAGTATATAAATTCTTTTTCAGATTCTTTTCCATTGTTGGTTATCACAGGATACTTGAGTATAGTTCCCTGTGCTATACAGTAGGTCCTTGCTGTCTACCTATTTTACATGTAGTAGTTTGTACATGTTAATCCCAGACTCCTAATTTATTTCCCTCACACCCCTGTTATTCTCTTTGATAACTGTAAATCTGTTCTCCGTCTGTGAATCTATTTCTGTTTTGTAAATAGGTCCATTTGTATCATTTTTCAATTTCCACATTATATATATATATATTTTCAGATTCTTTTCCACCATAGATTATTACAACATGTTAAATGTAGTTCCCTCTGCTATACAATATGTCCCTGTTGTTTATCTATTTTATATACAGTAGTGTATATGTGTTAATTCCAAACTCCTAATTTATCCCTCCTCCATTCTTTCCCCTTTGGTAACAGTTTATTTTCTATGTGTGACCTTAATTCTTGAAAGAGCATTTGTCTCTCCCTGGGCTTATTTTCATACCTTGTCACTGATTAACCAACATGTGGCAACCTGGCTCCCTGACCCCATGACTCTGCCACAACTGTTCTTTTTAAGAATGTTCTTTCATTCATTCATATAGTCAACATAAATTTGTAAGCATCCAGTATGTATCAGGCTCTGTTCTAGGCACTGGGATACAATAGCTAAAAACAAGTTTCTTTTCCTTAGAAGCACACAGTCCAGTTGGGGAGGCAGACAATTGGCAAGTAAATATATAATATCAGTCAGTGACATGAATAAAAAATGTTCTGAAAAAAATATTAAGTGAGGGGAAAGTGATGGAGGGTGTATGCGGGAAGGCCTCTTTGAGGGAGGTGACATTTGAGCAGAGGCCGCAAGGAAGTTAAGGAGAGAACTATTTGGATATCTGGGGAGGGGGAGAGCATTCTGGACCTAGAAAAGAGAAAAATGGCAAAGACAGAAGCCCGCTTGGTTTAAATGGGCTTCAAGGATGACCTTGTGCTTTGAGTGGAGTAAATGATGAGGAAAATGATATGAAATACATGGGAGCAGAGACGTGACCAGATCATGCAGGGCCAAGAGCCCATGATAAGGACTGGGATTTGGATTTGTCAATTAAGAAAAAATGATTTCTCAGTGACCAACATGTTTCTCTGGAGAAGGTGATGGCACCCCACTCCAGTACGCTTGCCTGGAAAACACCATGGGTGGAGGAGCCTGGTAGGCTGCATTCCATGGGGTCGAGAAGAGTAGGACACGACTGAGCGACTTCACTTTCACTTTTCACTTTCATGCATTGGAGAAGGAAATGGCAACCCACTCCAGTGTTCTTGCCTGGAGAATCCCACGGACGGGGGAGCCTGGTGGGCTGCCGTCTATGGGGTCGCACAGAGTCGGACACGACTGAAGTGACTTAGCAGCAGCAGCAGCAACATGTTTCCCAAGTCCTCAACCTCTCCAACTGCTATAAGCTGAATTCACTCAAGAAACCTTCACTGAGCACCTACTAGATGCTAGACGAGCTAGGTATTGCTGGGGAAACGTAAAAATGTGAATAAACCTAGTCCCAGTCTGCCAGGGCTCACTGCCCTCGGCAAGGGCAGATTGGTGTGTAAATGATGAAGGCCCCTGCGCAGCACTTGACAGAACCATGAACAAAGTCCTGTGAGGACATAGGAGATATCATCATCACTCCTACAGTCTCTCCTTGACCTGGCCTTGTCTCATCATCTAATCATCGTCTTCCTTATCTCTTCTTCGCTCTTTGACTAACTGCTCGGTCCTGTCTCTCAGGGATTCAGTTCAGAGGCCACCTCTTCCAGAAAGCGTTCCTTGAAATCTCTTCCTCCCATGACTCTCCCAGCACCTTGTTCCTGTTTTTCCATGATTCTCCTCCATTCTGCCCTGAACTGGACCACAGTTAGATGTGTGTGCCCCTCTCTCTCAGTGTCTTACTGCTGGCCCCGCCCTGGCACTGACATTATAGTTCTGTAAGCATCTTGTTATCTTTGTACAATATGAAATCTTCATCATATGTTGATACGGTCAGTGTTTACAGAAAAGGAAGAGGTAGTGTGCCCCCAGACATCAGCCACTGAAATTAGTGACGGGGGAGGCCATAAGCTCGTTATCCTGGGAGAGTTTTGTGAACTGGTTAAGTTCCTACCTTCCTGGGCAACAGGAAGCATCAGGAACTGACCTCAGGACTGGAGACCCACCCCCTTGCCCAGAAGGTTAGAGAATAGCAATAAAACTTGCCCAGAAGGACCCTCAGCCAAGTCAGCCTCACTTGCCTTCAGTCTTTGCTTTGACCCCTAACCTCTTCCAAGACTGGCATCATGAGGGCTTGAGTGGTACAAGTGTGGGTGGTGGCCTCTCCTCTTTCTGTTTTTGATTTTTAGTTCTTAAAAACTACATTCCAAATGAGGGAAATGAAACTACCGAAGACTCTCCCCCAGCAGCCAGCTGACATGGGGCAAGAGAATAATTCCCAGTTAAGGCCCCAAAGGAAATCCCCTCCCTGTCATGTGCTGAGGCCAGGAGAAGTGGGGGAAGCCCTAGCTCACTGCTTGGCCAGGCCCAGTCACCAAGGTGAAGGGCCAGGATGCAGTGGCTGTGCTGTCTGTGGCCAGGAGTAGAGAACCCAAGGCCAAATGAGAAACGCCACACGTGAGAGTGAGGTGACTAAGACTTCGGCCTGAGGTGAGCTGCCAGTTTCAGGGAGGACCCAGCCACTCCACTGCTGGGCACACTGGATTGTTCTCTGCTCCCACAGACACATCTGCAAGAGGGAAGCTGGCCCCATTTCTCCCACTGAATCGTTTGAACACTTGGCCCCAACTCAGATGTGTCTCCCTTCACAGTCTCTGCTGTAGGTCTCTCCCCTCTGCCCCCTGCCCCTCAGTCTTGAATAGTACCTGGGTAGAATCTGAAAAGCACTGGGGAGAGAAGAAGCCAGAGTACCTTTAATCTCTGAGAGACTGCAAAGTTCTACCAGTGACATTATTATAAAGCTTAGTTTAACAAAGAAGGGGGAAACAAGAAACCCTCAGAAGGCAGTGCCTAGAGAATCACCAACATGGTAGGTTTATTGCTTTCCTTTCTTCTTTCCTTCTCTGCCTTCCTTCCTACACCAAATATTTACTGAGCCCTTTTCTATGCACTGGGCATATACTTTTTGGAATAACCTATGACCCCTGTCTCAAAGAGTTTGTAGTGAAGTTGGGGAAACAACATAGAAATCCTAAATTCACAATAAAGAAGTATCATGAAGCCAGTGGATATTTAGACACATGTAACACTTGGGACTATGTGTTCAGAGGAAGAGGTAGAGGCTTCACAGAGGAGAGGAGCTCAAATTGTGCTTTTGAGATGGGAAAAGTTGGAGGGGGCGTGTCTGGGAGGAACCCTCCAATGAAGGGAGTACAGAGTGGGGAGCATTTGCTCTGTGTTTAGGGTTGAAACCCACTGTGGATCATGTGTTGAAGTGTGGGAGGTAACAGTGAAAAGAATCTGGAGACAAGATTGGACTGAAAGAGGCATCTGGACTTTCTCCTCCAGCTGGGAACTGCCCAGCTCCTTGCTTTCACCTAGATCTCCTTGGAGAACCTGTGTACTGCTTGACACTGAACCTGTCTTTGTTATGGTTGGGTGGGCAATGGGTACAAATGCCATGACACAAGGAGCAGGTTCAAAGAAAAAGGTACGTGATCCCCCAGACTCTCATCATCCCATGGAGAGATGTGCGTGGCCAGGCCAGTGCTGGTTGCAGCATGCGTTGTGTTCTGGAGGAAGCAGCGTGGTTGGGAGGGGCCCAGAGCACCCATTCACGCTGGAGAATCCTGAGCTGCACAGTCAGGGTTACAGCCTTGCTGGTATGAAAAATGTTCGTTTCCAGCTGCACATCAACATTGTTTTTGGTTGGAAGTCTTACAGGACTTCTTGCTGAGTCAGCTTGTGGCTAAATTTAGAGGGAGAACTGGCAACAAACTGGTTAGTCTCCACACATCCATCAGGATCACTGGTTTTCTAAGTTCTTTTGAAGGGTAGCAGCTGCCTTTCTCAAAAGAAATTCTCTAAAGAACCTCAATGTATAAAATATTTAAAAGTGGAATTGCTGCAGATAGGGAGGGAACAGAGTGCCCAGAATCCTACCAGACAGTCCTTAGGAACCCTGAACATACTGAACCTGGTTTTAAGCTGCTGATCCAGGTAAGAGGCAATGGCAAGCCATGAAAGGGCTGTAAGCAGGGAGTGAGATGAACCAATATGTATTTTAGAAGGATGCCCGTAGCTTCTGGGTGGAATCTAATTTGGAGGCAGGGATCCCAGTTTAAGAAGCTACTGAAATGATGCAGACATGAGTTAAAGAGGTCTAGACCCAGGGCACTGTTATCAAGGATTACAAGTAGGTTTGGATTCAAGAAACTTTTTTGAGTGAGACTCAGTGGGGATGCGTGACCAATACGAGGGGGTGGAGCCTGCTAGGGCTTGAGGCATGCCATAAATAGTGACAGCCAAACAATGATGAGTTCACTTTAGGGCAGTTGTTTCAGCCACTCTGGGACATTGACCGATAGACAGTTAAAAAATATGTCTGAGAACATATCTGAGAGAACCATGCTGCTTCTCTCCTAGGAGAGAATGTTGGAGCTAAGAATTACAATTTGGGAATAATCAACAGATTGGTAGACACAAAAGATATGGGAGTAGAAAATGTGTATACCATGAGAAGAAAAACGCCTAAAAGACAACCTAGTGATAATTCGACTTTTATTCCGTTTTTTTCACTGGTGTTATCATTTATTACCGTCACAAATGAACATTTTAGGAAGCAATTTACTTACTGGATGTTTGGGGCAGGAAGGACTTGCTTCTGTTCTCTAAGGATGGGCATGCTGACAACTGCAATACAGAATCACAAATCGGCAGGCTACAAGAGATGGGAGCCAGCCCTCAAGGATGCTTCCACCTCCAGATCTGACAGGAAAGAGCAGAACTGGAGATCCTGGCTCTAAAACTCCCCAAGTGTGCTTCTTTGCATTACTCATTCTGCATGCAACAGACGCTGTAAATATTTTGCCTTCTCTACTAGATAGTAAGCTTTTGGAGAACAGGAGATAATGCACAGGAAGCTCTTAGCATAGTGCCTGGCACACCCCTTTGATGGTGACTGTTACCAATTCAATTATTCTTTTGAATTCTTCGCAATTTTGTACACATCGGGCACAAACAAATTCATCCAAGAAGTTCAGGGCACCCTGACAGTCTTCCACAAAGCAATTTCCATTTCATTTTCTTTCTTTCTTTCTTTTTTTTTTTTTATATGCTGGAGTCAAGTAAAGACGACCTGGGTGGATGATTCTCTCCCACTTGGGAAACGTGTATCCTACCCATTCTCAAAATCTGCCCTAGCTTGACCTAGCTTGACCTAACCTTGAAGAAGAGTTTCTGGGTCAGCAGAGCTTGTAGGCAGGGGCCCACCTTCTCAAAATCTCTAAGGTAAGAAAGCCCGAGTAGCCTCGGTTAACACGATTGGGAGACCATACAAATACCTTACCTTCTCGACTCATCCGGCAGGTAGTCCGAGGGCCACTGCCTCCCGCCCTCCTGCCCGCCCTCGCGTTCTCCCATCCTCCTCGCCACCCTCCCCCCCACCACCTCCCACCCCCGCCTCCCCTGCGGCTGCAGTTCCCTCTAAGATGCCTGCTCTCTGCGAGTGCTGAGTTGCTGAGCGGCTTGTTCTCCATGTGACTTCAGTTTCCGTCAGTTCCTTCCGCAAGTGCTAAAATAATCTGATGCCCCAGAGAGAGGAGGCAGCTCAGCCCCGCGTTCGGCTGCTGTCGAGGAGGAGGCCGGAGTCCCGGGAGAGGATGCGCCCCGCGGAGCCGCCTGGGCCTGCGGGAGCCGTGAGTATTTCCTGCGGGGCGGGCTCCCCACCGGGAGGGCTCCCCACCGGGAGGGCGGCCGCGGCCCCTCCGGAGGCGGGAGGCTCGGACCAGGTTGGAAAGTAGGAGGTCAAGCGTCCGTGGCCCGCAGTGGGGGGCTGACAGGGAAGTTGTGGCTTGCTGCATCCAAGCTCCACCAGTTCTGTTTGGGTGCTGCGGCTCTGGGTGGAGGTGGAAATACCTTCTCTGGGAGACTTAGGGGTGGCATGGTGTAGTGGAAACAGCGAGGGCTTCGGAGTCAGACCCGGGTTTGATTCCTGGCTCTATGGGGAGAATTCCTGAGCCTCAGTGTCTTCATCTGCTAAATGGGAACAATAATGCTCCCTCCTGGGGCTGGGTGACTGGATGTAATGAGCCTCGGCTGTGAACACTGAGCCTGCCTTTCCTGCCCCACATTGTGGACTGAGAACCACGATTTCATAGATGAAGACCGGGAGACTGATGAATAACGACATACTTAAGGATATCTTCCACGTGCCACCCAGTTCGAGTTCAAGGTGTTGGGTGGGGATAGAGCTGTGAAGACAGGCAAAACCCTTTCCCCACCGAGAGTGTGTGTCCATGGGAGATTCCCACAGCCCAGAGACTTGACTCCAGGCCTCTCTGACCCTGGTGTCCAGTGCTCTTTTGTAGCCCTCAGGCCATCTCCAGGTGGCCTGGATTCTGAAAGGGTCAGCATATATCCCCCAGCCCTTAGGAACTGACAGAAGTTCGGAGCCACCAAGTGGGCTGCAGGCTGCCCTGAGAATCAGCTGCCAGTTCGCTGCACCCCTGAGGGGAGGTGACCACGTGACCAAGGGTGGCTGGGATTGCAGAAGGCTGAGGCAGGGTCCCAGGGAGGGAACCCCTGGATAGGGCTGGTTTGCTGCTGCTGCATCACTTCAGTCATGTCCGACTCTGTACGACCCCATAGAGTGGTGCAATTCCCAAGGGGGTTATTGGGGGTAAAGGGACTCCAGTGGAGGTTTCTTCCATGATGGGTACAACCTATTAGCAATCTGGATGGGAGAATCATCCAGTTCATAGAGTTGGCCTTGAACTGGGGCCTCCTGTGCCCCCTTCACCTACTGGCTGTACCGACTCTTTCTGTGGTTGTTGATGGTTTACTGGGTTATATAGCCCTGAGGCTTATTTATTTTCCTCACATACCACGTAGGTTTGTACATGTATGTCTGAGAGTTCCTAGAGGGGATTATAGAATCATGGGGTGGGGGACCTCAACTCTTGTGTTTAGATTCAACAAAACCCAAGACCTCTTTCACAAAGAAGGTGATTTTATCTAACGGGTGCCCTCATGGGAACTTCATGAAAACCCATGTGAACCTGATCCCATAGAGTCCTTAAACCCATCATCCAAAAGCAGAAGGCTCCTGGTAATTGTCTTTGGGCCTGTGTTAGGAATATGTTGACCTGTCTGTCTCTAGTCTTTGTGATTCTTTCAAAAAAGTGATGCCAGTACTGATTGTAATCTGTGTTCTGGCTGTAATGTGCATCCACATCACCAAGTGTGAGCTAGACTCTTGGATGGAACACTAGGCGTACCTCACATCGTGCTCAGATCCACACTGTAACCACATACATTAGGGCAGGGTGGGCTTGCACTCAAGGTTAAAAAACATTATCTTTCTTGGAAGAGGCTTATATGCTCAGGGATGCTCACTGATGGATCTGCACATTAGTGACAAATATTTTTCCTTGTTACACTCATTCGCCCTCCCGCATTCTTCTTCTCCTCAACCTCGTCATCAAATAAATATAATAAATGTCATATGTTTACTATGTGGGAGATTCTAGGCTAGGTTAGGTGATGATCTCGGAAAGCTCAGAGAGGTGAGAAGAGGGGAAAAGGACATGATTTTATCAAGCCTCATGAGCAAATGTCAGCTTGAGTTTAGGGGTTGTTTAGTTGCAATTGACAAAAATCCAACTGAGCTTGGTTTCAGCAAAAAAAAAAAAAAAAAGAGAGAGAGAGAGAGGATTTATTGTTTCCAATAATGAAAAAAAGTCTATGGGGAATAGCTTCAGGCATGGCTGGATCTGGGTGCTCAAACATTGCCAGGAATCCATCTATCTTCATTCCTCAGCTTTGCTTTCCTCTGTGTAGGCTTCATTATTAGGCAGATCCTAAAGTTGTTGGCAAAGATGGCTGCCTGAAGCTTTAAGCTTAATTCCTATCAGTTTGGCATCTGAAGTAGGAAGAGAACGCCTCTTTTCTAGTAGTACTAGCAGAAATCTTTGGATTGATTCTCTTGGGGTTGGCATCTGTGTTGTACCTTTTATAAACCAATCACTGTGGTCAAGGAATTAGGCAGCTCTGATGGGCCCAGCTTTGTTCATAGTCCTCACTTTGGAGCCTTGAGTTGAGGCCAGACCCAAAAGAACACAGATTTTTAAGAAAGGAAGGGGGTTGGTTGCACAACAATGTAAATGTACTTAACACTAAAAATTTATGCACTTAAAAATGGCTCAGGTGGTAAATTTTATGTTAGTGTATTTTACCACAAATAAAACATTTTTAAAAATAAAAGCAAGAAAGAAAACAAGAGGTGATTTCCTCAAAGGGGAATTGAGGAGCCGTTACCAGAACGAGAAATGAATGTGGGTAGACAAAACCAACTGGTTTCCAGAGTGAATGGAGTCAGGAGCTGAGACCAAACCACACATGTCTTCTCATTTTAATGTGTGAGTGATTTTAGACTGAGCAAAGGGCGTAAAGGAGGAAGTGGAACCTTAGAGTGCATCTCACCAGCAAGGTGGGCATGAAGACCAGGATTGGTACCAGTGATGGCTAAACATGGCCACAAAGCCCTCTGAAGACCCAGGGACTCCCCACCTCCCGCCTTAACCCACAAGGTCACTGTGGTCAGATGCTGTGCTCTATACCCCAGAACTTTCTGTTGTCCCTTCCAAGAAAGAAAAGAATAGGGAGGGGATTTTTCTTCACAAGGTAACCCTTGGGGCTCTGTTTTTCCACCCTGGCTCTCTCAAGCAGCACTTAAGTGTCTGAGGCAGCCCAGCACCCACAGTGCCCTGCAGGGGATCACCTTGGGTGCACATTACACTCTCCCACAACCTCATGTTGTTCTCTTTTAGCCAGGCTGGACACTGGCTGCTCTTGGTTGTCCCTGTTTCACTCTTTGTTTGGCCCGGCCACGATCCCTCAGGTCTCTTCTGCCTTTCCAGTGTCTCCCCTCAGTGGTCCCACCAAATGCCAAGGCTGAGCTCCCTCCCTCAGCCTGCAGGGTCAGGGAAAGTGAGTCTTTGCATTCCTGGCCCCGGGCCACCTCCTTCACCTTCTGACATGTTGATGGTCTCCCCATCACTGCTCAGCCTGACACCCTGAGTCTTCCTCATAGGGCTCTCTCTATGACCTTTCTCTTTTTCTAGGTTCTTGTTCCCTTCCTTGGGTCCCTGCTGCTGTTGCTAAGTCGCTTCAGTTGTGTTCAACTCTGTGTGATCCCATACACGGCAGCCCACCAAGCTCCTCTGTCCCTGGGACAAGAATACTGGAATGGGTTGCCATTTCCTTCTCCATCCTTGGGTCCCTAAACTGATCAAACTTTTGCTAATATTAGTGTCTTCTTATTTCCTTCTAAATCCTCAGTTTTTTCTAGGTTTTCTATAGCTCTTTTTGCAGAACTTCCAGAGGCTCTCATCTTTGTCATAGGTACACACCATGGCATTGACAAGGTACCTCATCCACAGAGAAGACCTTGACTACGTGAACACTCAAGAGTACTATTCAGAATATCAAACACCATAGGTATAGGCACTAACCAATTGGAATGGACATTGTCCTTAGAGGCAGGATCCTGGGATTTCCCCAACCCCAGGTCAGATGTTACCTCCTTTGTTGCTGGATAATGGGGGAAAGGGGGCTAGGAGTTCCAAGAGGGCAGCCAGGAATCTGGGGTGGGGGCTCATGGGATATCTGTTTACCAATAAATACTTACCTGTACAACCCAGCTGAACGTTCCCCCAATATATATTCTTCCCAAACAGGTGCACATCCAGCACCTCCTATCTGGGCCGGAACTCAGCTCTGATTTGGTTTTGTTTTTTGGCTGTGCCGAGCAGCTTGTGGGATCTCAGTTGCCCTACCAGGGATGGAACCTGTGTCCCCTACATTGGGAGCTCAGAGTCTTAACCACTGGGCTGCTAGGGAAGTACTCACCTCTAGTTTTGGCTTCACTGTCTACAAGCTATGAGACTTAAGCAATTCACTTTGGCCTTTTTGAATCTTGAGAGTGAAAGTCACTCAGTTGTGTCTGATTCTTTGCGACCCCCATGGACTATACAGTCTATGGAATTCTCCAGGCCAGAATACTGGACTGGGTAGCTGTTCCCTTCTCCAGAGGATCTTCCCAACCCAGGGATCAAACCCAGGTCTCCTGCATTGCAGGCGGATTCTTCACCAGCTGAGCCACCAGGGAAGCCCTTTTGAACCTTAGATGTATTGTTTGTAAAATGGGAATAATAAACAATGACTGTACTATAGATACTTGTGCACTAATGTTCACAGCAGCATTATTCACAATTGCCAAAAGGTAGAAACAACCCAAATGTCCACTGATGGATTAATGGTGGGAACAAAATGCGATCTGTGTATTATTCAGTCACAAAAAGGAATGACTTTCTGATGCAGGCTATAACATGAAGGGACCTTGAAACTATTACCCTAAATGAAATAATTCAGGCAGAAAAGGACAAACATTAATAATATATGATTCCACTTATATAAGGTACCTGGAATAGGCAAATGTATAGAGAAAGATTAGTGGTAATTATGGGCTGGGGAGAGGGAAGAAGGGGGAGCTATTGTTTGATGGGACAGAATTTTGCTTTGGGATAATAAAAAACCTCTGGAGAGGGATAATGGTGAGATTGCACAGCAGTGTAAATGCATTTAATTCTACTGAATGTACACTCAAAAAGGTTAAAATGGTGAATTGTGTGTATATTTTACCACAATAAAAATGGAGATGATAATTCCTACCGTGTAGAACTGTTTCAAGTATTCAGTTCAGTTCAGTTCAGTAGCTCAGTTGTGTCTGACTCTTTGTAACCCCATGGACTGCAGCACGCCAGGCCTCCCTGTCCATCACCAACTCCCGGAGTTCACTCAAACTCACTTCCATCGAGTCAGTGATGCCATCCAGCCATCTCATCCTCTGTCGTCCCCTGTTTCAAGTATTAAATGAGATCAAATATCTATAAGAAGCCTTTGCAACCTCAAGTGCTATTATTATTAACGAGTAACATTAAGTTATCCTGGAGTAGGAAATGACTACCCACTCCAGTACTCTTGCCTGGAAAATTCCACGGACAAAGGAGCCTGGCAGGCTGCAGTCTATGGGTCACAAAGAGTTGTACATGATTGAGCACGTACACATGCAACAAGTCATAATCCAATTGTTTTGCTTTATCCAAAAATTCCCTAAAATCATTATTTTTTTGATGAAAGGGTTAAAAAAATCACATTACTTTCATTCCTCTGGGAATTCAAATAAGTGTTAAGAGAGAAAAAGAAATAGCCTTAGAGCAGGAGGCCCACCTTGCTAGTATAATTTGGGGGATTTTGAAAAGGGTAAAACTATCTCCCATACTGTCCTGAAACTATACCATGAACATTTCATTATATAATATAATGAAAACTTATATGAATATCTATTAAACAGCAGTGCATTAAAGAGGATATCAGTCATTCACTGTTTAGGATGAGCTGCTTTCCTCCTAATTCTGGCTGAGAACACTGAGGCTGTGATTATCAAATCTTTTTTTTCTCTTACAAGACAGAAACTTTTTTTCCAAATAAAACAGCTGACTTTGCAATCTCAATTAAATTGAGATTAAAGTAATTAAATTGACCCAGAAGATTGAAAAAGTAGGAACGTTTTTTAAAGGTTAAATCACTTGTTTTGCATTCTGAAGTATTTAGGGGGAGGTGTGCTGATGACTGCAATCTATTTTGAAATGAATCAAAAAACAAGATGGCTTGCAGGATGGATAGAAGGATGGGTAGATGGATGGATGTATAATTAAAAACAAGCATGTGTGCTCAGCTGCTCAGTTGTGTCTGACTCTGTCAGGCTCCTCTGTCCATGGGATTTTCCAGGCAGAAATACTGGAGTGGGTTGTCATTTCCTCCTCCAGGGGAAAAGCAAGTATAATAAAATGTTAGTATTAGAATATAGGTGGTGGGTATACCAGTGATCCCTGTTAAAGTTTTTTCAACTTTGCCCTATGTTAAAATTTTTCATAATAAAAATTTGGAGAAATTACTATTAATATTTAATAACTACCCACATTCTTTTTCATAAATAGAAAAACCAAGTAATTTAAAACTTCCATAGGAGTTATAACTATCTATAATATAATATCATATTATTTGAATTATTGGATCATTATGCATCTGAACTGTTAGGATATGAGGAGGTGACACCTATGTCGGTCCCTGAAGAATGAATAGGAGTTCAGCAGTTGGAGAAGGCCTGAAAAAGGGCCTTTCCCACAGAGAAACAGTGTGTAAGTTGGTCAAGGATATTCCAAGGTGGCTGGGGCTTTTGGGATTGACACTGAGTTTTGCTGGACTCACAGACTAAATTTGAATTGCAGCTCTGACATTCTGTAGCTGTCCCAAACCCAAGAGAGCCTCAATTTACCAAGTCTAAAGTGAGGAAGAGAACATTTACTTGCTAGGATTTTCTGAAGATTATTTTATGTAGAGCACTTATTCTAAGGTGAGCACTCCATAAGCATTAGTTATTACAGCTAATAGCCTGGAAGGCGCTCTGGGAGCTTGAATACTATCCCTCTGAGCTGGTCAGTTATCAGGAATCCATATCATTTCATTCCTGAGGTGTGCTCTTTCTCAAGGGAACTAAGGTCAGTGGTTGAGTGGGAGTGATATATTTCCACTCTGAGCAGTAAGCCTCAGTTATCACCTGTAACCCCTTCCGTGCATAATCTCTCACAGACTCTGGGTGATGTCTCCCCTGAATGTCCCAAGGCCCATACCCTGCAGCTCACAGAGAAGGGAGACGGTGTTGCAGCCCCTCTGTGTTATTTAACACCAGCTCCCTGTTTGTAGAGGAACTCTGCCTTCCCTTTAACCTGACACTATCTTGTTAGTGAAGTCCACAACATTTCCTTATTGACAAAGCCTTGTCACACACACACATTCTCTCATTCAGTCTTGACAAAACCCTGTGAGGTCAGCAAGGCAGCTATTATTGTCAACCAGAGCCACCACAAGAGTGAGGTGATCAGAGAGAACAAACCTGTGATACTGAACGGAAGTGACAAGTTTGAAACAAATACATTATTGGTTAGATGCCTATCAGAGAGAGAGTGTGGGTCTCTCTGCACAAAGGTGATACCACCAGCCGTGTGACAGCAAGGTACTACCACCCCAATAGGAGCAGATTTGCAATTTTTAAGCCTGTGGCCAGATGCAGCCTGTGGCTATGGGACGGGATGGAGCACACTGACTTCTCTTGGTTCCAAAGGCTGACCCTGACCACACGGGGAAGCTGGTTGACTCATTTGTAGCCCCGAGGAGATGGAAGTCCACAGAGTAGCACTCTCCACACCCTGGCTGCCTGGAATTGCCATAGGAAGAGCCCAAAGGAAGAAGAGCCTCTGTGGCCTCCAGGCTCCCTCCAGGTGGAGGGAGCCCTTCCCAGATGAAGATTCTTCTCACAGGATCCTCTGTGGAGGCTGGCTGACCAGATGTGCTAGGCTCCGAGTAGGAGAAAGAGATCTGAATTTTAAACCAGCGCTTGGAAGCTACTGCTGTGTGTTCCCTGTGGCACCTTGTCCATATCATTTCATCTTTCTGGTCTGAGTGTTCTCACCTCCTGCACACTGGTGGGTAGTCCCTTCAGAAAGCTACAGTTCTCCTCAAAAGTGTGGTCAGTGACTAAATTCAAATGATGCAACTCCTCACTTATTTGTCCAGGCTCAGAGTGGGATCCAGGTCCCAGAAGCAAGTGCAAAGGGGCTCCAGTAGTACAACCAGCTGCTCACAAAACAGGGAGCTGCCCCTCATTGTGTTTAAGCCTAGGCAGGTGGACAGCTTCCTGGGAATGAGGATACTTAAGGATGACAAAAAGTATTTTTTTAACTTTTTATAAAAGTTGTCTTAATACAGTAATAGCCTTGCAGCACAGCCATTCCCATTTTACTGGAAGAATATTGAGGCCAAGAAATTGAGTGATGTACCCAAGATGAGAGCCAGGCTTTGAACCTGTTCCATCTGTCCCCTAATGTTAACCGTAAGTTTATTTTCTGTTAACAAATTCATTAGTAAGAGAGGAAGCCAGAGAAACAAATCATGAGGTCTGAATAACACATCTCAATTCTAAAGGCTCTTTTGCTCCAATCCTCAATTTGCATGTTCTTTTTTAACAAGTCAATATTCTTTGCAAAATATGGGAATGAATTAATTTGATCAAAGATACAACTGGGCCTTTACTTTTATAACTATTCTGCATTTTCTTTTACATGTAATTCCAACATCGAAATTTAAAAATCTTTGGATGTAAAGGTCCACATTTTGGATATTTCTCCAAAGAAGACAGAAATGGTCAGTAAACACATGACAAATGCTCAACATTATTCGTCATCAGGGAAATGCAAATCAAGGCAACAAAGTGATACACTTCACATGCTAGGATGTCTATAATAAAAATGACAGAAAATGACCAGTGTTGGTGAGAATGAGGAGAAATTGGAACATTAGTAATGTTGCAGACATCATGCTCTTTACTTCTAAATAATTCGTTATATATTTTCTAAGAACAAGGATAGACTTACACAACCAGAGGACAATGATCAAAATTTGGTCAGTTGACATTGTTGTGTAGTCGCTTAGTTGCGTCCAACTCTTGTGCAACCCCAGGTGCACGGCCAGAGTCCTCTGTCCATGGGATTTCCTAGGCAAAAGTACTGTGGGTTGCCATTTCCTTTCTCCAGGGGATCTTCCTGACCCAGAGATTGAACCCACGTCTCCTGCATTGGCGGGTGGATTCTTTACTGCTGAGCCACAGGGGAAGCCCAGTAAATTAACATTGATATAATTCTATATTTCAAATGTTGTCTGTATTCAAATTTTACCAAGTACCCCAGTAAAGCCTTTAAAGTATTTCGATCATTTGGTTAAGGAGGCATTTGCCAGTTTTCCACTATAAAGCTGTTACTTTTGCATTAACAAGTAATGAAATAAGAAGATACTTTAAGACTATATTAATATCTTGTTTCCCAACAAAATTTCACGTTTAGTTTTATCATCCCTTGTGATTCTTGCCTGTAGGATGCACTTTGAAAAATACATTCCTGCATTCAGATTTCAGTCACTTGACTGTGCTTTTTTGAAATATTACATTGTTTTGTTTAAGCTTACCAAAGAGCACAAGTCCTGTTTTATTTAGGTTCTTTTCATTGCCATGATGCAATATGTGGGCCAGCCTATGCAGGTGGTGATGGTGGTGAAGTACTACCATGGAACACCATGGAGCTCAGAAATGAACCCAGCAGTTTCCAAGAAACACCAGGAACCAGAGAGGCAGCCTTGAGCCCTTCTCGCCACCCTCTCTCCCAGCCTGTGCAGTTCATCCTCTTGCCATTCTTCCCAGCGTCTTCTCTGCTCTCTGCTCCCCATTGACTGTCTCATTCTGTTCTGTCCTGTTCTGTTTTTTCTGTGCCTTGTCATCTAGCTTCTAACTGCTTCCTCATGGCAAATCCCTCAAGATTCAATTCCACCTTCTCTCTCTGTGCCTCTTGGCTCCAATTTCACTGCCAATTACCTAATTCTCTCCCTTGTCTCTGCACTGAGATCACTCATGGGTGCCGGCCGCATGTAAGGATTGACCTCCGTGGGTCAGGTACTTCCTGTCAGCTTGGTGGAGGTACAGATAGTGATGAGCTCACAAGCTTCTTCTGAGGACTGCCCCTCCAGAGGGACTGTGGTTGTGGTGGACAGAGCTATGTACCTGGACAGTGGAAGTTACAGTAGTACATCAATCACGTCTCTTGAACCACAGTCAGACCACGTGATCTAAAACCTCTACCCCTTTCAGGTATGAGAGAGAGGTGCTGTCTGGAAGCTCTGATTCAAATGTCAAAGTGTTAGAATTTTCAGGATATTTTAAAGGTTTATGTGTAATGCATTTTAAGCTTAAATGTTTCCTGAGTACCTTTCTGAGAAGAACTTTTGAAAAAAGGTACATTCCTGGAAGTTTGGGGACAAAAGATTACCGTTATCACACTCCCTTTAGGAACTCCCACCTTTATTTCATTTTCCTCTTAAAAAAAAAAAAAGTTTGAAACATATGAAATTTACAGGAAAGTTGAAAGTATAATGCTAAATTTGCTAGTTGGTAGTAATTTGCTTTAATTCTCTCTGTTGAGCCGTTTGAAGGAAGGTTATATAAATTGTAGAAATTGTGAAATTTCACCCCCAAATATTACAGCACGCATTTCCTAAGAATAAGACATTTTTGTACATAACCACAGGATCCTTATCGTACCTAAGAAAGATAGCAACAGTCTGGTAATATCATCTGTACATAATACTATCTAAAAAGACATCATTTAGTACACATGTAAATTTCCCCAATTGTCTCAAAATGTTCTTTTAGAGATTTTTTTAAAATCCGAAATCCACTCAAGTTACATGCATTAGATTTGACTGTATTATGTTTCTTAGTCACTTGTAATCAGACTTCTTCCCTCCCCTGTCTTTCTTTGTTTTTTAAAACTGACTTTTTTTAAAGAGTCGAAGCCAGTTGTCTTGTGAGACATCTTACAGTCTGTATCTTTCTAACTTTCATTTTGACTGGGCTCAGGGCAAACAATTTTTGGCAAGGGTACTACTGAGGTGGGACTTTGTTTCCGAAGGCAGGACACCTGGAGACTCAGGATGCAGGTGGTCTCATAGGCGAGATGCTAAATATGACCATGTGGAGACAGTTGAGTTTTTTTTTTTTTTTTTTTTTTGCTGAAACTCAGAGACTAGAGCTGCTTGCCTGAGGCATTCAAATACTTTTTGGTAGTAGGAATTATTTGAAGTGGTCACAGACTGGGGTTTCTGTTCTTCATTATCTATTCTCTGTGGTCTGTGACCAGCTGCCCTTCCCTTTCTCCCAGGATCCCAAGTGGGATTTGCTCTTTTATTTTTAAACAAAGGCGAACTCCCTTCCTATGGAGTCCTCTCCCTAGTGCCTGTGACTTTTGTGTTCTGGGATGTCACTGTCATACGTTTACACCCCACACTTGTGCCAACTCTGCTTCTAGAGATTCTGCTCCTCATCCCCCACCCCCAACCAGTCTATAAATACTTGCTTCTAACACCAAGTACCTCTGAGAGTTCTCCACTTTCACCTACAAGCCTCTTTCTTGAAAGCCTTTTTTAGCTTATCTGATTATTTTGCAGAGAAAATTCTCAATTACGTGCTAATGTATTGATAACACTCTTAGCACTTGCTAATAGTGCCCTTAGCAAAGAGGTTGCAGTCCCAGCTCTGGTGGCAGCTGCTAATAGTAGTAGCAGCAGCTGGAGAGGGTGGGAAGGTGAGGGAGTGAGGAGGTGATGTTCAGGGTGCCTCTGAATACTAGAAATCCAGCATCCTTTGTGAAAATGAAGCAGAAAACACCAACAAAGCAAACCCAAAGCTCGGGTCAGAATTACTCCCTATGTGTGTGTGTGTGTTAGTTGCTCAGTCCTGTCTGATTCTTTGTGACCCCATGGACTGTAGCCCACCAGGGTCCTCTGTCCATGGGATTCTCCAGGCGAGAATATTGGAGTGGGTAGCCATTCCCTTCTCCAGGGGATCTTTCCAGCCCAGGGACTGAACCTGTGTCTTCTGCATTGGCAGGCGGATTCTTTGCTGTTTGAGCCACCAGGGAAGCCCAGAGTTATTCCTCAGTATTCCCAAACTTTGAGTATGAGGAGCCCTTTGTATGCACAAAAATACCTATAGATCAGCCCTTACCTGATGGCTGTGTTTTACTATCTGCTGATTAAGACATTACATAGCAACAGAAAGCTAGTTGGAATCAATAACCCTTAAAAGACCTTGTATTTTATTAATACAGGAAAACCTACGTCCGTTTGAAGAAAAAAATAGTGTACATTTGTGTTTGTCAGCTGTTTAGTCGCTAAGTTATGTCTGACTCTTTGCAACCCTATGGGCTATAGCCCACCAGGTTCCTTTGTCCATGGGATTTCCAGCATGAATACTGGAGTGGGTTGCCATTTCCTTCTCCAGTGTTTGTCAGAGGACCTGACAAAAACAGGGACACTGCTGCCATCCTGTATTTTGCTTCTTTTGATGATAGAGATGGAAATTTCAGGACTTCAAGAAGCAGAGACCAATCAAAAGGCTTCACTTATCATTTCTTCCCTGTCCTTTACAAAAGAAAGTGTTACCCAGGTCTCCTGGACAGGAGCCACTCCTTGGCCTGTATGTGACAGTCTTCTTCCATCCAAGCAATCCTGAACCCAGTACTGATGTAGTCATGACGATGGATAAGGAAGCACTGCACAGCCACTCCTGGCAGGATCAGGATGCTCCTTCCAAAAGGAGTAAATGTTCCCATCCCTTCCCCTCGTTCCACCCAACCCGCGGGGCCATCCAGTCAGTCTCCTTTCACCTCACTTGGCTCAATGAAGCAGAAGCTTCTCCCTATTGTTTTGTAGAAACAGAAAAAACAAACAAGCATAATTTCTAAAACAGGAGTTTTTGCAGCCGATACACATTCTTCCTCCTCACTGTTAGTGTCCTCCTGTTTCAGAATATAGTCTTGGTGCATGTTGTTTTATGAAATAAATTTATTTTCACCACTTATTTATGATGACCAGATCTGGAAAGAGAAAAACCAGACAGAAAGCCAATTGGCTTTCTGTCTAAAAAAAGGAATATTCTTTATAGACAAGGGATGAATGTGGGATTGAATCACAGGTTTTTTTGATATCTGATTAGAAAACATAGTATCAAGATGAATGGTTATATAAGGGATGCCACTAAGCATTTGAGGTCCTGATATTTCAAGGACTTCTTAAAGAGGAACCAGGAAGGACATTTTGTGAGGACACAAACAGAGTAGATAGAAGATAGAGAAAAAATGTAAATACAACACTAAGAGGGCCTCACACACGACATGGGATTTATAATCTTAATATTTCCAAGTCAGACGTGTTACAGACAGTATAGAATCTTGTCTCCTGCCCACATCTAGGTCAATGGCATCTTGTTCCTTCAAAACTTTCCACTAATAAGAAATTCACAGTCTCTGACTTTAGTAATATCCATGATAACTATGACAAGATAAAAGATAATAGAGAGATTATAGAAATCATTAGCTGAATAAATGAATATAGGACTTATTTGTTGTTGTTCAGTCGCTCAGTCATGTCTGACTCTTTGTGACCCCATGGACTGCAGCACACCGGGCTTCCCTGTCCTTCACCATCTCCCGGAGCTTGGTCAAACTCATGTCCATTGAGTCAGTCATGCCATCTAACCATCTCATCCTCTGTCATCCCCTTCTCCTGCCTTCAATCTTTCCCAGCATCAGAGTCGTTGCCAATGAATCAGATGTTTCCAATGTATCAGGTGGCCAAAGTATTGGAGCTTCAGCATCAGTCCTTCTAATGACTATTCAGGGTTGATTTCTTTTAGGATTGACTGGTTTAATCTCCTTGCAGTCCAAGGGGCTCTCAAGAGTCTTCTCCAACACCACAGTTCAAAAGCATCAATTCTTCGGCACTCAGCTTTCTTTATGGTCCAACTCTCACATCCATACATGACTACTGGAAAAACCATAGCTTTGTCTAGACAGAGCTTTGTTGACAAAGTAATGTCTCTGCTTTTTAATATGCTGCCTAGGTTGGTCATAGCTTTTCTTCCAAGGAGCAAGCGTCTTTTAATTTCATGGCTACAGTCACTGTCTACAGTGATTTTGGAGCCCAAGAAAATAAAGTCTGTCACCGTTTCCATTGTTTTGCCATCTATTTGCCGTGAAGTGATGGAACTGGATGCCATGATCTTTGTTTTTTGAATGTTGAGTTTAAGCCAGCTTTTTCACTCTCTTTCACCTTCATCAAGTGGCTCTTTAGTTCCTCTTCACTTTCTGCCATAAAGGTGGTGTCATCTGCATATCTGAGGTTATTGTTATTTCTCCTGGCAATCTTCATGTGTGTTTAGTTGCTCAGTCATGTCCAACTCTGTGACCCCATGGACTGCAGCCCACCAGGCTCCTCTGTCCATAGGGATTCTCCAGGCAAGAATACTGGAATGGGTTGCCATGCCCTCCTCCAGGGGGTATTCCCAACCCAGGGATTGAACCCACCCTGCAGGCAGATTCTTTACTGACTGAGCCACTACTATATTAAAAAAAAAATGGATTTAGCATTTTCTGCTTCCACACTTGGAAAAAACTCTTCAACTTCATTATCTGGTTTAACAAAAAGAGGTGCAAGTAGATTCTGTTAATGCCATCTGCTTCTCATGTCAGGATCTCAGGTCTTATATTGTATACTTGCCCAGTGGTCACCCAGACCAGGAGGAAACACGGTACTTATCAGGCTCTACTTGGAACATGGGTTGATTTGCAGTTCTTTTGTATTACTCTATGGCTCCCACTGTGGTTCAAGCCCATGAAATAGGCACCCTTGATCCAAGCCCCTTTAATATAATGAAGGGAGGTTCCAGGTTACTTCATTTAAATTATTAACATCATACGTCATGTGTACTCTCCATCATAATTGTTCTTCGTTCACTTCTTTTTTCTCCACCAAAAATGTATCTAAGATGAGTAACATTTGATTTAAAAATGGATGTATTTTTCAGAAGTTATCAGACAGATAGGAATAAAGTGGGAGGGTTATTTTTTTTAAAAGCATGCTTACACATAGACACTCTCATCCATTTGGAGATGCTGTTAAGCGGTCCTCACTTAAGTGTGGGAGGAGGGAGGCAGTCCTGTGCACACAGAAGAAGGTTCATGGGATTTTCCCATGAAGATTTGGCATTCCAATTGTTAATCTTGTATCCTTCACTGTGCCTTGGGCTTTCCAGGTAGCTCAGTGGTAAAGAATCCGGAATGCAATTTTGATCCCTGAGTAGGGACAATCCCCAACAGTAGGAAATGGCAACTGCTCCAGTATTCTTGCCTGGGAAATCTCATAGACAGAGGAGTCTGACTGTAGCTCATGGGGTCGCAAGGAGTCGGACACAATTGAGTACACACAATTCACTGTGCCATGGCTCTAAGGAAGGCTTCTGCAGCTACATGCTCCAGGAAGAGTGTTTTTCACCTCCCTCTCCTCAATAAATGATTATTATTTTGAAAGCCTTTTATTGCTTTTCAGAGTCATTGCATACCTTTTTGTTTAGTATTGTTCCAAGCTCATGCTCACTTACATCACTGTATTAGCCAGGCTCCAACCAGAAAACAGAAACACACAGATTATTTAAAAACAGAGGAAATTTAATGCAGGAAATTGGGTACACATGATGGAAGAGGCTGAGACACCAACTAGAGAACAGACAGTTAGTCCAGAGATTAGCAACCTCAGGAAGCTGCCACCTTCCTAGGTAGGGGGAGGATAGAGGAAGGAAGTTACCAGAGCCTGGAAGTCACCAGAAAAAGCTTAAGAACTTCTTAGTCCCAGGCAGAGAGGGCGGGAGAGAAATACCATGGATTTTCTTTTCCTTCTACCTTCTAACTAACCTCCCAGTAACCAGGCCAGCTGGAGACCAGCTGACATCCAGAGCCCTCAGAAGTCAGCCCCCAGCGAACCAGAGCTGAGTTGGGGAGGGTAAACCATGGCTTCAAGGACAAATAGCTCTCATCTGTTACTAGGATTAGCCTTTTTTGTTTCTGTTCAAATACATTTGTTCTGGAATTTATTAATGCAGAATTTGTAATCCAACCTTCTCACATAACTTTTACAATTTTAGTTGATATAATGATTTATTCATTCTTCCAACCAAATTATTCATTCTTTCCCCTTTTTCTGTAGCTATTAAATTACCTTGGAGATTACACATAGGAGTTATAGCTACTCAACCAGCCCATAGGTGTTAAGAACTCAAAAATAATAATTATGTTATTAAGTACCTTCATAGTTGAAGTACTTTCATATATACTATTTGATTCTCATAAAAATTCTGAGTAGTTATTATTATCTCTGTGTTATAGAAGGATCAGCTGAGTTTCGGAGACTTCATATGAATGGCTCAGGGACGAATAACAAATACTGGAACCAGAATTCAAACCCTGATCTGTCTGGTTCCAAATCCTGTAATCTTCCTGTGCTGCCTCATGAAAGATAGAGTGCCCAGAGGGTACAGCAAGAGGCTTTCTGGGCTGGTTGGCTGAGTTTAGGAGAAAATATGCTTTAAATTTGCAAAGGTTTTCTTGTTGATCCAGAAATTAAAGTTACAGTCTGGGCATAACTGACATCAGGCCTATTTGGCATTCCAGTCTGCAGAGTTACACTCCTGTACTCTTGCCCTGAATACATCTGAACTTGATATCAGTATACAGGGTTGACAGTTCTAGAAGGTCACAGCAGCATGTACCATCCCAAGCCTGACAGAGAGGGTGAGGGATGAAGGAAGGAAGTCCATGGTTCCCACCTCCCTCTCCTCAATAAAATAGAGGATACAGTGAAATTTGAGTGTCAGTGATTTTTTTTTTTTTTTTTTAGTATAAGTGTGTCCCAAATATTGCACGGGACATATTTACGCTAAAAAGTTGTTTGGGGAATTCCCTGGCAGCCCAGTGGTTAGGATTTAGCACTTTTCACTGTCAAGGCCTAGGTTCGATCCCTGGGTCAAGGAACTAAGATCCCACAAGCCATGCAGCACAGCCAAAAAAAAAAAAAAACGAAAGAAAAGAAACATTAAAGCTGGCAAATTTTTAAAACAGTTTTTTGTTGTGTGTCTGATATTCAAATGGCATCTTGTAATTTGCTAAGTTTGGCAACCTTCTCTCAAGGTAGGCAGTGATCCCACCTTGTGTGCCTGTGTGTGTGAGGATTGGAAGTTTACTGAGGAGAGCAGCCCATATGGCTCTGTTTTTGCCATCTGTGCCCTGCATATGCCATAAGGTAATAATTCCTGCACAAGTGCAGAAGCGGAAGGTGAGCCTGGGAAGGGGATTCCCAGTGTCTGGCAAATACGGATAAATTCTGAATTGGAGGTTCCCTCTGTGGTAAGGGGAGCTGGCCCGACCTGAAGCGAAGGTTAAAGCTGACTTACCTGGTTTCACTTAGCTTTTCTGTCCGTCTGTTTTCACTGGTGAGTATTCAAATCTGACCAGAATGTTAAAATTAGCTGTAGAGATGTATAAACTTATTCGAAGAAAGGGAAAGAGGAAGGGGCCCGAGATGGCTAGATGTGTCAGGCAGAAAGGTCTGTGGGTCCCATGGAATAGGGGAGGAGATTCATGGTAGCACTGGAACTGCTGGTCCAGGAGACTCAAGAACAGATCCTGTGGGCCTTCCTGGGTAGATGTCAAGGAAAGGATGGGGCAGGTGAAATGCTGGGGGCCAGGGAATTACCTCTGATTCTGAGGAATGCAGAGCTGGGAGGGGATGCCACCCGGCTGTAAACTCTCCCAACAAGAGGACAGTCAACTCAACAGCACCTCCTGGGTAAGAAATTACCTGGAACTCAGGGAGGGGAGTCTGCAGGCTACTTCCAGCCTGGCAACTAAGTTGATCTTGAATAACCTATTACTGTCTTTGGCCTTTTCATCTTTGGCCCTGTAAAAATGCAATGGTGGGGGGTACATTACATTTCCATTAAAGTTTCTCTTTGTTTCTAAATTCTATTCAGTTCAGTTCAGTTCATTTCAGTCGCTCAGTCGTGTCCGACTCTTTGTGACCCCATGAACCGAAGCATGCCAGGCCTCCCTGTCCATCACCAACTCCCAGAGTTTACCCAAACTCATGCCCATTGAGTCAGTGATGCCATCCAACCATCTCATCCTCTGTCATTCCCTTCTCCTCCTACCTTCAATCTTTCCTAACGTCAGGGTCTTTTCAAATGAGTCAACTCTTCACGTCAGGTGGCCAAAATATTGGAGTTTCAGCTTCAACATCAGTCCTTCCAATGAACACCCAGGACTGATTTCCTTTAGGATGGACTGCTTGGATCTCCTTGCAGTCCAAGGAACTCTCAAGAGTCTTGTCCAACACCACAGTTCAAAAGCATCAATTCTTCTGCGCTCAGCTTTCTTTATAGTCCAACTCTCACATCCATACCTGACCACTGGAAAAACCATAGCCTTGGCTAGACTGACCTTTGTTGACAAAGTAATGTCTTTGCTTTTTAATATGCTGTCTAGGTTGGTCATAACTTTCCTTCCAAGAGTAAGCGTCTTTTAATTTCATGGCTGCAATCACCATCTGCAGTGATTTTTGGAGCCCCCCAAAATAAAATCAGCCATGTTTCCACTGTTTCCCCATCTATTTGCCATGAAGTGATGGGACCGGATGCCATGATCTTAGTTTTCTGAATGTTGAGCTTTAAGCCAACTTTTTCACTCTCCTCTTTCACTTTCATCAAGAGGCTCTTTAGTTCTTCACTTTCTGCCATAAGGGTGGTGTCATCTGCATATCTAAATTCTATTGGTATATGTATAATTTTATGCCTCCTCATGACTTCTCTTGTGTGCTCACTGGCTGGGTAAGAGAGCCAGTAACCACACTTTATCATAGTCCTTGTTATATTTGAAGATTGCTTTTTTTCATTTTTCCCTCAGGCGTTTCCCTTATGGAGGCAAAATACCAAAATCCTGTTTTCAAAGGTCTGTATTCAAATGAGTTAATCAATGAGATCTACTCTTTCTAAAAGCCTCATGTCAACACAACAATTAGTAACTCTATGAGACCACAGGATACAGTTAATATTTCAATCCCAGTTCACTATTCTTTCATTCACTTATTCAGCAAGTATTTATTGAGTTCAGGCGATGCATCAGGCAGATCTGAGCTTTGAGAGGAACATTTCAACAGAACTACAAGACATGGCAAACTCTAGGTGACCTGAGACCTGGTTCCTCAAAACATTTGCTTCTCTCTTCTGTTTCTGGACTCTTGAGAGTTTCAGGTTCAGCCACCTGCCCACCAAATGGTAGAGGCAAAATGAAAATGAGTTCTTGTTGAGAGTTGCAGTGAAAGGTTAAATGTGCTGGCTAACTTGAGGTATTTGAATAATCTGTGGGTTTCCACCTCCCCATAGCTGTGGGCCTCCGAGAGCGGACACAGTGGGAACTGGCTTCTTCTACAAGGAGGGCACAGCAGCCCTCTGGGATGTCCTTCTCTTACCAGCTCCTTCCTTGCCCTCTGTCCACAGTGCTGCACTTGAGATGGAGCTACTGCCCCTCTGGCTCTGCCTGGGTTTTCACTTTCTGACAGTGGAATGGAGGCACCGAAGTGGAATGGTCACAGCAGCTTCGCAAGGGGGCTGTGAGTTGGTGAGTTTTCCTGGGTACTCCAAGTTGTCTGTTGCTCCTGTCCTGACAAGGTTGGGTCCAGTCCGAAAGCTGATGGATTGTCAATCAAGGAGGGGACGGGATGAATGAGTCTGAATCACTCTGTACCTTCTTACCACGATGCCATGTGCAAGTTTTTCTTTAATAAAAGGTAAATATGATGCCTGGGAAAGGCCCTGCCCCACCTTTCTCATACCTACTGAGGACAGGTGATCTCAGAGGCACACCAAGGGCAGCCACCTGAAACTTTAAAAACACCTTGTTAGGAATCTGGATGATGGAGCTTCACTAATGGTATCAGAGTCTCTGGGTGGGGCATATTAAATTTGGAGAAGCCCTACCTCAGAGCCTGTGTGTGAGCCAGTAGCGAATTCTTAACCAGCTGTACTGAAGAGCGTGCTGCCCACGCTGCCCTGCACAGCAACATCCCCACCACGCTCAGGCTTAAGACAGTCCGGCAAGAGATACCTGAGCTTCTGTGGTTCACCCTTTCCTGGGCTTTCAGCCTATATATGGAAGCAGACTTGAATCCTAACAACTGAGCACACTTTAGAAAGTTTCTCCTTTGCCTATAACTCAGTGGTGTCAAAAGTCTGCTTGAGAAACATACAGTTAATGAATATTCCTTGAGCCAGGGGCCTGGTGGGCTGCGGTCTATGGGGTTGCAAAGAGTCGGACACGACTATGCAACTAACACACACACACACACACACACGTTATGTACTAGGCACTGGGAAGATAAATTGGATTCCAGGATTAATGTGTGCCTGCATGCTAAATTGCTTTAGTTGTGTCCAACTCTTTGCAACACTATGGACCGTGGTTCTCCAGGCTCCTCTGTCCGTAGGATTCTCTAGGCTAGAATACTGGAGTGGGTTGTCATGTCCTCCTCCAGGGAATCTTCCCAACCCAGGGATGGAACCTGCATCTCTTATGTTTCCTGCATTAGCAGGCAAGTTCTTTTACCGCTAGCGCCACCTGGGAAGTCATCAGGGTTAATACATTCAAAAATGTGTTCTTCAAGCTGATGAATCTTAAAAACCCAGCTGGTCATGATTCTTAACCACTTTTAGTAACCTCTAACCACTACGCTGAAAGAGACTTCAGTAGAGGGTAGGGGTTATGAGCCAGACCAGGTTTAAACCTGGGCTTCCCAGGTGGCTCTCGCGCTAAAAGAACTTGCCTGCCAATGCAGGAGATGTAAGAGACGTGGGTTCGATCCCCGAGTCTGGAAGATCGCCTGGAGGAGGACATGGCAACCCACTCCAGTATTCTTGCCTGGAGAAGCCCATAGACACAGAAACCTGGCAGGCTATAGTCCATAGGGTTGCAAAGAGTCAGACACGACTGAAGCGACTTGGCACGCATGCACGCAGAAGGTAGGGGTTATGAGTCAGAACAGGTTTAAACCCTAGCCCTACCACTTACTAGCTGGTGACATTGAGCCAATCTGTGCTTCAGTTTCCTCATCTGTAAGACATGTAGGTAATAATAGTACCAACCAGTAATACCATAACACTGGACTTCAGTGATGACTAAATGAGTTAGTGTATGTAAAGCACTCAGAACTGTGCCTCGTATGTGCTAAGTGCTATGTGTTTTATCTGCTGTTGTTGTTGTTAGTCTCTGCTATACAGACTTTCTTTATTCTCTTACAGAGGCAATGAAAGGTCAACATCACAATAGCAAATTCAGGAGTTACCAGGCATAGAAGGAGGGAATAAAGCAGGAGACTCCCTCCCTGACCCCCTGCAGCCTGGTAGGGACTCAGTTACCAGTGAGATCAAAGAGTGGATTTCCTATGCTCTTTTGAATTGAAGGTTGAGGGTTTGAAAGTGCAGGCACCCTCCAAAGCCCCTCTTTGCAATAGCTATGTGACATTATCGTGAAGTTGACCTAGAAAGCTTTCTTGGGCTCTGATGGCCATGTGGTCTTTTTGCAACACGTCAGTGGGGCTGCAGGAATTGCAGAGACGGGTCCCCCACAACTGTAGCAACTCTGGTGAAACAGGGTCTCAGAGCTTGAGGAAAGCCCCTAATCACTGTATTCTTTAGTCCCCACAGGGGGAAAAACCAACACTTACTCAAATAAAGAAATACATCTTGATTTTGCATGGGGAGATTCAATTTTGCAAAGATGTCTGTTTCCTCCCAGATTACTCTGTAATTATAATGCAGTCCCAATCAAAACTCCGGAAACTTTTTGGGCTGTGAGATATAGAAGGAACTAGACAAATTCATCCTAATGTTCATTTGGAAATTACAAATAAATGCTCAACAACCGGAGGTTAATTAATTAGAGCGTGCTAAGTGCTGCGATTCATGGGGTCGCAAAGAGTTGGACACAACTGAACGACTGAACTGAATAATCGGTCTAGCTAACATTTATTAAGCATTTATATGGCAGGTTCTGTGTTAAGTGCTTTACATTGACAATCACACTGAATCCTCAAAACAAACCTATGAGAAAATTACAAGTATAATTTCCGTTTTACAGGTGATGTAATGAAGGTCTTAACTGGTTAGGTACCAGCCTAAGGTCACATGTTTGATAAAAAGCAGAATCAGTGGGCTGATCCTAGAGATCTGGCTCTCAACTTCTGTGCTCTTCATGCAATGAAGTAACATACAGTTGCCAAAAAGAATGTGATCAAATTTATTTTTATTGCCAAGGCAATATGTCTATCACATTTTATTAATGGGGGCAGGGGAAGTTAATTACTGAATAGTTTTTAGAATGCAGTCTCATTAAAATTTTTTTTAATTTATTTTTTAAATTGAAGTATAGCTGATTTACAATGTTGTATTAGTTTTAGGTGTATAGCAAAATGATTCAGATATATATATATATATATATATATTCTTTTTCAGATTCTTTTCTCTTGTAGGTTATTACAAAATATTGAGTACAGTAAGTCCTTGTTGCTTATTTTGCATACAGCAGTGTGTTTATGTTAATCCAAAACTTTTAATTTATCTGTCCCTACACCTTTCCTTGATAACCGTAAGTTTGTTTTCTATGTCTGTGGGTCTATTTCTATTTTGTATATAAGTTCATTTGTATCCTTTTCTTTTTTAAAGACTCCACATATAAGCAATATCATGTGATATTTGTCTTTCTCTTTCTGACTTACTTCACTTAGTATAATAATATCTAGGTCCATCTATGTTGCAAAAAAAAAAAATGGTTTTTTTAAGTTAGATAATATCTTTGGAAGGAGTTCAGAGGAGATGTAACAGAAGGATAACGGCATTTCTTTGAAGGAGAGACTGAGGTTACTGAATAATTTTGTACATTTATATAGTGTATCCATTTTTAATTATGAGAAGGTTTATTTTGATAATCAGATAAAGAACTTGGGGCTCCAAGAGGTTAATTCCTTGCCCAGAGTCCAAAGCTAGTAAGTAGCACAGCCAAGATTCAGACTTCAGTCTGTCATCTCTTCAAAGTGCTGCTTTTTCCTCTCTCTCAGATTCTTCTCCCCTGGGATTGGGTCCACAATTGTAGACAATCACAAACCTTGTCCTACTGACCAGTCTATGGAAAGGAATGCCACTGCGCTCAGGAAAAGCACTGAATCTGGCAGTGAGAGCACTGGGCTCCAGTATCAGCACTGCCGTTGGCTCTTCACTTGTCCTCTCCAGAACCCCCTTTACTTCAGGGGATTCAGGGTGATGAGCTCTCAAGTCCTCCTGAGCTGTAATATTTATCAGCTAGGAGTGTAGAGGAGCCTCCTGGGCAAAATTTCTTTGGGTGAAATCAGGGTGCCACAGCACTGCTAGTTCTTGAGCAGCGTCCCTGTTAAACACACAGATCTTAAGATCATAGCATTAACAATGCAATAGACACTGCATTAATAGCTCCACTGAGTGCCAGGCACTGTGTAACCTCTTGCCCAATCTCACTACAGTCCTCTGAAGTAGGTACTGTGGTTTAGTCACTAAGTCATGTCCTATTCTTGCGACCCCATGGACTGTAGCCCACCAGGCTCCACTGTCCATGGGATTTTCCAGACAAGAATACTGGAGTGGGTTGTCATCTCCATCTCCAGGGAATCTTCCCGACCCAGGGATCAAACCCTGGTCTCCTGCATTGCAGTTAGATTCTTTACCAACAGAGCTAAATAACTTTATCTCCATTTTCCCAAAGACATACCAGATTTAGGCTAAATTACTTGCTCAAGGTCACATAGGGAACAAAGGGCAGAGGAGGGATTCAAACTCAGGTAGAGACCTGATCCTTGGTCCCTTTCTGCAGTTAAAACCAAACTGTAAGAGCAAATGTCAGCACTCCGCACTTGAGGACAGGAGCTCCAATCTTCCTAAACACTGTGTGTTCTGAGTGAGACCTGGAGCATTAAGTAAGCAGTCAGATGAGTGAACTCTATTTCTGTACGTACGCCCCGACCTCAGAGGCCCCCTGCCCCGCTGACCAGTGTGTTTCTGGACCTAGCTGGATGGAGTGGCTGACTGTCGAGGGCGGAACCTAGCTTCAGTGCCCAGCGATCTCCCGCCCTCCTCCCGGACGCTCCTCCTGGATGCCAACCCTCTCAGGACCCTGGGGAACAACTCGCTGCAGCGTTACCCTTTCCTGGAGAGCCTCAGTCTGCACGACTGCTACCTGGAGCGCATCGGCCACGTCGCCTTTCAGGAGCAGGGCCGCCTGCGCAGCCTGGCGCTGCCTGACAACGCCCTCTCCGAGAGCTACAAGGAGACGGCAGCCGCCCTCCACGGCCTGCGCGGTCTGCGCATGCTGGACTTGTCAGGGAACTCCCTGACGGAAGACATGGCGGCTCTCATGCTCCAGAACCTGTCTTCACTGGAGTCCGTGTCCCTGGCGAGGAACATCATCATGAGGCTCGATGAGTCCGTCTTTGAGGGCCTGGGCCACCTCAGGGAGCTGGATTTGCAGAGAAACTACATCTTTGAGATTGAGGGTGGTGCGTTTGATGGCCTGACACAACTGAGACACCTCAACCTGGCCTATAACAACCTCCCATGCCTTGTGGATTTCAGCCTCACCCAGCTGCGGTCCCTCAATGTCAGCTACAACGTCCTGGAGTGGTTCCTAGCGTCTGGGGGAGAGGCCGCCTTTGAACTGGAGACCCTGGACCTCTCTCACAATCAGCTGCTGTTCTTCCCCCTCCTGCCCCAGTGCAGCAAGCTGCACACGCTGCTGCTGCGGGACAACAACATGGGCTTCTACAGGGACCTGTACAACACCTCCTCACCACAGGAGATGGTGGCCCAGTTCCTCCTGGTGGATGGCAACGTGACCAACATCACCACCGTCAACCTCTGGGAGGAGTTCGCGTCCAGCGACCTCTCCAGTCTCCGCTTCCTGGATATGAGCCAGAACCAGTTCCAGTACCTGCCAGATGGCTTCCTTAAAAAAATGCCTTCCCTTTCCCACTTGAACCTCAAGCAGAACTGCCTGGTGACGCTCCACATCCGGGAGCATGAACCGCCAGGGGCGCTTGTGGAGTTGGACCTGAGTCAGAACCAGCTTTCAGAGCTGCACTTGGCTCCCGGGCTCCCTGGCTGCCTGAGGAGCCTCCAGTCCTTCAACCTGAGCTCCAACCAGCTCCTGGGTGTCCCCGCTGGCCTTTTTGCCAATGCCAGGAACCTCGCTACAGTTGACATGAGCCATAATCAGATCTCACTTTGTCCCCTGCCTGCAAGCTTGGACCCCGGGGGCACCCCTGGCTGTGTGGATTTCAGAAATGTGGCATCTTTGCAGAGCCTGTCCCTGGAGGACTGTGGGCTGGAGGCACTACAAGACTGCTCGTTTCAGGGCACCGCTCTCACCCACTTAGACCTGTCTGGAAACTGGGGGGTTCTGAATGGAAGCATTGCCCCTCTCTGGGATGTTGCCCCCACATTACAGGTCCTGTCTCTCAGGAACGTGGGCCTCACTTCCAGCTTCACAGAGTTGGACTTCTCTGCGTTTGAGAATCTGAGGAGCTTGGACCTGTCAGGAAATGCCTTGACCAGTTTCCCAAGGTTCGGGGGCAGCCTGGCCCTGCAGACCCTGGATCTCCGCAGAAACTTGCTCACGGCCCTTCCTCAGAGGGCGGTGTCTGAGCAGCTCGCAGGAAGCCTGCGGACCATCTACCTCAGTCAGAATCCATATGACTGCTGTGGGGTGGAGGACTGGGGGGCCCTGCAGCGCCTGCACATTGTTGCCGACTTGGCCATGGTCACTTGCAACCTCTCCTCCAAGGTCATTCGCCTGACGGAGCTGCCCGCAGGCGTTCCTCAGGTTTGTAAGTGGGAGCGGGTGGACATGGGCCTGCTGTACCTCGTGCTTATCCTTCCCAGCTGCCTCACCCTGCTGGTGGCCTGCACCATCACCTTCCTCACGTTCAGGAAGCCTCTGCTGCAGGTCATCAAGAGCCGCTGCCACTGGTCCTCCATATACTGACCCCGACTATGTTCTAACGTGCCCACATTAGAACTTTGGTCTGTGCATGTAAGGACACCTTCTCTGCTGAGTTTCAAGATCTGATGCAGAAGACAAATCTGATGAACTGAGGTTTAAATTAAAGTTTAAAATGTTTCCATCCCTTAGTTGTCCCAGGTTCTTCCTCCTTCACTGTGGTATATCCTCAACCATCTTGGTAAAATATTTATTAAGTGATATTCTGTGAAAATAAAAAAAATGTGTCTTATAAATATTTTTAAAATCAAATTCACCTTGTGTTTTTTTTTTCCTAAATTTTTTTTTTTTTTGGTAGTTTCACACAGGTTATGTCTGTGCCCTTCCTTTGGTGACATCCCTGGAGCTGGTGAGAAAGGGAAGGGATTCCGTGCTTCCCTGCAGCAAAAACACCTCCAAGAGCTCAAATCTCGTCCTGTGGATGGAGAGAGTCAGTGTGCTGAGGGTTCCTCAGGGATGAGTCTTTCAGAGCCAAGCTGGGGACTCTGAGACAGGACCTCTCACCTCCTGTCTTCGTTTGTGTTGCCACTGCAGCCAGAGTGGGCCTGCAACAGGGTCCTCTCTGGGTGCCCTGGGTTCATGCCCAGAGTCTCCAGCAGGCAAACATGACCGTTCCATGGAAAAGTTAAGAGAACGGTAACTGGGGGGCCCTGGGTTTCTTTAGGTAGTGACTGAATACCTGGCACAGTCCTTGTTCTGAGGGCAAGTAGACAGGAATGCAGAAAGGAGGGAATTCTCTCAGCTTGTGAACACTCCTACTCTCCACAAAACCCACGAAAACTTCTTAGCAGATGTTCGGTATCTGGATTCACCACATTCCTAGTTTCCTTTCCCCCTTCCTCCCCACGGTGAACAGTTTCTCTGCTCCTCTCTGGGGAAAAGTTCGTAAAGACATGGCTCTTTCAGTAGTTGAGAGAGAGAGCGAGCTGTCTTTGCCTTGTTATCCCTGCTCATTAAATAAACGGCAGTGGGGATGTGAAGGTGGGGAGAGGATAGAAATCCCACAAGTTGATTACTATTACCATGAAGGCTAAATGTCAGCAGAAATGTTTAGGCAAATCAAAGTGAAAAAAAACAGTGGTCTTACTTTGACAAAGCTGAAACTTCCCTTGGATGCTCTACAAGTATAAACAAGGCCATTTCAGCAAGCTTCACACTCGGTAGCACTCATGTCAGCCTGTGTTAGCTCTTGCCCTCATTGTGCCTTCATCCTTCCTGTCATCGTACCTCTCTCCATCCTGCACTGCTCTAGCCTAGCCCCATGGATAGCTGTCCCTCAGTTTGCCTTGAAGTGTCTGCCCAGTGTTCTTCTAGGCAAGACCCATCAGCTGATGCCCCTAAGACCAGACTCTTTTCTCCCACCAATAAAAACTCTTTCCTGCCATCCTGCTGTTTCCCAAGGTGGCAATTAGCCACACACGAATCTATCTGTGGCTGGTACCTATAAGGATTCTCTTGAGTTACTGTGTCACCCCTCGTGTCAGCCAGTGTTCTTAGCTTCCTGCAGCTAAGGATGGCTCTGTGTGATTTAAGCCGCAGGAAGATTTAGTAAAAGGATCCTGGGAAGCTCTAGACTCTGGGAAGGCTGAAGAACAGACTTTAAAATGGGCAGGAACAGGGGATGCTACGCAGCAGTGAGGACCGCAGCCCGAATCATGCAGCAAACTAGTTGTGAGGACATGACTGCAGCCTCTCCCTACCTCTGGACACCAGAGTTTGTGCTGCTGCCACTGACAGCTCGCGACAAGGCCCCTGGCACAAGGCTCACCGCCACCGCTGCCCCCTACTGCCAAAACAAGTGCTCGCCCATATTCTGCTATCCCGGGTCACTAGTTCCAGATACATAGTCTGGAGCAACTGGACCTGCTTGGTTGACCTTAGCTCCCGTGCGCCTGCCCTGGCAATAGAAGATGGGCTCTGCTTCCTATAAATAATCATAAGGGGTGAAATTCTCAGAACAGGAGGGGAAGTTAGATCTTGAGAAGACCAAAGAGAAAGACAGATGCGTTCCACACCTTTTAAAGCAGAGTGTACATTTTAGCAGAGGACTTCTTGAAGCAAATTCTTTGCATAAAGAAATGACTCTAATGATGAAAACTCCAGACAGACCCTCCTGCCAGCAAGGGAAATAGTTTGGGATCAGGCAGGCCTTTTGAAGTCCCTCCGGTCACACCATGTCACTCACCACCCTCTCTACCTGTTCTCAGAGGCCAGCCTTGCAGAATGGAGCCCTGAGAAGACATCAGGACAGAGCCCTACCCCTGCCTGTGGCAGGAACTTCAGAAGGCTGTAAACTTTTCTTAGTCTGTTAGTCCATCACTAGGGTCCAAAGGCTATTTTTCCAGATTTCTTTTCTTTCCTCGTGTTAAGAAGAGTGGTAAGGGAGGGTAGGAGTGGGCGGGAAACTCAAGAGGGAGGATATATATATATATATATATATATATATATATACACATAGCTGATTCACTTTGTTGTACAGCAGAAACAAACACATTTCAAAGCAATTATACACCAGTAATAAAAAGGAAGAAGAGTGGTAAGAGCAGGGGGATTTCTGCCTCCAGTCCTGAGCTGCTTCTCCAGCTAATTCTGTACCTTTGTCCTGCTTTGCCCACCCTTGCCCCACCTGCAGGAGAAGAGTACACTCATGTCCTCTCCGTGGATGCCAGAGGTGGGGATCCACAGAGCCTGTTCCCAGAGTTCCCTGGGGAGACCAGCATGATGTCTGCCTAAAGCCTCCCGCACAGCCAGATGGAGCACCCAGTGATGCTTCCTCAGTGGGTGGCGATGGGAGGCCACCACCAGATGCCACAAGCTGGAATATTCAGACAAGAGAGTATTCAGAATCAAAGATAAATAATGTCAGAATTTGGACTGTTAGTATAACAGGGATTCAGACTTTGAAAATCCAGTCACAAAACAAATTTAAGATTTTTCTAGAAGCCCAAAACAAGTTGTTTGGAGGTCCACTGATTTTTTTCAAGGACCCCAGTTGAAATAAATTGGATAAACACTTGGTTCATACCACTGATCGTCTTTGGTCACTGTTGATACATGCATGGCCCACTTTTATCTCTGTAATATGCCCTATTTCTTCCATTGCTCCCTCCAGAATCATCCTCCACACTTCTCTATCCTGCCTCAGGAGGCAGACCTCAGTGGGCTCCTTTGTCCTTTGGGAGGGCATATCTGATTGTCTTTGGCTGAGAAGGAGCCTTGGTAGATCAGAGAAAAGGAGGCAAGAGTGTTCATTCTCCTGACTCCTTCTTCTGGATTTGTCTCAAACTGGCTGTACTCACAATCAGAGGTCACATTCCTCTCAAGGTGGTCCTTTCCACACAGACCTCTGCCTTGGGGTTCTTGGAGCCACTCACATCATGGGTTCCTCCTTTCTGGGCCTAGGAACAGGGGACAGCTCTGGGATTACCAGCCCTGTGTAATTGCATTATCTCTTGTGGTTTGCCTTTCCCTTCCCACCCCTTTGTAAACAGTCCCTTTATAAATCCTTCTAGAGTTATCCTTGTTTGAATGCAATTCCTACCTTTACCCATCTGGTTCCTTCTGGGACCCTGAGTGTGTTGGTTGTTTATTCAGTAATACTGAGCCTGAGAAATTCTGGTACTCGGGTGTATCAGGGAACCACAGACAGCTAAGAATGCAGTCAGAGGTATAAAGGCAAATCCTCCAGAAATGATTGTACCTCTAATTCATTATGAGTAGACATCGGAAGAGGTTGGACATGAGTAAGATGCCACATCTCATCATATTACAAGTAGTACGTTCAAATGTGGGATTCCCAGGTGGTTCAGGTAAAGAATCCACCTGCCAATGCAGGAGATGCAGGAGATGTGAGTTCAATCCCTGGGTTAGGAAGATCCCCTGGAGGAAGAAATGGCAACCTGCTCCAATATTCTTGCTGGGAAATCCTATGGACAGAGGAACCTGGTGGGCTACAGTCCATGGGGTCGCAAAAAGTAGGACACGACTGAGCACGCATATTCAAATGTAGCCCAAATTGGAGAGAAGATTCCTGCCTTGGACACCTTCTCTAAAACAGTGTGGAGGATATGATGGCATGGGGCCAAAAGAAACAGACAATAGGTAGGGGGAAAGTATTGTAAGGAAAAGAAAAAAATACTCATCACTAACGAGCCTTGTCTTCTACTCCATCTCATCAACAATTACCAAACCTTTGTTTTGTTCTAAGTGCTCTATATGGAATATTTCATTTAATTTGTGAAAACCCTAGGCTATGGGAAGTTTAGAGACACTTTGGACTTCTCTGGTAGCTCAACTGGTAAAGATTCCGCCTGCAGTGCAGGAGACCTGGGTTCGATCCCTGAGTTGGAAAGATCTCCTGGAGGAGGGCATGGTAACCCACTCCAGTATTCTTGCCTGAAGAATCCCATGGACAGAGGAACCTGGCCGGCTACAGTCCATAGGGTTGCAAAGAGTTGGGCATGACTGAGCAACTAAGCAAAGCACAGCACGGAGACATTTAACTGTCAACCTAATAGCAACCACTAGGCAGCTAGTGGTTACTGAATAGCACATGTTTGGTTATAAAATGGCAAACGTGGAAAGGTTCATATGGTACAGAGGTGAGAAAGTCCAGAGTAGTTAAGGTCACCTATCCTTCTGAGGCTGTTCTGAAGGCAGCAGCATGGCTTGGTAAGAGCTCAGAGGTAACTTACAACAAAGGAATCTCTTTCAATTCCTTCCTGTTTCACTCATGCAGCGTCTTCCCACTCAACAATCAAGACAAAAGGCTGATGCAAAAGGATTCTAGTTTTCACCATGATTTTCAAGATTCATGGTGGCTGAGGGGACTGACCAGGGAAACTACCTGTTCCAGGGCAAAGACTGTTTCTGGGATAACCAAGTTTTCAAATGCAGAATCCAACATCTATAGATGCATTTTCTCTGGTAAGAAAGATTAGGTGAACCATCAGTGGACATAGTACTCAGTTAGAGACTTATGAATTCTTAAGGCACTGACCCATTCACTCGGGACATCTGAGAGCTCAGGCAATTCTTGGTCTTAGTGTTAGTTACCAGGATTGGTAGACGAGGGCCAGCTAAATCCCAGGAAAGACTGCAATGCACAGACTCCACATTCCAGATGAAATCTCTGATCAAATTATACTTCTTAGTGCTCCTTAAAAACTGTCTTCAGCGACTGCTCCCAAGATCTGCTTGTGTCTTTCACTCATATCCTAGCCACGGCTATTGTTTCAGTTGTTCCATCTTCATGTGAGTGCAATGACCGTCCTCAGCATCTTTTTGGGTCTTCTTGGTCGTGTGGTCATTCCTCGGGCACTCAGTCTCACACTTTCCCTAACTTCACAACCCTTCATATGGAAAATATGGAAACTAGACTCCAAACTTCAGTGATATGTAACACATCACTGGATGCACTAAGTTTGTAACTAAAAATCCACTCCCCCTTCTTATTTCATGGATGTTGGCTTATAAAGGACAACACAACAATTTTTCATATAAGAACATGCATAGCCGTCTATGGGGTCGCACAGAGTTGGACACGACTGAAGCGACTTAGCAGCAGCAGCAGCAATACTGATACCAGTTGAGTCAGTGCGACAATGATTCATGCTTAATAAGTTTAGACAACAGTATCACACGTGTTTCTGAAACTGAGAGAAGAAGTTTCAAAATCTCTGGAGAAGTGGCATTAGCAGAAGCCAGTTTGAAGATTGTCTTTGCCGCAGAGCTCCAAAAAAACACTACCGGAGAGGTGGGCATAGGGCAGGTACACGGCCAAACCACATTTTCATGGGGATAAAATTGGCTTGAACACTGGAGTGTTCAAGTGCCTCCATAGTGCAACCCTGACGGAGCCTGTGAGGCTCCGAGGGGAAGTGGAGCCACATGAGGCGGGAACGGAGAGTGAGGGGGAGGGTCACGCTTTCTAGAGGGTGGGTGTGTTTCTTTCTTTTCCGGCTACTGTTATCAATGTGGTGAGCACATCCCTTCAGTTGAATGCCCTGGGAGGAAGCCCAGTGCTTCCTGTTGTCTTACCAGTGCAGCAAAATGCAAGTAATAAATTAAAAAAAAGGGGGAAAGGCGGGTAGGGGAGTGGGGAGCTCCTCTGGGTCGGTCAGGAATGCCAGCCTCTGGGAGGGAACACAGCTCCCTTTTTCCTTGAGATGTTGCAGTCAGGTCACATCCTCAGCTGCTTCTCAAGTCAATCCAGATCCAGGAAATAATCTCTCTCCAGAAAAAGGACATTTTTGAAAAACAACAGAGTAGACGACAAAGGAAATCTTAAAAGGAAGAATAAGGAAATCTGTACAGAGGGATACTGCCAAAGTAACATACTTCAGTTCAGTTGCTCAGTCTTGTCCAACTCTTTGTGACCCCATGAACCGCCATACGCCAGGCCTCCCTGTCCATCACCAACTCCCGGAGTTCACTCAAACTCATGTCCATTGAGTCAGTGATGCCATCCAACCATCTCATCCTCTGTCGGTCCCTTCTCCTCCTGCCCTCAATCTTTCCCAGCATCAGGGTCTTTTCCAATGAGTCAGTCAGCTCTTCGCATCAGGTGGCCAAAGTATTGGAGTTTCAGCTTCAACATCAGTCCTTCCAATGAACACCCAGGACTGATCTTTAGGATGGACTCGTTGGATCTCCTTGCAGTCCAAGGGACTCTCAAGAGTCTTCTCCAACACCACAGTTCAAAAGCATCAATTCTTTGGCACTCAGCTTTCTTTATAGTCCAACTCTCACATCCATACATGACTACTGGAAAAACCATAGCCTTGACTAGATGGACCTTTGTTGGCAAAGTAATGTCTCTGCTTTTTAATATGCTGTCTAGGTTGGTCATAACTTTCCTTCCAAGGAGTAAGTGTCTTTTAATTTCATGGCTGCAATCACCATCTGCAGTGATTTTGGAGCCCAAAAAAAGAGCATGAGTAATGTACTTACCCTAGCTTAATGCCCTTAAAATCCTTCTATTTGTGAGGCTCTCCCCCGAAGTTCTGCAGGGTTAGAAAGAATCATTTAAATATCAGATTCTGATTTATTTTGCTACTATGAGCTCTTACTGTCTATGAAATACTTGATGAGATTTAGCTGAAATAACATCCTGGTCCCTGGGGTGAAACACACAGGTGGTGCCAACAGGCTGCCATATATTTACATATTTATCTATTTATAGGACCATAATCAGTGTAAATATTTATTTATATCACCACATAACTTACCACTTAATAAAATAGCCTACCCCTGCCTTACTTTTCAGTGGCCAACTTTTGTCTTCTATTCTTCAAAAGGCCAATTTTATCCTCTTTGAAATTTGGTTTGGCATGTACCTTCCCCATGCCTTCTTCTTAGATGATACTTTCGGGAGATCTGTGGAAAAGACTGTTGTCAAACTGCAATCTGTCACCTCTCCTAAGATTTTGAGAATCTGTAAGAAACTTCTCTCAACTTTTCAAGCCAACCCTAACTTTCTTGAACTAGATTTCTTTAACAATAATATCTTCCTCTGTTGCTGTGTTTCACATCAGAGTACATCCTTCCTTCAAAAGAGAGATAACAACAACACAAGCTCCACTTTGATCATAACAGTCGATTAGGAAGGGAAACTCCCTGCAGTTTTCTAACTTTTCCAACAGGCTATGCTTTCTCCCCTTGAAAGAAAAGTAAGGTTTGCATCTCCAACTCCATTTCCTATAGTTCTCTTAACAGGCAAATATGGACTACCTGGCAGGTGGAGACAAAGTCAAGAGGCACAGACATCTTTGTCGCTAGCATCAGCCTAGATTTTCTTTTTTTTTTTTTTGCTACATCCAGCTGCGTTTCTAAAGATACTGTGTTCTTACTTCATTTTTCTTTACCAGAAGTTCCAACAATATTTAAATTATGTTCTTCACCAATTTTTATGGAAGACTATCAGATATTCTTGGGATATGTATCATATCCCACAGAAAAAACTTTACACATGTATTAAGTAACCAACTAGTGCAGTAGGTTTGCAGAAGGAGATGTGCCCAGCTCCGTCAGCTGGCTCCACTGGGAGTGGGGAGCATTGTGACAGGTTGAATTAAGCTTTCTTTTCTTTTTCAGTTTTGAAATAAAAACTGTCATTAATTGCAAAAATGGTTACAAATACTACTAAAGCAGCAGAACAAATACAAGTGTTCATTATGAATAGGAAGATGGTACAAATATAAAAAAGGGAATTTGTAGTTTAAGTGATCATGGTGTATAAGAGATTGAATATAATGTGGTTTGGATAAAAATGGAGACATAATGCAGCATATGAGGCATGACAAATTATTGGGCAAAATCAATTTATTTATTGAAAAGTTTTAAATTTTATATTGGAGTATAGTTGATTTACAGTATTGTGTTAGTTTCAGGTGTGCAACAAAGTGATTCAGCTATATGTATACATATATCTATTCTTTTTTAGATGCTTTTCCCATATAGGTTATTACAGAATATTGAGTAGAGTTCCTTGTGCTCTACAGTAGGCCCTTGTTGGTTATCTGCTGTATGTAGTAGTATGCATATGTTAGTCCCCACCTCCTAGTTTATCCCTCCCCCTCTACTTTTCCCCTTCAGTAACCATAAATTTGTTTTCTAAGTCTGTGAGTCTGTTTCTGTTTTGTAAATTAAATTTATTTGTACAATTTTAGATCCATATGATATGTGATATCATATGATATTTGTTTTTGTATGACTTATTTCACTCAGTTTGATCATCTCCACCCATGAGGTTGCAAATGGCATTATTTCACTCTTTCTATGCTGAGTAACATTCCATTGCATATATACACTGCATCTTCTTTATCCATTCATCTGTCAAGGAACATTTAGGTTGTTTCCATGTCTCAGTTATTGTAGACAGTGCCTCGCTGAACATTGGGATGAATGTATCTTTTTTAATTATAGTTTTGTCCAGGTATTTTCCCAGGACAAGGATAGCTGGATCACATGGTAATTCTAGTTTTAGTTTTTTAAGGAAGCTCCATACTGTTTTCCACAGAGGCTGTACCAATTTACATTCCCACCAACAGTATAGGACGGTTCCCTTTAATCCACACTCTCTCCAGCATTTATTATTTGTAAACTTTCTGACAATGGCCATTCTGACCAGTAAGAGGTAATACCTTATTGTAGTTTTGAAAATCATCTGTTTAGTGAATCTAGAGAAACTAATTACCCAAGATAAGGCAAAGAGACATGTCTTTACTTGAGTTCCAGTTTCACAAGAGCTTTAATGCCATTTGAATATGTATGTGGGGATAAATGAATAAAGAAATTACACATAGGAAAAAAAGAGAGTCCAAAAATGGAAAAAGAATGAGATATCACAATTTTGTAAATATTAAAGGAATAAAAAAAAAAGCTTAGTACGACAGTAAAAATTCAAAACGTATGAAAGTATAAAGATAGTTAAGTGGAAATGTTGTCAATAGAGCAAATTAATTACGGAAGAAAGATTAAAAAAGGAAGAATAAGATATTTGAATTTGTAAAACTAATTGCATTCTGTGATGAAAGAACTGTTAGCATAAAGAATGTATTTACAAAGAAGAAACTGGGGGACTTCTCTGGTGGTCCAGTGGTTAAGACACTATGCTGGGCCTCCCTGATGGCTCAGTGGTAAAGAATCCAGCTCCCAGTGCAAGAGATATGGGTTGGATCCCTGATCCGAGAGGATCCCACATGCCTCAGAACAACATAAGCAACAGAAGCCTGTGGGCCACAACTGCTGAGCCTGGGAGCCACAAATACTGAGTCCACATGCCCTAGGGCCCATGCTGTGCAACAGGAGAAGCCACATTAATGAGAAGCCCTCGCTGCAACTAGAGAGTAGCCCCAACTCGTCCCAACTAGAAAAAAGCCTGAGCAGCGACAAGGATTCAGCATGGCCCCAAATAATTAAATGAATAATTAAAAAAAAAAGACACCATGCTTCCAATATGAATTCAATCCCTGGTTAAGGAGCTGGGGTCCCACATATCCTGCAGCCAAAAAAAAAAGAGTAAAAATAAATAAACAAACTGGGTCAACATATTAAAAAAAATACTATTCAAAAGAAATTGGAATTAACCTCCAATTAAAATAAATAAATTTATATTAAAAAAAAAAGAAATTGGCCCTTACGAAGTCAGTCCCTGCAATATAATCCTGTGTTGTGAAGAGAATGAAAATCTATTAAAAAATGTGCTTTATTTACTTTTGGCTACAGGTAATTTTACTGAAGCTTTCAAGTTGGAGAGGGGTTTCCCCAACTATTGAATTTTCTCTTGGTATTTTAGCTCTCCCTCTTTCCAGAGGCAGAACAGCTTTCCTTGAACGTTTTTAGTTTATTCAGACCATTGGTGAAAACTTTTGGAACAGTTGTAGTTTTTTTTTTTTTCCTTTTTGATAGCTCTTAACTTGAGTACTCTCCCCCTTTTGGCATTTAAGATCTCTGACTCATTGGAAAAGACTCTGATGCTGGGAGGGATTGGCGGCAGGAGGAGAAGGGGACGACAGAGGATGAGATGGCTGGATGGCATCACTGACTTGATGGACGTGAGTCTGGGTGAACTCTGGGAGTTGGTGATGGACAGGGAGGCCTGGCATGCTGCGATTCATGGGGTCACAAAGAGTTGGACACGACTGAGCGACTGAACTGAACTGAACTGAAATAGGTACAATTTGCTTCTCAGGCTTCAAAGGAAGACTATGACTGATGCTTCTTTAATTATGTGAGAAGCTCAGCCTCTGATGGCTGACATTGAATTCTGGTTGTCTGAATTTATCATCTCTTCCCTTCCTGATTTATTTAATATTTTTCTCTCCAGTTTGCACCTACTCATCCTTCTTCTCCATTTCTTTCATTTTCAGGGGCTTTTCTTGGATGTATTTTTGTGAGTTCATGACCAAATTTTACTTCCTTTGGCGGGCTTAGTTTTCCAATGTGGATTCATTGCCTCACAAATGGAAATCTCTGTGCCCTTGCAAAATGTTGAGCTTACTGTTTATTTTTTGTATTTTGTTCATGGTTCTAATCACTGAATCATTTATGGAGTTATGATCCTGTTGCATGGTAACCAAGATGGTGCATGGCTTGTTTGTTAAGACTTAACTGATGTTTGAACTTTCATGTCCGTGAGGTTTGTTCATTTTCAGAGGACAATTTAAGTTTGAGTTGCTAGCAGAAACTAGTAGGTTCTCATATGACTTGGTTTCAATATTAAAGTCGAGATTCTGCTTAATTTCTGGTCCCAGATGGCAGTGCTCAGCACCTTCTTTGAGGTAACTGAGTAGAGCTTCTTTTGGAGGCTTGTATCAAATGAGGGAGTGTTGCCAGTTGACTGGTCCTGCTCCTTTGAGTCCTCATTGGCTAACAATTTCTATCTTTTATGGGCCATCTGCTTTTTCCCAATCCCAAAATGCTCTTTTCTGCATAGATAATTTAAAAAAAACTACCATTTGATGATACATCTTTCCACTGTCAGTTCCTGAGCTTTGTTAGGTAGGAGGGTAGGACAGTCTTAGGTTTGGTTATAGCATCTACTCTGAGGTTGCCCAAGGTAGAAGAGCAGCTTTGGAGGAACAAAGAGCCTTAAACTGAGAGGTTATACTTGACTTCTAACTGGATGCTCACACTTAAGGCACACATTTCCCTCTTGGAGTTCACCTTCCCCACCAACAAACTAAGGAGGCTGAACTAGATAATTTCTTCAGTGACTTACAAATCTAGCATTTCATGATTCTCAGGAGCTTTCTGTTCATCATTCTGGGGGAAGTAGGCAGGTATTATCAATATTTATAAATGAAATATTAATTGATAAAATTCTAAAGAATAGGGGAGGGGCCAGCCTTGTTAAGAAACAGAGCAACATGGAGGTGCCTGGTTTGTTGATAGCCCGAAGGTGATAATGGATCACCGTGATCCTGTTGTGCATAACTGTGAGCTTCCAGACTTGTGAGAACACATACATGGATCTTTTTGTCTGTTGTCTGCAAAGGTTTTAGCCAGCTCATATCCATTCTTGAGTCAGTAACTCTCTGAGACTGGTGTATTTCAGATCTACCATTTTCATCAGAGTCCCAGGATGCACCTAAGGGATAGAAGTCAGAAACCTCCCTCTTAATGCCCCTAAAATGGGCTGGAATTCCCCTCTGCTACAAACCAACTGACAGTAACAGAAGGACAGGGCAAGGGGAAGGTTAGAAGTTACTGAGCATGACAAGTGGTGCTTTGCTGGTGAACTGCCCACGGGTTTCTTGGTATCAGTCAACTAGAGCTTAAAAAAAACCAGCTGCATCATCCCAACCCTACATCCTCAAATCTGATGTCCTAATCAGCGAATTACAGCTCAGTGTCTTCCCTATGGTTTCAACATTGTAAACCTTTCAGGTTTGTTAATTTTAAGAACATTTACTCAGTTGCTTGGGGCTTATTTCAAGCCCAAATGCACAGAAACACCTTGTCTTTTGTTCCATGTCCTCCAATGTTCTATGATGAGAGAACAAGCCCACAGCCCTAAGACATTCATTCATTCAGCAAATATTTACTGAACCTCTTCTATACTTGTCCCTGTAAAGTGTCAGTTGTCTCTGACTCTTTGCGACCCCAAAAGACTCTGATGCTAGGAGGGATTGGGGGCAGGAGGAGAAGGGGACGACAGAGGATGAGATGGCTGGATGGCATCACTGACTCAATGGACGTGAGTCTGAGTGAACTCCGGGAGTTGGTGATGGACAGGGAGACCTGGCGTGCTGCGATTCATGGGGTCACAAAGAGTCAGACACGACTGAGCGACTGATCTGATCTGGACTGTAGCCTGCCAGGCTTCTCTGTCCATGGAACTCTCCAGGCAAGAATACTGGAGAGGGTAGTCATTCCCTTCTCCAAGGAAATCTACCTGACCCAGGGATCAAACCTAGGTCTCCAGACAGATTCTTTACCATCTGAGCCACCAGGAAAGCCCCCGGGAATACAGATAAAGCTATTTTTCTTCTTGGTTTCTCTTGCAATTACTTTCCTTCTTTTCCATTTCCCAGACTCTCCACTGTTTCTGACTCGCCTGGAAAGCTGAGTACTGGACTACTCTGATTAAAATAGGGCTGAGGTACTCCGTGCTCCTTTGGGCATTTATGAAAGAGTGTGGCACATGTTTAACAGAAGCTCTTTCCTGTGTCTTCAGTTTTCTTAATTTAATGTGCTCCCGGAAGAGCAGTTTCTGTTCCTGTGTCAACCATGCGTTTGTCACATAGTACAGATCTACAGAGTGGCCCTTTCTATTCTTGATCTCAAAGCTGGGTGATACAGAACATCAATCCATCACAGATCCAGTGACCCAAAAGACACTTCAGGGGACTTCCCTGGTGGTCCTGTGCCTAAGACTCCACACTTCCAATGCAGGAGGCCCAGGTTCCATCCTTGGTCAGGGAACTAGATCCCACATGCCGCAAAAGAGTTCTTATGCCACAACAAAGATCAAAGATCCCACGTGCCACAGCTAAGACCCAGTGAAGCTAATTAATTAATTAATTTGAAAAAACCCACTTCAATTTAGGCTTTGAGCCTCAGAATCTCAGAGAAACTAGAGATCAAGTTAAGTAATATTGGCTTGAGCTCTAGGGCCAGTCAGCTGCTTGTTTACTTTCAAATCCATTCTATTTTTGTTTTTAATTTTTAAAACACCTTTTATATTGTATTGTGGTATAGCCGATTAACAAACAATGTCATAATAGTTACAGGTGAACAGCAAAGGGACTCAGTCATACAAATACATGTATCCATTCTCCCCCAACTTCCTGCCCATCCAGGCTGCCACATAACATTGGGCAGTGGCATTCCATGTGCTGTAAGATAGGTCCTCGTTGTTACACATTTTAAATACAGCAAGGTGTACGTGCCCATCCCAAATTCCCTAACAATCCCTTTCCCCCAAATCTCCCCCCAGCAACCATAAGCTCATTCTCCAAGTCTGTGAGTCTGTTTCTGTTTTGTAAGTAAGTTCATTTGTATCATTTCTTTTTAGATCCCACATATAAGGGATGTCGCATACTATTTCTCCTTCTCTGCCTTACTTCGATCAGTATGACACTCTTTAGGACCATCCATGTTGCTGCAAATGGAATTATTTCATTCTTTTTATCATTCCCTGTTTTGTTCTGTATCTGTCCACACTAATATAAAGAAATAGTTAAATAAGTAAATAAGGGAGAAGAAGAGACAAATGCAGAAATCCAAAGAATGCATGTAGACGATCCCCACTCTAGGAGGTGAAGCTTGCTGCTGCTAAGTCGCTTCAGTCGTGTCTGACTCTGTGCAACCCCATAGACGGCAGCCCACCAGGCCCCGCCGTCCCTGGGATTCTCCAGGCAAGAACACTGGAGTGGGTTGCCATTTCCTCCTCCAATGCATGAAAGTGAAAAGTGAAAGTGAAGTTGCTCAGTCGTGTCTGACTCCCAGCAACCCCATGGACTGCAGCCTACCAGGCTCCTCCGTCCATGGGACCCTCTGGGCAAGAGTACCGGAGTGGGGTGCCATTGCCTTCTCCGAGGAGGTGAGGCTTAGCCTCCTCCCATTACCCTTGCTTTTGGGCATGGGCTGGACTTAGTGACTAGCTTCCAAGGAATTGAGTATGAGGGGGAAAGAGCAGTTTTACAATGGAGAGACCCTGCAGATATTACTTTAACCAGGCAATCAAAGTTAACATCACCAGAGATGTCATGTGACTATTATGCACTCCTGATATGATGTGATGAGATGGGTACATTGCCTCGTGGTATTCTTTTCAAAAACCCATAATCTCACTCTAATCATAAGAAAAAACAAAAAAACAAACCAAACTTAAGGGACTTTCTATGCAATACTTGACCAGTACTCTTCAAATCTGTCATGGTCATGAAAAACAAGGGAAGACTAGGAAACTAATAACTGAACGCAATATAGTATCCTAGGACAGATACTGAAACAAAGGTCGTTAATTAATGAAAAGAAATCTGGTAAAATGTGAATCTGAAGTTTAACAGTAACATACCAATGTTGGTTTCTTATTTTAACAAGGGGAAACAGCTTGGGTGTAAGAGGGTGTGCGTACTTTCTGTACTGTCTCCAAGGAAAACGAATCCACCAGAGGACAAGTGCAAGAGCATTCCTAGCAGTTTTACTCATAATAGCTGAACACTAGCAACAACTTCAGGGGGCTGGATTACCAAAGTGTGACATGTTCAGGAATACCACACAAAAATATGAGTAAATTGCTATTACATGCCACAGTGGACTAATTTCACTGCCCTCTGTTGAGCAGAGAAACTGCATGCTAAAGAGTACATACTGTTTGATTCAATTATATTTGAAACAAGATAGAAACACTATGGCAGCAGAAGTCAGAGTGGTTGTAACTTCTGGGGGATTGGGTATCATCAAGGAAGGGTATAAGAGAAGGAGCCTTCTGGGGTACTGGAGATGTACTATACCGCCTTCTTGGTGGTGTTACCTGGATGCATACATATGTAAATGTCCATTGAACTGTATATGTAAAAAAAAATTTTGGCCATGCCATGTAGTTCCCTGACCAAGGATCAAACCTGTGCCCCCTGTGCTAGGAGTACAGTCTTAGCCACTGAACCACCGGGGAATTCCCTGAATTGTACATTTTAAATTGATGCACTTTGCTACTCTTCCATAAAAGAACAACAGTATCCAATCCAGACAACAATAATGATGCATACAACAATTAATGAAACTGTGGAGCAAAGCAGTGAATATGGAGACACATGTTGAGGGGGCGGTGTCCTAATTTCTGAGTTGACTCTTCAGGACTTCCTTAGAATCCACAGACATCGCCTTACCAAGAAAGAAAAGTGTAAAAATAGCCACCCTGTAAGGACTAAATACATTTATTTTCTTTTCATTTCTATCTTGTATAATATTTTATGTAATACAAGAAACTATTGCTTCAAACATTGATAGAAATGTATTTTCAAAAAATGAATTGCCAGTGTTGCAACCTAGCTTAAAGGAAAAACTTGCCAAGAGGCTTATTAACACACATGCTCTGCCTGTGAGAAAGTTTAAAACAAACAAACAAAAAAAGGAGCTGTAGGAAACAGGCCTGTGAGTAACAGAAAGGAAGGAAAGATCTTTCCTCCAGTGAGTGGTAAACGTGTGGAGAAGCGATGTAGGCGACAGCCCTTCCTCCCTGTACTTTTCCCTCATGCAAGAAGGAAAGAGATGCAGATATATTTGCTGAGGGCATTTCCTCCAAAGGAGGGTGTGAGTGAAACGTAGTGAACCAACCTAAGGCAATCAGGCTGTTTATAATTATGAGGGTCTGTTTGGTAGATAACAGATGAGGTCTGTAGGTCTCCTGAGACCATTGCCGAGACCATGAAAGCAGTCTCGGCCCAAACTTGGCCACACACACATAATGGTTATTATCAGGCAGGCTTAGAAACCCATCTTAAAACTTCTGCTGTGCACTTCACGATGCCCCAGCTCACTGACCTTTAAGAACTCCATTTCACTTGAGACAAATGAAACGAGTCTCCTGTGAGTGTTCAACTGCCAACTTGTCAAACTCAAAGGGCCAAGACTCTTCTGAGTCAGTGGCTAGATTACAGAACCATTTAAGAGAAAAGCTCAGAACTCCATTCTACAGGGTTTGGGCCACCTGCCTGTGACCCTGAGAGTGCAACAGCAAGGATGCCCTTCAATGTTTCCAGAGAATCCACACCTCTTTGGTGACTACTAGTGTCTCTAGGGAAACATGTGTAACATCCATTATGCTAGTTAACGAAGCCTCTGGTGTGAACTGGACCAGGACCATGGGAAGTATTTCATAAGAGGCTTTGCCCAGCGCCCTTGGAGAGAACATTCCTGATTTGGACATCTGGCCATCCCAGGCTTGTAAATCCAGTGTACTTAACACATGTTTATATTACTGTGGTTCTGCTGAAGCCTTTAAAATAAGTAATAGACAACAGAACAGAAGCTGTCACAAAAGTGATTTCTTAATTAAGGAATGTAAATGTCAAAGTTGGCAAAAGGGAACAAAGTTCTCTATTTGCCATTAGACGAAAGGATTGTGAATGACAAAAATTAGGAATAAGTGAGAGAAAAACAGGAAGAAAAGAAGCAGTTACAGTAACATTGTTTAAATTTTTCTATTTATTGCCTTTAATAAAAAGGGGTTGTAAACCTGTGGGAGAAAATGTGGATATCAAAGCCACAAACTCAGGTGAGCAGTGGCTTCTTAGAGCCTGCAGGATGGATTACCAAAATCAATGTCCAAATCCTACTTCTGCCACGCATGTGATGCTAAGTTGCCTACTTTTTACTTCTCTATGGCTTCGTTTAACAGTAATTCTTTCCCAAGGAAATTATGTGCAAGGAAGCCTAAACCAGCAGATTCAAACATCTGACATTGGCACACTCCTGCCTCCTGGTGGCGATATTTAGAACTCTGTGGGATGTGGTAAGGACAAAAATTTAATGTGGAAACTAAACCAAAAATCATGAGATGTCGTCCTGGTAATGTATGGTAGCTTTTTAATTGCTAATTTTCTCACCTCCTCAGTGCCTTTCCCCTCTTTATATTACGATTAGTACAAACACACACTGCAGGAAGTTTCAGAAGTCATCCTATTACCCTGGAGAGACTGTAGTATATTTATATTTATTTGTACTTTTCCTTCTCCTCCAGATCACAAGGATTTGGGGGGGCATATCCATAATGTCTTATGTCTTTAGAATGGCCTTTTTAGGAGATGTGACCACAGAGTCAGAGCTGTGGGAGATATACAAAATCCAGCTGGAGGTCATTTAAATATCAAAACTTCTGGTACTAGCAGGTAGAGAAAATATGAAAATAATTCAAGATTGAATGAAGCACTAAATAGATTAATTGGATTTAATTAAGAAGTGAAGTAATTGATTTATGGAGCTTCACCCATCTTAATTATAGAAGGGAAAGAAGCTCAAATAATTAGTAGGACTTATAATTGGAACCCAAAGGAATAGGATTATTACTCCAACTCCATTGAAAAAACAAATTTCTTTTTTTAAAAAAATATCTTGCATTTTCCCACTTTTCAGGACTGTTAGTAATATGAATTTGGAACTGGAGTGGGAGAGGGAAGAAAAGAAGGAAGTGAAAAGCATTGGAGGAAGATTCTAGAAATGGGGGTGCAGTGGGAGCGAAGTCCTGGCAGATCGATGCCAAAGTCAACTCATCCTGCTCCTCAGCTGACTTGGGGCTAGTCCCTGGGCCTTCCTCCAGCTTGGGACGGGGGACCCTTACATTGTCTCCTGGTTGACCAGGGTTCCTGCTCTGTCTTCCCACCTGGACATCCCTCAGTGGATCCTGGCCAGCGCCAGTTGCTACCCTGAATATCTAGATCTTTCATTTGCTACACTTGTTCACTGATGCTGGCTCCAGCCTGTCTCTGAGTAAGGTTGTGATACAGCTGAGGCATCAGTATTTGGATGTGATTCAAGAGTCCTGGAAGGAGAATTGTGAGTTTTGGGTTCCAGCTCCAAATTAGTAAGTAAGTAACCAAGCCACAATCTTCTGGAGACTTGATTTCCTTATCTGTAAAATGAGTATGTCTATCTGCCCTAGCTCTACAAAGATTCAAATGTATAAAATACATGGGAAGTGCTTATAAAAGGTAAGACCTGTACCACTGTAAAGCGATGTCATCCATAGCTAGTTTATAACCTGCCACGTCCAGCTTTCCCCATAAGAACTCTATGGTGCTCTCAAGCAGTCTTCTTCCTCCATTTTTCCTTTTCCCTATCACAAGCTACTATTTGTACATAATTGCTATTTATACCTTGTTGTTGTTCAGTCACTCAGTCATGTCTGACTCTTTGCAACCCCATGGACTACAGCACTCCAGGCCTCCCTGTCCTTCACCATCTCCCACAGTTGCCCAAGTTCATGTTCGTTGCATCTGTGATGCCGTCCAGCCATCCCATCCTCTGATGCCCTCTTCTTCTTCTGCCCTCAGTCTTTCCCAGCATCAGGAACTTGTCCAATGAGTTGTCTGCATGCATCAGATTACCAAAATACTGGAGCTTCAGCTTCAGCATCAGTCCTTCTGGTGAATATTCAGTGTTGATCTCCCTTAAAAACGACTGGTTGGATCTCCTTGGTGTCCAAGGGACTTTCAGGAGTCTTCTCCAGCACCCACTTCAAAGGCATACTGCCTTCTTTGTGATCCAGCTCTCACAACAGTATGTGACCACTAGGAAGACCATAGCCTTGACTATACAGACCTTTGTCAGCAGAGTAATGTCTCTGCTTTTCAATACATTGTCTAGGTTTGTCATTGCTTTCCTGCCAAGAAGTAATTGTTTTCTGAACTCATGGCTACGGTCATCATCCACAGTGCTTTCGGAGCCCAAGAAGAGGAAATCTGTCACTACTTCCACCTTTTCCCCTTCTATTTGCCGTGCAGTAATGGGCTGGATGCCATGATCTTACTTTTTTTAACATTTAGCTTTAAGCTTCTCCTCTCACTCTCCTCCTTCACCCTCATCAAGAAGCTCTTTAGTTCCTCTTCGCTTTCTGCCATTAGAATGGTATCATCTATATATCTGAGGTTGTTGATGTTTCTCCCACCTATCTTTATTTTGGCTTGTAACTCATCCAGCCTGGCATTTCTTATGATGTGCTCAGCATATAAGTTAAACAAACAGGGTGACAGCAGATAGCCCTGTCATACTCCTTTCCCAATCTTGAACCAATCAGTTGTTCCATACGGGATTCTAACTGTTTCTTCTTGACTGGCATACAGGTTTCTCAGGAGGCAGGTAAGATGGATATTCCCATTTCTTAAGAGCTTTCCACAGTTTGTCATAATCCACACAGTCAAAGGCTTTAGTGTAATCAATAAAACAGAGATAGATGTTTTTCTGAAACTCCCTTGTTTTCTCCATAACCCAGTGAATGTTGGCAATTTGCTCTCTAGTTCCTCTTCCTTTTCTAAATCCAGCTTGGACACCTGGAGGTTCTTGGTTCACATAATGCTGAAGCCTACTATGCAAGATTTTAAGCATGACCTTACTAGCTTGGGAGATGAGTGCAATTGTCTGATGGTTTGAACATTCTTTGGTTTGAACAATTCTTGAGAAGTGGGATGAAGATTGACTTTTTCCAATTCTGTGGCCACTGCTGGGTCTTCCAGATTTGCTGACATAATGAATGCAAAACTTTGATTGTCTCCTCCTTTAGGGATTTGAATAGTTCTGCTGGAATTTCATTGCATTCACTAGCTTTATTAACAGCAGTGCTTCCTAAGGGCCACTTGACTTTACACTCCAGAATGTCTGGCTCTGCGTGACTAACCACCCCATCATAATAATCTAGTTCCTTAAAATCCTTTTTATACAGTTCTTCTGTGTTTCTTTTTATCTCTTCTTGATCTCTTCAGCATCTACTAGGTCTCTACCATTTTTATCCTTTATTGTGTCCACCTTTGGGCGGTTTCAGTCAGTTCAGTTCAGTCGCTCAGTTGTGTCTGACTCTTTGCGACCTCATGAACCGCAGCACGCCAGGCCTCCCTGTTCATCACCAACTCCTGGAGTCCACCCAAACCCATGTCCATTGTGTCAATCAGTGATGCCATCCAACCATCTCATCCTCTGTCATCCCCTTCTCCTCCTGCCCTCAATCTTTCCCAGCATCAGGGTCTTTTCAAATGAGTCAGCTCTCTGCATCAGGTGGCCAAAGTACTGGAGTTTCAGCTTCAACATCAGTCCCTCCAATGAATACCCAGGACTGATCTCCTCCAGGATGGACTGGTTAGATCTCCTTGCAGTCCAAGGGACTCTCAAGAGTCTTCTCCAACACCACAGTTCAAAAGCATCAATTCTTCGGTGCTCAGCTTTCTTTATAGTCCATACATGACCACTGGAAAAACCATAGCCTTGACTAGATGGACCTTTGTTGGCAAAGTAATGTCTCTGCTTTTTAATATGCTGTCTAGGTTGGTCATAACTTTCCTTCCAAGGAGCAAGTGTCTTTTAATTTCATGGCTTAATAATTGGGTGGTTTACACCTTAATTATTATTAACTCAGAGATCTGGACAATTAAATCCAAGATAGTTATACCTTGTCCAGAGATAATTGCATGTTAAACAAAATAGGGTAGTAAAAACATTTTGTCCTTGTTTAAGAAATATTAACCAGCAGTTTGGGGTAGAGGGAGAGGCAAGGCTTTCCTTTCTGAAATCACTTAATTCATCTTGAATTATCTCATCTGAGCTGGAAATTCAGAGTGAATCTTTGGATCGGTGTTCAAAGGATAACTTTAGAGACTTGAATTCCAGTTTTTTTAATATGCATATGGCTTGTTTTTTAAACTGATATCATTTTACAGTTATGGTTAACATCCAATGGTCCAACACGGTCCACTGAGAGACAGAATAGTGAGGTGGTTTAATGCACAAATTCTGCAGACAGGTGACCTCAGTTCAAATCCTAGCTCTCCCATGTATTGCCTGGGTGTCCTTGGGTAGGCTATTTAACTGCTCTGTGCCTCACTAACCCTATCTATAAAATAGGCTTACTGGGAGGATTAAATAAGTTAATAGGTCTAAAACACTTAGAACATGGGAATTCCCTGGTGGTCCAGTGGTTGGGACTCCATATTCTCACTGCTGAGGGCCACACAGCACGGCCAAAGAATCAAAGTAAAATGTAAAATTACATGTAAAAAGTCAAACCATTCAGATATTTATTTTTAAAAGCTAAAAAAAAAATCTCACTTAAGCTCCTCTGGACATAACTTAGTGACAAAACAACTCTCAAACTTCAGTTCCCTCTCCATAGGCAACGATTATGGTTAATGTGTGATGATCCTTTACGAGTTTTTAACAGATTTTTTAAAAAGTCATGGGAATATGATATACTTGGCAACTGGTTTTTCTCCCTTAACTGTGCAGCTGGGAGTTATTTGCAGATCCCTAGTCTACCTCCTCGGAGAAGGCAATGGCACCCCACTCCAGTACTCTTGCCTGGAAAATCCCATGGACGGAGGAGCCTGGTGGGCCGCAGTCTATGGGGTCGCTAAGAGTCAGACAAGACTCAGCGACTTCACTTTTACTTTTCACTTTCTTGCATTGGAGAAGGAAATGGCAACCCACTCCAGTGTTCTTGCCTGGAGAATCCCAGGGACAGGGGAGCCTGGTGGGCTGCCGTCTATGGGGTCACACAGCGTTGGACACGACTGAAGTGACTTAGCAGCAGTCTACCTCCCTGTTCCTATGGGCTTCCCAATGTGCCACAGCTTGGACACTCCACAGTTCTCTTAACCCATGACTTCCTGATGGATATTTGGTTTGTTTTCAATTCTCCATTATTATGTTCCCTTTTTACTCATTCTTTTCTTTTTGTAATTCAAAACCAACAAGTTGAAGCTTCCTCATTTCACCATCATAGCTCATTTCCTATTGAGCAAATCTTCCTCCTCAGGTCAGCTCTTGCCAAACTCTACAGGGGTGGGGGGCTTTTTCCACAGAAAGAAGAAGTGGAATTAACTCTCCTGGGCCTTAGGAGCACATATGCTCATTCCCTTGAAGTGATGCCCACTCTGCCTGGGCCATGCAGCTCTGTTGCCTTCAGGTTCCTGAACAGGTCAATAACCTGAAATAACAAAATCAGTGTCACCTTGCCTCCAGTGTTGTTGATGGCACTTGATAAGTTGTAATAGATGTGGAAACCGACAGGAAGCTTTCCCATGACATCCACCACCTCATGGAAGAGATGTGTGTTTCAGGGTGAGTCTGTTTCCTCAGCGTCATCCCAGTACAGGCTCCTGCTTTCGGGGGTCACTGGTGATATGGCTCCCCTGTCACAAATGCTCTTTCTTCTCCCTTTGAAGATGAATTGAAATCTAACCGCTTTTGTGAAACTTTCCCAATTGCTGCAGCCTATATTAGTACTTCCTTTCTCTGAATTTCTTCAGCAAGAATGCCTTCTAAGAGCAGAACATCTTGCAGGGGTGAACCCCTGGGCCACAGAACCAGGAGGTGTGGGTAGATTTGAAATAGAAGGCCATCGTATACCTGAATGTCATAGAAATAATGTGGTTATCAGAGGAGAGGCCTATAAGCAGAGAGACACTATGGGATATACTAGAATTCATATGAATGAAAGGGAAGTGAAGGTCAGAAGCAGGAATACCAAGAACAAAAGAAAGCAAGAGTCTAGTGCAGTATTTCTCAAAATGCAGCCTGGGGAACTGGCAGGAAATGAAATTCTTAGACCCCCATTGCAGACCGCCTGAGTCACAAACTCTAAGGGCAGTGGCCCTTCAGTCTGTATTAACAAGCCCTCCAGATGAGTCTAATTCACTCAGAAGTTTGAGAACCAGTGGGGTCACCTCAAAGTGTCAGACACAACTGAGCAGGCATGCACAATAGCAAAGAGGAGACTTTTGCAACTGGAAGTCTCGGGAGAGGTAAACCAGCCAGAAGGGACTCCAGGTCTGCTCAGGCTTCACCCACTGTTGGTTGCTACAATGAGGACCTGATGGTATGAAGTGGAGGAACAAATCCAAGTGACACATGGTCCTTCACTTTCAGATGGGATGCATAAATTAGACAGTGATCATACAAGGTAAGGTGGGCTCCCTGCCAAAGAGAAGGTTGAGACCAGTGGTTTGCAACTGCGGTGCCTGGGGAAACCTGCTATAAATATGGATTCCTAGATCTCCACCCTGTTGTTGTTCAGGTGTTAAGGTCGTGTCTGACTCTTCGATACCCCATGAACTGCAGCACGCCAACCTTCTCTGTCCTTCACGTCTCCCAGAGTTTGCTCAAACTCACGTCCGTCAAGTTGGTGATGTCATCCAACTATCTCATACCCTGTCATCCTGTTCTCCTCTTGCCCTCAATCTTTCCCAGCATCAAGGTCTTTTCCAGTGAGTCACCCTGAGAGATTCTGATTCAGATTTGAGGAGTGACTGAGTCTATACTTTTAAAAGCTGCTCAACCTTTTATGATAACTATTAAGAGAAGACTTATTTGGGAAGCCTTGATATAAATAATGGTAATAAGGAGGTTTGAGTAGGGAGGAAAGAACTCAAGCCTGGGGTGGCAGGGAAACCCAGCTAGCAGGAAGGGGAGTGCTCTCCTTTAAGGGCTCATGCTGGTCCCGTGTCTCCTGGAGGGCCTGCTGGTGGAGGAGAAGCACCAATGTCTGGGGCTAGATTTCTGTCTGAAACTTGCCCCCAGGAACTCTCTTCTCCTTGACAGAGATGGAGACTGATGGAGGAGGCAAGATGGGAGGAAGACCTTCAGGAAGAGACAAGCCAAAAACGGGAGGGGGCATAGGATGAAAGCTTAAAGGTTAATGCTAAGTATCCAGCCTTAGAACTTTTGCATAACAAACACCCTCTTCCAACAATACAAGAGAAGACTACACATGGACATCACCAGATGGTCAACATGGAAATCAGATTGATTATATTCTTTGCAGCCGAAGATGGAGAACCTCTGTACAGTCAGCAAAAACAAGACCGGGAGCTGACTGTGGCTCAGATCATGAATTGTTTATTGCCAAATTCAGACTTAAATTGAAGGAAGTAGGGAAGACCACCAGCCCATTCAGATATGACCTAAATCAAATCCCTTATGATTATACAGTGGAAGTAACAAATAGATTCAAGGGATTAGATCTGATAAAGTTCCTGAAGAGCTATGAACAGAGGTTCATGACATTGTACAGGAGGCAGTGATCAAGACCATCCCCAAGAAGAAATGCAAAAAGGCAAAATGTTTGTCTGAAGAGGCCTTACAAATAGCTGAGAAAAGAAAAGAAGTTAAAGGCAAAGGAGAAAAAGAAAGATAAATCCAGTTGAACGCAGCATTCCAAAGAATAGCAAGGAGAGATAAGAAAGCCTTCCTCAGTGATCAGTGCAAAGCAACAGAGGAAAACAATAGAATGGGAAAGACTAGAGATCTCTTCAAGAAAATTAGAAATACCAAGAGAATATGTCATGCAAAGATGGGCACAATAAAGGGAAAAAATGGTATGGACCTAATAGAAGCAGAAGATATTAAGAAGAGGTGGCAAGAATACACAGAAGAACTATACAAAAAAAGATCTTAATGACCCAGATAACCCAGATCACACGATGGTGTGATCACTCACCTAGAGCCAGACATCTTGGAATGCAAAGTCAAGTAAGCCTTAGGAAACATCACTACGAACAAAGCTAGTGGAGGTGATGGAATTCCAGCTGAACTTCAATTTCAAATCCTGAAAGATGATGCTGTGAAAGTGCTGCACTCAATATGCCAGCAAATTTGGAAAACTCAGCAGTGGCCACAGGACTGGAAAAGGTCAGTTTTCATTCCAATCCCAAAGAAAGGCAATGCCAAAGAATGTTCAAACTACCACACAATTGCACTCATCTCACATGCTAGCAAAGTAATTCTCAAAATTCTCCAAGCTCGCCTTCAACAGTATGTGAACCAAGAACTTCCAGATGTTCAAGCTGGAGTTATAAAAGGCAGAGGAACCACAGATCAAATTGCCAACATTCATTGGATTATGGAAAAAGCAAGAGAATCCAGAAGAACATCTATTTCTGCTTCATTGACTAGGCTAAAGCCTTTGACTGTGTGGATCGTAACAAACTGTGGGAAATTCTAAAAGAGATGGAAATACCAGACCACCTGATCTGCCTCCTGAGAAATCTGTATGCAGGTCAAGAAGCAACAGTTAGCACTGGACATGGAACAACAGACTGATTCCAAATTGGGAAAGGAGTACATCAAGGCTATATTGTCACCCTGTTTATTTACTTATATGCAGAATACATCATGCGAAATGCTGGACTGGATGAAGCACAAGCTGGCATCAAGGTTGCTGGGAGAAATATCAATAACCTCAGATATGCAGATGACACCACCCTTATGGTAGAAAGCAAAAAGGAACTAAAGAGCCTCTTGATGAAAGTGAAAGAGGAGAGTGAAAAAGCTGGCCTAAAACACAACATTCAAAAAACAAAGATCATGGCATCTGGTCCCATCACTTTATGGCAAGTAGATGGGGAAACAATGGAAACAGACTTTATTTACTTGGGCTCCAAAATCACTGCAGATGGTGACTGCAGCCATGAAATTAAAAGATGCTTGCTCCTTGGAAGAAAAGCTATGACCCACCTAGACAGCAGGCAGCATATTAAAAAGCAGAAATATTACTTTGCTGACAAAGGTCCATACAGTCAAAGCTATGGTTTTTCCAGTACTCTTGTATGTGAGAGTTGGACTGTAAAGAAAGCTGAGTGCCAAAGAATTGATGCTTTTGAACTGTTGGAGAAGACTCTTGAGAGTCCCTTGGACAACAAGGAGATCCAACCAGTCCATCCTAAAGGAGATCAGTCCTGGGTGATCATTGGAAGGACTGATGTTGAAGCTGAAGCTCTAATACTTTGGCCACCTGACACAAAGAGCTGATTCATTGGAAAAGACCCTGATGCTGGGAAAGATTGAGGGCAAGAGGAGAAGGGGATGACAGAGGACGAGATGGTTGGATGGCATCATTGACTGGATGGACATGAGTTTGAGCAAGTTCCAGAAGTTGGTGATGGACAGGGAAACCTGGCATGCTGCAGTCCATGGGGTCACAAAGAGTTGGACATGACTGGGCGACTGAACTGAACTGAACTGATATATCCAGCCAGTTTTCAGGCCTTCTCAAAGCTTACTAACCAAAAGATTGAGAGTGCTTTTAAAAATAAATAAATAAGTGAGGTGGGAGAGACCATTTAGAAAGCAATGGAAGTGACTCAGCTCAGACTAAGCTAGCATTTTTCTAGTCTCTGCTCTAGACTGCTCTCTGATAGCTATGGTTTTAAGAGAGAGAGTGTTGGGTGACCACCTAGTTCAGTTCAGTTCAGTTGCTCAGTTATGTCCATCTCTTTGCAACCCCATGGACTGCAGCACGCCAGTCTTCCCTGTCTACCGCCAACTTGCTCAAACTCATGCCCATCCAGTTGGTGATGCCATCCAACCATCTCACACTCTGTTGTCCCCTTCTCCTCCTGCCTTCAGTCTTTCCCAGCATCAGAGTCATTGCCAATGAGTCAGTTCTTTGCATCAGGTGGCCAAACTGTTGGAGCTACAGCTTCAGCATCAGTCCTTCCAATGAATATTCAGGATGGATTTCCTTTGGTATTGACTGATTTGATCTCCTTGCAGTCCAAGGGACTCTCAAGAGTCTTCTCCAACACCACGGTTCAAAAGCATAAATTCTTTGGCACTCAGTTTTCTTTATGGTCCAACTCTCACATCCATACATGACTACTGGAAAAACCATAGCTTTGACTGTACATACATTTGTCAGCAAAGTAATGTCTCTGCTTTTTAGTATATTGCCTAGGTTTGTCATAGCTTTTCTTCCAAGAAGCAAGCGTCTTTTAATTTAATGGCTGCAGTCACCATCTGCAGTGATTTTGGAGCCCAAGAAAATAAAGTCTGCCACTGTTTCCATTGTTTCCCCATCTATTTGCCGTGAAGAGATGGGACCAGATGTCATGATCTTTGTTTTTTGAATGTTGAATTTTAGGCCAGCTTTTTCACTCTCCTCTTTCACTTTCATCAAGAGGCTCTTTAGTTCCTTTTCACTTTCTGCCATAAGGGTGGTGTCATCTGCATATCGGAAGTTATTGACAGTTCTCCCAGCAATCTTGATTCCAGCTTGTGCTTCATCCAGTCTGGCATTTTGCACGATGTACTCTGCATATAAGTTAAGTAGCAGGGTACAATATACAGCCTTGACGTACTCCTTTCCCAATTTGGAACCAGCCCATTCTTTTATGTACAAAGCCATCATCTCCAGTGGTTTTCAAATTTTGGTTTTAGTAGAAGTGTTTTAAGAAATGTCTCAAGAGGAACTCGGAAATGGGTTAAACTTAAAAACATAAGGACTGAGCTGCTGTGGTTTGACTGAGAGTCCAGTTTAAGTCCTCGGTCTCCTTCCTTTCAGTCTCCTGGGAACAATTAACGTTCCCTGTCCCCCATCTCCCCAACCCCAGCTGCCAAGGATGACACTCCATAGAGAGCAGTTTAAAAAACACTGGTCTGATTAACCTCCCATCCAGAGCCTCGTTAGATTGCTTTCAGGGTCAGCCAGATCACTACGTCACAAAGCCATCCTTCCTATTGCTAAATGCTTTGATCCTCAGAAAATTCTTCCGTTTACTGAGGTGAGAACTGCTCCCTAAACTTCCATCCACTGTGCCTTATTTTTTCCTCTGGAAGTCTTGCTATGTTCTTCCACATGAAAGGTCATTAAATAAATGTTTATTGAGAGCATCCTCTCTTTTCCAGGCAAAACCCTCATCATATCTTCCAATAGATTCTCTTGTGACATGGTCACTCCCTGTGGGACATGCTCCAATTTGTCGATGTCTCCTTTAAGATGAGACTCCTGGAAGAGACCATGGCTCCAGGCAGGATCTGGCCTGGGCAGTGTGCATGAGAGCCGGTCCTTCCCTTGATCTGGACATTAAGCCTCATTTACTGCAGTGTGGGATTACATTAGCTCCCTTGGCAGCCACTCTCCAGTCTCTTCATACTGAATCTGCTGTCTATGAAACTCCCTCTGTTTCACATTAATTGCTATTAAGTGAATTCTTTCCCATCCTGTGCTCTTGCAAGCTGACATTTCTTAATGTAAGTGCTGAACTTTACTTTTAGTTCCTCAGTATTTCATCCTGTTGGTTTTAGTCCAGTCATGAAAAACATAAAATCTTGATTCTGTTTCTCAATGGCTATTACTTCCCAGCCTTAGTTGCCTTGGATTTTAGAGTTAATTTTGTACATCGGGAAGACTACTAACATGTATCTGAAGCTTAGGTGAGAGGTGAAGGTGAGAGACATTTTTTTTTAAACTTCCATTTATTGAGTACACTATCTTATTTAATCTTTCATCTTTATACTGGCCCAGTGGACAGAGATATTAATATTGCATGTTACAAAGGAGGAAACTAAGGGGAAGGGAGGAAAATGAAGATCTTCTTCAGTTATCAGTCTCAGTGACTACTGGCCTTGCAGCTGCTTCTATTTTGTGCAGCACACAAATTACAGAAGCTCCACTCTATGGTCTTAGGGGAAGGTTTGGGCTCAACTATGGCTGAAAAGCTGTGGACTAAAGGAAGGTGAGAAGAAAAAATAACTCTGAGGTCCTTCTTCAGAGAGTGACATCTCATTAGCCTTTTGAAGAAAATGAAGTCAAACATAAGAATGGATGAAAATTGAAAACAGGTGGAAAAAAATGATGAATTATAAAAATAAAATTTATTGAGCATATAATGCTATAGAATGTGACTTGGTCATATGGGTGTTTTAGTTACACGATCTTGAAATCTGCATTTGTGGCTTTTTCAGGCTGATAGAAGTTTTCCCCTTGTCTTTTTAGATTCTGTGGAAGGAAGTGATGATTAAGTGAAGGATTATCCCCATGTCACCCTACTTTAATTGATCTGCACAGCATTTATGATCACATGATACTTTTCTTATTTACTTATTTCTCTCCACTTAAATGTAAGCTCCATAAAAGCAGGGTCCTGTCTGCCTTGTTCTTCTCTGTATCCCTATTACCTAGAATAGTGCTGGGCACATACCCAGTGTTTAAAATGAATGAATCTAAATATAACAGACAAAACCTAGCATTTTAAAAAGATTATTTAAAAACAATGTATTAAAAGGCTGAGTAAGGCTCACCCCGCACTCACCCTGGATGTAGATGTAGGCACACTGTTTAAATTTTAAGAAAATACTGCTAACATCCTTCCAGGGCCAAGTCAAAGCTACTTTGGATAAATTAAAAAATATATACTGCCCTCTGATGGTAGTGGGGTTTAGTTTTAATTTTAGCAGCACTAGTTGACCTCCTAGTTCCCTTAGAGTCAAACTATGGTTTTGGGGGATGGCAGAGCCAAGGTGCCTCTATATATATAGCCAAAGGCCTATACAATACAAAATATGTTATTCATCTTCAAGACAATTCTCCTAGCTAGTACTCCTACCTACTCCTACCTTTCCAACCAGATTCTAGAGTCCCACTGGTCAATTCGGCAGTGCGAGGGTGGGTCTGCTCAGAGATGGGGGCAGAAAGATAGTGACATCACTTGCTTGCCTGAGCCTGCTGGACCAAAGAGGGGTGACCCTTCATACGGCAATTGCTTTTTTAGTTGTCTAACTTCTTAACTTGGCCTCTTTTGTTTTTGCCTCAAACTTTCCACTTTTTCCTGCCTCCTGTTCTGACTCCTCTCAGGGTGGAAATGTCAAATTTGAAAGTTTAAAAAATGTCAGCCCTTTATATTAAAAGCATGCCTCAAAAGATATTCTAAAAATATGTTAATCCTTTTATCATATAGGCTATCAGATATCAAAGTATAGTTTTCAAAATTTAAAAAACATAATTCTCATAACCAATATAAAATGAAGATATGCTAACACTTATTAACTCTTTGATGAAGGGCACCGCTAAGATGGTAGAGCTGGTTCCAAAAATATTTTGAGGGACTAAGTGTTTATAGGTTTTCACAGAAAATATTAAGATAAGATGGCTAAGTTAGAAGATACAAAAATGGTTAATGTCCTATAGGCAAATAAACCTATAGGTTATCTTCTCTACTGGGCAGAAATTTTCAAGTTAATAGTGCCCGGGTTCTAATCAAATAATAAACCTCAAACACAAATACATTGTCCTAGAAAATTAAACAATTTTTAGAAAAGATTTTAAACAATACTATAGTATAATATTGCAAAAACATTTGCATTATTTTAAGTTTTGGATAATTTTTCATAACACAAGTTTTTTCATATATATATATATGAGGTTTATATGTATTTCTCATGTTAGTCTTTTCCCTGTTTTGGAGCGTGTGCTTATTTTTCAAATATTAAACAGTGGATGTGAGAGAGAGAAAAAGTAAATCTCACAAGATTTCTTTTGTTACTATTTGACAATTTTAATTTCAGGGTGAAAGTGTTTGGTATAGAATGGAGGAAAAAGAGGTAAAATGAGAAGAGAGTTTAAAGGTTTTGGATAAAATGAATTTGAGGGTTACATTAGGATTTTACTTTATCCATTTTATTATGGTCCATTATCAGAAATAATGGATGCCTCTAAGTTTCTTTTCATTGAAGAATCCATCAGACCCCAAATATGAAAATTATGTAGTACCCAGTGTCTAATAACAGGAAAGAGGAACAGTGGAATCAACAGATATTTAATAACAGTGATGACAAATGCTTGGCTCTAGTTAAGATTTCCTTTTCAGCATTGAGACACGTGGTAATTTCACTGTCCTAGCCACGTAATGCTACTATTAACAAGGTCAAGATGGCAGCCCTAATGGAATTTGCCAACCTAAGAGTTCCTACCAGAAACTGAAAGATTCCTGGATCCATAATCACACGTATCTAGGTTAGGAACAAGGATCATTCATCCAATTTAAAGAAAATCCTGTCTTGAACACACACTGCCAATTTTTTGTTTGTTTTGTTTTTGTTTTATTTTCTTCTGGTGAAACACATATAGGAGCTTTTTTCTGACCTAAAAAAATCAAATGCTCTAATCTTTTATCACTTTTGTCCTCTGTATCTTTTCTCTACCTCTTTCTAAACATATAATATTAATTCTACCCTTTTACATTTTCTTCTTCAAATTATTAATGCAACTGGCCAAAACCATAGTAAGCATTTCATACCTACACAAATGATTTTAGGATCTGGCTGAGTTTCTTCTCCCTGTTGTCCCGTATCAGTCAGTGTTCTCAGGATCTTTCAACATTTGAGCTGCTGTTCCTCCAGACTCCTTAGTTTCACAAGGCTTCATAGCTTTTTTGATTTTGTGGACTTCATCTCTATCAGTCTTGGTCTGTAAAGTTCAAATGCTGGATCTCATCATCACTGGGACTTACTAAACTTCCGAGACCTTTTAACTCAGCATTTCCTTTCTCTAACCTAACTGCTCTATTGTTTTCTCCCGAGCATACCTGTCACAACTTGCCAGACCTTCCTTCTGATGCCACCCTTTCTAGTACTTTTCATTGCTCAGCCCCTCCTATTTGACTCAGCCTCCCCCAGGCTCCGCAGGACTCCACCCAGCCTTAGGTTCCAAAGTCCACGGCTTGGTGCTGCCCTTGCCAGTTGCCTACCCTTCCTCAGTCTCTTGTACTTTGCTCTGTCCACTGTATCAATCTCTTCCAGAGATCTTTGGGTCTATCCTTAAAACACACATGGTCCCTACCGGGTCCAGAAGTGAAAGAGGCCAATGGAAGAGGTTTGTTCTGTTGTTAACAGGAATTTAGGGCTGGGGGGAAAAAAGAGAAATTCCACTTACATCGGCTTAAAAATGGGGAAATTTGTCATTTCATGTAACAAAATGTCCAAAGATAGGGCAGGCTCTGTTTGCAGTACACCAGGGCTCTGTCTCCATCTTTCTGTGCTTCTCTTTGTTCTGTTCTCATTACGATCAGCATCACCCTCAGGCCGCCCACAAAGTGACTGCAGTGTCCAGGTGTCATTTTCAGATACAACCATGTCCAGAGAAACAGAGACTTCTCCAAAAAATAGCGAATGCCTTTCTCTCAGGTCCTCGTAGACCCCCCTTCACCTCTCATTGGCTAGAACTGGGTGAGATGCCCTTCTCTAAACCAGTCATTGACAATGAAATGCAATCACTGGAATTGAAGAAGGCTGAGCGCCGAAGAATTGATGCTTTTGAACTGTGGTGTTGGAGAAGACTCTTGAGAGTCCCTTGGACTGCAAGGAGATCCAACCAGTCCATTCTGAAGGAGATCAGCCCTGGGATTTCTTTGGAAGGAATGATGCTAAAGCTGAAACTCCAGTACTTTGGCCACCTCATGTAACGTGTTGACTCATTGGAAAAGACTCTGATGCTGGGAGGGATTGGGGGCAGAAGGAGAAGGGGACGACAGAGGATGAGATGGCTGGATGGCATCACTGACTCGATGGACATGAGTCTGAGTGAACTCCAGGAGTTGATGATGGACAGGGAGGCCTGGCGTGCTGTGATTCATGGCGTCGCGAAGAGTCGGACACGACTGAGTGACTAAACTGAACTGAACTGAACTGAACAGGGTTTGCCTCTAGACCTGAGACTTGTGTGGGAAGGATAATATCTGAGCAGACAGTACTGAGCCTCTGCAGGAAATGAAAGAAGTGAAAGGATGTTGAGTAGATAATCTGCTATGTAACTATCTTTTACAGTATGAAATGGTGAACCATTGGGAGAATGGTGAACTTTTAGCCATAAAGGCTAAAAATTTTGAACTTGAATGTTGATTGGTCATTCAGCCATTAACACTCCTGTAGACTTGACAAGAAGTTCTTTTGTTATTTTGTTTCTAGGAGAGAGGAGGTGAGGATAGGGGAGATCCTTTTCAGTTTGTGACCCTTGGATTGTAGGTTTTCATGAAACTCCCCACAGTCTACTTTTTCCATCTCTGTTGACCACATCCAACCTGACCCTTCCATCTGAACAAAGCTCCTTCTTTCTAATAAAATAAGAATTCACATTTTGAGGCAAGACAAGAAAAAATTAAACATTTTTTTTTCCTGTCTGTTGGGCCTCCTCCCTCCCCTCTAGTATGAATTGTGCATCTGCATTAAGTGTTAACCAGACCTCCCCCATGGCAGAAGTACCTGCATAACCATAAAGATAATTTTTTTTCCTTCTGCTGCCAGCCATATAACTCCTTAGAAGATAACATTTCTTTCTCAGTCCTGTAAGGGGTCATGTTGGCTCCACACTTGCCTTCTATGTGAGACATCTTCAGTGAACTTTATGTACAATGCCAATATATTATTTCCCTTAAAAATAATGATTGGTCAGGGAACTATACTCAATATTTTGTAATAAGCTATTTGGGAAAAGAATCTGAAAAAAAAAAAATCCGTGTACTTTGTCATACACCTGAAACTAAAACAACATTGTAAATCAACTATACTTCAACAAACAAATAAATATTAAAAATAAAAAAATAGTGATTGATGCAGAACAGACTGGTCAGACAACCTAGGGAGTTACTGGGCCATACCTCATGGAAGTCCTTAGCTAAATTACTTACTTGTGACCTTATTAATGATACTAGCTATATTATTTGTATTCTGCCTATATTACAAGATTATTTCTTGCATTACCAAATGTGTGACTGAGCCTCAGATAAAAATGATGCCCAAGTGACCTGAAATGACTGACCAAATATATAGTCCTATAAGACCAGTGATTATAATAGTGTAGCTCTAGATATGGGAAGAAGTAACAAGAGAGAGCCATTCCGTGGACCATAATAGACTAGAAAGACAGGCAATCCAGAGGCTTTGGGCTATTTCGTTAACAGGGCCTAGTCCAGTAACAGCACTTTGAGTAGCCTATCAATGAAATCCTCACCCGACCTGGGAATGAGCATTCCTAGTGCCCTAGAATGAATTGGCCACAAAATGCCTCCAAAATCTTGGTTAAAATTAAGACTAGGGATTTCCCAGGTGGTCCAGTGGCTAAGATTCTGTGCTCCAATTGGAGGGGCCTGGGTTCAGTCGCTGGTCAGGGAATTAGATCTCACATGCTGTAACTAAGACTCAACGCAACCAAATAAAATAAATAAAATATATTTAAAAAATTAAGACTGAAAGGGAAGTGATAAAAAAATAAAGAATGTTGCCCCTGTCAAATTCAAGAATCAAGTCCTTAACCACTGCAATCGCTGACCTACAGTACCCCTTGAATGGAATTCAGGACAAAAGATACCCCCTTCACCAAAATTAAATGTGTCCTGACTTCCCCCCCTTACTCTTCCAAACAGTTCTCAGATCTCTTTGAGAGACTGTCTTCTGGGTTATAACCCTGAGTTTGGTTCAAATAAAATTTCCATTTCTTTCTTAGATGGATTATGGATTAATTCACCATAACTCCTCACTCTTATCCCAGCTTCTCCTCAGTCTCACTATAATCTGATGGCTCTGCCTGGCTCATTAAGAAGACTGAAATCATGAACCTGCCCCTGGTTTCACAACTGCCCTATCACCAGTCTTTTCTCTCAGCCTTCCCTTTCCTTTATTTTTAAAAAATTTTATTGGATTATAGTTGATTTACCATGTTGTGTTAGTTTCAGATGCACAGCAAAGTGAACCAGTTAAATATATATGTATCCACTCTTTTAAAAATAATTTTCCCATATAGGTCATGACAGAGTATTGAGCAGAGTTCCCTGTGCTATATGGTAGGTCCTTATTAGTTGCTGAGGTCCTTTAATGGACCGGAACCTGGTGGTCCGGAGTTGACGATAAGAAAGTAAAGGAGAGAAAGAGGCTGATATTACTTGGTTTACACAGAAAGCCAATAAAGCCCCTGCACGGGCCTTGCTCTGTTCACGAAGGCCTCAGACGCCCTCTCGATGGGGAGAAGGTGCAGAGCACCTTCTCGAGAGGGTCTTAGAAGCCCGGGCAGGAAAGTGAACTCAGAGAGCCTCTGCGCTCCAGGGGATCAGCCTGAAAAAGAGAGGGAAAGAGAGAGAGAGAGAAAGAAAGAAAGAAAGACACGGGGACCAGAGCTCTGATGGAGCAAAGGTGTTTTATTCAACATTGTGTAGGTATTTATACTGTCTTACAGAATAGCTATTTTCAGCAGAGATAAAAGCAAAACTTACAAGTTATCAAGAAAACATGAGGTCATCCATATGAAAGAGAGAGTTGTAAATAACACTTTTACCATACAGTTCATAAAAAGGAAGAGGGTACTTATCACTGCATAGAAAAACTAACAAAGGAAATGCCTGGATTCCTCAGTCCCGGAAGAGGCTTGTCTCTCCTCTTAATTCCTGAATATTCCTTGAATATTCAGGATCCAAAACAGATCCAAAATGGCACACAGGAAGCCTCCTGTTAAATGCTTCCTGACAATTAGTTATCTATTTTATATATAATAGTGTATATATGTCAATCCGAAACTCTCAATTTATCCTCCCCCCATCCGCTTTCCCCCAAGTAACTGTAAGTTTTTCCCCTACATCTGTGACTCTCTTTCTGTTTTTCAATACATTCATTTGTACTTCTTTTTTTAGATTTCACATATAAGCAATACCATATGATATTTGTCTTTCTCTGACTTACTTCACTAAATATGACAAGTTTCTAGGTCCATTCATGTTGCTGCAAATGGTATTATTTCATTCTTTTTTATGGCTGAGAAATAATCCATTGTATATATGTACCACATCTTCCATTCCTCTGTTGATGGACATTTAGGTGGCTTCCATATCCTGACTATTGTAGATAGTGCTGCAATGAACATTGGGGTGCAAATATCTTATCGGATTAGGGTTTTCTTCAGATATATGCCCAGGAGTGGGATTGCAGGATCACATGGTAGCTCTATTTTTAGTTTTTTAAGGAACCTCCCTATAGTGGCTGTGCCAATTTACATTCCTACCAGTGCTAGAGAGTTCCCTTTTCTCCAAGCCTTCTCCAGCATTTACTGTTTGTAGGTTTTTTGACTGGTCCACTTTGACTGGTGTGATACTTCATTGTATACATTGTCCAAGATCAGGGTGTCAGAATGTTCAGTTTCTGGCGAGAACGCTCCTCCAGTTTGCAGACTGTCAACTTCTTGTAATATCTTCACATGGTGGAGAACAGAGCAGAGCAAGAAAGCTCTCTTCTGACTCTTTTCAGATCACTAATCCATTCATGAGAGCGTCGCCCTTATGACTTCATCTAATCCTTATCACCTCCCTCAAAGGTCCCACCTCCTAATACCATCATATTGAGGGGTAAAGTTTCAACACATTAATTTTGGAAAAGCAGAATCATTCAGTTCATTCAACATTCAGTTCATAACACTTAGGTTAGGCAAAGAGTTCTTAGAATTGACACCAAAAATAAAACCTATAAAAGAAAAAAACTGATATATTTGACTTCATTGAAACTTTAAAATTTTTTGCTTCAAAGACAAGTGATAACATTTTTAAAAATCCACAGAAAAATATCTGCACATCCTATATCTGAAAAAGAACTTGTATTCAGTGTATATAAAGAGCTCTTACAACTCATTAATGAGAGACAATTCAGTTTTTAAATGAGCAAAAGATTTTCATAGACATGTCTTCAAAATATCTGATTTTGTGGACTTAAAAATAGGTAAATTTTGGGACTTCCTTGGTGGTCCAACAATTAAGAATCCATGCTTCCACTGCAGGGGACATGGGTTTGATCCCTGGTCAAGGAAATAAGATCCCACATGCTGTGTAGTGGGATCTTATTTCCCACAAACAAAAAAACAAGTGAATTCTATGGTATGTATATTGAAATAAATAAGTTATACCTCAGTAAAGCTGTTTAAAAAATAGGAAATGGAACAGAATCAATATCTACAGTTCATGTGTTCTGAGAATGAACAAGAAGGGTCAAAGATAAGTGCAAAATTTCATCAAACCCAAATAGAGATGGAGATTGAAAAAGGTTGGAGAAGGGATGGAATAAATCCATTCATGCAATGAACACTTTCTGAGTATTTACTCTGTGGAAGTTCCTCAAGACATTTGGAAATGGGCAGCTTTAAAGGAAAGGGAAATTTCCTCTCATGCATATCAAAAAATAAATCCAATAAAAATAAATGAGCAGAAGCTCTAAAAAGACATTTCTCCAGAGAAGACAGATGGTCAAAAAGCACTTGAAAAGATGCTTACCATCACAAATTATTAGAGAAATGCAAATCAAAGTTATAATGAAGTATCACACCAGTCAAAATGGACCAGTCTACAGTAAGATTGGAGCCAGATCAGCAGGGAAGGGGACTGGGGTGGGGGTTAGATTTATTTAACAAGCTAAATGAGCTAAAATTTGGTTACATACTGTATTAGATAAAGAGAGACAAGGTGATATGTCTTCTTTTAACATGTTGGAGGCTTGTGTATGTTTATAGACTGCAGAGAAAGCCAGCAGAGAATGAAGCTGGAAATGAGAAAGACAGGGGCAGAGAGAGAAAGAATAATTGATGAAGCCAGCTCATAAGAGAAGATGGAATCCAGAGCCCTCTAGGAAAGCTAATTTCTCTGCAGAGTGGGAATTGAGAGAAAGTGAGGGAAAAATATTCTCATCTCACTTTTACACGCTGGTATTTTTCTAAAAATTTAAGATAGTGAATATGCATTAACTTTATAATGGAAAAACACTTAAAAGAACTCAGCAGAAGAATTAGCTTCGAACAAGATACATGGAGAAAAAAACCTGTAACTACTCAGCTCATATGCTCTCCCCCTTCTGCCCTAGTTACAGTCCTCTGTTGCACATGTGTTAGTTTTGTTGCTTTGGTTGAACTATGTTAACAACTCAAAAGTAAAAGTTGTAGCTCATTTTGTACTTTTCTAATGCAACCTAGATAGCATATTCAAAAGCAGAGACATTACTTTGCCAACAAAGGTTCGTCTAGTCAAGGCTATGGTTTTTCCTGTGGTCATGTATGGATGTGAGAGTTGGACTGTGAAGAAGGCTGAGCACCAAAGAATTGATGCTTTTGAACTGTGGTGTTGGAGAAGACTCTTGAGAGCCCCTTGGACTGCAAGGAGATCCAACCAGTCCATTCTAAAGGAGATCAGCCCTGGGTGTTCTTTGGAAAGATTGATGCTAAAGCTGAAACTCCAGTACTTTGGCCACCTGATGCGAAGAGTTGACTCATTGGAAAAGACTCTGATGCTGGGAGGGATTGGGGGCAGGAGGAGAAGGGGACGACAGAGGATGAGATGGCTGGATGGCATCGCTGACTCGATGGACGTGAGTCTCAGTGGACTCTGGGAGTTGGTGATGGACAGGGAGGCCTGGCGTGCTGCGATTCATGGGGTCGCGAAGAGTCGGACAAGACTGAGCAACTGATCTGATCTGATCTGAATGCTCTTAATTTAATGAATATAGGAGCTGTGCTCCACAAGCATAAAAAAACCCAAAACATGGATTGGGAAATGTGAGGCAGAAGACAGTAACATAATCAAAAGATAATTATTTTGATACATATGAAAACTTAGCATATGATGTGTATGCTCAGTCACTCAGTCCTGTCTGACTCTTGGTGACCCCGTGGACCCCAGTCCTGCTAGGTTCCTCTGTCCAGAGGATTTTCCAGTTAAGAATACCGGAGTGAATTACCATTTTTTCCTCCAAGGGATCTTCCCGACCCAGGGATCGAGCACACATCTCTTGTGTCTCCTATTTCAGCAGGCGGATTCTTTACCACTGCATCACCTGGAAAGCCCCTAGTATATGATAAAGGATGCATTTCAAGTCAGTGCAGGGAAAGATAAGTAATTCACTAGATAAGGGTGTTGGTATAGTTGGATAGGCACCTGGACAAAAGTAATGTCATATTTTACAGCAAAATTAATTCCTGTATAGAAAAAATAATGGGATTAAAACAAAAAGTCTTAAGAGTGAAAAATTCCTTTTTAAATATGACACAAAATGCAGAAGCATACAGAAAAATATTGATCAATTGGACTTGAAAAAATTCTTTCTGGGAAAAATATCATAAACAAAGTGAAAAAAAAACATATGACAAGGTGGAAATATCTGCAACTCACATCGTACGTAGATCATGGACTATTTTCCTTGATAAATAACTTTTTACCAATCCATAAGAAAAAGACCAGTAATCCAACAGAAACATGAATGAAAGATGTAACATTTTTTATTTCATTAAAAAAAGGCTTATCTCACAGTGTATGAAGTCACTCAGTCTCACTCATAATAAAAGCAATGCAAATTAAAACTATGGAGATACCATTTTTAAATTATAAAATCGACAAAGATCAAGTTTGATAACTCTTTCGATGAGCATGTGGGGAAAATAGGTACTCTTATGTACTGCTGATAGTTTAAATTGCTACAACCTTACTACAAAAATGTACTTACTGTGCATTGGTAAAATACACTCTACCTCATCTCCTATCATTTTTCTTTTGCTCAATCTGTTTTAGCCACACTGGCCTCTTTACACTTCCTCAAATATATCAAGCACATTCCAGCCTTGGGGACTTATGTACTTCCCATTTTCCACTACCCCTGATACGCACATCAATTTTTCCTTACCTCCTTCAAGCCTTTGCTCAAATGTCACCTCTTCAGTGAGGCCTTCTCTGAAGTCCCGGTCAAAAACAGCAGCACCCACACCATCATTCTCTTTTTACCCTGTTTTAACTGTGAGCAGTCATCTTATGACATTATTCTATGTATGTTTATTGTTTCTCCCCTCCAAGCAGACTGTAAAGTTTATCAGAGGCTGCACCCCCAGACTCTTGAACAGTAGAGGCTCAGCATGTTGTAGGTGCTCATTAAGTACTGAATGAATGAATGGGACTCTTTGGCGGACAATCTAGCAGTATCTATTAAAATTCCGGATGCACAAACCCAGCAATTCCCCTCCAGGCATCATTTACAGTTCTGCAAGATGGGGAATGTACAAGGTTATTTACTGTGGTACTGTTAGTAATAGTGAAAGGGGAAAACAACCCAAGGCCAACTTTTGAAGTAGATCATCTATATCTACACAGTGAAGTAATATGCAATTATGGTAGGAGCTCCAGCTCTGAAAGTTCTTTTGCTACCTTTGTTGTTTTTTGTTTTTTTCTTTCTTTTTTTTTAAATTTTATTTATAAACTTTACATAATTGTATTAGTTTTGCCAAATATCAAAATGAGTCCGCCACAGGTATACATGTTTTCCCCATCCTGAACCCTCCTCCCTCCTCTCTCCCCATACCATCCCTCTGGGTCGTCCCAGTGCTCTAGCCCCAAGCATCCAGTATCGTGCATCGAACCTGGACTGGCATCTCGTTTCATACATGATATTTTACATGTTTCAATGCCATTCTCCCAAATCTTCCCACCCTCTCTTTTGCTACCTTTGGCAAATAAACATTTGAGACATGGCCATCTTAAATCCTTGGTGATACCACTATAAGAATGATCTTTTTAATGAGACTTATAATGCTCAAGAGAGTAGAGATGGACAGGTAGAAAGAGTAATTTTTACAACTTTATTTAATGAGTACTAATTTCCTTGCAGAAAACAGAGGATTTCTACCAATTAAATAATATTCTAATATGAAGAAAGATGTATCTATACATATATAACCATGTACAACAAATATCTTCTCTTTGTAGATACAAACTCATGAATAGGCCTAAACTGGCAGTACTTATGAACATTTATTATGGTATTATGGGTAGATTTCCTATTTTATGAAAAAACTTATTTATGAGAAGAGGTTCAGGTTTCAGAATGTCTTGAGTGTATATTTCCTGATACTAGGGCAGGGAGAGGGACCAGAATTCCCCTGCTGTCCATCAAATTATATCCATTTGCAGCTACAGAGCATTCGACAGGGGTTCTCCTCACAGAGTTAAATACATATAAAGATAATATATACAGGATAATCCTCTAGTAATCATCATGTCCTCCAATACTATCACATTATAATTTGCTTACTGTTCCTCAAATAAAATGTTCTAATTCCTATGTCTTTCCCAATCCCCCACAACATCCCTCTTTTTTTCTTCCCAATTTCTCTAATCAGGAATCCTACCTAAGCTTCTATCCAAATACTACCATCTCAAGGGCCAGCAAAATACCACTTTGCCACTGAAGGACAAAGTCCTTCCTATTCTACCCTACAGTAATCTAGGTTCTGATCTTCTCGAGCCTTTATCAAGCATTTGGAACTAATCTTTTTGCTGCCTAATACCATTAAATTAGCTTTTCACAAGCTTTTGACTTATCTTCCAATTAGACTGTAAGCTCCTTAAAGGCAGATCCTTATATTTTGTTTTCCTATATTCCACACGCACCTACATAGTAGATGCTATACATATCCTGGTTTGGAAAAGTAACACTCAATCCAAATGTGACCTAATACGTACAGTGTTCTTTATAGATTTTTCTACAATCAATCTATGGTCTTGTGTAAATATGCATTTACTCAATAATTTTTTTTTTCCAGTTTTTGGTTATCAGAACTCTTCAGCTGACTCTGTGTCCCAGCCACAGGACTGTAGCTGTTCATCCTGTGGGAACTCCACTTCAATATCGTAGACAAAATTTGGATCATCCTTCTTCTTCTGATTTTTCTCAAAAAGTTCATCCATGATGCTCTTCCTTTTGGCAAGTTCCTTGTCATCTAGTTTGTTCAGGTCTTCCTCAGGATCAATGGTTGTTTCCCGTTGAATCTGTTCCATTGTTTCTGCCAGACTCTGCCCCCACAAGTTACCTCGTAAAAAGCTGAATAACTTCTCTAGCTGCTTCAGGGATACCTGTTCCAGGTAACCCTTGTGTCGTGGATTATTCTTTAATTGTTCAGCAGCTCTACTGCAATCTAGGAGCAAGAAACAAAACTATTACACCACACACAACACCACAGACTACTGAGGCCCCTCAGATTACTGAAAGCATTACCTATCATTACAGTCAAGTAGCCAAGTGGCTTTTGGGAATGAATTAAGTTACAGACCTATTTCTTTACATCCAGCTTTGAGTGTGATGGGGGAAGGATCGATATATTTTTTATTTCTGTAACTTAAAATCACTTTGAGGAGATGTTAAGTATTTCCAACTGAAGAAAATGTCTGAGAAGAAAAAGTAGTATTACAGCTTTAGATATTAGATTTGGTACTAAGGAAATATCAAGACTACAAATTAAAAAACACATTTGGAGGAGGAGAAGGGAATTAATATTATTGTATAATGCTATCTCATTTAATCCACACTGCCCAGGGACGGAGGAGCCTGGTGGGCTGCCGTCTTTGGGGTTGCACAGAGTTGGCCATGACTGAAGCGACTTAGCAGCAGCAGCAGCAGCTGACCTGAAAGGATTATCAATTTCCTTTAACAGATTAGGTAATGGATGCTCACCAAGATTAAGTAATTTAGTCAAATTTACACACCCTCTCTGACAGTCATGACTTGAACCTTGGTCTGTCTAACTGAAGGCCATATCACTCCATTACATGAGACCCAAATCGTTCTTATAAACTGACTCAGATGACAGTTATGATAAGAGGCAAGATAAAACATAAGATACCTGAATACTTGGAAAAGTTTCGGACTGGCATGATGCGCTGGCGACTTTTCCCCTTAATTTCATTCTCGTAGATTAAGATAATAGCCGGAGGCTGGAACCTAATTCCACATTTTTTGGCAGTGCACATCATTCTCACATATACTTCACGGTAAATCAGAGGAAATCTGATGACAATGTGTTAGTCACATAATGACTTCCTGCTAAAGGGGAAAAAATGTTAAGTGTTGGGTAAATCACATCCCTCCCTGCTTTTCCTCCCGGGTAAATCTGGCTCTAGTCCAATTCTGGAGATACATGGTCAGTTCAAGCTCAGTATTTCAAGAGCTATCTTGAAAGTTCAGTTTGGCCCTGGGTTATCCTTAATCTGTAGAATCCCTGGTTCATTGAGGGATGTAGGCAGGTTCACACCTGAGCCTAAAATGCAGTTCAGTTTGGATCTCTTAGTGCACTGTACTTTTAACCAAAGACTGTAGGAACCCCTCCCTGACTCAGCCCAAGAATCAACTTACAGGATCTTTTTGTGTCTACCAATTAAACAAGTATGTACAAGCACCCTCAGTGCCAAGGTACTAAGAATTTTTAAACTCTTTTAAATACATTATGTCCTGACAGGTTCCCCAGACCAGACCTCCGCCTCCTGTACTCATTCTACTCATTGAGGTATTTTTTGTTTGTTTGGTTTTTCACTGCACTGGGTCTTCACTGCAGTGTCTGGGCCTCTCTTAGCTACAGTGCACAGGTATGTAGGCTCTTAAGTTCCCTGACCAGGGAGCAAACTTGTGTCTCCTGCGTTAGAAGGCAGATTCTTCACCACTGAACTGGCAGGGAAGTCCTTCATTGAGTTTCTTGCCTTTTTTTTCCCTCACTGAGTTTTTGGTAACTACTTATTTAATCACCTATCTTTTCCCCTTCTATTCTGTATGCTCCTTGAGGGCAGGAAACATGTCCAAAGTTCACCACACTATCCCCAACACAATATCTGGATTAGGTATTCCATTGTTTGATTCAGTGTATCCTGTACATTCTCTAAGTGTTGACAGTCTAGAAGTCTGATCAAGAAGTCAGACCTAATGCAGAATCAGCCTTCACATTTTCAAGGCAACAAAGCTTATATGGCTTTTATTTGTCTCACTACATGATGTTTTTTCAGTTACAAGAAAAAGTCATTTTAAAGGTTAATATTTTTCATTCCCTCTTCTCTGCTCTCAATGCAAAAATAATTATAGGGAATGCTTTAGATGTGACTATGGTATTATCAGGAAGATTTGCAAATGTCAAAGAATCTAGAAGTAAAACAGCAAAGGGATGATACCTTCATAAATTCAGTTCTGCCAGAGAATCACAATAGAAACAGGACTACTTGATAGATTATTGTAGAGTTGGGAGGGGTGAGGAAGAAACTTACAAAATAATAATCATCCCTGACTGCTTCCAGTCTTTTTTGTAGGCATAGTTTTAATATGTTTTTATATTGATACATACTATTTCCTGCCTTTTAAATATTTTAAAAACTTATTTTGCTGAAAGTGAAGTTGCTCAGTCATGTCCAACTCTTTGCGACTCCATGGACTGTAGCCCAACAGGCTTCTCCATCCATAGGGTTTTCCATGCAAGAATACTGGAGTGGGTTGCCATTTCCTTCTCCAGGGGAATCTTCCCCACCCAGGGATCGAACCCAGGTCTCCACACTGCAGGCAGATGCTTTACCCTCTGAGCCACCAGAGTGGATTTACAATGGTGTGTTAATTTTTGCTATAAAGCAAAGTGACTAGTTATAAACATATATACATTCTTTTTTATATTTTTTTCCATTATGGTTTATCACAGGATATTGAATATAGTTCCTTGTGCTATACAGTAGGACCTTATTATCCATTCTATATATGACAGTTTGCATCTGCTAATCTCAAACTCCCAACCATCCCTCCCCCAAACCCCCTCCCTCTTCGCAGCCGCAAATTCGTTCTCTATGTCCATGATCTGTTTCTGTTTTGTAGATAAGTTCATTTGTGTCGTACTTTAGATTTCACATACACTGTATTATATGGTATTTGTCTTTCTCTTTCTTACTTCACTTAGTATGATAATCTCTAGGTCCATCCATGTTGCTTCAAATGGCATTATTTCATTCTTTTCTATGTCCTGTCTTTTAAATTTAACAACCCATGTAATTTTGTCTTTAAATGCAAACTTAATGTCATTCTAAAATGCAAACTTATGTTATGACTGCAAATGTTTTGTTCTATGGATATACCATAATCTATATTATTCAGCTCTTACTGTTGGACTGAGAATTTTTATTCTTAGGAAATGGATCATATATAAAGAACAGCTTTGTCAAATTATTGTATTCTGTCTCTCATTTGATGCAGTGATCCCATCCCACCCCTTCTTTCTTCTTTTCCTTCTCCTCCTCCTTCTCCATCTCTTTCCTTTCCTTCCTTTTTTTTTTTAAACAAATACTTCCCCCAGTTTGCCTCACTAAAATTTGATAGTAAACTTTCTAGAAGATCCTAGTGAGCACAATATAAATTCCACACACTCATGTGACTGTATTAATAAATAATGCATGCAAGTGATGCTCAATAATGAAGTTTTATGACTACACTCTTTTCTTTCTTTTTAAAATTAAACTTTTATTTTTACTAAAATATTGTTTGTATTCTGTTTAAAATGTAACATAATTTTATGAGGCTCATAATAAAGAACTGCTGTCCTCTCCTGGTCCCCTTTCCATAGGTAATCAGTTTCAAGTCTTTTAAATGTTTCTTCCAAAATCTATCTCTATATTTAACAGCATGCTTATATTGCTATATTGAAGTTTAGGTAGTATCCAGGTGGCAGTAGTGGTAAAGAACCTGCCTGCCGATGCCAAAGACACAGGAGACACGGGTTTGATCCCTGGGTCAGGAAGATCCCCTGGAGAAGGAAATGGCAACCCACTCCAGTATTCTTGCCTGGAGAATCCCATGGACAGAGGAACCTGAAGGGCTACAGTCCATGGGATCGCAGAGTCGGACACGACTGAAGCGAATGAGCTCTGACATCTCTCGTCTTTAAGACATTCATCCTAGGGCCCTCCATTCTACTCCAATCTGCACCTGATACTCTTCAGGTCTGCTTACATATTCAATTCATGAAGACAGACGACACATTTACCAAGTTTTTCTTCTAGACATTAATACTTTCCTCCCCAGGGATCAATGACTGGCATATCTTGCCAAGCATCGCCCACAGCATCTAAGAATGTACGGATTTTGCCATCAGGTAGACGATCCTCTCCCTATCCATGCCCCTCACTAGTGCAAGGCTGACTTTCTTATCCATAGAGAAGTACAGAAAATGCATCTTCTGCAGGTCAACGTCTAAAACCTGTCCACCAACCGTAGTGCACCTAGGAGCACTTACTTAACTTTTAAGGCCAGGCAAAGCCTGGCGCTGCAGAAAAAGACGACAGCCACAGCTTCGCAGACGTGACTGTAGGGTGAATTCTCCAGCAGGAAGATACCTGCATCGGCAAATACCTGGATGGAGGAGAATGCCGGGAGCTCGGCTAGGCGGTTCCCAGGACAGCGTGCGGGGTTCAGTGTCAGACTCGGGGTCCACGGAGCTGTCCCAGAGCAACAGCCCCGGTGCACGTTACTGCGCTTGCGCCATTCCTTGCTCCGCCCCCAACCGTGAGGGCGAGGGGCGGGGCGACGAAGGGGCTGGACGACGGCCTATCGCTATCCCGGAACATTTAGGGGCGGGGAGCCGGGAAACCGCAGGATCGCAGGCGTGAGCGCAGCGAATCTTCCTTCCGGGTCCCAAACTCCGCGACAGTGCGCTCTAGGAGCAGTGTGAACCTTGTGCGCGTTCCTCTGATCGCATTTTATCCCCGCGTGCTCTTCTGGGGCGCGCGTTCTCCGGCGTCCTGGCTGCCCCAGCGGTGGCCGTCAGGGCAGTGGCCTGGCTGCTTCTCTGGGAGGTGGCTGGGTTCACCTGCTCGCCAGCCACAACGTTCAACAACACCCACTTCGTCTCCGGTAAGGGGCGGAGCTGGGCCTCGGGAGTGGGGCGGGGTTAAGGTCTGAGAGGGTGGGGAGCACTCGAGGTTCCCGAGACCTCTCAGTTCGTCCCTTTGCAAACGTGCTTCTCGCGACCCTAGAACTGTAGGGTGAGTGAAAGTGAAGTGAAGTTGCTCAGTCGTGTCCGAGTCTTTGCGACCCCATGGATTATATTCCACCAGGCTCCTCCATCCATGGGATTTCCAAGCAAGCATACTGGAGTGGGTTGCCATTTCCTTCTCCAGGGGATCGGGAATTCCCGACCCAGGGATAGAACCCAGGTTTCCCGCATTGTAGGCAGACGCTTTACCGTCTGAGCCACAGGGAAGTAGGGTGAGTAGCAGGAGGTAAAAAACGAAGGCTGCAAGTTCCTGGACCTCCCACCGCCCTCGCCTTCATTCTTTGTGACCAGTCCTGGTTCTCTGGAGAGGCAGGCTTTGTCCTTCTGAGGGACGGGCAGCACTATTACTAAAACGTTGTGAAGTACAGCCGTGAAGCATTTTGGGGTGCTCTTGGGATGCATGAAGCTTCTGACCACTGCGGGACCAACAGAGCCTAAGTGCCCTGGGAGGTGTGAGAACCCTAATCTAGAGTACCTACACCCGGGGAGCGTGGAAAGGGGAGGACGACTAATTTTGTTTTACAAACATGTTTGATAATAAACTGGATTGTGCTAGGGTTTCTTTATGACTCTGGGCTGGGCGAGCGAGTCGATTCACTTCTTTGTGCTCAAGTTCGTGGGCAGAAGTGCTGTGCTAGGTGCTGTGAATCCAGCCCTCGTGGAGCTTGCAATGTAGGAGGGGAGATGGGTAAGTGCAGTAGTAGTTACAATAAAGTGATAACGTTTGATAGGGAAAGAAAAGTCAGAACACACACACAAGGAAAACCAGTACGGAAGCTGTCTTTAAAACCAGCATATTAGACTAGTATCTGTCAATCAGTGTAGTTCTGCTTTTGTGTGTTTACGTATTAGGTTCTCAAATTTATTTGAAGAAGGAATTATTAGGCCCAAAATAATTTTCGAACAACTGGGCTTATTGATAACTAAAGACTTTACAGCAATTTGTAAAAGGGGTCAATTTCCAGAGCCAATTCAGGCCACAAAAACCAAGTAAAGTAAAATTTAAGAGTAAAAATCTTGAAAGTGAATTCAGATGCAACAAATTCATTTTGAAAATGGTACCTTTCTTTGCCTTAAAAATCATAAATAATCTAGTATTTGCTATACTGTTTGTAAATTAGCTTTTCTATCATCCCAAGATAAATGAAATTTACCATTTTCTAGTCTACACTCCATAGAATTTAAGCCTGTTAATCTGACCTTTTTTCTAATTTAATTTATAGGCAGATATAAACCCTTCCCCCACCTCTGTTAAAATTAAATATTGAAGAAATGTCTGAATTTTTACAAGAGATATTCTATAAGTTACTTGGGAAAGGATGAGATACTTCTCCAAAGTAATTAAGGATTTTGTTAAATAGCAAGAAGAACTGAAATACCTTAGGCTTTAAAAGTCAGGCAAATCTTACTTCTAATCAGTGACTTACCTAGTTGTATGACGTAGACAGTTAGTATTTATGTCAGAGTTTACTCCTGTGTTGGAGAAGGAAATGGCACCCCACTCCAGTATTCTTGCCTGGAAAATCCCATGAACGGAGGAGCCTAGTAGGCTACAGTCCATGGGGTTGCAGAGTCGGACACGACTGAGCGACTTCACTTTCACTTTACTCCTGTAATGGAGAGGGAAATGGCAGCCCACTCCAGTGTTCTTGCCTGGAAAATCCCATGGACAGAGGAGCCTGGTGGGCTACAGTCCATGGGGTCACAGAGAGTCGGACATGACTGAGTGGCTTCACTTTATTCCTGTGTACAAATGGCAGTAATTTTGCTGGCCTATTTCTCTAGATCATGAAAGTTAAAATACACCTGAAAACCCCAAGTAGAGAATCTGTCATATAAGTATTATTTAATAAATGTTATCTTTCATAGTTTCCCCCTTCCTTCCCTCTCCGGTATATTTCAAATGTTTCCTTTCCACTTCATATTTTGGGGGTCTTCTCAGGAATACATCTAATGGAATTCACAACATACAATAGTGTATGGTTTTTCTGTGTTTGTTTTAATGTTCTCACACATTTCCAGCTTTGCAAAATGGAGTAAAATTCCATAGCAAGGTGCCTGGGCTGATTTGGTAATCATTAGTAGCTAATGGCACCCCACTCCAGTACTCTTGCCTGGAAAATCCCATGGATGGAGGAGCCTGGAAGGCTGCAGTCCATGGAGTCCCTAGGAGTCGGACACGACTGATCGAATTCACTTTCACTTTTCACTTTCCTACTTTGGAGAAGGAAATGGCAACCCACTCCAGTGTTCTTACCTGGAGAACCCCAGGGACGGGGGAGCCTGGTGGGCTGCCGTTTCTGGGGTCGCACAGCGTCATCGGACATGACTGAAGTGACTTAGCAACAGCAGTAGCTAAATTTTTAAATTTTATGAAACTGACACTGAGTAACAGTTTTAATGTGTAAGTTCTGCATGGAGTGAGATTAGTGAAATTTTGGGTTATTCTAAGTTTATAAAAGAACCCTTTGAACCTTTGAAAAGCCTCCAGTTTTTGTCTTTTCTTTAAACCTTCTCATTGTCTACACACTGCATAAATGTACCTTCTTTTTTCTACTTGTGGATGATAGAATATAGAAGTTGCCAATTTGTATCTGATACTCAGTTTCAGTGAGCTAGGATTAAAATTGAGTTTTCCTGGCTCTTTCGCTGTTCTGTTCTTTTTGATGTCCAGTGATCACCTGAATAAAGTAATATAAATAACAAACACTTACACAGAGTGGGTGCTCTGTGGTTGACCCTGTTCCAAGTGCTTCTACATATATTAAATTCTCATGACAACTAGCAATGAGAGAAACTGTCTTCTTCAACGTCACACAGCTATTAAGTGACAGACTGTTGTTTGAAATTAGCCAATCTAACACCAAAGTCAAGGCTTTTAACCCCTATGCTACACTAGAAATAGATTTATATATAGCACAAATTGCTTAAGTTTTAAGGGTGTTTGTTTTGTTTTAGGTTGGTTAGATTTTCCAATCAATTAAAGTCTATTCAAATAATTATTTTCTAATTATTTAAATATTCTTTCATTGAGTGTTTATTTTATTAAAAAAAAGCCTTTTCATTCTTACAGGCATAAGGGCCACTTGTTCTGAAATTATTTTGAGACAAGAAGTTTTGAAAGATGGTTTCCACAGGTATGTTGCCCATTGACTTATATCAAAATACAATTTCATGTAATTTAAAACCAAAAATTGATAGCTGAAACTAAATGGATAAACTAAAAAAAAATCACTTGCATTCTTAGAGTTATAACTGACAGATAAGCAGTTCATAGTTTGAAACAATGATAAAATAACAGTGGAGAAGAAAAGGAGAAAACAAACATTTATTATTTACTGTACATATCTATTATTTATTTATATAGACAAGAGCTATATATACATATTCCATTTAATCTTCACAATGGTTGTAAGGTAGATGATACCTTTCTTGTATTTCAGATGAGGGAACTAGGGCTCAGGGACTTTAAGTAGAGTTTAGAGTGGTAGATCTCTGATGGAAATTTAGGACTATCATACTTCAAAGCCACAGTCTCATGTACAAAGATACCACCCTAAATCACTATTTCTGATTTACAAAACTTGGTTCCAAAGCCCAAACTATTTCCAAAATAGAAACTATTCTCAAAAATGAATATTGCCAATATTGAAGATATTTAAAAGACTGGTTAAAGTTGTGGAAGCTGTTCCATAAGCGATTCCCAAACTTTAAAGCCTCTCAAAGTGGTTACTTTGAAGTTATTGTCAGATATTTGATTTATAAATTCTGATACATTTATTTTTAAAATCATTTATGATTTTTTAAATTATTTTATGATTTAAAATGATTTTTAAGTCATTTTATACATCACCTTAAACTAAAATACCTCACTCTCCTCACTCTTCAATTTTAGGCTGCATGTGAATGGCTAGGAGGTATAGTAGAAAGAACTTGGTTTTTCTGTTTGTTTGCTTGTTTTTAATTCAAATAAATTTGGACTAACAGTGTAGCTCTATTATTTAGTATATGTGTACCCTTAGTCAAGTTACTTAAGTCTTTGTTACCTTACTGATGAAATTAGATAATGAAAGTATTTCCTTATTAGGGTTGTTAGGATTAGATCAGAGAATATGTGGCAAGTTCCTTAATGTAGTGCTTGTCACATAGCACTACAGGACAGGATAGAAACTGCTGGTCTCTGGGAACTGTATTCTGGCGGGGAGAATTATGTGTACTTATAGTCCATGGGGTCGCAAAGAGTCGGACATGACTGAGCGACTTTCACTTTCTATTTCTTTTATAGAGTTACTGGATAAGTGGATCAGAGGATACTATAGTTGTAGTGTATTTGATTTTCTACAAGTCTTTTGGTGAAATTTATGTGTTCTATTTGTGAGCAAAATGAAGAATGTGAACTGGAAGGTAATACAGGTGAATAACTTTGTAAAGATTAACTAATACATCCAACATGTTTTGGTTGGTTGATTGATTGAATGTCATCTTGGAGGGAGGTCTTGAAGATCTCTGTCTTTTAAAATATGTTTTTTCTGATGATAAGATGTTGCACATTCACTGTTGTTCTGTCGCTAAGTTGTGTCCAGCTCTTTGCGACCCCATGGACTGCAGCATGCCAGGCTTCCCTGCCGTAACTATCTCCTGAGTTTGCTCAAACGCGTGTCCATTGAGTTGGTGATACCATCCAACTATCTCATTCTCTGCCGCCCCCCTCTCCTCCTGCCCTCAATCTTTCCCAGTAAAATATTGAAACAGCCCTTTCCTTTCAAAGGGGGAGAAAAGGAAAAATTTTAACTGTTTTAGTAACTATACATTTGCATACTTTTAAGCAGCTCTTTAAGTATTACAAATGAGTAATAAACATGGTTGGATGACATCACTAATTCAATGGACATGAGTTTGAGCAAACTCCAGAAGATAGTGAACAACAGGGAAGCCTGGAATGCTGTAGTTCATGGGGTTGCAAAGAGTCGGACACAGCTTAGCAACTGAACAACATGGAAACTACAATATATTACCCTACTTATAGCACAGCTGAAGATGGACTTTAAAATAAGTTTGAATGTTCGTAATTGTCAGTGTATTGACTATTATGTCCAGTGGGGGCAAAAGCTCCTTCTCTGCCACTAAACAACAAAACCTATGTAATAGCTAGCAGTGATTAAACAGAATCACAGACACCTGATTTATTTCAGTTTTGTTGATAAGCTCACATGTCTGGGGGGACATGATTCATTAAATGCACTTATCATTTTTCATATTCCTAAAACAAGACAGGTTTACATTTGATTTTTCATTTGAAAAATAATAGGTCTGGCTATATAGTTTAGACGCTATTGATGTTCATTTTTTCCCTTTCTTTTGAATAATTTGTTAAAATGTGGAACATAGACTTTAAATATAGATACTAGGAAAAGTTACTGTTAGCATGAATACTGTGGCTAAGTATAAGTATCTTTAGACTCTCCTTCTAAATAAAGAATGTTTCTGGAGTGTTCCAGATCTTTTTCATAGAACTGTAGATTCTGATTCACTTTGGGTCCAGTCACTTGTCTATGTTTCTGGTGATGAGAAATGATTCCCCTTAATGTGCCAGTGAAATAGGTGAACACACAGCTCTCATTCTCTCTGTCTGTTTCTGAAATATTAGTAAGGGACACATACATGTTATTAAAAATGAAGTTCAAGACACTTAAAATAATTCTGTATTAGAAACTTGACTCTATTATAAGTCATACTAAACTTGTTTAATGCTCCAATTCCCCTGCTAACATTTAGAAAGCAGAAGAATATTCTACCTAACCACTGACCCGTGGTTGACTGTAATGGGTTCAGTAAGGTCTGCTGCTCTTGCTCTGGCAGAATTTGGTCCTGGATTCTGTAGTTCATTCCTTGGCAACTTTTTAGCTATTACTGTGAATATTTTATTTACATTCATTGTTGTTTGAGATGATGTCTTCGTGAATACCTTGTCATTTGCACAGGACTGTGCTTCCTGGAAATCTCAGCCCATTTTTTCTAGATCGACCTACTTTCCTGGTAAAGTTATGACAGTGTTAGGACTCACTTCTCTCTGAAGTAATTTAACCTAGTTTTTTGTTCTTACAAAGGACTCCTCATTTGCAATCCCTGGTGGCTCAGACGGTAAAGCGTCTGCCTACAATGCGGGAGACCTGGGTTCAATCCCTGGGTCGGGAAGATCCCCTGGAGAAGGGAATGGCAACCCACTCCAGTATTCTTGCCTCCCCTGCCCCAAAAAAGGGGCTTGAAGAAATATAAGTTGATTCCCTGGTGGCTCAGACGGTAAAGTGTCTACCCGAAATGAGGGAGACCCTGGTTCCATCCCTGGGTCGGGAAGATCCCCTGGAGAAGGAAATGACAACCCACTCCAGTACTCTTGCCTAGAAAATTCCATGGATGGAGGAGCCTGGTGGGCTACAGTCCATGGTGTCGCAAAGAGTCGGACACAACTGAGCGACTTCACTTTACTTTACTTTTTATGCAACTAATGGCTGCCGGTACTCCTCTGTAGTAATTGTTGCTAGGCTGTGATAATCATTCTTGACCAATTGTATCCCATGTCCCACATTTCATGCAGCTTAGAAAAACAGCCTTAGTGGTACTCTCTTGAAAGTCATGAAGTTGGCCCTTCACAAAATGAAGCACCAGGCTTGATTTGCCAACAGCAGGCTCTCCCAGAAATACTAGTTTGAACTGGCATATTTTATTTCCAGTATTGATCCTTTGGGTTTTGATTAACCATGTTCATATTTGAAAGAAGTCCCTAATTTCAGTCTCTTACATCAATTTCCAAGTTGCAGGGTGTCAGTTTTTATTTCTGGAGGTAAAGAAACCTGAGACCATACAAGCAGGTCTGTGGGACCAAGGCTACCTGGCAGCAGATCCCAGGCATAGTCTGAAGGACAAGAGAGGCTGAGGCTGTGGCTTGGAGGAGGCCGTAGCTCCTTCTCCTATTGAGTCCCAATTTAATGCCAAGTTGTTAAGAGACCATATTCTGCTTGATTTCAGTTCTTTAAAACTTTTAGAGACTTCTTTTAATGCTCAGCATATAGTTTTTCTTATGCACTTAGAATGTTCTATTACTATAATTGTCAGTTAGATCAACTAAATTGAAGGTTGTTCATGTTTTCTGTGTCTTTACTGATTTTCTCTCTACTTGTTCTATCCATTACTGAAAGAAGGGTATCAAAATCTTTTGCTGTAATTGTGAATTTGTCTGTTTATCCTTATAGTGCTACCCGTTTTTACTATGATGTAAAATACAGGAATCTTTGAAGCTCTGTTATTGGCTACAGACAGTTATATTTTATATATAAATTATTGTTATATTTTATTTTCTTGTTATATTTTCTTGATGATTGACCCTTTTATTTTTGTGTGGTATTCTTCTTTATCCATGGCAATATTCCTTGTCCTAAAGTCTTCTTTTTCAGTATTATTATAGCCACTCTCAGTTCAGTTCAGTCGCTCAATCGTGTCCGACTCTTTGCGACCCCATGAATCGCAGCAGGCCAGGCCTCCCTGTCCATCACCAACTCTCGGAGTTCACTCAGACTCACGTCCATCGAGTCAGTGATGCCATCCAGCCATCTCATCCTCTGTCATCCCCGTCTCCTCCTGCCCCCAATCCCTCCCAGCATCAGAGCCACTCTATAGTATTGTTATTAATATTTGCATACATTTTTCCATCCTTCTACTTTTATCTGTGTTTATATTTGCCATTTCTTGTAGACAGCATATAGTTAAGTGTTGCTATTTCATCCAATCTGTCAATCTCTATATTTTAACTGGAGTGATTAGACCATATACTTTTAATGTTAATATAGATTTGGTTGGTTTGGTTTAAATTTACTCATCTTGCTACTTCTTTTCTATATTTTTTTCTATTTGTACCATCTAATCTTTTTTCTTTTTTCTTGCCTTATTTTGGATAAATGGAATATTTTTAGATCATTCCATTTTATCTCCATTTTTGGCTTATTAACTATACCTCTCTCTTTTTAAAAAATTAGTTGCTTTAGGGTTTACAATTTTAACTTATCAGAGACTACCTTCAGATAATACTGTTTATACCATGAATAATGCATGAATCTTATAGCAGAATAGTTCATTTCTTTCTTCTCCCCTTTATGCTATTCTTGCCATACGTTAATTAACTTTATGCTTTTTTGCTTATGTTGTAAACCTGCCAAAATTGTTGTTACTTTTGCTCTGATCAGTCATATATTTTTTACACTATTATTTATTTTAATTGTGGTAAAATACCTGTAACATAAAATATGCTGTCCTAACCATTTTAAATTATACACTTTAGTGGCATTAAGGACATTCCCATTGTTGTGTTCCCATTATTACTAACTATCCACAGACCACTCTTCATCTTACAAAACTGAAATCTGTACCTCTTAACAGTAACTCCTCATCCCCATCCCCCAACCACCTGGCCTGGCAACCGCCATTCTACTTTCTATCTCAGTGGGATCTCTGCTGAACTCTTTGGTTTCTATCCTTTGGTTGGTGGAATGCAGTGTCTTTGTGAAATTTCAGAATTTCTTATCTTTCAGTTCCTTGGTAATTCTTTGTCCAGTCCTGTGGAGTTACGTATTACTCATGTTTATTTTAGTACTCAATAAAAATTCAAGGGGACTCCAATTCAGACTTCTAGAACTCATTGTACAAAGATACTTCCTCTCTGGAACGTAGTGCTGTGACTTCTAGCTGCTTAATCCTCCCTTATCTTCTATCCCTGTTTTCTCACTTAAGCAAAATCACCGTGCTTTGGACCTCCTTCTCTGCACTTGGTCCAAAATAAGCCTCCAGAGAGAAAGCTGAGACAATTGTACATTTAAGTTTATTAAAATAGGTTTATTTTAGATTAATACTTGTGGTATGGTATGAGGTAGAGGTCACAGTTCAGTTTTTTCTATATAGGTACACAGTTGTTTCAGCATTGTTTGTTGAAAAGATAATCTTTTCCCCATCAAATTATATTGGCACCTTTATTTTTAAAAAGTGTGTGTCTGTTTCTGGACTCCATCCTTTCCCATTGATGTTTGTCTAATAGGATACCCTAAAAGGATACTGTGACTATGACATGAATTTCTGAAAGATCTAATTAGTGGTTCTGATGTGATGTAAATATTTCATTAATTTTTTGATCTTCTTTTGAAAAACTAATTTGAAATATAATATTTGTGTTAATTTAAATATAAGCTTGTTATATTAGCTTGTTTAAAAATTGAATGAATTCTTAAGAAAAAAAATTGAATGAAGATATTTACTTAAAACATACTTGTCTTACAGAGACCTGTTAACAAAAGTGAAATTTGGAGAAAGCATTGAGGACTTACAGACCTGCCGACTCTTAATTAAACAGTACATCCCAACAGGACTTTTTGTGGATCCGTATGAGTTGGCTTCATTACGAGAGAGAAACATAACAGAGGTACAACTGTTAGAGGGATTTTTTGAGAGGGAAATTATTGTAGGAATATTGTAATTGGATTAAGGCAAAATAGACAAGATGACATTGTAGTATTTTTTAATTCATTTTGTTAAGTGTATGTAAAAGATAGGATAGGAGTATTCTTTAAAAAGTGAGTGAAACTTGTCATACTTGTCTGTAATAAGTCAGCTAAAATGGCGATTATATTAAAGCTTGTCTTTGAAAAGATTAGTGGTTAATAAATACTGCTTCAACAACAACTACTTTGTTAAAATTTGACATATACCCCAACATCTGTATAATATGGGTATGGGAGGAAAGGAAACAAATATTTATTGGATATCTATATAACAGGTATTTTTTTTGAAGGAAGCAAGATAAAATTAAGCATTATAAGAAAGATTATGTCCCACATCCTTTTCATAGATTAATCTTTACAGCATCCTTGGAAAGATTCCATTTTCTAGATAAGGAAACAGGCACAAAGGGTCCAAATAACTTATCCCGGATCACATAGGTAAATGGAAAAGCCAGGAAATGAATCCAGGATTGTCTAATTGCAAAGTTGGTGTTCTTTTGGGAAATAAATCTTACTCCTTAGTTAAGAGTTTGCCTAACTTTGATAAGAATCACCAGGGGGTATTTTTGGTGCAGATTATTGTCTTTCTGAGAAAGCTTAATTCAGCAAATCAAATTGGATCCCCAAATCTCTTAATGACTGAAGTGATTCCTATTAAGAAATTTGGGGAAACTGTTTTAGTTCATTCTGTATATGAATTTTAAAAAGGCAAAATACACTTGGATATACTTGGAGACATTTAGGATGGTGGTTTATTTCTAATTGTGATTTAGTCTAATTTCTTCACCTGTTTTATTTACATTTGTTTTTGAGTAGGTAATTATATCCTCATGGTTTATAATTCAGGGAGTATAAAAAGTATACAATGCTAAGCTTTCCCCTATTTTAACCTCTCGTTACCATTTCTTCCTATTTCTATTTTTGTGTCTGTATGGCAGTTTAGGTACACATGTTCACATATATGGCAGTTTAGATACATATGTGGGAAGATCCTTTTTTTTTGTTTGTTTGTTTCTTTTTTTCACTGAGCATGAATTCTGAATGAGGCTTTTTAATTTTTACACAATATGTTTTGGGAATTCCCTGGCAGTACAGTGGTTAGGACTCCACACTTTCACTGCCCAGGTTCAGTCCCTGGTCTGGGAATTAAGATCCTGCAAGCTGAATGGTACAGCCAAAAAAAAAAAGTACATTTCAAATTTAAATACAGTTCTTGGCTTGTACTGACATGGATTGGAATCATATTTAAATTTACTTAATAAAATGATCTACCATGTTTTAAGAAAGTGGAATTTTTTTATGCATAGATACCCAAAAAGAGGTCACATACCCACATACCCATACCTGTGGTTGGGATGAGATAGGGGTGTGTGCAGGTTGCCTATAATGAGAAAATAAGGTGGGTAAAGGGTCCCATTATAGATTGCTTGACAGGTTTCTCTTTATCTTGATTTTCTGCTTCCTAATTCTCTAATATCTAATTACAAATCTTTTACGTGAATTTACTTTTTCATTTTGGAAGCGTCTAGAAAAATAGATGTCTCGTTTGTATGATTAGAAGTTGATTTCCTGATATATTAGATGCTATTTCCTTCTGCCTAGCTGAGTTGAGACTGTGGCCCCAATTCTTTGTGCAGAGAAACTTTGTCATGAGATGTGGTATTATTTGGTGACTTTAACTAGATAGAAGAGAATTTATACATAGGGAATGATTGATGCTTATATATCTTGATTCTATTAGATAAGACAAAATTTTTGACTGTATGGATGATATGAGTTTATGATAGCTTCTGAGCAATTTGAAAATAAAACAAGTCTTAACTAGTTTCATTGTAGATTTTTAATCAAAATCTCTCACATTCTTTGGAAACAGCATAATATTAGATTGAAACATAAGAAATTGATATTTTATAGGTCAAAATGGAAATGTTTTTGAAATTGCAAGTTTCACTCAGTCAAAATGTGTTAGGACTTCTGCCTTGGCCAAGGTAAAGAACAGGAACACATTTGCTTTCCACTTGAAACAACCAAGAAATAGACAAAATATAAGAAAGAATGGAAAAAATAATTGAAAATCAAGCAGTGAAATCTTAGAGATGAGAAATAAATAACGTTAGCCCTTCAGTTGTCCTAGTTTATTACATGAGAGTTCAGACTGTGGTACAGGGAGGGTGAACCTAAGCAGAGCCTAGTGGACTTCTTGAGTTAAGGAGATAAAGGTAGGATTTGGGAAAGACCAAAGTCACTAAAAGTGCTTTCCAGGTGACACTAGTGGTAAAGAACCCGCCTGCCAATGCAGGAGACATAAGAGATGCAGGTTTGACCCCTGGGTTGGGAAGATTCCCTGGAGGAGGGTATGGCATGGCAACCCTCTCCAGTATTCTTATCTGGAGAATCCCATCAGACACGACTGAAGTGACTTAGCATGCATGCACACAGAGTCACTAGAATTCACTAACAGTGTATCAGAGAAGAGAGAACTGCATAGAGACAAATTCCAGAGATCCACAGAGGTTCCCCTGAATGCATAGTTGAGTATTAATTAATGCATGCATGTGAGGAAACTGCTTGATGCTGGGAAAAGAACTATATGAAAAAATTAGAGGTAATAGTGTCTCACACAGGTCTAGCTGTGGTACCTGTTCCCACCAACCAGACTGGGATAATCCTTGTAATTCACTAGGCTTTGGATAGAGTAAACGGAAGTACTCAGTAGTGGGGAATACTAAGCCCTAGAGTGAACATTATTTCAGTCCTACCTAACAAATTTCAAAACCAAGACCTTGCAAAAATCAGACAGTTGCAAGTAACCTTACAGCATTACAAACAAAGCTTAAGAATATTTATAGGAATGCAGATATATCTAGTACCCAACAGGATCAAAATGTCTTGACTCTAATAAAAGTTTTGCAAGGATGTGGGAAAATATGACCTGTAATGAGGAGGTAAATGATTCAGTTAATGCTGATCATAGCTGTATTCCTTATGTTCAGAAAGGTAAATAGAAAAATGGAAGATACTTGAAAGGACAGTTGACCTTTTAAAAATTAAGACTACAAAGTATGAGATGGAAAATATTCTGGATGGAATTAATGGCAGATTAATGCAGAAGAAAAGATTAATGAACTTGAAATCATAGCAATAGAAACTACCAAAAATATAAAACATAAAGAAAAGAAATGTAAAAAGCGAGTAGAACATTAGTGAGTTGTGGAACAACTTCATGTGACCTACCATAAGTCTAATTGGGTTATTTCTAAGAGATACCTGCATCCTCAACGTTCATTACAGCATTATTTACAATAGCCAGGTTATGGAAGTAACCTAAGCATCCATCAATAGGTGAATGGACAAAGAAAATGTGAGATATATATTTCTGAAACTGAGATGTGTATAAATGTGTATGTATTTGTGTGCATTTGTGTATATATGTGTATATACACATGTATATGGATACCCATAGACAGAGACACACACAATGGAATGTTATGCAAACATTAAAAAAAAAAGAAGAAATTCTGCCATTTGCAACAAAACGCATGAACTTTGAAAGTGTTGTGCTAGGTAAAATAAGTCAAAGAAAGACAAATGCTGTATGATCTCACTTAGATGGGGAATATAAGAAAAACTGAACTCAGAAACAGAGAGTAGATTGGTCATTGCCAGGGGTGAGAATGCAGGAGAAATGGGTGAAGGTAGTCAGAAAGTACAAACTCCTAGTTATAAGAAGAGTTAAGTTCTGAAAATCTAATGTATAGCATGGTGACTGTGAGAATGCAGGAGAAATGGGTGAAGGTAGTCAGAAAGTACAAACTCCTAGTTATAAGAAGAGTTAAGTTCTGAAAATCTAATGTATAGCATGGTGACTGTAGTTAACAAACTGTGTTGCTGAGAGAGTATACCTTAAATGTTCTCACCATGCACACACACTGAAAGGTAACTGTGTGAGGTGATGGACATTTTAACTAATGTTATTATGGTAATTATTTTTCAAAATATACATATATCAGATCTTCATGTTATATACCTTAAGCCTACACAATGTTATATTTCATATCTCAATAAAACTGAGCAGGGGAGGTGTAACGGAAATCCCCAAGGAGAGATGAAAGAGATGGAGATGGAAAAAAATATTTGAAGAAATAATGGCTGAGAAAATTTCAGATTTGATGGAAACTACGAACCCACATATCTACGAAGCTCAGTGCAAGAAATATGAAAGAAACTATATCAAGGTACAAGATAAAATTGTTTAAAACAATGATAATAAGAAAACCTTAAAAGCATCAAGATGAAAAAAAAAAACAAACACATAAAATACAGAGGACCAAAGGTAAGAATAACAGCAGATTTCTTGTCGAAAATAATGCAAACAAGAATTTGGAGCAGCAGCATCTTTAAAATATAGAAAGAAAAAAAAATCTGTTTCTTTATACAGTGAAAATGCCTTTCAAGGTGAAGGTGAAATAAAGACTTTTTCAGGCATAAAGGTTGAAAGAATTCTTCACCATCAGACATCCAATACCAGAAATGTTAGAAGAGATCCTTCAGGCAGAAGGAAAATGATACCAGATGAAATCTGTATCTACACCGAGGAAAGAAGAAGACTTGAAATGATAACTACATGAGTAAAAATAAGGTTTTTTTCCATATTATGTGAATTTTTCCAAGATAATTGACAAAAAATAACAACAATGTAGTGTAGCATCCATACCATGTCTAAGAATAAAATGTATGATCGCACTATCACAAGGTTGAACGTGAAAAATGAAATACACTTTAGTAAGGTTGTTACACTAAATGTAAGGTAGTTTAATGTCACTTGAAAGTAGACTGATACAGTAAAGATGTTTACTATAAACTGAAGTAACTGCAAAAATAACAGTCGTAGTTAATATGCCAGCACAGCAGATTAAATGGAACTATAAAAAAATTCAGTCTATTGGAGAGAAGGCAGAGAAAGAAGATAAAGGGAACAAAAAATAAAGATACAGAGAACAAGATGAATTAAACTTAACAATATTAATAATCATGTTAAATGTAAGTGTCTAAATATCTCCATTAAAACGCTGAGATTTTCAGATTGGATAAGAAATCAATACCTAACTGTATATTGCATATAAGAAATGAACTTTTAAATCAAAAGATAAGACATGCTCACACTAATCAAAGGAAAGCTGATGTGGTTATATTAATATTAGGCAAAGGGATTCAAGAGCAAAGATTGTCACAAGTGCTAAAGACTATCACCATTTTGATAAAGGGATCAATTAATCAGCAGGAAATAATAATTCTAAACATTTATGTCACTAATAACAGATTCAAAATGCAAAGAAAAATTGGTTGAACTGTAAGGTGGAATAGATGAATCCACACTTACAGTTGGAGATTTCAGTACCCTTCTCTCAATAATTGATGTGATAAGTAGACAGAAAGTTGGTAAGGATATGAAAGATTTGAACAAAACTGTGAACCAACTCCCTGATCTAATTGGCATTTATGGACCGGTCCATCCAACAACAGTGGAATACATGTTCTTTATAAGTATACATGCAGTATTTATCAAGATAGATCATTCTAGGCTATAAAACAAGCCTCAATAAATTTAGAATTCAAGTCTTACAAAGAATATTCTTGACTGCAAATGAACTAAATTAGAAATAAAGAATAGAAAGATCTTTAGAAAATCTTCAAATATTTGGAAACTAATTAACACACTTCTAAGTAATCCATGGGTCAAAAGAAGAAAGCAGAAGGGAAATAAAGTATTTTGAACTGAATGAAAATGAAAACATAACATACCAGAACTAATGGGATACTGCTAAAGCTGTGTTTAGAGGGAAATTTGTAGCACTAAGATGCCTATCTATTTTGAAAGAAGATCTCAATTAACGTTTTCAGCTAAGCCTCCTTAATCTATGATGAGCACGTGAAACCACAGTAGAAGGATGGAAATAATGAAGGTCACAGCAGAAATTCATGAACTAGAAAACAGACACACACAGTAGGGAAAGCTGGTGAAACCAAAAACTTGTAGTTTAAGATGGATAAAATTGATAAACTCTTTAGCCAGACTGATTAGAAAAAAATAGGTACTGTTAGAATTAACATCCCGGGGCTTCCCTGATGGTACTGTGGTTAAGAATCTACCTGTCAATGCAGAGGACACGGATTCAATCCCTAGTCCAGGAAGATCCCACATGCCTCAGAGCAGCTAACCCCGTGCATCACAGCTACTGAAGCTCGAGCTCTGGAGCCCCCAAGCCGCAACAAGAAGCCTCCACAAGGATAAGCCCACTTACTGCAACAAAGAGTAGCCACCGCTCTCCCCAACAAGAGAAAACTAGCACACAGCAATGAAGACAGCGTGACCAAATAAAAATACATAAATAAGTAATTAACAAGAATTAACATCCCAGTGTCAGAAAAGTATTTATTGTTATACATTTCATTTCTTTAGTTTTACAATTTTAGATTGTATAAGTTATTCAAAGATACTGATTGCTGTGTCTTACTTGGGAAATGTTTTAGATTTTTTTTGTTCTGGTTTTGAGCTTTTTTGATAGAGCTCTGCTGCTGCTGCTGCTAAGTCGCTTCAGTCGTGTCCGACTCTGTGCGACCCCATAGACTGCAGCCCACCAGGCTCTCCTGTCCCTGGGATTCTCCAGGCAAGAACACTGGAGTGGGTTGCCATTTCCTTCTCCAATGCATGAAAGTGAAAAGTGAAAGTGAAGTTGCTCAGTCGTGTCCGACTCCCAGCGACCCCATGGACTGCAGCCTACCAGGCTCCTCTGTCCGTGGGATTTTCCAGGCAAGACTACTGGAGTGGGGTGCCATTGCCTTCTCCAGATAGAGCTCTAGTCTAGGGGAGAAAGATCTGTTGAGTGTTACAGTTCAAAAATTTTATTGCTTAATTCATTTAACTTTGCTAAGGTGGTTTTTGATATGTGTAGTTTAGTGTTGTCATGAAAAAGTGTAGGTCCATGGCTGTTAGCCAGTGGGTCTTAGTTGCAGCATGAGAACTCTTAGTTGCAGCATGTGGGATCCAGTTCCTTGACCAGGGATCGAACCTGACCCCCTGCATTCAGAGCACAGAGTCTTAGCCACTGGACCACCAGGGAAGGCCCTAAGGCTGATTTTTGAGATTCAGATACCCAGAATAAAAGTTTTTGAACCATCACCAAATAACCCTTTGACTAATAGAGCCCTCTCTGAAGGCCAAAATGCCATTTAGACCAGTTTGCCTCATTTTCATTATATTTTAGTTTAAATTCTAGTTTAAATTCCGGAGAAGGCAATGGCACCCCACTCCAGTACTCTTGCCTGGAAAATCCCATGGACGGAGGAGCCTGGTGGGCTGCCGTCTATGGGGTCTCACAGAGTCGGACACGACTGAAGCGACTTAGCAGCAGCAGCAGCAGCAGTTTAAATTCATGTTAAAAATATTCTCAGTTTTTGGGAAGTTTCCATATTTTTATGTCTATGGAAAATAAACAGTAAACAAAACTCATTAATTAGAGAAGCTGAAGATCATAATGCCATCATAAATTCTAAATAGCACTGTCAGGAATATACTTTGTGTTAGTTCTACTTATTATACTTAATTTTCAACTAGATAAATATTGGCTATCTTATTTAACCTAACTGAATAGGGGAATCTCTTTGACCTGGCTTTGAATCTTGTCTCCTCTCCTTACTAGCTACTATATTGTTTATCTACCTGATACTTTGTTTACACATTTATATAACAGGCCTAAGAGGTCCTACCTGATAGGGATCTTGTGAAAATTAAAGAAAAGAATGTATATAAACTACTGAGCTTAATTGGTACTCAAAGAAAGTTACCTTTATTATTACTGGGTCATTCTATACATCTTTGTTGACAAGATAGAAAATATGTGTTATTTTGATTTATATCTAGTTGTATGCAAAGAGAGTGCATTGATAAACTTGTAGCAGAAGGTCTCTAGTGAAATTTCTTAGGGATTTGCTGTTGTAATCTTCTTAGTCAACATTTTTATACTTAGATAAAAATACAGAAGATATTGTTATCAAGTTCATAAATGTTACATAAATGGTTGACAGATTGGGATTTCAGTTAAATCTCAACAGCCTAGAAAAAAATAGACAATAGCCAGAAAGATAAAATTTAATAGAGATAAATATAAGTCCCTGGATTTAATTAGTGAAAAGTCAATTACTTGAAAAAATTGGATGGGAGTTACTTAAAAGTTTTCTGCAAAAAGTTCAAATGAAAAATATGAGGATGAATAGGCAGAGCACTGGGTCATTGAAACTATTCAGTATGATACATGTCATTTTATATTTGTCAAAATCCATAGGCTCTACAACACAAAGAGTGAACCCTAACTTAAACTATAGACTGTAGTTAATAATAATGTATCAGTATTGACTTAATGAATTGTAACAAATGTACCAGACTGATTTTAATAATAGAGAAAACTGTGAGTGTGTTTGGGAGGGATGGGGAGTATGTGGGAATGCTATATTTTCTGCTTAATTTTTCTATACCTAAAATTGCTCTAAAAAATGAAGTCTATTAGTTAAAAAAAATAATATATATATATATATATCACACTGAAATGAGGCTGCTAAAAAGTTAATGAAATTTTTAAACCTAGAAACTGGAAAAAAAATAATGTAATTTTTGGTAAAGAAGATAGTATTGCTGCTATTTTCTCTGAGTATTTCAAAAGGCAACTGATACGATGAATGGTTTGGAAAACCATGTCTTGAGAAACCAAGAAAACTGTGCATATTTCTTTGGGAAGGAGAAAACATATGGAGGAGGGTGGTTGCCTTCTAAGTTATGAGGGACCCTTAGTAAAACAAATAACATATTTTTTGCAAATATTGTAAGCATGGACAATTGGTGAATTGTTTGGGGTCAGAGAATCAAGTTTCTACTAATAAAAAGGAAATATATTTAACAGTACATTAAATGAGATGACTTAAAATAATGAACTGCCTTCCAATCATTGAAAGCATTAAAACAGTGGCTGGATATTTGAAAAATACTCTCATTGGAACAGTGGTTTAAATTGATCACTTCTCAAGTTCCTTGTGAGTCATAAGATTATAAATCTTTGACCTTTGCTAGTTAGTTCTGTTACTCCTGTGATGAACAGGGAAGAAACAACATGTGAAAATACAGCACTTGGTGTCACTGTCAAATAAAAGAATTAGGATGCTAGCTCTGGTGGGTAGAAATTAATGCTGGTTTTTTCTCTTTGTGTAAGTGAATCTGAAGAAAACTTGCATGTGTGTATGCAAACACATGCACACATGTATATAATGTTCATATGTATGTGTATGTGTGTGTGTATATGTGTGGTTTTATAAATAAATATGTATATATGGATACATTTATAATGTAAGACTAATTTCTGCCACGTGTGCATTTTTACTTTTGGCATAAAACACTTATTTTAAAATGTTTTTTTACCATGTTAGTTTTTAAAAGAATCGTTACCATTTTTTCCATTAACTCTTTGTATCCAAAAAAGAGTGCTGACCTTTGCTTTGACTTCCTGCCCGCAATGCTCTATCTTACTCACTACCATCTTACTTGCTTCTTTGAAGAACAGGAAATTACCAGAGTGATACCTATCATTTTAACCCAATACTGGGTTAACTTTTTATCATAGTTTTCAAGCTTATTGAATTATGCTGTATGTATTCCTGAAGTTTCTTTTCTCGGTACCTGTTTTGTTACCAAAGCAAAGGTTGATAAGGAAATTACATAGAAATTCTTATTATGAGGAAATTTCACACCTCAGAGTATAATTTCTTCAGTTTACTTTTAGTAAGCTTCTATTAAACACAGATCACATCTTGTGTTTTCTACTTAAAACTGAGGATGGACAAGGAATGAAAATTGTTTATAAGGGGTGGTGTGTTTGACATTTTTGTTCATCTATATAGCAGTCTTCTGGTTTTGTTTTTTACATCTTCCTCATTCATTTCTTCTGGACTGATATTTGTATTCTTTTTTGACAGGCAGTGATGGTTTTGGAAAATTTTAATATAGAGGCTCCCAACTATTTGTCCAAGGAATCTGAAGTTCTCATTTATGCTAGACAAGATTCACAGTGCATTGATTGTTTCCAAGCTTTTTTGCCTGTGCACTATCGCTATCATCGGCCACATGTTAAAGATGGAGAAACTTTTATTGTGGTCCATAACCCTGATTTATTGATGTATTGTGACCAAGGTAAGGGTTACAAATCTTTTTGGAGAGTTGAAAATAAGAATGAAGCTATGGTGGTAAGTCAAGAACAATGATAACAAAGTCATGTTTCTTTTTTCTTTCTGTTAAACTTTTTGATTGTAAAATAAAGCACTGATAAGGAAAAACTTCACAAATATATAGTTTAGTGAATTATTAGAGGGGAACTAGCCATGTAACTACCACCCAGGTCAAGAAACAACTTTGCCAGTCAGCGTAGCAGCAGCCCCACAGGTCCTGTCCCAATCGCCTTTCCTGTAAGAGTAACCCACTCTCCTGACTTTTAATCACTTCCTTATGTTTCTTTTATACTTTTATTACTCAAGTGGGCATTCTTAGACACAATGGCTTAGTTCTGCCCATTAAGAAAATGTTATTTCCGTTAAGTCTATTAATTACAGATTTCCCCTCTATTTCATTCTTTAAAGAAAATTTTATCTGTTGAAGAACCAGGGTCATTTGAGACCCTGTCATTGTTGAGGTTTGGATGACTATACTCATTAATTCCTCTGACTTCTTCATTGCTTGGAAATTGGTAGCTAGCTTGAGAGGTGTGATCAGATTCAGGTTTGATTCTTTTGGTAAGACTATAGGTGGTGCTGTGCTCTTTTATCAGAGAAGGCAATGGCACCCCACTCCAGTACTCTTGCCTGGAAAATCCCATGGATGGAGGAGCCTGGTAGGCTGCAGTCCATGGGGTCGATAAGAGTCAGACACGACTGAGCGACTTCATTTTCACTTTTCACTTTCATGCATTGGAAAAGGAAATGGCAACCCACTCCAATGTTCTTTCCTGGAGAATCCCAGGGACGGGGGAGCCTGTTGGGCTGCCGTCTCTGGGGTCGCACAGAGTCGGACACAGCTGAAGCGACTTAGCAGCAGCAGCAGCAATGAGCTCTTTTATGAGTGGGCATATAATTCGTGGTGTGTTTCTTTTTTCAGCCATTGATGCCTCTGCTGATTTCTGTTTCTTCGTACTGATATTGCAGGATTGCATACTGATATTGTAGCTGTTCGTGCTTTGTGTCCACTTGCATGTATTTTAGGGATACTTTATCACCTAGGTTTGTTGTAAAAGTTGTCTACGAGTTATTGGTTTTGTGTAGAATTGTTCTCCTTTTATGTGTGGATTTCAGCAAAGTAAAAAACTGCTCTCATCATTTTCAGTCTTCCTAGAAACAAAACTTTAGGAAGTCCCTTTCAGATTTTGGTTCTTTGTATCTCCAAATTTGGGCTGATTAAAATGTTTACAGAATTCAGTAGCACTGTTACTAAAGACTGACAAGAAGTTTTTAATCACATACTTGCTGTCATCATCTGTTTCATGATGAGAAAAGTTAAAAAGTATTCAACTGTGTTAACTTTGTTCATCCAACCTAGTTTACTGTTTGTTTTAATGGTCACCTTTTACCTACCCTAAATAAAGTTTGGAAAAGTACCCCCTCTCAAGAGAGCATTTGGGGTTCTGGAATTGTTCATGTTTTTGGTCTGAGAGTTCTTTCCATGGCTGTGTTTTATCTATGGAAATTTATCTGGTTGTAGGTTTATGATCTGTTCATTTCTGAGTTATGTTATATTTCAAGAAAAGTTTAAGTTAAAAAAAATGGCCCCTGGTGTAGTGGGATTTGTTAAGAAGTCATGCTCAACTTCTTCACAGTCTTTGTAATTTTATAATTTTCAAGGCATCCACTTAGAACAGTCTGTTAAAATAAAACAGCACATGATAGCTGAGTCCAAATCATGTACATTGTGTATTAAAATGTTTGAATAATCATATCCCAACATGAAAGACTGACTTGGCTTCTAGTCCAGATACAGGTTTTCTGATATGATTTTCTACCACTTTTTCTCAGAGTTTCCAGTCTTGAAATGCTGGGCTCAGTCAGAGGTGACAGCTCCTTGTACTTTGAACAGTAAGGATATCTGCCAATGGAACAATATGAAATATAAATCAGTAAGTTAATATTTTGGAGAAAGAAATGGCAAACCACTCCAGTATTCTTGCCTGGAGAATCCCATGGACAGAGGAGGCTGGTGGGGTACAGTCTGTGGGGTCGCAAAGTGTTGGACACAACTGAGCGACTAAACAACCACAACAACAAAGTTAATATTTTATGTTGTTTTAGGTCATGCGTCCTCATATAAAACTCCTTCTATAGTGTTTCTGCCGCATTTAAGGGATGATAATTTTATATTCTACCATAGGAAGCTGTTTTGTATTTGTTTTTAATGTTGTTTCTTTGTTACTGTTGGCAGTAGTCATAGAATCATATAATTTGCAGGCATGGAGACTGAGAGTTAGTCCCATGCCTCATTGATCCAGGGCTAAGTGTAGTTGATGTGCTTTTTAAAAGTGTGAAATGGCAAAAAAAAAAAAATAGTGGTGTGTCCATCTGATTTTATTTAATCAGTAAAACTTCACTATATTTAGAACTTTTTATTAATTTTTAAGTAACAAAATGAATTAGTTAACTTCATTATATTACATAGGACAAGTGAACAAAGGAAAGTAAAACTGTAAAGTTGTATCATTTCAACTGTGATTAAGTTTCTAGACAGTAATATTGTTATTATAAATCTAAATCTAGGTGGATGCAGGCCATTTTTAGAGTTTTAACCTCCCAACTTATTTTCAGTTATTAAACTGAGTAAGTATTAGTAGCTCATTAACACTGACTTGGTCAGAAGTCGAGACACAGATGTAGAGAATGGGTGTGTGGATACCAGGAGTGGGTATTAGAGAGGGTGGGATGACTTGGGAGATTGGGATTGACATATATACACTACTATGTATAAAACAGATAACTAATGAGGGCCTCTTGCATAGCACAGGGAACTTAATGAGTCTGATTCTGTTACATTAACTGAAATGTTGAATCTCAAAGAATCCTTCAGGTAGTGTTACATGTAGTATAGCAATGCGAAAAGTATTTAAAAGAAAAAAGAGAAAGTTAAGTTAAAAATCAAAGAAGTAGTGGTTTCATCTTAGGATGTTGATCTTGAATGTATCTAACTTCTCTGTCTCTCTCCCAAGGTATACAAGAATTTGACTCTACAAGTTCCAGTGGGGCTGACCATACATACCTCCTTAGTGTGTTCTGTGACTCTGCTCATTTCCATCCTGTGTTCTACTTTGATCCTTGTGGCTGTTTTCAAATATGGCCATTTTTCCCTATGAATTTTATGCAGTTAAATACTTTCCATAAACCTAAATAAGACTGAACTATTTGTGACTAGAAGTGTTCTTCTAGAATTATGTCATTACTTTTGCCTTTTGTCTTCATTTATGGCTGATATTATGTTTACTAGAGGAAATTCTGGATCATTCTCAACTAATTTCAAAGTTCAGTGCTCTATTGTGTAGACCTCTAATAATCCTCAAGCATCAGGGGCCAATACAGGAAACTTAATTCTGTTAAATTAATATTATTTATGAGAAGTGACTTAATCTTCATTTGGGTTATAAATAAGTACTTTATTAGAGACAAATTATTGCTAAAAATTGAGAAAATTGTTATGAATAAGACTAATTTGGATGAATCAGAGTTTATTTAAATGTTAGTTTTATAAGAATATTAATTTGTGCAGTTTCAAAGAAAATCATTAAAGTAGGACTTCTAAGAAATTAATATCAAAATTGATTATTCCTTGAAGCTTTTTCATTCTCTTTTTATAATACTGCTTTTGAATATATGAATTGGCAAAGGATTGATGGAGTTAAATACTAATATTAAAAAGTATATTTTACTAAGTTGTATAGTTACAAAAGTTTTTGAGTCTTCAGATGATTTTTTTTAAGAACAAAAGGTGTTGGTTTATTGTTTTTCTTTGGAAAAATTAGAAAATAAAGCAAATGCATAAGCTAATTAAGAAATAAAAGGGCAAGCATCTTCTAAAACAGAAGCCAATAAACTAGGATATGTTTTGTATAGCATAATGGGATATGATATACTTTATATATGCTATCACTGGTTAATTTTCTAAAACCCATTCTGGTATTTTTTAATGGGAATAAATATTTCTAATTTGCCATGTTAACATGTTTTCCAGATTTTTTTTTTACTCAGTGGGATTAATATAGTGGCATTTAAATAGAATTATATACTAGTTAAAATTCAGTACCATTAATACCATTTTGGAATACGGTTAGTCAGGTGGGGGAACCCGGTACTGTTTAACCTCTTAAGTGTGTTTCTTTGTATGTGCATGTATGTAATAGTCATTTTCTTTTGCACATCAAAGCCAAGTTCCTCAGTATTTAAATGTTTTCATTTCAGTTAATATTTGAAATGGTGGCTTGGGATATGATTCAGCTATTTTTTCATTTATATGGGTATTCAGAAGTGTAACAAAAGTGTGAATGTGAGTGAAGATACTTTAATATGAGTTTTTTTGCCTGATAAATGCTGGCAGATGATATCACTTTGATGCAACAGAGCATCAGATTTTGAAATCTTTATACTGTCTTCTTTGGATTACTTAAAAAATGAAAATTACTTTACTTTTTAAATCAGTTTCTCAGAGAAAACAGGTACTATTCTCCTGGTCATTGTGTTCCAGTATTGTTCCACTTGTATGCTGTATTTTCTTAAAGTATCATGTAATGTTTTCTGGGTGAAAATAACAAAGATTACCTCAACTAAGTGTGGTGGTGGGGTAGAGATTGTTTTGTGTGTGTGTGTGTGCCTTTCAGCCATTCTAGTAGGAACTTAGATTATTTAGTTAGATCTAATGGAGGATAGTAGATTTCATGACTTGGGAACTGAGAAGATTTATTTCTGCTGTAATGATTTCAGAATGTAATGAGTTTAAGGATTACTCTAGTCAAATAGTCTATTCATCTCATGTTACTCATCTATATTTATGACTGATGCTAATTGATATGATGTGAAGATAAAGAATGTAAGGTGAAGTGACTAACACCTATGTGTGCATGCATGCTCGGTGTCCCACTCATTGCGACCCCATGGAACCTGCCAGGCTCCACTGTCCATGGGATTTCCCAGGCAAGAATACTGGAGTGAGTTGTCATTTTCTTCTCCAGGGGATCTTCCTGACCCAGGGATTGAACCCAAATTTCCTGCATCTCCTGCCTTGGCAGGCAGATTCTTTACCACTGTGTCACAAGGGAAGCCCCAAACCTATCTGTATTATCCATCAAATTTATATACTACCAGTAGGTAGTTGAATGTAAGATTTGGTAGGCTGTGAGAGAGTGAAATAATATAGAGGATTGTCCTAGTCCATGCTGTGTTGGTAGGTTTAACTATCTATCTGATTTCTTGTACCTTACTTCTGGGATTACCTTTCTCCTGAAGTATATCTTTTTAAGATGTTCCTTTAGTAAGTCTCCGGTTTGTAACATCTCTGTGGCTTGTGATATCTCTGTTTTTGCTTGATGATATATTTATTTCACCCTCACTTTTGTTACTAAGAGTTTAATGGGGTATGTGCTTCTAAGTTCAGTTACTTTCTTTAGGTAGTTTGAAAATAGTTTTCCATTGTCAGATTGCACACATTGTTGCAGTTGTGAAATCTATGCTAAATTTAATAGTTGTTTCTCTGCAGGGGATGTCTTTTCTTTCTGGGTTCTTTATCTTTGGTGTTCTGCAGTTTTACTTTGATGTGTTTGAGATTTCCTTTACTTATCCTGTTTGGGATTCACTTTGCTTCCTGAATCTGAAGGGTCTTGTCTTTGATCAATTCTGGAAAATTCTAAGCCATTGTCTTATCATATACTGCTTCTTTTGTTTTTTCTCTTTTTTTCATTATGCATACAGTATACAGTATACCCGCACAATCTGTCCCCATGTCTCTCAACTTTCCTTTCATATTTCCTTTCTCTTTGGGTTGCTATCAGTAATTTCTTTATATCTGTCTTCCAGTTTATCAATTCTGTCTTTAACTGTGTGTAATGTGCTATTTAATCCAAACATTGGCTTTGGTTTCAGTTATATTTTTTATTTCTAGAAGTTTTACTTGACTCCTTTTCAAAGTTGCTTGGTGAATTTTTTTAAAATAGTATCTTGTTTCTTGCTCCTCTCTTACTTTGCTTAATCATTTTAATAAACTTATGTTATATTCTGTAATAAATAATTCCAAAATCTAAACTTCATGAGCTTCATTATTCTCTTTGTGGTTTCTGTTGATTCATTCCTGGCTTATTTTCTCAGACATATTGTAGTTTTATTTTGGGTGCTCATGTGTACCTTTTGATAGCCTGTTTATCTGTGGAAATCCTTTCAGTCCTCTGTTGAGAGTGACCCTGTGCAATAAGGATATATATTTGTTTCTTCTAGACCTCCAAGTGTTACCAGCCTGGGAGACTTACTTGACTTGAGGTTTCCTGGACAGTGTAGGTACTATAAATTTGAACTTTCAGACCTATGTGAGGGAAAACTTGTGGTTATGAATTCTAAAGGGGAAGTTTTTTTCCTCTTGATGCCAAAATCCAGGCTACAATATATCCACATATTGGCCTGGGTTGGTACAGGGGATTTTTTTCTCCTAGTCTATTTTCAGCGGGTATAGTCCTCTGAATTTTCCAGCCTTGTGCAGGATTATAGTCCCAACTCTTTGTACAGACTTATAGCCTTGTCTTTGGTCTCTTGTCTCCTGGGCGTCCAGGAAAACCATAGAGATTTGAGGTAAGTAGGTTCTTTCAACAAAACACAAAACAACAGACTTCATTGACGTGGTTACTACTTTGGTTTCTTGATCCTCCTTTGGGTTGAATCCCATCAGAGGTTTGGAAGTTTGGAAGCCCATCAGAGGTATTCCTTTCTCTTTGTTTTAATTGGAAGATGATTGCTTTATAATATTGTGTTGACTTCTGCCATATGTAAACATGAATCAGCCACAGGTATATACATGTCCCCTCCCTGCTGAACCCTGCTCCCATTTCCCACGCCATGCCACCCCTCTAGGTTGTCACAGAGCACAGAGATCAAATTGCCAACATCCGCGAGATCATTGAAAACGCAAGAGAGTTCCAGAAAAACATCTATTTCTGCTTTATTGACTATGCCAAAGCCTTTGACTGTGTGGATCACAATAAACTATGGAAGAATCTGAAAGAGATGGGAATACCAGACCATCTGACCTGCCTCTTGAGAAACCTGTATGCAGATCAGGAAGCAATAGTTGGAACTGGACATGGAACAACAGACTGGTTCCAAATAGGAAACAGAGTACATCAAGCCTGCATATTGTCACCCTGCTTATTTCACTTATATGCAGAGTACATCATGAGAAATGCTGGGCTGGAGGAAGCACAAGCTGGAATCAAGATTTCCGGGAGAAATATCAATAACCTCAGGTATGCAGATGACACTGCCCTTATGGCAGAAAGTGAAGAAGAACTAAAGGGCCTCTTGAAAGTGAAAGAGGAGAGTGAAAAAGTTGGCTTAAAGCTCAACATTCAGAAAACAAAGATCGTGGCATCTGGTCCCATCACTTCATGGTAAATAGATGGGGAAACAGTGGAAACAGTGGCTGACTTTATTTTTCTGGGCTCCAAAATCACTGCAGATGGTGATTGCAGCCATGAAATTAAAAGATGCTTACTCCTTGGAAGGAAAGTTATGACCAACCTAGACCATATTAAAAAGCAGAGACGTTACTTGGCCAACAAAGGTCCATCTAGTCAAGGCTATGGTTTTTCCAGTGGTCATGTATGGATGTGAGAGTAGGACTATAAAGAATTCTGAGAACCAAAGAATTGATGCTTTTGAACTGTGGTGTTGGAGAAGACTCTTGAGAGTCCCTTGGACTGCAAGGAGATCCAACCAGTCCATCCTAAAGGAGATCAGTCCTGGGTGTTCATTGGAAGGACTGATGTTGAAGCTGAAACTCCAATACTTTGGCCACCTGATGCAAAGAGCTGACTCATTGGAAAAGACCCTGAGGCTGGGAAAGATTGAAGGCAGGAGGAGAAGGGGATGACAGAGGATAAGATGGTTGGATGGTATCACTGACTCAATGGACATGGGTCTGGGTGGACTCCAGGAGTTGGTGATGGACAGGGAGGCCTGGTGTGCATGGGGTTGCAAAGTGTCAGACATCACTGAGCGACTGAACAGAATGAATACATTGAGGAACTCCTCTGTGAATAAAACATAGAGGCCTTAATTTGCAAGGAGGTGGGCCTTAATTAGCACCAAAATACATTGAACTACAGGCAAAAAGAAAATGGATAGTGGATGAATTCTCAGAAACAGATGTCCTGGAGCAGGTTCATGTAACAAGAATCGTCTTTCAGTGTCTTTGGTTGGCACAGACCTGACTGGAGACAATGCTGAACTACATGAGGGACTGGCGGTCTCTCTTAATATAGAGACTACCCCCCAAAAAAAGAAAGTGGGAGAGAGAAGTGGAACACATCTCCAAACTACAACTCCCGACAGGCCCCGCGTGAACTCTCCCACTGGGAGGTGGTGCCGGTCTCCGCCCAGTGGAGCTCGGGCTTCGGTCCCGCCCCTCTCCGCTCCCCGCCGTCGCCCTCCCCCAGGGTTGTGGCCACGCGCAGCGGCGGTGGTTGTTCCGCTTCCCCTCTGGCCTGGGCCGTCGCCATTGCCGAAGGCTCCCTGCCCTCCCCTCCCGGCGCCCGCGGGGCTCGGCTGCCGCCTGGCCTAGCAGTAGCAGCGGCTGCGCTCCAGCGCGGCTCCTCTTCCCGCCCCGCTTCCCCTTCCCTCCCCTCCCCGCCCCGCGTCGCGCGCTTGCTCTGGGCGGCTCCGGAGCCCGCCGGGAGCTCGGCCGGAGGCTCCTCGCTGGGGCGGGGACCTTTCCTCGCCTAGGGTAAGTCTGCAGACAGGCCGGGACGCGGGCCGTCGTTCTCATTTCTCCTCGCTTCTACGCGGCCTGGCCGGCGTGAGCGGCCCGGGGCAGCTGACCTACCCTACGCGGGCCCGGGAAGCCGCCACCTGCGTGCCTGGAGCCGCAACTCTTGGGGCGGTGGCTCATTGTCTGCGCCCTCGGGCTGTTTTCTTCTCCGGCTCTAGCCTGAAATGGGAAGCTTGCTGGGCTGGTGAGATCTAACTCTTCCTGGACCCGGCCCTGCCCTGAACCCTGTCGCGCCACCGTCTCTGCCCTCTGTAGATCTCCCTTCCCTCGCGTTTCAGCCGCCTTTTCTTCATTTACTTTAGTGTTCGACGAAACGTTTCGGGTTTTATTCCTTGATTTTTTCGTTTCTTACCGAGTCCCAGCTCCTCCTTATCTCTCTGGTCATCCCAGTTTCTTTGCCGAGGCACATTGTCTAGAGCCGCTTCATTCTTTTTAAACTGCAATCTGTGATCTCTTCCATATTCCGCATCAGTAGAAAACGAATAGTTTTCCGAGGGTTTGAGAGCCTCCGTTTAAAAACAGAACTTTCGGGTCTTTTCGTGATTCCTTTTGATCCTCCGCCAGGAGGTGAATATTTGCTTCTTTAGGTAACTTAGCTGAAGGTTGGCTTTCACCATGTTTAGCTTTCTTTAAAACAACACATACACACAAAACGTTGTCGAATATTCCTCAGTGCGCTCAACCTTTTGACTCATTCTTTAAAGATAGAGTCATCCAAGAGCTGAAGAGTGGAAAGCAATTGCCGTTGTCGTCAGTTGTTGTAGGGTTGTACTACCGGCCCCGTATCTTATCTTTAATGGGAATACTCTGGGCAGTGCGAACGTGATTTCTTTCCTCCTTGATAAATAATGCCAACTCCTATTGGTTTAGTTATCTCATTTATTTTACAAGTAATCTGTGTTTTTTTGTTTTCTTTTTCAACCTCTGTGAAAAGACAATCAAAATGGTTAGGCCTAAAATTAGACTCCCACGAGCTGTGTTTTGGATCAAGGTTGTTCACGTCACGTTTTTTCCCCTGCTCTGTTTGACTCTTCCGCTCTTGCAAGTAGGCAGGATATTGAAATGTAGAAGAATTTGCTCTGGGGGTTTTGTTGTTGTACGGTTATTAAAAGAATAACATTAAGTAAAGTTAGATTGGGATGAAGACAGCGAATGGTAATTTTAAAAGCAGGTTAGAACTTGTCAACTTTTCCAAGAGCTCTGTGGCTTTTGTAAATCACACTCATAATCCCTTCTATATATTTTGTATCTATGAAAAAATATATATCTAAGTGAAACGTTTGTTCATGTTCTCCTCTTAAGGGTATTAAGGCAACTCTTAAATCCTTAGTTTTTAAATCTTTGTTGTTTTAACTAGCCAGAAACACAGACTTACATTATGAAAAATGAACCTTAAAATGTTTCTGACCTGTAACATATGTAGATCTTAAACCCACTTTCAGGTTTTGGTGGAAGAGGTTGACCTAAATTCAGTGTATTTTCAGGACTGTCATTTTGGTAGCGTCAGTTGTCCTTAATTCATTGAGAGGTCTTCTTGGCCTAAGGGGTTAAGGTCTAGAAATGTTGGAGTGTGCAAGTAGATGTGTTGATGTCAGCTTCTCTGCCAGTGATTTCTATAATCTGATACTTTTACTGAGGAAGAGTTCTGGGTATTCTGCTTCTCTTAGGGCCCTGATTCCAGTTTACAATTATTCAGAATTATTCTTCTGGACTTTTGACATTAAATGTTAACCTTGCAAACCCAAATTCATAAAGTCTGTAATTGTAGTCTATCTACTGAACAAATGAATAGGGGTTCCTATGATTCTCTAGTCTTTTTGATGGGCAGATTTCCAAGCAGACATGGTTAGCAGTGGTGTATGTATCTTTTCAATTATAATTTTTTTTAAGAAAAAACTTGGAACTTGTTCAGGTAGCTGGGATAAACATTCAGTTATTCTTTTTTTTTTTTTTTTTTAATTTTTTTTTGGCTATGCCGGGTCTTCATTACTGCAGTTGGGCTTTCTCTAGTTCAGTGAATGGGGGCTACTCTGTAGTTGAGGTACGCACGCCTCTCATTGAGATGGCTTCTCTTGTTGAGCGTGGGAGCTTCAGTAGTTGTGGCTTGCGTGCTTAGTTACCCTGAGGCACGTGGAATCTTCCTGGACCAGGGATGGAACCTGTGTCCCCTGCCTTGGCAGGTGGATTCTTTACCCTTGGACCACCAGCGAGGTTCTCTATTCTTTTTTAAAAAGAGAGAGACCTTGTTCAAATAGCTTGGGATAAAATAGGTATATATTGTTAAATTCTTCCTATGTTTAATCTGTCTATATTGATTATTCTAGTATTTGAATATAACATTTCTTTTGGCTTTCTGAATTTTCTACTTTTGATTAAAATGTGAAACTGTACCTTGTTTTCAAGTCTTTAAGGCTTTGGGATTCTGATCAATTTGTTTTTAAAAGCTCTTGCAGTTAGTTACAGGGCTAATTCCAAACTAATCAAGGAGGATGTTAAGTTACTGGCAAATCTGAGTTGTCCTTTGTATCCTTCTTGTACCTTGGTAGAAGCAGAAAGAGATGCAAAAAAAAAAAAAAAAAAAGAAGAAGAAAAAAAAATAGCCCCTGTTGCCTTGAAAAATACTATTTTCTTCTGTGATAAGAATTGAGTGTCACCACTTCTTCATTTTAGGATCACTAACCTGAGTAAGAATAGTTAAGTCTGAATATTCAGGCCACATTTCAGAGGTCTAGCCTATTGTCTCTAAGATACATTAGTACTTGTCATTCCAGGTATCAGAAGTGGTTAGGAGCTGGAGACCTGGGTTTGAATCCTAGCTCTTGCACTTGACTCTGGACAAGATACATATTCTTTTCAGACTTGATTTTTTCAATCTGTAAGATGAGGATTAATAATAATAACAGTATAATACAAATTTCATAAGGCTATTTGGAGCAAATGAGATAATACAGGGAAAATTACTTAGCAAATGCTGTGCTTACATGATTAATAAATGTTAATTAATATTCTATTCTAAAATAGGTTTTATATTTAGTTGCTTCTGCAACAAATGTTATACCTAGAAACTTAGATTTAAGACTGCTTTCTGAAAGTGGTTGGAATCTGAGGACCACGTTTTTGAGACCATAACTGTTAAAAGTTACTTTTCAGGGGAAAAAAAAAGTTTCATCAATGAAATCAAATATAGGTTTTTTAAATACATATTTCTCAGATTTTAAAATAGTCATATTTCTCATAGAAAATTTAGAAAGTAGTGTAAACTATTAAGAAACAGGACAAAAATTACTATACAAAAATCACTTAGCCCTCAGAGATAACCATAGTTATAACAGATTAGAATAGTGAGTTTTTTCCCCCTTATTTTAAAATTAAATTTCAAAGGTAGTCAGTTCATGCTTATCACAAAAGATTCAAGCAAGTCAGTTATTTAGAGTAAAAAGTGAAAATTACTTCCCTTACTTCCTAGTCGCATTTCTTACAGGTACCCACTGTTAGCAATTTTGTTTTCTTTATGCAATTAGAAATAAACACAGTGTGTGTGTAATCTTACCTTGATTTTTTTAATAAAAAATCTAATTATTATAAATTCTTTTTCCATCTCAGTACTTGTTATACCTCATGTTTTTAATAGTCATGCAATATTCTATTCTTTTCTTGTACTTTACTTAATTATTTATGGTTATTTGTTACTTCTACTTTCGGGCAACTAAAAGTGGAGCTTTAGTGAACTTACTTATATCTTTGTGCACATACATATGTATAGAAGTATTTCCATAAAAAGGATTATTAAGTGTGCATTTTAAGTTTTAATAGATGCCAAATTGCCTTCCTAAAAGGTTATACTGATCTATACTTCTTTACTGAATTGCAGAAGCTCTTTACACATAGTACACACTAATCCTTTGTTTAAGAGTATCTTTTCCATTTTACCTTTATCAAAAAACAATCTTCTATATTTTCTTCTGGTACTTTAATAATTATATTTAAATCTTAGTACTTCAGGATTATTTTTTTGGTGCAAAGTGGGGTAAGAGTTTGGCTACTGAAATAAAATATAGGTATGAAAATATTTCAGGACTTTGAGGTTGGTGTAAAAATTTGTCACATTGATAGGGATTCAGAGAGGAATATTTTAATAGTTTTATTGTAAGCATCACATTTGAAAACGAGGGGGAAATGCCCTCTTTTGGCTCCTGGTTCTTGGCATCTACCTAATTCATCCTCAGCTTTCAAATTTCAGCTTTAGCTTTCTCTGGGAGTCTTCCCTGATTTTCGGTATGATTTAGATATTCTTATTGGTTTTATATGTTTTCTTAACACATTGATCCATAATCTTTCTTTGGAGTGTGCTGAAAGGATGAGTTATTCATTTGGAAATGAGAATTATATCTCAATTTTTGTCAATTGAAACTAATCAAAAAGGAGGTGCAAAGAACTCTAGTTTTGGTTAAAATTGAAACACATATATACATACGGGCTTCCCATGTGTCGTAATGGTAAAGAACCCGCCTCCAGTGCAGGTTAGAGGTAACAGACTCTGGTGGATCCCTGGGTTGGGAACATCCCCAGGAGGAGGGCATGACAACCTACTCCCGTATTCTTCCCTGGAGAATCCAATGGACAAAGGAGCCTGGCGGGCTGCAGTCCATATTGGGTCATGCAGAAACCCACTCCAGTATTCTTGCCTGGAGAATCCCATGGACAGAGGAGCCTGGCGGGCTGTAGTCCATATAGGGCTGTGCAGAGTCAGAGACAACTGAAGCGACTTAGCACAGCACATATGTACATATACGTTCAGGGCTCTTTTAACCTACGTTACTGAGTTCTTCCTAACATGTTTCTGATCACACCATTATCTTGTAGATAGTATTTTTTCATGTGAATATTTAATAAGTTCTGGGAAAATAGAGGTTTTATTTTAATCCTTATTTCATAGGTGCATTTTAAGGTATAATCTCAGCTTTTAAAAAATTAATTCCTATTCTCAGATTCCCTTGCAATCCAGTGATCAGGACTCTGTGTTTCCTTTGTGTTTCCCCTGGTTGGGGAACTAAGATCTCAAAAGCCACATGGTGTGCCCAAAAATTTAAAAAAAAATTAATTCCTATGCTTTTTAATTTTGAGATTTGGTTTATAAAGCAAAAATGTTACATAATAACCACATGAACAACAAGAGTTGGAGTAAAACTTATAGACACAATTTCAGTTTCTCTAAAGATCAGGTTATTAAAGAATAAAAAGTTACATTGGCAGATATAATAGTAAAAATATAGTCAGGTGTTTGATAGAGTATCTGTTGCAAATTCTTTCTGAACTTTTTCACCTTCCCTATTGAATATTTGAAAAGAATAAAGTTTTGTTTTTTTTTTTTTTAAAACGAACATTGCCTATGAATGACTGCTGTTAATACAGTATTTTGATATTTCTTTATATTTTGTATGTGTACATAATTTACTTTTCTGAAATTTTGGAGTCATATTTTGTGGAATTTGATATCTTGACTTTTTTTAAACTTAACATTAAATCTTGACAGTTTCCTTCTGTTCTCCTTAAAAATTCTTTTTAAAAACGATTTTTTAATGTTGCCTAACGTTCTATTGTACAGCTGTGCCTTAGTTTCACTATTTTCCTATTGGCCAATGTGTGATTTTTTTCCAGTATTTTATACAAATAATTCTGTAGTGAATGTCTTTTTATTTTTCCCTGATTATTTAGAATATTTTCTTAGAAATGGAATTACTGAATAAAAGCATATAAACATTTAAAAGTATTAAGTTACGCTTCAGAAATGTTTGATGTGTATTATCACTAGCTTTGTGAATCTCATTTTGTTGCTGTTGTCCTTGAAACAACCATCATTCTTAATGAAATTATTAAATTTGCTTAAATTTGTTTATTGCTAGGCACATAAATTAGTTTAATATGCATTTCTTGTTTAACTTATAGTTTTTGTGGATTTGGTTTAGTTTATTATTTCTGATAAATATACAGAGGTAACTAGATTTTCTTTTTTTAGTAAGTTCTCTTTAAAAATTTTTTTACACTATTTTAAAAGTTGGTTTCCATTCAGTTCTTATAAAACATTCGCTACATTCTGTGTGTTGCATGAAACATCCTTGAGCCTATCTTACACCCAGTAGTTGGTACCTGTAGAAATAACTAGATTTTTGGGTTCACGATAATTTTTCTTATCTTTCTGAATTTCAGTAAAATTTTACTTTTGTTTTCCAGGTTCCTTGTCTTACCTAAAAATAATAGTAACTTTCACTTTATTTCCAGTAGTTATAATATTTATTTTTATTTTAGCTCTTTATTACATTGATGAGAATCTCCAAGACACAGTTAAATAAGAGAGGTGATAATTGTCTTGGAATGTCTCTGGTATTTTTACAGTTAAGGATGACTACAGCTGTTGGTTTTAGATTAAAATTCCTTATTATTTATTTACTTCTTTATAAAAAAGAATTATCTTCTGAATTTTATCAAATGTTTTTATAACACTTAGGTGATGGTAAGGTTTTTCTTTTACTACTTACAAAAGTATGTAAGTAAATTTGCTAATAACATTGCCAAGATACTCAAAGACCTATATTATGAGGAACCAAACTTGTTAGTCAAGTGTACAGAATTTATTGAAAGAGTAGAAAGAATCTCATAGGAATTTTTAATTTAATAAGAATACACAGTCCATATGGTAACTTTTGTGGTCTATGGAGAAATCCTTACTCTCATGCATCAGCTTTGATAAATTTGTATCTAATATTTTTTAAGATATTCAAATTTATTATATGGGTACATGTAAATTTTTATAATTAAAATCTGGTGTTCATTTCCATCATTTATTAGTGATTTTGTTATTTTTCTTAATTTGATTTGCCAAATGTTTTCTTAGTAATTTTTTAATAAGAAACTTTGAGATTCATTCTGTTAATTTTCTGTGTCCTGATTTTCTAACTTCTGCTTTTTATTTTGTTCCTGCTTTTTTTTGTTGTTATACTCTTTCTAACTTAGTAAATTCTTAGTTCTCTCTCTTTTTTATTTAATGAGAACATTTAATGCTCTTAATTTGCCTCTGAGTACAACTTTGCATTCTAAAATGCCTCTGAATGATTTTCTTGATTTCATTGCTTTCCAAATAGTTGGTAGTTCTAATTTGATTACCTCTTTGACTCAGGAGGTACTTGGTACAGTTCTGTTCACTCTTACATTCTTTCATTGTCAGTGACTATGGTTTTTTAAAATATTTTTGAGTTTATTGAGGGTTTCTTTGTGACTTAAAGCATAATCCAATTTTCTAAATGATCTTTGAAAACTTAAAAAGAACATTTTCTATTTGCACATACAGTTTATATACACACATGTATCTGTCAATCTTTATTCAAATTGTCTTACTCCTTATTAATAGTTTTTATAACTATAAGACTTAGCCTTTATTTTTTCATCTTAATCTGTCATTGTTTCTGAAAAGCTTATGCTTACTTATATTGAGGCCTTTATGTTTGTTTTTTCTGCCTGAATATTGTCTTCCTTTCATATGTCACTGCTTTAAAGGAGCCTTACCTGATCAGCCATCTAATACAGCCTCCCCTGCCCCTGCTCAGTATCTAACTTTTTGTCCCTTTGTGTTTTTCTTTATAGCACTTCCACCTGAATGTATTTTTTCATTTACTTGTTTATTTCTTTGCTATTATCCTGTTCAGAACTTAGAACAAGTATGTATGCAGTAAGAATGTGTTGAGTAGAGGGTGCTCAGTTTTTTAATGATTTTTATTTTTAAAAAATTAATAGACTTCATTTTATACCATTTTAGATTCACAAAAAAAATTGAGCAAAAAAGTACAGAGAGCTCTCATATACCCTGATCTACCTTCTCCCTTAGCTTCCCCAACTATCATTATACATTATGTGGTATGTTTGTTACAATTGATGAACCACTGTACATCACTATCAATCAAAGCTCATAATTTATATTAGGATTCACTTTTGATGATTAATATAATGAGTATTGGGTATTGACAAGTGGTGGATAAATGCCACGTATCCACCATTACAGTATCATCCAGAATAGTTTCTCAGCTCCTAAAATTCCCTGTGCTCCTCTTATTTGTCCCTCTCTTTTCGCTAATCCTTGTCAACTACTGATGCTTTAACTGTCTCCACGGTCTTGCCTTTTCCAGAATGTCATATAGTTGGATTATACAATATGTAACCTTTTCAGCTTCTTTCACTTAGCAATATGCATTTGAGTGTCATTCATTATTTTTTTATGGCTTAATAGCTCATTGCTTTTTTGTGCTGAATAATACTCCATTGTTGGAATATACCACAGTTTGTCTATCCACTTACCTACTGAAGGACATCTTGGTTGCTTCCACCTTTGGCAGCCATGAGTAAAGCTGCTATATAAACATCCATGTTTGGGTTTTGCATGGGTATAAGTTTTCAGCTGATTAGAGTAAATAGCAAGGAAAACGATCACTGTATTGTACGGTAAGAATGTATTTAGTTTCCTAAGAATCTGCTAAAACTGTCTTTCAAAGTGACTGAACCATTTTGCTTTCCCAGCAGCAGTGAATGAGAGTTCCTGCTGCTCAAATCCTCTTCAGCATTTAATGTTATTCGTGTTTTTGATTTTAACCATTTAAATAGATGTGTAGTGCTATCTTATTGTTGCAGTTTGCAATTCCCTAATGAAGTATGAGGCTGAGCGTCTTTATTTCAGATGCTTCTTTTGCAAATATTTTCCCCTACTCTGGCTTGTCTTGTTATCGCAACCCTGATGATTTTTATGTTTTTGGTATAATATTATTGATGGATGTTTGGGTTCTGTACTGCTTAAGGTCTGCATTCCACCTAATCAATAAAAATTTGTCATATTTAATCTGAGTCTTTTATTTTACTTAAATTCATATCAGTCCTGTTCTTTGTTTAGTAAATTATTAGCCAACTTTTTCTTTCCATGCCACTTTTAATTGTAGCTCTTTTAAATTGTAACTACTGAACTACTAAAATAGTTTAGTTTTGTTTTAATCTAAAATGAATACTGAAAACATATATGTGTATTGTTACAATTTTGTTGAGTGTGTTTCTGTTATTTTTTAATGCTTTCTATTTTTTAATGGCTCATTGCTACTGCTTCTACATTTTTGTGAAATATACATAATGTAAAGTTATCTTAACCAATTTTAGGTGAAGTTATCTATTAAACAACATGAGTTTGAATTGCCCAGGTCCACTTATGCCTGGTTTGTTTGTTTGTTTTTCTCAATAGTAAATACTATAGTACAGCACTATTCAAGGTTGGTTGAATCCTAGGATGCAGAACCACAGATACAGAGGAACTTTGGATTTGGAGAAACCATATTATGGAGAGCTGGACTGTGGGTTATACTCAGATTTTTTACTGTGTGGAGGGTTGTGCCCTCAACCCCAAACTGTTCAGAGTTAACCATATGCAGTTCTTTGGCATTAAGTACACTTACATTGTACAACCATCATTGCCATCCATCTCCAGAATTTTTCATCTTTGCTAACTGAATTTTTGTGCTCATTAAATGCTGACCCTCTATTCCTCTATATCCACAACCCCTCGTGACTATGTCTAATCTACTTTCTCCTATGATTTTGCCATTTCCAGATGATTCATATAAGTAGAATCATACAGTATTTGTCCTTTTGTGTCTGCTTATTTCATGTAGCATATTTTCAAGGTTCATCCTTCTTATAGTGTTTATGGGGCTTCCTTGGTAGCTCAGCTGGTAAAGAATCCGCCTGCAATTCAGGAGACCCTGGTTCAATTCCTGGGTTGGGAACATCCCCTGGAGAAGGGATAGGCTAACCGTTCCAGTATTCTTCGGCTTCCCTGGTGGCTCAGATGGTAAAGAATCCACCTGCAATGCAGGAGACCTGGGTTCGATCCCTGGGTTGGGAACATTCCCTGGAGGAGGGCATGGCAACCCACTCCAGTGTTCTTGCCTGGAGAGTCCCCATGGACAGAATAGCCTGGCAGGCTACAGTCCATGGGGTCACAAAGAGTTGGACAGGACTGAATGACTAAGCACAGAACATACCTGAAGCTTCATTCTTTATTTCTTCATTTCCAGAAATATTTTTGGTTACTTTTAGTTCTGTTTTCTTCCTTGGAAACACTTGTAGTCATTAGGTTATCTTATCATTTCTGTCTTTTGTGTGAGCTTCTCAAATGTTTGTCTTTATCACTCATTTGATTTTCCTTTATCACCTCCAGTGTCGGCTTTATTTCCGCTATTAAAATATAGTTTCATTGCATCTTTTAAAAATTTACCCCATTCCTTTTTTTTTGCTTAAATTACCCTCATTTCATCTTGGTCTTTTCTCTTTATATATGCCTGTTTCATGGAGTTTGCCAAACAGTGTTTAGAACTTAATTCTGTGTCCTGAATTAATTCACCTAAGTTAGATTCTACTTTTATGAAAAGTAATTTTTTCCGTTTCTTGTGCTGCATTATTGTTGGGATCAGTGTTGGATTTTTTTTCCTGCTTATTCATCCTTTTTCTTTTTTAAATATTTATTTTTATTTACTTATATATTAGGTTTCCCAGGTGGCTCAGTGGTAAAGAATCCACCTGCCATTGTAGGATATGCAGGTTCGATCCCTTGGTCAGGAAGATCCCATGGAGAAGGAAATGGCAACCCATTCTAGTATTCTTGCCTGGGAAATTGCATGGACAGAGGAGTGTGGCCGGCTCCAGTCCATGGGGTCACAAGAAGAGTCAGACACAACTGAGCAAGTAAACAATAAACAGCTTATTTATTTGGCTCTGCTGGGTCTTAGTTTATGCATCTGGGATCTAGTTCCCAGACCAGGGGATTAAACCCCTGTGCCTGGAAGCAGTGTGGAGCCTTAGCCACTGGACTACCAGGGAAGTCCCCTGCTTATTCATCTTTGAATAAAGGTAACTGCTATCTATTACCTGATACTCATTTATTGGAAACGTTTGTGGGATTGATTGTCCTTGCCTCTACAGTTGGCTAGGGTTCTGGTTGAAACCTCTTCTTAGGTGTGTTGCTGAAGGATAAATACACACAGCTCCTAGCCTGAGTCCCCAGTGATTAATTGGCATTCATCTAATAGGGTAGTTCTGGGCTAGGATGGTACGGTCTTACCCTACCTTGATTTCTAGCCTGTGCTTCTTTTAATGCTCTTACTGATTCTAATCTTGTACCCACAACACAACACTTCGCTTGTGTAAATACACCTCTCAGGAAACCGTGTAGGAATCCAGGGTTTTTTTGCCATTTTACAGTTCCACCTGAACTTTATATCCATAGAGACACATAGAAAGTTACTCGTTTTCAGGAACTTGCATGGCAGTCTCCTAAATGTATATAGAAAGATTAGAAGAAATGATAAGGAACTCTAGCTGCCACAGAACTCACCTCTCCTTAGCAAGAAATGAGTTAACAAGAGTGACTAACTTGTTTCTTTGAGGCAAACTTTGGGTCTCCAAATTAAAGGATGGCTAGCAGAGAGGAATTAAAAGACGCTTACTCCTTGAAAGGAAAGTTATGACCAACCTAGATAGCATATTAAAAAGCAGAGACATTACTTTGCCAACAAAGGTACATCTGGTCAAGGCTGTGGTTTTTCCAGTGGTCATGTATGGATGTGAGAGTTGGACTGTGAAGAAAGCTGAGTGCCAAAGAATTGATGCTTTTGAACTGTGATGTTGGAGAAGACTCTTGAGAGTCCCTTGGACTGCAAGGAGATCTAACCAGTCCATTCTAAAGGAGATCAGTCCTGGGTGTTCATTGGAAGGACTGATGCTGAGGCTGAAACTCCAGTACTTTGGCCACCTGATGCGAATACTCATTGGAAAAGACTCTGATGCTGGGAGGGATTGGGGACAGGAGGAGAAGGGGACGACAGAGGATGAGATGGTTGGATGGCATCACCCACTCGATGGACATGAGTTTGAGTAAACTCCGGGAGTTGGTGATGGACAGGGAGGCCTGGCGTGCTGCAATTCATGGGGTTGCAAAGAGTCGGACACGACTGAGCGACTGAACTGAACTAAACTGAGCAGAGAGGAGCAAGCTATCTTTATATCTTAACTTTCTCTTATGAAACAAGTATCATGGATGGGTCGTGGATCTTAGTTAAGATTGTGTGACCTTAAAGCTAATGGAAAGCCTTTTAAGACTAAATAAAATTGTTTTCGTGGAAATTTGGGATAGATTACTGCTATCTGATTTGATACTACTTTTTACTATACGAAGCTGGTTTCAGTTTTTGTTTAACTTAGACAACCATGTAAGGAATCAAATAATCAGCCTGCAGTTGACCTTTATTTTTCAGTATAAAGTCTTTGATTGATAAGTTTTTGGTCTGATTATAGGAAAATAGCATCTTGTTCCAGTTTGCATTTTTTTGATATCTAGTTGAACACTTTTCATACACATCCAGTTGTCCTACTTATGATTTTTTTGACTTTACTAGGTGTAAAAGTGGTATGCATTTAGTAGAAACCATACTTTGAATTTGGGGCTAGTAATACAGGGTTCAGTACTCTGGTGGTGCTGGGCAGAGGCAGTGAGTGAGCTGCAGCTCCCAGTCAGCCAAGCAGTCACAGGGGTATAACCATACACTTCACAACTATTCTGTACCCTTAAAACCATTCTCTTTTTCACTTTTAAGAAAAATATTCAGTGAACTACAGAAAACATTCAACATTGTTATAAAATAGGCTTTATGTTAGGTGAATTTGCCCAGCTGTCAACTGATGTGTTTTGAGCATGTTTAAGGTAGGCTTAGGCTATGATGTTCTTTGATAGATTTAGTTATATTAAATGCATTTTCAACTTAATGATATTTTTAACATACATATCTTAAGTCAAGGATGATCTGTGTTTATTGTCCCTCCCCTCCTTTTTCATTTTGAATTGTTATTGAGGCTTGTGACCAAACTTGAGGAAAGCTAGACTTCTCACTGTTGAACACGCTTTAAACAATGTTTATTTGTTGTTCCTTGCTTTCCCATTCACTACCTCATAGGCAGTTTTGAAACACTTTTTGTCTCACTCTTTTACTTCTTTCATGCTTGGTCATAGTTTCACTTTTCTAGTTTTGTGATTGGGTGAAGGCCCAGGGGAAGAAGAAGAAAAGAGGATCACATTTAGATTACAAAGTTTCCTTAACACACTGCTTCCTCTCTTTACAGAGATCTTCCTCTCTTTTTTTGGTTGGTAAATTCTTCTCATCCTTCAAAAGCCAGTTTTGATTTCTTTGCCTAATTACTAATTACTTTACCTAATCATACAAACAGGAGCTTTGAGTCGTCTTTTCCATCACATTCCACTTACCCCATCAGCTCTTATCTCACTGCAGAGTAGTCCTTTGTTATTCTTTCCCACTGATGGTGAGTTCAAAACTGAGACTAGATCTTAGTTATCTTTATTTCTGACATCTGGCACATTGTAATTCACAAAATAAGTATTTCAGTGACTTAGACTTGAAACCATGTCATTTTCCTGTTTCTAGTGTGAAGTGTAAAAAAAGTAATAGGTCTTTCTGGGAAGTGTGATTATGGATATTCTGTTTTTCTTTAAATTTTATTCTGGTTTGGGTTCTTTGTAATGACCTTGTACTACTTTTGTTATGAGAATAAAAAACACTTAAAACCAAGCCTCCTGAATTTCCAAGTGTTCCCCATTGCCCAGCATCTGCGACTTTCTGGCCCCACTCAGCAGGCCTATTTCTCCCTACTGGCTGCTGCCCTTCTGTCTCATGAACTAAATTATTCTTATTGTTCCTGTTGCCTAGAATTCCATCTTCTGGGTAAGAATATGATTAGTAGTAAACTGAGAAATAACTTGTAATAGAGATTGAGTAATGACAATTTAGACTAGTGTCCTGCTGTCTTATTTTGAATATATAGTGGTTAAGGTGAGGTGAATAAAGTGAGCTTGGATGAATTTTATCAGTTGTGAATATCAAGATAAATGGAGCATTTAATTATCTTAGCTTTCTAGATTGGGCTTCCCTGGTGGCTCAGATGGTAAAGAATCTGCCTGCAGTGCGGGAGACCTGGGTTTGATCCCTGGGTTGGGAAGATCCCCTGGAGAAGGAAATGGCTACCCACTTGAGTATTCTTGCCTCAAGAATTTCTTGGACTGAGGGGCCTGGTGTGCTACAGTCCATGGGGTTGCAAAGATTACTTTGCTGTGATGCCATCTCAAAAAAACCATTCTTTTTTTCTTTTTTTTTGGTTGTGCTAGATCTTCATTACTGTGTGGGCTTTTCTCAAGTGGAGCTACTCTCTAATTGAGGTGCATGGGCTTCTCATTATGGTGGCTTTTCTTGCTGTGGTTCACGATCTCTAGGGTGCCTGGGCTTCAGTAGTTGTGGTGCCTGGGCTCAGTAGTCGTATGTAGTTCCTGGGTTCTAGAGCACAGGCTTAGTAGTTGTGGCACATGGGGTTAGTTGCTCCTTGGCATGTGGGATCTTCCTGGACCAGGGATCGAACCCATGTCTCCTGCATTGGCAGGCAGATTCTTTACCACTGAGTCACCAAGAAAGCCTCAGATATACCTTTCATTGTTTGATTTTTTTTCCTTCAACAAGTACTCATCTCTGAGACACATGAACTGCACACAGTGCTAGGTATTAGTGATGTCATGGTCAATAAAATACTGACTGGATCCATGCTTGTGGAGTTTATAACCTAGTTAAGGTAGGCAGTTTTATAACAAATCCATTATGATGAATGTTAAGGCAGTGAACTAATGTGCCTGGCGTGGGAGTGCGGAGATATCAGAGAAGGTTTCCTGGGAAAGTGACCTTTAGGCCAATACTTAAAGCAAGTGTTGGACAGGTGGAGGTGATGAATAGAAAGAAGGGTGACGGACTCAATCTCAGTTTGCCCAGGGCTTTCCTGGGTTTAGCACTGAAAATCTTGCGTCCCAGGATAACTCATCAGTTCTAGGGAAACTGGATGACTGAACATAAAATTTCCCAGAAAGGCCATGTGGCTGAGATGGCTGTCAGAGAAACAGAAAGAACAGGCAAAACTTAAAGCCTGTAGAGGGAAAGTCTACAGAGCCTAAAGTCTAAAGTTTCCAGAGTCTGGAAAATTAGAGGCTTGATCATGCATGTACTAGCAGGCTTCCTTTTAAGTATCCTACTGAAAGGCTTTAAAGTAGAGGACTGAAGTTACAAAGTTTATGTATTTTGAAGTGGCTCTCTGTGCAGCGAACAGACTGGGAGAGACTGAGAGTGGATTTGGGACAGTAAATAATGGTTAGGTTATAGCTGCAGTGACTTGGTGTTAAAGCTGTTTTGGGAAGCACAGATAGTTTTGAGAATTAGGTTGTTTCAGTAGTGTTATGAAATCCTAAAGCAAATGATTTTCAAAGATTGTTTTCCTCCAAGAGTGCTGATTTCTTAAAAATGGTAAACCAGACATGTTTTACTCCCATATTTTTCTGTCTCACGGGATAAAAATTTTACTAACAGAATAAATCGAAGCAATTAAGTTTTTAAAACTGCCAACCATCTTTTTTTCCAGATATGAAGAACAGCAGCATAGAATGTAGGACACATGGCTGTGAAGTTTTAGAAGTGATTATTTTCCTGATTACAGCAAAAAGTATAACTTCAAAGTAGTCCTGTTGAAGGTGAAAGTCGCTCAGTTGTGTTTGACTCTTTTTTGTGTGTGTGTGTGTTTGACTGTTTGTGACCCCATGGACTATACAGTTCATGGAATTCTCCAGGCCAGAATATTGGAGTGGGTAGCCTTTCCCTTCTCCAGGGGATCTTTCCAACCCAGGGATCAAACCCAGGTCTCCTGCATTGCAGGCAGATTCTTTACCAGCTAAGCTACAAGGGAAGCCCAAGAATACTGGAGTGGGTAACCTGTCTCTTCTCAAGGGGATCTTCCTGACCTAGGACCCAAACTGGGGTCTCTCCTGCATTGGAGGCGATTTTTTACCAACTGAGCTGTCAGGGAAGCCCCGTTGAAAGGCTGTGTAATTTTTTCCAGTGATGTGTCAGCCCTTCAGATCATATTTTAGAACTCGTACCCTCAAAATACTCCTGGAGACAACCACATAGTCTTTAAAATATCTTCTTCAACAGAGGCAAACCTTCCATCTTTGCCTGTGCCCATTCTTCTGTCCTTCTTGCTTTCTCCATCTGCATTTGCCCCTCTGTGGTTTCTTTTCCCTTAAATTTTAAAAAATGAGATGTAATTTGTATATGATAAAATCCACTCTTTAAAAGGTGTATGACTCCATGGGTTTTTATTGCTTTTATTTTTTTAGTGATATTCACAAGGTTATACAACCATCGCCACTCTCTAATTTGCATTACTGCAAGGAGAAATCTTACACCCAATAACAGTCACTGATTTTACCCCAATCTACACTCTCTCACCCCAGGCAACCACAAATCTATTTTCTGTCTATAAGTTTGTCTATTCTGGATATATAGAAGAATCACATAATGTGTGGTCTTTTGTGACTAGTTTCATTTTATGCACTGAGTTTTCAAGGTTCATCCCTATTACAGCATGTATGTGTACATCATTCCTTTTTGTGGCTGAATATTACTCCCAATTCAGTTCTTTTGAGTATACGTAGGAGTGGAATTGCTGAGTCATATAGTAACTCCATGTTTAACCTTTTGAGGAGCTATCAGATTGTTTTACAAAGCAGCTGCACCATTTTGCAATCCTGCCAGCAGTGTTGGAGGATTCCATTTTCTCTCCATCCTCACTAACTTGCTTTTTCCTTGTCTTTTGATTCTAGCCATCCTAATGTGTGAGACGGTATCTCATTGTGGTTTTAATTTGCATTTCTCTGATCACTAATGATGTTGAGTATTTTTTCATGTGCTTATTGGCCATTAGTATATCTTCAGATCCTTTGAGAAAGCATTCTGTGTTTAGAATTGAGTATTTTAGGTCTGTGGTTCTTAGAAACTTTCCGTAATGGATTAATAACTTTTGTAATATACCATAAAATGAAAGAAAAACAGACAAAATGCAAGCCCCGTTTGTTGTTGTTGTTAGAGTCAGGAGCAGATTACTCTGCCAAATTGCTCTACAAGTTTCTAAACACTTGCTCTCAATTTTTGTATTTCATTGAGTAGTGGTAATAAACAGCCAGTCCACCTAATACTCTTCCAGAGGTACTGCTTTAACCTACTAAAAGATATTTGAAAAGTTGTTCAATTTTTTTCGTGTTTGAATTCAAGGCAATTGCTTGATTCTTGTATTTTCTCACTTCCAGATATTGTTATCAATTCTAATTTGCTGTTGAATTAATCCCGCAGAGTGCTGGTTTTGAGGCTTGATGAAGATAAACACTATATACAGATTCTATACAAGCTAGTTATTTTATCGAGATAACCCAGAGAGTACAGTTTTAGCCAAAGATAACAAGGCAAATTGTGTTTGGGGCCAAGGTAGCCTTCTGTTCCTCTCTCAGTCTTTCTCATGGGAGGTCCCATCAATGTTGATGATATTGTTCTTGATGAAGGGGTTTCTGCTAGGTGTTCAGAAGCACAGAGAAGCTTACCCTAAAATCTCATACGTGTCCAACTGTGTGACTCTGAAATCCCAACATACTTATTTAACATACTTATTTTATTTGTTTGTAAATAGTCACCTGGCCGTAACTGTAATCCTTATTCTGAGCATAATTTTTTACCTCCTTGCTCACATTTATACAAAAATAAATATTATTCATGCTCAGCCCCTTTATGATCCTGTAGACATGAACAGTCTGTGAGCATGAGCAGTTCTTTATCTCCTGTCTTAAACAAGGTCTAGAAGGTCTAAGTCCATGCGCTGGTCCTGACTTTGAAACCCTACAGTCTAGGAACACTGGTTATACTATCCAGATTATTTATACTTTCAGTGGTGGAAATTATGAAAAAAAGCGAGTTACTAGAAAATGTTTATAATGGCCTTGAGCTAGTGAAGGTGTGTAGAGCATTTATGAATCAAAGTGTAGTTTTAAACATTACTTGTTGCCTCTGTATTAAAGAGCATTATGTTGCACAATGTCTGATACAGAGAAATGTGAAAAGTGTTCCTTGGTAGCCAGGAGTTCATCATCTTGTAGAAAGAAGAGGAGTTAGAAGTCACTTAACTGACAGTCAAGGAAGTATGTAAATATCAAATTAATGAATAGGACTGTATCTGTCACTCTGGGTCCAATCAGGGGAGAGATGAGAGACAGTAATTTGAATATGGAAAGAATAGTAACTGGCAGGAGAGTGGAGTAGTGAGGGGTTAGCTGCTGCTGCTGCTGTGTTGCTTCAGAGGGGTTAGCTAGTAAGAAGTAAATAGAACTCCAGAGAACTCAGGAATAACAGAAGTAAGGAGCAGTTGCTACCCCAAGGGCTGATATCTCAGAACCTAGGGAAGAGTCCTCCTTCCCCCAGAAGGGGGAGGTGCAGGCCTTGTTGGGGAGAGCATGGCTTGTGGATCATTTGGATGACAGAGAAGGTGATGACGTGCTGTACTGGTGGATGTGCTGGACATTGGCTCCCTAGGACGCTAGGGCAAGTTGTTTGTTGGAGGTGCTAACTCCACTCCAAAACCTCCCAAGAAGAAAGTGTGAGGAAGCTTCTGGCTGCTATACTGCTGGCCACCTTGCCATGTAGAAGCCTGGTGCTGGAGGAGCTTGTGAAGCAAGGGCACCAGAACCGGGAAGCAAAACAAAACTTTTCTCCTGTAGTGTCTCTCCTGCGCCCTCTGCTGTTTAAGCTTAGCATCATGCCAACCGGTCAAGGAAAAACATTTAAAGATCCCAGACCTGTTTTCGGAGTAGGTGAAAAGGATGAGTTTGGAACTGAAAGACACTATGGCAGTAATCAGCATGGGAATGGTAATAGTGCAGTAGGAGCTCAGAGAAGGAGTAGAGGTTGTATCAAGTTTTGACAGTTAGTGAAAGTCGCTCAGTCGTGTCCGACTCTTTGCGACCCCTTGGTGTAGCCCACCAGGCTCCTCCCTCCATGGAATTCTCCAGGCAAGAGTACTGGAGTGGGTTGCCGTTTCCTTCTCCAGCGGATCTTCCTGACCCAGGGATCGAACCCGGGTCTCCTGCATTCCAAGCAGACGCTTTAACCTCTGAGCCACCAAAGGACACTTTGACAGTTAAGGAAGAACAACTATTTGAAAGAGCTCTTAAAACATGAGTATGGTTTGGGGGTTTTTTTGTAATTGAAAGTGACTTACTGTTTTTCCTCATTAGAAAAACAGTACATGTTCATTTTATAAAAATTAGAATATGGGCAAGTAGTTTTGCCTATAGTCTATAAATAAAGGAGGGAAAAGCACAGCGTGTTTTTTCTTTGACAGAATATGGCTAGGTGGTGGATATAATAGGAAGGAAAAACTTTCTGTGATGGTGCTTACAGCTGCTTTTGTATCTTTGTTTACAGAAAAGTTGGCTTTAAGATTATAATAATGCAAAATTGTATAAACTAGCATTTTGAGTAACTTTCTATCTTTGGTGTTTATATAAGATTTATTTATGGAACTTCTTTAAGAAGTTTGTCAAATAGACAATTACTGGACATCACATTTGTGCTCTTTGAGTGACCATGAGGAAGAGATTTTCTGTTGTAATCACACTGATGAAATGTATCTTAGAAGTCCATTGTGCTTTTCTCCTCTTTGAGCAAAGGTTTTCATATGAATGTTGCTCTTAGGAATAGAGTTCTAGCAGACTTAATCTGAGAAAACACATTGAAAACCAAATCTTGCCTTTGTTGACCTTTGAGGGTTAATTGCCCCAGATACTAAAGACTGCAGAATTCTCACGAAAGAGAAGGACTTTATTTCTTTTTAATTTAACTTTTATTTTATATTGGGGTATAGTTGTTTTACAGTGTTGTGTTAGTTTCAGGTGTACAGCAGAATGACTCAGTTACATATATACATTCGGAAAGGTAAAGATTTTATAATACCATATCAGTATTTATTGGCATTTATACTTTAAAAGTTAGTAATTCTAGAGAGTGAAAACAAAGTTCTTCTGTGTTAACCAACAACTGGCTCATGAATGCTTAGAATATATAATGTTAGGCATGTTTTCAGAGGACTGTGCTATACTGCTAAATTCGGACTAGTGCCTATTGACTTGTTAGTCTTTTAACTGACTTGATACAAAAGTAAATTGTTTGTGTTCCTGTTTTTGATAAAATTAAAATATTAGTGTAAGTTTAGTGTAAGTTTAGTTTTTAATACCTTTTAGATAAAACATTTGACTTAGAAATTTCTGACTTAAGAAATTTCTGACCACTCATCCTCTGACTGTGTATGAACAGTTTAGAACTGTCTAATTTGAACTTGTTGTAGTGATGAAAATGTTCTTTCTGTGCTGCCTAGTATGGCTAGTGTGACTAAGAGACAATTTTATTTTTATTTCATTTAAATTCATTTATATTTAAATAGCCATATATGGCTAGTATGGCCCACCCATATTGGATAGCAAAGCTTACAGCCCAGTGTGTTGATAAGGAAAAAAGTTCTAAAGATAAATAATTTGAAGATGACTTTAAAAGCAAATTCCTATTCAGGTGAAAGCAAGGAGAAGCAGGACTTAGCAGACCCTAGCAAAGCATAGTTTTGGGCAGGATGCTGACCTCAGTCTGAGGATTATCCTTTAATTTATTGAACCAGAGTGGGGAAATAAGGCATGTCACTTGTAGACTTTAGACTGTTATGAGCCCATATGCACCCTCAATCTGTCTTATTTTGATGGTTGCTTGCTAAGATAGTGGAACTTAAAGATGGTAGCAGCCTAGATTTATAAATCACCTTAAGGAGAAGGATGAACTTCCTCAAGCTTGGTGTCTACTAGAAGTAAATTTTTGTTGTGTTAAACCATTGAGATTTGGGAAATGTTTGTTACCAGTGCATAGGCTAGCCCAGCCTAATAAAGGGTTGTTTTCAGTCTTTTGCAGTTATGACAATGCTGTCTATAAGTTTGTGATAGCTTTTCTTCCAAGGAGCAAGCATCTTTTAATTTCATGGCTAGAGTCAATGTCCACAGTGATTTTGGAGCCCAAGAAAATAGTCTGTCACTGTTCCCATTGTTTCCCCATCTATTTGCCATGAAGTGATGGGACCAGATGCCATGATCTTCATTTTTGGAATGTTGAATTTTCAGCCAGCTTTTTCACTCTGCTCTTTCACCTTCATCAAAAAGCTCTCTAGTTTCCTCTTTGCTTTCTGCCATTAGGATGGTATCTTAGGCATGTCTGAGGTTATTGATATTTCTCCCAGCAGTCTTGATTCCAGCTTGTAATTCATCCAGCCTGGCATTTCGCATGATGTGCTCTGCATAGAAGTTAAATAAGCGGGAGTGACAATGTACAGCTATCCCAATTTGGAACCAGTCCATTGTTCCATGTCCAGTTTTAACTGTTGCTTCTTGGCCTGCATACAGGTTTCTCAGGAGGCAGGTAAGGTGGTCTGGTATTCCCATCCCTTTAAAAATCTTCCACAGTTTGTTGTGATCCACAACAAAGGCTTTAGCATAGTCAGTGAAGCAGAAGTAGATGTTTTTCTGAAATTCCCTTGCTTTTTCTTTGATCCAGCAGATGTTAGCAATTTGATCTCTGGTTACTCTGCCTTTTCTAAATCTAGCTTGTACATCTGAAGTTTTCAGTTCACGTACTGTTGAAGCCTACCTAGAAGGATTTTGAGCATTACCTGGCTAGCATGTGAAATGAGTGCAGTTTTCCAATAGTTTGAACATTTTTTGACATTGCCCTTCTTTGGGATTAGAATGAAAACTGACCTTTTCCAGTCCTGTGACCACTGCTGAGTTTATTGAGTGCAGCACTTTAACAGCATCATCTTCTAAGATTCGAAATAGCTCGGCTGGAATTCCATCACCTGCACTAGCTTTGCTCTAATAATGCTTCCTAAGTCCCTCTTGACTTCACACTCCAGGATGTCAGACTAGGTAAGTGACCACACCATCATGGTTATCCAGGTCATTAAGACCTTTTTTGTGTAATTCTGTGTATTCTTGCCATCTCTTCTTAATCTCTTCTGCTTTTGTTAGGTCCTTGTCATTTCTGTCCTTTTTTTTGCCTGTGTTTGCATGAAATGTTCCCTTGGTATTTTTCAGTTTTCTTCCAGAGATCTCTAGTCTTTCGCATTCTATTGTTTTCCTCTACTTGTTTACATTTTCTTTATATTAGGAAACGTGGGAAAAGGGGAGTGAAGCACACAGGGAGTGGCAGCCAGAATGACAGTGTAACTGGCTACTCAATTCCATTGTATTGTCCCTGAGGAAGTTATATAAAAATCATTCACAGGATCATCCAACAGGATGAGGAACAGGATCTAAGTCGATGGGATCTCTCTGTTGCCACCACCATTGGTCATGGGTTCACTCCACAGCTGACTCCCTTGCATTAGCAGGTTGCACATATGAGGGTGCTGTGCTATCCCATGGCATTGCGCAGCTCAGAATGAAGAGGGGTGTTGTTATGTTGCACCTGCATGAAAAAGTTGGCCGCACCTAGTATAGAACTGGTTGTTGGGATAAGACACCTTGTAAGGCTAAAGAAAAAGATTTAAAAAGATGCATAAGTGGTATGGTATCTGGTAGAAGATCCCCCACCTTTTTTTTTTTTTTTTTAATCGAGACCTTTCATTTCGAGGAGAGTCTTTCCACATCGTTATTCTTCAGGAATGTCTTTGCTATGCTATTGCTCTTCGATGTAGATTTTAGGATTAACTGCCCAGTTTTCCACATAACTCTTCTGGGACTTTGATTAGGATTGCTTTGAATCTGTAGATCAATTTGAAGAAATGTGGCATTTGTTCATTATTGACTCTTTAAATTTATGTCCATTAGTATCTCACAATGTATTTAGGTCTTCATGTCTTTAGTACATTTTTCCTCTATGTAAAGATTCTAGGCCCACAGTTCCCAACCTGTGCAAGGCATCCTGGAATACCATACTGAGCTTAAAGGCACTGTGGGATATTTTAAATTTTAGAGGGAAACAGTGATGGATGTCTGTTGGACACAATGTGAACATCCAGTTCTAGGAAGTCCCACAGTTTTCAACATTAGGTTGTGATACATTTGGTAAAGTCTGTCCTTATGAAATGGTTGCTGAGATCAGAAATAATGTAAATCAGTGTGGAACAGGAAATGAGTGTGAGTGGGGTCTGAGGTTTCAGAGGTTGTGCATGTTTCCCTATGTACCTGATTGAGAAAGAAATAAAAGTTTTTTTTTTTTTCTTTTTTCTTTTCAATTCATGTGTATTCAGGTTACTAAGTTATTAGGATGAGTGAATGATGAATACCAATGAAGTTGTTTGGACTAAACTACTAAATCAGTGAAACTGTTAGGAATGTCTTTTGGCCTAGAGGTGCTGTGAAATGAATACTGAGAATAGCAGGGGCACCATGTTTGGAAATTTCTGTTCCAGGAACTTCAGACTTTGTAATGATATTATACATGGTATCTTTTCCCCCTCTCATTTCATTTTCTGCTTTTAGTGTGCACAAATGCAGTTGAATTTTGTGTATTCCTCTTTATCCTGAAAATTTGCTAAATTTGTGTTTATCCTAATTCATCGTAATTTTATTTGCAGTTTGTAGAGTCTTCTCATTTGTTTCTTCTAGCATAGCAGAGCATTGGAGAAAAAAGAATAAGCAGTAATACAAAATGATATATTCAGAGAAGTCTAACTTCTAACTCAGTCCCTTCCATTTTATTCTTGGGAGAAGGCAATGGCACCCCACTCCAGTACTCTTGCCTGGAAAATCCCATGGATGGAGGAGCCTGGTAGGCTGCAGTCCATGGGGTCGCTAAGAGTCGAACACGACTGAGCGACTTCACTTTCACGCATTGGAGGAGGAAATGGCAACCCACTCCAGTGTTCTTGCCTGGAGAATCCCAGGGACAGCGGGGCCTGGTGGGTTGCCGTCTATGGGATCGCACAGAGTCGAACACGACTGAAGCGACTTAGCAGCAGTAGCAGCAGCAAAATAACCTTTAAAAAAGTTGTGGTTATTCTTCCATTAAAAATAATAACAAAACACACACACACACACAAATAATAACAGTAGCCATGTGTGTGTGCTTGTGTATTGTTACACCTCCCCCCACCACCTTAGGTAAGTGGTAGCATACCATACATACATTTTTCCCTTATCTTGCATTTTCATCAGTTGTATATCCTGAGATTATTCCATGGCAATGTATACAGTGATCTCCTCCTTCAGTTTTACAGCTTCATAATACTTGAGTGTGTGATATACCACAGTAGATTCAACCAGTCCCCTGTTTCTGGCTGTTTGAGATGCTTCCAGTCTTTTGCTGTTATAGATAATACAACAGTAACAGCCTTACTTGTGCTCTCTTTGTTCCTTGGTTAATTTTGCCAGAGGTGTTTTACTAGTTTTGTCTAAGACAGCTTTTTAGCTTTATTGATCTTCTCTATTGTATAATAATCTTCTATTCAGCAATTTCTGCTTTTATCTTAATTATTATTTTCTTCCTGCTTAGGGTTTCTTTTGCTATTTTTGTTTGTGGTTTTGTTTTGCTTCTTAGGTTGGATGCTTAACTCATTAAATTTTGGTTCTTTTTTAAAGTAAAAATTCAAAACTGTGTCATTAAATGCTTTAATCACATCCTGCAAGGTATATATGTATGTATGGGGAGGGGGGAGTAAAATATACCTAATATAAAATTTCCGGTTTTTTAGGTATATACTTCATTGGCATTAAGTACATTTGGAGCCTTAAGCGACTGTTACCACTGTCCATTTCCAACACTTTTTCATTATCCCAAATGCAAACTACCTTACTAAACAATATCTCCCTGTTTCACAATCCCCCACCCCAGACCTTGGTGAACTCTATTCTACTTTCTGTCTCTGTTGAGTTTGACCAAATAGATATCTCATATAAGTGAAATTTTACAGTAGTTGTCCTTTTGTCTGGCTTATTTTACTTAATATGTTCATGGTCATCCTTGTTAGAGCATGTATCAAATTTCACCTCTTTTTGAAGCTAAATAATACTCTCCCTGCACCACCTTTTGTTTATCCTAGTCCTGCAAATTTTCATTCTCATTCAATTCTTAGTATTTTCTGATTGCCATTGTATCTATTTTTAACCCTAAGTCTTTAAGAGGTGTTTTGAATTTTCAAACTCATGAAGTTTTCTTCTAGTTATCTTTTTGTTATTCATTTCAAACTTAATTGATTTTGGTTAAGAGTATGTAGTGATTCCAATCTTTTGAAGATTTTCTCTCTCTCATAATGTATTTATTTTAACCTTATTCTTGAAAGATAGTTTTGTTTTGTTGGCATCTTTTCCTCTCAATATATTGAGAATATTGAAGATATCCCAATGTCCTCTTGCTTTCGTTGTTAGTATCAAAAAGTAAGCTGAAAGTCCAACTGCCACTTCTGTGAGGTTTATCCTTTTTTCTCCTCTGACCAATATTAAGAACTTTTTGATCTTAATTTCACTATGATGTCTTAACTTTGATGTGCATAGATTACATTTTATCCTGCTTTTGATTCATTAGGTTTCTTAAACTTACAGATTTGTGTCCTTCATCTGCTCTAGAAAGTTCTCAGCTCTAATTTATCTGGTGAGTGAGTTCCTCATTCATTCTGTCATCTTCTGGAACTTGAAGTAGATGTATCTTAGGTTATCTAGCCTACTCCTTTTACTTGTACATTTTCTCTCTCTTTGTCTCTCTGTACTGCAGTCTAGGAACTTCACATGTATCTTCCACTTCACTAACTCTCTTCTGCTGAGTCCACCCTGCTCTTTACTTCAAATGGTAAGTTTTAATTTTTACTGAAAGTTCTGTATGGTTGTTTTTCATATTTGCTTTTTTCCCCCCTGCTTTTATATTTGAGTTTCTTACACATATTCTGTGTCAGATTATTTCACATCTGTTTCACCAGTGTGTTTTGGTTAGTTCTCAGTCATGGTGTGTTGTTTGTGTTCTGAATTTTCCTATGAGCTGCTCCTTTTCCTTATAATTTGGTTTTTGGGTATTTTTTGAGACCTGTGTTGAACTTGTTTCCTCCCAAAGAGGCTTTGTATTTATATGTGATTCTGTCATTCACCAGGGAGTGCTGCCAACATGGCCACATTCAATTAAACCTGTTTGGAATTTGGGGGGACCTCATAGGTCTCATCTGCCTGCGACGCAGGAGACGTGGGTTCGATTTCTGGGTCGGGAAGATCCCTTGAAGAAGGAAATGGCAATCCAATCCAGTATTCTTGCCTGGAAAATCCCATGGACAGAGGAGCCTGGCAGGCTTCAATCCACGGGGTTTCAAGAGTTGGATACGACTTGGCGACTAAACCAGCACTGCCATAGGGCTCGTGGATTTCAGACCACAAACGTGCATTTTGTTGTTAGGATTTCTTTAGGGATTCCCCATTGCCCTGCACTCTTGTTGTTATCACTGTGCTCTGGATACCTGAGATTTCCTTGTTCCCTTCTGTGCAGAGGGATTTACTACATATTGATTTAATTTCATATAGATGACAGCTTTTAGGTCCTAGCCTTATGTGGAAGGGACTCCAGTTTTGGCAAGCTCTGGGTTTTATCACCTGTTCCTGTGACAGCCATCAAAGTAGAACTTTAGTCAGAATTCCACGGAGAATAACAGATAACAGGTTTGATAAATGGCTTACTCTCTTGTTCCTGGTTTCACCGCGCTTTGCACTGTATGGGAATATCCCTTTCATCTTAACTAGCTTATCCATGCATATTTAAAGATTTGTTATGTTATCTAACCCTGTATTTATTAGAGTTCGAGGCAAAGTTTCTTTTTATTTTTCCTTTATTCTGTATCAGTGCCCCAGTTACTCTCTACAGCCCTTCCTCTCTCGTCTCTTTTTCCTTTTTGGCTTTGCCACGCATGGGCCTGATGTTGTGACCATTGCCACCAAATGAAAACACTCCTTTCTGATTTATGAACTCTTCTCTCATGGCCTGTGTTGTTGTCCTCTTAAGGTGATTTGGGATATTTTCATTAATGCTTTTGCTCTTAAAGATATTTGAGGCTTTTTTGAAGGGGAACAGGGTAGAAAGGCCAGTGATGTTGGGACTCTCAGAGCTTATTGAGAGGTTGTTAGAAATCTTATCAAGTAGTGTTGTATTACTACATTCACAAGGCACTAAAAAATTAAGGTTTGTTTGGTATTTATAGAAAATGTAAGTAAAAATATAAAGCACAATTGTGCTTTGAAAGTCATGTTTTCCAGTAGTGTATATTTTGCAGTTGGAGTACCATAGATGATCTGAGTAAATTATAATAAATTTGGTAATTTCTACTAGTTGGACTGACTGGTTCCAGACACCACTCCTTTTTTCGTTTCTGTTGTGTATTAGGCTTCCCCTCATCTTCTTCAGTAGACAATTGAGGAATTGTTTATCTTTGAGTTGTGTCACAATTAAACAATGATCCTGTTAGAAGAGTACAGTGTGTTTTGGGCATGTTTTTTGTTTCGCCTACTTGTTTTTCACTGAAAAGTAGCAGAAAGTGAAAGGATTTGGAGAGAGGCATTATTTATCTTTTTGCCCTTTTTAAAAAATACATATTTCTGAGTAATGGTGGAGTAAAACATAGGTAAATCATTATTTTATAATGAAATGTTTTTATTTTGTTGATTCTCCTAAAATATAATACATAAAGAACCTTATCACATCATCATTTGATGCTTTTTAGGCATTTGACTCTGTTAGTAGAAGAAATAAACAAAAAAATACACTGCTTTATGGAAAAGGACTAAAGACTAAAGCCATGAATTGGTTGTTAGGGGAAAAGTATACATCTTTCCAAAGATATTTTTGTTAATATAGGATAGTTGATATATCATCTAGTGTAGTGCTGTTTCATACAAGAACTAGTAAGTTCGGGAAAAACAATATTTCATCTGGGGACAGTGTAGTAATACAAATCAGTAAACATTATTATATGATACATGGGAGGATCTGTATTAAAGGAAATAGAATAGTAGTAATAGCAGTAGCGGCAGCAGCAATAGTAGTAGTATAATCCCTTCCTTTTTCAATTTAATTTTTATTTTATATTAGAATATAGTTGATTTACAGTGTATTAATTTCAGGTGTGTAACAAAGTGTTTCAGTTATACATGTATATATATATCCACTCTTTCGGAGAAGGCAATGGCACCCCACTCCAGTACTCTTGCCTGGAAAATCCCATGGACGGAAGAGCCTGGTAGGCTGCAGTCCATGGGGTCGCTAAGAGTCAGACACGACTGAGCGACTTTGCTTTCACTTTTCACTTTCATGCATTGGAGAAGGAAATGGCAACCCACTCCGGTGTTCTTGCCTGGAAAATCCCAGGGACGGGGGAGCCTGGTGGCTGCCGTCTATGGGATCACACAGCGTCGGACATGACTGAAGTGACTTAGCATAGCATAGCATATCCACTCTTTTTCAGGTTCTTTTCCCATATAGGTTATTACAGAATACTGAGTAGAGTTTTCTGTTGATTATGTATTTTTATATAGTAGTGTGTATATGTTAATCCCAAACTCCTAATATATCCTTCTTCCCCACCTTTCCGCATTGGTAACCACAAGTTTGTTTTCTGTGTGTGTTAAGTCTGTTACTGTTTCATAAATAAGTACATTTGTATCATCTTTAGATTCCATATACAAGTGATAATGATATTTGTCTTTGTTTTACTTCACTTAGTATAATAATCTCTAGGTCCATCTCTGTTGCTGCAAGTGGCATTATTTTACATCTTCTTTATCTGTTTATCTGTCGATGGACAGTTAGGTTGCTTCCATGTCTTGACTATTGTAAACAGCTCTGCAGTGAACACTGGGGTTGCACGTATCCTTTCAAACCTAGGTTTTCTCTATGCCCAGGAGTGGGATTACTGGATCATATGGTAGTTTTATTTTTAGTTTTTTAAGGAACCTTCACACTGTTTCCCATAGTGGCTGTACCAATTTATATTCCCACCAACAGTATAGGAGGGTTCCCCTTTCTCCACATGCTTTCCAGCATTTATTGATGATGGCCATTTTGAGTGGTGTGAAGAGATATCTCATTGTAGTTTTGATTTGCATTTCTCTAATAATTAGCAGTGTTGAGCATCTTTTCCTGTGCCTCTTGACAATCTGTTTATCTTCTTTGGAGAAATATGTATTTATTGACTAGATCTTCTGCTCTCCTATTTCTTTTTTGGCCACACAGCTTGCAGGATCTTAGTTCCCCTACCAAGAATTGAATCTGAGCCCTCTGCAGTGGAAGCAGAGAGTCCTAACCGTTGTACCGTCAGGAAATTCTCCTATTCATTTTTTAAAAATATTTTTTATTGATTTATTTTTGGCCATGCTGGGTCTTCATTGCTGCCTGGGGTTTTCCGTAGTTGCGACGAGTGGGGGCTACTCTCTAGTTGCAGTGCACAAGCGTCTCCCTGAGGTGGCTTATCCTCTTGCAGAGCATGGGCTCCAGGGTATGAGGGCCTCAGTAGTTGTGGCACTTGGGCTCAGTATTTGCAGCTCCCAGACTCTAGAGCTCAGCAGTTGTGGCATACAGACTTAGTTGCCTCTTTGGCATGTGGGCTCTTCCTGAATTAGAAATCAAACCCGTGTCTCCTGCATTGGCAGGTAGATTCTTTACCATTGAGCCACTAGGGAAGGCCCCCTGTCCATTTTTTGATTGGGTTGTTTGTTTTTTGATATTGAGCTCATGGGCTGTTTGTAAATTTTGGAGATTAATCCCTTGTCAGTTGCATCATTTTTGCAAATGTTTTTTACCATCTGTAGGTTGTCTTTTCATTTTGTTTATGGTTTCTTTTGCTATGCAAAAGCTTTTAAATTTAATTAGAACCCTATTTGTTTATTTTTGCTTTTATTCTCATTACTCTGGAAGGTGGGATCCAAAAAGATATTGTCTCAGTTTATGTCAAAGAGTGTTCTGCCTATTTTTTCCTCTAAGAGTCTTGTAGTATCTGGTCTTACATTTAGCTCTTTAATGCATTTTTATATTGGGTGTTAGAGACTGTTCTGATTTCATTGTTTCACATGTAGCTGTTCAGTTTCCCCAGCACCACTGATGGAGGAGACTGTATAATCTTTTGCTTTTGAATTGCTTGAAGTCTTGGGTAGGAACACATTTAAAATAATAATTAATGATGCACAGTTGTAATTCATTGCCAAAGAATGTTCCAATATATTAATGTAATTAAGAAAAAAACATGAGATAAAGAGTTGTTAGTAAGCTTGAATTCTGGTCTTAGTTCTGATAATAATTAAATTTGTGTGACTTTAGGTAAACTGCTTACATTTTGGTGAGTCAGATTCTTCACAAAATAAGGAAATGGATCAAATGAATTCCCGTCCAACTTTAATACTCTCTGGATTTATTTTCCTGTGTAACTTGTTTTAAGAGGATGTGAGGGATCTTTCTGAACAGGGACAAACAAGCATGACCTTACATGGGAAATAATTTTTACTGAGCATTTGGATGGGTAAGAGAAAAGGATAAAGAAGACTTAAGAATAGAGAAATGTATACTCAAAGATGATTTAGGGCAAGAAAGCCTTGATATATTTGGGAAACATGAAGCATAGGATTTATGTGCATTCATATGAGATCAGATTGATTGGGTAGTAAATGGCCTTACATGGCAGAGTTTAGTAACTGCTGAAGAAGATAAAGTCAGGAAGAGTGTTATCATATGTTATTTTTAGTCAACCAATTCTAACTTGCTGGGGTCTAGCCCTGGCTGATCCAGGGTATTTGAAGGAGAGACGGAGTCGGCGAGGATCAGGAAACAACTGCTTAATTAAACGTTAATTAAGGATATAAAGAGTAATAGAATAAGGATAGCTCAGTAGGAAAATTCAGTGAAGAAAAGAGGCTGAATAAAATTCCAAAGCAGGGAATTTACGTCACCTACGAAGGCCGCAGGCGTCCTCCCGTTCTCCCGAAGGAGAGGAGACACTAAGGCCTCCCCGGTCAGATCTTAGAAGCCCAGGCAAAATTAGTAGGCTTGACGAGCTTCCCCGCCTCAGAGGAAAAATTCAGCCAGAAGGTGAAAGAAAGAACGACGTGGGGAGACCAAGTTTTGGTGAACAAGGCCCGCACTTTATTTTCCAAAGTAGTTTTTATACCTTAAGTTATGCATAGAGGATAATGGGGGAAGGGGTAGAGTCATGCAAGGACAGCAGTTCCTGATCCTAATCAAAGCCAGGCTTTCAGACTTATCACATGCAAAAGTTTAGGTGATTTACATCATCTTCTGGCCAGGAGGCCTGTTAACATTTTAAGACCCTTTCTTCAGAAAACTTATTTTTCTCTAAAGGTGATTAGTCAGGCGCCACCCTCCAAAAGCATTAAAGTTGCATTCCTATAGGGCAAAGGTGTGGTGGGCTACAACAAGAAAAAGAATTAAAGGTACTACTTACACCAATTATATTAATCAATACACTGCCAGGGACACAGCAGATAAGGGATATGGAGACTTAGCAGCAAACATTGGCCCAATAAGTAAAAAACCCTTCACCAATACAATTTCTAATCAATCTTTTAACTACTCAAAGGAATCTGTGTTTAGACAGTTTAGAACATCTCCTGCCTCTCACAGTTGGGAAGCTCTGAACAATCACATGTGGCCGGAGAAACCTATTCAGGCAGGCTAGAGGATTTCCAAAGGAGTTTGTAGGTTGAAACACTGTCAAACCCAGGAATTATTAACTGGAGCTGTAAGCTAACTCTTTTTTCAGAGAGAGGTAGTGGGGGACAGCCCCCCATAAAGTCAGAGGTGTAGGTGAAAGCACAAAGCAGAAAGTAGGCAGACTCTGGTTTTGGGGGTAAATGCTCGAGAATTTCCAGGGGAACTCCTGAGGCTCGATCCCGCCTTTGCGAATGCCTCCTTCCTCATAACCTTTGCCACGGGCGGAGCTCGCTCCCAGCACTAACTTCTTTCTCTAAACAAAAACTGAATGTAAAGGAACTCTGGGAAGCTAGTTAGGGCTTCTTCTAACTGCTTCCTCTGAACAGCAGCTGAAGACAAGAGATTCTTTAGAGAGATCCTGAGATGACGTGATCAAGTCCTCAGCCAGGCTAGTGGCAGAGTGAGTCATCAGTGTTTTATCAAGAGTTATGCTTTTGTTTACTACTATCTAATCACTTATGAGGCATACTACTTAGAATTATCAACATTGGATTTGTCATCTTGAATAATTTTATTAGGGACTTATGTGACTCAAAATTTAGATTTTGTTTAAGCATGTGTTGCCTAACAGGGTGCATCATGTTAATTGGGGTTTCCTTGCAACATAGCTCTTTTAACTTTCTAATGTAAATAAAGAAGAAAGTTCTGAAACAGACAACAGCTCCTCTTTAGTTTTTTTTTTTTTTTTCTCTTTAGTTTTATTGAATCAAATTTGTACAGAAAATGTTAAAAATTACTCATGAAATATTAAAAATAGAGCAGTAAATAAAGTTTTTTTTTTTTTTTTTTTAATAACCAAAGTATAAGGGCTGTGTTCTGAAATGTGCCTTGTTAACATTGTTGGCTTTAGGGCTTCTCTTGGCAGCTCAGCTGGTAAAGCATCTGCCTGCAATGTGGGAGACCTGGGTTTGATCCCTGGGTTGGGAAGATCCCCTGGAAAAGGGAACTGCTATCCACTCCAGTATTCTGACCTCGAGAATTATAGTCCATAGGGTCACAAACAGTCTGACACGACTGAGTGACTTTAACTTTCTTTTTTTTTTTTGCTGCAAAAAGCTTTATTGTTTCCATTTGGTCCAAGGCTTGAGAGAGGGCTCCAGGGTGTTAAAAAGCTGCCTAGTGGCTGCAGAGAGGGGCTTCAGGCAGCCCTGATGTTAGGTGGGTTCTTCAAAGGCCACTGGTCTCCAGAAGCTCCTAGTCATGCTTGAGGGTGAGCCTTTCGAAGAGATACTCGCCCAACCCAGCCTGGGGACCAGCCAGCCTGTGGAGGTTGGTCAGGTGGTCACCCATCTTCTTGATTAGTTTCACTTCCTCATCTAGGAAACGGTTCTCCAGGAAGTCACAGATGTGGGGGGTCTCCGCGGGCAGAAGCCAGGCCATGCAGATCCAACAGGGCTTGATTCAGGTTCTTTACTAGAAGGGTGGCTTCCATAGCGTCCTGGGTTTTACCCCACTCATATTGAGATGGCTTCTGCATGTCCAGGAAGAGGGCGCGGCCGCCACGCTGGTTTTGCAGTTTCAAGAGATGCTCTGCGCCCTTGCGCTTCTTCTTGGCCAATTTGCGAAAAAAGTGACCCACACCCTCCAGGGCCACACTGTCGCGGTCGAAATAGAAGCCCAGAGAGAGGTAGGTGTAGGAGGCCCGCAGTTGCATGTTAACCAGGCGGTTGACTGTGGCCTCCACCTCGGCAGAATAATTCTGACGAATCTGGGAGCTCATGATTGCTCGGTAATAATAAGGAGTTAAAAAATGGTGGCTGGTCCTGGTGATCACGGACAGCTGAGTAGCTGACTCCAGAGGTTGCGACTGGAAAAAAGGTTGGAGGGTGGTCGGAGGCTGGAGCAAGGGGCGCCCCTGGGTCTGTTCCTTCCAAGCACTGTTGAAGCAAGAGACAGATCCGCGGGGCTGCCGAGCGCACTTCCCGACTTTAACTTTCTATATTGTTAGCTTTAGAGTTTGGTGGTGGTGGTTTTCGTATAAATGACAATTAGGCTTTCTGGGTTTTGTCAGTCAATGTCTTTCTGAGTTTTGTTACCAAAAAACAGTATAGTAATTACCTCTGCATATGTATAGGTTTTTAACTGTATTCAATATTTGATTAGGCTTTTGTGCCCCAGCTTGCAAGTCTAGCCATTGATTACCTTATTGATGTCGAAAATTTATTCTGTAGAATACAAGAGGAAATAAATATGGGTCTTCTGCTGCCTCAATAGCACATTAGAAAAAAATGGGGAATCTGAGGGTAAAGTATGGAACAGGGATACACACTGAAGCAGCAGTTCTCAAAGAGTGGTCTGTGGTACCCTTGGGCTCTGTGAGTCAAAACTTTTTTTCATAATAATACTAAAGTATTCTTTGCCTTTTTATACAGTGTTGACATTTGTGTTGATGATGTAAAAGCAGTGGTGGGTAAAACACAGTTCATTCATTTAAAGTATCTTGTTTAGCAAAATGGGAAGTATGCATAAGGTTCTTATGAAGTGTGAAATGGTTGTCTTACCCCTTATGTTGCTGAGCCCTTTTTCCTGGACCACCATTTTTATTTGGAAGAATGACAGACCCACTGAACAACTCTGGTTGTTCAGACTTAGATATTTGGCAGAAATTTTCTTGAAAATGAATAATGTGACAGAATATAAAGCAAGAGAGTTCCAGAAAAACATCTACTTCTGCTTTATTGACTATACCAAAGCCTTTGACTGTGGGGATCACGACAAACTATGGAAAATTCTTAAATAAGAGATAGGAATACCAGTCCACCTTATCTGCCTCCTGAGAAGTCTGTATGCAAGTCAAGAAGCAACAGTTAGAACTGGACATGGAACAGCAGACTGGTTCCAAATCAGGAAAGGAGTATGTCAAGGCTGTATGTTGTCACCCTGTTTATTTAACGTCTATGGAGAGTACATTATGAGAAACGCTGGGCTGGAGGAAGCACAAGCTGGAATCAAGATTGCCGGGAGAAATATCAATAACCTCAGATATGCAGATGACACCACCCTTATGGCAGAAAGTGAAGAGGAACTAAAAAGCCTCATGATGGACGTGAAAGAGGAGAGTAAAAGAGCTGGCTTAAAGTTCAGCATTCAAAAAACGAAGATATGGCATCCAGTCCCATCACTTTATGGCAAACAGATGGGAAAACAATGGAAACAGTGAGAGACTTTCTTTTCTTGTACTCCACAATCACTGCAGATGGTGACTGCAGCCGTGAAATTGAAAGACGCTTGCTCTTTGGAAGAAAAGCTATGACAAACCTAGATAGCATATTAAAAAGCAGAGACATTACTTTGCTGACAAAGGTCCATGTAGTCAAAGCTATGGTTTTTCCAGGAGTCATGTATGGATGTGAAAGTTGGACTATAAAGAAAGCTGAGCATCAAAGAATGGATGCTTTTGAACTGTGGTGTTGGAGAAGACTCTTTGAGAGTCCTTTGGACTGCAAGGAGATCTAACCAAACATAAAGGAAATGAGTGCTAAATATTCATTGGAAGACTGGTGCTGAAGCTGAAGTTTCAGTACTTTGGCCATCTGATGCAAAGAACTGACTCATTGGAAAAGACCCTGATGCTGGGAAAGATTGAAGGCAGGAGGAGAAGGGGACGACAGAGCATCAGATGGTTGGATGGCATCACCAACTTGATGGACATGAATTTGAACAAGCTCCGGGAGTTGGTGATGGACAGGGAAGCCTGGCATGTTGTAGTCCATGGGGTCACAAAGAATTGGACATGACTGAGCAACTGAACTGAACTGATAAAACTTAAATTTTCAAATGAAAGTTAGAATTTTAGAAAGCTTGTATTTGCTTTCTTGAGTTTGAGAATTTCCCAACACCTAGACTTTTCTGATGAGATCAGTGGTGATATTAATGAATGTGATTTTATTTTTATTATATAATCAAATGTGTTAACATTGGAATATCTTAATAATTGAGCCAGTATTTTCCAAATAATCAATTCATGACATTACAAAACGGATAAAAGATCCATTCCGGGACTTCTCTGGTGGTCCAGTGTCTAAAACTTCATGCTCCCAATGCAGAGGGTCTGGATTTGATCCTTGGTCAGGGAACTAGATCCTACATGCAGCAACTAAAGATCCTGTACGCCACAACTGAGACCCGCTGCAGCCAAATAAATGAATATTAGAAAAGAAAAAAAAGATCCGTTCAAAGAAAAACCAATGGGTTTAATGTAAACAGGGTACAAAAAATTTATTCCTGTGATTTCAGAGTCCATAGCCAACCTTAAGAAGGTCGAGTTTGGTGTAGTATCAAGAATGTTTACAGTTATCTGAAAACTATTAAAATGCTCCCTTTCCAGTTGCATATCTGTGTAATACCAGATTTTCTTTATATATTCCAACTGAAACACAACACAACAAATTGAATGCAGAAGGAAATATGAGAATCCAGTGTCTCTACTAAGCCACACATTTGAAAGATTTGCAGAAATGGTAGCTAATGCCACTTTCTCTATATATTTTCTTTTGGAAAATGTTATTTTTCATGAAAATGTTATTTAAATGAAATAAGTATTTAAATAACTTATTTTATTTTCTCATTTGAATATAGACAGCTCTAGCTCACATAAACAAAAATTGAGATTTGCAGTAATTTTTAAGTTTGTGAAGGGATCTGCCAACAAAGGTTTGTTTAGTTAAGGCTGTGGTTTTTCCAGTAGTCATGTATGGATGCGAGAATTGGACTATGAAGAAGGCTGAGCACCAAAGAATTGATGCTTTTGAGCTGTGGTGTTGGAGAAGACTCTTGAGAGTCCTTTGGACTGCAAGGAGATCCAACCAGTCCATTCTAAAGGAGATCAGCCCTGGGTGTTCTTTGGAAGGAATGATGCTGAAGCTGAAACTCCAGTACTCTGGCCACCTCGTGTGAAGAGTTGACTCATTGGAAAAGACTCTGATCCTCGGAGGGATTGGGGGCAGGAGGAGAAGGGGACGACAGAGGATGAGATGGCTGGATGGCATCACTGACTTGATGGACGTGAGTTTGAGTGAACTCCAGGAGTTGGTGATGGACAGGGAGGCCTGGCGTGCTGTGATTCATGGGGTCTCAAAGAGTCGGACACGACTGAGCGACTGAACTGAACTGAACTGAAGGGATCTTGAGACCAAAATATTTGAGAACTGCTACGTTGAAGAAACAGAGTGGCTTTTAATATTCATGTGTTGAAAACAGATGTCGGTAAAAGATGTAACCTAACTTAAATATGTATGTGCTGCTCATTCCCAGTAGATTATGAACTCTTGGAGAAGAATTTAAGTCCTCTTTTCTTTTCTCCAACTTCTTGCGTAGACGCCTATAAATAATATCACAATAGGAATAGCATTAATACTTATGTTCGTCAGTCTTTCAGTCGTGTCTGACTCTTTGCGACCCCATAGACTGCAGCACGCCAGGCTTCCCTGTCCTTCACTATTTCCTGGTATTTGCTCAGACTCATGTTCATTGAGTTGATGATGCCATCCAACCAACTTATCCCCTGTTGCTCCTTCTCCTCCTGTCCTCAGTCTGGCCCAGCATCAGGCTTTTTTCCAAGAAGCTGGCTCATTGTATCAGGTAGCCTGTATTGGAACTTCAGCATCACTCCTTCCAGTGACTGTTCAGGATTGATTTCCTTTAGGATTGACTAGTTTGATCTCCAGAGAAGGCAATGGCACCCCACTCCAGTACTCTTGCCTGGAAAATTCCATGGATGGAGGAGCCTGGTGGGCTGCAGTCCATGGGGTCGCTAAGAGTCGGACACGACTGAGCGACTTCACTTTCACTTTTCACTTTCCTGCATTGGAGAGGGAGATGGCAACCCACTCCACTATTCTTGCCTGGAGAATCCCAGGGACGGTGGAGCCTGGTGGGCTGCCGTCTATGGGGTCGCACAGAGTCGGACACGATTGAAGTGACTTAGCAGTAGCAGTAGTAGTTTGATCTCCTTGCAGTCCAAGGGACTCTTGAGAGTCTTCTTCAGTACCACAGTTTGAAAGCATCAATTCTTTGGTGCTCAGCCTTCTCAGATGGTAAAAGCATCTGCCTGCAATGTGGGAGACCCAGGTTCATTACCTGGGTTGGGAACATCCCTGGAGAAGGAAATGGCAACCCACTCCAGTACTCTTGCCTGGAAAATTCCATGGATGGAGGAGCTTGGTAGGCTATAGTCCATGGGATCGCAACGACTGAGCGACTTAACTTTGTACCTTTTGTACAGCCTTCTTGATGGTCCAGCTCATGTCCGTACATGACAACTGCAAAAACCATAGCTTTGACTATACAGAAAGGCAGAGTGATGTCTGCTTTATAATACGGTGTCTAGATTTGTCATAACTTTTCTTCCAAGGAGCAGCCGTCTTTCAATTTCATGGCTGTAGTCACCATCTGCAGTGATTTTGGAGCCCAAGAAAATAAAGTCTGCTGCTATTTCCATTTTTTCCCCATCTATTTGCCATGAAGTGATGGGACTGGAACCATGATCTTTGTTTTTTGAATGCTGAGTTTTAAGCCAACTTATTTACTCTCCTCTTTCACCTTCATCAAGAGATTCTTTTAATTCCTCTTCGCTTTCACCCTGCAGATGACATGGTGCTGTCATCTGCCTCACTAGCTGAGGTTATTGTTATTTCTCCTGGCATCTTGATTCCAGCTTGTGATTCATCCAGCCCAGCATTTCACATGATGTACTCTGCATAGAAGTTAAATAAGCAGTGTGACAGTATACCACCTTGGCATACTCCTTTCCCAATTTTGAACCAGTCCATTGTTCCATGTCTGGTTCTGACTGTTGCTTCTTAGTCTGCATACAGGTTCTCATGAGGGAGGTAAGGTGATCTGGTATTCCCATCTTTTTAAGAATTTTCCACAGTTTGTTGTGATCCACACAGTCAAAGGCTTTAGTGTAGTCAGTGAAGTAGAAGTAGATGTTTTTCTGAAATTCTCTTGCTTTTTCTGTGATCTAGTGGATATTGGCAATTTGATCTCTGATTCCTCAGCCTTTTCTAAATCCAGCTTGTACATCTGGAAGTTCTTCATTCACATACTGTTGAAGCCTAGCTGGAAGGATTTTTAGCATTACTTTGCTAGCATGTAAAATGAACACAGTTATGCAGTAGTTTTAATATTCTTTGGCATTACCCTTCTTTGGGATTGGAATGAAAACTGACCTTTTCCAGTCCTGTGGCCACTGCTGAGTTTGGCAAATTTGCTAACATGTTGAATGCAGCACTTTGACAGCATTATCTTCTAAGGTTTGAAATAGCTCAGCTGGAATTCCATCACTTCCACTAGCTCTGTTCATAGAGATGCTTCCTAAGGCCCACTTGACTTCACACTCTATGATGTCTGGCTCTAGGTTAGTGATCACACCATTGTGGTTATCTGGGTCATTAAGTCCTTTTTTGTACAGTTTTTCTGTGTATTCTTGGCACGTCTTAATTTCTGCTAATTCTGTTAGGTCCTTGCCGTTTCTGTCCTTTAGTGTGCCAGTCTTTGCATGAACTGTTCCTTTGGTATCTCTGATTTCCTTGAAGAGATCTCATCTTTGCCATTCTGTTGTTTTTCCATGTTTCTTTGCATTGATCACTTAACAAGGCTTTCTTATCTCTCCTTGCAATTCTTTGGAACTCTGCATAATCCTTATCAGGTAGATAATTCCTTTTTAAAATTGAGATATAATTCACATATCTGAAATGTACCACTTTAAAGTGTGCAATTCAGTGGTTTTAACATATTCATAAAGTTGTTTGACCATTACTAATGTCTGATCCCAGAATATTTTCATTCCCCACAAAGTCACATCCCATTCCCCTCACACCCTAGCATCCACTAATATACTCTCTACCTCTGTGGATTTCCTTGTTCTGAACATTACATATAAATGGAATCATATAATTTATGATCTTTTGTGTCTGGCTTTTTTCATTTATGTTTTCAAGGTTTATTTCATGTTGTAGCATATATCGGTTTCCCTGGTAGCTCAGTTGGTAAAGAATCCACCTGCAATGCAGGAGACCCTGGTTTGATTCCTGGATCAGGAAGATCCCTTGGAGAAGGGATAGGCCACCCACTCCGGTATTCTTGGGCTTCCCTGGTGGCTCAGATGGTAAAGAATCCACCTGCAATGTGGGAGACCTAGTTTTGATCCCTGGTTTGGGAAGATCCCTTGGAAGAGGGCATGGCAACCCACTCCAGTATTCTTGCCTGGAGGATCCCCATCGACAGAGGAGCCTGGTGGGCTACAGTCCATGGGATCGCAAGGAGTTGGATACGACTGAGTGACTAAGCACACACACACACACACACAGCATGTGTCAGTACTTGATTCCTTTTTGTGACCAAACAGTATTCCTTTGTTTGTAATATAGGTAAGATATATTTTGTCTTTCTGTTCATCTATTAATATTTTTCTTTCCTCTTTTGGCTTTTACAATTAATGCTGCTGTGAACATTCACATGTGCATTTTTGTGCAGACATATGTTTTCAGTTCTCTCAGGCATATACTGGAAGTGGAATTGCTAGGTCATATGGTAGGTTAGTCTATATTTGACTTTTTGAGGAACTTATTTATTCCTTTTTTAATAGGGTTCTTATTCTGGAATAATTTTAGATTTACAGAGAGATTACAAAGATAGTAAATTTCCTGTATAACTATCACTCATCTTCCTTTGATATTAATGTTGCATAGACATAAAATGTATTTCAAAGCAAAGATGCCAACACTGATACATTACTAAGTAAATTCTAGATTTTACTTGAACTTCACCAGTTTTTTCACTAATGTCTTTTTTTTTTTTAATTCCAGGATATCACAGTGTCGTGTCTCCTTAGATTCCTCTGTTCTAGGACGGTTTCTCTGTCTGTTTTTCATGTCCTTGACAGTTTTGAGAAGTATTGATTAGGAATTTTGTAGTATATCCCTTAATTTGGGTTTATCTGATTTTTTTCCCCCATGATTAGACTGAAATTACGGGTTTGGGGAAGAATACCAGATGTGAATTGTGCTCCCCATCACATTAGCTCAGGAGATGAGTGATATCCTTGTGACTTATCACTGGTGATCTTAACCTTGATCCCATGGTTAATGTCAGATTTTTCCACTGTGTTATTTTCTCCTTTCCACACTCTATTCTTTGGAAATGAGTCACTAAGTCTAGCCTACACTCAGGTGGAGCAGGAGGTTAAGTTCTAACTCCTAGAAGGGAATGTATCTCTATATGTGTTACCTGGAATTCTTTTGTAAGGAAGATTTGCCCCTCCCCCATTTTATTTATGTATTCAGGTTTTTGTGTCTATATGAATGATGTATATTGATTTTATACTTTGGATTATAATCTGATATTAGTTGATTGGTTTTATTACACCAAACATTCCAGTATTCTAGTATTCTGGGAACTCTTTCTTATGCCCTTTTGACATATGCCCTCATCCTTTATAAATACTTCATTATCTTTTGACAGTATAAGATACAGTAGACTCATCTTGTATAATGTTTTCCCTGTCTAGGTCTAGAACCAGCCATTTCTCCAAGAAACTCTGAAGCACAGCTTAGACCTAAGGTCACACACTTAAGTAAACGGTAGAACTAGGATTCCAACCAAAGCAGTCTGATTCCACACTTAGGCTCATAACCATACTCCCAGAGAGCACGCAGCGGAAGGCACACTGTCAGTTTTCAGTCATGTTCCATTTATGAGCCAGTCTTAAGGATAGAAGTTGTAGTCAGTTTACAGTTAGTAATTATTGTGCTCAGTTTTATATTTTTTATAAATATAAAAAATATATTTTTTAACCACAGCTATGATGATTATAATCAAGTTTGAAAACTACTTCTTAATCACAGATGGCCACTGTTAATGTTTTGGTGCATTTTCTTCTATAAATGCATGCAACTGGATTTTGGAGTTTTGTTATATTATCCTGGGTTTTAAATTTAACTTTTGTAAGTAGGAGCAATTCACAGTGTAATCAAAATCTCAGTGTGTAGTTTCCATATTGTAACTAGTGATTAAGATAAAAGCAAGCTTGTTGTTCAGTCGCCAAGTTATGTCCGATTTTTCATGACCCCATGGACCACAGCACACCAGGCTTCCCTGTCCCTCACCATCTCCCGGAGTTTGCCCAAGTTCATGTGCATTGAGTTGGTGATGCCATCCAGCCATCTCATCCTCTATAGTCCCCTTTTCCTGTCCTCAATCTTTCCCAACATTCAGGGTCTTTCCCAATGAGTCACCTGTTTGCATCTGGTGGCCAAAGTATTAGAACTTCAGCTTCAGCATCAGTCCTTCCAATGAATATTTGGGGTTGATTTCCTTTAAGATTGGCTGGTTTGACCAATACAGTATACTAATGCATATATATGGAATTTAGAAAGGTGATAATGATGCCCCTATATGCGAGACAGCAAAAGAGACACGGATGTTAAGAACAGTCTTTTGGACTCTGTGGGAGAAGGCGAGGGTGGGGTGATTTGAGAGGGTAGCATTGAAATGTGTATATTATCATATGTGAAGTGGATCGCTGGTCGAGGTTTGATGCATGAGACAGGGTGCTCAGGGATGGTGCACTGGGATGACCCTGGGGCATGGGATGGGGAGCTGGGAGGGGGGTTCTGGATGGGGAACACATGTGTGCCTATGGCTGATTCATGTCAATGTATGGCAAAAGCCAATACAATATTGTAATTAGCCTCCAATTAATAAATAAATTAATTAAAAAGGAAAAAAAAAGATTGGCTAGTTTGATCTCCTTGCTGTCCAAGGGATTCTTAAGAGTCTTTTCCAGCACCATAGTTCGAAAACATCAATTCTTCAATACTCTGCCTTTTTTGTATAAAAAGGCAAAAAAAAGGATTAATCTGTTTTGTCTTAATGTTTGGTCACATCAAAGCTGAACATCTGTCTTGGTTTATCAATTCATCAAGTAATCCACAGGATGTGACTCGTTTGGTTTGGAAGAATCATCTGACTGTATGTTATCTACACTGCCTTCTTAGATAGCGATCACCCTCATTTCTTTGATCACCAGGAGTTGAATTTCACTTCAGACAGTCTTTCTCTTTTCTCCACCTGGTTACCTCCATAAATGTTTATTTTCCCCTTTACCTTCTTTCTCTTTTGTAGGCTGAAAAATAACTGTTATGTGACATATAAATTATACAGTAGTGCTTTGACCTACTCCTGTCAAGGAAAACAAAAGCTATAAAATTTGGAGTGGAATTAGGTATAATTCTTCATCCCTCAGTTCTTCTCTAATGGTATCTACTTTTCTTCACATACTAGCATTTTAGACTAAAATTTTTTTAAATTATTTTTAATTTTATCTAAAACCAGTTGCATTCTTTTCATTGTGCACATACAAAGTTTTGTTGGCTTACATGTATCAAGTTGTGTTATTTTCAAATTAGTATCTAACTGCCAATCAAAGTCTTATTTAGGAGGATATTGTGTTATTTCCTAGTGGTACAGTTTGGTATCAGAACTCATAAGTTAGGCATCTCTTCTCTTTTACTGCGGATTTTAAATGTGTGTAATCTACTTTTCTTAAAAGACGTAAAATAGATGTGTATAAGTATATGTGAACAAAGTTGACATTTCCACTTTATTAGCCATGTGGATAAGGAGAGTAGCTGGACGGCCTGGACAGGGCATCATAGGCTGACAGAACCTTGGGGTTTGGCCAAACTCTGGATTTACTTTTATCAGTGTTTCCTGACTTGCAGAGGCCTAACGTATGTAGTTAGATGTTCAAATTTTCAGAGAAACCACATACTGTTCCAGTGGCATGTTCTGGTACTTTACCAAAGTTTGTATGGGGGTTAAATTGTAATCACAAGGCTAGTGAACATGAATCAGATTTGGAGGCTATTTGTTGGTATTTATTAATTAATAGCAAGCGTTCTGTCTGCTCTGGAAGTGAACCTGTCAGAGACATATATCCTATTATTGCCTGGTCAGGACATAGTCTTCTTGGAATTTTTTTTTAAGACTCCATGTTATCTGTCTGTTCATTGGAATACTTAACTTACTATCCAGTTGATATTCTCTGATATGTCAGTGTCATCATGCTTTCCAAAAATTATCTTAGTCCTCTTTTTAACAGGATATGACTTTTCAAAGATCTCTTAGCTCCCCGTTTACCAACTTTGTTAGGGGAGATTGCCTGATTGCAGCCAATTTCATCCTTGTTTTATAACTTTAAATGGATAACTTTTTTTAATTTAAAATTGAGGAGGGGATTCTTACTGTCTTGTGTTTGTCCATACTATTTTTTACCTTGCTGTTAACTGTATTTTTTGCCTGTCTGTTTCAGGCCATATCATAATTCCGAATCATGTCTGATAACGGAGAACTGGAAGACAAGCCTCCGGCGCCCCCAGTGCGAATGAGCAGTACTATTTTTAGCACTGGAGGCAAAGACCCTTTATCAGCCAATCACAGTTTGAAACCTTTGCCTTCCGTTCCAGAGGAAAAAAAGCCCAGGAATAAAATCATCTCTATATTTTCAAGCACAGAGAAAGGTAAGTAGCTACTGTGGTTTCAAGAGTCTCAGTTACTGTGTTTTGGTTTTGATGTTTTTTTAATTAAATATAATCAGCTGATATCTTTTATGGTGCAAATGATAAACATACAATTGATGGTAGTAAATGGGCACTATTAGGAAGGCTAGTTTGGGACTTCCCTGGAGGTCCAGTGGTTAGGACTATGCACTTTCACTGCTGAAGGCCAAGTTCACCTGGCTGGGGAACTGAGATTCTGCAAGCCACGCTGTGCACTCAAAAAAAGAAAGAGAGGCTAGTTTATTTTAAACTGTAATAGAAAAGAATAAAACGAAAGTTGTTGCTCATCCTGCTTGTTCAGTTCAGTTCAGTTCAGTCGCTCAGTCGTGTCCGACTCTTTGTTAGGTCCAGTGAATTTCTGTTCTCTCCTTTGTTTTCTAAGACTTGGACCATAGTTCATGGCTTCCCAGCTTTAATGCAAATCATGATATTTGAGAAAGACTTAATAGAAGAATGGAAGTATAGAGTCTACAGTCTCCTGTCTCCAATCTCAGGAGGTAGCTTTGGTTTGGAATTAGGAGTTTTTCTGACTTTTGAGTAGTACTGATAATGTCTTTATCATGTATTCTATAACACCCTCAGATTCTTCTGGGCACCACTCAGTAATCAACATACTAATAAATCTTCCATAAACAAGAGTTTAGTCCAATGTTTCTCTTCCTCAGTAAGGTTGACATTTGGGAACAAAATAATGCTTTGTTGCAGGGGTGTGCCTGGCGCACTGTAGAATGTTAAGCACTATTCCTAGCTTTTATGTGTTAGATGTTAGAAGTAGCACCTCCTACCCAGTAGTAAAAACTGAAAATTTCTCCAGACATTGCTAGATTCCCCAGTGGGGCAAAGGGCCTCCAGTTGAGAACCACTGGTCTAGTCACGCAAAATGGGATAAAGGGTGTAAATTGTCTACATAAGTTGAATTCACTATTTTTGTTTTGGTGTCAAACTAAGGAAATAACTTTTGGTTTTCAGAGCTTTATGGATTTTAGAATTTGGAGAGGGGGGATTCTCAGGTGACGGTAGGTGGTAAAGGGTAGCCTTCCAGGTGGTAAAGAACCCACCTGCCAATGCAGGAGACATAAGAGACATGGGTCATGAAGATACCCTGGACGAGGGCACAGCAACCTACTCTAGTATTCTTGCCTGGAGAATCCCATGGACAGAGGAGCTTGGGAGGCTGCAGTCCATGGGGTCACAGAGAGTTAGATATGACTGAAGCGACTTAGCATGCATGCAGGGATTATGAACTGGTAATGGATTGTAGAATCAAGGTTAGAGATTACTTTATTGTACTAAGCATGGCAGTATGACACTGACAGCTAATAAAGTGGATATAAGTATATTTTTCCATTTGTATGTGTAAGTTTACATGGAGAGGTAAAACAGTGCTTTGTGTATAATAATAAATACATTTAATTTGAGTTGAAAATACATAAGCAGTGAAAATTGGAATGAGATGATATAGTTAATATGGAATCAAGTCTTAGAGAATTTAGATGCGCAGGCAGGATATAATTGTTGAACAGTTGGAAAACTTCATTTTAATGTATATCTCTAAATTTCCTCTTATTTTTAAGATTTCATGGGTGTTTGTAACTGAAAAGACTCTTGGAGGTATGCTTTTAAAATTAATTTAGCAGAAGTGGTAGCATGTGGATTTGGCATGTTTGAGAATAAAATATGTACATACTTAGACTGAGTGAAGTGCAAGTTAAAGGGGGAAATTGGGAAGTGAACCAAAAAGAAAGCATGAGAATAGGCAGAAAGAGTGGATGTATTGGAGAGCACTAAATCTTCCATGGTAGTACGTCAGTAAGAAAAATCTAAAAATGGCACTGGAAACACAGTATTTATAATTAAAGAGGTTAGAAAAAAAATGTATGGAGGTTAGTACCAGAAGAAATTGCTCAAAGGGTGGAAATTACTTGCCTGTGGAGAGCAGAATACAAAATTGGGGTAGAATGCTCACAATAGGTTAGAAGGTACTTGGGGACAGCCTTGGAAAGGGGAAAAGAAGAGTACAGAATGAAAGAGAAAGTGTGGACAGTCCAGCATTTTGGGTAAATGGTAGCGTGGTAGGGCTTGTGAGCAAACTGAACATGCATTTACATAAATGCAACAGAGCATTTCATCAAAAACCAGTTGAAGCAGTCTTCACGAGCTCACCTGGACATCAGTTTTGGTTTTGCTTTTAACTTTTTTAATACCTCAGATAATTCTGATGTGCATCTAATGTTAAAAACCACTGCAGTAGTGGGTTATGAAATATATATAGTGAATGACACTAAGTGAAATGGAGTATAAATGGAGTTATTGCAAAAGTTGCACAAAACTTTTCAGTTGTGTGTTCATTGAGTCAGGATGTAAAATGTATTGATTGGTGTGGGTCCTGGCCAAAGATTTAAAGATTTTGCAGTAAAATTGCTGGGTTAAAGGGTATGTGTTCCTGTGTTTGACTTAATTATGTTTAACAAATTACTTTCTAAAGTTTTGGTTTTTTTTTTTAAATGTTCTTTCTCACAGAACACATATGTTCCATTGTTGAACATCTTTGCAGATTCTTGTATTATGGGATTTGATTTTTGCCAATTTGGGAGGTGTGCAGTGGTATCTCATTGTGGTTTTAATCTGGATTTCCCTGATGATTTGGGAAATTGTCTTTCCTATGTTAATTTACTACTCATTTGTGTTTTCTATGACGTACCTTTTAGTCCAGATTTCTGTTGTTTCTCTTAAACATTCATTATAGTCTATATACTAACCTTTCATCAACTGTGTGTTATTAAATATAGTTTTCCAGGTTGCAAACTGCCTTTTCACCCTTTCAGTGGTATCTTATGAATATAGATTATTAATTTTGGTGTAGTTAAATCGATCAATTCATTTTTTAACTTTGTGTTTTAAGAAATTTTTGCCATACTAGAGGTGATATTTTAATAGGTTTTTAAAAAAAGTTTTACAAGTTAAACTTTTAACTATCTGGATTTGATTTTTCTGTCCCTGTAAAGGGAGATCTGTTTTCACTTTTTTTTTTTAACCCAGTGTCCCAGATCATTTATTGAAATTTTTATCCTTTCCGCACTGACCTGTAGTATTAGCCATTATCTGTCAGCTTTCCATGCCAGTATCTGTTTCTGTGTTTTCTTCTGTTTATTGAATTGACTCATTTGTCTGTACCTACACTAATACTATATAATCATTACAGTTTATAGTTCTTAATACCTTATAGAGCAAATCTGGTACCAGGTGGTTCTTCAGGATCTTTTGACTCTTCTGTATAAATTTTACACTTTGCTTATCATGTACTTTAAAAAATAAAAACAAAACCTGTTGATGCTTGGATTAGAATTGCCTTGAATTTATAAAGCAAGTTGGTGAGAGTTGCTTTCAACTTTGTAGTTGAGAGTAGAACATCTAGAGTCGCTGGTGTAGCCCATTTACAGGGAGATATTTAGGAGTGTGTAATTTTCAGTTAGACTGAGAGAAAAAAAGAGGAAATGTTGGAAGGGTAGGGTGCGCTTTGATTCCTCCTACTCTTGGGGCTCTTCTCCCTTTCCAACTCAGCCTCCCAGGAAGCTAACACCTCTGGCAGGGCCTTGAGGGATTGGAATGAGGGTTAGAAATGTGGATGTGTATGCACTTTCATGCTTGTGTGAATACAGAAATCTATCTGCAGTTGTATTCTCCTGCCTGCAGCCTCTCTCTAGTTTTATGCTAATTGCTTTTCATCTTTGGGCATTCCTTGCAGATTTTGTTCCATGATGAACATGGTGTAGGAGGGGAGAGCTACAATATATGCTTGGTCTATCATATTGAAACAGAAGGATACAAGGGAAAAAACTGTTTTTATTTTTAAAAATTACAGTGACCTTAAGATCTTTGCCAGCTCTAATATAAAGCCTGATCTAGAGATATTAATTTTATTTTACTCAAACTTACATCCCTTATTGTTGTCCTTACTAAACAGACAGCTAATATTTTTATTTAAAAAAGACTTTAAGGTATCTTCAGTTATTCATTATTGGTTTTAATCAATGTCACTGCAAAAATTAAGAAAATTAGAAATTATACATTTTGTATAACAACTTGACTGAAGAAATCTTTTTTTCATATCCCTGCTAATTTTCATAACTCACTTTGTGAGTTATCAGAGACTCCTTGATAAGCAAGGCAGATGGTGTCCCTGCCATGATGGTACCCCTGCCATGATGGTACTCATAAAAAACTACAACATACAATTACAAACTGGAAAGTGATAATCAGGATAGAATAAAATGTCATTTCTGGAAAGGCTTCCTAAAGAAGTGATGTTACAGCTGATGACTAAAGGATGAGTAAGTGAAAATAGGAGAATTTGGGTAATTAAAAACTGTGTCCTATGCTTAGAAAAGCGTTTCAGTGGCCCAGCACATTTGTGGAGCTGAATACAGTCAAATGTGATTTGAAAGCAGAGAAGAAGAGAAAATAATAGCATGGTGTATGCTGGAAACTCAGATAGCAGAAGAGGCTAAAGAGGTAAGCAGGGAGCAGGTCATAAAGGGCCTTGTAATCCATGCTACAGAGCTCACATTTTACCCTGTTTCCTGGGGAACCATTACAGAAGTTTAAACAGGAGAAAGACCTGGTCACATTTCTGTCTTACATAGGCAAGACTAGTAGTGTCTAGAAAATAGATTTTGTTGGAGGTCTAACACTGAAGTTGGAGACTAGTTAGGAGGATTTTGCAGTAGTCCAGGTGAGAAATAGGCTTAACAAGTCGAGTAGTTTTGATAATGAAAATGGCAACGAGCCATCGTCTTTGCTTATCTTTAAAAACTCTATTCATTTAGCTAGTGTTGAGTGGTATGTGTGTTTATAAACTAAAGCAATTTTCATGTCTAATTATTCAACCTATATGCACTTTCATCTCTAGTTGATTTTGAAGATGAGAGGCTTAGAACTGTAAATATTCTTTCTGGTCTAAAGATGTAATTCTGAGATTAGTAATAGTAGTCCATACGCCTCTGCCTATTGCGTAGAGAATACTCTTCTACTTGATGGTACAAGTTAGGTCACCAATTTGAAGTTGTTCTGGATCAAAAGAACAAAGGGGTAATCACTGATTCTGTTAAATAGAAAAGTCTTCCTTTTAAAGAAATGGAGGATTTTTTAGTTTTAGACTCTAGCCCAAATGTAGCCTATAAGGTGTTGCCTCTTAGGATGTGGTAGTAGCATACTTAGGATCTTCTGTGCAGTACATCACTTGGGGTTCCCACCTCTTAGCTGAAGGATGCTGCCTGCCTGCTTGTTTTACTGTCTCATGAAGTTGAAAAATAGCTCCAAGAATCTTTTTTTCTCCAGTACACTCCAGTAAGATGTGCACTTTCATTAAAAGAAGTTTCTTTCCCTGGTCCATTACTTCCCATCAAGTGACCCAGTTGCTGGGTGGATGTCCTGCAGATAGATGATTGTGGGTTTTCTTGTTGTTGGTCCTGTAGATCTTGGATTCCAGAGTTATAAAACAGTGATTCTGTTTACATAGAAATAACCTTCCAGCATATTGTTTGATTTGAAACATGCTTCAGTATCTTTTTCTTTTAGATAACTTTTTAATATTCTTTTTTTCTCCTATTAGAACTACTAACATACAGGGAGTGTTTGTGTGTATGTGTTATATTAAAACCAATTAAACAGATGTTTAAGGTATTGTGCTTTTAAGTTCTGCTTAATCATTTTCACTCCTTTCCTGAAATTCATTAGTCTGTACTCCTAATATTAATATATAAGAAACTTTATATTAATTATCTCTAAATTTTTCAGCATTCCCAAGTTGAAAAATACTTTAAAGGTACTAAGTCTGACTCAGTTTAGGAATTCACCCCTGAACCAATATAATTGGCTGGAAGTGTGTGGGATACTAGGGCTGATGTGGCTTGAATAAATGCCTACCTTCGACCAGTCATCTGTAATCATGATCATATGAGAAAATAGCATTTTTCTCAACTACATACACATCAGAAGTGGAATGCTGAGCAGATTTTTTAAAAAGAAGAAACAAATATTTTTATAAAGTGCAAAAAAATTGTGTGTTTTTCTGTCCACAATTCACAGCCATATAAAAAGTCAACTGTTGGGACTTCCTTGGTGGTCCAGTAGATAAGACTCCACACTCCTGATACAGGAGGCTGGGTTCAATCCCTGGTCAGAGAACTAAGATCCCTCATACCATAAATAAGTCTGTGTGCTGCAGCAGAGACCCAGCGCAGCCAAAATAAATAATAATAATTTTAAAAGTCAACTCTTAGTTTATAGTTGATTAAAAAATAATTTCCTCCTATATGCAGGATGCCAGGTTAGAAGTCGAAGGACATAAATCAAAAAGTAGAGAGCATGACCTGAGATTATCCACTGCCTAGTAGAAATGAGCAATATAACTGTGCGTTTCAGTAAAGGTAGTATAATTTATATTAGACTTAACAGTTGCATTTCCCTCTGGTCCTTTGCACAGCCAATATGCCCTGTCCTCCTACCATAGCCTATTAGGAGAATCTTCTGGTAAAACATGGCAGATTGACCACATGCACCTATTTACTGTCCCTCCCCAGACATGACTAAAATGAGAGTAAAAAAAAGAATTATTTTTTCTATCACAAGGGCAAAGAGAATGAGAGAGGAGATGGTAGTATACAAGAGATTTAATACATATTTGGAAGAGTAAAGTGGAGAAGCACTAACTAAGCAGAACAGAGGAAGACATTAATCCTAAACATTTGTAGAAGGGAATGTTTATAAGAAGTGAACCAGTTCCCTTTGTAAAAATCTCAGAAGCTCAGGATTTAGAGGTACACAGTGGTGTGTGTAGGGGAGTGGGGGTTTGTGTAATACATAGGGTGAAAATGGAGAATAAGTTGATTATCTATTGGGTTGGCTGATATCTATGGGGTTAGTTTGGTTTTTTTCTGTACAGTGGCTTTACTGGTGCTTAGTGACCTCTAACTTCATTTGTAACAGTTTTGTTGGATTGTATTGTGACAGCTGTCATATCAGCATGCATTTAAAAAAACTTTTCAAGGGCTTAGCTGGTAGTCCAGTGGTTAAGAGTTTCCCTGCCAATGCAGGGAACACAGATTCCATCCCTGGTTCAGGAAGATCTCACATGCCTCGGCAACTAAGCCCGTGTGCCACAACTACTGAGCCAGTGCTCTAGAGCCTGCGAGCCACAACTGCTGAAGTCTGCACACCTAGAGCCTGTGCTCCCCCACAAGAGAAGCCAGCACAGCGAGAAGCCTGCACACAGCAACAAAGACCCAGTTCAGTAAATAAGTAAATTATTAAAAAATAAATAAGTAAATTATTTAAAAAATTTTTTAAAAACCTTATCAAAATTGGTGAATTTTTATGTAGCCATTTTAATATTGAAAATGGAAAGAAAAAAGCAACATTTCTGGCATATTATGCTTTATTATATAAAGAAAGGTAAAAATGCAACTGAAATGCAAAAATTAGATTTGTATAGTATATGGAGAAGGTGCTATGACTCATCAAACATGTCAAAAGTGGTTTGCGAAGCTTCATCCTGGAGATTTTTTCCCTGGACAATCATCCGTAGTCCTATAGACCAGTTGAAGTTTTTAGTGATCAAATTGAGATATTAATTGAGAACAGTCAACATTGCATCTTGTGGGAGATAGCCAACATATTCAAAATATCCAAATCAAGTGTTGAAAATCATTTGCACCAGCTTGGCTATGTTACTTGCTTTGATGTTTGGGTTCTGTGTAAGTTAAGTGAAACGAACCTTCTTGACCGTATTTCTGCATGCAATTCTCTACTTAAACATAATAAAAGCATTTCATTTTTAAAACAAGTTGTGAAAGTGGATATTGTACGAGAGTGTGAAATGGAAGATTGTGGGACAAACAAAATGAACTACCACCAGCCACACCAGAGGTTGGTCTTCATTCAAAGAAGGTGATATTGTGTATATGGTGGGATTAGAAGGGAGTCCTCTATTATGAGCTCCTTCTGGAAAACCAAATTACTAAATCCAACAAATATTGCTCCCAATTAGACCAACTGAAAGAAGCACTCGATGAAAAGTGTCCAGAGTTAGTCAACAGAAAATGCATAATCTTCCATCTGGGTGACAAAATCCCATGTTTCTTTGATGAGCATACAAAAACTGTTGAAGCTTGGCTGGGAAGTTCTGTTTCATCGTCTGTGTTCACCACTCATTGCACCTTCCGATGTCCCATTTCTTTCAGTCTTTGCAAAATTCTCTTAATTGAAAAGATTTTCAATTCCCTGGAATATTATAAAGGTACCTGGATCAGTTCTTTGCTGAAAAAGATAAAAAGTTTTGGGAAGATGAAATGATGAAGTTACCAGAAAAATAGCAGAAAGTAGTAGAACTAAATGGTGAATTTTTTGAATACACTGTTCAATAAAGTTCTTGGTGGAAGTGAAAAACGTGTCTTTTATTTTTACTTAAAAAAAACCAAAGGAACATTTTGACCAACCAACATATAGGATGTTTTGAAGGCCCTCAGGGCCCCTTCTTTATTCCACAGTCATGAACTCCATCCTTTGGAAGAACAGAAAACAAAATGATATATACATTTATTTGAGGAGAATTAAATCTGAGAGGCTCCTTATTGTCAGAGGAGTCAGAAAGAGGTATAGAATGAAAAAAGCAGATTCAAGAAAGGTGACATACTGAACTCTTCTTCTGCCCTGCTTTTAGAGCACTTGTACTTTGAGTCAAAGCCCTCAGACAGAGACTGAAAGATTTTTCTCTGGATAAACAGAATGTCCTGGGGAAAATAATTTGGATACTCCGCACACATCTTTAATGAAAACGCTTACTTATCTCCAAGTTAACTTTTTAAATACTTTTTGTGCAAAGGATCAGTAGCTATCTTAACCCAGTTCTCTCTGACATCTAATGAGTCATGATGCGCCCGTATCTTTATCTCCTTTTCCTTAGGCCTCAGGACGTTCCTTCTGCTCCTGTGTTTTGCTTAGAAGAGGACAGTTTTTAAAGCTATAAAAAACCCTTAATATAAGAGTTCAAAACAACAGGGGATAAAACAGGAATGTAGAAGAAACAGCCAGGGAAAGAACCCAGCCTATACACACACAAACGATATGATCTTCAAAGAGAAAAAGTGCGTCCGCAAAATGGGAAAAGTGTTCTCAGATAAAAAATGGTCAGAGAACAATGAGAAGTAATTCTTAGAATATCAGCAGTTAGGATTACCAGCGTAAACAAAAGAGCAATAGTCAAAGGATTAGAAGATAGTCAAGAAAAATTTCCCGGTTAAAAGTTCAAAGATGGAAAATAGGAGAGAAAAGATAACACTTACAAGATTAGACCAAAATGCCCTGATCTAACTATAATAATCAGCTCACTGATTCATACCTAAAAGGATCAAGTGTTTCTAAACTCTCTCCTATATGTGTAGATAGCTAAGAATCACCTATCTATGTCCCAGAACAAAGTGCACAAATATTTATTTATAGGAATACAAAAATACCTACACCTATCAAGGAAAAAAGTCAGTGTTTGGTACCTCGTTGACATTTTTCAGGCATGCAAAAACCCATAATTAGTACAATCCATCAATTGAAATCAATCCTAAAATGACACAGATGATAGAATTAGTAGACGTGGACATTAAAGTGTTAAATAATTATATCCATATGTTGAAGAACCCAAATGAAAGATTCAGCATATTAAGAAGCAAAGGGAGAGAGAAAAAAGAACAAATCAAAATTTTAGACTTGGAAAATATACTGGACAAAACTAACAATAGACTAAGTATCACAGAATAAGATTAGTGTATTTGAAAACCATAGCAACAGAAACCATCCAAAGTAAAATTTAGAGAAAAAAGACTGAAACAAAAGTAAATATCCATGGGACAGTTTCAGGCAGACTAATAACTGAAGTCTCCAAAGGAGGGAAAGGGGAGACGTTAAAAAACAACAAAGCAAGAACTTAAAGATCTATTGTATAGTACAGGGAACTCTACTAAGCACCCTGCAATGACCTGTATGGAAAAAGAATCTAAAAAAGGAGTGGAGATGCACTTTGGTGTACACCTGAAACTGACACAGCATTGTAGACCAGCTATCCTCCAGGAAAAGTTATTTTTAAAAAAACTTTAAAAAATGGCGGATTCCGTATCCCCCAAATTTAATGGAAACTATAAACCCACAGATTGAAGAAGTTCAGTGAATTCTGAACGAACACAGGAAAAATGATGAAAACTACATAGAGGCACATGATCATTGTTTAAAATCAGTGGTAGAAAATCTTAAAAATGTCCAGACCTTAGGCTCAATTGTCTGTGAAACTGAAACTGCTCTAGAAAAGTAGGAGTTTTTAAAAAATGCTTGTTGTTATAAACAACAACAACAACAAAAACTGTCAGAAAGAAAAGACACATAGAGGAAAAAACTACAATAGACTTTATGTAAGCAACAATGCAGCCAGAAGATAAGGAGCAACATCTATAAAGTACTGAAAGAAAAAAAAAATTGACAGCTTAGAATTGTGTATCCTGTGGAAATACCTTCTAAAACAGAAGGGGAAAGAAAACTTTTAAATGTATAAAAGTTGAAAGAAGTTAGCATACCTACACTGTAAGAAATGTTAAACCTAATCCTTCAGGCAGAAGGAAAACGATGCCAGATGGAAATGTGCATCTGCATAAAGAAATGAAAATCATTGGAAATGGTAAATGTTTTTTCTTATCTAAATTTTTTTAAATGATAATTGAATTTTTAAGAAATGAAGCACTGATACATGCTTTCACATGAATGAACCTCAAAAGGTAAAGTGAAAAGAGTCATTTGCAAAAGACCACATATTGTATAAGAAACAGCCAGAATAGGCAAATCTTCGGAGGTAAGGAGTAGATTAGTGGCTGTTCAGAACTGGGACAGAGGCGAAGGGAGCAACTGGAAGTGATGACTAACGTGTACAGGTATTTCTTGGGGATGATGAAGATGTTCCAAAGCTATGTTGTGGTGATGATTGCACAATTCTGTAAATCTACTAAAACCCAGTAAATTGTATAACTTAAGTAGGAAAACTTTATGGTATATAGAAAATTATAGCTTAAAAAAACAAAACAGACAAAAGGTAATTATAAAAAATATATAGTTAATTCAAAAGAAGAAGGAAGTGAAAACAGAATAGAGACCATTAGAAAACAAAAGGATGATGGGTTTAAACCCAGCTATAGCAGTCATATTAAATGTAACTGATCTAGACACCTCGTTTAAAAGGCAAAGAATAACAGATTGCTAAAGCAGACCTAAGTATATACGCAACCTATAAGAAATCCACTTTAAAAATATAAAGTCACAAAATAGGTTAAAATAATTGCTTAAAGTATGCTAACAGTGAAAAGAAAACTGGACTGGCTATGTTAATGTCAGACGAAGTAGACTTGAGACCAAGAAATATTTCTCTAAATAGTTAAAGACTGAGGAATAAGTTATTTTATAATGATAATAGGATATATTCATCAAAATGGTTTAACAGAACTAAACATTTATGCACTTAATAGCAGAGTTTCAAATTACATGAAGTGAATAAAGAATTTCAAGAAGAAATAGACAAATACATTACAGTTGCAGATTCTAATACACTGCTCACTATAATTGATAGAACAAGTAGAAAATTGCTGAAACTATCAACCAACTTGACCAGTTTATAGAACATTCCATTCTTTTTAAGTGAGTGTGGAACATTAGCCAGGATATCACATTCTGTGGCCATTTTTAAAGTTTCAATAAACTTAGGAAGATTCAAATCACACAGTAAATCCTATGACCACCATGCAATTAAGTTAGAAATTAGTTCTCAACAGAAAAGATCTCTGGAAATATTTGGAAAGTAAATAAAAACACTTCCAAAGAAATTAAACATATTTAGAAATTAACATATTTAGAAAATATGTTAAGCTGAATGAAAATGAAAGTTTAAGACACCAGTATCTGTATGATACTGCTAAAGCAGTACTTAAGGACGTTTATAGTATTAAACCGGAGAAGGCAATGGCACCCCACTCCAGCACTCTTGCCTGGAAAATCCCATGGACAGAGGAGCCTGGAAGGCTGCAGTCCATGGGGTCGCTGAGGGTCGGACACGACTGAGCGACTCCGCTTTCACTTTTCACTTTCATGCATTGGAGAAGGAAATGGCAACCCACTCCAGTGTTCTTGCCTAAAGAATCCCAGGGATGGGGGAGCCTGGTGGGCTGCTGTCTATGGGGTCGAACAGAGTTGGAGACAACTGAAGTGACTTAGCATAGCATAGTATTAAACATCCATTTTAGAAAAGGAAAATTTCAAATCAGTGGTTTCAGTTAAGACATTTTAATAAGCTAGAAAGGAAGAGCAGGTGAGATCCTAAGTAAGTAGATTATTAAGAAATAATAAAAGTCAGTGTGTAAAATTAGTGAAATAAAAAATGCAGAAAAATCAATGAAATAAAAAGTTAATTTATTGAGAATACCAATAAAAATTGATAAAACATTTGACAAAATCCAATATTCATTTCTGATCAAAGCATTCAGCCAATTTGAAATAGAAAGAAATGCCTTTAACATTTTTGACAAACCTAGCCTGGCATCAAATTAGATGGTAAAATTAATGGCTTTTCCTAAGATCAGGAAAAATTTCCTGATTTCACCTTTCACCACTTTTATTCAGCAGTGTTCTAGCCAGTGCAAGAAAAAGAAATTAAAGGGAATCCAGAGTGGGAAGGAAGAAGTAAACCTGTCTTTATTCATCAGCAGCATAATTGAATTTTTTTAGCTAATCCTGTAATGAGCTACAAAAATGCTATTAGAACAAAAAGTAAGGCTTCATAGTAAGGTTTCAGGATACAAGATCAATATTTAAGAATGAATTATGTTTTTCTGTACCATCAATGAACAATTGAAAATAAAAATTTAAAGAACTGTACCATTTGCAATAGCATCAGACTTTTTGAAATACTGTGCCAGAAATCAGACAAAAGCAGTAACAGATCTGTACATTGATAAAACTATAAAACATTGCTGAGAGGAATGAAAAAAAACCTAAATAAATGGAGAGAGTCACTACTTTCATGGATTAGAAGATACAATATTGTTATTAAATCAGTTCTTCCTAGAATGATCTATAGATTCATTGCAGTCTTAATCAAAATCCCAGCAGACTTTTTAAAGAAATTATCAAACTTATTCTAAAATTCACATGGAAATGCAAAAGACCTAGAATGGAGCCAAACAATTTTTTAAAAAAGAAAAGGCTTATACTATATATTAATAGTTTCAATGCTTATTATAAAACTACAATAATCTAGTCTGATTGACATAAAGAGATTATTGCAACAGAGTTGAACATCCAGAAATAGACTTGTGTATATATATAATCAGTTGATTTTCAACAGTAGTTCAAAATGAGAAAGTGGCATTGACCTTCTAAATAGCAACACTGAGAATTAGAAGAAATTCAGAGGAGGGTGGTATTTTGGATCTAAATACATATACAATTAGTTGAGAGCTATCAGCTAAGGGTGTAGACCAAGAAGAAGAGAACATAGAATACAAAAAGTCAGTTCTAGCGCAGCATAAAAGTGAAGGGATGACCTGGGACTAATATCTCTGCCAGAAGTCTTGACATAAATTGCTGCAGAGTAAATAAGAGAATCTGAGAGCAAGGTGGTTAGGTGGAGGAAAAATATGGAACTGATGTGTTTGAATTTACAGAGATAGGTGTGTGGCAGAAATGTAAAAATAATTGGTAGAACCACAGAAAAACTGGGAAATCTTAAAATGTAACAGTTATTAACATCAATAAAAAGGAAGAGTTACACACAAAAAAATGACATGGTCCTTGTAAACTGCCTGTTCACATGGTGTATGTTATCCATAATCATAGTAATGTAAATTGCTCTTGCTAGGTAAATACAGAAACAGGGCTCGATAGACTGTTTTCCAAATTGTTCAGTATGTGAAGTGTACTTCTTTATTAATGAGAGAAGCAATACTCTAAGGGACCGTCTCTTCTGTCCTGAGCACTTTTATTTAGGCCTGTTGTTGGGTCAGTCTGTGTTTCTTTAATCAGGACACTGGTTGACAATACCCACCCTACAGCCATGAGATTTCTATGCTTGATTTATCAGCTTCCTATCAGCCAGTGTTTTTAGGGAAAATCTCTTTTTTAGAATAATTTTGTTCCTAATCTGTTTGGGGAAGACTATAAACATGATTACGAGTACCTTTTAAAAGGCTTTTTTTTAATGCCTTCTAGGAAGTAAGAAGAAAGAGAAGGAAAGGCCAGAAATTTCTCCTCCGTCTGATTTTGAGCATACCATCCATGTTGGCTTTGATGCTGTTACTGGAGAATTCACTGTAAGTTTACCTAGGTGGAATGCATTTATAAAGCAGAGCTCAAGCTTTTCCTTCAGGTATTCTTTTCTGTCCACATGTAAACTGAATTCTTAGTGCTTTTCTCTTTGTACAGAAGTGTTTGTGGTTGGATGTGTCCTTTTCCTAGGGAGCTGAGGCTCTTGATTATAATTTGCAACATATATAGATTTAGAAAACTAGACCTTTTAAAATTTAGTCAAACCTGCAATTGTGTAGGTTGATTTGTTTTATATATTTTGTCACTTTGCTCTGGAAATTGGTCTTACTAGAGCAATTCAAAACAACTAATTTCTGAATATCTTTTCATTAGGGCATGCCAGAACAGTGGGCTCGATTACTGCAGACCTCCAATATCACCAAACTAGAGCAAAAGAAGAATCCTCAGGCAGTGCTGGACGTCTTGAAGTTCTATGACTCTAATACAGTGAAGCAGAAATATCTGAGCTTTACTCCTCCTGGTAAGACATCAGACCATGGTAACAGGCTCACTTAACTGGGATTGGAGAGTAAAGATTCTTCTGGAAGAATAAGAGCTAAGCTATGGTGGTTGTCTTTATTTTTTCCCCTGCATAGATCTGCCCTTTGTAAACCAATAGAGGGCAGCTCTTGTGTACAATATGGAGTCTGGAGATTATATTAATCTCTTAGTTTTGCCAAAAGTGGATATTTTGGCCTTTTGTTTATTGGTTTTTTCTCTTCCCTGCTTTTGAATGAGTTCCAGCAACAGATGGGAAAGAGGCTGATTTGCAGACATGTTCAAACTAGAAATATATTTATTGCTAGTGGGACAGGTTATTTTACTGTATATAAATGCACAGACTTTGAAATAAAAAATGTTTTCCACTCAAAAATTGAAAGCCATCACATGTATAAATATAAGCTTTGGAACTCAAAGAATTTATTCCTCAGATTTGGAATATCATCAGGTAGGAACTGGAGAATAGTGGATTTTTTTTTTTTTTTAAGTTCATTTGTTCAAATAAGGACTAGAAAAAAAATCCATACATTACAATCAATTATTGTGTCTCGAATCTCTGTTATGTAGGCTTCCTGCCATTACATTAGCACTCATGCTGTCTTTTCCTTACAGTTTATTTGTTAAAGAATCATTTGTCCTGTTTTCCCTCAGTGTGGATTTTGCTAATTACATCATGGGTTATCATTTAATGTTTCTTTCCCCTCTTAAGTCATACATGTAGTTTTAAGAAATAATATGATTGAGCTAAGATTATACATTTAGTTTTAATTGATTGTACTTATTTGGTTATATCCTTTTAGAACCAATAAGGTCCACTTGGTGTATTTAGACCTTTTTTACGTAGTCTAGTAGTACATCCTTAGCAAAAGGTCACATTTATTCCCAACTGCAATTAGTAAATGCAGTTAAATGAATAATGTATAAATGAATAATTTTTTTAAATCAGTGTCTGAACAGAAAATGGTATGTTTGTGTGTTTGTGTATCTGGGCATTTTAAAGGATAATACAAAATTTGCTGTTCTAACTCCAGAATGAATATTGTGGTATTTAGACTTCATGAACTGTGGTTTTGCCTTCAGGGATTTGCTTTCATATTGATCAAAATTTATGTCAATAATTTTCCTTTATACAATTACTGTTGGTTTCTCTAAGTTCCTTGATAGGCAGTTTGCTGGAGAAAAATATCATTATGAATAAACTTCTGTTTAGTTTCCAATAAAATTTTTTATTAAGGTATAATTTTATGCTCTAAAATTCACCCACTTGATGTTTGCAATTCAGTGACTTTTAGCAAATTTACAGAGTTCCATTAAATTTGAGGTTTATGGTCTTGTGTAAATTCTTATTTAAAAACTGATATTATTTTTCTTAAGTTTTAATTCAACTCAAAATGATACCAGTGTAAGAACATGTCACTTACTTTGCTTTTGTCTATTCTTCCTTTATTGTGTAAAAGTCATTTTATTTTTTGAATTGTTCACTTAGCATTATTTTCTCTTTTGTATTCAGAGAAAGATGGCTTCCCTTCTGGAACACCAGCAGTAAGTTAATATGTTATTTCTTATAGTTCTTCTTTTAAGTTACCCAAAACAAATCTTAGTTTTTATTTTACTTGCCAAAATAAATTACAGCCTTCAGAAATAACTACTTGATATGTACTTTTAGATAGGTACTTGATTAGTTGAGGAATCTTTGTTAAGCAAATAGAATTTCCTCCAATGATGCTTATAGTAACTAAAACTTATGATTGTTAGAGCAATTTAGTTACTTTTGATAATGTTTTCATGTATAACCATGAATACAAAGAACTTGCCAGCGTTTTCCTCTGGCACCGTCTTACCGAATCTAGACTATGGAAATATACTGAAGAATAAGAAGCCTGTCAGAATCTTCCGAGTTGTCTGAGACTTCATCTAAGTTACCATGTAAGCACAAACACCTCCTGCAAATAATAGCTGTTTTATTTTCAGTTCCTCAGTTTGGAGGAAACCATCTCCTGGAGTTATTTGAACACTATATGTAATAACATGTAAAATCCATATCTAGCACCCACCTTGCAAATAATACACTCTGTATAAAGGATAATGCCTTGCTCTTTTGCTTTGTTAGCCAACACTTTTTCTGGTGAATCAGGCTGTTTTAAATAACTGAAAAACTCTGACTTATACAAAGCCCAGTGGATTTTTGTTTTTGGTCTTAACAAATGAAGTGATTGTTTACTTTTTGGGCTTGCTTAAAGGATATAAAATTCTCTATATAGTATTCTCTCTTAAGAATACTTGGTATTTACTGTATACATTTGTTTCATAAACTTTTATTACCTTTAAAAATGATTAGATTAGAACCAGTAAGGTTTTATTGCTTTGAAGTGAGCTAGTAAATATATTTTCAAGTATGTTCAAAAAACAGATAGTTGTATTTTCATCTATTGTTATGTTTGACTTGTCTCTCTTACTTTGCTTATATGATAAATGCAGCTGAATACCAAGGGATCGGAAACATCAGCAGTAGTAACAGAGGAAGATGACGATGATGAAGAGGCTCTTCCTCCTGTTATTGCTCCACGACCAGATCATACAAAATCAGTGAGTTTCTGATTAATGAACTGGGTTGTGTGTCTGTGCATATGAGTTTTAAAAAACAGCAGTCTGTATTTGATTTCCAGTGGTTTTTAAAAGGGTTTCCCAGTTGGCCTCAGTGGTAAAGAATCCACCTGCCAATGCAGGAGATGATCTCTGGGTCGGGAAGATTCCCTGGAGAAGTAAATGGCAACCCACTCCAGTATGCTTGCCTGGGAAATATCACAGACAGAGAAGCCTGGTGGGCTACAGTCCACAGGGTCACAAATAGTTGGACGTGACTGAGCATACATGCATCAGATCAGATCAGATCAGTCGCTCAGTCGTGTCTGACTCTTTGCGACCCCATGAATCGCAGCACACCAGGCCTCCCTGTCCATCACCAACTCCCAGAGTTCACTCAGACTCATGTTCATCGAGTCAGTGATGCCATCCAGCCATCTCATCCTCTGTCGTCCCCTTCTCCTCCTGCCCCCAATCCCTCCCAGCATCCAGGTCTTTTCCAATGAGTCAACTCTTCGCATGAGGTGGCCAAAGTACTGGAGTTTCAGCTTAAGCATCATTCCTTCCAAAGAAATCCCAGGGCTGATCTCCTTCAGAATGGACTGGTTGGATCTCCTTGCAGTCCAAGGGACTCACAAGAGTCTTCTCCAACACCACAGTTCAAAAGCATCAATTCTTCGGCGCTCAGCCTTCTTCACAGTCCAACTCTCACATCCATACATGACCACTGGAAAAACCATAGCCTTGACTAGACAGACCTTTGTTGGCAAAGTAATGTCTCTGCTTTTGAACATGCTATCTAGGTTGGTCATAACTTTACTTCCAAGGAGTAAGCGTCTTTTAATTTCATGGCTGCAGTCACCATCTGTAGTGATTTTGGAGCCCAGAAAAATAAAGTCTGACACTGTTTCCACTGTTTCCCCATCTATTTCCCATGAAGTGGTGGGACCGGATGCCATGATCTTCGTTTTCTGAATGTTGAGCTTTAAGCCAACTTTTTCACTCTCCACTTTCACTTTCATCAAGAGGCTTTTGAATTCCTCTTCACCTTCTGCCATAAGGATGGTGTCATCTGCATATCTGAGGTTACTGATATTTCTCCCGGCAATCTTGATTCCAGCTTGTGTTTCTTCCAGTCCAGCGTTTCTCATGATGTACTCTGCATAGAAGTTAAATAAACAGGGTGACAATATACAGCCTTGACGTACTCCTTTTCCTATTTGGAACCAGTCTGTTGTTCCATGTCCAGTTCTAACGGTTGCTTCCTGACCTGCATACAGATTTCTCAAGAGGCAGATCAGGTGGTCTGGTATCCCCATCTCTTTCAGAATTTTCCACAGTTTATTGTGATCCACACAGTCAAAGGCTTTGGCATAGTCAATAAAGCAGAAATAGATGTTTTTCTGGAACGTTCTTGCTTTTTCTATGATCCAACGGATGTTGGCAATTTGATCTCTGGTTCCATGCACGATTTTTAAAAAAGTCCTCCTGCTGAAAATATTTTAATATGGGGGATTTAACTAGGAGATCTTTACCTAAATACCATTCATCAAAAAACTAGTTTTTTTGAAAATTAAAGTTGAATGGGTCTTTAAAAGTTAAAATGCATATTGTGTTTTCTTTCTGCATTACCCCATCTCTTCCAGAGACCTCATCTGTCTCTCTGCCTTTCTCTGTTTATCTCAGTGTAGAAAAGTACTAAGTCTAGAACTTGAACTTGGATCTTACCTCTTATCCAAAGCATGTATTTTATCTCCCATTTAACATTTCTGTTAAAACATTAGTATCATTCAAGAGGCTGCCAGGAGTGAAATTTCTAACAGATATGGGAGAATTTTAACAATAACAACATTTGACAGAGGCAGCAGGAGTCCTGTCCTACTCCCTATACTAACAGAGGGTTGTGGTGAGGTGTTGGCACAGTAAACAGGTATAAAACTGACTGCCATTGTATCCTCATCGGTACAGGGCTCTATTTTCTTTACATTTAGACTTGACTCTTTGAAATGAAATGATAGAAATTATATTTGTGTAAAAATTGTTGTGGGAATTAATAATAGTTAGGCTTCCCTAGTGGCTCAGATAGAAGAGAATCTGACTACAGTGCAGGACACTGGGTTCAATCCCTGTATCGGGAATATCCCCTGGAGAAGGAAATGGCGACCCACTGCAGTATTCTTGCCTGGAGAACTCCATGGACAGAAGAGCCTGGGGGGCTATAGTACATGGGGTTGCAAAGAGTCAGACATGACTGAGTGACTGACACTCACATTGCAACATCAGGATTTCCATTATTTTGCTCTTTATTTCTCTCTTTTAGAAAAATATGATTTTTAAAGTTGTATTTCTTTCTGCTTCATTTCTGGCACATTATTTTTTATCTGACTGCACTTAAATTTCATTTACAAATCTTCTGTTTTGCTATACAAACTTTTAACATATGTATATGATGTTCCTAAGAAAAATGTTTTACATTGCCTCTTAGTTACCAATCTTTAGTAAAACAAGTCTGAAAGTATTACTCTCATTCTTTAGAACACTGGAAACAACTTAGTTTTTGTCAAAAATCAAAGAACTGAATAGTGTGCCAGTTAAGAATACCTAAAAATATTTTTCTTCAAGTCTTAGTAATTAACTGTTTCTCTGCAGATTTATACACGATCTGTAATTGATCCTATTCCTGCACCAGTTGGTGATTCTAATGTTGATGGTGGTGCCAAGACTTCAGACAAACAGAAAAAGAAGGCCAAAATGACAGATGAAGAGATTATGGAGAAATTAAGTATGTTGCCTACATTTTACATTATTCTTAAATTATTAACAGCCCCTGAAACATTTGGCCTGGATGGGTCTTAATTTATACCTTATATTTTGGCTTAAATTGTTTTCTCCTAGGAACAACAGATTCAGTTAATGTAGTAAAGCCAAAATAATACTCTTCTTTGCCTGCTTATTATTATGTGCCGACTTGTGAGCAGTCTTTGCAATAGTCAGTATTTTGGGGAGCAATATTTCAGAGGGCCAAATCTAAGGGTCCTAATTGGAAACTTTATCAAAGGAAGTTTGTATATATTTATGCACACCTGTAGAATACAAAATGTCCCTAAATAACTAAACCAAATGTCTTATCTAGATAATATGTGTAAGCATAAAATGTATTTTTTTCCTCCATTTTCATCCATCAACTATCATTGGCCTGAATCAAGCCCTGGAAATAATACACACAGGCCAGAGAGAGGGTAGCAGTAGTATCTCATTATAAGTCTATAGCCACTAGAGTTGTATTAGGACACTGATCTGGAGGCATCAAGGAAAAATATTACAGATTGGATATAGGCTTGAGGCTGAGTACCTATATAAAATTGGTTTATTTTTGTGAATTTCTGGGATATGCCCCTCTCTCCTTTTACCTTGTGAAAGTTTAAGTGAAAATTTAGTGTGATTTTCTCATGCTTGGACTTAGTTATAATAAGACTATGTTAGGATTTTATGTACAAAATCATACCTTTTTTTTTTTTTTTTTAAAACAAAATCCTAATTTTAAGACCTGTTTCTTAGTTGTGCTTTGTGAACTTTTCTTAAGCAGATGTATGATTAGTTTATATTAGAGTAATCTTTATAGTAATAAGTGATTTACTAAATATATTAAAAGATAGATATAGGAGAAGAGCTATTAGGGTTTTTCATTTGGATATTTTATATATTTTTTTTTCTCATAGTAAGTAGTTTTGTAACTTACTGTTACCTTAATATTGATACATTTCAGTGGAGTATGAAAAGTAGGATGACCAACTTGTCCTCTCACCAGGATTTGACCGGTTAAGTTTTAAAACTTAACATGCCACATCCTAAGAACCCCCTGAGTCTCAGGAAAACTGGTATAGTTGGTCATTCTGTAATGTCATCATTTTTTAGAAAGTGTTAGGATAATCAAGACATTAGTTAGGAGGTCTAACCTTGTGGAAATAATGTATCTTCTTGCTTCTGTTACTTTTTAATTATTATTTCTTTTGTGTTTGAAGCATAGGTTATTTTTGAAACTTAGTGTTATGTATGTTCTAAAATCAGTGGGGTTTATTAAAAGAAATAATGTTATCAGAATTAGTTTACAATTTTAAAATACTTGACTGAGTTTCCAAATTTTTGTTGTTTTTGTTTAAAATAGGAACTATTGTAAGCATAGGTGACCCTAAGAAAAAATACACAAGATATGAAAAAATTGGGCAAGGGTAAGTATTTGTGACTGTATTAACAGAATATTCATTGTTTTCTAGATGTCCATCTTGATAGCTCTTTTGCTTACTGACATTGCACACTTACGGTGTTCTCTGAATAGTATTCTTGGATTTGTGTAAAAGTAATGAACTTATTTCTAGATGATATTGAAATACTGTACTACCTAGCAGTACATTGCTGCTTCTTAAGTGTGATTTCACATTGGTGGTAAGAGATTAGATGGGTGGGGAAATTGTCCAGCAAATATTTAAAGGACAGTAAGAAAATTTACTACAAGTTTATAGTGTTTTCTTTGTTTAAATGCATTTTAGTCACATCATGAGTATGAATCCTTAATTCTACTGCCCTTCTGATGTTGTTCAATAGTTTGTATTTTTAATAATTATTATTTGTTTCTTTATTTATGGCCATGCCATGTGACTTATGGGATGTTAGTTCCTGACCAGGGATCAAATCCAGGTCTCCCACTGTGGAAGCTCAGAGTCCTAACCACTGGCCTCTCAGGGAATTCCCAATAATTTGTATTTTAAAACTATGCTAACTGAAATTTTTTCTTCTCTATTGCTTGAGAGCAAATGAACATCTTGAATTCTTAATGTTACTTCTGGAAAGTATTCTGTAAGTTTTGACAGTGAGCTTAAGTCTTTTTGAAAACTTAACGAATTTCCTTTTAAAAGTAAAATTTAATTGCACTTCTGGTTTTAATAACAAAAAAATTGAAAATCATGTTTGTATCCTTGAGCCTGATAATGGATAAATAAATAGTAGTATGAAAAAGTGGAGAAGGCAATGGCACCCCACTCCAGTACTCTTGCCTGGAAAATCCCATGGATGGAGGAGCCTGGTAGGCTGCAGTCCATGGGGTCGCTAAGAGTTGGACACGACTGAGCGACTTCACTTGCACTTTTCACATTCATGCATTGGAGAAGGAAATGGCAACCCACTCCAATGTTCTTGCCTGGAGAATCCCATGGACAGAGGAGCCTGGTGGGCTGCCGTCTCTGGGGTCACACAGTCGGACATAACTGAAGCGACTTAGCAGCAGCAGCAGTATGAAAAAGTGAAAGTGATGGTTGCTTAGTCATGTCTGACTCTCCAACCCCTTAGACTATAGTTCTCAACTCAGTGTTGAATCAGAAAAGCAAATTATAGGAAAATACGTAAAATGAAATAATTTATATGAAGTTTTAAAAATACATTAAATATCTTCTGTAGTGGTACACATCTGTGTCCTTAGTAAAGTATAGAGAAACATGTGGCAATTATGCACATTGAATACAGAGTGAATGTCCAGCACAGGTTACTTTGGGGAAGAGGGCGGATGCCTTTGGAAAGGCCACATAAGAACCTTTAAATTTGTTTGTAGTTCTTTGTTTCTTAAGAAGGGAAATAAATCCATGAGTATATGTTACTGATTTCTTTTTGTCTGATCTTTTTACTATGTTTTTGTAGGTCTGAAATTTATGACAAATTTCTAATATAAGTTTTAGCCACAAGGATTACCTCTTTCTTACTCTTCCCCTCTTTGTTTTTGCTTTTACCTTTTTTAAAGATGTTCTGTCTTCAGTGTTCTTTAACCCCCTTCCAGTTGTTTTGAGAATAAAGTCTTTGGATGTTAATGAGAATGATTTAGAAATCTTAAATCTGCTTGTGTCTTTTTTTTCCCTAGGGCTTCTGGCACAGTTTTCACTGCTACAGATGTGGCATTGGGACAAGAGGTAAGCAATTTTTTCCTACTTCTGGGTGTTACCATTAGCTTTTACTATAGGCAGAACCTAGATCTGCCTGTGAATAATCAATGAGGAATTTCTTTTTCAGTTGAATATGTTGAAGGATTGCTCTAGAGAATTTTATAGTATCTTCCTTACTGAGGGGGAAAAAAGAAGTAATTAATTATGTGTTTAGTTTCACAAATAAATATTTTAAAAACTATTTTCCTAGTTTGGATGAAAAGAGGATTAATTTCTGGCACTGGACTGACCTTGGGTTTAGATTTCTAGAGAAATCCGAAAATACTAGGGCTTCTGTATTACAAAGAATTGTGCATAGGCAGTGTGGAAGTTAAAGCACTGCCTATGAGTAAATTGTAATCTCACTGAATAGGATGTATGTAATAAATTAGATGATTAACTTATTAGTGTTTATGATTTTCTAAGAGAATTAGGAAGCTTGTTCTGATTTTTTTTCCTGTTTCCACCATAGGTTGCTATTAAGCAGATTAATTTACAGAAACAGCCAAAGAAGGAATTGATCATTAATGAGATTCTGGTGATGAAAGAATTAAAGAATCCCAACATAGTTAATTTCTTGGACAGGTAAATAGAAATATTTCTTAAACATTGGGAGAAAAATGGTTTTGGAGATTAGCCAGACTAGGGTTGAGTGTCAACACTGAAAAGTAAACTCAAAGTAGGGAGAGAGGTGAAAATAGCATGTTACAGTTTGTGATCTTAGTCAGTGAGTCATGTCTGACTCTTTGCGACCCCATAGACGGTAGCCCGCCAGGCTCCTCTGTCCTTGGGGATTCTCCAGGCAAGAATACTGGAGTGGGTTGCCATGCCCTCCTCCAGGGAATCTTCCCAACCCAGGCACTGAACCCAGGTCTCCCACATTACTGGCACATTCTTTACCAACTGAGCCACCAGGGAAGCCCATGTTACAGTTTAGAAGGTCCCTTTTCTACTTAGGTATCAGTTGGCAATCAAGAGAAGGCAGTTAAATGGAGGACACTGCTACTAGTGCTCATAACAAGTCCAAATGATCAGGAGCAGAAACACTAAGGAAAGATTGGCTGTGATTCATGTCTTGATACAGAGGTGATTGACCGCTCAATTTTTAAACTTTCAGGTCAATTTTATTTCAGATTTTGTCTTGGGAAAATAACATGTTTATCAAAACCTCATATAATTTAGGAATTGATGTCAAATAACAGAACAAAAAGTAGAAGAGAAAATTATGTATTTTACAGCCTTTGTTTTTTTGGCCACACTATGCAGCATATGGGATTTTAGTTCCCTGCCCATGGGTTGGCAGTGAGAGTACGAAGTCCTGATCACTGGGCCAAAAGGAAATTCCCTTACAACAGATTTGTTTTTAAAGCAGGATGTCTATGTGAATGAAAGAAGAATAGTAGAAAAATAAGTGAGAATTACAATAATGATTGTGTTGGAGATAGGGAACTATAGGTGATTTTTTTAAATTTCCGTATTTAAATTTGTTTTGAATGGATTAAGAGAAAACATACTTTTAGACTTTAGGCCTACCTCTGGAGACCATGTTCATAGAAATAAACTTTCCAGGTACATTTCTCTGCTTTTTAACAAGTCAGTAAAGCATGGGTGGTTAAGGTAAGCCATAAGCTTTGGAACCAGTTGTGTTTAGTTTCAGATTCTGGTTCTGTCACCTACTGGCTATGTGACCTTGTATGAGTTACCTAACCTTTCCAGGTCTCCATCTCCTGGAAGCCTCCATCATCTGGAAGTTCATACCATACAGGGTTATATTAACTGGAATAATCTATGTACACACTCAAGTTAGAATTGTGGGTAAATTTTAAAGTGATTTAGGAAAATCATAATGACCTTCTGTTGCTTTTCTGTGCTGTTACAAAGCACCTTTTCAGTGTTCTTCCTAGCTATCAAAGCTACCAGCTTTCTGGGCTGTTTTTTTTTTATCAGGGTGTCTAATAATTGAAATCTTCAATATAGAGCACCATGTATTTAGAAGAAGTGAAAGTGTGGATGTATTTTGTCTGTTCTCTTTTAGTTACCTGGTGGGAGATGAATTGTTTGTGGTCATGGAGTACCTGGCCGGAGGATCCCTTACTGATGTTGTCACAGAGACATGCATGGATGAAGCCCAGATAGCTGCTGTGTGCAGAGAGGTGAGTTTGCTCCCTTTTTGATAAGTTACAGTAACATGTGGTTAACCGAGTTGAAAAAAGGGAAATATTTATTTATTCAAGTAGGATACTTTTGAGGGTAAGAGGGGGTGCCATTAAAAATATACCACTCAACAGTGGAAGCACGGACAAAGTGGCACACATCTTCTCCCTAGGTATTAATTAATGTCTGCTTGTGGATTTATTGATTTCCTTAAAGGCGACCAATGAAATGATATTCATTAATGAATTTTGAGACACACTGTTTGTTTAGGCCAGTAGAATTCTGTCACATTGCCTACATCTAAGCCAAAAATGAGCCTTTCTGACTTCCATGTAATCTTTTTCCTGTGGATGAAACTTAGGTTAATGAGATTGTCATTAAAACTGAGACACTACTTGGAATCCTAGGAATCATTATCACAAAGGACGAAATTGTGACAGTTCTTACAACTGTTATGTTTCCTGTGATTAGGCTTCCCTCATTTTTACAGTGAATTATAAGTAAATTATAACCTTTGTTCATGTAAGAACAATATATGTGATGTTTTTCTTTTTTCGTCTTTTATTTGGCATTTTTTTTTAAAAAAATATTCTTCGAAGATTTTAATTCTGGTGTGGTTATGCTTCATTTAATGGATATTCCTCCTGATTGTTTCAGGAAGGATGGAAATAAGAACTTTTTAATAGTTTTAAATATGATAGTTTAATAATATATCCCTTAACAATGAATGTTTGAAAAAATGAAGAATGTTTGGTCACTTAAAAGTTGATAAGAACAAGAATTTATTTATACTTAATTTGTTTTTCTAATAATTTTTGTCATAATTGGTGTAAAGTTATTTTAAGAGTTCCTCTATTTATTCCTAATTGGTATAAGGTTATTTTAAGAGTTCTTCTGTTTATTCCTACAAGTATTTTTCTGGGGATTTATTCTTTTCAGAAATCTGCTTAAATGCTTGGTAAATGTGACGCAGTACTAGTTTTTTTCTTTGAGTAGTGCAGTGTTTTGAATGAGATTTTTAGTTGTAAAGATGTACAGACTTCATTTGTTGTTCTACTTTAATGTGGGTAAGAAATAAAAACATAGCTTTTTCCAAGTTACAATTTATATGCGGTTTACATTAAAAAATCTTAGCAAGCAGATTTAAAAAATTTAACCTCATTCTGTTTTTAAGGAAGTGAGAGTACTTTTTCTGCTCTTTTGACTCAGTGCTTTCTGAAATATGGCATAGTATCTAGGATATGGATATAGCTTTATATGAAACCTACCATAGAAGAAAGGAAGAAAACATTTTACATCATACTGAAGAACTGGAAAGAACCAGACTACCCAGTGTCTTATATTGATTAGACTTCTGAGTATCTCAGATTCAGATAGGAATGATTACAAGTTTATCCTTTACTGTTGAAAGTGAAAAGTGTTAGTCACTCAGTCACGTCCGATTCTTTGCAACCCCATGGATTGTGGCCTGCCAGGCTTCTCTGTCCTTAAAATTCTCTAGGCAAGAATACGGGAATGGGTTGCCATTTCCTCCTCTAGGGGATCTTCCTGACCCAGGGATCGAACCTGCATCTCCTGTGGCTCCTGCTTTGGCAGGCATTCTTTACCACTGAACCACCTGGGAAGTCCCCATTACTGTTGAAATGATATGTAAAAAGGCTTGTGCATGTTTACCAAGTGCTGTGTACCTTTAGACGTTTAAATTTAAACCTGAACAGGCCTAGAAATCATATTGACCCGCCCATTCATTTCAAAATGAGAACATTGAAGACTAAGTGATATTCTTATGGTATTAAATAACCTGTGGCAGAAATAAGACTAGATAAGACATTATTTAATAGTTGTTTCTGGATAAGACCAGAGTAGGAAGAGCAGGATCTAATTATTTAAGGTGTCTTATTTTTGTAACTTTGCATGTGACAGAATTTTTTTTCTCTGTAAATGTATTATTAGAGTGTCTTCTACTAGATACTAGAGGTGGTACTCAGGTAAATAGTGTATGTGAATTTCCCTTAGACTTTTCAGGGACTATTTCATTGATACGTGTTTTTCTTCTGTTCAGTGTTTACAGGCATTGGAGTTTTTACATGCTAATCAAGTGATCCACAGAGACATCAAAAGTGACAATGTGCTTTTGGGCATGGAAGGATCTGTTAAACTTAGTGAGTAATACGTGAATAGATAACATTTATATGTTACTTATAATTTTCTGCATTTTGTTTAAGTAAAAACTCTTTCCTGCTATTAACGTTTTTATGACAATACATGGAGTGGGGGAGAATAGTAGTAAAAAGATATGGACCATCAGCTGGACAGCTTGAGTTTAAATAGTGGATCTACTGCTACTTGCTGAATAATTTGGGGTGGAATTATGTAATCTGTTTATGTTTGTTTCCTCATTTGTATAATAAGGAAAATAATAGTACCTATCTCAAGAGAATTCTTCTGAGTACCAAAAATGTAAAACACTGAGGAGCAGTGCCGGGTACTATTGTAATGTTGTTGCTGTCTCCCAAACATAAACTTGGATTTGTCTCTGCTACCTGTTGGGGTAGATTTTTCTCATTATGCTGTTCGTCTTTCTTTGAATTTGGTAAATGGTGGTGTAATTAGGAGAGGCCTGTGTGACCCAGACATCAGAGATGACATTTTTAGGGAGAAAATCGTCTGTAAACCCCTTTCCCTAATTGTCTTCTGTACCAGACAGGATAGAGTCATGGGGAAAAAAAAAACCTCTCTTCCTCTGCTGGCTATAATCTCAGTTCCAACCATGCCTTCTGGAGGATTCAAGAACTTCTACTGAAGTTTCTCCAACTATGCAAAATGCAAGACATTTCTTGGATCAGGAGACCAAAAACTATTTCTTCTGTTTGCCTAGAGAATTTGGCTCCTTTTTTAACATCTCTTTAAAAATAGATTCTTCAGGGCCTTCCCTGATGGTCCAGTGGTTAAGACTCTGCACTTTCAATGTAGGGGGTGTGAGTTCAATGCCTGGTTGGGGAACTAAGATCCCATAAGCTCTGTAGTCCAGCCAAAAAGTGGGAAAAAAAAAAAAAAATCCTTCAGAGGTTATTCAACTGTAAGAATGAGGATTTAGTTTCTATTTGGTGGTCAAATATATAGTTAATAATTGTAATTTTCGTGGGAAAGCTAGAAATTGATATTCTCATACATTATACAGGTAATATACAGGTAAACTAAATTTGACCTTTTTGGATAATATTTTACCCTGGCTCTGCCACTCACTAGATGAATGATCTTGGTGTTCCTCAGTTTCCCCATTTGTAAAATGGAAGTCATAATAATAAATGTACCTATTATAAAGTTATAATGTGGTATGTTTTTTCTTATGAGGTACTTGAAACAGTTTTATAAGCACTCATTTTAGCTATAAATGTTATGATTTGACCTAACAATTGCTTTTTAAGACTGTCTGCTATAAAACTGCTGAACGTATGCACAGCAATAAGTACAAAAATGTTCTCTGCAACCTTGTAAAGGAAAACCAACAATATCTGAAATAATCTAGTAGTACAGAAATGGTTAAAAACATTAAGGTATTTTTATGTTCTGTAAAGTTGTGTAGTTAGAATAATAAGGTAGGTTAGTATAGTAATACAGAAAGATCTCTAAAAATAGTTGTAAAAAGCAGTTTACAAAATATCCTAAGTAAAATATTTAAGTAAAATAAACCAGTTTGTAGATATTTTTTGTATATTTGGAAATGCATAACAGAAGTCCAGAACTTACAGTCCTAAATGTTAACAGTATTTACACATGGAATAGAATGAGTTTAACAGTAGAAGGAAGGAAACGGTTCTAGATTCTTATCTTGACTTTCCTACTGAATTAACGCTGGGTTCTAAATTAGGTATCCTGCTCCTCAGTTATAAAATGAGGTGGTTGGAATAGAGTAATGCTGGTGAAGACCTTGTGGGTACAGTTGCAGTTAAATGTGTTCTTTTTCTGGGCTCTCTTGCTGACTCATATGCTTCTTATTAATTCTAGCTTCTGTTTTTTTCCCTCAAAAGTAGTGTCCACTTCCTGACCTTTGCCTGATTGACAGTGGAGACAGTTTTGGTGTCCACCTTTGGTTACTTTTTCTTTTAGATCTTTTTCAACTTTATTAAAAGTTTTAGGATAAAATTAATTGTTTAGAATAAAAACCTTCCTAATAAATTACCTTCTTCTTTTGGGAAGTAAAAGTTAAAAAGTGAATGTATATAATATCAAAATATCTGTAAGCCCATTCTGGTTTACTTTATTAATACATTCTTGAAAACTAAGAGACTGAATACTCATGAATACTCAAATATAATTCGTTGTCATATAAAGTAAACTCCTAAAACAACCCATGGACACCATTAACTCAAGATGTTTTGTATCTTTTTTTTTGTTTTGTAGCTGACTTTGGTTTCTGTGCCCAGATCACCCCTGAGCAGAGTAAGCGGAGTACCATGGTTGGAACGCCATACTGGATGGCACCAGAGGTGGTTACACGGAAAGCTTATGGCCCCAAAGTAGACATCTGGTCTCTGGGTATCATGGCTATTGAAATGGTAGAAGGAGAGCCTCCATACCTCAATGAAAATCCTTTGAGGGTAAGACCAGTTAAACACTAAACTTACTTTTAGAAAATAATTTTCTTTGAATCATTAATTTAGAACTTGCATATTCTAGGCACTGGCCAAGGATTTAGGATACAAAATTGATTAAAAACAACAAACTCGCCCCCCCCAAAAAAAAGCCCAGTCTCTTCTCTCACTCTATATCTAGAAAGTATTTGCTTCTGAGTTATTGAGTTGAATGTGTTAGGTTAAAGAGTTCGTAATTTTTTGACAAGCTATATTATTTCTTAAATTTGCACATAAATAAGAATTTGCTCAGTTTTCTGTAGAATTAAGAGACTGTAGATATAACCTTCAGGTTATTGACTTTGAACTTTGGCCTCTGTACCCCAAGCTACAAAGAGGAAAGCAGGATCCCATCTGTGAGGAGGCTGGGTAGATGGCAGTGTTAAAGCCACATTCAGACAAAAGAGTGAGGGTCCCCAGAAACAGATGAAGTCAGTAGACTTTAAACGGTTTCATGTTCCAGCAGCTGAGGTAGAGTTCCAACTTTGCTTCTTTCTCTCTTTTTCCCTTCCTTTCTTTGCTCCCTTCCTCCTTTTCTCCCTTCTCCTCCTTCCACCCTCCCTCCCCTCTTTCCTTCCTTCTTTTACATTACCATATATAACTCCATATCAGTTTAAAAAATGCAAATCAGAACCTCAATAAAATCACTTCATGCCTACTAGAATGACTGTAATAAAAAAGGCAGAAAATGATAAGTATTGGTGAGAATCTGGAGAAACTGGAACCCTCATGCATTGCTAGTGGGAATGTAAAATGGCATAGCACTTTGGAAAACAGTTTGGCAGTTTCTTTAAAAATTGACATTGAGTTACCATGTAACTTGGCAGTTAATCTGCTAGGTAAATAACCAAGAGAATTAAAAGTATATATTCACCCAAGAACTTGTCCACAAATGTTCATAGCAGCATTATTCATAATAGCCAAAAGGTGGAAATGTCTGTCACCTAATGAGTGAATAAAGAAAAGTAGTATATCCATACAGTGGAATGTTATTTAGCCTTAATAAAGGGAAAGATGTACAGATACATGCAGCATTGAACCTTGAAGGCATTATGATAAGTGAAAGAAGTCAGACATAAAAGATTACATATTGTCGGATTCCCTTTACAGTTTTGATTCCTCATTTGTGGTAGGGTAGTTAGGTTCTATAAAACAGCAAACACTGAATTAACAAATACTGAACCATTGCTTCTAGAGGAAGTCACATTTTTGTCAACTGATCAGTACCTCACCTTGCTTTATGTCTATTTCTGTTTAAATACACTTTATTTAATATATATTGATGATTCAGTCATGTTAGACTTAACAGCCACTGTAACCCATGCTTGAATTTGGCTTATCAAACCAGTACATTTTCTCCATAAGGCACATTATAGCCTTCTTGCCCTTAGGAATGCTGAACAGTACGCTGCTTTTAACCTCTGCAGATGTTTATAGATGACCACAGAAGCACTGAGCGTATTGATTTGGAGGTTACAGATTAATTGTAGTGAATAGGTAAATTCACCTATATGGAATCCTCAAATAATGAGGATCAACCGACTATGAAGTCTCTGGAACAGGCACATCCATAGAGACAAGAGATTAGTGGTTTACAGCGACTGAAGAGAGGAGGAAATGTAATACATGTGAGTGTTCTTTTTTGGAAGGATAAAAATATACTGCAATTAGACATTAGTGATAGCTGTATAGTCTTATAAATATACTAAAGACCTTAAATTGTACATTTTAAAAGGGTGATGTGAATTACATCTCAATGAAGTAATTATTTTAAAGTTTTAAATTACCATACATGACTACAGACTTATTGCCAGAAATTAAAAAAAATTTTTTTCAAAATAAGTTGGACATGCTGTAAAATGAGCTACAGAGGCCAGTGTAATGGGTATATGTAGAAGGTGCTCTGTTGGGATTGTGTTGGCTTTTAATGCTCATTTTCCTAGTACTTTTCATCCTCTTGCAGAGATTCCAGTTCAACTGAGCAATTAAAGTATTTATATAGAAGTGATTAATTTTAAAACACTGGAGAACAGTTTTTAAAACCCCCAAACTGGTTCATTCATATGTTTGGCAAACACTGATTTGAGTACTTGCTCAAGACACTCAGATCAATAAGGTGCTATGCAAGGTACAGTCTTAAAGAACCAACAAAAATTTCTGCCACTATAGAAGGAGGAGAAAGACAATTTTTAAAATAGAAATAATATGTAATATGTTAAATGATGGACCCTGAAGTACTGGGGCTGGTAGGCAGAGAGTCAAGTGTCCAATTTCCAAAGAGTGGTTGGGGAGGCTTCACTGAGGTAGCATTTGAACATAGGAAATAAGAGAGTGGTACTCACTTACTTAAGGGAAGAACATTTCCATCATGTGTAAAGGCCCTAAGCAGGAGCATTTCTTATATATTCAAAGATCCTTAAGGATTCTAGCATAGCTAGCCTACAGTTGAGTACATGGCAGGAGAAAAAAGGTGGATCAATTAAGACATGAAGCCAACTGTGGTACCATAGGCCTTTGAAGAATTTTGGCTTCTGCACAAGTAAGACGAGGAGACTGTTGGAGAGTATTGAATAGAGAAGTGAAAGTGATCTTCCTTCTGTTTTAACAGGATCACTCTTAGATTTTGATGGGATTACTTTGTTGAGAAGAGATTCTCAAGAGAGGCAAAGGCAGAAGCAGGAAGATCAGTTAGGAGGCTGATGCAGTGATCCAGGCAAGAAATGATGATAGCTGAGACCTGAATGGTGTTGGGGGAGGCTGGAAAAAGTAGTTGGATTCTGAATGTACTTTGAAAGGAGACCCTACATGACAGAGAGGGAGAGATGCCCCTAGGAGTTTGGCCTAAGCAGTTGGAGTGATGAAACTGAGGTTCTCCTTGGCTGAAATGGGGAAGACTGCAAGTAGAGAAGAGAAGTGGAGGTAGCAGGTACCAGATCAGGAAGTAACATTTTTAACTTGTTTTGGACATGTTAGGTTTGAGGTGCCTATTAAGATATCCAAGTGTCCATGTGGATATATTGAATAGGCTGTTGAATGTGGAAGTCTGGGATCCAGGATAGAAATATAAAATTGTTAGCTATAGAATTTTTTAAAGCTCTGAGATCAGGTCACCAGGTCTAATGAGCATAGACAGACAATAGAATAGATATGGCTTGCATCCTGAGGTGCTGCATAGTTAAGCATTTTGATCCTAGTTTTTTAGGATATATTCCACTTCAGTTCAGTTCAGTCACTCAGTCATGTCCAACTCTTTGTGACCCCATGAATTGCAGCACGCCAGGCTCCCTGTCCATCACCAACTCCCAAAGTTCACTCAGACTCACGTCCATCAAGTTGGTGATGCCATCCAGCCATCTTATCAACTTTTTTTGGAAGTGCTACATCTGTATTTATAAGTTAATTGGTTGTTATTCAATCACTCAGTCATGTCCAATTCTTTGCAGCCCCATGGACTGCAGCATATCAGACTTCTCTGTACTTCACCATCTCCTGGAGTTTGCTCAAATTCATGTCCATTGAGTCAGTGATACCATCCAAACATCTCGTCCTCTGTCATCCCCTTCTCCTGCCCTCAATCTTTCCCAGCATCAGGGTCTTTTTTAATGAGTTGTTGCTTCACATCAGGTAGCCAAAGTATTGGAGTTTCAGCTTCAGCATCAGGCCTTCCAGTGAATATTCAGGGTTGATTTCCTTTAGGATTGACTGGTTTGATCTCCTTGCTGTCCAAGGTACTCTCAAGAGTCTTCTCCAGCAGCACAGTTCAAAAGCAGTAAGCACCGAAATAATCAAGTCAGAGTATACCAGGCAGTTTAAAAAAGCAGAAAAATACAACCCATGAGGGGGGAAATCAATCTATTGAAACCACCCCAGAACTGACACAGATAAAAGAATTCATGTACAAGGTCATTAAAATTATTTATTTATTTATTTTTCTGCAAGAAATATTCACAGTAAGAAAACATGATGATTATAAACAGCTTTGCATCAATCAGTGTAGGTTCAGGTCAGGTGTTGGTGTCAAATGGGTTAAAACAATATTTTGGGAAATGAGAACCTGTACCTTCCTCTGCTGCTGCTGCTGCTAAGTCACTTCAGTCGTGTCCGACTCTGTGCGACCCCATAGATGGCGGCCCACCAGGCTCCCCCGTCCCTGGGATTCTCCAGGCAAGAATACTGGAGTGGGTTGCCATTTCCTTCTCCAGTGCATGAAAGTGAAAAGTGAAAATGAAGTCTCTCAGTCGTGTCCGACCCTCAGCGACCCCATGGACTGCAGCCTTCTAGGCTCCTCCATCCATGGGATTTTCTAGGCAGGAGTACTGGAGTGGGGTGCCATTGCCTTCTCCGGTAAAATAATTTTAATAGTTGCATTCCAGATGTTAAAAGAGTTAAGTAGAGACATTTGAAAGTTTTTTTTTTTTTTTTTTTAATTCAAATCTAACTTGTAGGTAGTAACTAGAGAGTTTGAGATTGTATTAATGGCAGATAATATAATGTAGATTCGTGATTTAATGATCATAGATGTAATAAACTTAATATGAAAAATAAGGACTGAAATGAATTTTTTAAAAAATGAAATAGTATCAGTGAGCTGTGAGACAGCTTTAGGTGTTCTCATATGTGTTCTATATAAGTTACAAAGTTTTAAAACAAAAAACCAGTCAACCAAGAAATCTACAGCCAATAATCTTGTAAAAACTAAGGTAAAATAAAGGTTTTCTCAGACATACAGAAATTGAAAGAATTTATCACCAGTGGATATATTAAAGGAAGTCTTTTAAGCAGAAAGAAAAAGATAATGTGGTTCTACACAAAGAAATGAAGAGCACGAGAAGTAGTAACTGTGTTGGTATATATGTACAATATTTTTCTTATCTAAGTATCTTAAAAAAATAAAACAGTGACAGAAGGAAAGAGCCTATGTGTATGTAAAATGGCAAAAGTGATTAACTAAATATGGCAGAAGAGACAAACCTCACATTCAGAAGAATTCCAAATAAAGTATGAAGATATTCCACCTCAAAGGAGATGGAGCCCAACTCCCCTTTCCTTAAGTGTAGGCTGCAAACAGAGAATTTCCTTCCAAGGAGCACAGTTTGAAAACAGGGAGAAAGGAAAAACGTTCCAGTGGAGAAAGCTGACAAACATTACCTAAACCAGGCTTAGATCAACTCAGTATCATCAGTGGTAAATCATGCTGATAGTATATACCTTTGATATGATGTCATGAAAATGGTACTCTTTTGAACTTAGTTTACTGATTGCTTTATTTTTTTCTGTGCTGGGTCTTCGCTGCTGCCCAGGCTTTTCTCTAGTTGCAGTGAACAGGGCCTGCTCTCTAGTTGTGGTGAGTGGGCTTCTCATTGCAGTGGACTCTCCAGGGATATTCCCGGACTGTCCCAGACACAGGGATTGAACCTGTTTCCTGCATTGGCAGGTGGATTCTTTACCACTGAGCCACCAGGGAAGCCCTGGCACTCTTTAACTCTGATCTTCTTCCCCAAAGGCCATAATCTCAGTCTAATCATGAGAGAAAAAGGTAGAGAAAAATTCCAGTAGAGAGGCATCATACAATATAAAACCTGACCAGTACTCCTCCAAACTATCAAAGTTGTCAAAAAGTCTGAGGAATTGCTGTAGCCAAGAGGAGCCTTGGAACACATGACAGCTGAATGTAATGTATGGTGTCTTGAAACAGAGACAGGAGAGGGGGACAGTGAGTGAAACAGGGATGTCTAGTGTGAATGCTGGAAGCCCTAAGGGCCCCTGTGAGGTTACTGATGCCAGTAGCAGGGATATATCTTTTTCCTCCCCCATACTTAGCTGCATAGATTATAGGCAAGATGTAGGCAGAAGTTTAACCATGTTTAGCCAAGTGAATACTATGAAGTGTGAGAAGGTCTATGAAGTGTGAGACGGTCAAAGAAGTGATCATGTGAAAGGGATGATAGACACTGGAAAATCAATGGGAATTTAAGTCCATTGGAGTCAAAGAATTGCTGGCATTGGGGAACTAGGAGTGAAAAAGGTAGGAGGTGGAGTACAATTGAGATTCAATAGTTGCAGTTACTGGTACTGATATTATAGCCTGTGACCATGGGATGTGTGTGGCTGAGGCAGGTGAACGGACAAGGACATCAAAGAAGACGTCAGGGAACCGTAACAAGCATCTTTGTATACTGACATTGCCATGAATGTGAGTCATGTTAGAGATAATAACAGTGTAACAGTGTTTGGGAGATGTTTAAAACAAGGAAAAGTAGATATGAGTTTGAAAGCCCAGAAATTACAGAGTAGGAGGGAGAGAGCTCAAAGAGGCAGTGAGTAGCCAAAGGAACACTGGTCTCCAGGCTCAGATGTGTAAGTACAGAGGTGTGGAGAGCACTGTGGGTGAGGCCCAGTCCTCCTGGAAGAGCCAGGCCTCAATAAGAAAAGTATTTGGAGTTGGGGCAGAGGGGCAAGGAGAACTGTATGAAAAAATGTGACCCAGAAAGGGGAATATGCTGAACCAAATAGGTATTAGAATGGGGAAATTGAAGAATGACTGGGAGACCTGGGCTGCTTATAATCACTAATATGAATGAAGATAAGGAGTATAATAAGATTTATCCTAAAATGGAGAAAAGGTTACTAAGTATTTGGGGACGAGAAGTACCTAATGCAACTGCTTTTTTTTTTCTTTCCAATTTATTTATTTTTTTAATTGAAGGATAATTGCTTTTCAGAATTTCATTGTTTTCTGTCAGATAGCAACATGAATCAACCATAGGTATGGGCTTCCCTCTTAATCCTTTTTGATGAGGGTGTAGAAGCTCATAACAGTGTCACGATCTTAACTTGAAAATAACTGCTACCTCAGAGATTATTTCTTAGAATGAAATTTTTAAATGAAAATTTGGAAGGAAATGTCATGTAAAGAGAAATGAACTTAGGTAACAAGGAAATGGACGCTCTCATATGCCGATTGTGCCAGCTGATATCCTTTTTTTGATGGCATTTTGGTAATACAACAGAATCTTTAAATAATTCAGTTGAATGTCTAGGTGACCTTGGGTTGATACTTATCCAAAGTATGATCCGTGAAATAATAAATTCTGCTTCATTAAAATTGGAATAATCTTCTCTGAGAAAGACATTATTAAGAGAATGAAATGACCAGTCACAAATATTGAAAATATATCCAAATATTTCTAAAATGCATATCTGTTAAAAAGAGTGTTATCCAAAATGTACAAACAACTCTTAGAATTCAACAAGGAAAACATCCTAATGTAAAAATAATGAAAGATTTGAACATACAACTCATCAAAGAATATCCACGTGTGCAAACAAGGCAGGTAAAAAGATGTTCAACGTCATATCACTCGGTTCAGTTCAGTTCAGTTGCTCAGTCGTGTCCGACTCTTTGTGACCCCACGAATCGCAGCACGCCAGGCCTCCCTGTCCATCACCAGCTCCTGGAGTTCACTCGGACTCACGTCCATCGAGTCAGTAATGCCATCCAGCCATCTCATCCTCTGTCGTCCCCTTCTCCTCCTGCCCCCAATCCCTCCCAGCATCAGAGTCTTTTCCAATGAGTTAACTCTTTGCATGAGGTGGCCAAAGTACTGGAGTTTCAGCTTTAGCATCATTCCTTCCAAAGAAATCCCAGGGCTGATCTCCTTTAGGATGGACTGGTTGGATCTCCTTGCAGTACAAGGGACTCTCAAGAGTCTTCTCCAACACCACAGTTCAAAAGCATCAATTCTTCGGCACTCAGCTTTCTTCACAGTCCAACTCTCACATCCATACATGACCACTGGAAAAACCATAGCCTTGACTAGATGGACCTTTGTTGGCAAAGTGATGTCTCTGGTTTTCAGTATGCTATCTAGGTTGGTCATAACTTTTCTTCCAAGGAGTAAGCATCTTTTAATTTCATGGCTGCAATCACCATCTGCAGTGATTTTGGAGCCCAAAAAGATACAGTGTGACACTGTTTCCCCATCTATTTCCCATGAAGTGATGGAACCAGATGCCATGATCTTAGTTTTCTGAATGTTGAGCTTTAAGCCAACTTTTTCACTCTCCTCTTTCACTTTCATCAGGAGGCTTTTTAATTCCTCTTCACTCTCTGCCATAAGGGTGGTGTCATCTGCATATCTAAGGTTATGGATATTTCTCCCGGCAATCTTGATTCCAGCTTGTGCTTCTTCCAGCCCATTGTTGCTCATGATGTACTCTGCATATAAGTTAAATAAGCAGGGTGACAATATACAGCCTTGATGTACTCCTTTTCCTATTTGGAACCAGTCTGTTGTTCCATGTCCGGTTACAACTGTTGCTTCCTGACCTGCGTATATCTATTAGTGAGTTGCTAATGAATTAAATGTGACTTCCCTGGTGGCCCAGATGGTAAAGCGTCTGCCTACAATGCGAGTGACCCAGGTTCCATTCCTTGGTTGGGAAGATCCTCTGGGGAAGGAAATGGCAACCCACTCCAGTACTCTTGGCTAGAAAATCCCATGGACAGAGAAGTGTGGTAGGCTACAGTCCATGGGGTCGCAAAGAGTCGGACACGACTGAGCAACTTCACTTTGACTTTCAATGAATTAAAACAAAAATGAGATAGCACTACAGACCTGACAGAATGGCCTAAAATTCACACATCATTATCTTACAGATTCCATAATTTATATTAGGGTTTGCTCTTGATGTCATATATCCTATGGATTTGAACAAATGTATACTGAATAATGTGTCCTTTATTAAAGTATCTTAAAGAGTATTTTCACTGCTTTAAAAATCCTGTGTTCCATCTGTTTATCTATAGTTATATAGATGTAGCTAGTTTAAAATTTTTTAGAAAAGATTTCAACAAATTTCATTGTTTTAAACTGTTGTATAACTTGGGGAAAAAATCTTAAGAAAGATAAATGAGATACTATTTGTTAATTGTAAAATTGTAGTCATTTTTCTTTATACCCTTATGTATTATAGTAGGTTTTTCTTTGCCAATGTGCATTTGTAATCCAAAAAACAAGAAAAGGATGAAGATAATTTTGAAAAAGAAGTCAGGGAAATATAACGTCTAAATATAAAGTTAAAAATATTTAACCAAAATGGGTAGAAATAAGAACATTAGTGTGTATGGCAGTTGTCTTTAAGTAACTTTTAAAGTACTCTCTCACTTCGTTGAACTGTCTCAAGTATGTCAAAATTATTCTTGTGTTTTTAGGCCTTGTACCTGATAGCAACTAATGGAACCCCAGAACTTCAGAATCCAGAGAAGCTTTCCCCAATATTTCGGGATTTCTTAAATCGATGTTTGGAGATGGATGTGGAGAAAAGGGGTTCAGCCAGAGAATTGTTACAGGTGAGTTTGGAAATAATACTATTTGGGGGAAAAGTTGTCTTTTTTGAATAGTCCCAGAAAGTTTTCATAGGGTTAATAAGTATATTTCACTGTGCTTTCATCACCAGCAGCATGGCAGCTGCTGCATTTTCGGATTTTATCTGCTGGGAATAAAATATCCATAACACTGGAATAGAAATATGAGTTTTTACATATTACCAGTTTTCACACCAGTTCATTGCAGTCATGGGTATCTGAATCATTTAACTGAGTTTTTGTAGTACTGGAAGAACTAAAAAGAATTCACTTTCAACCATAAAAGTGATGTATTATGTTGATTTTTATATAGGTGTTGAAATATTTGTTAAATAAATTATGATCTATAAAATAGTCTTCAGGGCTTACTTGAAAAAAAATATTTAGCTTCTAAACTTGTGACATTTACACATTCATTTTGTTCTGCTCTTTCTGGCAGCATCCCTTCCTGAAACTGGCCAAGCCATTATCCAGCTTGACACCACTGATTATGGCAGCTAAAGAAGCAATGAAGAGTAACCGTTAACATCATTGCCGCGGCCTCATATTCTTTTTTCCATTTTCTAAAAGAAGTCTTTTAATATATGAAAATTATTATTCTTTTGGGGTTTAAAGAAATGGTCTGCATAACCTGGAGAAAAAAAAAATAAACTACTACTTCCTGAAGACAACCAAGAAAAAATTGCAAAACAGAATGACAACTTTAGGGTCCAAAAGGAACTGTGGACTGAATCACTAGCCTTACGTCTTTGTGCAGAAAGCCCGTCAGGGCCATTTATCATGCTTGAGATTTGCATTTTATTTTTCTGATATCATTATAATAGATCCCATTCATTTTCCCTTTTGGGGTGTTTTCAATACTTGAATGGCAGATTTGAGTTTTTCAGAGTATTTGTTTTATCTGCTAGTCTTCTTTTCTCTCTTCTTCATAGCTTTCTTTTTCCTTGACTTTCTCCTTTTGAATTGCTTTGAGAAGTGTTTCTTATGCCTAAATTGGAGGCAAGTGTGATGGAAATTATGTAGCTCCTTATATTGGCAAAGGAACTCAGTATGGTTTAACTTTGTATGGAAGTTAGAACTAGCTATCGTTACATGTAATATTTCAGTTTAGAATTTGAGCTGAAGGGAAGAAAAGTATGTGATTTTTACCTTTTTTTAGCAAATGTGAAAGAGTCAATTTTAGAAATTTCATGGTAGTGAGTTGTTTGGCATTTGTTACATGTATAGAGAGAAGACTAATAATCTATATTTATAACTAAATCATTGAAACAAAAAAAAGAATCCCATTGACTATACTTTCTTAGAGGGTTTTTTTTTTCTTTCCTGTGTCCTCAGACTCTGCTTTAGGACTTTGTGCCACTGCTTTCCTCTTCCCTCTTTTTTCCCCCCTTCATTTTGGAAATAAGTTTCTGTATATGTTGTAAGTTTAGCTAGTTTGTTTGTTTTTTAATTAACCCTCTCTCACCCTACTCCTCCCTCTCCCTTCCCATGGCAAATAATATAATAACCATTGAATTTTAAAATTTAAAACTTAACTATTTTTTTCCATTTAAAGGTGAAAAATATTTGGAGTTAACAGAGACAAAGTGAGAGACTTGAACCTTGGTGAGCTCTAAAATAATTAGATAAGATTATATTCATGGAAGAGAAATATTAGTTACTTAGAGATGCAGCTTCTGACCAGTAAACTGTAGAGATTTGTGATAAACATTGTTCCCAACCCATTATCAGCATTCTACTGTCTGTGAGAACTTAAGTGACAAAGTACTTCTTAGTAAATTCATGGGTCATGTGAGATGTTGAGTTACTTTTGATTTTTTTCAAATAAGTAAATAATATTCATGTAAAAAACTGGAGAAAGAAGGAATAATGAAATGTGCTTGTTAATAACAATACTGTTTTTATTTTAAAGATTTAAAAAAGGTCTGTGACCTGTAGCATTAATTATTAGAGTGCCCACTCTTCTCCCTTCCTCTCCTGTCCTCTTCTTTGCTGGTCATTTCAATTGTTTGACTTCTGAAGGCAGTATTTCCCTTCTGACATGGCAAGAGCCATGTAAAAGAGAAAAATCTGTGGTTTGGTTCTGGCTTTTTATTCCCACCATTCTCTCATAATTGACTTCACACCTACTTGCCATCCTGCAATAGTATGAATTGTGAATAAAAATAATTTTGATGTTTTGAAGTGCATTAGGAGAACTGATAGAGTTTTATTTCCTGTCATTCCCACCATATTTGTGTTAAGATATAGGTGTAAGGATAGAAATGGCTGGTGGTTGTTTTTTTTTTTTTTTTTTTTAATTGGTAATGCAATGTTGGAAGGTTATACAAAAACAAGTAAAATAATTCATGGAATTTGTATCTAAAGCACTTAATGGTCTCTGTTTTCAGTTTGATTGTTGATTTTATTTTTCTCTGGATTTTATTGGCCTTCTACAGCTATTACTAAATTACAGAAAAAGCTGGTTTATCTGGTGGAAAGCTACAGTGTCTCTTGAGTTCCAGATTTGGACATTCTTTGTAAATAGCTGTCTGGATGGATTATAATAAAGAAGATGCTACCAGTGAAATAGAAAACCAACTAAATGACACAAGACTGTGATCCTCATGACCACTCTAGAAGGCACTTGTATACATAAATCATAAAGACCATATTAATTGGATGCAGTGCCAGTGCCCCGTTTTTTTGCCTGTGACTCAACAAAGATCTTTTCAGTTTATAAAAGCAGTTTGGGTTTGTATTTACAACTTCTCTAATGGTTACCTGCATGTCCATTGCTGGCAACGGACTTTGTCATTAAAACCTGACTCCTAGGCTAAGGGAGCTACACTGTGGTTTATTCTTTACTTACTTGGATAAACTAACTTGTAATAGAAATATACTTTGGTTAATTCTGAACTGTGTCATTTTTGAATAATCCTAAAAGCAATACAGAATTGTGATTTATTAATTTTAAATTAAAATGTTCACATCTTGTTGCAAGAAAAATTACATCTGAATCAAGATTCACGGTTTTTTCTTAATAACTGCCTTTTGTATTTACCCTTTTTGTCATTACTTTAGAATGAAAATTCTCGTTTAAATCTAAAAATTACCTTAGTAGTCTTCTTTTGTTGTTAAGACAATATTACTATAGTATTTATTATATTTCAGACTCTCTGGCAGTCTAAAAGTTTCCTTTTCTTCCTGTTCCTTTTGCTGCTTTTAGGGACAGTTAAATCTGGGAAACCATGAAAATATTGAATATTTTATTCTACCTAGAATAGTAAAAAACAAGTAGACTGATTGTGCTAGCATCAGAAACTAAGGCTAACACAACTGTCTTTATGTGTTGAGTGCCTGGCACGTAATATAAATTCTCTTTCCCTCAATATATAAATATTAAGCTGCTTAAGATGTATCTAGATGTTACCACAGTCCTAAATGACCCTGTGCCTTTAATGAGCAATTTAAAACTACCTATGAGTATTTCTTTGTAGGGCTCACATAAATGCATATTTGTTTATATATACTGTATTCTAGTTTGGAGTAATTCTAGATCCGATCAGACAGTGGCTCTAATTAGAACAAGATGGGTGCTTAAAATTTTTGCATTAGTTTTTTAGTCTAAAAATTTAAAAACATACTGAGATTCATATCAAGTGAAATGTCTAAAATCATTATAGAATATAGCTGAAGTCCTCAACTTCTTTGAGGTTTTTTATACTGAAATTCATGGTAATATAAAAAGCAGATTGTCTTCCTTGTCTCAACTGCTCCCACAATAGAGGAACAGTTAAAATCAGTTTTTCCCCACAGGTGTATGAGTATGTGTAAGAAAGGGAAAAAGAAAATACACACACGGATTTTATTTCTCACTAACACATTTATTGACCACACTGACAAAGACGCCATGGTAAATATTGTGAGGATTACAAAGGAGAACTGAGCACCGGCCTGGCCTTGAGAGAACTGAAGTCTTTCTCACTCACAATTCTAGAATGTTGCCAAATGGAGAGAAAAAATGTATGATAATTTTGTCAAGCATACTTTCATTCTGTGTTAAGCAGAGAATTAACTTTGAACATCTTTGGTAGGAATGTCTTGTGGGGGTTTTTTTTTTTTTTTGTAGCTAGAAATGGAATTAAGTGAAAGTAACTTGTTTTCTGTTTTGTCTTCAAATTTTATATTGACTTATTTTTAATTTAATCCCATTCAATTATTTAATTGTTACATTGACATTAACTGCTGTATTTGATGACCTTGTTCAATAATTTTGTTCTTTCAGGGCTAGAAATAAACTTTTTAATGTTCATTTTCCCTTTTCCTAAACTTTAATTCTTTCTTAAGATCAGAGTAGCTTAAAAGAATATATGTAATAGGTTTTCAAAGAACATCCTAGTATTTTTAAGGATGACTATTTTTTAAACGTGTCACAGCACTATGAATGTATTACAGAGCTCCAAATTAGAAAGATTTTCAGAAATCATTGAGTAATAAGCATGAGCCTTCCCTCTTCTAAATCAGGTTCAGAATAAATTTATTCAAAATGAAACATGCAGTGTTCAAAGGCATCATTTCGTTATACACATTTAATTTGAATGTTGGATATCCTAACATGGAGAACAGATGCATTATAGAGTTCAGGATGAAAAAACAAAATTGTATGTAAAAAAGTATGAGGATGTAGGCAATGACTGCTTAAAATATATTTGTTACACTATAAAACTTCTTAGTGCTATTCTGACATCTGTATTTCTTTAACTATGGCAAATGCTCAAAACGTTTGTCTAGGAAAAGTTTAAAAATGCCTGGGTGATTGATTTGATTGAAAAGCACTATTTGTAGGAGCTTGATACATGCTTTACTACTATTTTGAAATTTGCGACTTTTTAAAATTAGAGAATTATTTTTTATGCAAATCATTTTTAAACAAGCTTTATCTTTTGACGAGGAGGACGAGGAGTAGAACAATGAAGGGAAAGGTCTTTTTTAAGCCTCTTTTTTTTTTAGGTTTTTAGCAAAATAATATGCATAGATAATCTTTAAGGAGTCGTAATAAACAGTGCCAGTCCTCAGCTGTTAGCTTCCTCACTGCAGAGTCCTGCTCCACAGAGGCATCTGCTTTTAACTTTGAACTGGTTTTAGCATGCATTAATTTTCAGATTTCTAAATTATATACTTACACTGGTATTTTTTGATATTTCTTCTAGAAGCTTCCTACTATTACAGTTGGGAATTTGATTACCATGCCATTTTCCCATTTTTACTCCCTATACTCTCCCAATTAAGAAGGGTGGCAAAATTTGATTAGTGGTCAGTTTTTAACTTAATACTATGTGGGAGTGTTGATCATTTGAGTAATTTATCATCACCATATGTCATTTCTTGTTCAACTTTTTGCTTTTCTTATTGTCAATCTTGTCTTTCATTTCCTTTGAAAGCTTCTATGTTCCCATCACTAAGTTTTTCCAGACTCATCGCAAAAGCCCTCTGAAGGCTGTTTTCTATGCAATTAAATGTCTCGGATAAGGACTGTTCCTTTTTCTGATTAGGGCTTCAGTTTGGTCTCTTGCTTTCCAGGCCTTCTGCCCTCTGGCATCTGAGACTGTTTCACTTTTCGACTGAATTTAGAATTTTTGTTTTCCTCTTGCTTGGTTTGTTCTTCATTTTGGAGAAGTACATCTTTCATTAGTGTCCTGAGGAAGGGTGCATATTGGTTAAGATTTTTAAGACCTTGCATGCAAGTCTGAAAATGTCTCAGATTTAATCGATAATACAGGATTTCAGGTTGGAAATCATCTTCCTAGAGAATTTTGAAGTCCCTACTTTATCTGTAAAACCTGCCATTTCTGATAACATCTTTTTATGTAACTCATTTTTCTGCCTCTCTGGAGTTTTTGTTCTGAAAATTTACCTTGAAACCTCGGAGAGGGTCTGTATGTTTAGCTTTTGGCGGGCCTTGTTGATAAAGACTAATTTCCTTCAGTTCTGGTGAATTCTTATATTATTTCTTTAATAATTGCCACATTTTCTCTGTGTTATTTCCTTCTGGCATTCCAGCATTAATCTCCTGTTTTTCTTATCTTTCTCTCCTGCTTTCTTTCCCTTTGCCTTCTGTTTTTAACTTTCTGGGAGAATTTCCTTGATTTTATCTCTGACCCTTTTTTGAACATATATCACCTGTTGCTTCTTGTTTTAATTTTTTTTCCACCCACACTGTGCTGCTTGTGAGATTTTTTTTAGTTCTCCAAAGAGGGCTGATCCTCGCCATGGCAATAAAAGCACCAAGTTCTAACCACTAGAGGGCCAGGGAGCTCCCTCCTGTTTTTAATTTCTAAAAGGTCATTCTTCCTTTCTGATCTTTTTATAGGTTTCTGGTCTTGTTTCATAAATCCAGTATCCTCCCCCGGTGTATTAAAGAGTTTTTCCTTACCTCAGATTGCCATAACAAAATATCATATACTGAGTGGCTTCAACAGCAGAAATTTATTTCTCACAGTCCCAGAGACTTGAAAGTTGAAGATCAAGATGCTGGCAAAGTAAGTTTCATTGTGAGGCTTTTTGCCCTGTAGGTGGCCATCATTTTGCTGTGTGCTCCCTGAACCCCATTCTGTGTATATACACTTGGAAAGACAAGTCTCTCTCTTCTTATAAGAACACTAATCTCATCATAAGATCTCACCCTCATGACCTCATCTAACTTGAGTGACCTCCCCAAAGACCTCCATCTCCAAATTTCAATACAGTATGGGCTAGGGCTTCAGTATATGAATTCAGGGGCAGACACAAATATTCAAGCCAAAATAGGTCTTTTTTTTTAGAGGTTTTTTTTTTTTTTAATTATCTCTGGAATTGTTTACTCTTAAATATAACACTGTCTGGAACTGCACTAAACATTTCACATTGATTTTTCTTAATTCTCAGTGGGACTCTTGGTGCTGCCCACTGCTCATTCATTTCACTCCTAGGTCTTTTTTTTTTTTTTCCCTTTCTCTTTTTTTCTCCAAACTGTCTATCACCTGACTCCCAACCCTTTTATCTCACCATCTCAACACTTAACTTCTCCCTTACAGCCAAAATTCTGGGGGGTTTTGTCTTTGTCTTCCTTTTGGTCTCAGTGAAAGATGTTTTTCCTCTTGGCGACCAGCCTCACCAGGGACCCGTTGTCAGTATTCTGCCACCTCCTAGGTCTCCAAGCCACTTTGATCCTAACTCTGCTGTGCCTTTTACTTGTCCTTCTGTTCTGTCTAACCCTCAGCAAAAAAAGGCATGCTGGAAAGAGGAGACCAGACTTGTTGTTTCTCTTCATTATCATGTTGTAGCTACCATCAGCATGTCTTTGAAACTACCCTTACCAGTGTCTCAGAATCACTGAATTTGAAATATTCTCAAAACATCAAAAAGATGACTTTCCTCGACAGGTAACTAATGTGCTTACTGGTGTATTTGAGGATTTCCATGATTCCACTCATTATCAGTCTTCCTTTGTACAAAGTAGAGGACTTTCATTCATCGATTTTTAAAAATGTTGTGACTAGATACTTACTTGAGGCTAAGGTTCAGAATGTGATGTAGGTGTAGCTTTGGTAAGCTTTTAATCAGTAGGATTATGTTTTCAACACTGAATATAAAAGATGCAAACAGCTCTTGGTAAACTTAGTATTTGTGAAGGAAGAGTGATAAGGATAAAAAGAGCAAATTCTTAAAAATTTCTTCAGAACTTAATTTGCAGTGTACATTTGAGTAATAGATTTGCCCTGCTAATAATTTTTAGCTCTGAAATGTGTTTCTGTTCTTGAGCATATTAACATGGGCACCTAGAGGAGAAAGACTTAGCTAGGAATGTGCAGAGTGATAGAGGAGAGCCAGCTCGGCCTTAAAAATGGCATTAATTCTTAGTCAGAAATTAAGAGTTGATGAGTACCTCTTTTTTTTAAAGAGATTTATATAGCCTGTCACAGTGATTATAACATTTTAACCTATGCATCTTAGTTTTTGGTTAGAGGAAAAGACTAAAAAGATTGTCTACAGAAAACAGAATATGTTCAGTATATATTGATAGCCTTTGTATAAATTTGTAACCCAAGTTGATTATTTTGAAAGGAAAAACACTCATGTGGATGTATAATTTCTGGTATACTTGTTTAAAAAAGATCTCATTATTTTTTATCCACAGATCCCAGTGTATGTTCTGTAACAGGTGAAAAAATTTACCCTTGTGCTGCCCATCCCCCCTTTTTTAACAGTCAAAATGGAGTAACAGTACCAAATACATTCTTGTCTTTCATTTTTCGATCTGTAGATACATAGTGTTGCTATGAATGCATTGCCCAAAAAAATGTTTCTCTCAATTTTTTAACTACTTTACCCTGACTTCTCCTATATTTAAAAACAGAAGTGCACCATTTTCAAAAACTATTTGATCTGGGCCATAAGATTAAAGACTATCTAACAGTACAATCTGATTCTGATTAATATATTGTCTTTAAAATCTTTAAGGAGTTTTGTGGTTGAAGCTAGAAGACATCTTGATCACATTCAGTATTCCTTATTCTTTAGGATACTATAAATTTTGCTGCTAGTAACTTTGTTGAAGAGCTTTGTTTTTCAATAAACTCTAAAAAAAAAAACTTTAACCATTTGACTTTTTACTATAGACGTTGCTACAATTTTCATTACACTCTTCTTGATTATATGAAAAGTATGTAAATATTTTACCTTTTCTTTTGTTCATGTGTAGATCTTTTGGGGTATGTTTGAAAACCAAGACATCATTGAAAAATAAACTTAGGCCATGGGCTGTTGGGTGCTACATGGATCAGCCAATTTCATATAACTTGTGTTGTCAGCCAATCAAATATTAATACTTCTCCACTTCCTTTCGTATATGCTTATTTTACTACTGATATTCCCCACTGTGTGTCCTGTTTCAATATTTATTTTAACGACAAAGCACAGGTGACGCTGGTCTTGACACAAATCTAAGTACTTGAGTATTTCTTGCTGCACATTTCTTCATCCATCACTAAGCACTGTAAAACAGAGCTTTATTAAAGCTTTTTTTAAACTTGGTTTCATCATACAGTTATTTGTTTGGAGTTTCTTCTAAATAAAAATAAAATTGGAGTGTATAATTTTAAATTTTACTGCCAGTGGTAGAATCAGTTATGCTTTTAATTAGTAACCGTATTAGTAGACTGTACTAAAAATGCTACGGTGAAGTGATAGTTTTCTTTTTATTTGTTTTGGGTGATAAAAAGTGCTTATTACATCATAGGGATTTTTATTTTTAGGGTCAAATGAGTTAGTTTCACGTAAAATGCTTGGAATGTGCTTAGCAGATATTAAGCATTCAATAAGTGTGATCTATTACTTTTTAAAACCATACTCTTTGGACAGTCCTTTATGATAATGCAGTAGCAGGTAGGGGGCTAATGAACTGAGAATGCTGCACAGAGCCATCTGCCCTTTCCCTGTACTTCGTCTTTTGAAAAATGTATGCATAATACATCTTAAGGAAATTACATTGCAAGTATTATGTGAAGACAGCCCCAGTACGTCACTGTTTGGATACTATGAAATTGCATATCTTATTTTGTAGTATTGCCCAACTTGCAATATGATACACTCTTTTATAGGTTGTATAATCATTTTTCTGAAAGGGGTTTTTTAAAGAAAAAACATACTTTGGGAATTGGTTTATATATATCTATTATGGTAAATCTTACTATAAGTAACAGGTACCCAAGAGTGAATGAACAAGTAAGTCACACAAAGAAAGTCCACTGGTGGTTTGTGTTTCATGGAGTTCAGCAGTGCCATCAGCTACTTGGACTCTGTCCTTATTTTGACTCTACCATTCTCTGCATGTAGGCCTGTATCCTTATGCCTGGCTGCTCAGATGCAAGATGGCTGCTCCACCTCCAGTTTCACGTCAGGCAGGAAGAAGAAACATGGGCAGAAGGCAAGGGGAAAGCAGGAAGGAGTAGTGTCTATGTCAGTAAAGTACATGTTCCCAGAAACCCTTAGCTTCTGTCTCATTGGCCATAACTCTTATTTGGCATCTCCTAGCTGCAAGAGATTCTGGGGAAGAGTGTTTTAAGAAGCTGTTGCTTCCCACACAAAAGCAGACTTGATAATAAAGGGGAAATGGGTGTACACAGCAGTAGCCACCATAGCTTGCATGTGAAAATGCACAATTTCAGTTTTTTATAACTCTTCTTAGTCTGTTTGTGCTGCTATAATGGAGTATCATATACTGAGTGGCTTATAAACAAGCTTATTTCTCACAGTTCTGCAGGCTGGAAGTCCAAGATCAAGGTGCCAGAGATTTGGTATCTGGTGGGGTCCCTCTTCCTAATGTATAGCTTTGCTTCTCACTCTGTCCTCATATGGTGGACGAGGCAAAGGTACTCCTTGGGGTCTCTCTTACAAGGGCACCCTCATGACCTAATCATCTCCCAAAGGCCCCACCTCTTCATACAGTCATATTGGGAGTTGTCTCAACCTATGAATTTTAGGGGAGACAAAAACATTCAGTGTATGGCATCCCCTTTCACATCTTTGTCTCCATTGATACTAAAAAACTCATTTTCAGAAGAGAAAGGGTCAGAGAGGCTATTTTGCTCAGTAATTACCCAGCTGGAATTTCAGCCTTTCCCATCAACTCCTAGGGAGTTAACTTGAAACAACTTTCAGCTCAGTAGGCCTTACTTCAGTTGTATAGATAGCTGATTTTCTAAAAAATTTATTTGGCTGTGTCAGGTCTTTGTTGGGTCATGTGGGATCTTTCATTGCAGTGCCCAGTTTCTCTAGCTGTGGTGCATGAGCTCAGTAGTTGTGGCATGAGGGATCTTAGTTCTCCAACCAGGGGTAAAACCTGTGTCCCCTGCATTGCAAGGCAGATTCCTAGTCACTGAACCACTGGAGAAGTCCTTGCATACATGCTAAGTTGCTTTAGCCGTGTCCAACTCTGTTACCCCATGGACTATAGCCCACCAGGCTCCTCCATCCACGGGATTCTCCATGCAAGAATGCTGGAGTGGGTTGTCAGGTCCTCCTCCAGGGGATCAATCTTCCAGACTCGAGGATCAAACCCGAATCTCATTATGTTTCCTGCATTGGAAGGCTGGTTCTTTACCACTAGCACCACCTGGGAAGCTCCTGGATAGCTGATTTTGAAGGAACGTGTAATTGTTTACATTGTAGGTGGATTCTTTACCTGGTTGTCATTGCCTACTCCAGGAGATTCTCCCAACCCAGGGATTGAACCAGTGTCTCTTGCATTGGCAGACAAATTCTTTTATCACTGCACCTTGGAAAACTTAAATGCAATTGAAATATAGATGCATTGTTACATATTTAGTTATACATCAGTCAGAAAAGACCACAAGTAGCTGCTATGACTTCTTTATGGAGTGACTGGTTTAGCTTAGCTGAGGCAAGGCAGCCATCCAGAGCAGGAGCAGAAATGACCCACTTGCCCAAACTAAATGGCTTCCATGGTTTTGCTTTGCCCTTGAGTTTGCTCTAAAGGGCATTGCTGCCACTGTTGGTCTCGAAGATAGATGATGCTGAGCATCAAAAAACTGATTTCTTGCCACTGCCGTGTGATACTTAGGGTTGGAGGGGCCTGGTGGGCTGCAGTCCATGGGGTCGCTAAGAGTCGGACACGACTTCACTTTCATGCATTGGAGGAGGAAATGGCAACCCATTCTAGTATTCTTGCCTGGAGAATCCCATAGAAGAGCCTGGTGGACTATAGTCCGCCAAGAGAAAGAGTTAGACATGACAGAGTGACTGAGCACTCAGGTTTACACTATTCTGTAAGAATTATATATAACAATCTGACTGTTCAGAAGCACGGACTCTTTTGGTTCTTGAGTCAAACTCAGTATCTGCAAAGTCACATTCTCATGGGGAGAGAATGCCATTGCATCACTTCACATTTTTTAATGTTTTAAGCCAGCTTTTCTACTCTCCTTCACCCTCATCAAGAGGCTCTTAGTTCCTCTTCACTTTCTGCCATTAGAGTGGTGTCATCAGCATATCTGAAGTTGTTGATATTTCTCCCTGCAATCTTGATTCCAGCTTGTAGCTCATCCAGCCCAGCATTTCGCATGAAGTACTCTGCATACAAGTAGGGTGAGAGATACACAGTGTTGTATTCCTTTCCCAATTTTGAACCATTCATTCCATGTAAGGTTCTAATTGATGCTTCTTGACCTGCATACAGGTTTCTCAGGAGACAGGTAAGATGGTCTGGTATGCCCATCTCTAAGAATTTTCCAGTTTGTTGTGAACCACATAGTCAAAGACTTTTGCATAATCAATGAAACAGAAATAGGTGTTTTTCTGGAATTCCCTTGCTTTCTCTGTGATCCAGTGAATGTTGGCAATTTGATCTCTGGTTCCTCTGTCTTTTTTAAATCCAGCTTATACATCTGGAAAGTCTCAATTCAAGTACTGCTGAAGTGTAGCTTGAAGGATTTTGAGCATAACCTTACTAGCATGGGAAGTGAGCACAACTCTGTGGTAGTTTGAACTTCTTTGGCACTGCCCTTCTTTGGAGTTGGGGAGTCCTGTGGCCACTGCTGGGTTTTCCAAATTTGCTGACATAGCTAGAGCAGCACTTTATAACACCATCATCTTTTAGGATTTTAAATAGCTCAGCTGGAATTCCATCACCTCCACTAGTTTTATTGGTGGTCATGCTTCCTAAGCCACTTGACTTCACACTCCAGGATGTCTGGCTCTAGTGAGTGACCACACCATCGTGGTTATCTGGGTCTTCAGGACTTCTTCGTACAGTTCTTTGTATTCTTGTCACCTCTCTATGCATTACATCTAGATACAGTTATGTAGACCAAGCAGTTCTTGAAGGGTGCAAAGAACATTTATTTTTGTTCCTTCTTCTCCAATCCATTTCATGGGGCTAGTTCTTCCCTTTTCCCTGGATGAAATTTAGAACAAAGTCTCAGGCAGTTTTACCAGCAAGTTCTTAGAATATTCAAGGAAAAATTATTCCAGTCCTGCACAAACTATTTCAGGATGTAGAAAACACCCCTCAAATTCTGTTTCGAGGATAGCATAAAACGTGATACGAAAACAATATGTGAAATTTACAAAGCAGTCTCATTCATGAAAAACCGAATCTAGCGATGTATGAAAAAGGTAGTACATTCCAATCGAGTTACGTACGGTTAGGTTTATTGCACAGACTTACTAAACACCTGTAAGTCAGTCACTATTTGGTGCTGGCTGGGGCTGTAGTCGGAGAAGGCAATGGCACCCCACTCCAGTACTCTTGCCTGGAAAATCCCATGGACGGAGGGGCCTGGTGGGCTGCAGTCCATGGGGTCGCTAAGAGTCGGACACGACTGAGCGACTTCACTTTCACTTTTCACTTTCATGCATTGGAGGAGGAAATGGCAACCCACTCCAGTGTTCTTGCCTGGAGAATCCCAGGGACGGGGGAGCCTGGTGGGCTGCCGTCTATGGGGTCTCACAGAGTCGGACACGACTGAAGCGACTTAGCAGCAGCAGCAGCAGCACGGGCTATAGTGGTGAATAAGCCCAGGCTCTTCCCTCCTGGCGGAGTGTTCTCAGCCGAAGAGAGGCAAAGCAGGGATTACAGAGGCACATAGCGATGCCAAGAGGAAAGATCACCATCGAAAAACCAGGGATGAAAAACCTAGGCCAGGCTTCACAGTGCATCCAGAGCAGCAACGTGTCTTTCGCTTTTGGCCAAAGAGAGACTAATGAAGAGAGAGGTCGTATAGTAGCTGTGGTCTGCCTTAGCCCCTTGGCGGCTGTGGTCCGCCAAGCCCTTTCAAACTTGAGAGCAGCATGTAAAGAAGCCTCAGACCCGGTCTGACGTTCAGATCCTGGTTTCTACAACCCTCCTGCGCTAGGAAGGAGGTGCCGGGGCGCGACCAAATGCCTACCGGGAGGGCCGGGGAGCGTGCGCCGCCCTCGCTCGCTCCCCGCCCTCCACACACGGCTCGGGCGGGGCCGAGGCGGAAGAGGACTGAAGGAGGTGACGGTGTAAGTGAGCGCCGGAGTCGCGGCAGCGGATCCGGAGGAAGCTCGGCGGCGGTGGCTGCTGTAAGCAGGCCGAATTCCTGCTGGCTGACGAGGCTTCCTCTAAAGCTGGCGAAGGCGGGGCCGCAGTCCGAGCTGCCGCAGTATCTGGACCCACGACGGGGCAGGTGCCGGCAGCAAGGGACGTAGGTAAGCGGGAACCTGGGTGTCAAATCCGGCGAATGACTGGCGGACCGAGCTGGCTGGCTGGCCATTCCCGCGTCAGTGCGCGCCAGCTCAGCACCCCGGCCTGGAGGCCTGGTGCACTGCTCTTCCCCTACCACCGAACCAGAGGCAGTGGATTTCTCCCCCGCGCTTCTGTGCCTTTCTAGGGACGGGGAAGGAGCTCGTCCCGAGGGACCAGTGTCCTCCCCTCCTTCTCACCAGTTCGAGCTGTAAGAGGCAGAAGCGGAGAGGGCTAGCGCCCCCGGCCACTCCTCCTGAAGCCGGGGGAAGCTTTGAGAGGAATTGCTGCTAGCAGAAGTCCTCCAGCTCCTGCGGTCCTGGGTTTTGTTCGGACAGCTCTGCTTCCGTCATACCTTTGGTTCCATCCTTCACATTCCTGGGACCCGATTCTAGTAAACGGGTATGGCACAACTGAGTATTTGGATGGTCGGAAGCCTGTTTTCCCATCCTGTTTATGCTAGGTAATATCAACCTCCGCTCCACTGTATGGCCTCTCTTGGTCATACAAGAGTGACCACTCTTTTGCGGAGGAGGGATGCAGCGAGGGTGTCAGAGGTATGGGATTTGGACTTGGAGTCAGAAGAACTGAGTTGAAATTCTGGTCTGCCATTTGGTATTGGCGTTAATCTGGTGTAGACGTTTTTAACCCATTTAACATGCAACATTTTAACCCATGTAAAATGGAACTTTCTTTTATCTATATAAATTAGTTTAGAGAAGAAAGCAGAATGTTAATCATAAAATATTTGGGGAATCAGGTTAAAAACTTGGCTTAAGAATAGCCAGAACACGTAATGGTAGGTTCTTAGCTATGTCTTTTACCCGGAATAACTACGCTTCATGTGGGGAAGGGTGTCAGAGAAGATACTAGGATCTTGTGTGTTAAAACCTGACTATAGTCTTTGCTTTGGGTTGGGCAGCATTAGAAAGAAATCAATTTCTCCTAGTCACCCAGACTTCTCATGCTTATTGATTACACATTATTAGTATATGAGGTATGACCTAAATCAGTTTTGCTCCTTTCTTAGGATAGTTAGTGGGTCCTTTCTAGGAAAAAAGCTGGGAAGGGCTTCATTCACACCTTGGCCCACACTAGAAGGAATTCTTTGCACGTTTCCAAGGACTTCTCCCTCTGCCTCTGAAACATTTCATGTTAATTAAAAATGTTCAGAGAATAAATACAGGAACTTGAATCCTTTGAGTGGCCGGACATTACAGTTCCAAGTTAACATGAGGAGAGACTTTTCTCTATATTGGTAAGAGAAGAAGTTTCCTGGCTCTGAAGTTTAGTAGCGCCTAAGTTAGAGAAGTGTTTGGGGTGGAGAGAAGGGAGATGGAATTAGTGACTTGAATGAGCAGCACCTGTTCTTACAATTGCTTTGTCTCACAAATTAAGGATACTTGCCTTTCCTCATTGGAGCATGATATGCTCAGTGGAGCATGATGAAGTGTAATCTTCCCTTCCTTTGAACACAGGATTGTCAGTTTGGGATTTTGAGTCATGGATACGGAAGGAACCTTGAGGGTCATCTAATCCAGTGGTCCAAAATCTGCAGGACATCAATATCAGTTGGGGAATTAAAACCCCTGATGCCCAGTCACTCCCTTAATAGATCTGAAATGGGAGCCCGGTATTTGTGATTTTTCACAAGCCTTTCAGGTGATATTCATAGTTTGAAAATACAGATGTAGATCACAGTTTATAAACAGGCTTAGAGAGGTGAAGTGCTGTGCTCAGTTAGTTTGTTGCCTATGCCTCTTTAATTTTTTAATGTTTCTCTTCTATTCCTTAACAGATAACCTTATTTGAATCAATAGTACTGTTTCAGGTTTTCTAGTGCTGAGAGCACAGAAGTGGAAAAAAATGTCATTTGTTAGTAGTTTGGGGCTTCCCTGGTGGCTCAGAGGGTAGAGCGTCTGCCTGCAATGCGGGAGACCTGGCTTTGATCCCTGGCTTGGGAAGATCCCCTAGAGAAGGGATAAGCTACCTACTCTGGTTTTCTTGGGCTTCCCTGGTGGCTCAGATGGTAAAGAATATGGCTGCTATGCGGGAGACCCAGATTTGATCCCTGGGTCGGGAAGATCCCCTGGAGAAGGAAATGACACCCCACTCCAGTATCCTTGCCTGGAGAATCCCATGGACGGAGGAGCCTGGTGGGCTACAGTCCACGGGGTCGCAAAGAGTGGGACACGACTGAGCGACTTCACTGTGTAGTCCTGTTTTCATAGTTCCCTGTGCAGTTAAACTCCTTAATGCTCTTTAATGAAAATAATAGATTTTACACTAAAACTTTTTTACTAAGTATTGCTTAGGGTTTTTGTTTTTGGTGAAAAAAGTGAAAGTGAAGTCGTTCAGTCGTGTCCGACTCTGCGACCCCGTGGACTGTAGCCCACCAGGCTCCATCCATGGGATTCTCCAGGCAAGAATACTGGAGTGGGTCGCCATTTCCTTCTCCGGGGGATCTTCCCAACCCAGGGATCGAACCCCCGTCTCCCACACTGTGGGCAGACGCTTTTAACCTCTGAGAGTTATATAAAGGTCATGTCACTTTATAAATCAGTTTTTTAGACTTTTATGCCAGGCCTTCATAAACCGTGGAAAAATTCCAATTTAGAAAAATTTTGCTTTTGTTCTGGCTTGTCATGAACCCACTGTACTATCCACATGTGTCCTCCCACCCTCTCCTTCATCCTGGTATACATGACCTCTTTGTATCACTAGCCAGCTTCCTATGGAATTCAATTTGAGAACTGTTAGAGAAGCCCTGTAACGTCTCTAATTGCCTTATAAGCACCCGATTTAACTAGAGGTTCTCAGGATTGCCTTAAGGTGGTCCTTGAATTTTAGTCCCTTTTTCTTTTTTGATTAATTGTACTGTACCACTGATTCAAAGAATTTGATAAATGTCTAGAAAGGATCAACTGATGGGGAAGTAACAATGCTTTATATGTATTTTTCTTACTCATTATAGTGAAAATGTGACTTTTGCTGGGGGTGGGGGAGTGATATTTTCAGGATTCTTAAGAAATAGATTATTAGACATAATTATTATTATTAGATTTGAACATTCTCTTTTGGGGAGATATATTCATTATCAAATTATTCTTTGATAAAATAAGAATCACTGAAGCAATGAAAAAGCTATATTAATAGTAGATTCAGAAATGGATCCTATGTCACAAATCTAAAGGAAGATGCTGAATTATTTTCTTTCTAAAAATGACCCTATTTATAGCATGTTAACTTCCTACAACTAGATGACATGGGGCATTCTGAATTCACTGATTTAAAAAGTCATGTTAACAGGTAATTTATACATTCAGAATTTAGAGAGACGTATGCTATGTGTCTAAGATGAAAAACTGAGTTGCTAAGTCTTTACATTTTAAAATTTTGTGTCTGAAGTTCCTTAATTCTGAAGCCTAAAAATTGTTGAATTTCAGATTCTAACGGAGTACACTTTCCAAGTAGAGGTATTTAGAAAGGATAAATGCGAACCCAGGGTTCACAGTTTTAATATAAACTAGTGTTACAGATTTAACATAGAAGCAAAGGCAGGAATGGGACAGTGGCAGCTTGAAGACCCTCTGAGAAGTGGAGTTCGGCAGTCACTTGTTGGTCCTTGAGGCAGTCTTCTCTGTCTGTAAGGACTTGAGACCAGAATTGGATATGTGAATTAATCCACTTTATATGTGGTGACTGAATTGCCTATCAGAAATGTACAAATCTTCAGTTTTCAGTCTTGATCTTTTTATGATTCATTCATGTCCTGTGATGCCAGTGGGAAGTATTTTTTTATTTTTGCTTTGTTTTTAATCTTATTTCCTACTATAAGCCATTCATTCTGGGACTTCCCTGGTGGTCCGGTGGATAATGCTCCACCTTCCAATACAGGGAACACGATCCCTGGTTGCGGAGCTAAGATCCCACTTGTCTCCGGGCCAAAAAACCAAAGTGTAATACAGAAGCAATATTGTAACAAATTCAAGAAAGACTTTAAAAAGAATGGTCCACATCAAAAAATCTTAAGGGAAAAAAAAAACCCACAACACCATTCATTCTCATTTTTGAAGAGCAGGTAACCTCCCCCGTGTTCATTTACTACACAACTGTTCTCATTATTGTCTTGTTTTGTCGATCAGTCATATCCAACTCTTTGTGACCCCATGGACTGTAGCCAGGAGCCAGCCACCAGGCTCCTCTGTCCATGGGATTTCCAGGCAGTGCTGGGGTGGGTTGCCATTTCCTTCTCCAGGGGATCTTCCCAACCCAGGGATCACACCCATGCCTCCTGCATTGGCAGGCGGACTCTTTACCACTGAGCCACTTGGAAAGCACCTAACTACAGGAGAAAGAACTTTTTCCTAGTGATGGTTGAGTTAACCTATACAGTGATTCCACTGCAAACACAAATAAATATTGGGCCTCTTAAGGATTGTTCAGACTTTAGGCTGTCCTAGGGTCAGTGAGTATCTAATAAGAGTTGAAAGCTCACTTGTTTCCCTTGTGTGTTTGTGTTTTATCTCTTTTAATATATACTGTCCATATTTGCTGTGCTGTTTATTTTATTATTTTTTTGGCCTTGTCTTATGGCTTGTGGGATCTTAGTTCCCCGACCAGGGATTAAACCCCAGCCCTCACCAATGAAAACTCAGAGTACTAACCACTTGACCATCAGGGAATTCTCCTGGTTTATCTTAGAAGAAATGTTGGTATTTGGTGAACACACAACAGCATGGCCGAGAATATAGGAGCAAAAATGTTAAGGGACTCTCTGTGGAGGTTGCTTTTAATTTTAACTACATGTACTCTGAGTTCATGCTTGGGATTTATTGATTTTAGGGTACACTGGTTGGACTCTTACTGGATAGCCTTCAACAGTGTTATCCTTGTCTTTTTTTCCTTAGGCTCCTTAGATTTCCCAAAGAAGAATCTTCAAATCTCTGGCTTGGAGCTTATAAACTGGGCTGTCAGCAGTCTTGTAGCTAACCTGGGGAACATCGTAGAGGTTTTAGCATTCGGTGTGTAAACATTCACTTATGCTCATTGAACTCAACTATTTTCAGTATGATACCCTCATTCTCAACTGGACCAGATGCTGTCCAGTCCAGGAACCCTTTGTTTTCCTTTCAGAGCTGCCTTATCCAATGTGGTAGCCACTAGCCACATGTAGCAATTAAAATTTAAATAATTAAAATTAAGTAACCTTAAATATTTAGTTCCTCAGTTACAGTAGACACGTTTCAGGTGGTCAATAACCACATGTTTCCAGAGACTTCCATATGGGACAGGGCCAATACAGCATATTTCTATCATTGCAGAACTTCTGTTGGTCAGCGCTGTTACAGTCTAGAAGGCAAGGTTGGGGGGAGGGGCAGTTGGCTGGGTTTTGTGGAGAGTAGGAGGGTATTTAAACAATTGATCCATACCCTTGTTTTTAGCATGGTGTTCACATCCCTTTTATAGAACCTGCTGCTGATGATTCCTGACCTGTTTTGAGGCACTGTTATGTAAATTGAATTGCTTTTTTCATTGCAAGCTTGACATTTAACTTTCTTAGGTCTTTAAGTCAATCTGCATTCCAACTTCCTCTCTTCCATGTGCTTTAAAAAAAAAAAAAAAAACCTTAAAATCTGCATTTCACTGTGTGTCAATTTTAGTTTTAAAAGATAAGTTAAAAAATTCTTTATTCTCATCTTAATGGGGTTTTAGGAGGGAATAAAAGTAAAATACATCTTTAGTCTGCCATCTGTATCCGTAAGTAAGGTACTCCATCAGTATTTAAACACATACAGCTGTCTCCATTTTTTAAAAATCTGCCCTCATATTTGCTTATGGTTCTTGAGCAGTTTTATGTATTGTTTTCTTTACTCCATCTTGACTTTTGTCCTCTCCATTCTACTAAAATTCCTCTTGTGAATGTCATGAGAATCAGCTGGACACTTTTTAATCCTTATCTTGCTTGACCTCTCAATAGCCTTTGACTGACCATTTCCCTCTTTCTAGAAACTTTCCCTAGCTTTCTGGGCACCACACTTACCTGATTTTCCACTTTATTTCCCTAATCATTCCTTCTTACTTTCCTTTGCAAAGTAGCTTCTTCCTTTTCCTCAACTCTTACGTCCTACAGTTCCTCAGGACACTACCCTACTGTGCATTCTCTTCTGTGTTTTACAAATTTTCCTTGGTGAGTTTAGCATTTTCTGTAGCTTTGGTTACTATCAGATGATGACTTAAAGTGGAATTTCTGTGTTGTTCTCTTTTTAGAGTTCCTGATTTGTGTATCCACCATTATGATCCACTTAGATTTCTTACATTCACCTCAAATCTAACATGTCTAAAACTGAAGAGATAGCCAGTATAATCTTCCTCCAGTCTTTATTTGTTCCATATAAATTATACCACAATCTCCCCAGTAACTCATACCAAAGTTCTTACCCCTGCATACTGGCTTTCCCACAGTCTTGACGTTTCTGACCTGAAAAATCTCAAGATCAATTCACTTTGCTACTTCTCCCAGTTTTCCTTTCATCCATTCACCATGCCTACATTTACCTATAACAGGCTCCTAACAGGTTTCCTTTCCTGTGGTCTTCTCCCAGGCATTCTGCACACTGCAGATAGAATGATCTTTTTAAGCATGCAAATTGGGTCTTAGACCTGTCTTTGTCTTTCAGTGGCTTCACACTACCTTTATGTTAAACAGCAGCATCGTTAATTTAGTTTTTCTATTTCTTGCCTACCTCTCCAGCCCCTTTTAAGTGCTACATGCCCTCTCCTGGACTTCTATTTATCTGTTCACTTTAACTAGTAACTCTTTATCATCCTTTGAGCTTAAAAACAATTCTTTCAGAGAGGTCTTCCTTGACCCTCTTGCCAGATATTCCCATGGCTCTGAATTTTACCTTTCTTATATGCATCACATTTGTTTATACTTGTTCAGATGACTCTCCCACTAGACTATATATTTTTTGAAAGCACAGCGCTGTTCTATTTGTAGAAGCTCAAATATTTATTGAATTTAAGTTTAATAGTTACTTGTATATTTTTATAATTTCAGCCATTATAATCAGCCATTCTGATGGTGATTGTTAAAATCTCCATCAGAAGTGTTAATTTACCTTTTTTTCTTTTCTTTTTGGCCACACTGTGTGGCTTGTGGGATTTTAGTTCCCCAACCAGGGCTTGAACCCAGGCGCTCAGCAGTGATAGAATGGAGTCCTAACCACTGGACCGCCCAGGAATTGTCTAATTTAAAGGCACAGTCCAGGTAGCTTTCTCTAATTGGGGGAAGACTTTTTAAGAACTTAATTATATGCTTTTTCCTACTTCAATTGAAATTTTTTATGGACTTAAGGAGCTTTGTGTGTACTTTTATGTGATGTTCTTCATAGAATAAATATCTGAGCTTTCCTGGTGGCTCGTGGTAAAGAATTTGCCTGCCAATGCAGGAGACACAGGTTTGATCCCTGATCCAGGAAGATCCCATGTGCCCGGGAGCAGCTAAACCCTTGGGACACAACTGTTGAACCTGTGCCCTAGAGCCGGGGAGCCACAACTACTGAAGCCCATGAGCTAGTGCTCTGCAACAAGAGACTGTTGCCTACCAGGCTCCTGTGTCCATGGGATTTCCCAGGCAAGAAAACTAGAGTGGGTTGCCATTTCCTCCTCCTGGGGATCTTCCCCCCCAGGGATTGAACCCGTGTCTCCTGCATTGGCAAGCGGATTTTTTAACCACTGAGCCACCCAGGAATGTCCTCAAATTTTTAAATGTTTAAGAAAAATTTAAACTTTTCACACTTTTAAGTAACTTCAGATTTCCAAAAATATTTACGCTTCACCCAGCTTTCCCTCAGTTTATATTATGTTGGTCAAAACCAGGAATTAACTGACCTATATATCTTATTTTGGTTTTCCCACCAATTTCCTTTTTCTAGATTAGGACTCAATCCAGGATTACACATTACATTAGTTGTTTTGTCTTCTTAGTCTTAGCTCTTTAATCTGGGACAGTTGCTCAGTCCATTTTTTCTTTCTTGATGGACACTTTTGAAGAATATTGGCCAGTTTTTTGTTTGTTTTTTACTTTTTGGCTGCATCACAGGACATGTGGGATCTTAGTTTCCTGACCAGGGGTAGAACCCACACCCCATACAGTGGAAGCAGTCTTACCTGCTAGACTGCCAAGGAAGTCCATGGCCAGTTTTCTTACAGAGTGTTCCTCAATGTATATTTGTCTATTATTTCCTTATGATTAAATTCAGGTGTTTTTTTTGACAAGAATACCACACATATGATCTTGTGCCACATCAGGAGGCATATGCTGTCCATATGTCTCTTTACTGGGGATGAAGGAGATGTTTGCTGAATTTTTCTATTGAAAGGCATAATTTTACCTTTTGTAATTTGAAGTATCTTGTGGAAGGTACTTTGTATTTTCACCCTCTAGTTTTAGATTCTTGCCTGAGTCAGTTATTTCTGAGAGGAGTGCAAATTGTAACTTTTCTATTCTGTTATTTCTTCTATATTTATTAATTTGAAAAATCTCTGTAAGGATTCTCTCTTATCCTCATTTATTTATAGACTCAGGATATTTGTTTCATTCTTGAGTTATCAGCCATTTCTATCATTACATACACAGTTGCTCAGGTATTTTGGCCTTTATGGGTCCCTTCAAATTGACTCCTGTGTTCTTTTGACATGTCATTATTTTTTTGAGCACTTGTTTACTTTCTGACACTACAGTGATATTCCAGGCTCATCTTCTACTTCTGCCCCGGCTCTGGAGTCAGCCATTTCTTTTGTTACTGGGATGTAATTGCTTCTAGTCTCTTTAAGCAGATCGAGCTAGGAAATAAATAGGAGTATGTGTATCTCTAGATCTGTACCTGTGTGTAAGTGTGTATAAAACACCATGAGTTCATGTGGATACCACAAAATGTAGCTTCTTTCACCAACATTCTGAAACCTAGCTCTGATTATCTACAACATACTTACTTACTTGCTCAATTTTTGAATACTGAGAATATAAGTTAAGAATTAACTCACTCCTCTGTGAAAAGCAAATTTGTTAATTAAAGAACAGTATTTGTATACAATCCTTTTGATTCTGGGGTGTGAAAGTGAAAAAGTGAAAGTCACTCAGTCGTGTCTGACTCTTTGTGACCCCATGGACTGTAGAATCCATGGAATTCTCCAGGCCAGAATACTGGAGTGGGTAGCCTTTCCCTTCTCCAGGGTATCTTCCCAACCTAGGGATCAAACCCAGGTCTCCCGCATTGCAGGGAGAGTCTCTACCAGCTGAGCCGCAAGGGAAGCCCAAGAATACTGGAATGGGTAGCCTATCCCTTCTCCAGCGGATCTTCCTGACCCACGAATCGAACTGGGGTCTCCTGCATTGCAGGCAGATTCTTTACCAATTGAGCTATCTGGATGTATACAGTCAGAATGTTTTCCTAAGTTACTTTGGGTAATTCTTTTCTGCTACATTCTTTCAGGGTGGTTATTTGTGATACAGTTAGGCTCATTGGTTATTATTTGTGTTCCATTTTAATTATATGTATATTTTTAAATTATATGAAACATTAGCATAGTCCTGAAAGTCAGAACTTTACAAAAAAGGTGTATTTAAGAAGCACCACTCCCCTCTCATCCCTTCTATATTTTCCTCTTCCTCATTCTTTTCACCCTATTCCCATCTGCCATGCCCTGTAGGTAACTATTCTCATTAGTTTTTGGTTTGTCTTCCTGTTAATTGATTTGGGGGGCACAAAAGGGCAGATACATGTATACTATTTTTTCTTTTATGAAAGGTGACTGTATATCGTATAGTAAAGAATTTAAACTTGTGCAGAATGAAAGCCTTTATCCTTGGCTTTTAAGAGGTAATCTCTAAATCCTCAGAATGCAATGTCTGATTTGCCTGGGGGCTTGGGTCACTGGTACTAACAATATGATTTAGAATGGGATTGGCCCCACGGGAAAAAACCAGCAGTGTGATTTAGGCTAATGACTTTGACATCAGTGGATCTCCAGGGGGGGTAAAGATTGAGCTCTGTCATGTGAGCAATCAGTTATGCCTATGAACCCCAATAAAAATTCTGGACGTCAAGACTTTGATGAGCCTCACTGGATTGCAGTTCTTGTCACACTTAGTCATACATTGATGCTGGGAGAGTAATGCTGTCTCTACTCTGTGGGGAGAGGACAACTGGAAGCTACGCATTTGTTACTTCTCCTGGATTCTTCAGTATGTACTTCTTCACTTGGGTGATTTTAATCCACATTCTTCAACTGTAATAAGCCATAGCTATTAATTTAACAGTTTTCAGTGAGTTCTGTGAGTCCCCGAACTTTGAGTTGTTGCCAGAAGTGGAAGTGATCTTGGGTGGATTGTTTTCTCTAACTGCACACTTGGCTAAACTATTGCAGTGGCATATCACTGACACTCATTTGAACTTTGCTTTTATCATTTAACCTGGAGAGTACTCCATGTTCATAGACCTTATCCTTATTCTATTATAGCTTCATTCATTGTGTGCATAGTTTATGCAACCACTGTCCTATGTATGGGCATTTAGGTTGTTTCCAATATTTTTCGATTACAAACATTGCAGTGAATGACCTTGTACTATGTGTTTTCATTAGTATCTTCAAGGTGAATTCCTAAAAGCAGAGTTGTTGGATTAAAAGGTAAGTACTTGTATGGTTTTGTTAGATATTACCAAATTCCTCTCCAAAATGACTTTATCAATTTGTATTCCCACAGGGAAGTATACAAGTTTTTTTTTCTCCCACCAACAGTATATGTTGTAGTAACTTTTGCCAAAATTTTTGAAGTATGATTGACATACTAGTTTCAGATGTACAACATAATGATTTAATATTTGTATGCTTTGCAAAATGAATACAATAAATCTAGCTAAATCCATCACCATACATAGCTCCCCACCTCCCCAATTTTTTCCTTGTGATGAAGGTTTTGGAAATTTACTCTTAGCAACTTTCAAATACGCAGTACAGTATTACTAACTATAGTCACCATGCTCAGAGAAGGCAATGGCACCCCACTCTAGTACTCTTGCCTGGAAAATCCCATGGACGGAGGAGCCTGGTAGGCTGCAGTCCATGAGGTCGCTAAGAGTCGGACACGACTGAGCGACTTCACTTTCACTTTTCACTTTCATCACTGGAGAAGGAAATGGCAACCCACTCCAGTGTTCTTGCCTGGAGAATCCCAGGGACAGAGGAGCCTGGTGGGCTGCTGTCTATGGGGGTCACACAGAGTTGGACACGACTGAAGCGACTTAGCAGCAGCAGCAGCAGCAGCAGTCACCGTGCTATACATCATCATGAATGACTTGTTTATATATTTATTTAAGGAAGTTCGTACATTTAACCCCCTTCACCCATTTTGCCTGTCTCCCAAGCCCCCTTTGACAGTTTTTTAATGCGTGAAGTTGAACGTGTTATGTTCAAAGGACATTTAAAAATCCTTATTTTTGAATTGTTTCCTTATGTCTTTTTTCCATTTTTCCATCAGCCTTTATTGTTCAATTTTAAATATAAGTAATATTAGCCCTATTTTAAGCTAAGCCTCAGCCTTCTGTTGTTTTTCATCATTCCTTTAAAAAATCTAGGATATTCATTTTTCCCCAGTGGCTGCGATATTTTCTTCCTTGAGGATAGTACTAGGCTTTTTTTTTTTCCTCTTGTTTAAAAAAAAAAATAATGTGGTAAAGTATACATAGCATAAAATTTACCATTTTAATCATTTTTAGATATACAGTTCAGTGGCATTAAATATGTTCACGTTGTTGTGCAGCCATCACCACCATCCGTCCTCAGACCCATCTTTGTTTTCCTAAACTGAAATTCTTTCCATGAAACAATAACTTCCCTTCTCTCCCCTCCTCATTTTTAAAAAAATAACATTTGCTTATTTGGTTGCACTGGTTCTTCATTGCTGTGCGCGGGCTTTCTCTAGTTGCGGTAAGCAGGAGCTACTCTTGGTTGTGGTGTGCTGGCTGCTTTTGTTGGGGAGCATGGCTGGTAGACCCTTGGGCCTCAGTAGTTATGGCCCGTGGGCTCTAGGGCGCGGGCTCAGGTGTTGTGGCACAGGTGCTTGGTTGCTCCAGGGCATAAGGAATCTTTCCGGACCAGGATTGAACCCCTATCTGCTGCATTGGCAGGCAGATTCCTATCTGCTGTACCACCAGGGAAGTAAGTTCTCCTTGGTTTTTTTAAGTTAGCTTTTCTAAATATGCTTTCAGTTTTATCTGTTTGTTTTGGTCTACTTTTTATCCCTAGAAGTCTGGTGATTCTTAGTTATGCTGTCATTGAACCACTAAGAAGTTGCCTGGAAATTCTGAGCTTGTGGTGAGACTTGTCAGCTATAGGGTGCACTGTGAGCCATGTTGGGCCATTTTGTGGGAGGATATTTGTATTTATGTATTCTCTTGCGTATTAATCAAATTCTCCAAAGAAGAATCTTCCAATCTCCTGCTTGGATGGATAAGATAGCATGCCAGGGTTTGGGGAGATGAGTGGGTAAGTATTGAGGGGCTTATGATCAATATATAATTCCTGTAATTCCATTTTCCTGCTGTTCCTGGGATCCCCTTGTCTGCAGAACTTCCTTTCTGAAGGAGAAACTTCTAGTCTTGGGTAGGGGAGGGATTTGGGGTCTCATTGTTTCTTAAACTTGGGGGTTATTATTTGGGCCTGTGTCCTTGTGGCATACCTAATACCAGTATACCTTTGGTCTTTTCTCTTTGAATGATCTATCGCTGCCTCACCCCTCGCTTGCTCCCAGAACTGATCTCCGCTTTGAGGGTATACACCTTTCTGGGAACTCAATGGGGAAAGAGATTCAGCGGAATTCACTATGTAAAACTATCCTCATCGATAACAAAGATGTGGTACATATTAAATGGAATATTACAGCCATTAAAAAGAATGAAATAAGGCCATGTGCAGCAACATGGATGGACCTAGAGAGTGTCATACTGAGTGAAGTAAGTCAGACAGAGAAGAGGAAATATCGTATGACATCCCTTATATGTGGAATCTAAAAAGAAGTGATACAAATGAACTCACAAAACAGAAAGCTACTCATAGACTTAGAAAAGGAACTTATGGTTGCCCGGTGGGGGGTGGAGGGATAGTTGGGAACTTTGGGAAGGTTGTGTACACACTTCTATATTGAAAATGGAAAACCAATAAAGACCTGTTGTATAGCACATGGAACTCTGCTCAATGTTACGTGCCAGCCTTGATGGGAGGGACTTTTGGGAGAGAATGGATACATGTATATGTATGGCTGAGTCCCCTCGCTGTTCACCTCAAACTATCACAGCTTGTTAATTGGCTGTGTGTGTGGGCATTAGTCACTCAGTCGTGTCCCCCAATACAAAGTGTTTTGGTGTTAAATAAAAAGTCATGAGCAAAAAACCAAAACAAACAACTAAGTTATCCTCTTGTTTGTACCCTTGCTCTCAGTTGTATACGATGTGCCTGAATGTTCTGGTTCATTCCTCTGAGAAAGTGAAACTTTGATCATCTGCCATGGTAGTGGAAGGGATCTTGGAGTCTAATTGCTGCTTATTCAGACTTTCAGCCAGTCCTTCCTTTTTCTGCTCTCCTCATTCCCTGACGTTCATGGGTATTGTTGTTCTGCTTCCTAAGCCTTTCTGAGGTACTGTAACTTGCTACTTGGCTTCCTGTACTTCTGGCTTAGATTTCAGCTCTTTTGACCTGCTCTATTATCAGTCATTCATCTGCTTTTTTCTTTCAACAGTTTTATTGCTCTTGCCTCCTTTTTTGTTGTCATTGAGAGTTTTGGCCTTTTTTAAAACTCCATTTCTGTCATCTTAATGAGACTTGTAGAGAGAACTGAGGTAAACATGTATTCAGTCCTCCTTTTTTCATTTCCTCCAGAGAAAACTAATGCACAGAAAGGTAATACAGCTTTTCCTAGTAAGTTGCTATTAATAGTAGCTGAAATTAGGATGTTGGTTTTTTACTTCTTCTGTTAGACCTGCAGTGGCTGGTGCCTTTCTTTCTAGGTTAAAGAACCTTCAGTGGTGGTAGATCTTATTAAATCTGAGGGGAAATTATGTTTGATTTTGACCATCATTTTCATCTACCTTTTCCTATAAGTGTGTTTCTAAAGTTCATACACAGATACACGTACTTGTGTTGGTTCTTTTTTCTTATGTTCACTTGACTGTGAGAACCGTGACTGGAGGAGAACACATGACAGGGCCCTGTCTTGTCATAGGCATTCAGAGGGTCTTTGGCTGACAAAGCATTGACTGCATGCATTTATTGACTATCTGCCTGTGGATTACTGTTTATAGAGTAAAAGTCCCTGCCTTGCCTTTCCTTTGTATTTCCTTCCATATAAAATTTGTTGTATGGAGCAAGTTGTTTTGATGTAGACTTAGTTTTAAATGGTGTCTGGTTGCATCTCCCTTCTCCATCCTTCATTTTACAAATGAGAATACAGAATTCAGGTGACTTGCTTAAAGCTAATGAGAAACAAAGCTAAAACTTACAAATTCTCTCCTGACTCCCTGCCCTTTCTGCTTCATCAGAAACTGGCTGCATGTTGGGAAATGATTATTGAAACTTGTTTCTATCAGAGGCAGATACGTTAAATGGGGTTATGTTGGAGCAGTCAGTCATGTCTTCCCTTATCCCTCATTTTCATTGTGGGAAAAGCCTTGATCAGGTAGGATTTTATTATATCTTATAATGAGCGTCATATGCTTTTTTCAATTTTGTAAAGTTTGCTGTGAATATATCATAATGACCTTATTTTTAGGGTAGAAGTATAAATTTTCTTTCTCTTCTTTACAGCTGCATACAGATCTCATTATGCATCAGAAAAATGAAAAAACAGAGGAAAATTCTATGGAGGAAAGGAATCCACTTAGCCTTTTCTGAGAAATGGAATACTGGGTTTGGCGGCTTTAAGAAGTTCTACTTTCACCAACACTTGTGCATTCTGAAAGCCAAGCTGGGAAGGCCAGTTACTTGGAGCAGACATTTGAGGCAATTCCAGTGCAGAAAGAAGGGCCTTCAAATCCAGAAAACGTGGATCCAAGATGAACCACTTTTTGCTAAGACAAAAGGCAATGTGGCTATCCAGAATCTTTGTACTTCCGCCTCTAAAGTGAAAAGAAAGGACACCAAGCACTTCATTTCCTCCTCAAGGACCTTCCTGAAACTCCAGGCAGAGAAGTTGCTGTCATCAGCAAAGAACTCTGATCATGAATATTCTGGAGAGAAAAGTCTCTTGAAGGCAGCTGCTGACTTACCAGTGAATAGTGTTTTAGGTCAGGCCAATGGTCACAGACCTAGGACGGAGCCACAAGCTTCTGATTTTCCTATGAAGTTCAATGGGGAGAGCCAGAATCCAGGTGAGAGTGACAGAATCGTGGTCACCTTAAGCAACCATAAGAGAAAGCGCTTTTGTTATGGCTGCTACCCAGGGCTGGAGCACCACAGGAACGGGGGACCCTTGATTCCAAAAAAATTTCAACTTAACCAACACAGAAGAATAAAAGTATCTCCTCATATGATGTATGAGAAATTACCCATGATTAGATTTCGGTACAGGATTCTCAGATCCCAGCACTTCAGAACAAAAAGCAAAGTTTGCAAGCTAAAAAAAGCCCGGCAAAGCTGGGTGCAGGTCACCGGGGACCATCAAGAGACCCTTGGGGAGAACGGCGAGGGTGGCAGTTGCAGCCCATTCCCTTCCCCGGAGCCTAAAGACCCTTCCTGTCAGCATCCACCACACTTTCCAGATATGGACAGCGATGCTGTGGTGAAGGGAAAGAACTCTCATGTGCCTGAGGGCCACACTAAAGGAAGCCCTCTCTTGGACAAGGAGCTTAGTTTGGATGGAGCATTCCCTGACCAACAGAATGGCAGTGCCACGTACACCTGGGACCAGTCACCCTGTTCCTCTCCTAAATGGGAGTATACAGAGCTGATTCACGACATCCCCTTACCAGAACATCATTCTAGTAACATGTTCATCTTGGAAACTGAGAGAGAAGTTACGGCTCTGGGTCAGGAAAATCGGACAAGTACTGTCAGTGATGACCAAGTAAAACTGTCAGTGTCTGGGGCGGATCAGTCTGTGAGGAGTGTAGATGGGCCTGTGTCCGAAGAGACTGTTCAGAATGAGAGCTCGTGCCAGATGGATGAGGATGGCTCTTTCAAGCAGAATATTCTTAGTTCCAAGTTGCTGGACCACCCTTACTGTAAAAGTCCACTGGAGGCTCCTCTGATGTGCAGTGGACTCAAACTAGAAAATCAAGTGGGAGGTGGGAAGAACAGTCAGAAAACCTCTCCAGTGGATGATGAACAGCTGTCAGTCTGCCTTTCTGGTATGCACTCTTCTTTATCTCCCCCCCATCTCCAGCCCACACCTGCTGTATGTTATCCTTTCTAGGACAGGCCTTTCTTTTTTCCTTCCACAAGTTTCCCTTTAAGCAATTAGACGTTTTCCTTTTATATTATTACATAGATGTTCCATAGTTTTGATTTGGTTTTTGATCGATGACACTCGTGTTGCTTCTAGTTGTTCCCTTCTATAAACAGTGGTACAATGAAATTACTTCTTTATACTTACATGATTGTTTCTGTAACTTAAATTCCTAGTAGTAGAAATAATGGTGAAAGAATACTTACACTTAAAACTTTAAGAGAATTGTTAAATTATCCATTCACAGTTAAACCAGTTTGCACTTGTGAAGTTTTGTCAGTCTCATAGATCACATGAGAATTGTCTTAATTTGCCTTTTTAAGTTTAAAGTTTGAACGTATTTTTCTATAGTCACTTGCCATTTTTTGTTTGTATATAATTTTATTCTGCCTATTTTCCTATTGGATTATTTATATTTTGTTTAGTGTATGAGAAGCTCCTGTGTACCAGTGCTGGCTCTAAGAATGTAGCAACAAACTGGATACGCTGATTCTTACGCTCATAGTCTTTAGTATCATTATAATTTTAAAGTTTTTAAATTAAATGTTTGTAAAAGCCCTCAGTACCCTGACTTTGTGTATAATATTTTTGTCTAACAGAAAATTTCAACTCTTACATGGTAAAATGTATCTGTCTTTCCTTTATGGCTCAAGTTTTCACATCATGCCTTAATGTCTTCCTGTCAAAATCTACCCCATGAAGTTGTTTGCTATAAACACTTTTGGCAGACAGCATGGCAGTATCAGTCTTCGACCCATTCCCCTTTTTGCCATTTAGCTAAGATATGGAAGAGTACAAATATATTTGTAGAGGGACATTACTTATAGTATTGTCTTAGTAGTACAACACTGAAGATAACTAAAACAATTGTTGCTCTGGACTTATAATTTACGGCATGTCCAGGCAGTATACCGTGAAGATGTTAAAGAATAAATTCGATCTGTATTTTGATACTGACCATTGTTTATATAAAATGAAAAAAGCAAGTAGCAGAACAGGAGGCCACTTTGTTAAAAGATACATATGCACATATGAATGCATGTATATATGTACGCATAAGCATTTGTATAGGACGTGATTGATTGGTTGATTTAGTCGCCAAGTCTTGTCTGACTCTTACACCTCCATGGACTGTAGCCCGCTGGGCTCCTCTGTCATGGAATTCTTCAGGCAAGAATACTGGAGTGGGTTGCCATTTCCTTCTCCAATAAGACATGACACATATATTTAATTGTTATAAGTGGCTTTTTTGGGGAATTAGGAGGGTTACTTCTTGGTGGTTTAAACGATTCTGAACACTTTTTTTTCCACCAGTTATATGTGCATGCTCGCTCGTGTCTGACTGTTTGCAACTCCATGGACTGTAGCCTGCCAGGCTCTTCATCCACTGAATTTTTCACTCAGGAATAATGGAGTGGGTTGCCATTTCCTCCCCCAAGGGATATTCCTGACCCAGGGATTGAACCCGCATCTCTTGCATCTCTTGAACTCCAGGCAGATTCTTTATCACTAGTGCCACCTGGGAAGTCCAGTATGTATAAAAAATGTTTTCCCACAAAATGACAGTCCTAGAAAAATATTTTAAAAATTTTTTCCTGTTGTTTATGCTGTAGTAGAATGAAGACTAATTTTCCTGCTGTAAGGTTAGTAGAACCATGATTTCTAAATCTGAACAGGTTAGCATTTACCTACAAATACTAATTAACTTGTATCAAGAACTTCCAGATGTTCAAGCTGGATTTAGAAAAGGCAGAGGAACCAGAGATCAAATTGCCAACATCTGTTGGGTCATAGAAAAAGCAAGAGAATTCCAGAAAAACATATACTTTTGCTTCATTGACTATGATAAAGACTTTTACTATGTCGGATCACAACAAACTGCGGAAAATTCTTAAAGAGATAGGAATACCAGACCATCCTACCTGCCTCCTGAGAAACCTGTATGCAGGTCAAAAAGTAACAGTAAGAACTGGACATGGAACAATGGACTGGTTCCATATTGGGAAAGGACTGCGTCAAGGCTGTACTGTCACCCTGCTTATTTAAATTAGATAGCAGAGTACATCATGCAAAATGCTGGGCTGGATGAAGCACAAGCCTGAATCAAGATTGCCAGGAGAAATATCAATAACCTCAGATATGCAGATGACATCACCCTTATGGCAGAAAGCTAAGAGGAACTAAAGAGCCTCTTGATTAAGATGAAAGAGGAGAGTGAAAAAGTTGACTTAAAACTCAGTATTCAAAAGACAAAGATCATGGCATCTGGTCCCATCACTTCATGGCAAATAGATGGGGAAACAATGGAAACAGTGACAGACTTTATTTTTTTGGCTCCAAAATCACTGCAGATGGTGAATGCAGCCATAAAATTAAAAGAAGCCTTATCCTTGGAAGAAAAGCTATGACAGACCTAAATCGTGTATTAAAAAACAGACATTACTTTGCCAAAAATGGTCCATCTAGTCAAAGCTATGGTTTTTCCAGTAGTCATGTATCGATGTGAGAGTTGGACCATAAAGAAGGCTGAGCACCAAAGAACCGATGCTTTTGAATTGTGGTGCTGGAGAAGACTCCTGAGACTCCATTGGACTTCAAGATCTAACTAGTCAAATCCTAAAGGAAATCAGTCCTGAATATTCATTAGAAGGACTGATGCCAAAGCTGAAACTCCAATACTTTGGCCCCCTGATGCGAAGCACTGACTCATTTGTAAAGAGCCTGATGCTGGGAAAGATTGAAGGCAGGAGGAGATGGTTGGATGGCATTACCAACTTGATGGACATGAGGTTGAGCAAGCTCCAGGAGTTGGTTGAAGGGCAAGGAAGCCTGGCGTACTGCAGTCCATGGGGTTGCAAAGAATTGGACGTGACTGAGTGACTGAACAACAATCAATTAACTTACAAATATAGATGGAGCACTTCGAAAAAAAAGTTGATAAACTGAATGTATCCTAGACTTAAACTGTAGCATAACGTGAGGATATGGGAGTTTTTACAGTTTTATAGTTTTTACACATTTAGTGACCTATAATTATTTTAACAAGTTAAAAGAGAAAAATCGTGGCATCTCAGCAAGTACTGAAAGCCTGTTGTTTAGTCGTTGTGTCCAGCTGTTTGCCCCATAGACTGTAGCCCAATAGACTCCTCTGTCCACGGGATTGCCTAGGCAAGAATACCGGAGTGGGTTGTCATTTCCTTCTCCAGAGGATCTTCACAACCAGATCAAATCTGCATCTCCTGCATTGGCAGGTGTCTCTTTACCACTGAGACACCAAGGAAGCCCAATCTAACAATAAGACGTTTTAAAGCATGATTGAAAACTCAGAAGCAATTAAAAAATATATACTGTTTTTTTTTCCATAAACATTAAAATCTCATAAGTATAGATAGGAAAATTCGTAAGTGAAAATTTGAAAAGTTTAGGTACACGTGTCCTTTGACCCAGAAATTTTAATTTTAGCAACTGTGTTCTAAGAAAACACTAGAATGAGGATATATTGAGGGCTTTAATTGTAACATTATTTAGACAGCTAAAAAGTAAGAACTTAAATGGTTGTCAGTAGAGAATTGGTTAAAATATGGCAAATCAATTTAATGGACTACTCGATTGTTTTGAATTGACTTAGGAAAAAAATTCATGTGTTGAATGTAAAAAAGCAGCTTCAAGAAGAATGAATATAGTTTGCTACTTATATTTTTAAGATATATATCTTCAGTTCAGTTGCTCAGTCGTGTCCAACTCTTTGCGACCCCATGAATCGCAGCACGCCAGGCCTCCCTGTCCATCACCAACTCCCCGAGTTTACTCAAACTTATATCCATCGAGTCGGTGATGTCATCCAGGCATCTCATCCTCTGTCATCCCCTTCTCCTCCTGCCCCCATTCCTCACAGCATCAGGGTCTTTTCCAATGAGTCAACTCTTTGCATGAGGTGGCCAAAGTACTGGAGTTTCAGCTTTAGCATCAGTCCTTCCAAAGAACACCCAGGACTGATCTCCTTTAGAATGGACTGGTTGGATCTCTGTGCAGTCCAAGGGACTCTCAAGAGTCTTCTCCAAGGGTCTTCCTAGGGCATTACAAATCCATGTTTATCATCTGAAAGTGAAAAAAAATATATGAATAAAAGAAAACATAACTTAAAATCCCCTAAACACTGTCATCCAGAAATGACATTGTTAATGAGGACACCTCTTGTTACAAGTTTGGGATTGGGTCCATATTTGCTTGGTAGAGGAGATTGCTTTCTTACTTGAAGAGTCTCAGTTAAGGTTGTTGGGCCTAAAGTTTAATTTTTTGTTACTAGGGGCAATATTTTTGTATAAAATTCGTTCCTTAAATGCAGTTTCTCAAATATTGGGAATTTTTATCTTTTGTTTGTGTCCATTATCCCATGTAGAGACAAGATTGTGCTTAGACAACTATAAGATATAGTAAACACTCTAAGAGTTGGACACAACTGAGCGACTGAACTGAACTGAACTGAACTAATAGGCAAACTTACCAGGCTTCTCTGGTAGCTCAGTTGGTAAAGAATCCACCTGTAAAGCGGGAGACCTGGGTTTGATCCCATTTAATCCCTGGGTCGGGAAGATCCCCTGGAGGAGGGGATGGCAACCCATTCCAGTATTTTTGCCTAGAGAATCCCCATGGACAGAGAAGCTGGGCAGGCTGCAGTCCATGGAGTTGCAGACAGTTGGACACGACTGAGCACAGCACACAGCTTATATGAATGGTGCCTACTAGATCTTATTGGCAAACTTAAGGCTGAATGAATTCCTAGTTTAGAAGCCCCAAATTTTCATTTCCTGCTCTGACTAAACTGGAACACGGAACTCCCTTTCTCTTCTGTGTGGCTGAATCCTAGACCAGAACCAGACATAGGCAAGCAACTCTTCTTACTATAGTCTTATCTTAAGCCTTTCAAATTGGGAGCCTCTGGTGGGAGAGTAAAAGGAGGAAAGTAAGTTTTCCACACCTTTGTCTGCTCCTGCCCCATACAAAACACTCCCTGCCTAGAACAGACTTTGGTAATCATTCCTGTCCATTTTATATTGATGCTTAACAGAGGCCCTTCTTAAAGTCAGAAAGAGGACTGGGTAAAATAAGTGACTAACAGTCCTCACTTTTTCTATCTAAACACAGTGGACCTAAGTGTCAGACTGATGATCAGCAGACTGTTGCTCTTCCCCACTAACAGCATCAATGAACAGCCTAAGTCATATCTGCTTTTCGTGAGCCTCTAAGCCTTCTCTCAGCTTCTTTGAAGTTACTTAGAAATAATATCCTGGTTTTACTTCCTAGGATATTTTTAGGTATATTTCTTCAGTGGATCCTCTTGGAAGCCATTAAAATGCATATACATGTTACTTAAATTGGTGTAAAGACTAGCCTATATCTGGCTAAGAAGTCATCCTTTAATTCTGTTTCCTCTTTTAAAATGTTCCTCACCAGCTATTATCCAGTTAAGCTCATCTCATAGAGTTATGCAGTATCATAAGTATTCAGTTCAGTTCAGTTCACTCAGTTGTGTCCAACTCTTTGCGACCCCATGAATCGCAGCATGCCAGGCCTCCCTGTCCACCACCAACTCCCGGAGTTCATCCAAACTCATATCCATCGAGTCAGTGATGCCATCCAGCCATCTCATCCTCTGTCATCCCCTTCTCCTCCTGCCCCCAATCCCTCCCAGCATCAGGGTCTTTTCCAAGGAGTCAACTCTTCGCATGAGGTGGCCAAAGTATTGGAGGTTCAGCTTTAGCATCAGTCCTTCCAAAAAACACCCAGGACTGATCTCCTTTAGAATGGACTGGTTGGATCTCCTTGCAGTCCAAGGGACTCTGAAGAGTCTTCTCCAACACCACAGTTCAAAGCATCAATTCTTTAGCACTCAGCTTTCTTCACAGTCCAACTCTCACATCCATACATGACCACTGGAAAAACCATAGCCTTGACTAGATGGACCTTTGTTGGCAAAGTAATGTCTCTGCTTTTGAATATGCTATCTAGGTTGGTCATAACTTTCCTTCCAAGGAGTAAGTGTCTTTTAATTTCATGGCTGCAGTCACCATCTGCAGTGATTTTGGAGCCCAAAAAAATAAAGTCTGACACTGTTTCCACTGTTTCCTCATCTATTTCCCATGAAATGATGGGACCAGATGCCATGATCGTTTTCTGAATGTTGAGCTTTACACCAACTTTTTCACTCTCCTCTTTCACTTTCATCAAGAGGGTCTTTAGTTCCTCTTCACTTTCTGCCATAAGGTTGGTGTCATCTGCATATCTGAGGTTATTGATATTTCTCCTGGCAATCTTGATTCCAGCTTGTATAATAACTATCAAATTGTATGATATTAAAAATGCCTTAGAATTTGTCCTCTTTTGAGATGTGAAATTTCATACCTTTATCAAATAGTAAATACAATTGACAGTGATCTCAACAATTCCCTCTAATTGTGAATTTTAAGAAGATAATTTCTTCAGTTACCAAACGTGATAGACACATTTAACCAGGTGATTAAACCTTTTAGATTTTACCTTTAGGAAATTGGATTCTTCTCCAAGGTTAAGGTACTGAAAAATGTCAATCTTTGTAATTTCAGCTAGCTATTCTCTTTCTAGCAATCCAATGTGAAATGATACCTTATCTTTTAAAAGATTTATTTTTAGCATAATACATTTAGTAATGTAATTTAAACATATGTTATATGTTGGGTATAGGTTAAGTATTGGGACAATGACTTTGCTGAAAACGGCTCTTTCCATCTTATCTTTTCTTTCTTCCTTTATTTAAGGATTCCTAGATGAGGTTATGAAGAAGTATGGCAGTTTGGTCCCACTCAGTGAAAAAGATGTCCTTGGAAGATTAAAAGATGTCTTTAATGAAGACTTTTCTAATAGGTTTGTCGATGATGCTTAAGTTAAGTCCTTGAAAAGAAAATTATTGGCTTATAGGACTTTTCTCTTGATTAAAAAAAAAAAAAACCTGATACTTAACAATAAACTGAGTTAAACTTTTGTTGTTTTACTTTCAAAATATTTCTGTTTCAGAAAACCATTTATCAATAGGGAAATAACAAACTATCGGGCCAGACATCAAAAATGCAACTTCCGCATCTTCTACAATAAGCACATGCTGGATATGGATGATCTAGCAACCCTGGATGGTCAGAATTGGCTGAATGACCAGGTGAGTGTATTGTATATTCTCACCATAGAAAAGCTGCAGAGGATGTTGGACAATGAAGTGTAAAATGCAACATCTGGGTTGACCTCACAATTATCTTTTGGAATCAAGTATTCCTCATTCCTTACTGAAGTGACTGCTCACTCACCCAGTATTAGAAAGGTTTGATTACTATTAGCAGTAGCTATGTTATTCCTTCTGAGTGGATGTTCTGAATTGTATGTGGGGTTAATGGGTTTTATATTGACTTTTTATAGGTCATAAATATGTATGGTGAGCTGATAATGGATGCAGTCCCAGACAAAGTAAGTGAAAACTTTTTCTACAGGAGAGAGGGTCCTATGTAAAAAGAAGAAAGAAAGCTTTTTCTTTTAAAGAAAGAAGCTTTTCTTTTTTAAAAAATTGTAATTATTTGATATTTCTTAGATTTTTTAAAAAGATGTTTGTCTTGATCATGTGCTAGAATTGGGCATAAGTTCTATAAAATCATGTGAGCATAAAGTCATGCCAGTGTTTTCCTGCTTATTTATTTCAGAGTGGGTGTATTTTTGATATCTTGGGGAGGCTTTTTTTTTTTAACATGCACAAAAAGGACTGTTCACTTTAAGCATTTAAATTTAACTTAAAGAATTTTTTTAACTTAATGTCTTATTCTCTTAAAAAATGTAGTAAAGTGTGTTCATCTTCACTTTTTCTTGGATTAATCTTTGATACTCAGTTTAAATACAAACTAACCCCCAGTAAACTCTAAAATTCCCTCAAGAGCTTAGTTACATATCAAAAAGCTATTTTTTTTTATTTAATATATTTTGTTTCTGAATACTGATTGCCTGATTGGTAGCCATTAATTTCAACAAGCAAAACCTTTCCAGTAAAGCAAAACCTTTTTAAGTACTTCATGAACTTTCATAAGTCTAATAATTTAAACAGGTAAATATAAGGAATCTCAGATTCCAACACTTTATTAATAGAGACAAAATGTCATAACTTTCCACTTAAAATAAAACATTGATTAAACATTTTAAATTGGAATCATGAAGCTAATCTGTCAGATTCTCTATTTTGTCAAATTCTCTTAATCAAAGTGTAAATCTAAACATACAGATGATTTTTAACATAAAAGTATTCATTTCAAAACTACAATTTCCCTTTATCACCACTGCATTTAATTCTAAACCTTCACGGTATAAAAAAAGACACAACTGAAAGTGGTTCTCAAAGTATGGTCGCCAAACCAGCAGCATCAGCATCACGTGGGAATTTACTAGAAATGCAGATTTTTGAAAAAAGTAGGGAAAACCACTAGACCGTTCAGGTATGACCTAAATCAAATCCCTTAACAATTATACAGTGGAAGTAACAAATAGATTCAAAGGATTAGATCTGATAGTGTGCCTGAAGAACTATGGACAGAGGTTTGTGACATTGTACAGGAGGCAGTGTTCAAGACCATCCCCAAAAAAAAGAAATGCAAAAAGGCAAATTGGCTGTCTGAGGAGGACTTACAAATAGCTGCAAAAAGAAGAGAAGCTAAAGGCAAAGGAGAAGAAGAAAGATATACCCATTTGAATGCAGAGTTCCAAAGACCTGAATGCAGAGTTACAACTCTCTCTCCAAAGAGAGTTCTTATCTCTCTTCCAAGGAGAGATAAGAAAGCCTTCCTCAGAGATCAGTGCAAAGAAATAGTGGAAAAAAATAGAATGGGAAAAACTAGAGATCTCTTGAAGAAAATTAGAGATACCAAGGGAACATTTCATGCAAAAATGGACACAATAAAGGACAGAAATGGTATGGACCTAACAGAAGCAGAAGATATTAAGAAGAGGTGGCAAGAATACACAGAACGATACAAAAAAGTTCTTCAAGACCCAGATAACCACCACGATGATGTGATCACTCACCTAGAGCCAGACATCCTGGCTCAAGTGGGCCTTCAAGTGGGAAGTCACTTCAAGTGGGAAGTCAAGTGGGTCTTAGGAAGCATCACTACAACAAAGCTAGTGGAGGTGATGGAATTCCGGCTGAACTTCAATTTCAAATCCTAAAAGATGACGCTGTGAAAGTGCTGCACTCAATATGGAAGCAAATTTGGAAAACTCATCAGTGGCCACAGGACTAGAAAAGGTCAGTTTTCATTCCAGTCCCACAAAAGGGCAATGCCAAAGAATGTTCAAACTACTGCACAATTGCATTCATCTCACATGCTAGCAAAGTAATGCCCCAAATTCTCCAAGCCAGGCTTCAACAGTATGTGAAGTTCAGATATTCAATCTGGATTTAGAAAAGGCAGAAGAACCAGAGATCAAATTGCAAACATCCTCTGGACGATCAAAAAGCAAGAGAATCCCAGAAAAACATCTACCTCTGCTTTATTGACTATGCCAAAGCCTTTGACTGTGTGGATCATAACAAACTATGGAAAATTCTTAAAGGGATGGGAATACCAGACCACCTTACTTGCCTCCTAAGAAATCTGTATGCAGGTCAAGAAGCATCAGTTAGAACCAGACATGGAACAACAGACTGGTTCCAAATCAGGAAAGGAGTACCTCAAGGCTGTATATTGTCACCCTGCTTATTTACATTAGAGAGCAGAGTACATCATGCAAAAGGCCGGGCTGGATGAAACACAAGCTAGAATGAAGATTGCCGGAAGAACATCAATAACCTCAGATATGCAGATGACACCACCCTTACGGCAGAAAGTGAAGAAGAACTAAAGAGTCTCTTGATGAAAGTGAAAGAGGATAGTGAAAAAGTTGACTTAAAACTCACCATTCAAAAAAGGAAGATCATGGCATCCAGGCCCATCACTTCACGGCAAATAGATGGGGAAACAATGGAAACAGCGACAGACTTTATTTTGTGGGGGCTCCAAAATCACTGCAGATGGTGACTGCAGCCATAAAATTAAAAGAAACTTGCTCCTTGGAAGAAAAGCTATGACTAACCTATACAGCATATTAAAAAGCAGAGACATTACTTTGCCAACAAAAGTCCATCTAGTCAAAGCTAATGGTTTTTCCACAGTCATATATGGATGTGAGAGTCGGACCATAATGAAAACTGAGTGCTGAAGAATTGATGCTTTGAACTGTGGTGTTGGAGAAGATTATTGAGAGTCCCTTGGATTTCAAGGAGATCAAACCAGTCCATCATAAAGGAAATCAGTGCTGAATACTCATTGGAAGGACTGATGCTGAAGCTGAAACTGCAATACTTTGACCACCTGATGTGAAGAACTGACTCATTGGAAAAGGTCCTGATGCTGGGAAAGATTGAAGGCAGGAGGAGAAAGGGACGACAGAGGATGAGATGTTGGATGGCATCACTGACTCGATGGACATGAGTTTGAGCAAGCTCCGGGAGCTGGTGATGGACAGGGAAGCCTGGCATGCTGCAGTCCCTGGGGTCGCAAAGAGTTGGACATGACAGAGTGACTGAACTAATTGAAAGTGGTTCTCAAAGTATGGTCCCCAAACCAGCAGCATCAGCATCATGTGAGAATTTACTAGAAGCACAAATTTTTGGATCCATCCAAAATTTCTGGTAAGTCTGAAACTGGAGAGCAGGTCCTAGCAATCTGTTTTAATAAGCCCTTCAGATTCTGATGCACTCAAAAGTTTCAGAATCAATGCCTAGAGATGGCTACTATAAGCATTTTTATGGATACCTAAGGCTAAGGCTATAAGCATTTTTATGGATACCATCCAGATAATCACGATGGTGTGATCACTCACCTAGAGCCAGACATCCTGGAATGTGAAGTCAAGTGGGCCTTAGAAGGCACCACTACAAACAAAGCCAGTGGAGGTGATGGAATTCCAGTTGAGCTATTTCAAATCCTGGAAGATGATGCTGTGAAAGTGCTGCACTCAATAGGCCAGCAAATTTGGAAAACTCAGCAGTGTCCACAGGACTGGAAAAGGTCAGTTTTCATTCCAATCCCAAAGAAAGGCAATGCCAAAGAATGCTCAAACTACTGCACAATTGCACTCATCTCACACGCTAGTAAAGTAATGCTCAAAATTCTCCAAGCCAGGCTTCGGCAATACGTGAACCATGAACTTCCAGATGTTCAAGCTGGTTTTAGAAAAGGCAGAGGAACCAGAGATCAAATTGCCAACATCCGCTGGATCATTGAAAAAGCAAGAGAGTTCCAGAAAAACATCTATTTCTGCTTTATTGATAATGCCAAAGCCTTTGACTGTATGGATCACAATAAACTGTGGAAAATTCTGAAAGAGATGGGAATACCAGACCACCTGACCGGCCTCTTCAGAAACCTATATGCAGGTCAGGAAGCAACAGTTGGAACTGGACATGGAACAACAGACTGGTTCCAAATAGGAAAAGGAGTACATCAAGGCTGTATATTGTAACCCTGCTTATTTAACTTCTATGCAGAGTACATCATGAGAAACGCTGGGCTGAAAGAAGCACAAGCTGGAATCAAGATTGCCGGGAGAAATATCAATAACCACAGATATGCAGATGACACCACCCTTATGGCAGAAAGTGAAGAGGAACTCAAAAGCCTCTTGATGAAGGTGAAAGAGGAGAGTGAAAAAGTTGGCTTAAAACTCAACATTCAGAAAACGAAGATCATGGCATCTGGTCCCATCACTTCATGGGAAATAGATGGGGAAACAGTGGAAACAGTGTCAGACTTTATTTTTTTGGGCTCCAAAATCACTGCAGATGGTGATTGCAGCCATGAAATTAAAAGACGCTTACTCCTTGGAAGAAAAGTTATGACCAACCTAGATAGCATACTGCAAAGCAGAGACATTACTTTGCCAACAAAGGTCCATCTAGTCAAGGCTATGGTTTTTCCAATGGTCATGTATGGATGTGAGAGTTGGACTGTGAAGAAAGCTGAGTGCCGAAGAATTGATGCTTTTGAACTGTGATGTTGGAGAAGACTCTTGAGAGTCCCTTGGACTGCACAGAGATCCAACCAGTCCATTCTGAAGGAGATCAGCCCTGGGATTTCTTTGGAAGAAATGATACTAAAGCTGAACCTCCAGTACTTTGGCCACCTCATGGGAAGAGTTGACTCATTGGAAAAGATTCTGATGCTGGGAGGGATTGGGGGCAAGAGGAGAAGGGGACGACAGAGGATGAGATGGCTGGATGGCATCACTGACTTGATGGACGTGAGTCTGAGTGAACTCCACGAGTTGGTGATGGACAGGGAGGCCTGGCGTGCTGTGATTCATGGGGTCGCAAAGAGTCGGACACGACTGAGCGACTGAACTGAACTGAAGGCTCCAGGGTTCTCAAGACAGATGTGCATCAGAATCCTCAGATACCAGATTGCTGAGCCCACTCTCATAGTTTCTGCTTTATTAAGCCTTGAGTGGGGCCTGAGAATTTGTATTTTAACAAGTTCCCAGGTGATACTTACACTGCTGGTCTGATGGCCACATCCTGAGAACCTCAGCACTAACGAGCAGTTTTATCTCAAGTGAGTCAAAGTTACTGAGTAAACGCTAGAAGACCATAGTATGTTTACTCTCTCTGGTGAGCTGACAGTCATTTATAAGCCAGAATTTTGAAAAGGCCAAGGATGCAGAACATGATGCGCCATATGACTAGTTTTTTCAGTGTTAGCAGTGACCTTTTTATAGTTACTACTGGGCTTCCCTGATAGCTCAGTTGGTAAAGAATCCACCTGCAATGCAGGAGACCCTGCTTCAATTCCTGGGTCGGGAAGATCCCCTGGAGAAGGGCAGGCTACCCACTCCAGACTTCTGGCCTAGAGAATTCCATGGAAAGTCCATGGGGTCCCAAAGAGTCCGACACGACTAAGACACTTTCATGACTATCAGTTCAGTCGCTCAGTCGTGTCTGACTCTTTGTGACCCCATGAATTGCAGCACGCCAGGCCTCCCTGTCCATCACCAACTCCCGGAGTTCATCCAAACTCATGTCCATCGAGTTGGTGATGCCATCCAGCCATCTCATCCTCTGTCATCCCCTTCTCCTCCTGCCCCCAATCCCTCCCAGCATCAGGGTCTTTTCCAAGGAGTCAACTCTTCGCACGAGGTGGCCAAAGTATTGGAGTTTCAGCTTTAGCATCAGTCCTTCCAAAGAACACCCAGGACTGATCTCCTTTAGAATGGACTGGTTGGATCTCTGTGCAGTCCAAGGGACTCTCAAGAGTCTTCTCCAACACCACAGTTCAAAGCATCAATTCTTTAGCACTCAGCTTTCTTCACAGTCCAACTCTCACATCCATACATGACCATTGGAAAAACCATAGCCTTGACTAGATGGACCTTTGTTGGCAAAGTAATGTCTCTGCTTTGCAGTATGCTATCTAGGTTCATAACTTTCCTTCCAAGGAGTAAGCGTCTTTTAATTTCATGGCTGCAGTCACCATCTGCAGTGATTTTGGAGCCCAAAAAAATAAAGTCTGCCACTGTTTCCACTGTTTCCCCATCTATTTCCCATGAAGTGATGGGACCAGATGCCATGATCTTCGTTTTCTGAATGTTGAGTTTTAAGCCAACTTTTTCACTCTCCTCTCTCACCTTCATCAAGAGGCTCTTTAGTTCCTCTTCACTTTCTGCCATAAGGGTGGTGTCATCTGCATATCTGAGGTTGTTGATATTTCTCCTGGCAATCTTGATTCCAGCTTGTGCTTCTTTCAGCCCAGCCTTTCTCATGATGTACTCTGCATAGAAGTTAAATAAACAGGGTGACAATATACAGCCTTGATGTACTCCTTTTCCTATTTGGAACCAGTCTGTTGTTCCATGTCCAGTTCCAACTGTTGCTTCCTGACCTGCATATAGGTTTCTGAAGAGGCCGGTCAGGTGGTCTGGTATTCCCATCTCTTTCAGAATTTTCCACAGTTTATTGTGATCCATACAGTCAAAGGCTTTGGCATTATCAATAAAGCAGAAATAGATGTTTTTCTGGAACTCTCTTCCTTTTTCTATGATCCAGCAGATGTTGGCAATTTGATCTCTGGTTCTTCTGCCTTTTCTAAAACCAGCTTGAACTGGTTTGAACTTGGAAGGTCACGGTTCATGTATTGCTGAAGCCTGGCTTGGAGAATTTTGAGCATTACTTTACTAGCGTGTGAGATGAGTGCAATTGTGCAGTAGTTTGAGCATTCTTTGGCATTGCCTTTCTTTGGGATTGGAATGAAAACTGATGTTTTCCAGTCCTGTGACCAATGCTGAGTTTTCCAAATTTGCTGGCATATTGAGTGCAGCACTTTCACAGCATCATCTTTCAAGATTTGAAATAGCTCAACTGGAATTCCATCACCTCCACTGGCTTTGTTCATAGTGATGCTTTCTAAGGCCCACTTGACTTCACATTCCAGGATGTCTGGCTCTAGGTGAGTGATCACACCATTGTGATTATCTGGGTCGTGAAGATCTTTTTTGTACAGTTCTTCTGTGTATTCTTGCCATCTCTTCTTAATATCTTCTGCTTCTGTTAGGTCCATACCATTTCTATCCTTTATCGAGCCCATCTTTGCATGAAATGTTCCTTTGGTATCTCTGATTTTCTTGAAGAGATGACTATAGAAGTCTCCAAATCCACATTCCTCAAATGGGATTAGTTTTGTACTTCCCATCCCTTGAGTTCAAGGTAACTGTTACCTTATTCTTTCAACTTTATCACCTGATTTGACAAGATTTATCAGATTGTTTCTTTACTTGATTGGATTCAGGTCATCTGTTTATTGCCCCAGTCCAGTTCTGATAAGAGACCACATCTGTAAGGTCATTCTAATGAAAATTTGAAATAGTCTTCTGTAAACTGCTGTAATGTATGTTTTTGTCATTATTTTTAAGAAAAAAGTTTTCCTCATTTTTCGGTCTGTCTTACATTCAGGAATTTTTAAATTTCCCTTTTAAGTCCTGACACAGCCTATATAATCTTGAGTGCTTGTATTTGATGTCTTTCTAGGTTCACTTCTTCAACAGCTTTTTTCATAGACAGCTGGTTACCAAAGGATATAATGGAGTAAAAAGATGGACTAAAAAGGTATTTGCTTTATTTCTTTTTTATTCTAAATTTGAAGTGCAGATGAAGCTGTCTTTACTGCCAGTATGATATATAGTAGAAACAGGCCCATTAACTTAAAGTTGCTTTTTATTATATCTTTTAAATCTTTTTGTTTGAAGGACAAGACACTAGTAAAATTTCTGAATCTATCCAGTTGATTGGAATCTGCTAGAACATAGAGCACTGGATTGGAAGTTAAAGGTTCTGACACTGTTATTAGCTGGCTGTCCAACTTAGATAAGGTTAATTTGGGCTTCAGATTGCTTATTTATAAAAACAAAATGATAAAGCAATCCCTAAGGTTCTTTCCAACCTTAATATCTCTCTTTATTCATTGACTGTGTCAGAAACATTATTTTAAAAGCCTATTTATGTTCTATTTTTGATATTAAGTCTTCAGTAATTATGGGTGTAAACTATTTTTGCAAAGTACAAACAGCTGATTGAACATTGCTAGGTAGTTTTTTGTACAAGGCATCATCAGTAGTGCTATTATGCTGGTAGAAGCATGGGAGAAGAAAGAATAGCCGGAACGCAGAGACTAAAGAAGAGAGTGTCATGAAGTGAATCTGATTCAGAGATGCAGGGCCTTGTGGCCTACATTTTAAATTTTATCCTAAATGTGTAAGAATCTATTGAAGGGTTTTAGGTGATGAGGTCCAATTTGTATTTTGCTCTAAGTGGCACTGAAGATGGATGAATGTGGGAGCAAAGTTGATGTGAGTAGGAGACCACTGCATATTAAGTGTACTTTAAATTACAGTAGTAGAAGAGATGGGAGTTGTACACAAATACGAGTGTGACCTAGGAAGTAAATTAACAGGAGGGCTGGTGCACTGGGACGACCCAGAGGGATGGTATGGGGAGGGAGGAGGGTTCAGCATGGGGAACACATGTATACCTGTGGTGGATTCATTTCGATATTTGGCAAAACCAATACAATATTGTAAAGTTTAAAAATAAAATAAAAAAAATAGTAATAAATTAACAGGACTTGGTGATGAGTAGGTTATGAGGGATGAAGAAGAGGAATTGTGAAAGATGACTTCCGAGCATGTAACTTGTGCCACTAGATGGGCTGTGGTGGTGTTTATATTAGCAAAATTGAGGACAGCTAATTAGTAGGGGATTGGTCAACTGAAAAATATATGTCCGAGATTTCCTTGGTGATCCAGTGGCTAAGACTCTGGGCTCCCAATGCAGGGTCCTGGGTTTGATCCCTGTCAGGGAACTAGATCCATCCCACATGCTCCAACAGAGATCGCAAGTGCCACAATTAAGACCTGGTGCAGCCAAATAAATAAATAAAAGTAAATATAAAATATATATAAATAAAGATATGTATATACATCCATATAATAGGATGCTACTTAACCAGGAGAAGTTACGTAGCTGAGGAAAGATGATCATGTGTAGTATGGAGTAGAGAAAGGTTAGACAGGTATATCTTGAAGGTATTGTTGGTTTGGTTCCAGCCACGGCAATAAAGTGAATATTGCAAAAAAGGGAGTCACCAGATTTTTTTGTTTTCCCAGTGCATATAAAAGTTGTTTACACAATAGTCCCTTATGTTTGCAACAGTATTATGCATAAAAAAAATAATGTGCATACCTTAATTAAAAGTACCTTTTTGCTAAAAAAAAAAAAAAAAAAATGCTAACCATCCCCTGAGCCTGAGTGAGTTAGAGCAGTAATATCAAAGATCACTGATCATGAATAACTATAATGAATATAATAACAATGAAAAAATTTGAAATATTGCAAGAATTACCAGAATGTGGCAAAGAGACATGAAGTAAACAAATGTTGGAAAAATGGTGCCAATAGGCTTTATCTATGCAGGGTTGCCATAAATCTTTAATTTATAAAATATGCAATATCTGCACAGTACAGTAAAACAAGGTATGTTTTGTAAATAGCATGGAAAATTTTCTGAATAATAAATGACATGAAATTGAAGGAATAAAGCCAAGTATAATTCAGTGTCATTTCATTAAATAGAATAAATTAAATTGTTCCATCCCTTGGACTCTCAGATTGGATTAAATCAGAAAATCCAACTATATGTATGTATAAGAAACAAACATAAAATAATATGAAAAAACTTGAAAGTAAAGTGACAGGTACTAAGCAAATGCAAACCAAAAAAGAAAGAAGTGGCAGTGGCAAGCAAAAAGAAGGAACAGCAGTATTAACAGCAAATGAGGTAGAATTTAGGGTAAAAAGTACACTGTGATAAAATTTTAGTACACAGGAGATATAACATGATTACAAAAGCAAGGAGACGTTGGTAAACAGTGATATTGAGAGACCTCTTTCATGGTTGGACAAATCTAGCAGATAAAAAATAAGATCATATATAAAAAATACAACCAGTGTTTTTGGTTTAATAGATTTATACTAGATCTTTATACCCTCAAAAAATTATTCTTATATCCAAGAAACATTTGTAAAAATTGATTATGTACTTGGCCAAAATTATTACATATACTATTCCTTAACCACAGTTCAATCAAATTAAAAATAAATAATAAAAGGTCTAAAAAAAATCTTTAAAATTTTCACACATATACACATTACTTGATATAACCCTTGGGTCTAAAAGAAAATAGATTATACAGTAAAGGACAGAAAAGGGAACACAATCTTAGCAGCCACTATGGAATAAAATGAAATCTGTTTTGAGAAAAAAAATAATAGTCATAAATGCCATTATTATTCAAGAAAAAAGGAAAAATAGAAGAATTAAGTACTTACTGAGTTTGATTACTTTAAGAAAAATTATGGAGCAACCAAGAATTTGGAATGCAACAAATAGTGAAACAATGAAAGTACAAAGAAAATTCACAGCAGAATTTTAAAAAATTTATCTCAAAGCACCAGAGTCCATTCTGTGTGTACAACTTAAAACTCTGATGATATAAAAGAAAAATGAATTAATTCAACTGTATAAAAAGATAAACAGTAAACTGGGAAAAACATTTGATATTTATGTCAAATATTTGATATCAACTGTATATTTATATCAAATATCAAAGAACTATTTTTTAAATATATAAGTGCTTCTACACATCAGTTAGAAAACAACCTCACCAACTCAATAGAAAAACGAGTGAATGATATGAATGAAAAGTATTGTAAACAAGTCCTTGAGTTCTGGATATGTCTTCTGTCAAATCTATACTTTTTATTGTTTTGTCTCAGTCTCTAACTTTTCTCCTTATTTCTTTAATATGCATTTTGATGAATAGAGACTTTTATTTTTATGAAATCTAATTTACCATACTCTTTTCTTTTATAGTCTTGCTTTCTATATCTGGTCTAAGAAATATCTGCCTCATATATTTTCTTCTAACAGCTTTATAGTTTTAGGTTTTACATTTACATCTCTGGTGCATCTCAGTTTTTGTGTAATCATAAGGTAGGGATCAAGATTTTTCTTCCCCCTCCATATGGTTGGATGGCATCACCGACTCAATGGACATGGGTTTGGGTGGACTGTGGGAGTTGGTGATGGACAGGGAGGCCTGGCGTGCTGCGGACGTGGCTGAACTGAACTGATGCATATCCAGTTGTTTCAGTGGCGTTTCCTGAAAAGACTTGTCTTTCCCATTTTAATTGCTTTGGCATCTTTGTAGAAAGTTGATTGACCGTATATGTGTGGGCCTATTTCTGGACTTTATGTTCTTTTGCACTGACCTCTTTGTTCTTAGCCAATACCACACTGTCTTGATCACTGTCTTTACAGTTTGTCTTAAAATCAGTGTAAATGGCCATGTTTAGCCTTCTTTTTCAGATAGCTTTGGCAATTCTAGGTCCTTTCACATTCTCATCAAAATTTCAGAATCAGTTTGTCAATCTCTACTTTTAAAAAACTTGCTGGGTTATGATTGGGATTGTGTTTAATCTGTACGTTCATTTGGAGACAATGGAGGCCTTAACAGTATTGTCTTTCAGTCTATAAACATGGTATATTTTCCATTTATTTGGATCTTTAATTTTTTTCAGCAATATTTTTTAAATCTTAGTGTACAGATCTTGCACCTAAATGTATCATAGGTATTTCATATTTCTGAAACTGCTATAAACAGAATTTTAAAAATGTTATTTTTCAATTATTTGCAGTTAGTATAGAGAAATACAGTTGATTTCTCTGTATTGACCTTGTATCCTGTGACTTGTCAAACTCACTTACTGATTCTAGATTTTTGTAGATTCATGAGATTTTCATAAATGATTATGTCAACAGGTAGTGACTGTTTTATTTCTTCCTTTCCAAACTGTATGCCATCTTTTTCTTGCTTGATTGCACTGGCTAGGACTTCCAGTACATTGTTGAATAAAAGTAATGAGGGAAGACACCTTTGCCTTGGAAAGAAAGAATTCAGTTTTTCACTGCTATTTATGATGTCATTTGTAGGTTTTTTATAGATACTCTTTATCAAGTTAAGGCGGAGAAGGCAATGGCACCCCACTCCAGTACTCCTGCCTGGAAAATCCCATGGACAGGGGAGCCTGGTTGGCTGCATTCCATGGGGTTGCTAAGAGTCGGATATGACTGAGCGACTTCACTTTCACTTTTCGCTTTCATGCATTGGAGAAGGAAATGGCAGCCCACTCCAGTGTTCTTGCCTGGAGAATCCCAGAGACGGGGGAGCCTGGTGGGCTGCCGTCTATGGGGTCTCACAGAGTCGGACATGACTGAAGTGATTTAGCAGCAGCATCAAGTTAAGGAAGAGACCTCCTATTTGTGGTTTGCTGACAGCTTTTAATCATAGATGTTAAGTTTTATCAAATGCTTTCCCTGTATCTAAGAGATGGTGCTATGTTTTTTCATCTTTATCCCATTAATGGGATTCAGACTAAAGGAGCAGCACCTAATCTTGAGACATGTCCATCTTAGAGCCACATGATGGTTCTTGAAGCTTCAGCTTGGTCATGACATAAATTCACTTCTCTTTACCATGCATAGGTTAAAGCAAAGCATGTGACTACCTTTCTCCCCCTGGGAGGGGCAGCGAAGCCACATGGCAGTAGGTAGTTCTTCTGTATAATCCTCTTACAGGGAACTGAAAGTGTTAGTTGCTCAACCATGTCTGTGTCTGACTCTGCAACCCCATGGACTGTAGCCTTCCAGGCTCCTCTGTCCACGGGATTCTCTGGCAAGAATACTGGAGTGGGTTGCCATTCCCTTCTCTAGGGTATCTTCCTGAACCAGGGATCGAATCTGGATCTCCTGCACTGTAGGCAGATTCTTTACCGTTTGAGCCTCCCTCTTATAGGGAGGACAGCAAATAATTGATATCAATAATATATCCACACATATCATTCTTAATTATATGTAATAAGGTTGTGTGTGTGTGTGTGTGAAAATTAATACATTAAAGAAGAAAAAGATCTGGAAAGATGTAAACTGAAGTGTATCTTTTTATCTGTACTTTGTAATTTTTATTTTAAAATTGCTTTATAATTAAGTTTCTTTTTAAGAAAAATGTAAATTTGGTCTCATTTAATACTGTATTTTAAATATGATTCCTTGTTTTAGATACTCAGAATTTTTGAGCCAGAAAGGACCAGTTGTCTGTCCTGTTTAATATTTCCTGTCCACCTTACTTCCCAGATTTATGGATACAGAAACTTTGCAGAAGTGCTTTGTTCCAAGGTCATGTAAACTAGTGGAAGATTCTTCTAGAGCAGGACATTATCTGAATATCAGAAAGCAAAGAAGGCTTGAGAAATAGTTGCTAAGAATCTAGTTTAAAATAGTCTTATAATTGTTTTAATTCAAGGAATCACTCCAGTACTCTTGCCTGGAAAACCCCACCAACGGAGGAGCGTGGTAGGCTGCATGCAGTCCATGGGGTCGCAAAGGGTCGGACACGACTGAGTGACTTCACTTTCACTTTTCACTTTCATGCATTGGAGAAGGAAATGGCAACCCACTCCAGTGTTCTTGCCTGGAGAATCTCGGGGACGGGGGAGCCTGGTGGGCTGCCGTCTATGGGGTCGCACAGAGTCAGACACGACTGAAGTGACTTAGCAGCAGCAAGGAATCACTAAAACACTTTTAAAAACACCTGAAAAAAAATCCATTCATCCTTCTATAAAATGTCTAATGAATACCTACTTCTTTATCATCCAGTCCACAACTAGGATTTTAAGTGGTATAGTGAATGCTTCTAGATTTTAAAGCACATGTATTAGGATATGAAGCGTGAATTGGGATATAAAGGACATATAAATAATTATCAAGGATATTTTTCTCAATTTCGACAACTGAGAGATCCAAGGTAGTGATAATGATAACAGCTAAGATTTATTGGCTACATATAATGGTTAAGCATACTTAGTGCACTTTACATGTATTGTCACTCTCAACAAATTCATAAAGTGGATACTATTGTTATCTGTAGTTTATAATTGAGGAAATTAAGGAACAAAGAATCGATGCAAATTACCAAAGTCTTCTAACCACAGAGCTACAATTTGAACTTGACCAGACTTACTATACTGAATCTCTAAAAGAAGGCTAAAAGAAGGTTATGCTGTTTTCTAATACCACAATTCCTTCCTAGATAGGAATTGATTCTAGGTCAAATATGTATAAAAGAAAATTATTTAAGCTTAAAAATAAGTTAAATCATGTTAGGTAGTTAATAAGCACAGATTAGCAGGTTAAGTGGAAAACAGTGCTTTCTGTACCTTCAGTTTCCTTATTGTTGTGTATTTTAGCTTACTAGTTATAAACATGGGCTTTAGATTAAGATCTGGCTTCAAATTCTGGCTTCACTTCCTAGATTTATGACCTTGGGCAGGTGAAGGGTTAGTAAATGGAAACTGCTGTTTCTTGTTGGTTTGGAAAGCCCATGGTGATGGCTACATTTCTTTTATTTTTTCTTGATCAGGTGGATTTATTTAAAAAGAGTCTTCTGTTGATCCCTATTCACCTGGAAGTCCACTGGTCTCTCATTACTGTGACACTCTCTAATCGAATTATTTCATTTTATGATTCCCAAGGCATTCATTTTAAGTTTTGTGTAGAGGTAAGTTAATATACTCCCCCACTCCTTTTTTCCTATTCATTTTGTCATTGACCAAATGGTATCTCAGCTCTAGGATAGAACAGCAGAATTCAGTACCACAGGTGATCAGTTCCTGTCATGTCATGTCAACATGTTGGCAGAGAAATGGACTATAAGAGGAACCTCCAGATGGGAAGAGGTAGCAGTCCAGGATCTGGATCCCTCTCTGAGATACCTGCCCTATTTGGATTTCATCAGATTTTTTTTCAGTCATTCCCTTTAAACTACATTTTGAATATGGATAGAAATCATTTTCTGGGACTTCCCTGTGGTCCGGCAGTTAAGACTGCATGCTTCCACTGCAAGGGGCACAGGTTTGATCCCTTAGGGAACTAAGATCCTGCATGCTGTGAGGTGCAGCCAAAAAGAAAAAACAAAACGGAAATCATTTTCTTGGTTTCTCCTAGAGCTAAAATTGGTTTGTATCTTCAAAATAACTTCTGTAGAATGAATCATAGCCAAGAGAATCAGCTGGCAAAATATTAGAGTTCAACTAATAAGAGTTCAACAAGATGGCAGGATACAAAGCAAGAAAAATCAGTGTGTTTCCTGATTTTCCTGCACTAGCAAGAGCTAGTTAGAAAATGTAAACAGATTTCATTTTTAAAAGAAAAAAGAGGTGAATTACCCAGGAATATACCCTAACAAAAAAGGGGACATTCTTTGAGATGAAAACTCTAACGTATATAAAGGAAATCTCAATAGATGGAAAGATAGGCACACTCAATATTAGGAGATTAATTCTCCCTGAACTAATAAAAACCAATTTTTGTCCTAATCAGTTTCTCAGAAGGATTTTGAATGAAACCTGATAAACTCATCCTAGAATTTATATTGCAGAATTCATGTCATGACAGCTAAAGTAGTTTTGAAGTAGAAAAAAACTGAAAGAAGGAATACTTGGTCTACTAGTTGTCAAACCATATCACAAAGTTTTAATAATTAAAACTTTAATTATATTGGTTAGGAGTAGACAAGTAGATTGGTGGAACAACATGGAGAATCTAGGAATAACTCATGTATATGTGGGAACTTAGTATATGATAAAGTTGAGGAAGGACAAGCTATTTGATGTACGCCTTGGGAAAGTTAGCTATTTGGAAAAGTAAAATACAAATTCTGTTTCATACTATTCATATATAAGAAAAACAAATTCCAGATGGAATAATGATCTAAATATAAAACATAAAACTATGGAAGTTAGACTAAAATATAGATGTTATGTTCTCAGAATATGAAAAGCCTTCTTATCCAGAACCAAAAAAGCAAGACTATATCATAATTTGAAACTTACATGTCACAGTTAAAAGGGATTAACTTGGAGAAAATGTTACTGACATATATAAGTCACTTTCTAGAATATTAAAAGAACTACAAATGAGTAAAAAAAGATCTAAGAAATGGACAAAGGATAAAATAAGTAATTTTTAGGGAAAATGCCAGTAGCTGTTAAACCCATGGAGAGATGCTCACCAGAAAATGGGAAATGTATTGCAGTCAGTGGGGTTGCAAAGAGTCAGTCACGACCTAGTGAATGTACAACAACAAATTAAAATTGCCTCAGGGTTCCATTTTTTTGCCTATTGTGTTAGGAAAAGTTTGATGGTACTAAAATGGGTGTAAGGAAATAGGCATTCTCATATTTTCTGGTGGAGTGTATAAATTAATACAGCCGTTTGGGGAATAACTGCAGTTCTAGTTGCTTCTAAGTGCCTTTCAAGTAAAAAAGATGCATATCCTATTACAAACTAGTTCTGTTTCTTGGTATATACTCCATAAAAGTGCTTGTGTATGCACCAAGAATGGGGCACACACCAGGGTGTTCATTGCAGCATTATTGATAATAGTGAAAAATCAAAATGAACTAAACTTAGCTCTACCTACAGAATAGCTAAATAGATACACTGTTATATATTCACAATATTAAACAGACCATAGCAGTTACAGAATATAGTAATGGGTTGGCCAAAAAGTTCACTTGGATTTTTCCATACCATCTTACAGAAATACCTAACTTTTTGGCCAACCCAACAGATCTTTGCGTCTTAACAGGGAAAGATTTACAAGACCTACTGAGTTTGAAAAGGCAAGTTGCAGAATGATACAATATATGGGGAAAAAATACGAATACAGACATACACTTGTGTACATACACATGTACATACACATTTCTCCTCCACCTTCAGAGGGTTAATTTAATTCATGTAACCTCTGACTCCACTCTTACAAGAAGATAGGCAGAGAAAGATATGCACAAAGAGGTGGAGGGGGTAGGGGAAAAGTATAAACTCCAATAGGCTTTGTCTTGGGAGAGATTTCAGCATTGGACTTGACTGTATTTAGTATCCAGGATGAGTTTAAATAATATAACTTTCTAGAAACTGAGTGATACTTTTACCTGCAGCCCTCATAAATATGGAATATATCTAAGGCTAGAATGTTTAAATTTAGTTTCAGTTATTAATGATTTCTGCCATGGATTCCTTCTCTCTGTTAAGCATTGGCAGTAATTAAGACATTCTTTTTGTTTTGCCAGTATTTAAGTTTCAAATTCACCAAGCTGACTTATTCCTGGAAAAGGCTGACCATCTTATTAAAAAGGTCTAATTAAAACATATACCAGTGTCCACAGTCTTAAGTGCATATAGTATAAAAGGTCTGAGTCCTTCAGTCTATAAAGTGAAAAAGGTCTGAAGTCAAGTTCCAGCTCTAAACTCTAATGCAATCTCTGCCCAGTGGTGGGGCCACAGCCTCCTCTTTTGCTTCTATCTGCTGTGGGCAGGTTCCATTTTTCACCAACTGATGGAACACAGCATCTGTGTTGTGGTTTCTTTTTAACCAGAATATAAGAAAGTATTTGCTGACTGAAGCCAGAGAAAAAAATAGACCTGAATTTCTTCAGGGTTGGCAGACTGCTGTTACAAAGGTAAGTAAGTGATAAAAAATGAAAACCCAGGCATGTCAAGGGGCTGAAATTATCTAAGGGGTGGGTGTTTTTAAATGCATATGAAGACTGATCATGAAGATAACCAAAGGAGAGTCTGGAGGCTGCAGGGAGGCAGCTCAGAATAAACCTCAGTTCAGTATTCATCATCTGGCTGCCCAGTTTCCCGCTGCTTGCTGGAGCAAGTAAATTCAGTCATTTCATCCCTGGGGCAGCTTCTGATGATATAGTTGCTCTGTTGAAAAAAAAGACATCTGCTTCTTGCCTCATGGCTCTTATTTCCAGATGATTCATATAGACCCAGAGAAATACTGACATGACTATTTTGGATTCACCAAGGGAGCAAGTGCACTGGGCTGCTTTCCAGGCATTTGGGGAAGACAAGTGGCTTGAGAGCTTCAGTTCTGAACAGTCTAGAAGCAGCACTATGTTTAGCCGTAGACAGTAAAGCTGTGTATGGGGCAGAGTAAGCAGGCCTACCCTCTTAACTCTGTCACAGATACCAGGGTCTTGCATTTTATGGGGCACTGCTTTGTTTTCCCGGTGTTTTTATATGTATGATCTCATTTGATCCTTATAATCTGAGGTAGGCAAGTCACTTAGGAGTAAGAAGCATCTCTGACCTTCCCCAAAGTTCATCAAAACCATTGACCATTAGGTCCTTGAACTCAGGTCTATTTGGATCAATGACACAATGTGAAAGAAGCAGAGTCTTGAAATAAACCTTTAACTCAAACCAAAGGGACAAGGTTTATGCATTTATCCTTGAACTAAATGCTAACTTTTAAACTTACGTTTTGTGTTTTAAATACCCTAGTTTATTAGTTGAAAGCAGAATTGCTCTTGTGAATATTCTGAACTTACCCAACAGTATATCCAGGTGTTCCCCTAAATTTAATCAGGATCTTTCAACACTTCCAGGCAGAATATAGTAACCAGTTCTTTGGAAAACATTCTGTTTACCTTTAGGGGTCTTTAAAAGAATAGGACAGAGTTGTGAAATACGAGATGAAGAGTGAAGACTGCCAAACAGCGTTTAGTACTAAGTATTCAGGGTCCAGGTCTGCGTTCTCTTGAGTCATGATTCCATTTTGATTCCATAGTCAGTGAACTGATAGCAAAAATGATTATCCATGGAAGTTTTAAAATAGGATTTTTGACTTCCCATTTCTCATGTTTAGGCAAACATGTTTCTCATGTTTAAGTTACTGATAGCTCTTTTCATGCGACCAGGTGCCTCCATAAACTCAAAACACTTTGTAAAGCAGAGGTATATACCAGCTGTCTTGGACACAAGTTTCCTGCAGCTTTTCTTATCTGACAGAGAACACTTGATTTTGTTTTAATAATTGTTTTGTTTTTCCCCTTAGTGTATTCCACAACAGAAAAACGATAGTGACTGTGGAGTATTTGTGCTCCAGGTAAAGAATTTTTTTTTTTTTTTTTTTGTATTTACAATTTATAAACTTGTTGGGTTTAGAGAAGAGAAGGGGGATCCCTCTGATGTGTGCATGGTACTACATACAGGTAACAGAACACTCCTCCCAAACCTATGTCACTGAAAAGCAGTAGTTCTTGCATTTTCATATATTATCATTAGGAAGAACCACCTTCTAAGGCTGAGGATAAATGGTATCACCCGTGTATTATCAGAGGTTATTGGCAAGCCACATTGGAGACTGACCTGAATTGGTCCTGTCATACACTCTTGGCATTTGTAGAATTAACTATATTTTTTTAACCACTGGCAAGTAGTCTTTTACCACAGAGTAAAAACGAACTAGATTTTAAATAAGGGCCACATTCAGACACTGTGCTTTCTCATGCTGCAGGTTCCCTTAGGTTTCAAAGAGCTATTGAAAAAGTTATTATATTTATGAAGGAAATCATAGTTTATAATCCATGATTTACAGATTTCCAAAGATCTTGGAAGATGGGCTCACTCATATGACTCATGAATGTCTGAGAACTCAGGTTCTCACTTAAAGGCCATATTAGGTTTGACTGCATTCTCAGCATTCTCACCTTGAGAATAGAGCCCCTTTGGCAGTTTTGCTTTTCACAGTATTGAGTGGGGAGGGAGGGAGTATTCCAAGCCATATACTTACCTGAAAATCTGACTGTAATTTGGAGGTAACTTTTTTTTTTGGAGGTAAATGTTTTAAAACAGTATGTTTTACAAGTCTAAACCAACTTTAACATTTGCCTTAGACCCTATTCTGTTAAGTCTGCATCTGGTAAAATGATGTGTTGGGCTAGTACTTAACTCCACATGCCACTTAAGTGTTTTTGGGACCTTTCCAGTACTGCAAGTGCCTCGCCTTAGAGCAGCCTTTCCAGTTTTCCCAAGAAGACATGCCCCGAGTGCGGAAGAGGATTTACAAGGAGCTGTGTGAGTGCCGGCTCATGGACTGAATCAGCAGGGACTCTGGGAAGTCTGACCAAGTTGGAGCAGGTGGTTTGTTACTTGAATCTCCACTTATTTGAATTTTTACAGGTATTTCCGATCAGTGGTGTTGGGCCACTATTGTTACCTCAAGTTTATTTTCTGCCCTTAACTCATTTCTCTAGTGACCATGTACTATTTTTTTAATGTTCAGTTTGGTTTCATTTTTAATTTTATGGATTCTGTGTGTGTCCCCCCCCATATTTAATATTTATTATCCAAACGCATGCATATAGACAGAGCATGCAGTGCAGAGTATTAAAAAAAAAAAAAAAGCCTAGTAGATTTGGTGCAGCTTTTGAAACTTAGTTAGACGTGAACTGAATACAGGTTTAAATTTTAATTCCAGAACCTAAAAATGCAGGATGTTTTTGATAGAACATAACTCTGAGAGTAGTAGATGTTCCCTGGGGCATAAAGGGTAGCTAGGAGGGGTTTTGACAGTCAGTCCTCTATTTTTACCAGCAGCACCTTTCACTGACTTCTCTCTTCAGTGAGTCCCATTCCTTTTAAAGGATGAAAAGGAAGTGGCCATAAACTGACTGGTATGTTCTGTTTATGGTGGCACACTTGTAAGCACAGTGCCTGCCTTGTGAAGAGTTAAGATATGAGACAACGAAAGTGACCTTGAGGGTCCAATTATCTTCACAAATGAGATTTCAGCCTTGGCTTTAAGATTTATAATAAATGCTTTAATCTTATAAAAAGCTTTTGCTGGAACATTGAACTCCTTGGATTCTTCTGGTTTTGACCCATTAAAAAATCAGTATCTGTCAAACTAGTGGTCAAACAAATGAGAATCCAGCCCAAGAGTAATTTACAAGTTGTCACTTCCCCTGTATTGTTTCCCACTTGGAAGAAATTAAGATCTGCCAAATACCTATTTCAAGGGTATTTAAAATCTAAACATTCAAAACCAAAGACTAATTTTAGGTCTTTTGGACGTGGGTGGGGAAGAGAGAACAGAAAAGGTAATAAGGGAGACTTGATACTGAGGGGGTTACAGCAAAAGTTATGAGTGTTTCCCCTCATTTCTCTAATGATCTCAGCAACATGCAGGGCTTATCTGCCTCTGCTTGACCATCCCTGAGACTCCAGCACAGGAGTCCTTTTTTTTTTTTGCTTCCATGAACCTCCTCTTCTGGGGGAAAGCAGAAGTGGCCCTGTCCTTAGCCTTTGCTGCATTAGGATTAAAGCAGTGGATCTTGCATCTTTAACAGAGTTTTGTGATAACTGGAAAGGAAAGGAGGAACAAGCAAATGGCAAAGGTACTTGGGTTAATGCCTCGTTAGGTGTGCGGGTAGGGCTGACTGCCAGCAGTTGAGGTGGAGTCAGAACATGTTTACGTGCAGGGTCCCTACCCCAGACATTCCAAGCACCAACACCAGTGTTTACATTATCAACAGGCCAGCACTTTCCTACTCCCTCAGACTCAAAACTCCTTAGTATAAAACCAGGTCAGTATTTCTCCTTGTGCTTCACATCATTAGGAAGACTGAGATTAGAGGCACGTTGTGCTGCTACAGGTAGGGCTGCATCCACATTGGAAAGGTGACAAAATGGGTTGGGTGTTTTCTTGAGGTTTTCAGGCATAATTATGCAAACGAGATTTTTCCAATCTGTATCCCAGACGTTTGCCTTTTTTTTTTTTTGGTAATTAGTAAGTAGGCTGTTAAAAATGTCTTACACTTTAGAGCGCCATAGTTCATATTTCATTGACAGAACCAGGCATGCAAGAGAGTTGTGTTCTGGCAAAAAATCTTCATGCCCCAAGCTTGAGTTGTCATTTCTTTCAGTCTAGAAATGGTCATTCTCTTAGCAGTGAGGCAGAGAGAACCTACAGTGAAGTGTCCCAAGTCACGGGTCTGTTTCATGTCCAGCTTAATAGAGCACCTTGAGCTACACTGTCCAGCATGCTTTAGCTTAAATGTCAGATATTTTAAGTCTGGTTAAATGTTTCTGTTATTCATAAGAAGCTTGTTTCAGTACACACAGTTGCTTCCCTCCTGCCTTTCCTACCCGTCTTGTGATTAGGTATAAACTTCTATTTAGCCCAAGTCCTCCATTAGGATGGCCTTTTTCCCTGATGTTTGCAGTAATGGTTTCCTTGCAACAGAAGTTTCTGAAATATAGTCTGGGCTGTTGGTAGAAGAGACAGGCATTGTTTTGTTTTACTCTCATTAGCTTGGCACTGAATTGTCTAGGTGCCCACAAGGTGGGCAGACCTTATGCTTTGGGGGTTGAGGGCAGGCCTTACACAAACTAAAAGCTGCTTATGATGTGCCTTCAACAAGCTGCTCAGTCCTCTCCATCAGCAAACTTACCAGTCTGTAGTTGCTTTTATCCTTTTGTAAAATCTATAGCAATGAATGTAGATTTAGTTCAACTTTTAGTTCTCTCAAACTAAATGGCTCAGACGGTAAAGCGTCTGTCTGCAATGCAGGAGACCCGGGTTTGATCCCTGGGTTAGGAAGATCCCCTGGAGAAGGAAACGTCAGCCCACTCCAGTACTCTTGCCCGGAAAATCCCATGGCCGGAGAAGCCTGGTCGGCTACTGTCCATGGGGTCGCAGAGTCGGACACGACTGAGCGTCTTCACTTTCACTTTTAGTTCTCTCAATCATAGAGAACCAATCTTCTCTTAAGAAAGGGAGAAGCAGCAGCTGCTTGCTGCCAGCAGTCCCCAAATCTTTTTTGGGGCTTTGCATTTTATTTTCTACATATCATTGAATATAATTAACACTGGTCACCTTGAATTCAGAGTTGGAACAAAGGAACAGACCTGAGACATCGCCAGCAGTAGCCTAAGTAGAGCTGCCCCCTTTCTCTGCAGTTGTGGTTTACTACTTCCTGGGTTAGAAGGAATAACTGCGAGCTCTGCATGGATCAGACCCTTCAGGCAAGAACCAGTGTGTTAATAGTGTGAATTAGATATACTGACTACCTGCTCTGCTTAATTGTTATGAAACTGAACTAATAAGCAGTTATAAAGCACATACTTTGTTATGTGCTAGGCTCTGCCTCCTGGCCTGTAGATAATTTAAGAAGACCTAGGGAATACCATCAGACATGCTAATTGTATTTGGGTGTTAACAAAAGCAGATCTAGACAAGCTGTCCACTTAAATGGTACCTTTTGGTCAGAAAAAATTTATTTAAAGATTGTGATCATGTAAAATTACTCAAACCTTCTAGCAAACATATTTTTTGAAAAATAAACTAAATGCCTTTATAAATGTGTGTTCTCTTGTGTTGGATAACATGTACTGTTTGGTGAGTAGTAATTTTTCCCAGTGGCATTCCAGTCATGACAAGGCTTATCTGCATAGGCTCTAAGCGGCTCACTGTCCAGTAGCAGCACTTTCTACAGTAATGGGAATATTCTGTATTTGCATCCACCACAAGACAGCCATTACCACAGGTAGGTATTGAGCATCTGAAATGGTAATGTGACTGAGGAACAGTTTTAATTAGCTGCATGTAGCGAGACACTACCATATTAGTAACTCTCAAATCTAAATGGACAGGCAAATTCTGCACACTATTCAGATTCTTCCCCAAAATGTATTAATATTCCAGGGTAAGAGTGTTTCAGTGTCTCTTGGTGAGGAAAAACACAGTAAGTTGGTCCAATTTTATTGAAATCTGTTACAGAAGACAATTCAAATATGAAATACTGTCTGTGGTTTTAAGGCCTATAGAAATCTGAATCATGTTTTACTGCAAAATAATACAAAATACATTCATTCAAACTACTGTAAAAAAGTGTATGTCCTCATTAAATTACTTGCACATGTTTTCCTAAGTACTTACAACTAATTTAGAGGTATCCAAATAGCCAACTTAAATTTGAGAAAACACACTTGCTGTAACATGAAAGCTGTTCACATTGCTGTAACATGAAAGCTGTTCACATTGAGATACTCCAGCCCCAACTTCACAAACTCCTGGAAATTAGGAGATACTTTGTTGCTAGATGAAAAAAAATCTCACTTAGGTCAGGGAGAATTGTACTAGACTAGCAGTTTAAAATGAGCAAGAATTCTTGTAACATTAGAGAAATCATCTCTTGCCTTACAAATGCAAAATAAATCCTCTAGACTCCCTTCTGGAAGTTGTAGAGACCATCAGCTGACTGTCCAGCCTCTGAAACAGCACAATTAGAGAAAAACAAGACAGACTTCAATATTAGAACTGGCCAAAACATTTCCTGAGGGAAGCATTTCTGATTTTGTTAAGCCATTCTCTCAACCACCACAAAACACTCCATTCCCAAGATCAGTCTGAAAATGAAAAAAAACAGATCTGAAGGCACTCACACCTCACATTTTGAAAAATGTGTTTAGTAAATAAATACTCTTCAATACCTGTCCCTTATTTCCTGATATACAAAGCATGTAAAGCAGGTGGTGTTCCCTGGGACTGTCCAAAGCTTGCTTTTATACCAACTCTTTAGGAATTTCCATTAAGTTGTGCCTTTACAGATTAAAAATCAACACAGAAAAAAAATTCAGTTATCAAGCATCTGTTCCCCTAATTTAGAGCAAAGCTACATAACATAGCAAAAGTCCACTTATTAAACTTTATCTTGTGAAAACTTAAAATTTTAAAAATAGTAATTCCAGGTCCCAAGGTAGACCATGAACCTACTTAGATGCAAACATGGTAAACACTTAAAAATTTTTTCCTGTCTTCTAAAAGAAGTGTGTTTTTGGCTGACAGGTCAACATTATACATCAAGTCTGTTGCTAAGGAAACAATTTTTGACCTAGTAATAGAAATCATTTTGGTAATCTGACACAAAACCAAGATTCTAAGACTTAATTCTACAGAATTAAAGGCATTCTTTTGGATTCTGTTCTTTAATAATTTTTAAGAGGAAAACCATGACAAGGCTTCCAGCTCAGTAGAGACATTGATTAAAGCTTGGTTTAAAAAAAAAAAACTAAAGGCAGGTTTGCAGACCTTGGGTAACACCTGTCAAATTCAACAGGCCAAAGGAGCAGACTTTCACGATGGGGCTCTCAACCACTCACTGGTTTTGGGCCAGTTTTCCATAGCCACCTCTTCCAGCATCATAGTCCTGACGGTATTCATCTCGTACCTTAATTGAAAAGAACATGTTACAGTACAGAGAAGATGAGTGTAACAAACATGCCTTCCAAAATATGTCAGACAAATAACTAAGCCTTTTCAGATGTCATAATGTAAACATTATAAGTGTAACATGATTTTGAGCAATTGATGATAAAGTTCAACTGCCCTGCAAAATTATTTTAATACTGCTTTTTTTTTAAAAACCAAACATCAGGCTTACACTCAGCATTCAAAGATAGCACATTCCAAAGAATATTTAAACTATATTGAAATAAAAATGGAAAAGTTGTTTTAGTACATTCTGCTTTGCTCAACATTCCTGTAGAATATTCAGCCCCTTGCAGAAGTCCAGTAATGGTTGCTTGTGAAGACATACTATTTAATGGTATTTAAAAATATTAATAATTTATCAACCCCAATGGGTGGATTCACTTCAAGCCAAGGTTAGAGGCACAGTTATTTTGAAAAGAGCAAATACAAATTGACAAAACACTTATCATTTAGGACTGGCATCCCAGGCCGAGGCTGAGCACAGAAAACCTTCCTGCGTACCTGGCCCCCAGAACGCCCACGGCCATACTGCCTGCCCTCCTTGAAGCCTGCATCCCAGTCTGTACGAATGATCCGGTCATCCAGACGAGTTCCATTTATATACCGCATGGCGTTTTCTGCATCTGCTCTTGAATAGTATCTTAATTATGATTATTAAGGAATTAGCATTTCTCCAGACATTTTTGTAAATAGAGGAAGAAATATCTAAATGAAGCTGAGTTAAAGAGTACAAAAACTAATCCAACCAGATGGAGATCAAAGACATAATTTGGCTTGTATAGGCCTGTTGAGGTTGGTCCAGAAGCAGTCAAAAATGGTATCTTATCCTCAGCTACACTGATGGTTTTTTGGATAATCCTGTTAAATACGCAATTCCACTGTCTCCATATTTTGGTTTGCAAAATACAGATATGTTCTGTGCAGGTTTAAACCACAAACTGTTATCCAAGGAAATGACAGCATCATTCGGTTCCCTGAATATGAGGCTGTACATTCAAGAACAACCTTAAAAAGAGGTCACTGCATAAGACCTGCCATCACATTTCATTAGAAGGGAACACTCAAAAAGTACCACTCAGGTCGGTAGTTCTAAACCAGATCTACTAAATCTATCTTTGGGATGCTATTAAAAAATACATGTAAGTATATGATTATAACTGGGTCTAGGAAATACTTATCTGGACCTTTCCCCTTGTCTTTAATTACACGGGTAGGGAAACACTTGCTGAAATTCCAGTGTCTACACAATGCCTAGCACACATGGGGATTGAGTAATTCTTTGTTGAATGAAATGAATGCTAAAGGGCAAACAGGGTCGGGCGGGGGGATACCGACAATGAAAGGTATCCTTTCTTTTGGGTATTTGTCATCTTGATTATTGATCTTTGACTTTCAAGGCAAATGCAAAAACACTCCAATTCTTAAACACTGATTAGTATCTAATAGTTCCTTTGTCTTTTTTGTCCCCTGTGAATTATTTTACACTCCTGGCACCAGAGGTGAAAGCAAAACCTGGGCGCTCGTCCCCTGTGTCTGAAGGAGTAAAAGAAGCTTGCAGAGCCCGAAATCAGACACCAGAGTCAGAAGTGGGGAATAGGTTCAAACGTGGGGCTTCTGATTCAACCTGATAGGGAGTACATTTTGTCTTCTTTCCTTCTCAGGGCCTCCATTAGACAACAGGAAAGAAACATATACCCAAGGAGGAGAAGAGGCCATCAGCAGATTAGAGATGCAAAAGCTAAAGATTAATAATGGGTGAAACAAAGTCACAGTAGGAAATACTCCTGAAGGGCTTAAAGGAGACAGTAAACCCAGGAACTTCTTAATTCCAAGTTGATTAAGTAGTAAGGCTGCAAATAGGGTTTAATTAAAGGTCTCTATGTGGGAAGAAGACCTATTAGCAAGAACACATTTAATTCCAGGCAAATAAAAAAGATAGGGTTGTGAACTAACTAACTGAAGGAACTATGGCATTGTCTTTAACATCAGCAAGCTAAAATCTTTCTTCATTCTAGCATTTAAGAAACCCACACGTCCCAAAGGCAAGGCAGCAACTTAAGAAGCTCTGCCTAGATCCACAGTCAGCCTTTTCCCCAAGACACCAAGGGATCATCAGAAATTTAAGGAAATTTTACAGGATAAATACAACGGAAAGAAACAATTCAAGGTACAGAAAATTCAAATGACATGGTGGACTAGGTCTGGAAAATTTCTCAAAATGACCAAAAAAAGAAAATAGCACTTAAAAAACAAAATATGAAAGGGTAAATCCAGGTGGTCAAATTTATGGAGCGCTTCCAGGGAGAGAATGGTCACAAGTAAGTTCGGTTACGACGTACCGCGTCAAGCTATATGCATCTACATGATACTATGTAGCTGTTACAAAAAGAGGTAACCTACACGTGCTAACATGGAACAATCTCTAAAATACGTGAAAAAAAGTGCACACAATATGCTACCACACATACATGGAATTACTTCTGGAAAGACACCAATGAGATTGATAACTAACGTCTCTGAACTTAGAATGATAATGGGGCTTTTATTTTTCAGTACACTCTTTGGACTTTCTGAAATACCATACGCATATACATTTTCAAAGATTCACTTAACCAACTATGAAAAAAGAATGGATTTCGGAACAGAATGTATATGTTACTAGCTGTCCCAGTGTAAACAGTATAGACATATTGGACAGAAAGCAGGAGAAGATGAAGGAAGATGAGGAACACCTAAGTGCAGGGATGCTAATCAACAAGTGTCCTCACTCATCTTTCAAAACAGGCTATCAGCCGCTCTCGGCCCCACCTTCGGGCAACAGCTACACGAGACACACAGGAAGGATACTCCACAAAGCAGAACCCACATGCTGTCTTCTTCATTTTATCCAGGCCCATGATGATTTTCTTTATGTCACCACTTTTGCTGAAGAGCTCATAGATTTGTTCTTCTGTTGTATAAAAGGAAAGATTTCCAACATACAATGTACAGCTTTTCTTCAGTAATTTTTCCTGTTCTTCATTGTCACCCTAGAATTTCCGAGATGGGGAGCAAAGTGGAGGGAAAAAAAAGGCACAAAACAATATGAAGGGTATGCTCCAAGTTATATTTTTTAGTGAATTTAACATGGATACCATACAGAAGCAACAGGTAATATGTCTACCTCTAGGGAGAATCAAGGGACTGCAAGTCAGGTTTCTATGTATGGTCTCATTTAATTTATCATCATCAATCTACCTGAGGGAAGATAGTTAAGTAACTTGTCAAAGATCACACAACTAATCAGTAGTTCCAGTTGGTACCCAAGCCCAGTCTTATCCCTAATCCACTATTTCCTTAAAAAGTTCACAAGACAAGAGTCATTCTACAATAAAAATAGGTTTTTCAGGACTTTGGAATGAGACACTAAAGTTTATTACTGCAGACTTGTTACTGACTTGTTAAAATTATGGTCAAGAAGCATTTTCCTTTTTTTCTTACATGTTTAAGTCATGTCCCAACAAATAGCTTACAGTTTAAGACAACTAGTGTTAGAACTTATTTAAGGTATGACATAATGTAGATACCATTCAGGAAATACTGCAGAAATTCTATAAGACAGTATCTTACAGTAGTCTAAATAAAGCTGCAGATAGACAGTAAAAGTTTAATCCTTTCACTGTTGTAATCTTGCAGGATGCTTGAAATTCAACATGGCTACGATGTGGAACTTTCTGAAGTAATGAGCAATAGACGTGTAAAATAATGTCTGTGCATGTTTTTATTCATTCAATCATGTCCAACTCTTTTCAACTCCATGGACTGCAGCTAACCAGGCTCCTCTGTCCATGGGATTTTCCAGAGGAGAATACTGGAGTGGGCTGCCATACCCTCCTCCAGCATATCTTCCCAACCCAGGGATTAAACCCTGGTCTCCTGTGTTGCAGAGAGATTCTTTACCAGCTGAGCTACCAGAGAAGCCCATAATCATGTCTGGTATATAGTAAACATTTAAAAAACTAAATGTTGAATAAACCTAAGATCTTTCTCAATTTTGCCTCAAATTTGTTTTCCTACCCTACAAACGCATTTTAGACTTTCTCCACACCTACCCTCTTCTATACCTGATCCCTCCTTTCTCAATCTTCTGAATCTTCAACAGCCCCTCCCTTTCTTGTGCTGGATTAAGATCTGATCTGATTGTAAATCCCTGCATTTACAGTTCCTCCCTTTACAACCCCATAATCTCTAGAGGATTACGAACTCTTAGGATGTGGAAAACTGTCTTCCCTCTCTACGGTTTAGCAGATGCTTCCACAACAGCACTCAATACAAATTTACTAAATAACCAATGGTTAACGAGTGTCACCTTCACTCCATCCCTGTCTTTGCTGATATTGAAGAACCCACCTTGAATATCTGCAGCCTCGGCCATTTCATACAATCTGCTATGACATGGGCCAAAAGAAAATTTCCCTCTTTGGAAACCCAGCAGTTCTCCGATTTTGACATCCAGACCCTTAACATGTTAGGTTCCCCTCCTCACATCAAGGGCTCCCTAAAGGTGGAGGCAGGGCTCAACTTTGTCTGCCACAAGGTACAAATCTTTTGTAGGGCCGTTGTACTAGCCTATGAAAAAGGGAAATGCCAAACGCAGTTTGGTAGATGTAATTTAAAAACAAAAGTCCCGGTATCTGGATCAGGATGGCGCTTCCCCATACTGCACGTATCAAAAAGACACCCTTTTTTGATAATTGCAGCCAAATCACAAAGTCACTTTCCCGCGACACCGTTCGTGAAAACCCAAGCCACCACTACTACTGCCGCCCATCTGCAATGGCTAGGAAACAGAGAGCAGCTGCTAGGGAATGCGAAAGCCGGCCTCAAATTCCCTTCCTACGAGAGAAGGGGATTTGATGATACCCAAACGCCCTTTCAGCATCCATTCCCCAACAGGCACCGAGGCTTCCCTTCGCATTTCGGGATACCAGAGAATGAGCGACAACACAATGAGACAAGAGCAAACCGAGGCTCAGCGTTCTAGCCCGAGGCTCCCCTTTCTCGCGACCCGGCTTCCCTCACCCGGAAGTGCTGGTCCCGGTACTGGCTCAGCTCGACGTAGGAGTCGCTGCGCAGCGCCTTCAGGAGGCCACCCGACATAGTGCAGAGAGGTGGCAGAGGACACCGCCACTCAACAGTGTAACGAGGTAGCCCCAGCAGTGGCGGAACCGGAAACGCGCAGATACGGCTGCGGAAAGTCGAAATCCCGTGCTCCAATCCCAGGGCGGCAGTGTCGTCACCGGGCGGCGCCGGCGCAGACACGGCCCGTAGTCAGGTGTCGCCGATCAGAAGCGAGAGCGGCGTGCTTTGGGTTCCGGGTCACTCCGAGGATGGTTCTGCGGCGGCTGCTGGCCACCCTCCTGCACAGCTCGCAGCTGGTGGAGCGTCTCTCAGAGTCTCGGCCCATCCGGCGTGCGGCACAGCTCACCGCCTTTGCGCTGCTGCAGGCCCAGCTACGCGGCCAGGACGCGGCCCGGCGCCTGCGAGCCATCGCGGCTGGGCCCGCTGGCTCCCTGGGCCGCCGCGCTGCTCGTTTCAGAGACACCTTCACTCAGGAGCTACGCCGGGGCCTCCGGGAACGCCCGCGGCCACCACCAGGTAGCCAGAAAGGCCCGGGACCAAACCCCTAAACCCAGGCTGGGCCAGGGACACCCCCAGGGAAGCCGTGATCGGACAGGACACAGCCAAGGAAGAAACTCCCCGAAGCCTGACAGAAAAAGATAGGCTCGGCCCTGATTCACCGCGGGCAGAGAGCCATGGACCTGAGTACAACCGGAGAGAGGTTTAACCTCAGCAAATGGGACTAAAACTAATGATCGATGCTGCTGCCGCTGCATTGATGTAGCAGGTCGCTACTTCCAGGGGAGATCCTGGATGGAAAGACAATCCTGCAACTGCCAAAAGTCCTCTGATTAAATGTGTGAGCTGAGTAATGGTTATTGTTACAGGACAAGGTTCTTTTGCCCCGTGCGCAGCAAGCCAAATGCGGAGATGCAAAGGTTTCCAGCGAAGAGGATTTACTGGCAAGGCAGCCAGGGGTGGAGAACTAGTCTCAGATCTGGTCTTCAAGGCAAAGCGGTTGGGGTATTTATGGGATAAAGCATCAGCAAGGCGGCGGGAGGTGTGGGGGAAAATGCTTGGAGAAAGGTGTGGTAATTGTAGTTCTGCAGACGTGTAACTATGCCACATGCATCTGCAGCTTGAAAAATGGAGGTTCTTAGCACCATCTGAGGGTGGAGTTTTCTGCTCTCTGATGTCAAAAGGTCAGGAGCATGCCCAGTTGGACGGTTGGTGGTCCTATCCAGTCTTAACCAACTCACCTTGAACTAGACACAGCTGACTCCAAGAACCTGGAAAACAACTCACCATCAAACATAACTAGGCTTGGTGCTGCTTCCAGACTGAGGGAGTCATAAGATGACCTTGACTAGTGAAGGCAGATGAGATGGATCCACCCATGCCTTCAGTATGAACCTGGGGCTTATCTGGGAAGGTGGATTAAGATTCCTGGGACTGTAGGAATTATACAGTCCTACAGTATAATAATAATGAATATTATTATACAGTATAATACTAGTTAACACATACTGAATATTCCCTCTGTTCCGGGCACTTCCTTAATACACTGTTATCTCACTCCTTACAACCACTTTCACATGAGGAAGTGTAACGCTATTTCTTAACTTTCATTTTCTGCTGCCGCCACCACCATCACCACTGGGTATCAAGACAACTGTCTACCATGGAACAAGCCACCTGAATTCCTTGTCCCTATTTTAGAGGGTCTGGGATACACTGTAAAGACTATGCTGCAGCTAACAGACCCACAATTAGGCAATCCATGTATGCACTGATCGTCTCTAATCAGGCTACAGAGTTAATCATGCAATCTAGAAAGCTCAAAGCAGGAGAAACAATTTATATTCTGACTGTGGGAGTCACAGAGGGAGCTGGATAGCCTGGAGACCTACCCTGGAGATGCGGCAGCAAGAGCAGCTTGTCCTCCACTTTGCTGGTGGTCAAAGATCTGACTTGACATTCTACCCTCTAGCCTTCCCATCAGAGGTGCTTCTGGTCAATCCTCTCTGAGGCCAGTGTCCCACTCTCCTAAGGATAAAGTTTTAGTTTGGCACCCTGCCCTCCTGTCCTCCATCTCCCAGACCAGAGGCAACTCACTGAATTCTCCTTTGAGTTTAACAGTAAGGAGCCCAAGGAGCTTGTTCATTCTGCCTTGATCGCTGCCTCATTGGTCTCAGTCCCACTCGTTTGTCTCTGGATCTGGATATCAGAGCAGCACAATGTTAGCAGTCCCCAACCCAACCGCTTACCTTCAACATAAGCAGCCTTCAAGCACACTCACAGTTGGGTCTTTTTCTAGACTGGCAGAAACAAAAAGGGAAACTGCAGGAAGCAGTGAAGCTTTTAGCAAGCTGGCCATTTGTTAAGGAAGGAAAGCAAAAGAACGAAGGCAGATGTTTTATATTTTGTGGTAGTGTGTGGGAACTAAATTCCCTCCATTTGTAGAAGGAGTCTGAGAGCAGAGCAAGAAAATGGTCCTTTCTTCTCCAGCTAGAGGTGACTCGGATGCCTCCTGGCTTTGGAAGCCTCCAGTGTAACCTGGCTTGTCATCCCGCCACTTACCCTACTGCTAAAGAAACAGACCAAATTCATCCTACCACCCCCAGTGGCAACAATCTCCCAACATGCCTTTCAAGCGCTGCTAAACAGAATGTGAAGCCAGGAAGCAACTCACTCCACTATCCTGCAGGGCAATTTCAAATCACCCCTTAATGCCACACAAATCTAGATACCAACACTTTACAAACAAATCGTTAGCACTCAGGCCACTACAATCTACATGGACTGCTACACCAACAGCTCCTCTAGGGAATTCTGAGTTTGTGAACCTACCTGGCGAAGGAGAGAAACAAGTCCCAAGAATCCCAGAGGAATCTGGGACCTTAGAATCTGAGTTATCTCCAGGCAGCACTTGGTTTTTATCTGTTAGGCAAAAAAAACTCTCTGGCTGCAAAGTAAGTAAGTGCTTACAGGTGCCCAAGATGATGCTAAGCACTACAGGTAGGAAAAAAAAAAAACAAACCAAAGTTAGTAACAAACCACAAGAACATGAAACTATCATGAACAGGTCCTATAATTTTAAAGAGGGAACTATTGGGTAGTGTGCTACAGTTAGCTTAGGCTGGCTCAGGAGAGGCATCCTTGGCATCTCCCAAGTTCAGTAACATCATTTTAGTAGTTTGAAATCAGCCATGGTGAGAGTATAAACAACACACAAGTTGTCAAACACCAGAAATAAGGGCTATTTTGCCCCTAGAGAATGGGTTGCTAAACATTTACCAGCATGCCACTGATTCCTCTCTGTCGGGGCTGGAGTCCTGAGGCAAATGTGGCATGGGGACCCCAGCAGCAGCTTGTGGGAAGTGGAGCTTCAAGATGACCCAGGGCTCTCGCTGGTGGAAGGTGCTCTCCAGCCCACTGCTCACAGAGGCCTGGGTACCTCTGGTTCTCCAGAGATGGCAGGGTTGTGAAGAGGGAGAATGAGGACAGGCTGAGCGCCACAGCTCCTCACAATCCCAGTGGACTGGGCAGTGGTGCCCTGTGTTGCAGGGAGCAGCATGCCCAGGTGTGATGGCTTCCACCAACACAGCAGGTATGGGTTTGGCATGGGGTTTGCTCTTGAGCCTGTGAAGGGGCTTCAGACAGAGGCTTTGAACATGGAGAGTGATCAGACCACATTTAAGGTTTTGTGCCCAAGTGCCACCAGAATCCAGCCTTGTGTCTCCATTCCCCTGGGGCTGAACATCTGGGAAAACATCTGGGCTGTCTGACCCCTGACGAGTGAGATGCAGGGACTTCCCTAGTGGTGCAGTGTTTAAGAATCTGCTTTGCAGTGTAGGGGACACAGGTTCAATCCTTGGTCATGGAACTAAGATCCCATATGCCTCAAAACAACTAAGCCCACATACCGCAACTACCAAGCCCATGCTCTGGAGCCCGTGAGCCACAACTAGAGTCCGTGCACTGCCACGAAGTTCCCACATGACGTGACAAAGATCCTGCATGCCACAGCTAAAACCCAGCACAGTCAAATAAATATTAGTGAGATGCAGAAATTTTCCACCTCTCTCAGGGACAGGAGTAGGAGAGTGGATAAAAGAAAAATTGCAGAACTACTTGTTTTGGTAATAACCAAGCATTGAGACAGATACCAAAGTGCCATTAAATACACCACACCCACTTCTATGCTTACAGAGTTTTGGGAAGGAACTTGTACTGTAGACCCAGGAACAACACAGTGTTAGCTTGCAGACACCTCAGAGACCATTGTGCAGGCTGGAAAACAGGCTGGGTTAGGGGAAGGGGCTTTCTTAGAGCATGTAGCCAATGTGTAGAAGACTGGGGACTCGAACTAGGCTTCCTGAATCTGAGCTACCTTCTTTTGAATATCAATACACTGCCTCCTTCCAGGTATCTAGGAGGCCAAAGGGTTGTCATGACAGCAAGAGGTAAGGCATCCTGGAAGCTTTCGGAGAAGTCATTCAGGAATGTCATTAGGAGATTGCTGTCTCCTTTCACAATCAGGTGCGATTTATTTGTTTAAAACATCACAGTGACTGGAAGGAATAGGGCAGGAATAGGCATTTGGCGTCACTGATTACATTAGGTTCTTTGGGGACCTTGGCATCAGGACCATGACTGATCAGATCTTTGGTTTTTGAGGGGAAGTGGATGTCAGTTTACCCAGGAGGTGGAACAGTCAAAGGCTGTGCACAGGAGAGGCAGTGGTGGGGATTCTGGAAGGGAAAGGAAAGGAAAAGAATCAGGCTCTGTCCCAGTCCAGCCAACACTTAGAGGTGGAAAGGGGCCCTCAGCTAGGGCTGAGTCTTGGGCAGTGGCTTCTGTGTCATATTGTCAGGCTTCTCCCCCAGCTCCAGGATATGAAGGCTGAGATGGTCTCTCCAAGCACTGCTCAGCAGGGAGGACAGGGCTGGTGGGTCTTCCAGGGTCAGGTGGGGAAAGATGAGTGTCTCACTCTTGAGTGGGAAGCGGCACTTCCTCACGGCTGGCCTGGTGGTACCAGGGGTCACCACAAACAGACGGCAGAGCCACGGTCCCCCAGCCGCTTGGCAGGCTGCGTGTCTGGTGAAGTTGTTCAGGGCTTGGCACAGGACCCAGTCCTCAGCCCCACCCATGTCCACCACGTCCACTGGCAAGCCCAAGCCTGGGAGGTGCAGGAGGTGCCGGGGGGGCATGTAGGTGTGGGTGAAGACGAGTGTGAAGTGGGTGGGTACGCGCAGGGGCTCAGGGGCATGAACCACCCGCTCCAGGTGCCCCAGGCCAGGCACAAGGCCCCCCTGGTGCAGACACCCGAAGAAGAGGGCACCCAGGACGTTGAAGAGGGCCAGAGTGCCCCTGCAGGGGGCTGGCTGGGTCTGCAGACTACAGAGCAGGACAAGGGGCACCAGGAGGGGAATCAGGAACCGAGCTTCCTGGTGGCTAAAGGCAGATAACAGGGCAAGGGGCACAAAGTAGAAGAGCAGGAGGAGAGACCTGGGGCTGGGCCGTGGGCTCCAGGCTTCCAGTGTCCTTGGGAAGCCCATCTGGGCAAAGGCCTGCAGGCCAGCCCGCAGCTGCTGCCATGCAGCCTGCAGGCTATGGGCGTGCAGCATCCCAAAGAGCAGGAAGCCGTTGACAGCCAGGTGAGTGAGCCTCGCATGTGTGCCATGCCTTGCCAGGTTCACCGGATCCAGGTTGTAGCGCAAGAAGTTGGCAGGTGTAAGGACAAGGGTGCTGGGTCTAGATGGACCAGAGAAGTACCAGCTGTCCACAGCCACAAACGCCACTGCAGTGAGGCTTGCCCCCGGGAGCAGAGTCAGGGCTTGCTGGGTCAGCGACTTGAAGCTGGGATCTGTGGCTCCGCAAGTGCCCCAGAGGAAGAGGGGGACCAGAGCAAAGGCCAGAAAGGTGGGCCGGTTGAAGAAGCCAGCCACCACAAGGCCCCCAAGAAGCCAGCCATGCCACCGCGGGCCTGGAGCGGGCTTCCTAGGTGTGCAGCTCCTGGCCGCCCTGGGGGACACCAGTACCAGCAGCCAGGCGAAGAGCAGTCCCTCGATGGCGTTGGAGAAGGTCCTTGTGTAGAAGACCAGGGTGACGTAGGACCCGGACAGCAGGAGCAGGGCATTCCAGCGCTCCGCCCCCCAGCCTGGAGCCAGGTGGTACACGGCCAGGTCCAGGGCAAAGGAGAGGGCGGTGAGGAGGAGTCGGGGCCCCACCAGCAGCAAGTAGCCACTCACCGCGCCCGGCCATGGCCCCCACTCTTCCCAGAGCCTGAGGAGCCAGAAGGCAGAGCCAGAGGTCAGCAGTGGGAAGACCGCCGTGCGGCAGGGGCTGCTGGGGTGAAACTCCCAGGGCCGGGCGGCCTCAACGCCTAGGACGTCCCCTGCAGAAAGAGGAGGAGGGGTAAGCCAGATCTCAGCTCAAGAACATGGTAGACCAAACCCCAGCACGGCCCCCAGGACTGTCGGTGCCCCACACAACCCTGGGGCTGTGAAGCTGACAGAGTCCACTCCTGAGAGTAGGTGATGTCGTAGGGGACCGCTGGCCCCAAGGCAGGGAGAGCACCCGGATGGGTGTGACAAAAGCCACAGGAACCCTTAAGACCAGAGTCATCTTCAGCTGGTGCTGAAGAGACAAGAACTAGCCCAGCCCACACCGTGTGATACCCTGAGCAGGGAGCCTGGGTGGGACTTCTGACTTACAGAACTGTGAGCTTCCAGGTCAGCAGTGGGAAGACCGTCATACGGCAGGGGCTGCTGGGATGGAACTCCAGGGTTAAGCTGCTAGGCCTGTGATGGTCTGCTGTGCAGCCCCGCGCCTAGGAAGCAAGGTAACACTGCACTCTGGACAGCGTGTGTGAGGAGGAGCAGGGGGAGGCTCCATTCCTCTTCTTGGCGCTCTAAGGTCTCCAGAGTCAAAAACGCATCTCTGTGATCATGATCGTCCTCCAGGACAGGCAGTGTGAGAGTGCGGAAGGGAGTGAGCAACTGTGCTTATGGTCTAAGGTTACTAGTTTTATCTAGGATTCCTAGTTTTTAAAACGAATACACCTGTAATTAAAATTACTTCCTGTGTGGGGCTAGTCTGTGACTCTGTACCCCACTGTCACAGAGCTTGGAGTGGGGATGAGGGAAAAACCTTAATTTCTGCATCTTAGCTCCAGGTCTCACAACATCTCCCACTTGATAACACTACGGGTTGTTTAAGGCTCTTTGCTTCTCCTCCTATTCGTCCAGCCTTTTGGCAGTTCTATGTCAGAAGGTGAAAGAGAAAAAATAAAGTCTCGGGTCAGATCATCTGGCTGCTTTTTGCTGGCTCAGGTTAAAATGGGGTGGAAAAGAAGACTGGACCTGGGCTTCCTTGGTGGCTCAGTGGTAAAGAATCTGCCTGTCAGTGCAGGAGACATGGGTTCAATCCCCAATCCAGGAAGATCCCACATGCTGTGGAGCAACTAAGCCTGCGGGCCACAACTATTGAGTCCATGTGTCACAACTACTGAAGCCCTCACACCAAAGAGTCTGTGTTTTGCAACAAGAGAAGCCACCTCAATGAGAAGCCCTCGCACCATAACTAAGAATATCCCCGCTCACCACAACTAGAGAAAAATGCCCGTGAAGCAGTGAAGACCCAGCAAGAAAAAATAAATATGGTTAAAAAACTAATAAGACTGGACTTTTCAACTTTAAAAACAAATCCACCTGTTGAGGTCTGTGGCAGAAAGGACTGATACCTCCTTAATATCCATTTCTTCCTTCATCCTTAGTCTCTTTAGCTGGGCATGTGGTCAGATATACAGACTATATTTTTTAGCATCCCTTTGTAGCTAGGTGTGGTCACATGACATATTCTGACCAATAAAATGAAAATGAGCAAAAAGTATGTGACTTTCAAAATATGCCCTTAAAGACAGTAGGAATGCCTATCTCTTTTCTGGTGGTGGGAAAGACCTGGTGTTTAACCTGATGGCTAGAGCTCAAGTAGACATCTTGAGCCATGAGGAAGAAAGCTTGTGACCACAGCATCTGAAAAGCCTCAAGATTTCTGGCAACTGTCTTAATGATGTGTCCTATTCCACCTAGAAGCCAAGTTCTAACAAGTGAGCAGTCTAGGTCTGAGCTCCCTCAGACATCACATGAACCTACAGAAACAAAGTTTCATTATTATGTCACAGCCCTGTATAGGCTTCCCCAACCACTGGGGAAGCCCAACTTTGAAATCCTTCCACTGAGAAGCCGCAAACAGCTTTTGTTCTGAAAACCTGTACTGTTGGTATAAGCAGGAAAACATCAAAGAGGCTGGCATTTCATTGGTAATATTTAGAAGGTCAGTGTCGCCCCTCAGGAAGGAGATGTGAAGTTCCTACTCTCAAATTCTTATGCCAGAGAGGCTTGTGGATTTACTGCTCATTTGCACAGACATTTTTCTCCCTCTGAACTAAATATCCAGGGGCTTCCCAGGTGGCACAGTTGGTAAAGAATTCGCTTGCAAATGCAGGAGACACAGGTTTGATGCCTGGGTTGGGAAGATTCCCTCAAGAAGGAAATGGCCACCCACTCTAGCACTCTTACCTGGGAAATTCCATGGACGGAGGAGCCTGGTGGGGGTTGCAAAGTCAGATACAATTGAACATTCACGCATGCTCTAAATAACCAACCAGCTCCTCGACCAGACTTTGCTGCACAAACTTATCTTAACCACACATGGGAAGCTTTACCTGCCATGACCTCTGGAGACTGGAAGAACTCATCTGGGTGCACGTAGCCTGTCTGTGGAAGGAGACACCACACCAGGCGGAGCAGGCCAAGGCTGCCCCACAGCACCCTGGCTTCCATCTCCATATCAAATTGCTGCAGGGACACTGGGCCAGAGTCTAGAATGACTTCAGCTGCTGCAGATGCTATTCTGGTTCCACAGCTCTACATCTGCCAAGGATAACATTTGTTAGTTATTGTAATGTAAATCACACGTTCAGTTGTCTGAACAAACTCAAAATGGGTCTACACACAATAAAAATCTTAATAATAATAGCTGCTGTTTACTAAGTGCCTGCTAAATCCAGGAACTTTACATGCATATCTCATTTAATCCTTTCCACAGTCTGAGAGGCTGCTGCTGCTGCTAAGTCACTTCAGTCGTGTCCGACTCTGCGCGACCCCACAGACGGCAGCCCACCAGGCTCCCCTGTCCCTGGGATTCTCCAGGCAAGAACACTGGAGTGGGTGGCCATTTCCTTCTCCAATGCATTAAAGTGAAAAGTGAAAGAAGTTGCTCAGCCGTGTCCAACTCTTCCTGACCCATGGACTCAGCCTACCAGGCTCCTCCGTCCATGGGATTTTCCAGGCAAGAGTGCTGGAGTGGGGTGCCAGTGCCTTCTCCAATAGTGAGATAGTGAGTCTTATTATTGCATTTTACATATGGGGAAACTGAGGCCTCTGTTGAGTAATCTGGTTACTTGCTAACCATATTTGTTAAGTGTCTAAATACAATATTTGCAAGTAGGATTAAAGTACCTTCCAAATCTGGGTCTCCAGCCCCATTCTACTCTCCAGCTCCTATTTACAAGCAAGCATGGCAGCCTGGTTCTTAGAGTTCTGAAAACTTAGGAACTTCAATGGATTCCACCCATTTCTCTGCAAAAAATGAACTACATTTGACTTCATTGACTCCAGTTTACTCCCTCCAAATTTCATACACCTTGGAACCCACCTTTTGGAAGGTGAAGGAAACAGTGCTTCCCAAATTTATATGTTGAAATTCTGATGTAATGATGTCAGGAAGTGGGGCCTTCAGAAGCTGCTTAGGTCATTAGGATGGAGCCCTCATGAAGATTAGTGGTCCTATGAGACACCAGGCATTTATAAAAGAGCTCTCTCACTCCTTCCACCACATAGTGAGGATATAGTGAGAAGTTGCTGACTGTGAACCGGGAAGAAGGCCCTCATTATGCCAGAACTGTAATCTCAGACTTCCAGCCTCCAGAACTGTGAGAAATAAGGTTATGTTGTTAATAAGCCGTAAGTGTAGGTTATGTTGTTTATAAGTCTGTGGTATCTTGTTAAACCAACCCAAATGGACTCTTTCTGATGGGGATTCTCACTCCCTTGACTCAAAGATCAGTGGGAATCTGAGTTGACTGCACGATGGACCTTTTCATCAACACCAGTGTATCATCACAGGTGAACAGAAAAAAAAGTCTGACAATGTGTTTGTTCATTCAGTTCAGTCGCTCTCTGAGGCCCCCATGGAATGCAGCATGCCAGGCTTCCCTGTCCATCACCAACTCCTAGAGCTTGCTCACACTTACGTCCAATGAATCGGTGATGCCATCCAACCATCTCATCTTCTGTCATCCCTTTCTCCTCCTGCCTTCAATCTTTCCCAGCATCAGGGTCTTTTCCAAGGAGTCTGTTCTTTGCATCAGGTGGCCAAAGTATTGGAGTTTCAGCTTCAGCATCAGTCCTTTCAATGAATATTCAGGACTGATTTCCTGCAGGATTGACTGGTTTTATCTCCTTGCAGTGCAAAGACTCTAAAGAGTCTTCTCCAACACCATAGTTCAAAAAGCATCAATTCTTCGGCACTCAGCTTTCTTTATGGTTCACCTCTCACATCCATACATGACTACTGGAAAAACCAGACCTTTAACTAGATGGACCTTTGTCGGCAAAGTAATGTCTCTGCTTTTTAATATGCTATCTAGTTTGGCCGTAGCTTTTCTTCCAAGGAGCAAGCATCTTTTAATTTTATGGCTGCAGTTACCATCTGCAGTGATTTTGGAGCCCAAAAAAATGAAGTCTCTCACTGTTTCCATTGTTTTCCCATCTATTTGCCATGAAGTGATGGGACTGGATGCCATGATCTTCCTTTTTTGAATGTTGAGTTTTAAGCCAGCTTTTTCACTCTCCTCTTTCACTTTCATCAAGAGGCTCCTTAGTTCTTCTTCACTTTCTGCCATAAGGGTGGTGTCATCTGCATATCTGAGGTTATTGATATTTCTCCCATCAATCTTGATTCCAGCTGTTTCATCCAGCCCGGCATTTCGCATGATGTACTTTGCATTTAAATAAGCGGGGTGACAATATACCACCTTGGCATACTCCTTTCCCAATTTGGAACCAGTCTGTTGTTCTATGTCCAGTTCTAACTGTTGCTTCTTGACCTGGATACAGATTTCTCAGGAGGCAGGTAAGGTGGTCTGTTTAAGAATTTACCATCTCTTTAAGAATTTTCCACAGTTTGTTGTGATCCACATAGTCAAAGGGTTTGACGTAGTCAATAAACAAGAAGTAGATGTTTTTCTGGAATTCTCTTGCTTTTTCAATGATTCAATGGACATTGGCAATTTGATCTCTGGTTCCTCTGCTTTTTCTAAATCCAGCTTGAATGTCTGGAAGTTCTTGGTTCATGTACTATTGAAGCCTGGCTTAGAGAATTTTGAGCATTTCTTTGCTAGCATGTGAGATGAGTGCAATTGTGCGGTAGTTTGAACATTCTTTGGCATTGCCTTTCTTTGGAATTGGAATGAAAACTGACCTTTTCCAGTCCTGTGGCCACTTCTGAGTTTTCCAAATTTGCTGGCATATTGAGTGCAGCACTGTCACAGCATCATCTTTCAGGATTTGAAATAGCTCCACTGGAATTCCGTCACCTCCACTAGCTTTGTTGTAGTGATGCTTCCTAAGGCCCACTTCACTTTGCATTCCAGGATGTCTAGCTCTAGTTGAGTGATCACACCATCGTGGTGGTTATCTGGGTCAGGAAGATCTTTTTTGTATTGTTCTTCTGTGTATTCTTGCCACCTCTTCTTAATATCTTCTGCTTCTGTTAGGTCCATACCATTTCTGTCCTTTATTGTGCCCATCTTTGCATGAAATGTTCCCTTGGTATCTCTAATTTTCTTGAAGAGACCGCTAGTTTTTCCCTTTCTATTGTTTTTAACTATTTCTTTGCATTGATCTCTGAAGAAGGCTTCCTTACCTCTCCTTGCTATTCTTTGGAACTCTGCATTCAAATGGGTGTATCTTTCCTTTTCTCCTTTGCCTTTAGCTTCTCTTCTTTTCTCAGCTATTTAAGGCCTCCTCAGACAACCATTTTGCCCTTTTGCATTTCTTTTTCTTGGGGATGGTCTTGATCACTGCCTCCTGTACAATGTCATGAACCTCTGTCCATAGTTCTTCAGACACTCTGTCTATCAGATCTAATTCCTTGAATCTATTTGTCACTTCCACTGTATAATCATAAGGGATTTGATTTAGGTCATACCTGAATGCTCTAGTGGTTTTCCCTACTTTCTTCAATTTAAGTCTGAATTTGGCAATAAGGAGTTCATGGTGTGAGCCACAGTCAGCTCCTGGTCTTGTTTTTGCTGACTGTATAGAGCTTCTCCATCTTTGGCTGCAAAGAATATAATCCATCTGATTTCGGTGTTGACCATCTGGTGATGTCCATGTATAGACTTTTCTCTTGTGTTGTTGGAAGAGGGTGTTTGTTATGACCAGTGCATTTTCTTGTCAAAACTCTATTAGTCTTTGCCCTGCTTCATTCCGTGTTCCAAGGCCAAATTTGCCTGTTTCTCCAGGTGTTTCTTGACTTCCTACTTTTGCATTCCAGTCCCCTATAATGAAAAGGACATCTTTTTTGGGTGTTAGTTCTAAAAGGTCTTGTAGGTTTTCATAGAACCATTCAACTTCAGCTTCTTCAGCGTTACTGGTTGGGGCATAGACTTGGATTACTGTGATATTGAATGGTTTGCCTTGGAAACGAACAGAGATCATTCTGTCATTTTTGAGATTGCATCCAAGTACTGCATTTCGGACTCCTTTGTTGACCATGATGGCCACTCTATTTCTTTTGAGGGATTCCTGCCCACAGTAGTAGATATAATGGTCATTTGAGTTAAATTCACCCATTCCAGTCCATTTCAGTTTGCTGATTCCTAGAATGTTGACATTCACTCTTGTCATTTCTTATTTGACCACTTCCAATTTGCCTTGATTCATGGACCTGACATTCCAGGTTCCTATGCAATATTGCTCTTTACAGCATTGGACCTTGCTTCTATCACCAGTCACATCCACAGCTGGCTATTGTTTTTGCTTTGGCTCCATCCCTTCATTCTTTCTGGAGTTATTTCTCCACTGATCTCCAGTAGCATATTGGGCACCTACTGACCTGGGGAGTTTCTCTTTCAGTATCCTATCATTTTGCCTTTTCATATTCTTTGCAGCCAAAGATGGAGAAGCTCTATACAGTCAGCAAAAACAAGACCAGGAGCTGACTGTGGCTCTGACCATGAACTCCTTATTGCCAAATTCAGACTTCAATTGAAGAAAGTAGGGAAAACCACTAGACCATTCAGGTATACCTAAATCAAATCCCTTATGATTATACAGTGGAAGTGAGAAATAGATTTAAGGGACGAGATCTGATAGATAAGAATGCCTGAAGAACTATGGAATGAGGTTCGTGACACTGTACAGGAGACAGGGATCAAGACCATTCCCATAGAAAAGAAATGCAAAAAAGCGAAATGGCTGTTTGGGGAGGCCTTACAAATAGCTGTGAAAAGAAGAGAAGCGAAAAGCAAAGGAGAAAAGGAAAGATATAAACATCTGAATGCAGAGTTCCAAAGAATAGCAAGAGATAAGAAAGAAAGATAAGATAAGAAAGAGATAAGAAGAGATAAGAAAGCCTTCCTCAGCGATCAATGCAAAGAAATAGAGGAAAACAACAGAATGGGAAAGACTAGGGATCTCTTCAAGAAAATCAGAGATACCAAAGGAACATTTCATGCAAAAATGAGCTCAATAAAGGACAGAAATGGTAACAGAAGCTCAATAAAGGACAGAAATGGTAACAGAAGCAGAAGATATTAAGAAGAGATGGCAAAAATACACAGAAGAACTGTACAAAAAAGATCTTCACGACCCAGATAATCATGATGGTGTGATCACTCACCTAGAGCCAGACATCCTGGAATGTGAAGTCAAGTGGGCCTTAGAAAGCATCACTACGAACACAGCTAGTGGAGGTGATGGAATTCCAGTTGAGCTATTCCAAATCCTGAAAGATGATGCTGTGAAAGTGCTGCACTCAGTATGCCAGCCAATTTGGAAAACTCAGCAGTGGCCACAGGACTGGAAAACATCAGTTTTCATTCTAATCCCAAAGAAAGGCAATACCAAAGAATGCTCAAACTACCGCACAATTGCACTCATCTCACACGCTAGTAAAGTAATGCTCAAAATTCTCCAAGCCAGGCTTCAGCAATATGTGAACCGTGAACTTTCTGATGTTCAAGCTGGTTTTAGAAAAGGCAGAGGAACCAGAGATCAAATTGCCAACATCCTCTGGCTCATTGAAAAAGCAAGAGAGTTCCAGAAAAACATCTATTTATGCTTTATTGACTATGCCAAAGCCTTTGACTGTGTGGATCACAATAAACTGTGGAAAATTCTGAAAGAGATGGGAATACCAGACCACCTGATCTGCCTCTTGAGAAATTTGTATGCAGGTCAGGAAGCAACAGTTAGAACTGGACATGGAACAACAGACTGGTTCCAAATAGGAAAAGGAGTTCGTCAAGGCTGTATATTGTCACCCTGTTTATTTAACTTATATGCAGAGTACATCATGAGAAACGCTGGACTGGAAGAAACACAAGCTGGAATCAAGATTGCCAGGAGAAATATCAATAACCTCAGATATGCAGATGACACCACCCTTATGGCAGAAAGTGAAGAGGAACTCAAAAGCCTCTTGATGAAAATGAAAGTGGAGAGTGAAAAAGTTGGCTTAAAGCTCAACATTCAGAAAACGAAGATCATGGCATCTGGTCCCATCACTTCATGGGAAATAGATGGGGAAACAGTGGAAACACTGTCAGACTTTATTTTTTGGGCTCCAAAATCACTACAGATGGTGACTGCAGCCATGAAATTAAAAGACGCTTATTCCCTGGAAGGAAAGTTATGACCAACCTAGATAGCATATTGAAAAGCAGAGACATTACTTTGCCAACAAAGGTTCGTCTAGTTAAGGCTATGGTTTTTCCTGTGGTCATGTATGGATGTGAGAGTTGGACTGTGAAGAAGGCTGAGCGCCAAAGAATTGATGCTTTTGAACTGTGGTGTTGGAGAAGACTCTTGAGAGTCCCTTGGACTGCACAGAGATCCAACCAGTCCATTCTGAAGGAGATCAGCCCTGGGATTTCTTTGGAAGGAATGATGCTAAAGCTGAACCTCCAGTACTTTGGCCACCTCATTCGAAGAGTTGACTCATTGGAAAAGACTCTGATGCTGGGAGGGATTGGGGGCAGGAGGAGAAGGGGACGACAGAGGATGAGATGGCTGGATGGCATCACTGACTCGATGGACGTGAGTCTCAGTGAATTCCGGGAGTTGGTGATGGACAGGGAGGCCTGGCGTGCTGCAATTCATGGGGTGGCAAAGAGTCAGACATGACTGAGCGACTGATCTGATCTGATCTGATCTGATGCAATATTGTTCTTTATAGCATCAGTCTTTACTTCCATCACCAGTCACATCCATAACTGGGCATTGTTTTCTCTTTGGCTTCATCTCTTCATTCTTTCTGGAATTATTTCTCCAGTTTGGAGAAATTATCTTCTCCAGTACCATACTGACACCTACCAACCTGGGGAGTTCATCTTTCAGCGTCCTATCTTTTTGCCTTTTCATACTGTTCATGGGGTTCTCAAGGTACGAATACTGAAGTGGTTTGCCATTCCATTCTCCAGTGGACCGCATTTGTGCAGAACTCTCCACCAGGACTGGTCTGTCTTGTGTGGCCCTACACGGCATGGCTCATAGTTTCACTGAGCTAGACAAGGCTGTGGTCCATGTGATCAGTTTGATTAGTTTTCTGTTATTGTGGTTTTCATTCTGTCTGCCCCCTGAAAGATAAGGATAAGAGGCTTATGGAAGCTTCCTGATGGGTGATACTGACTGGGGGAAACTGGGTTTTATTCTGATGGGCGGGGCCATGCTCAGTAAATCTTTAACCCAATTTCCTGTTGATGGGCAGGGCTCTGTTCCCCTCTTATTGTTTGACCTGAAACCAAACATGGTGGGGGTAATGAAGATGATGGTGACCTCCTTCAAAAGGTCCCTTGCATGCGCTGCAGCACTCAACGCCCCAACCCTGCAGCAGGCCACGGCCAACCCACGCCTCTGCCAGAGGCAGAGTGTACCATCACGGGTGAACAGAAAAACAGGTCTGACGAAAAACAGGTCTGTTTGTTACTCCTCCAGAAAAACATATGGTAACTGCTCCCTGGCTTCGATATTTTAAAGCTTGAACTTAAACAGCTATTGTTCACAGGTGTGATATCAAGTCACAACAGAGGAGACGAGACAAAGTGAAGCAACAGAACAGGAATCTGGCAGATGCCGACCAGGAGCCTCCTGATACTGAAACCTCACAGAGCTTAAAATATAAGTTTTGGGGCCTCAGCTTGAACTTTACAACTGAATGGTACAGACTATTTTTCCAGAGCCAGTGAATATCCTGACTTTTAGAGTTTTCAGATAGAAAAGAAAGAAAATAAAGTTTAGTCGCTCAGTCATGTCCGACTCTTTGTGACCCCGTGGACTGTAGCCTACCAGGCTCCTCTGTCCATGGGATTTTCCAGGCAAGAGTACTGGACTGGGGTGCCATTGCCTTCTCCAGTGGATCTTCCTGACCCAGGGATCGAACACGGGTCTCCCACATTTCAGGCAGATGCTTTACCATCTGAGCCACCAGGGAAGTCAGATATCTTTCAGATAGAAGATGAGGTCAAACTTAGTACTGGGATGTAAAGGTTTAATCAATATATATATATATATATTTTTCATTAACAGCCAGTATGATACTGCAGGACAGTGCAGGGACTTGCGGTGGAGACAGGGGTAGGGAAGAAGCACAATGTCCATCACAGAGGACAAACTTTGCAAGCCTGCAGGCCTGGCTAAGATCCCAACTCTGCCCTTAGGTAGCTTGTTGCCTTGGACAAGCTGCCTATATCCCTAACCTCAGACTCCTCATTGACAAAGTCAGATGATAATATTAAGCTCATAGAGTTGAGGGAGATTTGAGAGCTGATGCATGGTGGTCAGTGGTACAGAATCCACCTGCCAATGCAGGATATGCAAGAGATGCCAGTTCAATCCCTGGGTTGGGAAGATTTCCTTGGAGTAGGAAATGGCAACCCACTCCAGTATTCTTGCCTGGAAAATTCTATGGACAGAGGAGCCTGGCAGGCTACAGTCCGTAGGGCCGCAAAGAGTCAGACACAGCTGAGCATGCATGCACACACGCACGCATGGTGGGTACTTAGCATGCAGACTCCACGTGTGTAAGCGACCGATGGGAGACTGCTAGTACTATTTTCAGTTGAGGCACAAATAATAAAGCTGCTCCAGACACCTAGGTGTTAGTTCACAGTCTCCTTAGGAGCTTCTGAAGGTGAAGGGGCCTGGAAAGCCTGAAGAAAGAGGTAAAGTGAAGTGAAGTGAAAGTTGCTCAGTCATTTCCCACTCTTTGCAACCCCATGGACTATACGGTCCATGGAATTCTCCAGGCCAAAATACTGGAGTGCATTGCCATTCCCTTCTCCACGGGATCTTCCCAACCCAGGGATCGAACCCTGGTCTCTCACATTGCAGGAGGATTCTTTACCAGCTGAGCCACCAGGGAAGCCCTGAAGAAAGAGGTAGACCACTGCAGATTGGTAGGTGGCAGGTTTAAGAAGCAAAGAGAACCTACTTACCAGGCTTGTCTTGAGTGGCTGCAGGATAACAGACCTCCACACACCGCCTGCCAGAATCCTAAAGTTTACACAGAGGACTGAACTGGGCTCCGTTATATACACTGTCCAGACGGTCTCAGCACCACAGGACTATCAGAGTTCTGTTCTTGGGCAGTTTCTGGCGTGAGGAAGGCAAGCAGAACACACATTCCAAGGATGGGGAGGGGGTTAGGGGCCTCCAGTGGCCAGAGTCCAGCTCATGGGTCACGTGCTCTCCTCGGTCTCCTCCAGCACTTCTACTGACTACTAAAATAAACAGGATTTGCTTTAGTCCAATTGTCAAGATACATTTTGCATGGGTTTGGAGCTTTTCTCTAAGTAAAGAACTTTTACCGCATGATTAGATTAAAATACCAAATCCATTACGCTGACTGGGAGCACAGAAACCAGCCTGCCCTGCTCTGCTGTGAGTAGTTACAGAACAAGCCTGGGTCCCGAGTCTGTTCTGTTTTCCTTCTGCAGCGACAGGAAATTCATCCTGTTTGATGCTCACCATCTATTCCCCCTTCTGGATAATAGCACTTAGAATTCACATTCAGAACTTGCACTCCTCACCCTCTATCACCTATTTTCAGCTATGTGGCTTGGGATTTAATTCCATCCCCAGACCCAGGCATAGATCCTGAAAGGTTTAAGTCAAATAACATTTGCCATCCCACTGCCCACATTGATTGGTTCAGGGTGGAGCACATGACACACTGGTCTGATCAGAGGGACTCGGAAAAGTACTGGTAAAGATGAGTCATGGCCCTTCTCATCTCTGCCTGGCTTGGTGGGGTGAGGCTGCAGGGGTGGGAGGGATGTCATTCCTTTGCTGGTGAAAAGTGTGTCCTCTGCCCCTCCTGGGGCTGGGGAGCAGGTCTTGCACAGTGATTCCACTCTGACATTAAATTATATATTCACTGGCTGTCTGTCTGCTCAACTGGGAAAATCGTGCAGCCTTTGGTGTAGAGCACACCTCCCTGTGGGTTACATTTGGTACACGACCTTTAGGGTCGTGCTGGGACTTGCCTGAGTCTAATGATAGATCTAGAAGCAAAGGGAGTGGTGGGGGAGGGTCCTGAGGAGGAACAGCACTGTCTTGCAAAGCAGCTGCTTCAGGGAGGCCATTACAGTTTTCAATGCAGAGTTAATCCCCTCAGATGCATTAGTACTGGTCAAATAGTCTCATCAGAATTCAGGGACTCAACATCCCCATCTCTGTCAGGGTCTTCCAATTTGTTCTCATTCCAACAGTATCCCATCTCTTCCCAGTCAATGCCCTCCTTTTAACAGTAGATACCATTGAGACTGGGAATTTAATTTGCCTTGTAACTCAGCCACTCACTGGGTGAGATACTGGGTTTGTTTTTCAGCAAGTTTGGGGGTCATTTTATGAGGATCTTGAGCTGGGAATTTGAAGTCATGAGCTCATCCTTTTCTTTTCCCATTTTGTCCAGCAGTTAGGAACTACCAGGCACTCTCATTATACTATTTAGTTTAACTAAAATGTTTGAACATCACTCAAAACCTTGCCTGGAGTATCCAACAGCAATATTTTTCATGTTTCTAGTATCATCCCTCCATGGACTACCAGTACCCTCTTTACCATGTGAAAGAGTCATTAGTGCCTTGAACTCTAATCAGACTACAGATCCAGTTCCAGAAAATCCAGGATGTGTTCAGAGAATTCATCCTTAAGATTCTGTTCCTCTAGGGTAAATTTCCTGTTGGAAACTAAATCCCACATGCTGCAATTCAGAGTTCACATCCCAGTATCCAGTCCCATCACTTCATTGCAAATAGATGGGGAAACAATGGAAACAGTGACAGACTTTATTGTCTTGGGCCCCAACATCACTGTGGATGGTGACTGCAGCCATGAAATTAAAAGATGCTTGCTGTTTGAAAGAAAGGCTACAACAAACTTAGACAGCATATTAAAAAGCAGAGACATTACTTTACTGACAAAGCTCTGCATAGTCAAAGCTATGGCTTTTTTCCAGTAGTCATGTATGGATGTGAGAGTTGGACCATAAAGAAGGCTGAGCACCAAAGAATTGATGCTTTGAACTGTGGTGTCGGAGAAGACTCTTGTGAGTCCCTTGGACTGCAAGGAGATCAAACCAGTCAATCCTAAAGGAAATCAGTCCTGAATATTCATTGGAAGGTCTGATGCTGAAGGTGAAGCTCCAATACTTTGGCCACCTGATGTAAAGAACTGACTCATTTGAAAAGACCCTGATGCTGGGGAAAGATTGAAGGCAGGAGGAGAAGGGGACAACAGAGGATGAGATGGTTGGATGGCATCACTGACTCATTGGACATGAGTTTGAGCAACTCTGGGAGTTGGTGATGGACAAGGAAGCCTGGTATGCTGCAGTCCATGGGGGTCACAAAGAGTTGGACATGACTGAATGACTGAACTAAACTGAAAAGATCCCCTCTGCCACAACTAAGACCCAATGTAGCCAAATAAATAAATTAAAAAAAAATTCTACTCCTCCAGAACCACCTTCAGTACCAAAATCCAAAAGTCAAGGGTCAACCAGAGAAAGAGAATCAGTAGGAGACCAGTTTTAAGATTGATTGCAATGAATTGGCTTATGCGTTTGTGGGGCTGGCTAGGCAAGTCTGAAATCTGTAGGGCAGGCCATTAGGAAAGGCAGGCTGCAACTTCTGGGCAGAAGTTGAAGCTGCAGTCCACTGTGGAGAGTTTCTTCTTACTCAGGAAAACCTTGGTTCTGCTCTGAAAGCCTTTCAAATGATTGCATCAGGTCTATACAGATTATTATTGGAATAATCCCCCTTACTTGGGCTTCCCTAGTGACTCAGACGGTAAAGCGTTTGCCTGCAATGCGGGAGACCGGGGTTCGATTCCTGGGTTGGGAAGATCCCCTGGAGAAGGAAATGTCAATCCACTCCAGCACTCTTGCCTGAAAAATCCCATGGATGGAGGAGTCTGATAGGCTACAATTCATGGGGTCGCAAAGAGTCTGACACGGCTGAGCGACTTCACTTTCACTTTCACTTCACTTTCCCCCTTACTTAAAATCAACTGATTATGGGCTTTTATGCATCTACAAAATACCTTCACAGCAACACTTAGTATTTGATTGAATAACTGGGAACTCTAGCCTAGCCAAGTGGACACAAAAAAACTGACCATCACACTGTAAATAATTCAGTGTTTATAACTGTGTTTGAATTTTAGATTAATGGGGTAATTCTTTATGTAACTCATTGATAACTTGCTTTTTTTATTCAACATTTGATAACAGTATTCACCAGGTTGTTCTCTGAAGCTGCAGTTCCTTTCATTGTTATATGTATTCTACTGGTGAATATACTAAAGCTTACTTACCCTTCTACTGTTATTTACCAGCTAGGTTATTGCCAGGGGTTTACAAGCTTTTTCTTTTTTATTCTTAATAACACTCCTGTAAGATTCTTATTCAAGAGTTCTCTGAAGTACATACCTAGAATTGGAATCTCTGAGTCATAGGGTATGCATACTTTATCTTTAAAAATATTTCTCAGTTTTAATTTCTAATATGGTAAATAGCAATAGCTACACCTCACATAAAAAGCTCTTTGGGGGTCCTCAGTATATTTTAATACAATCATGATACTAAAATGTTTAAGATCAACTAGATGAGGGGCTAAATCTCCACTTTAAAAGAAAAAGTCAAATTTCATTATTATGAGAAAATAAGGAGGATAAATTTTATATTAAAATGAAGATGTTGTAGTTAAAGGAAGAAAGAATTCAGAAAAGAAATAATATTTTCAGTAAGATTAAGAAAAAATATAATGTTTTAGGCAAAAGATATATATGGGTATGCACACTTTTAGCTTCATCAAACAAGGCTGTTTCCCAAAGCAGATAGTGGAGAGCCCCTGTTTCATATGCTCGTTTATATTTTGTATTGTCTGATATTTGATTTTGTGAATCTTGTAGGTATTAGCATGTATTTCCCTGATTACTAACCTTTTCTTTTTTGGCTACACAGGATCTTATTTCCCTGACCAGGGATTGAGCATGTGCCCACTGCAGTGGGAAAGCAGAGTCCTCATCACCGGGCCACGAGGGAAGTCCTCAACACCTTTTCAAATGTTTGTGAAAGGGTGTTCCTTCTATGGAATTCCTTTTGAACCATTGGCTGTCTTCTTCTTACCATGTATAGGAATTCTTTATATATTTTTTATATTTATTGCATGACAAGTATCCTTTTCTGGTTGTGCTATGCCTAATATTGATTATCTGTGCCTTCGTTTTTTATCTCTTAATCATTTTCACCAGAATTTTGTCAATGTTATGAATACTTTTGAAAAATCAGCTTCTGGCTTGTTCATCTTTTTAAAATTAATTTTTTCTTATATTTAGTTTTATCTCCCTTTTACTTTTTGGGGTATTATTTTGATATGGACACTTAGCTCATTAATTTTGAGACTTTTGAGCTCATTCATTTTTGAGCTTATTTTCTTATGAGAAATATTTATGGTTATACATTTTCTCTGAATACTATATTAACTGCATCCCACATGTTTTGTTATATAATATTTTCATCAGCTTTTGATTCTAAATATTTTCTAATTCCATTGTAATTTCTTCTTCAACTAATGGTTTATGGTTGAAGCATTTGTGTTTTTGATTAAGATTTTATTTTTATTATTTTATAATATTTATTTATTTGGGTGCACTGGATCTTAGTTGCGGCATGTGGGATCTTTAGTTATGGTATGTGGGATCTAGTTCCATGACCAGGGATTGAACTTGGGCCCTCTGCATTGGGAGCACAGAGTCTTAGCCACTGGATCACCAGAGAATTCCCCAAACTGAACTCTGGCCACTTGGTATCAAAAGTGGCTGTAGGCAGCAGGCCTTCATGAAAGAGAATATTTATACGCTGAAAGAAAACAGTTACAGGTCGGTTAGGCAGGGGCTGTGTGGGCGCTGCTTGTGCCTTCCTGGGGCCAGGGACGTATTCTCCTGGGCTGTGGCTCTGAGAAGTACACCTTCCCCTTGTGCTTATCCCGAGACCACCCAGAGCTTCTTGGCCAATGACCAGCTCTGCCACACCAGGGAAACTCCATCCCACACTCACCTGCTTTTCCCCCTTGACCACGTGTCCCATCACTGTGCTTTCATCTGCTGTGTCTGTGTTGGAAGAGCTCTGGTCCCTAGGCTCCACCTTGCAATCTGGTCCACACTGTGGGGAAAGAGAACAGTCAAATTGTCCAGATGTATGCTGCCTTCCTTCCCCCAAGAACTAAAGCAAATAGATAAAAGAAAAAAGAAGAGAAAATAACTACCAGTCTATCTTCTTTGTCTAGGAAAAAAAAAAATCAAGAATGAGGACAAAACAAAGGTATTTTCAGGTAAACCAAAACTGAAAGACCTTCACAAGAAGATCCTAGGACATTTGAAAGGAGATATATATATACACAGAGAAGGCAATGGCACCCCACTCCAGTACTCTTGCCTGGAAAATCCCATGGATGGAGGAGCCAGGTAGGCTGCAGTCCATGGGGTCGCTAGAGTCGGACACGACTGAGCGACTTCACTTTCACTTTTCACTTTCATGCATTGGAGAAGGAAATGGCAACCCACTCCAGTGTTCTTGCCTGGAGAATCCCAGGGACAGAGGAGACTAGTGGGCTGCCGTCTATGGGGTCGCACAAAGTCGGACACAACTGAAGCGACTTAGCAGCAGCAGCAGCAGCATACATATATACACACATGTAGAAGTATACACAAATATATATCCGGCAGAAGGAAAAATGACTTCAGAGGAGAGATCTGAGATGGAAGTAGGAGTTGGGCCTTAGATAGGAGACATCCAGAAGGTGGAGTCGAGTGGAGGCCATCCTCCTGCTGCACTGCTTTCTTCTGGTGGTAAGGTCAAGGAGGCGGGTAAGTTTTCTCAATCAGCACTCCAGTTTCACTTACCAGCTTCGTTAGGGTGCTGACAGGGAGCAAAGATCTTTGGGTTATGAGGTCACAACCCCATTGCTGATTCCGAGGTCACAAGTAATACGTTGTGTTTCTTTTAAAAAAAATGATTTATTGGAGTATAGTTGATTTACAATGTTGTGTTTGCTCTGTGTCCTTGAACTTAATCATTGCAGGAGTGGCTTCCTGTGTCCCACCCTCCTGACAGGGGGACAAAGGTAGTAGCTCCAACAATGGGTCAGTTTTGCAGCTTCTAGGAGACGTTCCTGGAGGGTCAGCTTGAGCCTGCCCATCCAGCACCTCTGAAGTTTTCATAAGCAACTGTTTTCCTATATGAAACTCCTTGGGGATTAAAAAGTACATGATTGTTGGAGAACATCAACAAAAACTCTGACTCAAAACGGTGTAAACAATTTATCACGTCACATAACAAGACGAGCAGAGTTTGCTGCTGCCAAGGTTCCTTTGGGCTTCTCGGTGATCTTTGTGATTCTGCCTGTCTTGTTATGTAGACATCACCCTCACGCGGGCAGCAAGACGGCTGGTGCCCTTCCAGCCATCCCAGCTAAACAAGACAATGTGGAGAAGAGTCTGTGTTTTTTATGCATGTCTTTTTTTGTTGTTGCTTCTTTTGAAATAGTTTTATTGACATAAAACATGCATACAATTCATTTAATGTATATAGTTCTGTGATTTTAGTATATTTACAGATATGTGTAATCATTATCATCATCTTCAGAATATTTACCTCCAAGAAGAAACCTCATATCCCATTCCCCTGCTTACCACCCCAGCCCTAAGCCCCGACTAATCTATTTTCTGTCTCTATAGGTTTCCTGTTCTGGACTTTCATATGAATGGAGTCATATAGTATGTGGTCTTTGGTGGCTGGCTTCTCTCACTTAGAATGTTTCCAAGGTTCATCCATGTTGTAGCAGGTATCAGTACTGATTTCCTTTTTTATGCTGCTGCTGCTGCTAAGTTGCTTCAGTCGTGTCCAACTCTGTGCGACCCCATAGACGGCAGCCCACTAGGCTCCCCCGTCCCTGGGACTCTCCAGGCAAGAACACTGGAGTGGGTTGCCATTTCCTTCCCCAAATAGCCAAGTGCTATTCTATTCTATGGCTATGCCACATTTGTGTATCCATTCATCTGTTGATGACTATTTGAGTTGAACTTCTAGATATCGTGAATGCTGCTGCTATAAGCACTTGCCTAGAAGGTTCTGTGTGGAAACACAGTTTCATTTCCCGTGGCATATGTCTAGGAGTGGAACTGCTGGGTCACATGTTAACTTTGTGTTTAGTCATTTGACAGACAGCCAGGTTCTTTTCCAAGTGCTTCCCATCATCAGTATGGACTCTGAATTTCCCAAATCATGACCAACATTTGTTGCTATCTGGCTTTTTAAATTCTAGTCATCCTAGTGGATGTGAACTGGTATTTATTATGGTTTTGATTTGCATGTACATCTCTTTAAATCAAAGGAATCATTTCTAGATGTCCCCCACCTGACTTTTCACTAAGTCCCATTGGCCAGAAGGGTATCAGATACACCTTCCTAAACCAATCAGTGGCAAGGGAAATGGGATTTCCATTGAGGACCCATTTCCTGGTTTGAAGTTGGGGCACTTGGCTGCCACCTTTAAGGCACACAGACATCCAGAGAAGAGGGCTTTCCCTAACAACATCAGGTTCTATTAGAAGGAGGAAGTGAGACAGAGGATTGGCCGTGTAGCTACGTCATGTGTGTGGCTTCTATGACACCAGGCTCTGATTGATGGCTTTCCTTCTTTTCCTCTGACCATTTCTTCTTAGGCGCCTCTTCCTCTGTCCACTACTGTCCACGAAGTACTTCCTCCTCATCATCCACACTCTTTGGGGCATCTCATTTATTTTCATGATTTCCATTTCCTTTTGATGACTTCAGAAATTGTTTTTCCTGAGATTCAGATTTACTAATAATAAATTAAAAAAATAATAGAATTGCCATTTTAAGATACTTATGCTCCAGGCAGGGGCTTCCCTGGTAGCTCAGCTGGTAAAGAATCTGCAATGCAGGAGAGCCTGGTTCGATTCCTGGGTTTGGAAGATCCACTGGAGAAGGAATAGGCTACCCACTCCAGTATTCTGGGGCTTCCCTGGTGGTTCAGCTGTTAAAGAATCCACCTGCAATGTGGGAAACCTGGGTTTGATCTCTCAGTTGGGAAGATCCTCTGGAGAAGGGAACGGCTACCCACTCCAGTATTCTGACCTGGAGAATTACATGGACTATGGACTATTCCATGTAATTCTGGCATGGATTTTCATACTGTAAAACTGACAAAGAGTCAGACTGAGCAAATTTCATGCTCCGGGCACAGTACGTTATCTCATTTTACTCTCATCACAACCCTAAAATTCTATTCTTATCCCTATCTTACAGATGAAAGAATAGGTTTAGAGAGATTAAGTTTTTTTACTCAAAGCAACCAACTGAGTAGACTGATGCAAGTAGGAATTGGACCCAGTCTGACTCCAGAAATCTAATCCACTTCCTGTTAGGCTTCTGCACTTCCCTCAAACACAGGGCAGCCAAAAAGAACATATCATTTCCCAATGACTTGCCCTACCGCCCCCCCCCCCCCCCCCGCCCCACCCCCGTGTTCCCTGCAGCAGAGAGGAAACTAGTTTATCCAGGTATTGAGTCCAGAGACCCAAGGGTCATCTTCCATCTTAAAAACAAATCATTTTCTATGTGTGCATAATAAAATATTGAGAAGCAAGATGGTCTAAAGTAGACCACACTAATTTCTCTGCTTTTCCTCTCCCACCTGAACCCACACTCCTAACTGCACCCAGAGAGCGTGCGTGACTCTCCTGTATAAAACCTCTGAAGGGGGGTGGGGGGTCAGCCCCTCACCACCCTCAGGACCAAGCCCACATTGCTGATTATGACTTCCAAGGCTCTCCAAGGTCCTCAGCAATCTCTCCAGCCTCCACTCTCACCTCTTTGTGTACAGAGCTCGGTGCTCCAGAAACATGACCTTTTTCTGTAGTCTCCTCCTCTATTCTTTGCTCACATTGCTCCCTTTGCAGGATACCCTTAAAATATGGAGTTAAGACAAGCTTTGGCACTGAACCGACCTAGTTTCAAATTCTTGCTCTGTCATGGTGAAAGAGCACTTAGTCTCTCAACTCCAATGTATTATTTATCTGTAAAATGAGTATAACCCTACCTCAGAGCTGTCGTGAAGATGGATTAAACAAACTGTCTGGACCCCCTGAGAAGCTCTCCCTAGCCCATTTCTGCAACATCCTGGGGCAGGCCTTGCACTGTGCTGTCTCATTGCTTCTCTGTCCTGTCTGAGGTCCCCCCGATCTGGGATCCATTCGGATTCATCTCAGCCCCTTGAGTCCACCTGGATGGGACCACTGCACGGCTAGGGTCAAGGATACAGGGTCAAGGATAGATCTCCCCTGGAGCGGATGGCAACATCGCAGGGCATTGAACTTAACAAGTGTGGGAGTTCTTTAGGAGACAATCGCTGCTCGTCCAGCGGCTGGCTCCCGGGGCTGAGACCACGCTGGAGGAGGGCAACAGCACCAGGGGGCGGAGCCAACAGCATGGGGCGTGGCAACTACCCACCTAAACCCCATCAGTATGCAAGCCTGTTTATGCTAGTAAGCACCCTGAGCTGCCCAGCGGGGTTCCAAATCCTGCAAATCCCACAGCCCGCCCGTGTCTCTGCGAGGACAGGGAACAAGAGGGTTTGGAATAAAGGCCAGGGCCGCAGAGATTCGACTGCAGAGCAGGGAGCGGGTCCTGATATCCATAGTCAGGGGTAGCCAGCGCGCGTGTGCACGGGGTGGGGGGGCGGGGGGAGGCGGGGGGATGTCTGAGTGCAGGGAGAGACCATTTTAGTGGCAGGGGTACAAAGAAGCAGAAACCACTGCGCCGGGCGCGGGGTGGGTAGGGGTGAGTGGGAAGGTGGCTGGGGAAGAGAGCACCACAGGGAGGCTAGAGCACAGGACGGTTGGGCAGAGAGACTCGTCTTTCTCGCTGAGACCAGAGGCCTGGGGCTGGATCTCGGTGCCCTACCTTTCAGTATGCGCAGAATCTTGCTCTGGGGACGCAGCTGTGAAGGAGCATGGCCCAGAATGGCAGCCATCGCATGTTATCTTCCAACTTAAACTTCTTCCTGACAAAACTGCCAGATTGTTGCTTACAGGAAAGGGCAGCAAGCTGAAGGTTCAGCCCTCTCCGGATCCGGATCCGTATCCGGATCCCGTATTAGGAGCAGGTTTTAAAGACTGTGTGGAAGGAAATGTTGGAGAAGGGGGCCCCTGCTCAACAGACAAATAAGAGTCTTCTCTGGCTCAAAATAGGGCAAGGTCTTGTTCCAAACTCCAGTGTCCATCCCAGGTTCAGAGAGTGAGGGTGGCTTTCCTGAGTCCATTTTCCTGTTTGGTGCTGCATTTCATCCTCACCTGGACCCAGAGAGCCCCAGTAACCCCTGCAGAGCGCTCTTTCCTGGGAGCATGCCAGTCTGACCCTGGTGCCTTCTTCTCTGGCTGCCCACATGGCCCCACATTTAGCCTTTGTTTAACAGAGAAGGCAGCACGCAGGATTAAACACACATAAGAGAGAGTAGATGAGAGGAAGGTAGTTCTACCAACTTATAACATCATGTAACCATCCCTGACCTTGCAGTTCCCACCTGCAAAATGAGAACTTGGCTCTGTAGCAGGGAGTTTTCAGGTGTTCATTCAACAGGGGTTCTCAGTTTTCTTAGGGGAAGGTGTCTGGGAAGAAGGTCTGGTGAGGGATGTCCTCCTTAAGGAAAACTGTCCTTGTCTATTGTGCGGCCCACGCAGAGGCCTGACAGCCACTCACCAGAGTGCCGCAGGATCTCCTGCAGCAGGGCTCTTGTCTGTGTTCCCATGTGACTCCTGGTCAGGGAGGCCATCCCCTCACCCTTGGAAAGGATAGGCCTGGCCCAAAGTGCACCCCATGAGACCAGAAATAGTTATTCTTCTCTGGCAAATGAAGACCTATCTGTGTAGCATTTTACACTGCCTTTTGATTTCATCTTCACAGGGACCCTGGGAGGTAGCATTATATCCCCATTTTATAGATGGGGAAAGTGAGGCTCAGTAAAGTTACAGAACCCCCCAGCAGCAGAGTAGTAGGAAAGGATTTAAGTCTAGGCCTCTATCTGGGTTCAGAGCTAGTGCTCCATAGTGGAGGATATCCCCCGGCTCCCTTCCCCTTCCTGAGAAAACCTCATGGCCTAGAGGCTGGGGCAGGTCAGTGCTCAGAGCCAGTGGATCCCAGTTTGAAGAAATTTGCCCCTAAAACCGTGGAGGCCGTAGCTCCTTAGCCGGCCTCCCGAGTCCCCTAGCTTCTGCTGGTCTCGAGGCAGCTAGCAAAGATAGAAATGGAAACAATCACCTTCCTCCCTGACCTTCCCTCCTTCTTCTTTGATCCCCATCAACTCTTCCAGAGCCGCTCGGGCGACTCACCGAGCGCGCGCTGCTCCCGGCTGCACCTGCCCAGCTGGCGGCCTCCGGCCCGGCCCGCGAGAGCCCCACGGGTAGGGGGTGGGTCGGGAGCCGCCCGGACTAAAGGGCTGGAGCCGGCGGTGTGTCCTCAGCGAAGCGGCCTCTTGGTCTGGTCCGGGGAACTAGGCAAACCAGGCAGTGCGCCAGGCGGGGCGGAGGTGTGGTGGAGGGGGCTGGAGACCCGCACACCCAGGGCGGAGTAGCCCCAGGGCTGGGGGAGGGTCCCCGGTGGCCCTTGGGTCACGGCACTTGGGCAGTGGCTGGTCTCCCCCTCCCCGCTTTTCAGCTCATCCCCTTAGCAGTCCCCTCCTTGGCGACGCCTGGAGATCCGCCTATTTAGCAACAGGGACAATTAAGCAGAACAGTTTTAGGCCATGCTTCTTTGTCATTCCAAAGGGCGATCTCTGAGTTCTCTGTGGGTGGGGCTTGCTACTGCTCAGACGACCCGCTCCACCAGCAGAGCAGGTCGGGGAAAGACTGGCGCAGCGGCGAGGCTCCGCCAGCCGGGTTGGGCAGCGGCGCAGGAGACGCAGGGTGAATTTCACCCAGACGCAGCTTCTTGGCAGCCACTGCCGCGGCGTCCTGCACCCTGAAAACAGGCCAGGGGCGGGTGCCGCTTCCGCCCTCTACATTCCGCAGGTGGGGGACAGGTCACTGGCCCAGGGCTGCCCGACAGCCAGGGCCGGAGGAGGTCACTGTGTGCCCTGGAGCTCAGGCTCCCTTCCCCCAAGGTGAGACCCGCCGGGCCTGCCGCTCTCGGTCCCTCCGCGGGGTGAGCGACCCCAACTTATGGGCTCCAGGACTGAGCTCAGTGAGCCACTGGGCACCTTGTCACCTCCGGGGTCCCTCTGCGTCCCTGCCCACGCCCGGGGCTGTGGACGGAGCGCGGTCGCTGGTAACTACTGCCCCCTAGCGGGAGAGTGTTGCATGAAGCCTCTTGAGAGGCTGTTATGGCTTGGAGGAGAGACGCCCACCCTCTGTGCCCAGTCAAAGGTTTTTTGGAAGGTCTTGAGCAGAATCCTTTCACCTGTATTCCCTTTCATGCTTCGAAGCAGCCATCACATTAAAAACAACAACAACAACAACAACAACAAACCCTACCTACTTTATTGAGGTATTATTTGCATATAGTAAATACCAGATATTTTAAGTACTGAATACAGTATAGCAAGGGCTCATTTTCTCCACTCTGGCCTAGATGGAACGTGCTGTTTGCCCTTCCCCTGGGCCCCCTGGCTCCCTGGGATCTTAATCTCTCTAGTTGCCAGGGCAGCGCTCTGGTACTCTTCAGTTTTCTGTCTAATGGAAGTCTTTCCTGCTTTAGTCTACATTGTCAATCAAAGTAATACATGCACACAGCTAAAAATGTTCAGGTGGGTATACATGAAAAACAGCAGCCTGGTATGTAAGCCTTTTCTTAGCCTGAAGACGTAACCTAGTAATCCTGAGGCCTTCTCATCTCTGCTCAGAGCCCTCTTCTTCTGGTCTCTAGTCCCGTTGCTCTTCCTCTGTGCCCCCTCCTTGATTTTCTTCCTCCTCCTTGTCAACATCTGAAATCAGGACTAGATTCTCTAGGAAACTGGAAGACAGTGCTGTAAATGACTTCAGTTCCCCCTCTCTCTGCCCTGGGCCCACTTGGAATGGGACAAAGTTCTCAGGTGGTGCAGGCTCAGGAACAGCTGAAGTCCTGGCTCACGTCCTCTGTGGTTTTCCCAGATCACAAGTCACAGGTCAGTTATGGCGACAGTGCTTCCCTTCTGATCCAGGGGCTGGAAGGAGCTGGGCTGTGGAGTCAGCACCTGGGTAATGACCCGGCTCTGCCAACCACTAGATAGACGTGTGATCCTGAGCAGGCTGATTCCTTTGTCTGTGCTCCAGCTCCTCCAGCTGTAAAATGACACTGTCACCTCTAGAAAGCCACAAAGCTCTAATGTCTTGGAAGTAAATCACCTGAAATAGCCCTGGCCCTCTTCTGCCAGGAAGGCTCTGACCAATGTCCCATGGCCTGGCTATCACAATGCCCTCCCAACTCACTGTTCCCAGCCAGCTCAGGAGCGTTGGTGGTGGTGGGGTGTCCTGCCTGCTTTACCATTCCTTCAGTTCAGTTCAGTCGCGTCCGACTCTTTGCGACCCCATGAATCGCAGCACGCCAGGCCTCCCTGTCCATCACCATCTCCCAGAGTTCATTCCAACTCACATCCATTGAGACGGTGATGCCATCCAGCCATCTCATCCTCTGTTGTACCATTTCCTTAGCCTCCTTAACAAAGCAGCTTTCTTCTTGGCCCCCCAGGCCAAGGATGGGAGGAAGCAACCCATCATAACATTATCATCATGGTATTTGGACCTTGCCCTTTGATTCAAAGGACACTTTTACCCCAAATGAAGATTTGAATTAAAACACTTAATCCAAGTTACACAAATCCTGAATAAATTTTAGACAGAATTTTCCAGAGTGAACTTCACTAATCCAACAATTACTTGATCAATTTTTTTTAAAGTATACAGTTTTTTTAAATTTTTAATAAAATTTATTAAAAAACTATTGATTTAATGGCCTACCTTAATGATTCTACTAACATCTTCTGCTCCTGTATGACAGTAAGTGCTCAGACATTGAGTGTGTTCACCTGGTTCAGCCTCTGCTGGGACCTCCGAGAGTTCTGATCTCTAGTGTCGAAGCCTCATCTCCCTAAAGCAGGAAGGGAAACCAGTGGATGTGAGGAGTATGCCCTAGGTCTGCCTCCCTCAGCTGTGTGATCCTACATTACTTGCTTAAATCCCCTAAGCCTCATGTTTCTCACCTATAAAATGGGGGTAGTAATACCTGCCTGCCTACCTCAGAAGAGATGTCTGTAGTATATAAAAATCAGTAATTGTTACCATGAAACACAACAGCATTAAACAATATTACTTGTTTAGAGCTCTAATCCCCAGGATGTAATGAAAGCTCCAGAAATGTTATTTTCTATCACCACCATCATGTTTAATGAAACAAGCACCATTTTCTTGCTCTGGCCACTGGGTGGCACCACAGATTTGGTTCTGTGACTATTTTGGACATAACAGTACTGTTTTTTGAAGGTCAAAAAAAGCGGATTGTTGACAGTTTTGTATGGTTCTACCCAAATTTTGAGGTGTCGCCTGCCTTGGACTGTTTCCTTTGGCTTTGTCTCAGCAAACTCTGCCACAGTCCAGGGACTCACCAGCTGAAGCATTTATGAAGCCTGGGGTCTGCATGACCCTGACAGCCCAGGCTGCTACATTATATCCAGTGGGCCGCCCAGAGTTGACACCAGAGACGTAGGGGGAAAGGGCCCATCCAAACTGGGAGGGACAACATCAGAGTTAAGGATGGAGCCAGGGAAGCCATAGGCTGCTGATCACAGGGATTTGATTTGTAGAGGCAAAGGTCTCCCATTTTCCATGAGTTCAAATTTCCTTACTGAGCCTAGAAAGCCATTTTCTAAGAAACTCAAAGGACTTACCATGCCCAGGTGACCCTGATCTCTGTTCCTTGCCTCCCGTTCCCTCAGTCCCTCACGAGGGGTGCTGGCCTTGGCCCCCAGCATTGTGAAAGAAGTTGAGAAACAGATCTCAGATCATTAACAGAACTGACTGGTGACCCTAAGAGATGAGAGTGACTCACCTGAAGGTTGGATGGGGCTCTGGGCCCCACAGCTCCCTGGGCCCAGGGATGGTCCTCAGGCAAAGAACCCCCCACCCCGGCCTTGTCCGACCTACAGTTAAACAAAGCTTCATATTTGTACTGGCGGGAAGGGGTTTTCTCTGGGCCATTTTCCTGCCTCTCCAGCCGCAAGGGCCTGGTTTTTTCAGACATAGATAACTTGGATCTATTAAAGGAACAGGAGCACTTGATGAGTAGCTTCTTCATATTTGCACATTTGAATTTTTTTTTTTTTCAGAGACAAGTGTTCAGATAATAAAGGTTTTTGGAGTGTGAAGAATTCAAATAATTTTTTTTTTTTTAAAGGTTATCTTGGGGACTTCCGTGGTGGTCCAGTAGTTAAGAATCTGCCTTGCAATGACAGGGATGCAGGTTCAATCCCTGGTTGTGGAACTAAAATCCCACAAACGGTAGAGCAACTAAGCCCAGGTGCCACAACAAGAGAGTCCCTGAGCCACATGCAAGATCCCACGCGATGCAGCAAGGAGTGTGCGTGCCTCAACCGAGTCCTGAGGCAGCCAAATAAACAAGTATCTTAAAAAGGGTACCTTCTCAAAGTATGAGAACCATTTAACATTAGGAGATCTAGCAATATAATTTATTATGTTAATAGATCAAAAGAGAATCATATGATTACCTCTCTAAAGGCTGAAAAATTGAACAAATTAATCTTGTTAAACACTCAATAAAATAGGAGTAGGTGTATTCTTCCTTAACATGATAAATTATATTTATCTTAATATCAAAGACAACATTGAACTTAATGGGGAGAAACTCCCCAACTCAGAGTCAGGAAGAAGAGAGATTTGTCCATTTTTATAGCTATTGTAATTAAAGAAAGTAGGAAAAACCACTAGACCTTTCAAGAATGACCTAAATCAAATCCCTTATGATTATACAGTGGAAGTGACAAATAGATTCAAGGAATTAGATCTGATAGATAGAGTGTCTGAAGACCTGTGGGCAGAGGTTCATGACACTGTATAGGAGGTGGTGATCAAAACCATCCCTAAGAAAAAGAAATGCCAAAAGACAAAATGGTTGTCTGAGGAGGGCCTTCAAATAGTTGAGAAAAGAAGAGAAGCAGAAGGTAAAGGAGAAAAAGAAAGATATATCCATTTGAATGCAGAGTTCCAAAGGATAGCAAGGAAAGATAAGAAAGCCTTCCTCAGAGATCAGTGCAAAGAAATAGAGGAAAATGATAGAATGTGAAAGACTAGAGATCACCTCAAGAAAATTAGAGATACCAAGGGAACATTTCATGCAAAGATGGGCACAACAAAGGACAGAAATGGTATGGACCTAACAGAAGCAGAAGATATCAAGAAGGGGTGGCACAAATACACAGAAGAACTATACAAAAAAGAGCATCATGATCCAGATAATCACGATGGTGTGATCACTCACCTAGAGCCAGACATCCTGGAATGTGAAGTCAAGTGGGCCTTAGGAAGCATCACTGCGAACAAAGAGAGTGGAGGTGATGGAATTCCAGTTGAGCTATCTCAAATCCTGAAAGATAATGCTGTGAAAGTGCTGCACTCAATATGCCTGCAAATTTGGAAAACTCAGCAGTGGCCACAGGACTGGAAAAGGTCAGTTTTCATTCCAATCCCAAAGAAAGGCAATGCCAAGGAATGTTCACACATTCCCAAAGACTGTACCAGACAATAGCACTCATCTCACATGCTAGCAAAGTAATGCTCAAAATTCTCCAAGTGAGGCTTCAACAATACATGAACTGAGAAATTTCAGATGTTCAAGCTGGATTTAGAAAAGGCAGAGGAATCAGAGATCAAATTGCCAACTTCCACTGGATCATCGAAAAAGCAAGAGAGTTTCTGAAGAACATATACCTCTGCTTTATTGACTACATCAAGCCTTTGACTCTGTGGATCACAACAAACTGTGGAAAATTCTTAAAGAGATGGGAATACCAGACCACCTTACCTGCCTCCTGAGAAACCTGTATGCAGGTCAAGAAATAACAATTAGAACCAGACTGGAACAATGGACTGGTTCCAAATTGGGAAAGGAGTATGCCAAGGTGGTATATTGTCACCCTGCTTATTTAACTTATACACAGAGTACATCATGTGAAATGCTGGGCTGGCTGAAGCCCAAGCAGGAATCAAGACTGCCAGAAGAAATATCAATAACCTCAGATATGCAGATGATACCACCTTATGGCAAAAAGTGAAGAGGAACTGAGGAGCCTCTTGATGAAGGTGAAAGAGGCGAGTAAGTAAGCTGGCTTAAAACTCAACATTCAGAAAAGGAAGATCATGACATCCAGTCCCATCATTTCATGGCAAATAGATGGGGAAACAATGGAAACAGTGACAGACTTTATTTTTCTGGGCTCCAAAATCACTGCAGATGGTGATTGCAGCCATGAAATTAAAAGACACTTGCTCCTTGGAAGAAAAGCTATGACAAACCTATACAGCACATTAAAAAGCAGAGACATTACTTTGTTGAAAAAGGTCCATCTAGTCAAAGGTATGATTTTTCCAGTAGTCATATATGGATGAGAGAATTGGACTATAAAGAAGGCTGAGCACCGAAGAACTGACGCTTTTGAACTGTGGTGTTGGAGATTCTTGAGAGTCCCTTGGACTGCAAGGAGATCAAACTAGCCAATCCTAAAGGAAATCAGTCCTGAATATTCATTGGAAGGACTGATGATGAAGCTGAAACTCCAATACTTCAGCCACCTGATGCGAAGTACTGACTCCACCTGATGCTGGGAAGGAGTGAAGGCAAGAGAAGGGGATGACAGAGGATGAGATGGTTGGATGGCATCACCAACTTGGTGGACATGAGTTTGAGCAAGCTCTGGGAGTTGCTGATGGACAGGGAAGCCTGGCATTCTGCAGTCCATGGAGTCGCAAAGAGTTGGACACGATTGAGTGACTGAACTAAACTGAAAGCTATTAGAGCTATTATTTTATAGCTGCCTCCATTTTTCTGTGTATAGTAGTCAATGTGAATTGACAAGAGTAGAACATAGAGGTAGAGAACTCAGAAAGAAGGCAAAAAAATTATTATTCCCAGATGGCATAATTTTATACCTGGAAAATCCAAAAGATTTGATTCAAAACATATTAAACATCGAACATTGGTGAGAATGTGGTGCCATAGGAACACTCATTCATTGCTCATGGGAATGCAAAAGGGTACAGCTATTTTGGAAGACAGTTTGTTGGTTCCTTACAAAACGAAACATATTCTTATCATACAATCTAGCAGTTGTACTCCTTGGTATTTACATAAATGAGATGAAAACCTATGCCCACATGAAAAGCTGCACACAGATGTTTATAACAGCTTGATTCATGATTACCAAAAGTCAGTAGCAACTAAGATGTCCTTCAGTAGATGAATGAATAAATAAACTGTGGTACAGGCAGACATCTTTTCACACTGTTCATGGGGTTCTCAAGGCAAGAATACTGAAGTGGTTTGCCATTCCCTTCTCCAGTGGACCACATTCTGTCACACCTCTCCACCATGACCCACCCATCCTGGGTGGCCCCACAGGGCATAGCTTAGTTTCATTGAGTTAGACAAGGCTGTGGTCCTAGTGTGATTAGATTGACTAGTTTTCTGTGTGATTAGATTGACTAGTTTTCTGTGAGTATGGTTTCAGTGTGTCTGCCCTCTGATGCCCTCTTGCAATACCTACCATCTTACTTGGGTTTCTCTTACCTTGGACATGGGGTATCTCTTCATGGCTGCTCCAGCAAAGTGCAGCCGCTGCTCCTTACCTTGGATGAGGGGTATCTCCTCACCGCCACCCCTCCTGACCTTGAACGTGGAGTAGCTCCTCTTGGCCCTCCTGCACCCTCGCAGCCACTGCTCCTTGGACCTGGGGTAGCTCCTCCCGGCTGCTGCCCCTGGCCTCGGTCGTGGGGCAACTCCTCCCGGCCATCTCAAAAATGACAGAATGATCTCTGTTCGTTTCCAAGGCAAACCATTCAATATCACAGTAATCCAAGTTTACGCCCCAACCAGTAAAGCTGAAGAAGCTGAAGTTGAACGGTTCTATGAAGGCCTACAAGATCTTTTAGAACTAACACCCAAAAAAGATGTCCTTTTCATTATAGGGGACTGGAATGCAAAAGTAGGAAGTCAAGAAACACCTGGAGTAACAGGCAAATTTGGCCTTGGAATACGGAATGAAGCAGGCAAAGGCTAATAGAATTTTGCCAAGAGAATGCACTGGTCATAGCAAACACCCTCTTCCAACAACACAAGAGAAGACTCTACACATGGACATCACCAGATGGTCAACACTGAAATCAGATGGATTATATTCTTTGCAGCCAAAGATGGAGAAGCTCTATACAGTCAGCAAAAATAAGACCGGGAGCTGACTGTGGCTCAGATCATGAGCTCCTTATTGCCAAATTCAGACTTAAATTGAAGAAAGCAGGGAAAACCACTAGACCATTCAGGTATGACCTAAAATCAAATCCCTTATGATTATACAGTGGAAGTGAGAAATAGATTTAAGGGCTAGATCTGATAGTGTGCCTGATGAACTATGGACTGAGGTTCGTGGCATTGTACAGGAGACAGGTATCAACACCATCCCCATGGAAAAGAAATGCAATAAAGCAAAATGGCTGTCTGGGGAGGCCTTACAAATAGCTGTGAAAAGAAGAGAAGCAAAAAGCAAAGGAGAAAAGGAAAGATATAAGCATCTGAATGCAGAGTTCCAAAGAATAGCAAGAAGAGATAAGAAAGCCTTCCTCAGCGATCAATGCAAAGTAATAGAGGAAAACAACAGAATGGGAAAGACTAGAGATCTCTTCAAGAAAATTAGAGATACCAAAGGAACATTTCATGCAAAGATGGGCTCGATAAAGGACAGAAATGGTATGGACCTAACAGAAGCAGAAGATATCAAGAAGAGGTGGCAAGAATACACAGAAGAACTGTACAAAAAAGATCTTCACTACCAAGATAATCATGATGGTGTGATCACTCACCTAGAGCCAGACATCCTGGAATGTGAAGTCAAGTGGGCCTTAGAAAGCATCACTACGAACAAAGCTAGTGGAGGTGACGGAATTCCAGTTGAGCTATTTCAAATCCTAAAAGATGCTGCTGTCAAAGTGCTGCACTCAATAGGCCAGCTAATTTGGAAAACTCAGCAGTGGCCACAGGACTGGAAAAGGTCAGTTTTCATTCCAATCCCAAAGAAAGGCAATGCCAAAGAATGCTCAAACTACCACACAATTGCACTCATCTCACACACTAGTAAAGTAATGCTCAAAATTCTCCAAGCCAGGCTTCAGCAATACATGAACTGTGAACTTCCAGATTTTCAAGCTGGTTTTAGAAAAGGCAGAGGAACCAGAGGTCAGATTGCCAACATCCTCTGGCTCATTGAAAAAGCAAGAGAGTTCCAGAAAAACATCTATTTCTGCTTTATTGACTATGCCAAAGCCTTTGACTGTGTGGATCACAATAAACTGGAAAATTCTGAAAGAGATAGGAATACCAGATCACCTGACCTGCCTCTTGAGAAACCTGTATGCAGGTCAGGAACCAACAGTTAGAACTGGACATGGAACAACAGACTGGTTCCAAATAGGAAAAGGAGTATGTGAAGGCTGTATATTGTTACCCTGCTTATTTAACATCTATGCAGAGTACATCATGAGAAACGCTGGGCTGGAAGAAACACAAGCTGGAATCAAGATTGCCGGGAGAAATATCAATAACCTCAGATATGCAGATGACACCACCCTTATGGCAGAAAGTGAAGAGGAACTCAAAAGCCTCTTGATGAAAGAGGAGAGTGAAAAAGTTGGCTTAAAGCTCAACATTCAGAAAATGAAGATCATGGCATCTGGTCCCATCACTTCATGGTAAATAGATGGGGAAACAGTGGAAACAGTGTCAGACTTTATTTTCTTGGGCTCCAAAATCACTGCAGATGGGGACTGCAGCCATGAAATTAAAAGACACTTGCTCCTTGGAAGGAAAGTTATGACCAACTTAGATAGCATACTGAAAAGCAGAGACATTACTTTGCCAACAAAGGTCGATCTAGTCAAGGCTATGGTTTTTCCAGTGGTCATGTATGGATGTGAGAGTTGGACTGTGACAAAAGCTGAGCGCCGAAGAATTGATGCTTTTGAACTGTGGTGTTGGAGAAGACTCTTGAGAGTCCCTTCGACTGCAAGGGGATCCAACCGGTCCATTCTAAAGGAGATCAGTCCTGGGTGTTCATTGGAAGGACTGATGCTGAGGCTGAAACTCCAGTACTTTGGCCACCTCATGCGAGGAGTTGACTCATTGGAAAGGACTCTGATGCTGGGAGGGATTGGGGGCAGGAGGAAAAGGGGACGACAGAGGATCAGATGGCTGGATGGCATCACTGACTCGATGGACGTGAGTCTCAGTGAATTCCGGGAGTTGGTGATGGACAGGGAGGCCTGGCGTGCTGCGATTCATGGGGTCACAAAGAGTCAGACACGACTGAGCGACTGAACTGAACTGAACAGGCAGACAATGAACTATTATTCAGTGCTAAAATAAATGAGCTATCAAACCATGAAAAGACATGGAGGAAGCTTAAGTACATATTGCTAAGTGAAAGAAGTCAATCTAAAAAGGCTACATACTGTAGCCAACCGTACACTGATTCCAACTGTATAATATTCTAGAAAAGGCAGAACTATAGAAGTAGTAAAAGGATTAGTGTTTGCCAGGGGCCCAAGGGGTAGAAGGAATGAATAAATGGAGTATAGAATTTTTAGGGTAGGGAAACTCTTCTGTATGATACTATAATGATAGATACATGTCATTATGCATTTGTTTAAACCCATAGATTTTGCACATTGCATAGAATGTGCAATAGAAAGAATGAACTCTAATATAAACTATGGATTTCGGTTGGTAATATGTCAGTGTTGGTTCATCAGTTGTAATAAATGTACCACTCTGATGTAGGATATTGATGGTGAGGGAAATTGTATATGGGTTGGGGGAAGGGCAGGGCTACGTGGGGACCCTCAGGTTTTTCCATTCAATTTTGCTGTGAACCTAAAACTGCTTTAAAAATGCTGATTAAAGAGGAAATATTATAAAGAGCAAAATAATTCAGTAAGATGTCTGGTTTAAAATTAATATTTAGAAACTAGCTTTCACATTTACAAACAACAACTAGTTAGAAAAACTAATGGAAGTAATAAATCTATTTAAGAATCTGTAATTAAAAAGCTCTCTACAACCAAAAGTTCAAGACCAGATGGCTTCATAGGAGAATTCCACCAAACATACAAAGAAGAATGTATACCAATCCTTCTTGAACTCTTTCAAAAGATTGAAGAGGAGGGAACACACCCAAAGACATTCTATGAAGCCACCATCACCCTGATACCAAAACCCAACAGAGACATGGCCAAAAAAGAAAAGTACAGGGCAACGTCTCTGATGATATTCTGATACAGATGCAGAAATTCTCAACAAAACATTGATAAACCATAAGACAACACATAAAAAAGATCACGCTGTGCTATGCTTAGTCACTCAGTTGTGTCTGACCCCATGCACTATAGCCTGCCAGGCTCCTCTGTCCATGGGGGATTCTCCAGGCAAGAACACTGGAGTGGGTTGCCATGCCCTCTCCCAGGGGACCTTCCCAACCCAGGAGTTGAAGCAGGCGGGTTCTTTACTGTCTGAGCTACCAGGGAAGCCCAAGAATACTGGACTGGGTAGCCTATCCCTTCTTCAGGGGATCTTCCAGACCCAGGAATCAAACTGGGATCTCCTGCGTTGCAGATGGATTTTTTACTAGCTGAGCAAATACACCATGACTAAGTTGGATCTATCCCAGGGTCGTAAAGATGGTTCAACGAATGCAAATCAGTCAATGTGATATACCAGATCGACAAAGACAAAAACCACACCATCATTTCAACAGATATGGAAAAGTCATTTGATAAAATTCAACATCCATTCATGATAAACTCTCTTACCAAAGTGGGTGTAGAAGGAACATATCTCAACCTAATAAAAGTTATTTATTATAAACCCACAGCCCAGTATAATACTCAATGGTGAAAAACTGAAAGCCTTACTGCTAAAACCAGGAAAAAGACAAGGATACTCACTGTTACCACTTCTATTCAACACAGTATTGGAAGTCCTAGCCACAAAAATTGGACACAAAAAAGGAATAAAAGATACCCAAATTGAAAAGGAAGAGTTAAAATTGTCATTATGTGCAGATGACATGATACTATGAAAATGTAAGCACTCCACACAAAAACTATTAAGTTGGTGTAAAAGTAATTGCAGTTTTGCATCGTTGAACTCTGCCGTTTGATACTGGAATACATTCCTAATAAATGTGGTTATGTTATACACCATTTTAATGCACATTTTTTGCTTTATGCTTTTTCTAAAGACTTATTATTTGCTGTTCATTTTATATTTATTTTAGACTATAGAAATGATGTTAGACAAAAAGCAAATTTGAGTGATTTCTTAATTCGAGTTCAAAATGAGTTGTAAAGTGGTGGAGAAAACTCACAATATCAACAATGCATTTGGCCTGCATTGCTAATGAATGTACAGTGCAGTGGTGGTTCAAGAAGTTTTGCAAAGGGGAGGAGAGCCTTGAATACGAGGAGCATAGAGGCCAGCCTTAGGAAGTCGACAAGGACCAAGTGACAGTAACCATTGAAGCTAATCCTCTTACAACTAAATGAGAAGTTGCAAAGAACTGTATGTCAACCATTCTATGATCATTTAGCATTTGAAGCAAATTGGAAAGGTGAAAAACTTGATAAGTGGGTGCCTCATGAGCTGACCGCAAATAAAAAAAAAAATAATCGGTTTGAAATGTCTTCTCTTATTCTACACAAAGCATTTCTCGATTGGACTGTGATGTGTGACAAAATGTGGATTTTGTATGACAACCAGTAATGACTACCTCAGTGGTTGGACTGAGAAGAAACTTCAAAGCACTTCCCCAAACCAAACTTGCACCAAAAAAAGGGTCATTGTCACTGGTGGTCTGCTACTAGTCTGATCCAATACAGCTTTCTGAATCCCGGCAAAACCGTTACATCTGAGAAGAATGCTCAGCCAATCGATGAGATGAACCAAAAACTGAAACACCTGCAGCCAGCGTCAAAAAGGGTCAACAAAAAGGGTCCAGTTCTTCCCCACAACAATGCCCAACTGCATCGCACAACCAACACGTCAAAGGTTGAAAGATTGGGCTATGAAGTTTTGCTTCATCTGCCATATTCTCCTGACCTCTCACCAACTGACTACCATGTCTTCAAGCATCTTGACAACTTTTTGCAGGGAAAATGCTTCCAAAACCAACAGGGGCAGAAAATGCTTTCCAACAGTTTGTTGAATCCTGAAGCACAGATTTTTACATTACAGGAATAAACAAACTTATTTCTCATTGGCAAAAGTGTGTTGATTGTAATGGTTCCTCTTTTAATTGATAAAGATATGTTGGAACCTAGTTATAGTGATTTAAAATCTGCAGTTAGTTTGTACCAACCTGATGGAACTGATAAACAAATTCAACAAAGTAGGGGAATTCAAGATTCACATATAGAAATTGGTTGTATTTCTTTACATTAACAGTGAAATATCAGAAAGGAACTTGAAACAAACAAACTCTTTTGAAATTGCAGCAAAAACATAAAACATTTAGGAATAAACCTCACCATGAGGTGAAAGACTATTATGTTGAGAATGATAAAACATTTATAGGGGCTTCCCCAGTGGCCCAGCAGGTCAAGAATCCACTTGCAATGCAGGAGCCATAGGAGATGTGGGTTTGATCCCTGGCTTGGAAGATCCCCTGGAGGAAGCTATGGCAACCAACTTTAGGATTCTTGCCTGGAGAATCCCAAGGACTGAGGAACCTGGTGAGTTACAGTCCTCAGGGTCATAAAGAGTCAGACATGACTGAAGTGACTGAGTACACATGCATAAAACATTAATAATGGAAATTGAAGACGATTCAAAGAAATAGAAAGATAACCCATACTCTTGGATTGGATGAATCAGTATTGTTAAAAGGCCATGTTACCCAAAGTGAAAGAAAGTGAAAGTGAAGTCGCTCAGTCATGTCCAACTCTTTGTGACCCCATGGACTGTAGCCTACCAGGCTCCTCCCTCCATGGGATTCTAAAACAAATAACCCATAGAATTTTAGGGTTATTTATTCTAAAACAAATAACCCTAAAATTTATATTAAACCATAACAGACCCATAATTGCCAAAGCAATCCTTAGGAAAAAGAACAAAGCAGGAGACATAACCCTCCTAAACTTCAGACAATACTACAAAGCAGCAATAATCAAAACACCATGGTACTGGCACACGGATTAATGGAATCCATGGACATATCCATCAATGGAATAGAATAGAGACCCCAGAAATAACTCCAATACCCAGGATCAACTATTCTTCAATAAAGGAGGCAAGAATATACAATGGGGAAAAGACAGTCTCTTCAGCAGGTGGTGTTGGCAAAATTGGACAGCAACATGTAAATCAATGAAGTTAGAACACACCCTCACATCAGACACAAACTCAAAATGACCTAAAGACTTAAACATAAGTTTTATGACATCATAAAACTCCCAGAAGGGAACATAGGCAAAACATTCCCTTACATAACTGTACCAATGTTTTCTTAGGTCAGTCTCCCAAGGCAATAGAAATGAAAGCAAAAATAAATGGGACCCAATCAATCTTTTTCACAACAAAGGAAACCATAAACAAAATAAAATGGACAGTCTACAGAATGGGAGAAAATATTTGCAAATTATGTGACTGACAAGAGCTTAATTTCCAAAATATACAAACAGCTGTTTTTGATATATGGACAATAAAAAACCCAAACAACCTGATTGAAACTTAACAGACATTTCTCCAAAGATGACAAACAGATGGCCTACAGGCACATGAAAAGATGTTCAACATCGCTAATTATTAGGGAAATGAAAATCAAAGCTAAAATGAAGTATCACCTCACACCAGTCAAAATGTCCATCATTTAAAAATCTACAAATATATTCTAGAGAGGGTGTGGTGAAAAGGGAACCCTCCTACCCCACTGGTGGGAATGTAAGTTGGTGCAGCAACTATGGAAATCATTATAGAGTTTCCTCAAAAAACTAAAAATAGAGTTGCTGTATGATCAAGCAATTCCACTCCTGGGCATATATTTGAACAAGGCTGTAATTCAAAAAGATACGCACACCCCTGTGTTCACAAAGCAAAGACCTGGAGGCAGCCTGAATGTCTGTCAGCAGATGGATGGACAAGGAAGATGTTGTACATATATACATGAATGCTACTCAGCCATAAAAAAGAATGAAATAATGCCATTTGGTGCAACATGGATGAACCTAGAGATTATCCTACTAAGTGAAGTAAGTCACAAAGAGAAAGACAATGTGCTATCACTTATAAGTCGAATCTGAATCATGACACCAATGAACCCATCTACGGAACAAATAGACTTACAGACAAAAAGAACAGACTAGTAGTTGCCAAGTGGGGGGGATGCATTGGGAGTTTGGGGTTAGCAGATGCAAATTATTATATGGAGAATGGATAAACAACAAGGCCCTACTGTGTAGCACAGGGACCTATATTCAATATCCTGTGATAAACCATAATGGAAAAAGATATAAAAAGGAATATACATATGTACAACTGAATCACTTTGCTGAACGGCAGAAATTAACACAACATTGTAAATCAACCATACTTCAATAAAAATTTTAAAAAGAAAATCTATTTGTAATAGCAAAACAAAAAATGAAACAATTAAGAATAAACATAATGAGATTTATACAATATATTTATCAATAAAACATTAAAATTCTACTAAGGAATACTAAAGATTTAAACAAACAGAAAAACTACCACATTTTTAGAAACTCCATTTACTCTAGGTTTATAAATTTAATAAAACTTCAATAAAAATACCAACAGGTTAAATATTATAAATCAATGCTACCTCAAAAAAAAAAAATCCAAGAATTTTTTAAAGCAAATAGGAATATCCAGGACAAACGAGAGGGAGCCAGACTTATTGGCAATTAAAGTGTCTTATCTCATCACACCTTTATAATTAAAGTTGTGTGGTACAGGCACAGAAGAGAGAGAGATCAGTGGAACAAACAGAAAGTAGAGGAATAGCTTCAAATACAAAGGAATTTACGATATGATAAAGTCAAAATTCCAAATCAGTACAGGAAAGCTATTCAGTATAAAACTGCTAGGCAAACAGGGTAGGTTGTCTGGGAAAAAAAGTTTGTCAATACCGCACACTTCACAGTAAGGTAATTCTAAGAGCGACCAAATGTGTAAATGCTAAAAAAAAATGAAACTAAATAAAGAATCCACTTTGCAATGCAGGGGACATGGGTTCAATCCCTGGTGGGGGAACTAAGATCCACACACTGTGGGGAACTGAACCTGCGCACCACAATGAAAGATCCTACAGGTAATGAAAGATTCTGACTCCTGCTCCTGCTCCTGCCAAGTCGCTTCAGTTGTGTCCGACTGTGTGGACCCCATGGACTGCAGCCCACCAGGCTTCTCTGTCCATGGGATTCTCCAGGCAAGAACACTGGAGTGGGCCGCCATTTCCTTCTCCAATGCATGAAAATAAAAGTGAAAGTGAAGTCGCTCAGTCGTGTCTGACTCTTAGCGACCCCATGGACTGCAGCCCACCAGGCTCCTCCATCCATGGGATTTTCCGGGCAACAGTACTGGAGTGGGGTGCCATTGACTTCTCCCTCTGACTCAGTAAACAAATATTAAAAAAACAAAGATAAATATTAAAAAAAGAAAGCATGAATAATGAGGAAGCAATGAAAGAGTTAAATAACTTTGCAGATGAGAAAGCACTTTTAAGAATGGCACAACATGCAAGGAGCCTTAAAAGACAAGGAGAAAATTGTACTACATAAAATTTAAACAGTTCTCTGTGGCAAAAGATACCATAAACACAGACAAAGTCAAAAAATTAGGAAAGAATAACTATGCCACATCAACAGATTCATACTAAAAGAAATGCAAATTAAAACTCACTGAGATACCATCTTTCTTCACAGTCCAACTTTCACATCCATACATGATCACTGGAAAAACCATAGCCTTGACTAGATGGACCTTTGTTGGCAAAGTAATGTCTGTGCTTTTCAATATGCTATCTAGGTTGGTCATAACTTTCCTTCCAAGGAGTAAGCTTCTTTTAATTTCATGGCTGTGAAGAAAGCTGAGCGCCAAAGAACTGATGCTTTTGAACTGTGGTGTTGGAGAAGACTCTTGGGAGTCCCTTGGACTGCAAGGAGATCCAACCAGTTCATCCTAAAGGAGATCAGTCCTGAGTGCTCATTGGAAGGAATGATGCTAAAGCTGAAACTCCAACACTTTGGTCACCTGATGTGAAGAGCTGACTCATTTGAAAAGACCCTGATGCTGGGAGGGATTGGGGGCAGGAGGAGAAGGGGACAACAGAGGATGAGGTGGCTGGATGGCATCACCGACTCAATGGATGTGAGTTTGGGTGAACTCTGGAAGTTGGTGATGGACAGGGAGGCCTGGCGTGCTGCAATTCATGGGGACGCAAAGAGTCAGACACGACTGAGCAACTGAACTGAGATACCATCTTTACCTATTTGTTCAGTAACAGTCATAAAGTCTGGTAGTAGGTTATCAGAGAGATGCATGAATATTTTCGTATGTTGCTGGTGGCTATATAAATTGGCACAACCTCTGAGTTTTATAATATCCATAATTTTTAAAGACAATGGTTGTTTGGTTTATATCATGTTATTTCCATTTACCTACTTGGCATTCCCTCTTTTATTTTAAATCTTAGACTGCTCTTGTGAGATCATTTTCCCCTCTATAGTGCAGGTTTGTTGATGGTAAAGTCTCAATTCTAGGTTGATAGTTATTTTCTATCAACATTGGCAAGATTTATTCACTGTATTCTGACTGCTATGTTGCTGTTGAGGAGTCCACTGTCCTTTAAATCATGGAATCTTTAGAGTGACCTCGCCTTTCTCTCTGGCAGTCTTGAAGATCTTACATTTGTCTTTTATCTCTTCAGTTTTACTAAGCTGTGTCTAGATATGGATTTATCTTTATATTCAGCTTATTCAACTAAGTACACATTTTTGCAAACTTTAATAAAAGCCATTATCCCTTTAAATACTTTCTTTCATTCTCTTTGCTCTCCATTTTTAAGGATCTAATTATATACATATGCTTATATTAGAGCTTTTTACTCTAACCTTCACACCTAATTAGTGCTTCTTTATGTTTTCCCTCTACTTATCTCTCAGCACTGTATCTGTAGTCGTTTATTAAGTCCCAATTCTCTTTTATCTCTGCCCAGTTGATATTTTAAGAATTACATTTTTTGTTTCAAAATATTAAATCTGTTTATTCCCAGCATTCTCTTGTTGCTTTATTTTCATCTCTGTGATTGCCTTATTTCTCTAAGCTTTTATATACAGCTGTATATTTCAAACTTCAATTTAAGAATTTTAGATTGCAGAAGAATTATGAAGACAGTCCATGTAGCACAACTTCCCTTCGTGTTAACATCTTATATAACCATGACGTATTTACCAAAATTAAGAAGTTAACATTCCACTGATGCCCTTTCTGTTCTAGGCTCCCATCAGGATGCGGTGATGCCCTTAGTTACCATCACTCCTTCAAATCTTGCAGTCTACCATTGTATCTGTCTCTCGTTTTTCATGACCTTAACTTTTGGCGAATGGTGGTCAGGAAATTTATAGAATATCTCTCAACTTGGATTTGTCTGATATTCTCTCATGACTAGTGTGGGGTTATGGATTTGGGAGAATAATACTAGAGAGGTGAAGTGCTCTCCTCATAAAATCATGTGGGAGTGATATCAGTGTGATTTAATATTGATCATATTGGTCTTGTTCACGTGGTCAAGGTGGTGTCTGTCAGGCTTCTCCACTGTAAAGCTGCTATTTTTCCTTTTTCAGATTCTATTGATGAGAAGCCCAGTCACTCAGTCCAGCCTATCTCAAGGGAAATGGAATTAAACTCCTTTTCCCTGAGGGAAGAGTATCAAAGAAAATGGTCAAAGCTAGTGTAGTAATCAACAATATTTCAGAGGAAATACTTTGAGTCCGTGTAAATACGCTTCTGTAGTACTCTAATGGTGATTTTCTATTTCACTCATTCCTTCTGTTTACCATTTGAAATTCTTCTGTAAGGAAGATTTGTCCTTCTCCTTCCACTTATTTATTCAATCATTCACAGATGTGTATTTTACATGGTTATAAAAAATACTTTCTTTTGAAGGCAGGAAAGGAAAAAGCAATAATATATAGTAAATAGAATGTATAAAATAAGGTAGAAATAAGTCCTCATACAATAAATAGTATTAATAATAATTGTAAATAAACTATCACTAATGATAATTATATAAAGGCAGTATATATCTTGACAGAAACTCCTAGTGTTGATATCTTGACTATAATCAATCAGCAGTAGTTGCTTAGTCATGTCTGACTCTTTGTGACCCCATGGACTGTAGCCCTCCAGGCTCCTCTGTCCATGAGATTTTCCAGGCAAGAATACTGGAGTGGGTTGTCATTTCCTTCTCCAGGGGACCTTCCCAACCCAGGGACTGAACTCAGGTCTCCCTCATTGCAGGCAGATTCTTTACCATCTGAGCCACTAGGGGGTTTATTAAAATGATAGAGAAAAATAAAAAAGAAACAGAAAAAGGTGTATCAGGTGAATATGAACCAAAGGATGCCAGAACAGCAAGATTAATAACAAAATATAATTCAAGAGAAAAAGCATCATATTGTCAAAGAATGATATAACATATGGTAAAATGGCCACAAACCAAAGCATCCAACAGAAGTCTTAAAATATATAAAGCAGCCACAGATAGAACTGCAGGAAAAAAACAGTTTAACAATTTCAGCTGAAGATTTTAACTGAAATCTTTGCCTCAGAAAGAGATAGCTTAGGGGAAAAAAAAAAAAAAGAAAAACAAACAAAAAACCCAAAGATACAGATGATTTGAATCACTCAGTTAAAAATCTCAAGAGTGAAGGTATATCCAGAGATGGAGGCACCTGGCTGGCCATTTCCCAATGGTGAGAGCCTCTGTGAATTAGAAATACATCATGGGATCTGGACTGGTTTGTAAAACATCGCATTAAGTGAAAGATAAGGTGAGAAGGAGATTGACATTTCTTAGCACAGGACGATGTATTCAAGACACATACCCATGAAGACCCATATGCTTTACATAAATGCAAGAAGGCACATCCAAACACAGTAGAATGGATGCCCATGATCGGATCAGGGAGGAATGGGAACAGGAATTGGGTCCAAGGATAAAAGGGGGATAATAAATTAATAAAACAGGAGATGGGTCTTGTGGGTTGGTAATGATGATAAACCCTGAGCTGAGGCAGATGATAAACTCACCACCTTCTGGACACAAACCTGATGGTAATCTTTCCTACCAGCAGAAAGGTCTGAGGATGTGCTAAGTGACCCTAGCAGTCATGGGGCCTGAGGATAGCAAATTCTTTCCAGAAAATCTCAAGTGACTGGAGCCCAAAGGCAACTTTGGAGGTGGGCACTCCCCATTCCCAGCACCAGGCACTGGATCAGCTGCCCTCCCAGACCAGGCAAAGCTCCTGTCTTGGGAGATGCATGCATTCTGAGCTGAGCCACCCAGAAACTGGGTCTAGCTCAACCAAAGCTTCTGGATTTCTCAAGGTTTGAACTCCTGAGAGCAAAGTTCTCCAGGCCAGGGTCCAAGCTGGCTGAGATTTCTCTTTGTGGCTCCCTCTCCCCCTTCACCTCCTATTCCCATAGGAATATCTGGGTGGGGAGCACCAGGATGGGCTGCAAGCAACCTCAGAAAAAATATCCCAATGACCTTCAGAACATCCAGAATAGGAGTTTTTTAAAAAATCTTTAAGTTGTCTAAGGACTCGAATGACATTTCTCCAAAGAAGATACACAATAACACATTCAGTTCAGTTCAGTTCAGTCACTCAGTCGTGTCTGACTCTTTGCGGCCCCATGAATCGCAGCACACCAGGCCTCCCTGTCCATCACCAACTCCTGGAGTTCACTCAGACTCACGTCCATCGAGCCAGTGATGCCATCCAGCCATCTCATCCTCTGTCGTCCCCTTCTCCTCCTGCCCCCAATCCCTCCCAGCATCCGAGTCTTTTCCAATGAGTCAACCCTTCGCATGAGGTGGCCAAAGTACTGGAGTTTCAGCTTTAGCATCATTCCTTCCAAAGAAATCGCAGGGCTGATCTCCTTCAGAATGGACTGGTTGGATCTCCTTGCAGTCCAAGGGACTCTCAAGAGTCTTCTCCAACACCACAGTTCAAAAGCATCAATTCTTCTGCGCTCAGCCTTCTTCACAGTCCAACTCTCACATCCATACATGACCACAGGAAAAACCATAGCCTTGAGATTGGTGCAAATGTAATTTTGATTTTGCGTTGTTGAACTTTGCCATTTGATATTGGAATACATTCTTAAATAAATGTGATTATATTTAATTTTAATGAACATTTCTTAATTTAAGTTTTCTGCTAATGAATTATTACTTTCTGCTTATTTTATACGTATTTTAGACTATGAAAATGATATTAGACAAAAAGCAAATTTGAGCAATATTCTTGAGTTCAAAATGGGTCATAAAGCAGCAGAGACAACTCACAACATCAACAATGCATTTGGCCCAGAAACTGCTAACAAATGTACAGTGCAGTGGTGATTTAAGAAGTTTTTCAAGGGAGGCTAGAGCCTTGAAGGTGGGGGAAACAGTGACTGGCCATTGGAGGTTGATGATGACCAAGTGAGAGGATCTGATCCTCTTACAACTACACAAGAAGTTGCCCAAGAACTCAATGTCTACCATTCTATAGTCGTTTGGCATTTGAAACAAACTGGAAAGGTGAAAAAGCTCGATAAGTGGATGCCTCATGAGCTAACTGCAAAAACAAACAAACAAACTATGTTTTAAAGTGTCGTCTCTTAATTTATGCAACAACAAGTTATTTCTCAATTGGATTGTGATATGCAATGAAAAGTGGATTTTATACAACAACCAGTGATGACCAGCTCAGTGGCTGGACCAAGAAGTTCCAAAGCACTTCCCAAAGCCAACTTGCACCAAAAACAGGGTCATGGTCACTGTTTGGTGATCTGCTGCTGGTCTGAGCCACTATAGTTTTCTGAATCCCAGTAAAACCATTCCATCTGAAGAGTATGCTCAGCAAATCAATGAGACGCACTGAAAACTGCAGCACCGCAGGTGATGTTCACCAGAAAGGGCCCAACTCTTCTCCACTATGACGCCTGACTGCATGGCGCACAACCAGTACTTCTAAAGCTGAGCGAATTGGGCTATGAAGTTTTGCTTCATCCTCCATGTTCACCTGACCTTTTGGCAACCAACTACCACTTCTTCAAGCATCTCGACAACTTCCTGCAAGGAATAATGCGTTCACAGCCAGCAGGAGGCAGAAAATGCTTTCTAAGAGTTTGCCAAATCCCTAAACGTGAATTTTTATGCTACAGGGATAAACAAACTTATTTCTCATTGACAAAAATGCATTGATTGTAATGGTTTCTATTTTGATTAATAAATATGTGTTTGAGTCTAGTTAAAATGATTTAAAATTCGGAGTCCCAAACCATAATTACTTTTGCACCAACCTAATGTAACAGCCAATAAGCACATAAAAGATGCTCAAGATCATTAGCCATTAGGGAAACGCAGACCAAAGGCACAGTTAGATACCTCTTCACACCCGTTAGGATGGCTATTACACAAAAGAAAAATAAAGCAAGTGTTGAAAAGGATATGGAGAAATTGGAACCTTTGTGCATTGTTAGAAAGGAATGTAAAATAGTGCCACCTCTGTTGAAAACAGCATGGCAGTTCCTTAAAAAATTAAAGATGAAGTTACCATGTGGTCCAGCAATTCCATTTCTGGGTATATATACAAAAGAATCAAAAGCAGGGACTCGAAATGTTACTTGCACACTCATATACACAGCAGCATTAAAAAGGTGGAAGCAACCCATGTCCATAGACAGATGAATATATAAACAAAATGTGGTAGAGAGGTTATTGGAGTAAATAAATAAATGTGGAATATTTATTTAACCTTAAAAAGGAATGAAATTCTGACACACACGACGTGGATGAACCTTGAAGATATGCTATGTGAATTATGAAATAAGCCAGGCACAAAAGGACAGATGATTCCTCTTATATGAGATACTCAGAGAAGTCAAACTCACAGAGACAGAAAGTAGAAGGACTGTTGCCAGGGGCTGGGGGCAGGGGCTGTGGAGGAATGGGTGGTGGGGGCGGTTAGTGTTTCACATACAGAGTTTCAGTTGGGGAAAAGGAAAAAGTTCTGCAGGTGGATGGTGGTGATGGTTGCAGAACAGCATGCAGGTGCTTATTGCCACAGAACTGTACACTTAAAAATGATTAAAATGGTAAATTTTTATGTTATGTGTATTTTTTCACAATAAAAAATGTGAAATTACCTAAGAAGAGATTCTGCAAAGCAGATGCATTTCAACTAAAGCAACCTCCACCCCACCCCCAGTAGGTCCTTCTTAGGACCTGACCTAAGGTTGGGGGAGGTAGGAGGCCTAACTCTTTAAAAGTTCTTTAGCCTTTGGTGGAGATGGAAATGGGAAGAAAAGAGGAAGGGCTTCAAAAATTGGAGTCCTAAGACACCTCTGGGTGAGAACATCTCCTGTCATCCTTTCCTGGTAGGAATCAGCACTCTGTCCTTTCACAAGAGGAAAAGTCTGGAAGTGGGTGTGCAAGCTTACACGTGTGTACACGCATGTATCATGTATTGGTGGGTGTGTGCACATGCACTGATGCAGGGGGCTGTCTCTTACTGAAAGAAATACATTAATCAAACCATCCCCCAAGCTTAGTAGCTGGGCCCGGTGGCCCCTGTCAGCCTGCATGGCCCTCCTTCCTAGTCACACCGACTCTCTGCTGTGGGACCAGAGACTCTTCATCTGGAACACTGATGGCACAGATCTGCAGGCAGAAACTCTCTCAGCCCCTAGTAGCCCCTCAAAAGGAGGGACTTCCTGCCCTGAGGCTCAGCTCAGCAGCCAGTGGCTGACAAGCTTTACTGTGAAATTCTGTCCTTTCAAAATAAGCTCACATCTCTAACCTGAGCAGGGCCAGCACTTCTGTTATCAGTGAGGATCCCATGCACCCACAAATGCTGACCCAGGCTTCCTGCCCTGGGTCGGGGCCCGCCTGAACAGGGCTCTGAGATGATTATGGAGATCTGAGTGCTGGAGATAAGGGCAATTGCACCTGGACTTTGGCTGGGGTGTTCTGGAGGCTGCGGCAGGCACGCCAGCTTGCCACCACCATGCCCTGGCGGTGGCTGTGCCTGGGTTCAAATCCCAGCGAGTTCCTCCAGTCTCATGGCCTCACTTGCCTCTCCTATAGAATGGGAGTGATACTAATAGCTCCCCAGAAGGGATGTCAGGAGGGAGAGATGAGGTAACGATGAATGTTGGGGACTGAATGGACAAAATGCAGCATCCTTGAAAGACGCCACACTGCCACTTCAGTTGCAGTCCATGATGAGTGAAGCCAGTCTAGGAACCCTAGGGCAGAGGGAACTGAGAGGGGGAAAGAAAGTGGAGGGGAGAAAGGAAGGAGGGTTGGGGAGCCGGGATGGGGTATGAGCGCACTCCGGAACAACGGGCCTTGGGAGAGCCACCTTCCTCCCAGCTGCACCCAAGCTCTGAGCCACGCCCTGTCTATCTGTGCATCACACTGTCTGGATCCGTGCCTCTGCCCCTTCGTGAGGGAAGGTAAGCAGAGAGTCAGAGCACATCTTGGGGCTCGGGGAGTGCTGCCCAGATGGCCTGATCTGGGGGGACATCTCACCCAAACATTGTCCACCTCGATTGTTCGGCACTGGTGGGAGTGGGGCAGAGAGAGCATGGGGCATTCTCTGCCCAACCCTGACCAACAAAATAGGAGCAAACTGTCATGCGTAGGACGGTCTCCTCCCAAATTCACATGCTGAAGTCCTAACCCCCAGTACTTCAGAATGCCTCTGGATGAGGATATTTCCTGTCATCCTCTCCGGAGGAAAGGCCTGGAAATGGGTGTATTTGCTTACACACAGGTACACATATCCATCATGTAGGTGTGCGTGCATGCACACTCACTGACACAGAAAGGCTATCTCTTACTGAAAGAAATAATTTATTCAAACCATCCCCTGAGCTTAGCGGCTGGGGCAAGTGGCCCCTCAGCCTGTCTGTCCCTCTGGCATGACCTTATTTGAACATAGGGTTGTTGTAGATGGAATTAGTTAAGAGGAGGTCATGAAGATGGGTCTTAATCCAATATGACTGATATCCTTGTAAAAAGGGGAGATTTGGATATAGAGACACAAGCATACATGTGAAGATACAGGTCAAGATTGGGGCGATCTACAAGACAAGGAATCAATCTACTGACATCTTGACCTTGGACTTCTAGCCTCCAAAACTGAGACAATACATTTTTGTTGTTTAAGCTGCTCAGCAAACTATATACACATCTGGGAAAGGAGCCAGCCTCATGCCTAGGAATAGACACCGGCCAACCCTAATGCCAGCAGTAATCCTTTCTTTGTCAGCTCCATAGTCTGGGAGTTGCCAGAGACTCCTCCAGGAAAGGTCCACTTCCAGAATGCAAAACTAGCATTTTATCTCTCTTGCCCATTCATTCATTCTTTTAGCTAACACCTTATTAGGCTGTGGCTATGTTCCAGATTGAGCTTGGCCTTGGGACTGCAGTAGACAGAGGGCAGGCTTGGTCTCTACCCTTGAATAACTGGGTCTGGGGATAGATCTTTCCCAAACACAAACTGTTAATTGAGGAGGGGAGAGAAGAGCCTGGGAGAACATGGCAAGCAGACTTCTGGTCTGTTCCTCCTTGTCAGCCTTCCCTGTACAGCTGCCAGGCTTTGGGGCACAGGGATCTGGGTTCCCAGGACAGCCTCTCATGGGTAGAGAGGGCCACACCCCACCCCCAAGGTGGAAACACACTATGTCCAAGGAATGTGGGGTTTCTGGCTGTCAAAGATAATCTTTTGCTGGGGCTGGTGATGCTGCAGAACACAGCTAGCACTTGTGGTTTGCAGTATGTGTTACAATCATTTCTCTCCAGCAGGCCTCTCAGTCCTGGAGCAACGCAGGAATAACAACGAGGATGGCCCTCATTTACAGCTCTGTGAACTGAGCTTCCCAGAGTCCTCTGGGCAGGGCTCTGTGGGGATTATGGAGCCAAACTCTAGGTTGCCTTTTCGGTGCCCAGTGCCAGTGGCCCTGCTTGAACTTGAGCTGTGAGAAGAGGTGAGACGTGGACTCCTCCAACCAGGCTTAGAGTAGGGAGCCTACAGAGCAGTGCAGACCCCAGGTGGGCTCAGCCTCCTCGAGTGTCTGGCAGCCTGCAGACCAGCAGGCAGCTTGCAGAGGTACAGTTCACCATGTTCTCCTCTTACTCCAGAAAACATTCAGAAGATGCACATTATCCACAAGCTACTGAACAAGGGTTCAGTTTATCAGTGTGGCCTTATCATGCAGTGGCTCTGGGCTCAAATCCTGACTTATTAGCTGAGTGACCTTGGGCCAGTTACTTATCATCACCAAGCTTCAAGTGCTTCATCTGTAAAATGTGGCTGTAATACCATACACCTGCTTTTGAGGGTTGTTTTGAGAGGTAAGCTATATAACTTACAGAAAGTGTCTGGTACAATGCCCAGCACAGTAAGCACACTCTTTAATCATTAGACATTCACATGAGTATTGAGATTAAGATCTGGGCTTTGCATGCTGTTGGACTGGAAGAATTAATATTGTTGAAATGGCCATACTACCCAAAGCAATCTACAGGTTTAATGTGATCCCTATCAAATTACTTATGACATTTTTCACAGAACTAGAACAAATAATCCTAAAATTTATATGGAACCATAAAAGACCCAGAATTGCCGAAGCAAAGTGGGAGGGTTATAGACTTCAGACAATACTCCAAAGCTGCAGGAATCAGAACAGCTTGGTATTGGCACAAAACCAGACATACAGGTCATTGGAACACAATAGAGAGCCCAGGAATAAACCCACACACCTCTGGGCAACTAATGTTCAGCAAAAGAGGCAAGAATATACAATGGGAAAAAGATAGTCTCTTCAGCAAGTGGTGTTAGCCACGTGTAAGTCAATGAAGTTTGAACACATTCTCACACCGGGCACAAAAATAAACTCAAAGTGGCTTAAAGACTTAAACATAAGACCTGATACCATGAAACTCCTAGAAGGGAACAAAGGTAAAACATTCTCTGACATAAAAAGTACCAATGTTTTCTTAAGTCAGTCTCCCAAGTCAATAAAGATAAAAACAAAAAGAAACAAATGGGACCTAGTCAAACTTACAATCTTCTGTACAGCAAAGGAAGATGAAACGAAAAGACAAACTACAGACTGGGAGAAAATATTTGCAAATGATGCAACTGACAAGGGCTTAATTTCCAAAATATACAAATAGTGCATACAACTAATTAACAAAAAAACACAAATAACCCAATAGAAAAATGGGCAAAAGATCTAAATAGACATTTTTCCAAAGAAGAAACACAGATGACCAACTGGCACATGAAAAGATGCTCAACATCGCTTTAGAGAAATGTAAATCAAAACCACAATGAGGTACCACCTCACACCAGTCAGAACTACTGTTGCTGTTCAGTTGCTAAGTTGTGTCCGATTCTTTGCGACCCCATGAACTAGAGCGAGCCAAGCTTCTACGTCCATCACTATCTCCCTGAGTTTGCTTAAACTCATGTCCATTGAATCAGTGATGCCATCCAAGCATCTCATCATCTGGCACCCCCTTCTCGTTTTGCCCTCAATTTTTCCCAGCATCAGGGTCTTTTCCAGTGAGTCAGCTCTTCACATCAGGTGGCCAAAGCACTGGAGATTCAGCTTAAGCATCAGTCCTTCCAATGAATATCCAGGGTTGATTTCCTTTAGGGTTGACTGGTTTGATCTCCTTGATGTCCAAGGGACTTTCAAGAGTCTTCTCCAGCACCACAGGTACAAAGCATCAATTCTTTGGCACTCAACCTTCTTTATGGCCCAACTCTCACATCCATACATGACTACTGGAAAAACCATAGCTTTGACAGTCAGATTGGCCAACATTAAAAAGTCTACAAATAATAAATGTTGGAGAGGGTGTGGAGAAAAAGGGAACTCTCCTACACTGTTGCTGGAAATGTAAATTGGTGCAGCCATTTTGGAAAACAGTACGGAGGTTCTTTGAAAACCCAGAGTTGTGATATGATCCAGCTATCTCACTCCTGGGCATATACCCAGACAAAACTATAATTCAAAAAGATACATGCACCCTGATGTTCATAGCAGCACCATTTACGATAGCCAAGACATGGACACAATCTAAATGTCCACCGACAAATGTATGGATAAAGAACATGTGGTATATAAATACAATGGAATATTACTCAGCCATCAAGAAGAATGAAATAATGCCATCTGCAGCAACATGAATAGATCTAGAGATTATCATACTAAATGAAGTCAGTCAGAAATAGACAAATGCCATATGCTATCCCTTATATGTGGAATCTAAAATATGACACAAATCAACATATCTATGAAATAGACTCACAGACAGAAAACAGACTTGTAATTGCTAGAAGGGAGGTAGTTGGGTTAGGGAAGAATTGGAAACTTGGGATTAGCAGATGCGAACGCTAGTATATACCGGATGGATAAACAACAAGATCTTGCTGAATAGCACAAGGAACCATATTCAATAGTCTGTGATAAAATGTAATGGAAAAGAATATATATAAAAAACTGAGTCATACACAGCAGACATGAACACATTTAAATCAACTATACTTCAATAAAATAAAAAAAAGTATGTGGGCTTTGCCCATCTGGATTTGAATTCAACTCCATCATTTACTGGCTGTGTGATCTCAGGCAAGTTTCTTCCCCACTCTGTGGTGGAAGCTGTGGTCCGCTGCCCCAAGCCCCTTTAAGACTGAGGTGCTCAGTCCCGAGCTGCTGGCAACATTGATGGCTGATGGGTCCCAGTTGCGCTTCTCTCCAGGACTTGCCCTCAGCGGAAGAAAGTCACCTTGCTCAAGGTCACATGTTCCCTCCCCCAACTCCTCAAACCTGCCTCCCCTGGAGGGTTGAGGAAGGCATATAAAGGCCTGACCCTCTGGCTGCACAGCAGGATAATCCTGAAGGGACACTGGAGCTCCTTGTGGGATCAGCTGGGATCTCCCTTGCTACAGCATCGCATTTCAACTCCTCTCCGCCCATTTCATGAATCCTCACCCCCTTGTAGGTACTGTTCCTGAGAGCTCTCCTCAATAAATCTGCACACACACCCGTCTCAACCCAACCTGTGACAGTGAATAGTGATGCCAGGAGACAGGCTAGGAATAGACTTCAAAATGGGATCTTGGTGCTGGATCGTGGTCTAGCAGGCAATAAGGACCTCAGGCACATAGTTGTAGCACATTGTTAAAACTTTCCCAGGTGGTGACCCTGGCTGGGAGTCTTCTGGAAGGCAGTGCATAGGTTTGTGCTGGTTGCTGTGCACTGCATCCTGTGAGCTGAGAACCAGGCTCTGAGTGTGAGCCTGGAGCCACATTCCCATCAGCAGAAAGTGCTGCCCTTGTAGGCCTTGTTTTCCTCAGAGGTGAGGGCATGCGAGGCACCGATTGGACAAGTTGATTTACTGAGATTTCTTCAGCTCTCGGATTCTTCGCAAGTGAACTAGTGATGGAAGTGGGTCGGGGCTGACAGGAGCAAAGGGAATGCCTTGGAGACAAGAGTGTGAATATGCGAGGTGGTGGTGGGTGGAGGGGTCTTTAGGGGATTTTGTGTGTCCCCACCTTCCCTGAAGTGGCCAGGCTGATCTTGGGGTCAGGCCCCTAGCCCTCCCCCAGGCCCATGGGTTCTAATTCTGACCTCAGTGAGCTTGGATTTTTGTCCACTTCTCTCAGGAAAAGCTTGGCTTCATAGATTTCTCTTTCTTCCTCCCACAGCCTGGCAGGAAGGTGTGGGCTCAGGATCACTCAGTTACAGAAGTAGGAGAATCAGACCCATGTCGTGGGGTCTGGTGCATGGGGCCTTGGGTTTGTGCTCCTGCACTGGCCTGGGCAGGCGGGACCTACTCCATCCCCTCTCCATCCCCTCCAGGAGACACATGAGCACTTGACTCACCATTGTTGCCTCCCCACCAGCCCATGTGGCAGACACTCAGGGAAGAAATGGAGGCTCTGAAGGGTTCACTGTCTTTTTGAAGGTTCCATGGCTCATGGAAGAGCCACTTCCCTCCAGCACAGAGTAGCTCCAAGCCCAGTCCTCCTGCTGGCCTGCTCTGCTCCTCACTGGGGCAGACTCAGAACTGTTTGGCAAGAGATGAGAGGATGTGAAACATCAGGACTGTGATCGGGACAATGGAAGGTTTTAGGTTTTGCTTGTTTATTTATTCATTCCCAAATGAAAATTAGTTAGATAGAATGCTTTAAAATTCAAAATTTAAATTTAAAGAAAAAAAAGGTAAAGTAAAAATTACCCTTAAATTCTACCAACTGGAGACAGTTACTGTTAACAGTTTGGTGAACAGATTTCCAGACGGCTCCGTGTGTGTGTGTGATATTTTATGATAATGGAATCATCAGCTGTTTCATAACCAACTCTTTTTACTCAACAATATGTCACGGAAATCTTTCCACATGGGTAAATATAGCTCTGTCCTTCATTTGCTGGCTGCAGACCATCCATTGTATTTCACTGCAAGTGAAAATATGCATTATCTTGCATTTATCCAACCTAAAACCCTGGGCATTTAGGTTGTTTGCAAGATTTTGCTGTCACAGAGACTCTCTGATGAACATTACCACACTTCTATCTTGGCCATTTGTCCACCTGCGGTCTCCGGGCACATTCTAGCATGCTGATCTTAGAGAAAATTCCCACAGCAGCGGTGGCTACTCTGCTGCCTCATTCCAGTCACAGAGTTTTGTTTTCCAGGGGCTCCTCCACATTCTCTCATGGCGGCTCAGCAGACACACGCTCAGGGATGCAGCTTTTTTTTCTCTTGGGCAGCTCTGGGTAGGATGCAGGGTGGGCTTTGACCCCAACCTGTGAGATTTCCAAGTCCAAATCCAAAGACACGACCAGGCCACATGAATCAGCCCTACAGAGGCTGGTGGGGCTTGAGGGCCTGCAGCTCAGCCAGGGGCTTGACTGTGCCCTTTAGGATGCCAAAGGGTCAGGTGAGGCCTAAAGACCTTGGGCCAAAGGCTGCCAGTGGGCCATGATGGAAGCCTGGGCTTGGTACCCCACTGATTCATTTATCGACCTGCGCTTTTATCTAGTAAGGTAGGTCTGTGGTAGGGCTGGTAAGCAGAACCAAGGAAGGGAAGATTTCACAGTTGGAAGGGGAGAGCCCGGAGAAGGCAATGGCACCCCACTCCAGTACTCTTGCCTGGAAAATCCCATGACGGAGGAGCCTGGTGGGCTGCAGTCCATGGGGTCGCGAAGAGTGGGACATGACTGAGAGACTTCACTTTCACTTTTCACTTTCATGAATTGGGGAAGGAAATGGCAACCCACTCCAGTGTTCTTGCCTGGAGAATCCCAGGGGCAGGGGAGCCTGGTGGGCTGCCGTCTATGAGGTCGCGCAGAGTCGGACACGACTGAAGCAACTTAGCAGCAGGGGAGAGCCCACAGGCAGGAGGGCTAACTGCCAATTCTCACGCACTTGAGGGAAGCAAGGTGTGGGGGTTGGAGGGTTTTGGATGGTAGTTACTTCGTTAGCAGACTTTAGTCTATACCTTAGCCAGCTAAGGCTTATTTTTTAAAAAACAAAGTGGCCTTCCCTGGTGGTCCAGTGGTTAAGAATCCACCTGCAAATGCAGTGGACATGGGTTAGATCTCTGGCCTGGGAAGATTCCGCATGCTGCAGGACAACTGAGCCCTCATGCTACAACTAGAGAAGCCCACCTGCCCTAGAGCCCGTGCTCCACGGCAAGAGAAGCCTGTGCTGCAACAAGACAGTGACCCCTGCTCACCACAACTAGAGAAAAGCCCACACGGCAACGAGGACCTAGTGCAGCCAAAAATAAATAAATGGAAACTTAAAAGAAAACGAAGTCGGGGCAACTTTCATTGTTATGAATACACTCCCTCAACACTCATACAGAGCTTTTTGCCAAGGGGAGAGACACAGGTGAACCTATTTCACCATTTTCAAAGGCAAGGTTTCCTCTGCGCCCCTCAAGTGTGTCCCAAGGTCATGGGTTGGTTTGCTGGGGTACAATGACTCTATCAGGGGCTGGGTTTGAGGTCTGGAGGAGGCCTGCTAAAGAGGGTGAGAAGGGAATGGGGGAGAGGACAGCAGAGTCCCAGAGTCTTGGCAGTGAGAGCCTATCTATGAGTCATCCAGGTTGTTTCCATGGAGATGACCATCCCTGAGCAGACACCCACCAGACTGATCATGACCTTGACTGTCATGGTTGCCAGTTAGTGCCTCCTCCCAGGAGATGGTCTTCAAAAGTGCTTTCGGGGAAAAATGTACAACCAAGAATACTCTACCCAGCAAGGCTCTTTTTCAGATACCGGGGAGAAATCAAAGGCTTTACAGACAAGCAAAAGCTAAGAGAATTTGGTACCACTAAACCAGCTTTACAACAAATGCTCAGGGAACTCCCCTAGATGGAAAAGACAACAACTAGAAACCGGAAAATCACGAATGGGAAAGCTCACCTGTAAAGGCAGACATAAAGGTAGGAAATCATCCACAGAAAATTACGATATCAAACCCAGACATTGTGAGAAGAGAACAGTACAAATATTGGAATATTGCAGAATATTGGAAGTGCATTTGAAATGAAGAGAACAGCAACTTGAAACAATCTTGTGTATACACATAGACTGATATATCAAAACCTCATGGCTACTGTAAACCGAAACACCCTGTTACGAAAATCAAAGTTACCACAAAAAAGAAAATTATAGGCCAATATCGCTGATAAACATGGATGCAAAAATCCTCAACAAGATACTAGCAAGCCCAAATCCAGTAATACATTAAAAGGATCATACACCATGATCAGATGGGAAGGAAACCATAATTTGAAAAGATACATGCATCCCAATGTTCTTTGCAGCACTATTTACCATAGTAAGACATGGCAGCAATGTAAATATCCATTGACAGACGAATGAATAAGGAAGATGTGGTACATATATACACAATGGAATATTAATCATAAAGAAATAATCGCTGCCTTTTGCAGCAATATGGATACAACTAGAGATCATCATACTAAGTAAAATAAGTCAGAGAAAAGACAAATATCATATATCACTTATATGTGCTGTGCTTAGTCTCTCAGTCATGTCCGACTCTTGCGACCCCATAGTCTGTAGCCTGCCAGGCTCCTTTGTCCATGGGATTCTCTAGGCAAGAATGCTGGAGTGGGTTGCCATTTTCTTCTCCAGGGGATCTTTTTGACCCAGGAATCAAACCTGAGTCTCCTGCATTGCAGGCAGATTCTTTACTGACTGAGCTACGAGGGACGCCCTTGTAGCTTATATGTGGAATCTACAAACAATGATATATACGACTTGTAAAACAGAATCGGACTCACAGACTTGAAAAAATAAACTCACGGTTACCAAAGGGGAAAAGTGGAGGGAGCGATAAATCAAGAGTTTGGGATTAACATATACACACTACTATACATAAAATAATCAGTAAGGACCTACTGTAGAGCACAAGGACTTCTACTCAATATTCTGTAATAACCTATATGGGAAAAGAATCTGAAAGAGTAGATAAATGTATAACTGAATCACTTCGCTGTATCCTGAAATATGACATTGTATATCAATAATACTCCAGTAAAAATTAAAAGAGCTCTTGCTGTATTCTTCCTCTTGCTAAGACAGGAGGGCCCCACCCCTGCTTACTCAGGAAGCTGACAGAGGCAGCACGTGCTGTTAGGGATCCATTTCAGGACAGGGCTGAGGCTGGGCCAGGGTGGAGGATGATCAGGCTCCTAGCAGCCTCTCTCCATTTCCTGATCTTTAATCACAGTACTCTGATTTTCCCCTTCCTCCCCCAGTCTTGGGCTTCCCTGGTGGTGCAGTGGTAAAGAGTTCTCCTGCCAATGCAGGAGACACAAGAGACTCGAATTCAATCCCTGGGTAGGAGGATCCTCTGGAGGAGGGAATGGCAACCCATTCCAGTATTCTTGCCTGGAAAATTCCACGGACAGAAACGCTGGCAGGCTATTTCATGGGGTCGCAAAGAGTCAGACCTGACTGAGCACACAGCACACATACCCCCATTCTTAGACCTTGTACTTTTGGGGGATGGCTCTACTAATCCATATGTCGCAGAGGACAACTTATGACCTGGCTGACACCCATCAGAAGGGTCTCAGACTTCTCTCCTGCCACGGCACCATGCCCCATCCTCCTCGATGCAGCGAGAAGTCCAGCTGGCATCCACCTGATGACAGGGGCTGTGGGACAGGGAACAGGTCTGCACAGCTGCTCCGGAGCTCCTTTCAGGGACAAACATTAACCACTCTCTGAGGATACTCAAAGGCTTATGACATCTGGACTGAATTATTGCTGACACCTCTAATTCTGTGCTTCAGCTAAACATTGTATTCCTCATGGTGCTACTTATTCCTAAGGTCACCTCCTGCCTTATCACTGAAATCCCCCCTGAAGCCCAGCCCTGGAAGTCTCAGATGACACCAACTCTGATTCTTGATTTGAGCCACAGAAGGTCATATAGAGACCCTGGAGACCCACAGATGAAGTTTATTCCCACAGATGAAGACACAAGAACCCAATGACTTTCCCTGAATCACACAGCCTATTAAAAAACCAGGACAAGTCCCCCAAACCCAACTCGTGCCCTTCCCACTGTTAGCACTGTATACCTCATGCGTACATTCAGCTCAAACAGTGGATTAGAAAATCAAATTAGAACAGTCTGGCCTGGGCACTGCTGCTCACTCGACCCCAGTGCCTCCCTCTTTTTGCTCTGCTCACCATGTGCTCATCCAGTGCTTGGTGCCTCGCACAGCAAGACTCTTGTGTCTGCTTTCTGGGCCCAAGAAGAGAGAAAGTGCAGGGCTATGATAGCCCGAGTGGCTCCCGTGAAAGCGCCTTCCTGAAATCCCTACTCCGTAACTTCGACTTGTTTCATCAGCCGGGCCTGTGTTCCCTGGCCATTCAGAGTGAAGAGTTTCAGCTGAACTTGCTGACATTCTGCAGCAAACCAAGGTGTGCCAGGGAGGAAGACGTGGGAGGGGATGGTGGATGCCACAGGCAGAGTCTGCCATGAATCTGCCTGGATGGGGATTTTGGCGACTAGTTCTCCGCCGGCAAGTTGCCAGGCCCTTCTCTTCATCCCCCAGTGTCCCAAAGGAGGGCCACAGTAGACAATGCAAAATGGAGTTGGGGGTTTCTGGGCATGTCAGAAACTAGAAAAGTGGAAGAGGGTTATCCTGACCACATGTGCTCCTCATGCTCGTCTTTGAGAGCTCTCCCTCTCCTGAAAGCCCTACTCAGAAACGCTTGGTGGGGAACCCAGGGGCAGCGGGAGCCAAGAGCCATGTTACGTGGGAAGCCAAAGTCAGGATGCTGCCCTCACCCTCAGCTACCTTGCTGGGACCCCTTGGCTGGGCACTTCAGCATCATCCTGCACCTCCCTCCCCTCCGCCATGGAGCACGGAGCGTGGTCACAGGCCACCCCTCCTTCCAGGCTGGTGCAGCTCCCTCCATGAGGGCCTCCGAACTATGCGCCTTTCTCACCAGGCCCCCACCCCACCGGGGCAGCCCTTGTCACGCTCTCACTGTCTTTCACAGTCCTCTCCAAATCGAAGTGGCCTGAGGAGCAGCATCAGAAATGCTCATTCTTGGGCCCCACCCCTGCCCCACGGAGTCAGAAATGCTCAGGGTGGGGCCAGCGCTCCGGGTGGTTTCTGGTAAATGGTCCAGGTTGAGAATCACTAACATGTAATGACTTTCAGGTTGTGAAACAGCTTTTAGGCTGTTTGTGCCAACCCTAAGGCAGCTGGGGAGGCAGAAATAAAAAGAGCCCACCTGGCCCCTTTGTGCTCAGCACCAACCAGGGAATAATCCTGGGAAGATGGAGACTGTTGAGTCTAAGAAGAATTGTTTGGGCTTGGAGCTACAGAGGGCCCATCCAAATCTCCATTTTGTAGAGTTGGGGACTGAGGTTGAGACAGGAGAAAGCATTTCCCTGGGGTGAACACCAAAAGCGGAACTACAGTTCAAATTTCTTCAGCCCTAGGTTTATGTTTCTCCCCAAATTGAAACAACTTAAAAAAATTATAGCATGTATACCTACTGTGTGAACCTTCGTAGGTCGTGGTCCTAAGGAAGCCATCCTCATTGCAAACCTGTAAAGAAAGCCCTGGGGAGGAGTCTGGAGGTGGGGTGGTGTTTCTTCCTCAGTGTGCTGAGAAGCCAGGAGGACCATCCATCCTTGTTGGGGGGTCACTCATTTTCTCACTGTCCCTTCTTCCACACACTAGCCCAGTGGCCTCACCAAATGAGCCCAAGGACAGGGGTAGTGGGCTTTAACTGAACTTGTGTCTTCTGGAGCCCTGAAAAGAGCTGTGCACACAGCAGGCTGGTGCAACTGTCTGCAGCACCCAGACAGTTTCTACCACACGGCTACAAATTTGAAACTTACAAATCAAGCTAACAAACTTAAACGTGTCCTGTCCTCCTACTTTGACAAATAAACCTTTATATAGACTTGGCTGACTGAAATCTGAGGTTCAGAGGGAACAGGCTCCACCTCATAGCTCTTCTTACCCAGGTTCCATCCCATTCTTTGAGGGCCTGTTCATCAAGCTCCAGCCACACCTCCCTGCCAAGGGCCATCTTTTGACTACCCTTGGAGGCAGGACCTGGAGAAGAGGCCATCCAGACCCTGGAAGCTGGGATAAGAATTTCAGGAGCATGTCTAAAAAATGGGGTCTGGGCTTCAGGTGAACATGTCCCCTTTCCCCATGACTCCTCCAGCTGTTGGGGGCAGTGGTCAGAGAAGGGCTCACTTCTTAAAATGCAGTCCCAGGACTGGCAATATGGACACCTCTTGGGTGCTGGTTAGAGCTGCAGCCTTGCTGCAGACCTACGGAGTCAGAACTGGCAGTCTAACAAGATCCCCAGGGATTCGTGTGCAGGTTTGCAGAGGTTTGTCCTAAGTCATAAAGCTCAGGCCCAAGGTCCGTCTTACCCAGGTCTGCTGCTGCTGCTGCTAAGTCGCTTCAGTCGTGTCCAACTCTGTGCGACCCCAGAGACGGCAGCCCACTCGTCCCTGTGATTCTCCAGGCAAGAACAGTGGAGTGGGTCGCCATTTCCTTCTCCAATACATGAAAGTGAAACGTGAAAGTGAAGTCGCGCAGTTGTGTCCGACTCTTAGCAACCCCATGGACTGCAGCCTACCAGGCTCCTCCATCCATGGGATTTTCCAGGCAGGAGTACTGGAGTGGGGTGCCATTGCCTTCTCCAACCCAGGTCTAGGGGTACTAATAGTGGGTATTAATAAATGTTTGCTCAACGAATGCCAAATGTCACCTAAACCAGCTGAGGTGAGTGGCTTCCCGGCTCACAATTCTTTAATCTCGTCTTTCTCTGGGGCCTCTGTGGCCAGAGGTGATTGGTCCAGCAGCAGTCACCTGACCCACTTTGGGTCCAGATTTCTCCCCCAGAAATCTGAAACTTAAGCCCCCAAATCCAGATCCCAGAGTAACAGCAGTAGCAATAGTTAATATCTCCTGCACCTGTTGTTATGTGCCAAGCACAGTGCTGAGTGTTTTACATATAGTATAAATATCCTATCTTCACATCAACCTCGTCAGGTGGGTATTATTATTCTGTTTGTTGGTTAGAGGAGGAGCTGTGGCTTGAATTTAAATAACTCCCCCAAGGGATTAGGGGAGGCAGGGACAGCATCAAGACAGCTGATTGGCCAAACCCGAGCCATGTGGTACAGAGACGTTATCAACTTCTGCTGCCAGGACCCCAGACTTCCTGGCTTCATGGTGATTGGGTGCCGTGCGGAGCCGGGTCCCAGCTCTGTGAGGTGGCCGTGAGGAGGGATGGAGGAAGGGAGGGAGGGAAGAGGCAGGCTTGGGGAAGAATGAAGGGCGGGAGCCCTGGGAGAGGGGAGCACGAAGAACCTCCACTTCCCAAGTGAGTGTGGGGCACCAGCCAAGACCAGCCCACCTGCCACACTTAAGTAAGGCCGGAGAGTGCTCACTGTGGAGACTGACCCCTCCTTCCCTTCCTCCAGTGAGTTAGCAGCCAGCTTGCCAAAGGAATGGTGTGGGTGACTTATTTTGGAGACGAAGGGCAGGGGGTGGTGGAGAAGACTGCACTGCTCTGCACCTGGTTCCCAGAGGAACAGACGCCCAAGAGGCCGAGAGGAAGGAGTCAGCTGGGATGTCTGGGATGGCTGAGGCCAGAGAACCAGTCCATACTAGAGAAGGGAGCTGTGGGCCTCGCTGGATGGAGGCTCGGACTGGTTCCTGACTGAGGTTCTGAGTGGAATCTGTCATTCTGGGAGGCAGGGGGTGACCTGGGGCTTGCAGACCTCTGCCCACCTAAGAAGAAAAAAGTGAACCATCATCAGCAGTTTCTATCAGAATCCAAGCCTCAGCCAGTGCAGGTTGTTTGGCTTTATTTGAAAGAACAAACCAACGTCTTTCATGAGTGCTAACACAGAGCTGGCTCCTTGCTGTCACCTGACAGTCAGAAGCCACCCAGCATTCAGGCAGGTCACACCTTGAGGGGCTCACAGTACAGTGTCACACCCTGGGCAGCACACTGGCCCAGGATGGCCACATGGTAATACACTCCTCACTGCACAAATCTCCCTTTGAAAAATAAAAAAGAAAAAGAAATCAAACAATCATCAAGTCAGAGAAGAATTATTTTGCTCCTTCAGAGAAGAGGGTACACGCTTGGTAGCTGAGGCCGGCTCCTTCTGGCCTCTCACAGTGGGGTGGAGGCCAGGACTCCTCAGGATGGTGTGACCATAGCCAGGACACGGCCAGTGGCCTCCTTCTCCACTGAGGATGGAAGGGATCCATCCCAACGCCCACAGGTGGGGGCGAAGCACTGGGAGCCCAGCCTGTCATCAGCATCCCCGAGGCCCCCGCAGATGAAGATGCAAATAGCTCCAGGCCCACGCGGCTCCCAGCCTGCTGACGAAGGTGGCTTGCTCTCGTTTCTTCTTTTTACTTTTTTAAAGGGAGCAGATTTCAGAGTAAGAGCTGGCAGTTGGGGAACTTTTTCCTGCTTTCCAAACAACCATGACGATAATAGAGACCCTCTCCCAGCAGTTTCCACTGATTTGAAGGGGATGGGGAGGATGGAGCCTTCCTCTGAAATGAGTGGCCCTCGGGCCCAGTCAGAGGATGTCTGGGAGGAAGAGACCCTGTGCTCACACCTGAGGAGCCGGGACTCCCCTCAGCTCCTCGCTGGCCTGAGGCTCCTCTGACAAACAGAATGGCATCTCCCCATCCCCAGCTCTTCAGAGGCACCCCCCACACTTGAGCGCCTGGAGATCACTGGGTAGCCCCGAAGGCTGAACCCTTTAATTTGGAGAAAACCACTGCTGCCAGAGGTACAGGAGCAGCTCCAGAGCGGTGGACATCACAGCAGAGCAGGAGAGGGTAAACTGTGATGGAGCCTAAGAGGAGGAAACTCAGGAGTGGGGATTTCTGCTTGCGGGGCTGAGCCTCAGGACAGAGCCTGGTGCAGCTGAACCACCAAAGGGCAGGGCACACAGATCACACTTTGTTCTGAGGCCTGCCCTTCTTACACAGACAGGTATTTAGGCAAGATTTTAGACCTCCAACCCTGCATCAAGCCCCCTACCTAGTAAAAATTCTGAGAAGCATTTCCGTTGCCCCAGGACCCTTGAGGACTTCATCCCTAGGGTCCAGCCCTGGCCTTCCCAGCCCAGCACAATTAGGGGTCCGGTGGTCCTAGCCATGCCAAGCCGCAGAAGACAAGGACAAAGGGCTGTGAGTGCCCAGAAGCTTTGCCTCCTTGGAGGGCCTGGCTCCAGCCTCATCAGGTACTGCCTCAGTGGACAGACAGACACACAGTATCCTCACGAGGGAGGCTGGAGTCCAGAGACAGACGGAGCGGGGGCTGATGGGAGGTGCTGGGTGCGGTGTCCATTCCCCAGAGGAGGAGGTGGTAACTGGCAGGGAGGGGCCGGCAGGCCTGTCATCTCACCAGGCCCCCCTGGGCGGCTCAGCAGGGCGAGTTCCAGCAGAGAGGGCCATGTGGGAAGCTCAGGTTCAGCCTGTTTCCTTGGCAACCGGTCTTTTCCAAACCCGAGGCTGGTGAGGATCTGCGTGGTGGGAGCCTGCAGACCTGCAGGGAAGCGGCTGTGCCAGCCTGTGGGTGGGGCGTGACTGGAGGCGGGCCAGCGCGCCACCCCAGGTAGCGGAGGGACAGGTGGTGCCTGGGAGGCAGAGGCTGGGTTCCAGCAGGAGGGACCCGCTCAGTCCAGTTGGGGGCACTTTGTTTTAACATTCATCTTTATTCCACTTTGAAGCAATCACAGAAACTTCAGTGTCGGAATTGCAGCCCTGAGGAGCTCTATGGTTTTTCACGCTTCCTTTCCCATCACACATTTTTTCCTCTGAGCAGTGTTAACCGGATTTACTGAGGAGAACAGCCCGATTTAGAGAGATTTCTGAATAGGTTTCCATTCCAAAGGAGGGCAAGGCTGGCCCAGAGATGCTTCAGAGGCAGGGCTGGAGGAGGCTGGCCGTGAGGGCCAGCGGGAGCAGCAGCAGGAGTAGGGAGACCCTGGAGGCCGAGGTCACTGAGGGATTAAACACAGACAGTAAAGGGCCTTGAAGTGCCAGGAGCTGTGTTTGTGGCCCATTGCCACTCATGTGCAGGACTAGACGGAGTGTATTTTTGTGTACTAAATTCACTCCAGGCTCCCTCTTGCTACCCTATTATAATTTTTCTTTCCCCTGGTTTCTTTACATATTCATTTCTTTCAAAATTACACTACATGTATATTTATGCAGTTGCCTGAATCCTCTTTGGATGATTATTTTTAACATTTATATTCATTATCCAGGTCTGTCTGGATTCCACAGCCAGTGTTTCTGCTATAACTGAAGACCCTCTCAGGGCACTTCATCTTGATCGTTTGCAAAGATGCAGAGCGCCCTTCGGTTCACTCAAGGTTTGGGGAGAAAGGCTTGGGAGGATGCCCAGGGATTGTGCCCACTCTTCTGTGGGGTGTGACCCTGCCAGCCCGCCCTACCTGTGCCTGAGCACTGCTGAGACAGCATCCCTTCCAGAGCCACCACGTAGTCGGGGCCCAGCCAGCTACGATATGTCGTCTTTTCTCCCACAGGTACCACCCGGATGGTGGCATCCTTGAAAAGCAGGTCTTGGCCATGATAGCTGGAGGAGTCGAACATTTTGAACCCATTCTTATTGTGGTCATCTCCAAAGAGGTCCTGGAAGCACACAGCAGATCAGCTTTGCACCTGGGCTTACAAATGGTCACCTGGGTATCACTTGCCATTAATTGCTTTATGCACCAAGGAGCAAGGACAGTCAGGTGCCAAGACTCTGCTTTAAAATCATCGACTCAATGACCTCTGTCACCAAAGCTGATGTGGAATAAGAGATGACCAGAGCCACCACAGTAAGACAGCCATCCAGAAACATCACACCAAACTAGCTCTTGGATATTGAAGCCTGAGCCTTCACAGGAATAAAACTCAGAAATGAGAGAGGATGTGGGTGAGACTACTGAGGGGTCTGCTAAGTCTGCTCAGCATTTCTCATCCTTTTCTACCAGGCTTTCTCACTCTTTTTTATGGGTATCCTTTATCCCCAACCAAAATGATTTCATAAGAGAGCCATTCCTTCTGATACCAGTACTAAGAAAGTACTAGGTAAGTTGAATATCCTTTACTAACCCACCCTCCTCACACTCAAGAAGTTCTTGAGGAGCTGTTCTCTTCCCTGTTGAGGGTTCTCAGGGTGAGTGTGCTATGGCTCCTGCCCTGAGACAGTCAGTAAAAAGGCCAGAAGGGATGTGAGAAATGAGGAATACAATACAGGACATCAGAAGAGCATGGACAAATGCCCACTTCAGCCTTCAAATACTGGTCAAAGGGGAAAGAAAGAGTAAGGTGGCTATTGATCTTTTGGGGGTACTCATGGATCCTCGTGAGGATCTGATGAAAGCTCTCAGCCTTCTCCCCAGAAAAGTGCACATCCATACAGGGCTCTTCCCCCACATCACTTCAGAGGGTTTCGGGAACCTTGGGGAAGCCCACAGACCCAGAGTTAAGAACTTCTGAGACAGAGGGATTCCATAGGAAAGATGAGATTAAACATCATTTCCAAGGTTAGGAACTGGCCTGGAGGGTCAGCTGGCTCTGCAAGTCTGTGGTGCTTATGGAAGGAGGGAAATGAGGTCAATTTCAGTCTATATCAGGTTGGGGGTGTGTAGAGGGGAAGGTTTGGAACCTGGGGCAGTCTTGTCAGATGGCCTGTGTTCAAATTTCAGATGTGTTTTGAAAGTTAATTTGTTGATTGACTGGAAGTAGGGCATGACAGGAAGACAGGAGTCTGACCTGACTCCTGAGGAAATGGGAAGTCTGAGGCTGCTATTCACTGAAGTGGGGAAGATGGAGGGAAAAAGAGGAGTCCAACTTTGACTTGTTCAGGTCAAGACGCCTGTTAGAAATGGAAATGTCTAATAGGCAGCTGCCAAATTGAGATTAAAGGGTGAGACTGAAGCAGGGTTGAGGATGTACACTTAGCAGTCATCACTATACGGATGGTAGTTAACGATGGGGCTAGATGAGATCAATAGGGGTATAGGTGCGACAGTGAAGACGGCTTAGGATGAAGCCTGGGGTGCTCCAGTGGTTACCAGCCAGGGAAATGAGGAAGAGCCAGCAAAGGGGATGGAGGGGAGGCTGGGGAGGTGGCGGGACAGCCAGGCAGGCATGGGGGAAACTGCATTCAGGAGGGCGGTGAACTTCAGGAAGAGGGAGCTGCAGCCAGTGCTGCTGAGAGGCCAGGGAGACATGGACTGAGAAACAGCCACGGGATGTAGCAGCACGGGCCAGTGAGACCTCGACCAAGGCAGTCTCAGCACCTGGAGGGGCCTATCTGGAATAGTCTCCATCCTTAAGAGAGGTCAGGAAAGGAGGAATTGATGATTCCAGACTAGAGATGGCTCTTTGAAGGAATTCTGCTATAAATGGGAGTGGGGTTATGGTTATAAGGGGATGTGAGACCAAAAGAAGGTTCACTTGTTTTTACAGGATGGTAGAAGTAATAGCCGGAGAAGGCAATGGCACCCCACTCCAGTACTCTTGCTTGGAAAATCCCATGGACGGAGGAGCCTGGTAGGCTGCAGTCCATGGGGTCGCTAAGAGTCGGACACGACTGAGCGACTTCACTTTCACTTTTCACTTTCATGCATTGGAGAAGGAAATGGCAACCCACTCCAGTGTTCTTGCCTGGAGAATCCCAGGGACGGGGGAGCCTGGTGGGCTGCCGTCTATGGGGTCGCACAGAGTTGGACACGACTGAAGCGACTTAGCAGCAGCAGCAGCAGAAGTAATAGCAGGTTTGTATGTTGGTGGGAATGGTCTGGCTGAGAAGGGAAAATTAATGACACAGGAGACAGAGGGGACAGTGCTTGGAGGGATGGCCTTGACTAAGTGACATTCACAGAATTTCTGAGAAATTCCCTAGAATTTCCTCAGTTTCTCCTGAAGTCTGCTCCAGGTAGACTGAGGTGACTGAGGGGCTTGGCTCGCCTCTGTCACCATCCCCACCCTGCAAACCACCCAGCGGGGCAGCTCCTGCCCTCGCTCACCTGGGCCTTGTCCAGCAGTCCATACACAGTGAAGATGTTGGTGTCTGGACGGACCATGACAGCATGGGATGGTATCTGTGCCAGGTTGCAGGCTGCAAACTGGGTCACCTCAGCCCGGGCCCCATTGGGACACAGCAGCTCGTAGTCCTCTGACATGAGCTCAGCAGCCCAGGGCTCAGAACTGTGGCCTGAAGGGACGAAGCAGAGTGGGGGAGAGGATAGACAGACTGCTCTCCTCAGGGACCCCAAGTCCTTGACTGGGGAGAGGTGGTGATATCTGGCCAGCTCCCCAACCCTCTCCACTCTTCAACTGCTCTGCTCTATCTATAACCAGAATGAGAGAACCCAGCTGGGCTTATAATGTTATTTGTAGGGAATAAGAAGCATGTACTATGTAGCAATGAACTATATAATCACTCCCATTTTACAGGTGGAGGAACAGGCTCTTAATCACTCTTAGGCAAAGAACTCCATCTTTGTGTCATAGGTCTCAGGCTTGAGGGTACGATGGACTCTCCCCTAACAGCTGAAATTCTCAAGCCAGACGGAATAAAACATCACGTGTTGTTGATCTATAAGAGGCAATTTCAAATGCCCCTTCTTGCAAAGAATCTCATCAGGTAGGCTAGAATGGGACCCAGGAATCTGCATTTTAAACCAGTAACTCAGTAATTCTGATGCAAGTGGCTGGTCCAAAGGCTTCCTGACAAACACTACTTTCGGGAATCACATTATTTTGTGCCTTTGTATATTCACTTAGTATACACTGCCTTTCTATCTCCAGGAGGAACTCCAGGTGGGTCCTTGAGAAGAGATAAAAAAATCTGAGTGGCTCTGGGAAGTGGGTGCCTCTCCGCAGGTGAACCTCACAAGGGCCCCGTCTCCTCCCTGAACCCCCAGCCCAGGACACAGAGGGCACAGGCTGGGCCCAGGCAGGGCTCACTGCTCCCTCCTTCTGGGGGATGACCCCCAGTGCTGTTGGTGGGTGGTTGGCAGGTGAGCTGGAACCCTTCCAGCTCTGTTGAGGCAACTGGTTTTCAGCCTTAGTGACTTTCCATAGGCATGGTGGAATCTGAGTTTTGAAATACTGATTGATGTTTTTTCCCTGCATATCTTGTTTTCCCTTCACCAATCTCCACCTCCCCTTCAGGCCTTCTGCCTTTCTGCCCTGAGTTCCTGGGAAGAGATGTGTTAGGAGAGAGTGGAGAAGACTTAGCTTCCAGTGTTTGGGGTTGCAAAGCCTGGGGTGTAGGCAGGGCATACAGAAAACGCAAACAAAAAATGTTGAAGGGAAATAGTTTCCAGTCTTCAAAATGCAAAATCCATTTCTCTCTCCTTCCCCAAGGAGGGAGAACAGAACAGGGCAGGGGAGTCAGGTACAGGCCTGCAACCCAGTAGAACTTCAGGTGGGGGCCTGGGGCCCCGGAGAAGAGTTCCTGGCCTCTTCTCCTCAGTGGAGACCAGGAAGGCAACTCCAGAGAAAAACACCACCTCATGATGTGAATGGGGGGCGTGCCTTGCCTCACGCACCCTGGGGCTGCGGTGACCTCCCTGCGCACGGCACTGACGCGCTCGGGAACAAACACAAGCTGCTAATGTGAACTGAAGACCCTGGGGCGAGCGGTCCCTGCCACCCAACCCACACACCTTGGTGCCATGTAAACGCCCTGGACGGGGTTTCTCCAAACGGACTGAGTGGCTACCATTTTGGTAGAATGGGAATTTGGCTTCCAGAGACATAGACTGTCAGGTGGCCTGTGCACTTGGACATGTAGCCCGAGGCCTGTTCTTACTGTTTGGCCCTTGGGCTCCTGGGCTCCCCAAGGGGCAGAGCCTTCTAGACTCAGTCTTTCCCTGGGCCACTTGGCCTGCAGTGCCAGGAACATCTGGTGCTGGATTCTGCGGGAGATGGGGAAGAGCCCTACCAGTCTGGCCCTGTCATGTCCCAGGGCCGACACATACCATTTGTATTGTCAAAGACCGTCGTGTGCTTGACGAAGGCAACGTCCCCTGCATTCTCAACCAGGCACCTGCCACACAAGAAGTCAAGACAGGTATTGGCAGGAGGTCCCATCCTGGCCCCTGGCCCCAGGACCCCTCCCCTGCCGCCCGGCCCCAGCCCACCGGGTACCTGAAGGCGCCACTGTAGCCGTAGTACCTCTCCTGGCTGTTGCCCACACACTTGTTGCGGCCTTGCTCATCCCCCACGCAGAGTGCACACAGTGAGGAGGGGTAGTTTTGGGGGTTGTTCACAGGCACACAGCTGGCACTGAAGAACTCACTCACCGCTGGGGCAGAGGGAGAGGGCTGTGTTGAGGGACCATGGCAGAGAGGGTGACTGCTCCCCCACCGATCTGCCCCCCTTGCCTGGTGCTATGGCTCCAGGCCACCCATTTGCTCCTGCCCATCCAGCTCAGAGCGGCACGTCCCCTCCTGTGAGGATCACGGGGATGGGGGAATGCAAAGATTGTCTAAATAAGAGAACCCACCTTCCCTTGAACTCCCTCAGGGACAGGGAACTCACTACCTCATAAACTCTTCTGTTGCAGTCAGAGCAACTGCCCAGCTGTCTGGGAGTGGGAGCAGCCAGTCCTAACACCTTACATGTGCTTGTGTGGGTGGTTAGAAAAAAGATGTGTTATTTTCCTCCAACGTGCCAGCCGGGACAGAGGTGTGTGTTCAGCCAGCTTCCTCCTGCCTTCCTTGCACCATGAATGTGCATGATTTAACACCCAGGGAGGGCCCTGCCTATGGCATATGGTAGGTGCTGGGTAAACGTGTCTTCTTCAGCACTTATATAGATGGCTGGCCACTTCCCAACAAGGTCCCCCAGATGCCCAGTAACTGGACTAGACAGCCTGTGAGCCAGGACAGTGTGAGCCAGGCCTTGAGCAATGCACTTGGCCTGCTCCCCGCCCCACTGAAAATATTCCACTCTGAGTAAGTGGGTAGGGGTACCCTCCACAGAACCAGACACCATTGTCCTGGGTGTGGCCAAGAATATTCCCTAACCTTCCCGAGAGCAAGGGGCACGTCAAAAAGGAAGAGGAAATCTCTCTGGGGTTGCCTTCTCTGGGGTCCTGCTGGGAGAGGACCTCAACCCTCAGAACTGGCCCTGACCCCAGTGAACCCCCAAGAAGAGCTTGCACGTGTGTGTGTCTGCGGGGGGCAGTACCTGTGAGGACGTCGCAGTCCCTGGGCCGGATGAAGCCCCTCTGCACAAGGGTGCCCACAGGGATGTCCCAGCCCGCGGGGCTGCCGAAGCCTGGGTGGCAGGAGCGCTTGCCCCGCAGCTCATCCAGGGTGAAGGCATAGGAGCTGTTCCGCTTCACCACAGCCACCACGAAGTACGAGTTACTCCTGTCCTCCGCTGGGGAAGGGACACCAGTGAGGCCCTTCGTCTGTGCTTAGTGGCCTCAGCTGAGCAGGAGCCAGGCCAGAGCCTGCAATCTGTTCCCTCCAGTTGCTTTGACCTCAGAGCAGTGGCTCTGGCCCCATGCACTGCTCCCCTGGCTGCCCAGGCTCAACAGCGCCCAGGCCAAGAGCCAGGCGGGTGTTCAGAGAGCGTTTCTGGCAGCGAGACCTGTGCGTGTCCCCTCATTGCTGAGGGGCAGCCTGTGGGGCTCCACTTTTCAGCAGCTCCAACTGCTGAAACCAGAAGAATTTCTTTCTTTCCTTACACTCAGGTGGTATTTTTCTCACCTTCTGGGAGAAAAGTGGAGGCATAGCTGAGGTTGCAGATGCGCTTTCCCTAAGATGAGAGAGTTCTCATGTCCAAGTGGAGTGGACCTGAGGTCAGTAGACCTAGGGACAGAGCACCTGGGCCCCGGCCATTGAAAAGGTGTTCATGAGCTGACAGGAAGGTGGGTCCCAGGGCCACCTGCCATGAGCCACATGGTCTGGATGGAAGAGGCTGAGGAGGCTTTCTAGTTCAGACCCTGGCAAATTACTCAGCCTGTTTTTGTACAGCCTGGGATGCAAGCTAAAAATAATTTTTATATTTTTAAAGTGTTGTTTAAAAAAAGAACATGCAGCAGAGTCTGTATGTGGCCTTCAGAGCCTGAAGTGTTTACTCTCTGACCCTTCACAGAAAGTTCACTAAAGCCTGCCAGGCTTCCAGTGACTGGGTGGGTACACTGTTCCTGGGGCCAGAGTGGTTTTCCTGTGACAGACAGCAACTGGGAGAAAGACTTTTTAGAGAAGTTTTTGTAAAAAAAAAAAATCAACCACCTCCCCACTGGGGCCAATGGGCTGGCACCTGCACTCACGGGTATAGTGCTCCCCGGCTGCTGGGACCAGCCCATATGTCTTCCCTGCTGTGTAAATGTCCTCGCCCTTTAGGGTCACAGCATCAATCTGCCCAGCCTGCAGAGGGGACAGAAAGAGTGGTCAAGCTGAGGTGGGTCCCCAGACAGCTCTGGGTGTCAGGATCTGACAGAGGTGCCAAAGCTGGGTCTCTCAGGAACTCTGGCCTCAGGCTCCCTTCCCCTGGGAACCCTATCCTGTCCCATCTGCCCCTTCCTCTCCTTGTAAGGATGCTTGGAGGACCAGAGGCCTGAAACCGTCCAGCATCAGCACTCCCATTCATGGGTGTCTTTTAATCTTGCAGCACATGTTTTCTGAGGGTCTCCTGTTGCCAGACCCTGTTCTGAGCAGAACCTAGCACAGCGCCTGCTCTTGCACTCCATGTGGGTCTCCCCATGGCTCCCCAGCCTCAGGGACCTGGGCATTGTACTGCACCCCCAGAACCTGGCCAAGGACTGGCACACAGCAGGAGTGCTTTACATGCTTCTCAAATGTGCCTGTGAATGGGTGAACGAGCCGGGTCTGCAAAGAAGACAGTCTCAGGGTCTACGGGAGGAGGCTCCAGGGTGGAAGGATAGAGCCCTGCCTCAGGAGTAGCCCAGGTCCGTCCCCCCTCAGAAGCCTCTAGAGCCCTCCGGTCACCTGTGCCCCATCCCCACTTGTCCATTCTGAAGCCTCTGGACAGGTGGCTCCTCAGACCCTGCAAAGAGATTAGCTGATAATCAAGCCATACCCCAAGGAAGAGGTGGTCCAGGGAGAGAGGGGACATCGGCACCCCAGGAAGGTGCCCCCCACGGTCCAGAGCTGAGGCTTGAAGTTATGATGACAGAATAAAGGCAGTGATGTTGATATTCTGAGCCTAGTGGGGCATCTCTGGGGCACCCCTTCCCTCCCATTTAGACCTTCTACACATTGCGATGCTGAGGAGGAACCCAGACCCTAAACCACAGCCCAGGGGCCAGGCCAGCTGACCCCTGCTTGCCTGGGTCACTGTGGTCAGGCAGGAAATGGATATTAGAGCTACACTGGACATCATCTCTGAGAGCCTTAGAAGTTAGAACTGAGGATCTCTGAGCCTTTTTCTGGGGTTTTCAGGACCCCCCTAATGCCAGCCCTTTCCTCCCGTGGTCCTCTGTGAGCTCAGATGAAGAGAGGAATTATTCCTGGAGAGAGCTTAAGCTCCCTGCAGCTCTGCCTGGTCTGGGCCCCCTGCAACCAGCCACTCCTCCACAGGACAGCCTGCCCGCGACTTGGGAAAGAAGAGTCCCAACCCCTGAATCTCCCTTCCTTGACTCCAGCTGGCCTCTCCTCCCTCAGTGCCATACCAGGCTCCAGGCAACCTCTGGGGAGAGAGGCTCCCCCACCCTTGACGTGGGTGTCCTGGAGCAAGTTACCTCCTCAGCCTCCCCTAGACTCAGTCTCCACTTCTGATAGTAGTCATACCCACCCCACAAGTGTCGTCATAAGGATTAACTGAGATCACCCACATGAAGGCTTAGCACAGTGCGGGGTACGTGGGAAGTGAGTGCTTATGAGATTGTTAGTGTCATGATCCTGGCCCCATGTCATTCCTGCTCGCTTGCCTCTTTTCAAGTCAATGTGCTGCTTGGCTGGGGCAGGGTGGACACCCCAGGGCATGTGACTTGGTCTGCACTTGAGGACCACCTTGAAAAGAGCTCCTCACCATCAGGCCCCACTCTGATGGGGTTGGGGCCTGAAGTTGATCTTAAAAAAAACAGGAAGGAAGCAGTCCAGGAGCAGAGGAGACCCCTGTGACCTCAGTAGGACCTCAGCCCTGACTGCAGGGCCATGGGACTGCTTCCCATTCCTGGCCTCAGTCTCCAGTCATAGAAGCAAAGCAGGACAGAGCTGAATGGGTCTCAAGACCAGGGTCAGGTGGCAGGCATATTAATGAATGCTTAATCAATTTAATGGGCCACGATAAGCTTAAAAAAATGAGACTAGGATAGAATACACAGAAACTATTAGCATACATTGTACTTAGTAAAGGTGAACACTGTTTGGTTTCATACCTCTCTACAGGGGATATATATTTTTACAGGTTTATTTCTGAAAGAAAACTTTTTTGTGTGCTAGACTGTGATGTAAAATGTATTTCTGATTGCATTGAAGTTTAATAAATGATGACCCAATGCCACCCATCGATGTGCACAAGAGGAAACTGAGACTCAGAAAGGGAAAAGGACTTGACCAAGGCCACAGGGTCATTAGTGCCAAGCTGGGCCAGTCCCATGGTCCTTCTGCTCCTGACCCACCTGCTTAGCAGGGAGGAGTCTCTGAGGCTCCCCCAAGGGAAATAGCCCCCTTCTCCCTGCCTTTCCCCTACCCCTCGCCAAGGGGTGGTGGCTGCTTCCTGTGGCAACTTCCTCCTCCCCTCTCTCTGTGGAATTGTCATAGGAGACTTTCTTCTACTCAGGCTGCCCTGTATCCTCCAGACCAAGTAGGCAGAGGGAGGGCCAGTAAGGACCATCCCAGGCACTGCCACTGCCTGCCCACCTGGGCGGATCTGCCCTCTGGACCCAGCTCCCACCTGGATTCGTTCCATGCACTGCTGGGGGGACTCGGCTGACACACACTGGATCTCTGGCTTGAGCCTCTGCCGGCTGAAGGCCACAGCCATGTCTCCACACTTCTGGATCTCAGGCGTGGACAGCACACACCAGCGCAGGTAATGGGGCAGTCCTGTGTGGGTGTGAGCATGTGATCACACTGGCCTGCATCAGGGGCTGGCCCTAAGCAGGAAGAGCCTAGAATCAGACCCAAGAGAAATTCTGGCTCTTTCTTTCCATGGTTAGCTATAAAGGTAAGTTATTTCTCCATCTGATCCTGTTTTCTTACCCAGAAAGGTGAGGACAGAATCCCTTTCGTGGGGCTGTGAGAAGCCTTGAGGCACAGCATCTCTCTGGCTGTAGGTGGTGGATACATGGGGGTGGGGGCTAGAGGCATGAAGTCACTGGTAGACTACTGTAAGGGTCCAGATGAGAAACAGCGCCAGAACCAGGGCCATGGCCACATGGTGAGGAGGAGGAGTGAGGCACTGTGGGAAGATAGGGGCATTGTGGGAGGAGTGAGGCACTGTGGGAGGATGGGGACATTGTGGGAGGATGGGGGCATTGTGGGAGGATGGGGGCATTGTGGAGGAGTGAGGCACTGTGGGAGGATGGGGGCATTGTGGGAGGAGTGAGGCACTGTGGGAGAATGAGGGCATTGTGGGAGGATGGGGGCATTGTGGGAGGAGTGAGGCACTGTGGGAGGATGGGGGCATTGTGGGAGGAGTGAGGCACTGTGGGAGGATGGGGGCATTGTGGGAGGAGTGAGGCACTGTGGGAGAATGAGGGCATTGTGGGAGGATGGGGACATTGTGGCAGGAGTGAGGCACTGTGGGAGGATGGGGGCATTGTGGGAGGAGTAAGCCACTGTGGAGGGAGAAAGACAGGACTTGACAAATACTGGGTGGAGGGGCAGAGACCCTTCAAGACAGACCCTGGGGTTCTGGATCCCACCCCCCAGAGCAGGTAGGGTTTCCAGGGTACAGTGCTGCCATTTGACTCCAGAGATGCTTCTTCCCCAACCATGAGAGGCAGGGAGGTGGAAGAAACAGGTTCCCACTGAGGCCAAGAAGCACACACACCTCCTGGGGTGTGTGTCCTCCTGTGGCCACCTCTCCAGCAAGCCTGACCACACCCATAGTCAGGCTGGGGCCAGCAGGAGAAGAGAAAGGTAGACTTACGGTTGGGGTCACAGAGGAGACCCTTCATGGCATGCAGGTATTCGCGGCCCAGCCATGCCTCATAGGTCTGTGTGGCGATGGGCACCAGCTCGGAGGTGGCGTCTTTAAATAGCAGGTTCTTCTGGCCATAGGCCTCAGAGCTGAACATGTGGAAGCTGCTACCCTCATGGCTGAACAGACGCTGTGTGTCAAGGGGCAGGGGTGGGGGCTGATGATGTACTGTGGGGAGAATCCTTTCTTCCTAGTTCAGCTCCCGCTTCCTTCTTCCTGTGCCTGCAGGCCAGGCACCCACTCTGAGGACTGCATGAGCTTTCTCCTTCCCTTGCACTCCCCAGTGCATTCTGCCTTTTCACACTCAGCTGACTGAACACATGGCTTAAGGCTCAGGTGTGCAATGGTATTGAGCACAAGCAGTGGGGCCGAATTCGGTGGCAGGATGAACAAAACTAACCAAAGCTGGTGCGGCCTGTGGGCAGAAACTTGCTGCTGTTCTATGCAGCGGTATCAGTAAAACATTATACACCACATTTAATTAATGGTGTACTTTGACATTTATTTGTTTAGTCATTTTGTTTATTTGCTTGTATGTTCTGCCTCTGGGTCCTGCCCCTGCTCTGGCTGGTGCAGCCCCTGGATGGCTCTGAGCTCCCACCCTGGTGAAAGATGAGAAGGTCCTGCCACCCCAAGAAGCTGTGTGGGGTGCCCTGAACTCACCTGGCCTTCATTGAGCAGCCGGAAGATGAGGCCTCCATCTGTGTCGGCCCGGACCACCACGGCGTGAGCTGGTACCCGAGCCAAATGGCATTGCCTCCATTCGGTGACATCAGCCCTGGTGCCATCCTGGCACAGCAGCTCAAAGTCCTGTGACAGCAGTGCCTGGCCCCAGGAGGGCAGGGTTTTCCCTGGGAAGATGGGAATCCTGTCATGAGCCAACTCCTGTCCTGGGTGGGGCTTGGTGAGGACATCGGGGAGGACCCTTGGGAGGGGGCCTGGGGAGAGCCTAGGGTGTCACAGACCACAGACACACAGTGAAAAGCGACCCTTACAGGAAGTGAGAACCAAAACCACACCAAGAAGTGAGAACCCAGAATCATACCAGGAGGTGAGAACCGGAACTCAGAATGAAGAGGAGCTTGGTGGCTGCACTGTACAAAATCAGGTGTCTCTATAGACTGTGTCTATTTACTTACATTTTAAATTTGTCACCAATTTCTAATAAAAAGGATTTGAGATATCTGATAATAAAATAACACATATAAACAGAACTGCTTATTAAAGACAAAAAGAATAAGAAAGTAAGAGAAACCGAGGATGAGAGAGAAATATATCGGGAGTTCACCACCACCATCTGGCACTAAATTTAGTTCCGAGCATAGGGCAATGGTGGAAACAAACCCCGACAAAATTTTCCAGAACCATGGCCCAGATAGAAGAGGGCAAATTCTCGAAGCTTCCCCCACCACTCCAACTATTAATATTTTGGTATTTTTCCTCCATGTTTTTTTTTTCTATTCTATCCTCTAACCATTTTAAATATGGTTAAAGCCATACACGGTAAGCAATTTTACATCCTATATTTTTTTCACTTATTTAAAAATATTTTTCCACATTACTGGAAGCTTTCCATAAAACTCCTTTATAAGACTGAATATCAACACCAAACAGGAATATTAATAAGACTAATTTTAAGGATTGTAACTCATGCAATAAAATATACCACAGATGGCCCTACATAACAATATTTTAATGACTTTTAAATTTTAAAATGAGGAGGATAAACCGTTGCTAGATAATAGGAGGGAAAAAGATACTTTGTGTGATCACAAACACTCTATTCACTCCAAAGCTATTTAAAAACAAACCAAAAAACCAAGAAAGTAATAGTTTGTAAAACTCCATAAAGGTCATTTTTAATGACTGCATGATAATTTATAGCACTCTCAACAATTACTCAGTGTCATTCTCTCTCCACTCCTCAACTTTCCTCTATTTTTAAACTGCTACAAAACCTTTGTAATAGAATTCTGGGGGATCGCTTGGCCTTCCCCTGAGACAAATGCATCATTTAGGTATTTCAATCTGCCACTCCCGTTTTCCTTCACTAGGGACAATTAAAGCCATATTACTTCACTACTTTGCACATTTATGTCAATACCACTCTTTTGCTCTTATCAGTCTTTTTGCAATCTTTAAAGACAACTCTTTAAATAATTACTTTCTTAGATTTCCTTAGATTATCATCAAAATTTTAAATGATTATAACCCAATACATCCCTAATGCCAGGCTTCAGCAATACGTGAACTGTGAACTTCCAGATGTTCAAGCTGGTTTTAGAAAAGGCAGAGGAACCAGAGATCAAATTGCCAACATCTGCTGGATCATAGAAAAAGGAAGAGAGTTCCAGAAAAACATCTATTTCTGCTTTATTGACTATGCCAAAGCCTTTGACTGTGTGGATCACAATAAACTGTGGAAAATTCTGAAAGAGATGGGAATACCAGACCACCTGACCTGCCTCTTGAGAAACCTGTATGCAGGTCAGGAACCAACAGTTAGAACTGGACATGGAACAACAGACTGGTTCCAAATAGGAAAAGGAATACATCAAGGCTGTATATTGTCATCCTGCTTATTTAACTTACATGTAGAGTACACCATGAGAAATGCTGGGCTGGAGGAAGCACAAGCTGGAATCAAGATTGCTGGGAGAAATATCAGTAACCTCAGATATGCAGATGACACCACCCTTATGGCAGAAAGTGAAGAGAACTAATGAGCCTTTTGATGAAAGTGAACGAGGAGAGTGAAAAAGTTGGCTTAAAGCTCAACATTCAGAAAACTAAGATCATGGCATCTGCTCCCATCACTTCATGGGAAATAGATGGGGAAACAATGGAAACAGTGTCAGACTTTATTTTTTTGGGCTCCAAAATCACTGCAGATGGTGATTGCAGCCATGAAATTAAGACGCTTACTCATTGGAAAAAAGTTATGACCAACCTAGATAGCATATTGAAAGGCAGAGACGTTACTTTGCCAACAAAGGTCCGTCTAGTCAAGGCTATGGTTTTCCCTGTGATCATGTATGGATGCGAGAGCTGGACTGTGAAGAAGGCTGAGAGCCGAAGAATTGATGCTTTTGAACTGTGGTGTTGGAGAAGACTCTTGAGAGTCCCTTGGACTGCACAGAGATCCAACCAGTCCATTCTGGAGGAGATCAGCCCTGGGATTTCTTTGGAAGGAATGATGCTAAAGCTGAAACTCCAGTACTTTGGTCACCTCATGGGAAGATTTGACTGATTGTAAAAGACTCTGATGCTGGGAGGGATTGAGGGCAGGAGGAGAAGGGGACGACAGAGGATGAGATGGCTGGAGGGCATCACTGACTCGATGGACGTGAGTCTCAGTGAACTCCAGGAGTTGGTGATGGACAGGGAGGCCTGGCATGCTGCAATTCATGGGGTCGCAAAGAGTCGGACACAACTGAGTGACTGAACTGAACTTAACTGAACGCAGAGGTTTATAAACTTTTTTTTTTCAAAAGCAGAACCCAATCTTCACAAGGAAAATGAACCCACGGCCAGATATGTATCAGAGCAGGCAGAGTGGCTCCTCAGCCCCCCTGTGCGCAGAGCAGTTTAAGCTCCACTGGTGAGACCCAGCTCTTCTTTTCCATCAGGGAGGCTTACGGGGCCTGAAACCCGATGCTGGGGGCCAGCCCCTCCACTCACCATCTGTGTTCTCCAGCACTGTGCTGTGCTTCACAAAGGCCACGTCCCCGGCCCCTTCTGCCAGGCACCTGCGCAGGTGGAAGCAATAAGGCAGGCTGGGGTCCAGCTGCCATCCTCCGCCTCGGGAGGTCTGGCCTGGGCTGTGCTGGGTGGGCTCTCGGCAGGCATGGGTTTCACAGTCATGCAGCCCGGGTTCCAGTTCCCCAGTCTGTGTGGCTGTGTGGCTTTGGCAAATTGTGGAACCTTCCTAACCTCTATTGCCTCTAAAGTAGGGATGAGAAAGCAGCTCCCCTAGAGAGAGATCCTTTATAATCCATGTAGATTCTGTGCAGCTGAGCTTGGGGCCTGAAAGGAGCAGGTGCTCATAGGGCAGCTGCTTTATCGGCAGCCTTAACGCTCAGGATGTTTTGAAGATGACTCTGTCCTAAGGCAGGGGATTGGGCTAGACCTTCTCAAGCCACATCAACAACCCTGTGTGGAAGGGCCCAGGACTTTATGGATCCTCCATCTGTCACTGCCCAGTGAAGGAGGCAGGTCAGGGCCCCTGGGCAAAGGGGCTGCCCAGGTCCCTACAGTCAGCAAACAAGCCGGGACTGGACTGGGGCATGTGTCCAGGAGAGGCAGGGTGGGTGAGTCTCTGACTTGGAGGACCAAGAACCATTTCTCCTCTGTGCCCCAAACTTCATTTCCCCTATTACACCGTAGGGTGTAAACACTGGGGTTCCAGATGGAAACACTGTAACCAGAGAGAAAGAACCAGGAGACTTCCATGCCAGCCCCCACCAGGCATATTTCCTTTTTTGTGGACAGATGGAAGGGCCCCACAAGCAGTTAAGAGACTCCTGTCTCCATGGAGCACTGATTTAAAGGGCCAGCCTGAATAGGAGCAAAGAGAGGCCAGCCCTGAGTTCACGCCTGGGGGTCCCTGCCACACTGCCCCACTCCAGCATCCTCCCTGCTGGCCCCAGACACCAGAATGGGGATCTGGGAGCAGCAAAGGGCCCTTTTTGCCATTTTCTTCTCTCTGAGCCCTTACTTCTCTAAATATACCAAACATGTTGATTTTATGAGTAAATCCTGTCTGGCATATTCTGGTTTGAGGTTTTTAAACCAACCAGGCACATGAACTATAAAAAGGGTGCTTTGATGAGAGGCAGCTGACATCACCACTCCCCTAGGGGCCCATTCAATGACGAGGTGTGTTTTCCCAGTGCTTGTGGCCCCACCCCAGCCCCTCTCACCGGAAGGCCCCGCTGTAGTCGTAGTATCTCTCCAGGGGGCTCTTGTCACACACTCCTTCCCCAGTGGAGTCGCCCCGGCAGAGGCGACAGAGGGACTCTGAGTAACTGGTCTCTCCTGCCCCCGGGACACAGCTGCCCCCAAAATAGTCACTGACAGCTGTGGGAGAAGACAGAGGGGGGTCAATCACACAGCATCAGACCCCTACCCCATCCTCCAGGGAGGGCTCGGGCCACTCAGGCTGTAGTCAGGAAGGCTAGACTCTGCAGACTCCAGTCTGAGCAGACCTGGGGAACTGGATCCGTTCAGGAGGCCTGGTTGGTGAAGAGGGTCAGGATCTGCAGGATTTGGGGGCCTCTTCAAGCACCCGGGCCCCAACTCCACCCTCTTGGCAAATATTTATCCTGTGCCCAGCTACACCCTAGTGCCATGCAGGGTGAGCAAACGCTGGTACTACACTGGGCCAGTTGCATCGTGCTTGGCTAAACCAAGCTCTTCCAAGGTGGGTTCCTTTCTCAGTCTTTCTGCGTCCTCACAGGGCAGTAGATATTTAATAAATGTGCCAAGTGGCTGGTAAACCTCCCACCCCTGGTCACTGTTTGAGAGGACATGGCTTCTAGGTTCTTATGCATGAGGCTCTGTGGGGGCAGAGTATCTGTGTATGTGTGTTGATGGCAGAGGTAGCACGCATGTGTGTAGTCTATGGGTTTGTGTGTGTGCACCACTGTGAGAAGCCCACTGGGAGGTATGAAAGTTGAGCTCATAGTAACAGCAGCTCCCAGCAGCGAGCGCACACCCTGTGCATACTGCAAAGGCACTGTGTGCAGGATCTCAGTCCTCCAAACCACAGCATTGTAGTAAGTCTTAACCTCCCCATTTTGCAGGGGAGAAGAGTGAAGTTCATTGTGTAATCTTTCTGAGGGCAGGCCATGCTGAGCCAATGTTTTCACTCGTGTTCCCACAGAAAAGTCTGGGCTTTGAAAGACGACATGCTCTCCCAGGTGCAGACAAACCAGGAGGCAGCCTGCTCAGGGATACAGGGTTTGGGGACACCCGAAACTCTGAGGTGTGCTATAGTCCCAAGAAGGAAGTTTGATAATAATGTAGTTGTGACGTGTTGGAGGCCACCTCAGATTGACACAGCACAATGGCCCGTGGCTGACTGGGAAAAGAAGCCCAAAGCATGAGAACCAGGGCTCTGGGCTCCCGGCCAGGCCCCCCGGGAACCCCCGCCCTCACCCAACTCTCAGGGACACATTTCGTCTGCAGGACAACCCTATTCTCACCACCTGTGAATCAATGTGGGGCTCTGATTAGCTACTTGTGAGCTTCCTGGGTACAAGCCTCGTCTGAGTCCTGAAAAAATACAGCTTCTGACCCTGTGAAGCTGATGGCACATTTATGGAAATAGCAACCATGTCTGCCGCAGATGGAAGGCTCTCCTGGGCGATTCACCGTCTCCTACGAGGTGGGCTTTGTGGGCCTCTTGTGGGCCCTGTGCTTGGCTGTGCTGTGGAAGCCTGGACGAGGGCCCAGTGCCTGGAGGGGCCGACCAACCAGGAATGTAAGTGGTGCAACACCAGGCCGGCCAGCAGGAGAGGAGGGAGTGGTCACTGACCAGGTGTCCCGAAGGCCCAGAGGAGTGGGGACTGTGCTGCTCCTTAAAGGGTGCCGTGAAGGTGAGCCTGGGGAGAGGGTATCCTATGAGGGGAAATGCAGAGCCCTTGCAGGAGAAGCCTCTGGCGGCCTAGCCCTCACCTCTGAGCACGTCACAGCCCATCACCGAGAGGCGGCCGCTCTCTACCAGGTAGCCCACGGGCACGTTCCAGCCCACTGTCCGGTTGATGCCCGTGTGGCAGGACTTCATGCCTTTCAGGGTGTTGATGGTCACCTGGGAGCCCCTCTTGACCACAGCTACGGCATAATAGGAGGTACCAATCTCTAGAAGGAGGGGAGAGGAGAGTAGTGAGGGTGGCAAGGGAGAAGCTGCAAAAGAGGCTGGGACCCTGCCCGGGAGGGTGGAGGGGGAAGGGTGCGTGTGGATGTGCTCACGCACGCATGTGCACCGTTCTAGTACTGAGACAGCAAGTGGGTGCAATGCACATGTCATCACAAGACCCCACCCCCGCCAGCCTCAGGTGGTACCTATTATCCTGAGATGGTAATTCATGCATTAATTTCCCCCTTTTCCTTCCCAAGCCAGCTGGCACTACATTTGCACACATCAAGGGAGCTCTGCAGCCAGACCAAAAACAGCAGTAGCCTGTAAGTCTTTTGTTTTCCAAAAGTATAGGCCCTTAGGAGAACCTAAAGGAACGGAGGGAATGGTGTCCTGTTATGGGAATAAGGGTGGTTGCGAGGAGCAGAGGGAGCAGGGCAGGGGCTTCCCCCAGATTAGAAAAAGTGATTTCTCAGTGCTGGGCCGGGGGTGGGAGGATAGAAAGACTGGAAGAGAAACACTAGCAATGTGGTCCCAAATCACTCAAGTGAGTTATCCCAAATAGCCACAGTGAGCCGCCTAAGATGGGCCTGGTGTGCATCCTTGTGTAGCCCCCAACCCAGCACAGGGTCTCACTTGGTCACCTGATGACTGTCAGATGAATAGGGTGCATGTGGGCAGGCAAGGGTCTAAGCCTTGCAAAAGAGTCCCCTGGACCAAATGTTGCCCGGAAGAGGCTATTCAGACAAGACAGGGATGACTCCTCTATGGGGTCCGACGACCAGGGAGCATCCCAGCACACACACACGGACACACACACAGCTGCCCGGGGCGGCGAGATGCCCATGATCAGAATGAAGTTAAGTTCGAGAAAACCAAGCTGGTGTAATTTCCTGCACACCTGAGGCTGGCCTGTGCCAATCTAAGTAGCCCCATCGGGTCTCACCCCCTGACTCCCCAGTGTGGCCATCCTTTCTAGCTCCTGGAATGCACCAAGCTCTTTCCTCTCTGGGCCTTTCTCAGAGCTCACATCTCCAGAGAAGCCCTTCTGCTGCTCTATGTCAGCAGGTCGCCCATCGCCCTTATCTTCTCCTGCATGGCCGTTACTGTGCTCACAGCACCCAGCACATCTGTAACTGAAGCATTTGGTGTTTATTTACCATGTGACTCCTGCTCTGTGAGGGCAGGAACGGGCTCTCTTGTTTACTAGTCTATGCTCATGACTGGTTGGAGGTGCTCAATTGACATGTTGAATTAATTAAAAGAAGAGCTGTGTCTGGGGCCCACGAGGCAGGGCTGTTTCTGGCCATTGAGTGGAAAGGCTGGCTGGTTTGCAGGGCTGGACCGTGTCCTGTGTCCTCTGACAGTTATCAAGTGACCAAGTAAGACCCTGTGCTGGGTACCAGGCACCGGGGCTATACAAGGATGCGGACCAGGCCTGCCTCAGGGGACTCGTTGTGCTGAGGACAAAAAAGACAGACAGAGGGGACAGGACCTTGTGGAGTGAGTGAGTGCTCTGAAAAACAGGAAGGAGAGGCCTTTGCAGCGGTGGGAGGGCCCAGGGGAGCTCTTTGGTGGGGACAGCTGAGCTGGGCTTGGAGAGACTAGAGGCACTGGACAGGTGGGGAGGGGATCCAACCAGCAGCTGAGCCAGAGGCAGGTGTGGTGTGAGCGCAGGACCCACATTCCCAACTGCACCCACATGTCAGGGGCACACAGACCCGCTCACTGAATCCACGTGACAAGGCAGGGATCACTGTCCTGATGTTATGGTCCGGAGGAGGGCGTGTGGAGGGCATCAGGGGTCACAGAAGATGACGGCAAGGACAGAACCCTGGTCTTCATGGTCTGTTGGGCTCTGCAGATCCTGGTCACCACTTCCTGTCCGGCCCGTCCCCACTGCCTGCTGTATCTCACAGAGGTCACTGGGATGCAGGCAGCTGGGCCTCACTGATGCCGTCTTCACCTGGCTATCATGCCCAGCCTTATACCAGGTGTGGGGCAGCCCCTCAGTAAGAGCTGATGGGTGAAAAGGGGCTTCTGGGCTCCCCATGAGGAAGAACAAACTCAGGTCAGCCCTGCGTGTTTCTGGCACCCCCGGGTCTCAGGGGCAGGACACTCTGGGGACAGGACCACTGACCAGCTCGGGGGCTATGGAGTCGGGCCAAGTCCAGCAATGACACACCGCTGAGAGACCTCCTCTCTCCTGCCACCCTTCCCACTTGCCCTCTGACCTTGATCGTACACCTCGCCCACCACAGGCTTTAGGCCGTGCTCCTTCCCCGCCTGGTAAATGGCTCCTCCATCCAGAGTGATGGCATCAGCCTCCTGGGCCTGCTGGGAACATGTGGGTCAGTGCAGCCTGGCCCCAGGGCTGCTCAGCCAGGAGCTTGGGGATGCCCACCAGCCTGCCCTCGAATAGCCCTGGGGGTGCACACAGTCCTTCCATCTGGCCCAGGAGCCCCATCCTGGCTCAGCCTTGCAGGCCCCTTCTTGCCAGGGCCCAGGGGTCTCCCCTCATCAGGACCAAGGGCTCGCCTTATTTTTCTAATTATATTATTTTTAATTTTATTGGACTCTGGTGGCTCAGATGGTTAAGAAGCTGCCTGCAATGGGGAGACCTGGGTTCGATCCCTGGGTTAGGAAGATCCCCTAGAGAAGGGTATGGCAACCTGCTCCAGTATTCTTGCCTGGAGAGTCTCATGGACAGAGGAGCCTGGAGGGCTACGACTGAGCGACTAAGCACTATAATAGAAACACATAGCTAAAAATAAGCACAAAATGAAAATCAGTGAAAAGTGAGTGTCCCTCACTTTCTTGTTTCTCCACCCCTTGTCTCTACCGCTAACCTGTTTCCCGGGTTTTCTCTCTAAGATGCAGGTTGAATCCTACAGATGCTCTCTTCAGTTCAGTTTATTCCTTTTCGTTTTAAAAAACACAAATGGGGTCATGATAGAATGATGATTCAACATAATTGCTTTCCACTCTTATGGTGGATCCAAGCCCTGGCCACATGGACTCTGACTGGATTTGCTCTGGGGGCATATCCGGGCTTGAACTGGAGGGAAGATCCAAGTGCCCTGTTCCTTTCCCCAGTGCCTCCCTCCACACCTTGTCCTGTACTAAAGTCCTGCCTCTTAACTGTCAGCGCTAGTTAGCAGACCTCCCACCACTCAGGAAATCTCTCCCACTCCCCACGCACCCACCCAGGACTGTCCCAGAAAAGAAACAAGCCCTGTTCTAGAAAAGTCCAGGGAGGAGGGAGAAACTGCTGTGGGGCACTGAGTTGTCTGTGGTACGGGCTCCCCTGGCTGGGGCAGGTCGTGTCCCCCATGTAGAAGGGCTCTGTGTAAGGAAACTCTGCCTCTCAGACACCTTTCCCCACCAGTGCCTGAGCAGGGCCCTCCCGGGGCCTCCCAGTGCCTGGCCTGCCCCTCCTCGGCAGGAAACAGGCTGGCCCTTGTTACCAGGGAAACTCAGGCGATCCTATCGCCCAGCCCTGGCAGGGGGACTTGGGAACCTTTCCCGGTGAATGAAGCTCTTGTGTGCTTCCTCCTGAGTCACAGCCCTCTTGTCTGGGCAGAACGGAAGGGAGAGGACTCACCGTGATGAGCTGGACACAGTGGTCAGCGGAGGTGCCCTGGACACACAGGACAGAGGGCTGGATGCCTGCTTGCTGGAAGGCCTTGCTCATGTCACTGCACTTCTGCTGCTCTGGGTCTGAGATGGTGCACCACCGCACCTCCATCCCGCCAAGCACTGGGGATGGGCAGAACAGTGAGGCCAGGCCCCTGCAGCCCCAGCCCACTCTGGGACCCTTCAGCACAAATAGCCATTCCTCGACACAGCCCTGCCCTCCCACTGTGGGGTGCTAGGGCACAAAGAGGTGTGGCAGCCCAGGAAAGGGCTGGGCTCACCTGTAAAGCCATGTGTGGGCCATGCATTCCCTGCACTTGCCCGGGGGCAGACATCTGGCCCTTTGCATTGGCCAGGGAGGGTCTCCCAGTGTAGCAGCCAGGTTTTCCTCCCCCACCCCTCCCCGGCCTGGAGCACAGCCTGGTGGATGGAAGGAGCACCGGCTGGTTCCTGCCCCTCTTGAGACTTTGTGTCCTCTAGCAAGAGAGTGCTGGACTGGGTCCTCACCCTCAGCAGTGTCCCTGGGCCCCCATCATAAACTGGGACCTGAGACCAGGAAATGGTTGTGGCTGCCCCCTGAGGAGACTTGTTCCCCTTGGAGCATCGGTGGTTACATCCACGCAGACCCACCCTCTGTGGGCAAAGCTCCAGGCCCCTGACAAGGGGAGGGAGGGGAGTCAGCAGGTTGGCCTCAAGTTCCTCTTCCTCCAGCTGGTGGCTTCAGGCAACTTATTTGACCTCTCTGAGCCTGTTTTATTGTCTGAGAAAGCAGATGAGGGCAATACCTTCTGCGCTAGAAAGTAAACCTCTGTTGAGAGTCAGGATACAGGGTCCTCAGTTGACTTCCACTTAGGCTCCTCCTCTGGTGGGGACCCTCTTGGGTCCTGGGATCTGACCAGGTCAGAGTTCCAGAGAGCCTCCAGTCTAGGGGCCCAGCAGGGAGCCTCCTCCACTAATCACCCTCCCAGCCAGGCCTGCCCTGAGGTTTTGGGTCCATTTCCACCAGGCAAGGACCCTCCCAGGGCAGTCTGTGCTTCCCATCCCTACTCGAAGGGTCAAGACTGCAGATTCCTCCAGTCTCCCTTTTGCCTCTCTTGGCCTCCTCCAGCTCCGCCCCAGGGATGTAGAACTGCTCTCCCCTCTCCAGTGCTCCAAACCTGCACCCTGGTAGATCTGGCAACTGCTGGCCCTGACCGGAGTGGCAGGTCCATTTTCTGTACTGATGGTCAGAGCAGTGGCTTAAAGCCATCCTTTCACCAGCCTCTGCCCGCGATCCCTGCAGGCAGCCGGGCAGCTCCCCGGAGGTCCCACCTCAAGTCTCAGCGTCAGGGATCCTGACTCCTTTGGGAGTGGACTGCCAAAGGAGAAGACCCTGCCTGCACCCCCTCCTCTGTCCATGCTGGGCACCCTGGAGCGGCCTCCAGGGCAGTATCTCTCGCCTCCCCTCCAGTCTCTCAGAGTCTTCTCCCGCCTCCCTCCGGAAAAAGTAGAGCCTCTCTGGCTCCTAGACGCTCCCTGGGCTTCCTAGGCATCGAGAGCATTCACTCTCCGGACCTCTCCGCATTCCAGGACTCTCGCCTCCATGCCTCTGCCGGCGCCTCTCTTGGCTACCTACGCTTTTTCAATGCCCAGCTCAATGCCGCTTCCTCCAAGAAGCCCTCCAGACATCCTGGTCTGCTCGGGTCAGTGCTAGTACTGTCGTGCTAGTACAGTGCTCCTCTGTCGTCCTTCGCGCCTTTCCTAATCTCCCCTCTTTCCTGGGAAACAAAGTTCAGGACACACTTTTCAGCCCGCGAGACCCTCCTGTGGCTGGGGGTGGGGGTTGTGGCTGGAGAACCCAGGACCCGCGTCCCAGCTCCCTCTCCCAGGGCCGGGCGGCGGGGTCTCACCAGTGCGCAGAGTCACGAAGAGCCACAGAGCCACGCTGGAACCCCGCATGGCGCAGCTAGCTGGGGCTGGGCTGGGCGCGGATTTTGTCTACTTCTAGGTCCCAGAGGGTCAGCAGCAGCGGGGCTTTCTTCCTCCTTCCTCTCTGCCACTGGCCTTCAGCTCCTTATGAGCGGCCGGGGCGTGCTTTGGTGGCGTCCACGCCTCTAGCGTGCACCCGCCCACCCTCGACTGGACACCTGGGCTGACCTGGGTGGCCCTGCCCTTCCCTCTGGTGCCCCCTGCTGGAGCCTCTGCAGGTGCGCAGTGGGTGGTGGAGTAGTCTCTCAAGTCTCCTGATCCCCGTGCTCCTAGGCCTGGACAAGCACACATAGCTGTTTCTGAGAGTCAGGTAACTGCTGTCTAGGGCTTGATTCCCCGAGCTGACCGGTGTTTCTGGGCTCTCTCCCTTTAACAGTCTGCCCCTTATTCCAGAACATCCCTCTCTTGTCCTAGAAAGATCCCCAATAGCTTATTCCACTGGAAAGGGGAAAGTTCAGGTTTGGAAAGATGAAGAGGTCAGAATCCTAGGGCATGAGCTGGAAGGCAGGAAGCTCAAAAGCAATGGAATTCATTCACCAGCATCTCTTCAAACACAGGTTTGTACAGAGAATGTGGGGCTATAGACATGACCTCAAGTTGACGCGGTCCTGGCTGGGGAGAAACTGGCGGTGGGGGGATCTCCCTGCCTCTTCTTGGATCTGGAGCAGGTAAGTGACTTGCCCTGGGTCACACATTCAGACAGTGACAGTGCTGGAACTGGAGCCCAGGTCTCCGGCAGAGCCTGGCCCATCCCATCATGCTTTGGTGGATGGGAAGGAGAGTAAAGACGGGGAAGAAGAGGAAGCAGAAAAGACAAAGACGGGGATGAGAGGAGGAAGAGAGTGAAGAAGGTGAGGGACAAAAGAGTGGGTTGTCTGTCTGTCTAGGCCAGTGGTTCTCAAAGTGTGGTCCCCAAATCAACAGCAGCAGCATCACTTGGGAACCTGTTAGCTATGCAGATTCTCAGGCCCACATCCAACTCACTGAATCAAAAACTCTAGGGGTAGACAATCAACAATCTATGTTTTAGATTCTGGTGCACAGCAGGGTTTAAGAAGCACTGCTCTCAGTAGACTGGAATTGTAGTTCTCCATGTATACTGACGGCATGAGGAACGGAAAAATGGTTACTCAGTGATCTAACAGAAATGGTTACTCAGTGATCTACCTCCATTTATAGCCTCATCATTGGTCATCACCCCCCCCGCCCCCCCAGCCATGAGTACCCAGGAATGAGACCCTCCCTGTCTTGGGTAGAGGACAAGAATACTCTGTGAGAGAGAAGGAACCTTGTCAGTCCCCAAGTTTGCTCTGCTCCCTGGGGAAGGGAGCCTTGGCTTTTCTGATTGGATCATGAAGCTGTTACTTATCACACCCTGAGATAATCAGTGGAAATCACATGGGCTGGGCTTCAGGAGACCTTATCTCTTGTTATCACTGACTCACTGTGTGATCTCGGCAAGTTCATTCTCTCTGGGCTTGCTTCCCCTGTAAAAGGCAGGTCATGATGACCCTGACATCCTGACATCTCCAGAGCTGTCTGCTCTGGAGAATCTGAGGGGAGAACGTTTGGTGGGAGCTGCTTCTTCATCCCCAGCTGGATCCATCAGGAGGATGGGTACCTCTAATTCACACAGAGATGGCAGGTAACCCTGGAAGGGGGGCTATAGCTTGTCCTAGGAGAGGGAATAGGTGTTCTTAGCAAGCCTCACTCCGTGAGGATGAAAAGGCTCACTTTATCACACTCCAGGAGCAACCAGAAGTTCCTGACAGGATTTGTGTTCATTACATTATTCCTTTAGTAAAACTCCAAGTGACACTGATAAGGTGTCAAACACCTATAAGCTAAGAGCTTGGGTGAGCTCTTTCATAATGGGTTCTTTTCCTGTCTCTTAGGAGTCATTCCTCAACTGTGGTGCATCAGGGAACTAGCTGTTGGTGGGCTCCTGGGCCTTCTACCTCAGGCCCATTTGCCTGACCTTAGCATGGACATTGCTTAGCATTGATGCTGCTGTGTAATGGGGAACTCTGCCAGGGCTTGAACCTGGATGCTATTTCTGGGGTGCAGACATATCTGAGTGAATCAGAGGAATGGGTGGGATGCGATGAGAGTAATGTAACCCAGGAATAGCCTTATGGAGGAGCAGAGGCACTGGGCATAGCTGGTTCCCACTCTGGACTTACACTGGGGTTAGAGGGAGAGGATAAAAACAATAAGAACTGGCTTTACAAACACTTATGTAAGATGTTGGGGCCAAAGCAACAGTGCTTTGGGGCTTCCTGACCTTATTTCATAACATGAGATACAGAGAGCCCTTTTCTACCAGAGACACAGCTCTGGTTCTCCAAGGATTCAGGAGCTTGCTTGTAAGGAGCCAATGCTGCTGGATGGAACACACCAAAGGTAGACTCTGGGGACTCAGAAGAGAGGGCCTTTGACAGGGAGCAGAGAACCTGTATGGGCAGATGGGGGTTAATGAGACAGCAAAACGTGAACAATTCTTTTACCCAGAATATTAGGAAAATTAAAATTTTTTTCAACAAACCATAATTTGTATTTTTCTAAGAGTTTTCATGTCTATGACTAGGAAAAAGTCCACTTTATTCTGGATAGTTGAAAGGGCTACTATGCACAGAGAAATCAGGCATGGTGAACACTTACAGAGGTAAATGTGTCATCAAAGGATATTCTTATTTCTTATATCACTCCCTAAGAGTTGCTGTTTAACACATCTGGATTTGTATATTGAGATCAATGGTAGGCATATTAAGCAAATTTTGTGAATAAAAGCTTTTGCTTCTCTAAAAGTATTTACCCTATGAAACTGGACTTAGAAGAAGCCTCTTGGAAGAAAAGCTATGACCAACCTAGGCAGCATATTAAGGTCCATCTAGTCAAAGCTATGGTTTCTCCGGTAGTCATGTATGGATGTGAGAGTTGGACTATAAAGAAAGCTGAGCGCTGAAGAATTGATGCTTTTGAACTGTGGTGTTGGAGAAGACTTTTGAGAGTCCCTTGGACTGCAAGGAGATCCAACCAGTCCATCCTAAAGGAAATCAGTCCTGAATATTCATTGGAAGGACTGATGCTGAAGCTGAAACTCCAATACTTTGGCCACCTGATGCAAAGAGCCAACTCATTAGAAAAGACCCTGATGCTGGGCAAGACTGAAGGCGGGAGGAGAAGGGGATGACAGAGGATGAGATAGTTGGATTGCATCACGAACTTGATGGACATGAATTTGAGCAAGCTCCTGGAGTTGGTAATGGACAGGGAAGGCTGGCATTCTGCAGTCCATAGCGTCGCAAAGAGTTGGACACAACTTGAGCAACTGAACTGACTGTATTTGGGCTACATGATACCTTATGTGTAACCTTGTCAAAGGCAGATTCTCTCATCACAGGGCCTTGAATGGGAGGATGATTTCTAAGTGTGAGCTATTAGGTTTGAGGATATTACTACCATTGTTAAGGTCTCTTTTACTGTTGAAGGGAGGAGGCTGAGAAGAGCCACAGAAACTGGGAGTAGATCCCCAGAAGTTTTGTCTAAGCCATTTCAATGGCATGGCAAGGGCTAAGGCTTGACCAGGAGGCTGAACTCCACAAGGGCCTGAGTGTTACCTTGTCTGCCACCATTCCCAATGTCCAGCACCGTGCCTGGGATAAGCAGGCATTCAATAAACATTATTTAAGTGAAAAGTGGACAGTGTGTCTCAAGATATTTGGCTAAGAAAGGAAGAGAAGAGAGGTTGTTTTCAGGAGATTCAGGGTCAAGGGAAAGTTTCATAGGATAGGAGAGAGTTGATCATATAGTCAGAGCACAAGTAGCCCATGCAGGAAGGAAAATAATGATACAGAAAAAGAGGATGATGGAAGAAGATGGAAGGAATAAGATTAGGAAGACAAGCAGAGTGATCTTGAAAAGAGAAATTCTTCTTCCTTGGAGATGGGTAAAATTAGGGGTAGGAGACCACCTGAGTCAGACCTGCATTCAAGGGTAAGTCTCTCATCCTGGAGCTCAGTTTAATTATCAAACCACAAAAGTTTGTTTCCCCTTGAAAATTCTCCTTGCAGTCCAGACTTTAAAATTTAGAAGATTAAAATGCTCCAAGATTAATTCTGGAGATACAGCTTTAAAAACTATTAATAAATCTCTATTTCATTGAATAGATTTAATCTGAATGGAAACCAGTATAAAAGGAAGCTAAAAAGCAAAGAAATAAAATCCAACAATATTGTATTTGGCTCTGTCAATAAGACTTTCAGAAAAATTCATATCCAGCTACTTAACGATATTTCAGATGACTTATTATGAAAACGTATGCACAGGAAGACAAAATTGATACAAAAAGAGAAAAGTCACACAGCATGTTCAGGAAGGGAGATTGTTATTCCAGGAACAGAAAAGGAAAGCGCTATAATTAAACACAAAAATTTAGCTAATTTAGAGATTTATTGTCAGATCTTTTTATCCACTCTCATTTATTCTCTATGTTCCCAACTCTTATCAATTTGCAAATGAAAACACAGCCAACACTTTATACAAGGCTATTTTTAGCCCATTAAAAACCATAGCAGTGAAGATGACCATGCTGTTGAGAGGCCTGCAGTCTCTGGACAAGTAGAGGAGCTGTGTGCCCTGATCACCTGCCCCAGACACTTAGGGGGACAGAGGAATACAAGGTGAACCCAGCTCATCTGCAAAGGCAGCCCAGAGAGCACGTGCTCAGTATTAAGTGGACACCCAGTAAGTACTGCAGGATTTCGGGCATCGAGGACTGTAACTGGGAAGGCTTCTGCAGGAGGGACTCAGGGGGTCCTTGAAGAAAGGTGGAGCCTTGGTCAGGGGACCTGGGTAGGGAGGATTCAGCAATTAGCATAGTAGGAATCTGCATGATCACCAGTCTCAAGACAAGCACTGCAGAGGCTGTGTGACTAAGGGTGACTGGGGAGGTAGATGATTTATCGGCCACAAATTACGTTCCAGGAACTATACAGGTACATGGATTCGTGTGTGTTTAGTCCCCATGAAGGTCATTGAAGAGATGCATGATCCAAGTTGCATTTTAAGAAAAGGCATCTGGTGGATTAGCAAGGCAGGGATCAGAAGTTGGGCAAGGATTTAAGGGGCTACTGCAATAATCCAGGCCTGGGGGTGAGACTGGGTTAAGGTCCTGGATTAGAGTGATAACAGTGGAAATGACAGCAAGGAAAATATGCTTAGGAAGAATCAATAGTATCTAGTGACTAGATATTTGAGGAAGAGAATGTGATGGAGAGAATATTCCATTAAGTTCAGCTATGATTAGCCAAAGGTAGAAAAATAGTTAAAAGGTTAGTATAGCTTTTTTCCTCGTAAGGAAGCAGTCAGGAATGTCAGATAAACTAAATCTGAACCAAGCACTGAACTTTCAGAGAAAGAAATGGATCTATCATCGAAAGGTATCTTTAGTCTTAAATACCACTAGGGAAGTAGATATTTTTGATTAAATGACTCTCACAAGATTTAGAAAACCTTTTGGTAGAGATTTATAGTGTGGAACATATGGACCTTCCTCTTGTTTTTAGCCCTCCCATCTGTGAGGTAAATGAACCTAATTTTAGACATCCTAAAGAAAGATTACATCACTTGTTCTAGTCTTTACTTCCACCAGAAAATTCACTGTACCTTGTTTCACATGCTAATTGCTTTGTGCACTGACTTCTGTATAGTTAAAAAAGATTATTCTACTGTAGTTAAAAACTGTCCAAATGAAATTTGTCATTAACATCTGAGTAGCAGAAGTAGGGGTGGTTATGTACTCAAATACTTTGAGTGAAGACCAGGTAGTTCTTAAGCTTTAGTCTATAACCAGTTTAAAGGCATGACCTTTTTTTTTTTTTTTGAAAACACATGAGAAATCAAGTCATGTTGTGATAATAGAAAAGGCCACAAGATGAGTGTTCCATCTATATGCAAGATGGTTGAGAGTCAAACCAATCAACCAGGAGGCCAACTCTGGTTCAGATTCCTTGAGTACGTAGCACTAAAATTAGATTTCTGTTCATCACATAATATTAGTAGTATTTAAGATTGAGAGAGGTTACGTCTAAATAAAATTGATAGTTAATAATTAAAAAGAAAAAACAGTCTGTGGGTGTTCAACAAACTAGATTTTCTTAAAAGGTTAGGTAGGGCTGTCTCTTCACAGACTGTTTTCTAAATTATAAGGCTATCAATTTCATGTCTGACAAATAGTTGTTTTCATTTGTTGCTCATATGACTCTCTTATTTACTACTGTCCTAAATAAACTATAGTTTCCTTAGGAAACTAACTGAGAATCTGGCACCAGTAACTGGCACATCTAGCTACTGGATCATCTGAGTGTTATTCCTGGGAACCTGAAATTCTACAAGTCCTAAATTGCTTATTCTAGCAGTCTCCTACTTTAGGCACAATTCTGTTCTGTAAACAGGCTCTTGGGATCTATTACTCTGCATTTAAAGTTTGTTTTAGGATGACAGGCTCCTGTGCAACTGCCAAAATGCGTGATGCTCACAGTAGAGATAAAGGTGGGCCTGGGGAGGGCCTGCCATGTCTGTCAGATCAGACCCATTTCCGGCTTTGCTCCTAGTTCCTGCAGGCTTATGGCTGTAATGAAGTACAAAAGCATAGCCGGGAAAACTGGAAACAATCCCAGATCTCTTCAGTGACTGGAAAAACGAACTGTAGTACATTCATAAACGGACTACGATTCAGTAATGAAAATTAGCAAACTTGATACCTGCTGCAACAGGGATGAACCTTGGATGTATTTTGATTTAAGTGAATGAAGCCACACCCTAAATGCTACATATGTGATACGATTCCATTTATATGACATTCTGAGGAAGGTAAAACTAGACAGTTACTAAGAAAAGATTGGTGGTTATCAGAAGTTGGGTCTGGAGGAAGTATTGACTACATAAGAGCAAGAATGAGGGATTTTGGAGATAATGGAAGTGTTCTGTATTTCTGTCAGAGTGGTTACATGACTCTATGCACATATCAACACTCACAGAATGTACACCATTCTACTGTGCATAACTGAAAGATAAATACAATAAGAAAGTTAGGATAGTGGCTTCTTTGCAGTAAGAAGTAGTGACTGGGAGTGAGCTGAGGGGGTGGCAGTGCCTGGGGTGCTGGTCATGTTCTCTGAGCTTCAAGCTGGTTACATGGGAGATGTTGGTTTGTAATAATTCAATGAGGCATATGTTTCTATATATTATAATTCAATAAAAAGTAAACAAGAGATGGTGAGACAGAATTCCAACCTTCACTGTCCCCTGGTCTCCTTCCCCTAATTCTTCCCATTATCTATATACTACCACTTTAGGTAACAGAAGCCACCAGAAAAACTCTAGTGTGAAATTCTCCCTGGTAAGGTTTTGGTACTTGTTCCTAAAAGTCTTGACAACCAATTCTGTTCACAGTGCTGTCTGGCAGACCAAGGTTTGTTTTGCCAGTTCTCAGGTAACTGTATTTGAGGGTGGAATGCAGAAAGAGCTGGTAGTAGTAGGAGGTGAATGAGAAACTAGTCAATGAGTAGTAGTCATTGTTTTATTCTTAAATTGAAAGAAAATGTACCTTATCAGGGCAATTTAAGGCTTTCCAGACATGTATCTCAAAAATTAATATTTTTTACATATTTTGCTATAACTGTAGGGTCTAACACTGCAGAGACGTCTGAGAATGGGTTACGAAATCTTGATGCCTTCCAGTTCCATGTTTGAGTTACCATAGGTCACAGTCACAGCATCTCTGACAAAAAGGTGGGAATCCTTAGAAGAAGATGAGTAAACATGATTATGTTGTTATTCAGTTGCTTGGTTGAGTCTCTTTGCGACCCCATGGACTGCAGCAAAACAGGCGTCCCTGTCCTTCACCATCTCCCAGAGCTTACTCAAACTCATGTCCATTGAGTTGGTGATGCCATCCAACCATCTCATCCTCTGTCATCCCCTTCTCCTCCTGCCCTCAATCTTTCCCAGCATCAGGGTCTTTTCTAATGAGTCGGCTCTTCGCATCAGGTGGCCAAAGTATTGGAGTTTCAACTTTAGCATCAGTCCTTCCAATGAATATTCAGGACTGATTTCCTTTAGGATTGACTGGTTTGATCTCCTTGCAGTCCAAAGGGCTCTCAAGAGTCTTCTCCAACACCACAGTTCAAAAGTATCAATTCTTTGGCACTCAGTCTTCTTTATGGTCTGACTCTCACATCCATATGTGACTACTGGGAAAACTATAGCTTTGATTAGACAGACCTTTTTTGGCAAAATAATGTCTGTTTTTTAATATGCCATCTAGGTTGGTCACAGCTTTTCTTCCAAGGTGCAAGCATCTTTTAATTTCATGGCTGCAGTCACCAATCTGCAGTGATTTTGGAGCCCAAGAAAATAAAGTCTGTCACAGAGACTGACTAAAATGAAAATAATTTTGTAACTAAAAGTCTGTCAGAATTTATAGGGATGTAGAATGGGGGACCATGTTCTTCTTTCTCAGTCTTCTGCACCATAAACACACTCCAGAGCAAGGGAAAGAACAGACATTGAGAGTCAAGTATCAGATGCTGTAATAAGTGCTTTTTACACACTGCTTTATTTAACCCTTACTAACAACCCTGCAAAGAAGTCAATCACATCTCACTTAAAATATAGCAAAATGAGGGCTCAAGTTAATCTTTATACAAAGGGAATTGGAACAAATCCAGGCTTCTAATTCCAAGGAAAAGGGAATTGATTTTAAAGGGCCCCCTTTATTTGTAATCTTACTGATTCTCAAAATATCTCCATTTTACAGATAAGTAAACACAAAGAGGGATGAGATGACTTGCCCAACTAATGTTATATAACCAGTAAGTGGCAAAGCTGTCGTTCAAGTCAAGCTGTGATTCCATAGCCCACATTCTTCACATTATAGTCTTCTGCTGCCAAAGCCAATGATAGCTATCCTGTGCAATTCTGGAGTGAGATAAACAGAGTCTTCAATATTGGACTAAACTATCTAAACTTGGGTCAGAAAAGTGAAATTTGTGTTCTGATATCTTTTAAATTCATACACCTCAATAAAATCTCAAGCTCACAGATACTTTCTTTTAATCAGTAATTCAAAATTTGAGGGACTGAATAGCCCACTTAATTAAGTTCTCAACAAGGGGAAGAAAAGGACCTGGAATGGGAGAAAAACAACTGTTTCAGGAGCCAAGAGCTGCAGGCTCTAATCCTGGCTCCGTCCCTGGCTGCAGCACAACTTTGATTAAGACACAGGGATCTCTGGCTTCTGTTTCACTACCTGTAAATCAAGAGTATTCAAGGCAGAATCTCAGAATGTAACTGTTTAGTACTTTGGAAAACAAAATTTCCACACCAGTAAAGTCCCCAAATTGCCGTGTTTGGAGTTTAAGACTGCAGTGGTTCAGCAGGTGTGTGCTGACCAGTGCTTTCTGCCTGAAGCTCACTCCATCATTTTTTGAAGAGCCCTGCAGAGATATCGAATAGCAAAGCAACCAGAGACATGTAGTCATATTTAAGAGGTACTTTTATTTTTGCCAAATTAATGGTATTAAGGTGCATACTGGGCTACCAAAGTGGTGTAGTGGTAAAGAATCTGCCTGCCAATGGAGGAGACACAAGAGACTTGAATTCGATCCCGGGGTCGGGAAAATCCCCTGGAATAGGAAATGGCAACCCGCTCCAGTATTCTTGCCTGGGAAATCCCATGGACAGAGGAGCCTGGTGGGTTACAGTTGCTGGGGTCGCAAAGAGTCAGACATGACTGAGCAACTGAGAACAGCATAAGGAACATAATATAAATATGGAATATTTCATAAAACTTTCAAAATAGTAGTATTCCCTGTGTGTTCAAATAGTGGACTTTCCCCCTAATGAATAGTGTTCCATTTTTAATCCTAAAGAGGTTCTTTGCCAATTTGACAGTGCTAGGCTTACTTGTTTGCCAGAAATAGTCCTTTCAGCTGTGATGGGAATGCCGTATTCTGTGTGTCTGTCCTTACTGTGCGACTCTGGGCAAGGACCTTCATCTAAGTCTATCTTTATCTTTAAAGAGACAATAATATCACATAATTTAAGTTATAGTGCCTTACACAGTAGGGGCTGAAAAATGAGGCAGCCTAGTTTATCAGGAAAAAACCCGCAGCAGAGAAACTTTGATACGGATACCCAGCACTGCCATTTACTAGCTAAGTAAGCTTGGCAAAGTGATTCTGCTTAAGCCTTAGAGTGGAGCCAGTAACTTGTATCTTCTTTTAAAAAATTAAATGATACTATACTAAAGTGGCTGTTGCACAGCAGTACTAAGCAACTGGTACTTTTATTAATAATTCTATACCATCTAGAAAGGTGCACACAAGTTAGTATCCTCTTCCCCCCAAAAAATCACTTAATGAGGACATTCAGAAAGCAATACATTTAACACATAAATGGCATCATTTTATAACCTCCTGATAGTTTACATTCAACCAGTAAATGCTGCAAAATGGCCTAGGCTGGGTCCTGCTATAAGATGATTTCTGGGGTCTGGAGATCAAATGACAACAGCAGTCTTCGGATATATTTATGTTTGGTAACAACTTACTATATTCAGCATGTAACACCTATGGTATATATTTCAATGTGTTAACATATTCAATTCCAAAATCTACCTAACAATCCTTGAATTCTGTTTACAAATTATGTGATGCCCCAAATTTTCCCCAAAATGCTAGCTTGTAAAATAATTTTTTCTTTTGTAATACAAGACACATTTAACATACAGATTTTACAATAAAGTTTATTAGCTGTTCTCCTCTTTCTCATAAATGGAATGGATAACGTCAATAATTCTTTACAAACCAGTATGCATTTAAGAAACTGTAATGAGGAGGCTGTCAAAAACACATATTCAATAAACAACTCCAAAAAAAGCCATGGGAAGCCAAACAGTATTACAAAAGACCAGAGAAACTGATTTCTGAAATTGTTATCTACTTTTCACTAAAATTTCTTAATTGCTCACCATGAAGATCTGTGCAACTCTACGGCAGAGCAGCTACAAGAGATGAAAGGTGTGCAGTCTGAGGGGAAAACACTCATACACATGAGGCTTTTGCCTATGAATAAAGAAGAACTGGAAAGAGGCGGAGACCAAATCCAAAACCAATGACAGAACAACAGTAACAACGAAAAATCACCCCCCTGAAAAAACACCCCCACAAAAAACCAACCAGGAACCATCTGAAAACTTTTATAGAAAAGAGGAGAACATGCCCATGTTTTTACTTATAACCTAATTTCCCTAAAGGTTTCTTTCCATACCACCATACTCTCATTTTCACTTCACATGATTAAGGAAGATAAAGTCTAATCAATTAATATTTAATTTAAAAACCAAACAAAAAGAGTAGGTGGCTAAAGAAAAAATATATTTTAAATATACATATATATGTTTGTGTGTGTGTGTGCAACTATGTAAAGAAAATAATTCCCATAGTTACAGAGTTTAAAGAAAGTTTTATATATATTTATATATATATATTTTATTATAACAAAATAGTCAGTTATTGTGGGTAAAATATTCATTAAAATCTGACCTCTAAGAATGCATTTAAAGTTTTAGACTACTTACTGGACTTCTTTCCCACTGCCATAATGAATACTACATCACCACTGTAATGTCTGTTTTGTATTTATGTCCATGAAATCTTCTCAACCTTATGTGTAAAAGGTGAGCTCCCCAAGCACCTAAACATGGCCTCAATTCAGAAAATGTGATGATCATTATGTATGAACAACTTTTGTAGGACACTATAAATAGTGTTGCACAAGTAGATTAAAAACATTTAAACACTGTTATTCCTAGCAAATCTACTGGGAGGAAAAAAAACAAACTTCAAATAATAAAAGACTTTAAGAAGAACGCTTATGAAAAATGAATATTCCTTGTGAAATTATTAGTTAACTCATATTAATTTTGAAATTAAGAGACATATATTTTTGTTATTTATCTGTATGAAATATTTGCTTTGATAACAGAGTCAATTGAGAAAAGGACTTGAGAGTTAACATATTGGCCAAACCATGCTATTAAAGTTAAGCGTGCATTGTTGCTCAAAATTCACTAAATCATTGATTAAAACCACTTTTCTTTCATTTATATTGAAATTTGGAAAGAATGTATATAAAGCTTTTCTGAAAATCTCTTAAAGTTACTTTCCCTTAAACATTAAGGAATTTTACCACAATTACCCCGTCTCCTGAAATCCTATTAATAGCTGGTCAGGCCATTCCATCTTCAGCTGTGAAAAATGGCCACAAACCAACAGTGACATGAAATAATACCGATAGTACAACTTGAGGGAGACACTAAGACATCAAAAATAAGTGCAACTGCAGACCATGATGAGTGGGATATGATTCAACAAGAAAGAAGTAATGAAGACAGACTCAAGAAGGAAAGGACAAAGAAGTGTTGCAGAAAATGAGACTGTGGAAAAGAGAAATAGAGAAATATCAGTCCTCATAACTTTTCTTTTGCTGGAACCCAAATGTAAGGACCAGACTGTTCTTCTATGATCTGCTTCACTTGGTTGTAAATGTCTTCCAGCGTATCTCCCTGCACAATAGCTGTAATGATAGAATCAGAAACCTCCATTAATTGCTTATCTTCACCATTACAATTATTTGTAAAATAACCAGAATCACTTATTCAGGAAGAAATACTATTTATGTATTGTTTAACTAGTAAAAAGCTCATTTTATTAATTTTCCTATTCGTAAAATGGAAAACATTTTATTTCAAAAGTTTATCAAAAAGCAAGACTTGGTGATTTTTACTTTGTACAATTGGGAAATAGACACTGAAGTAATTAGAGGCAAAAGAACAGCTATCTGCAACTTACTCTTAAATGTTTCATAAAAAAGTATAAATGTGGTAAAATGTTAGCGGTGGTGGAATATGAGTATATGTAAGTGCTGGTACTATTCTTGTGATTTTTCTGTTAAGTCTGAAATTATTAAAAAATCCTTAACAAAAAAATACTTGGGTTAAAATTCCATGATACTTAATGGTACTTATTAATAATATGAACACAAAATATAAGTTAATCATTATTTCAAGCAAATAATTAACAACAAAAACCTACCCAAAGATACCTAAGGAATAACTTGAATAAAATTTGGGAATTGAATTTGGCAACTGCTCTCTACTCTTCTCTTTCTAAACAAATATCTTAAAAATGGATCAAAATTTATACAGGATAAGAGAAAAATCAGTATTGTAAGAAGAAATCAACTCTGAATGTTTCCCTCTGGTCAGTATGAGTTATTCCTATACATGCTGTCCTTATCAACAACCTGCTGCTGCTGCTGCTAAGTCGCGTCCGACTCTGTGTGACTCCATAGACAGAAGCCCACCAGGCTCCCCCGTCCCTGGGATTCTCCAGGCAAGAATACTGGAGTGGGTTGCCATTTCCTTCTCCAATGCATGAAAGTGAAAAGTGAAAGGGAAGTCGCTCAGTCGTGCCCGACTCTTCGCAACCCCATGGACTACAGCCTATCAGGCTCCTCTATCCATGGGATTTTCCAGGCAAGAGTACTGGAGTGGGGTGCCATTGCCTTCTCCGTATCAACAACCTAAGATACACTAGTTTTCAAGATTCTTCATCACTACAACCTAGATTAGATGAATTATTCTGAAAATGATAGCACTTATTATTACTACTGGTAACTGTGGACATAGTTCAAAATTTATTTCAATGAGTCAATTCTTATGGCCCCAAAGCAAAATTCTAACATACAAACATCTATACATAATGCCAACCTGTGAAATGTTCAGTAAATTCTTGTTCCAGTTTCATGGCTCTCTCAAATGTCTTTCTGGCTTGTTCTTCTGTCAGACGCTTATTCATTTCCCTAGGCAAATAAATTTAGAAATTAATAATTACATTGTAATACTTCTGAAAAAGGGTGACAAAGGAGAGAAGACATATATAAAATCATGAAAAGCTGAGACCTGTTGAGAAACGTAATGTAATTGCAAACTGTATTCGGTCACTGACCATGTAGCTTTGTATCTGGAATGACAGAAGGGTTTCAACACTTTCTTACATTAGTTCGGGACAGCCAAAAAAACCCAAACATTAATTTGTCAGTTTTGACTGTGATGAAAATCTCATATTAAAATATGACTTACAGATCTACTTACCAATTTATAAGGTAGTAAAGGGGATACATGAACACATTAAATAATACCATGAGAAGGCAATCAGCAAAATAGTCTGGGTCAAACTGCTGAGTAAGTGAGTTGGTTTCTTCAACAAAGAAACAGAAAAAATGAAAAGATGGGAGGGAGAATCTGTAGATCAAAAGACTTAACAAACTGTCATGAATAGACTTTGTTTGGAACTTGATTCAAACAAACTGAAAAAACATAAACTTAAGAAACAAGAAAATATGATCTGATGCTATCAAGGAACTACTGTTTCAGTATGACATCACAGTGATTTTTTTTTTTAAGTACAAAATAATTTATTATAGCATTATATAGGTTGGCATTATTTTACAGTGAATTCTTTTCTCTCAACAATTATGAATCTAAATATACACTTAGCGTGAAGGAAAATAATTTTAGTTAGAACAGTTTCTCTAAATAAAATCTCTTTTGAATTTATATTTGTCTCAAAAGGAAGTATTAATGTTACAGACATATTTATATGGTTCTGAAAAAAACATATTCAATGATACTATTACTGTTTTCTGTACAAGATAGAACAAAAGCTGCTGCTGCTGCTGCTAAGTCGCTTCCGACTCTGCGACCCCATAGACGGCAGCCCACCAGGCTCCCCTGTCACTGGGATTCTCCAGGCAAGAACACTGGAGTGGGTTGCCATTTCCTTATCCACACAGTGATGTTTTTAACAAGAAATTTTATCTTTCAAATACATATAAAGATGTAAGGATGAAATCATACAATGTCTGGGATTTGTTTCAAAATAATCTGGAGTGGAGGGTTAAGGAGGTGTTGGGATAGATAAACAAGATTAGTTGTAGGTGATAATTATATTACAGCTGGATGATGGATATATGAAAGTTTGTTCCCAACTTGAGAGAAAGCTTTCAGTGTTTCACCTTCAAATATGACATCTGCTTTGATATTCTGTAGATAAACTTTCATCAGATTATGGCACCCCACTCCAGTACTCTTGCCTGAAAAAATCCCATGGACAGAGGAGCCTGGTAGGCTGCAGTCCACGGGGTCTCGAAGAGTCGGACACGACTGAGCGACTTCACTTTTACTTTTGATATTCTGTAGATGACTTTCATCAGATTAAGGAAAATTCCCTTTTGTTCATAGTTTACAAAATGGTTTTGTCATGAATAAATGTTAATTTTACCAAATGCTTTTTTTACATTAAAATGACCTTTTACTAAAATCTTTTTTTGGGGGGGGGGGCTCGGAATGTGCTGTGCAGCTTGTGGGATCTTAATTCCCCAGCCAGGGACTGAAACTGAACCTGGGTCACCACAGGAAATCACCAAGTCCTAATCACTAGACTACCAGGAGAATTCCTGTAAAATTGTTAATGTGGTACACTCCACTGACTTTTTAAAAAACTGAAGTATTGCTGATTTAAAATGCTCTTAGTTTTAGGTGCAAAGTGATTCTGTTTTATCTATATGTGTACATATATTCTTTTCATATATATATTATAAATACTTTTTCAGATTCTTTTCCATTTTATGTTATTACAAGATACTAAATATAGTTCTCTGTGCTGTATAGTAGGTCCCTGGTGTTTACCTATTTTATATATAGTAGCGTGTACCTCGGAGAAGGCAATGGCATCCCACTCCAGTACTCTTGCCTGGAAAATCCCATGGATGGAGGAGCCTGGTAGGCTGCAGTCCATGGGGTTGCTAGGAGTCGGACACAACTGGGTGACTTCACTTTCACTTTTCACTTTCGTGCACTGGAGGAGGAAATGGCAACCCACTCCAGTGTTCTTGCCTGGAGATTCCCAGGGACGGTGGGGCCTGGTGGGCTGCAGTCTGTGGGGTCGTACAGAGTCGGACATGACTGAAGCGACTTAGCAGTAGCAACAGCAGCGTGTACCTATTAATCCTTCAATTCCTAATTCATTTTTCCATCTCCCCTTTGGTAATAATCATGTTTGTTTTCTACAATACACTGATTTTTTAAAATTACTTTAAAAATTGTGGTAAAGGGGCTTCTCTGGTGGTTCAGATGATAAAGAATCCACCTGCAATGCAGGAGACCCAGGTTGGATCTCTGGGTCCAATATCATATGGTCATCTGATTTTTAGTATGTTGAGAAAGTCCCATACTATTTTCTACAGCAGCTGTACCATTTTATATTCCCACCTACACAAGAGTTCGTTTTCCCACACCCTTGGCAGCATGTATTTTCTGCCTTTTGACGGTAGCCATGGTAATTGGTGTGAGGTGGTGCGTCACTGTAGTTTTGATTTGTATTTCCCTACTGATTAGTGATGCCAGGCACCTTTTAATGTGCTTACTGGCCATTTGTTTATCTCTCCTCTTTGGAGAAATGAATCTATTCAAGTCCTATCCCCATTTTTGAATTGAGTTTTATGTTGTTGTTGAGTTTTAGTTTTCTATATATTGTGGATTTTAATCTGTTATCAGATCTATGATTTACAAATATTTTCTCCCATTCTATGGATTACCTTTTTATTCTGTGGGTAGTGTCTTTTGATATAAAAAGCTTTAAGCAGTCACAAAGTCTAACCTAATCTCCCTTTTTTCTTTTGTTACCTGTGTCTTTGGTGTCATATCTAAGAAATCACTGCCAAATCCAATGTTGTGAAGCTTCTGTCCTATGTTTCATTCTAAGAGTTTTACTGTCTTATGTTTAGGGCCTTGATCCATTTTTAGCTGACTTTTGTATGTAGTGTTAGGTAAGGGTCCACCTTCATTCTTTTGCATGTGGATACGAAGCTTTCGTGGCATCATCTGTTAAACAGACTATCCTTTCCATTTTTTTAAAAAGATTTTTGTTTGACATGGACCATTTTTAAAGTATTTACTGAATTTGTTACAATACTGCTTCTGTTTTATGTTTTGGTTTTTTAGCTATAAGGCATATGGGATCTTGGTTCTACAATCAGGGATTGAACCTGCACCCCCTGCACTGGCAGATGCTGACCCCTGAACAAGGCTGGGGTTAGGGATGCCAACCCTCCACACAGTCAGCCCTCCATATACTTGGTTCCTCTGTATCCATACTTCCACATCCACACAGTCAACTGTAGGCTGAGTAGTACTGCAGTATTTACTACTGAAAGAAGACCCATGTTTAAGTAGACCCATTGGAAGGACTGATCAATAGTTTGGCCACCTGATGCAAAGAGCTGACTCATTAGAAAAGACCCTGACAGTGGGAAAGATTGAAGGCAGGTGGAGAAGGGGATGGCAGAGGAAGAGATGATTGGATGGCATCACCGACGAGATGGACATGAGTTTGAGCAGGCTCCGGGAATTGGTGAAGAACAGGGAAGCCTGGCGTGCTGTAGTCCATGGGGTGGCAATAAGTCGGACAGAACTGAACTGATGCAGTTCAAACCTGCGATGTTCAAGGATGAACTGTAGTCACATCAGAGAAATTCTGCAAGTCCCAATTGTTGTCTAGGTGGGGAGATGAATTCCTGGTGCTTCCTACTCCAGCTTCTCTCTGCCTCTATCATGGATTAATCTCAAATGTGAATCTAGCCTTGCATTCCTTAAATAAACTCAACTTGGCTGTTATATTTTATCTTATAAAAACTGCTGGATTCAATTTGCTCATATTTCGGTAAGGATTTCTGCATCTATATTCATGGTAAGACTGGTCTGTCAGTTTCATTTCTTGTGAAGTATCTGACAGATTTTGGTATTAAATTAATGCCTATAAAATTAGTTGAAGAATCTTTTTAAGACTAGTATTGCTTCCTAGTTTTTGGTAGAATTCAGTAAGTTCTCTTGGCTCAGTGTTTTATTTGTAGGAAGGCTTTCCATAATAGAGTTAAGTTCTTTAGTAATACAGGCCTAGATTCTTTTTTTCCTTTTCTATTTCTTCAGATCTTTTAAAGTGTAATTCTCTAACAGAAGACAAATATCATAAATGAGTTTTCAACAACTTACGCTTACCTGTATATCCAGTACCTAGACTGAGATAGAGCACATTACCTCGGCACCTAGGAATCTGAGTATCTTCACTCCAGTCACCAACCAACCCTCAAAGAGTAACCTCTATTTGATTTTTATAATGATTAAATTTGGGGCCATGGAATATACTTATACTTTCAGGTCTGGATTTTTGTTTCACTCAAATTATATTTATCAGATTCTTCTATACTTTTGTGTGTGGTTAGAGACTGTTCATTCCCATTAATGTAGAATATTTCATTGTGTGAATATGTTATAATTCACGTACATATGATGGGCATTTGGATAATTTCAAGTTTCTGGTTATTTAGTATAGTATTTCTGTCTAATCTAGTACTTGTCTTTGTAAACACAGGTAAACATTTCTGTTGAGTGTATATCTAGAAATGAGACTTTTGGGTCCTAAGTAATGTATATGTTCAGCTTTAGGAGATACTGTAAACAGTTTACCAATGTGGATATACCAATTTACACTCCTACTGTGCTACTCAAGGTGCAAAGCAAAGGTATAAATGTATCTTACTAATGGAGTAAAACTTTAACTTTTATGAATGTCCCTCTTTATCTCTAGTAATACTTCTAACTTGAAGTATACTTTGAAAGTAGCATAAACCAGCTTTAATTTGTGGTTTTTCCATGGTATATCCTTTTTTCCCCTTCTCTCTCAGCCTTTTCACAGACTAATAATTAAAGTCTGTCATATGACTGATGGGTTTTCCCAAATATTTCCCAAATACACTTTCCCAAAATATGACACTTTGGTATAATGAACATTTTAAGTTGAAGGAATGTGTAAATGACAGGTGCAGGAGGGACTCTCTGACCTTTCTCTGAAGCAAAAGACCCTCATGTGAGAGGTAACCTCCCTATATCTAAAGAAAAGCAGCATCCTTATCCCTGAAGACAGAGGGAAGCTGAAAGAATTTGAATGAACAAGCCTTACTAAGTTTCCACCAGGTTACTACTCTTAAGTCATATCCTCTGGTCCTATCAAATTTCCCCATCACTCTCCACTCTTCATCTAACCTAGTATAAAAGTGTTCAGGTTTAACTATTTCTTTGAGTTTTCATTTCCTTATGAAGCATCCTATGTGACCGTAAAATGTAGATTTGCACGCTTTTCTCCTGTTAATTTGTCTTTTGTTAGAGGCCCAGCTGAGAACCTAGAGGAGTAAAAGGTAAAGATATTTTTCCTTTTCTACAAAAGTAACATATAGTTATTTATTTTTCATTCTTCTGACAATTTTTGTCTTTTAATTGGACCACTTAGGCTAGCATTTAATTAATTAAACATTTGGGTTAATTTATACTATCTTACTATCTGTATATCATGTTTCTATTTGCTCATTCCCCTCTTTTAGTATTTATTTAAATTCTATTTTTTGTCCTCTATTAGATAAAGTTATATATTATTTGATTCTCTTTATCAGAGCTGCACCATCTAATTAAATAGTAGTAGATCCATGTGATTAAACTTAAAAATTCCAATGTTACTTAATACATAGTATATTAATGTTGATTATGATAGTATCGCGAGTGCTTATTTAATCCTCATGACAACCCTCTGAAGTGGATATACTATTATTATCTGCATTTTACAGACAAAGGAATTGAGATGCAAAAAGGGTAAGTAAATTTTCCAATCTAGTAAGTAACAGAGACTGGATTTGTACTTAGAGGCTGTGCCTTAGGAATTTATACTTACATGATATTTTCCATGGATTTGGGTTTAATAAAAATGGAGATTGGGTAAAGTTGTGCAATCTGTAATCTCTTTATAGCATTTCCAGACACATCAAGGATACAGTGTTTGCCCTAAAATAGAGGGGATAGAGAAGAAAAATAAGTGAACCAAGTATTTTCAATTATATCACAAGTATATTTCCTAGAAATACAAAATCTTAATTATTATGTTTGGATTCTGTTCACTTTAAGCAAATCTGTCATTTCTATTATGAAGACAATGTATAATGACTATAGATAGTTAATTTTCCATTCTCAAACATTACATTTAAAAAGGAATAAAAACGCAGTTTCCACAGACCAGTAATCTCTCAAAATGGCAACAAATATGGGGTTCCTGTCTTTTATTTTGCTGAGAAAGGGTACTAAAATATATCCTAAGGTTACCATCTTATCATAATCATTTTATAAAAGAATATATGATCAAACAAGAAGGTAAAAGCCTAAGATAAAGAAGACTTTTTAAAACTGCATATATATTACCACTATCCTATCCTATTTTTCATCTTGATGGGGAGCAGTGAAAACTTTATCACAAACTAGAACATTTGAAAACCCCAGTTCTGAATTTAAGAAACTTTCCTGACTTACTTAAATTCACTGCCAAAGGCCATTAAGGTTTTTAGTAAAGAGGAGTATTTCCATGTTAAATAGGGTCCCTGGTGGCTCAGCTGGTAAAGAATCTGCCTGCAATGCAGGAGACCCTGGTTCAATTCCTGGGTCAGGAAGATTCGCTGGAGAAGGGATAGGCTACCCACTCCAGTATTCTTGGGCTTCCCTGGTGGCTCAGCTGGTAAAGAATCTGCCCGCAATGTAGGAGACCTGGGTTCCATCCCTGGGTTGGGAAGATTCCCTGGAGAAGGGAAAGGCTACCCACTCCGGTATTCTGGCCTGGAGAATTCCATGAACTGTATAGTCCGTGGGGTTGCAGAGTAGGACATGACTTAGCAACTTTCACTAACCACATATGTTGAAGATTTTTGTCCCTTCCCTTGGCTCAGATGGTAAAGTGTCTGCCAGCAGTGTGGGAGACCCGGGTTTGATCCCTGGGTTGGGAAGATCCCGTGGAGAAGGAAATGGCAATCCACTCCAGGACTCTTGCCTGGAAAATTCCATGGACGGAGGAGCCTGGTAGGCTATAGTCCTTGGGATCGCAGAGAGTCAGACACAACTGAGCGACTTCACTTTCACTTCTAATTTATCAAACAGATTTTATTATAACATTTCCCTGGTGGCTGAGACAGTAAAGAATCCACTTGCAATGCGGGAGACCTGGGTTCAATCCCTGGATTGGGAAGATCCCCAGAAGATGAAATGGCAACCCATTCCAGTATTCTTGCCTGGAGAATCCCTGTGGACAGAGGAGCCTAGTGGGCTACAGTCCATGGGATCACAAAGAGTTGAACATGACTGAAGTGACTTAGCACTAAAATCAGGTATTCCCCCATAATGCATCTTGAAATCTAAGGGCTTGAATCCAGTTCAATGAATGGTAATTTCAATTTAGTAGGAATATTTAAAATAAAAAAAAATTAATATTGTATGAATACTTCAGACACACAGAAAAGTAAATAACAGACATACATGTACCCACCACCCACTTTTATTAAATATTAGTTTTACCTGGTTGCTTAGAAATTAAAAAACTTTACACTGAAACATTAATATTACATCTTATTTGCTTTATTTTATCCCTCTCTATTTATGTATACAAATTGTAGACATAACAACTTCTTTACTCCTTACTTCCTGAACTCAATAACATCTCTTACATAACCACAGTACAATTTCAGTTGGTCATCTAGTATCGTTTACCACAAAAGGAAAAAAAAAGTTCTTGCTCTACGGCCAGTCCAGGACAACACACTGCATTTAGTTGTAATGTGTCTTTAGTCTCTGTCCAGCTGGCACAATTCTTTAGTCTCTTTCATGATCTTGATATTTCTGATAGTACTGAATATTTTTTTCAGAGAATATGCCTCAACCTGGGTTTGCCTAATGTTTCTCATCAGATGGCAGGTACACATTTTTGACAGCAACAGTACAGAAAAGATGTTGCATCTTTCTCAGTCCATCATGCTCAGTCCAGGAAGCATATGATGTCTACTAGTGATTTTAATACTTTTCTTTAGTGATGTTAATTAAAAAAATTTTTTTTAAATTTATTTCTGGTTGTGCTGGGTCTCTGTTGCTGTATGCAGGTTTTTTTTTCCTCTAGTTGTGGCGAATGGGGCTACTCTTCATAATGGTGTTTGGGCTTCTCACTACAGTGGCTTTTCTTGTTGCAGAGTACAGGCTCTACGGTGTGGGTTCAGTAGTTGTGGCATGAGGGCTTAGTTTGCTCCATGGCATGTGGGATCTTCCAATCCAAGGATCGAATACATGTCTCTTGCACTGACTGACAGATTTCTAACCACAAGACCACCAGGGAAATCCTGATGTTAATTCCGATCACTTTTTAAAGGTTTTGTCTGCCAGATTTCACCACTGTAAGATTACTATTTCCCTTTTATAATTGATAAGTATTTTGGGGAAGGATATGTTGAAATTACGTAAATATCCTGTTTCTCATCAGATAGTAATTAATTCACTCAATAATTTTAGCATACACTGGTGACTCTTGCCTTAAACAGTTATTATGGTAGTTGTCAAGAGAGATCTAACTCCATTACTCCCTCTAACTTTTATTAGTAGACATTAATAATGTAAGGTAAAGCTTCCCTTACATCCACTTATTTATTTATTCATGTATTTACTTATACCATTGTGAACTCTTAGATTCTTATTCTCTGTGTATCATTTTAATATTTTAATTTTTCCAAACTTGGCCACTGGGGACTTTACAGGTTGACTTCAGTGTCTTTCTGGAATACTTGTATCATTCTTTAAGCACTTCCTTAGTTTTTGGCATAGCAAAATGTTCTAGGCTGATCTTGTACTTTCGCAATGGAATCAGCCATAATACTAATGAGTTCTGGATCTTTTTAATGGAGGATAGTATTTAGAAAACAAGATCTGCTGCTGCTGCTGCTAAGTTGCTTCAGTTGTGTCCGACTCTGTGCGACCCCAAAGACGGAAGCCCACCAGGCTCCCCCATCCCTGGGATTCTCCAGGCAAGAATACTGGAGTGGGTTGCCATTTCCTTCTCCAATGCATGAAAGTGAAAAGTGAAAGTGAAGTTGCTCAGTCGTGTCCGACTCTTAGTGACCCCATGGACTGCAGCCTACCAGGCTCCTCCATCCATGGGATTTTCCAGGCAAGAGTACTGGAGTGGGGTGCCATTGCCTTCTCCGTAAATAGTGTCATCCTGTATATATCTTTTACAACTTTATTGACTTACAATTTTGAGATTTATTAATGTGGCTACACACAATTAGTCGATATTCTAGTTTATTCACTTTAGCTGCTGCATCCTACTGCATGCATAAATAATTATTCATTCTCCTTTGCTGAGTCTAATTTTTCACTACTGTAAAGTTCTACTATGCATATCATTACACATACTTAGATATCAAAACCTCTACTTAGATATCAAAAAGTAGAATTTCTGAGTCACAGGTTGTATACATTTATTTGGTATTGCCAAATTATTCTCAAATGAAGTTCTATTCATTTTACCCCCCTTTAATAATATCTAATAGGATTTTCTATTTTCCCAAATTCCTATCATCACTGAACATGTCCATTTTTATGATTTTTAAACTAATTAGAATTAGCTCTAATTATTAGTTCTAATTAAGAATTAATCAAACCTCTTAGTAGAAAAAGGAGCACTAAGAGATGGAAAACTGAGATGCTGAATTACTGCTGTATTTTTGTAGATATCTCATGACTAAATCTTAAACTACTATATAGTTTTGAAGGTATAAAATACTTTGTTGATGTTTATTCTCTAGGCCCAAAAATTATTTAAGTCAAGCAGCACACGTGGAGCACACTGTTTTGACTTTACCATTAAGACTGCTTTAACCCAAGGTCAATATATCATCAGGCTGCTTTCAAAAAATCTGTTGCTGTTACAGTGTTATTGAGAATTTCCATTCTGTCTTTTATTAAATGACCATTCAGGGGAAATTTTTGTCTAGTCTCAGTACCAAGAGCAACTCACACTTATCTTGAACATCTGGTTCATTTTTATTGATGGACATTGCTGATCTTAGCTTCTTAATTATGCTAGATGTTGGAAAGCTAGAGCTAAACAAAAGGTCAATCTTTAGCAAATGGACAGGACCTCAAAATAATCACCCATCCCTCTTCAAGAGGGGGCTTCCCAAGTGGCTCAGTGGTAAAGAATCCACCTGTGAATACAGGAGTTGCAGGAGACGCAGGTTTGATCTCTGGGTCAGGAAGATCCCTTGGAGGAAGAAACGGGAGCCCACTCCAGTATTCTTGCCTAGAAAAATTCCACGGACAGGGGAGCCAGGTGGGCTGCAGTCCATAGGGTCGCAAAGAGTTGGACATGACCGAGTACACGTGACACAGGCCTCTTAAGAAAGACTTATGTTATCATTTCTATTCTTATTTTCCCAGTTGATCTTTTTTTGTGTGTGTGTCAGTGCCTGGGTTTCACCTCCCCACATGGAGAAGCGGGCAGTGAGCTAAGGCCCCTAGTGGCTCTGAGTGCTGAATCTCACCTGTGGCCATGGCCAAAGTCAAACGTGATTTTCAACCAACAATGACTGTTGATCTTCTTAATCTACTTTATCTTACATATTTTTCTAAAATTAACCTAAATGTTAATATTTAGTTGAATAAATTTATAACACTGCTTAAACTAATCAATGCTGCAACATGCACCTACATTTTATGAATTAAAAGTTTCTATCTCATCATTCTTTCATACTGTCAAAGGTGTATATGATTAGAAATTTCATTCTGAGATCACTTTGATACTTACCTTTTCTGCTACTTCTCGCACAGACTGAACACTTGTTCCATACAGATGGTTATTATACTGGCCAGCTTCAATGAATTTATGTTCCTGGATATCTTTTTCCATTTGTTCTCTTGAAGTCACAAAATGATAATCTCTTCCATCCACCTCATAATCTCGTTTTGGTCTAGTTGTATCTTTAATAAAAAAGAACTTGAAGTGTTTAATATTAAAAGGCACAAGAAATCCATTTGCTACTTGAAGAACTGTTTTGTAAAGTTCAATGTAACAGAGATTGCAAGTGACAATAATATGAAGGATGGAGGAATAATTAATAAAGTAAATATAAACCACTAAACAATGGTAATGTGTTGCCATATCACTCTACTGAGCCACCAAAACTGTATGCAATTATTTTATATTGTTAGATTAATTACGCTTCTGTTATGGATTGTGATTATAATTAGCTTTTATTTTTTATCTGGTTATTGACTGTAAAGACTGATAAACACCTTTTACTATTGTGATTATGTAACTATTATTCACTTAATACCACCGTATTATGACCGGTCAACAGAAAATAACAGAATTCTCTATCATTAAAACTACCATTTAACATAAAACCATGTAATTTTTAAAATCCATATGGATATTCGAATTTTCTGAAAAATACAAATGCTCAGGTATTGATTTTTTCCTCCAAGGCTCCAGATGTGCTTTTAACAAGCATCCATGTTTAAAAACAACTGGACTATACAATGATTTTTTACTTTTATCTAGTTTGTTCACTGTTTCTACTTCATATTCAGTACTCCCATTTCGTTTAGTTTGTTTTCCAAATTTTCCATGTCTTTTCTTGTTCTTCTTTCTCAAGACTTTATCAAAGGTAGTAGGAAAGCTTTTGTACACACACACACACACATAAATAATATGGTACATATAATATATATATATTAGAAAACTTATGAATTTTTGCCTAGCTAAAAAATTTATGACATTTTAATTCCACTTGTGTAACTTCGTATGATTGAGAATGCTAGATTTCTAATTTATATTCTCTCAAAATTTGATATAATTCCATGTATTTTGGCATCTAATATTACTGCTAAAAGTCTAGAAAGTTTATTATCTTGGTGATTTTTAAAAAAAAAAAATTTGAATGAGACTTGAAACTTCTAATCCAATTCTGAGAATAAATACTATGTTGTAAAAAAAAAACACAACCCCCTCACCCCAGGAAATAAATAGTATACAGTGATACAGTATTATTAACTAAAGTGCAGATTTTGTTCATAATTTCACAAGATTTTATGCTAGTGTCCATTAAATAATGGATCTTATTCAAAATTCCACATTGTATTTAGTTGCACTGAGCATCTTCAGCTGCATGCAACAAATTCTGGTAAAATTTTTATTCTGTTACATATATTTTCTAACTTTCCTTGTTATGGTTTCTTAGATACACCCATCATTTAAAAATGGACAACTTCCAAATACATCGAATCTTTAAAGTATCTTTTAAAAAAATTTATTGGAGTATATAGTTGATTTAAAATTTTGTGTTAGTTTCTGCTGTATAGAAAGGTGACTCAGTTATACATATATCCACTCTTTATAGATTCTTTACCCATATTCGTCATTATAGAGTACTGTGTAGACTTCCTTGTGCTACACAATAGGTCCTTATTAGTTATCTAGTTATAGATAACTAATATATATATTAGTTTATATCTGTTGTAATTGGTATTTTGTTCTGTACTTGGTATTTCTCAGCCATTTGCCCACCAGTTACTCCTATGGTCCTATGATGCATCTTCTGAAAATTAATAATGAGCAATATTTTGAAGCAAGGTTTCACACTTAACTGTGATGTAACAGTTTATGCCAGCATATGCTCTAAATCTGGAGGATGGTGATACATTTGATAGGAGACAGTATTCAGATTGGGCTTCCCTCGTGGCTCAGTGGTAAAGAATCTGCCTGAAAGGCAGGAGACACAGGTTTGATCCCTGGGTCGAGAAGATCTCCTGGAGAAAGTCATGGCAACCCACTCCAGTATTCTTGCCTAGAGAATCCCATGGACAGAGAGCCTGAAAGGCTGCAGTCCATAGTGTCGCACAAAGTTGGACACAACTGAAGTGACTAAGCAAGTAGCTGCTGCTGCTGCTAAGTCGCTTCAGTAGTGTCCGACTCTGTGCAACCCCATAGATGGCAGCCCACCAGGCTCCCCCATCCCTGGGATTCTCCAGGCAAGAATACTGGAGTGGGTTGCCATTTCCTTCTCCAATGCATGAAAGTGAAAAGTGAATGGCACCCCACTCCAGTACTCTTGCCTGGAAAATCCCATGGATGGAGGAGCCTGGTAGGCTGCAGTCCATGGGGTTGCTAAGAGTCGGACACGACTGAGCGACTTCACTTTCACTTTCAAGCAAGTAGCATGTATCTGCTAATTCTAAACTCCTAATTAATCCCTCCCCTACCTCTTTTCCCTTTGGTAACTATAGATTTGTTTTCTATGTCTGTGAGCCTGCTTCCATTCTGTAAACAGATTCATTTGTATCTTTTTTTTTTTTTACGTCCCACATATAAGCGGTATCATACATTGGTTTTTCTTTGTATGCCTTAAAACTCAGTATGACAATCTCTAGGTCTATTCATGTTGCTGCAAATGGCATTATTTCACTCTTTTTATGGCAGGGTAATACTCCATTGTATATATGTACCACATCTTAGAAGAGAGCCTGGTGGGCTGCAGTCCATGGGGTCACTGGGAGTCAGACATGACTGAGCGACTTCACTTTCACTTTCATGCATTGGAGAAGGAAATGGCAACCCACTCCAGTGTTCTTGCCTGGAGAACCCCAGGGACGGGGGAGCCTAGTGGGCTTCCATCTATGGGGTCGCACAGAGTCGGACACGACTGAAGCGACTTAGCAGCAGCAGTAGCAGTGATACAGAATTCTATTATTTTCTGTTGACCAATCATGATACAATGGTTTATCAGTTTTCACAATCGATAACCAGACAATAAAAAAGATAATTACAATTGCAAGCCATAATGGAAACATCTTTAACCTAATAATATAAAATAATTACATACAATTTGGGGGGTTAAGTAGAGTGATGTGGTTAGTAGAAGTGCATACATGCACATGTTCTCATCTGCCCAGCCCATCTAGGTCTTTTGGTTGTTTCATTTAATCCATTCAGAGTTAAGGTAATTGTCCATATGTATGATTCTTTATCCATTTTCTTAATTGTTTTGGATTTATTTTTTGTAGGTCTTGTCCTTGTCTTGGGTTTCCTGCCTAGAGAAGTTCCTTTAGTGTTTGTCGTAAAGCTGGGTTTGGTATTGAATTTTCTTAACTTTTGCTTGCCTAGAAAGCTTTTGATTTCTCTGTCAAATCTGAATGAGAATCTTGCTGGGTAGAGTATTCTTGGTTGTAGGTTCTTCCCTTTCATCGCTTTAAATATACTGTGCCATTTTCTTCTGCCATAGAGAGTTTCTGTTGAGATACCAGCTGATAACCTTATGGGAATTGCCCTGTATGTTATTTGTCATTTTCCCCTTTTTGCTTTTAATATTTTGTCTTTAATTTCTGTCAGTTTGACTACTATGTGTCTTGGTGTATTCCTCCTTGAGTTTATCCTGCCTGGGACTCTCTGTGCTTCTTGGACTTGGCTATTTCCTTTCCCACTTTAGGGAAGCTTTTGGCTATTATCTCTTCAAATATTTTCTCAGGTCCTTTCTCTTTCTCCTCCTTCTGGGACCCTTATAATGTGAATGGTGGTGTGTTTAATGCTGTCTCAGAGGTCTCTTAGGCTTTTTATTTTTTCCTATACTCTGTTCTGCAGCAGTGATTTTCACCATTGTGTACTATAGGTCACTTATCTGTTCTGCATCAGTTATTCTGCTATTGATTCCTTCTAGTGTATTGTTCATTTTCATTTGTTCTTTCTGCTGCTGCTAAGTCGCTTCAGTCATGTCCGACTCTTCGCGACCCCACAGATGGCAGCCCACCAGGCTCCCACGTCCATGGGACTCTCCAGGCAAGAGTACTGGAGTGGGGTGCCATTGCCTTCACTGGTTTGTTCTTTCTAGGTCTTTGGTAAACATTTCTTGAATCTTCTCAATCTTTGCCTCCATTCTTTTCCCGAGATCCTAGATCATCTCCACTATCATTATTCTGAATTCTTTTTCTGGAAGGTTGCCCATCACCACTTCATTCATGTGTTTTTCTGGGGTTTTACCTTGTCCCTTCATATGGGACAAAACCCTCTGCTTTTTCATCCTGGTTAACTTTCTGTGATGTGGTTTTGTTTCTAGCTGCTGTGGGATTGTAATTATTCTCGCTTCTACTGTCTGCCCTCTGGTGAATGAGGCTAAGAGGCTTGTATAGGCTTCCTGATGGGAGGGACTGGTGGTGGGAAAAACTGAGTCTTGCTCTGGTGGGCAGGGCTGTGCTCAGTAAAACTTCAATCCAATTATCTACTGATGGGTGGGGCTGTGCTCTCTCCCTATTAGTTGTTTGACTTAAGCCCTGGGGTTTATAGGCTCTATGGGTTAATGGCAACTTTCCAAGAGGACTTACACCAAAGGGCCCCCCTAGGACTGCTCCTGCCAGTGCCTCTGTCCCTATGGCAAGCCACTGCTGACCCACACCTCCACAGGAGACCCTCCAACACTAGCAGGTAGGCTTGGTTCAGTCTCCTGTGGAGTCACTGCTCCTTTCCCCTGGGTCTTGGCGTGTACGAGATTTTGTTTGTGTCCTCCAAGAGTGCAGTCTCTGTTTCCCCTAGTCTGTAATCAAATTCCACTGGCCTTCAAAGTCAGACTGCCTGGCGATTCCCAGTCCCTTTGCTGGATGTGCAGGCTGCAAATCCTGACAGGAGGCTCAGAACTGTCACAACAGGAGGAGAACTTCTTTGGTACTACTGTTCTCTAGATTGTGGGGGGGCCACCTAGCAGGTATGGGATTTGATTTTATTGTGTTTGCACCTCTCCCACCATCTTGTTGCAGCTTCTTTGTCTTTGGACATGGATTATCTTTTTTTGGTGGGTTCCAGTGTCCTGTTGAATGTTGTTCAATAGCTAGTTGTAATTTTAGTGCTCTTGCAGGAGGAGATGAGTGCATGTACTTCTACTTAACTATCTTTGATATTAATTTCTCACTTAAATGTTTTCTTCTCTACAATCACCGTCTGTGTTTTTTCAGTCTTCTAACTTTAATGAGGCTTTCAATGGCTAGGTCAAAGATCTCTATTGGTAAATGTCACACTACACTTGAAAATATGTGGCTTATTTTCAAATATCTTTTGATATTGATTTTTAACATAATTTCACAGTGGTAACAGGACAGACTCTGTATGATTTCAGTTTCATTAGACCACAAATTTTTTCTGTACCTGTTTTATGTCCCTGGATATGTTCCAGTGTCTCCTAGTTTATAGTCTATGGGAACCTGAATAGAATTTGCTTCCCACTATAGTGTGAAAACTATATAAATCTTAATAATGTTGAATTGGTTATAGTGCTTTTGAGGTCTACTACATTCTTCTACTTTTCTGTATATTTATTGTATTAATTTTTGAGAGTTTGCTATTGAAACTCCAACTAAAAATCTTAATTTATCTAGTAAAAAAATAATTGTAATATTAATAGTGAAACTATATATAACTTTGTTCTGTATTTACCAAGTCTCCTATAAATGCGTTTCATACTTTCATAACTTAAAAAATAAAAAAGAGGAAAAAAAAGGTAATGCTTACTCTGACCACACAGTGACAAAATGTTAAGAACACTAAGAATTTTTATGTGAGTTACTCACGAGGAACACATGATCCGAATTTGTCAGGAAATTCTGAGATCAGGTCATCATTTATCCTGTCTTTCATAGGTCCCAATATGATCACTGGTCGAGTATAATTAACTATAAAAATAAACTGCATGTTAAAAGGAATAAACACTCAACAAACATCTATGTATTTTTACTAGAAAACGAAAGTATCCTTATGAAGAATTTCCTTTCTTTCTCTACCAATGATGCTCAACTTGATAGTTTCCAAACATTTATTAAAATCTTAAACTTCAATCTGTTTGAAGTCAAGTTCGTAACTGTTAGTGTCACTCAGGTCTGCAACTATGACTACATGGACTGTAGCCTGCAGGCGCCTCTGTCCATGGAATTCTCCAGGCAAGAATACTGGAGTGGGTAGCCATTCCCTTCTCCAGGGGATCTTCCTGACCCAGGGATCGAACCCGAGTCTTCTGCATTGCAGACAGATTCTTTACCATCTGAGCCACTAGGGAAGCCCTGTTTGAAGTCATACACTTAGATAAATTTTACCAAGTTAAACCCAGCATTTTAGTAGATAACGTTTCTATACATTGTTAACATCATCTCATTACAAATGAGAAAACACAGTACAGTGTTTTACTGATCCTTTCTGAAGCAATAACTGCAAGGAAGCAGATCAAAGAAGGGCAAAAAAGAAATGTGGTATAATCAGAGTAGTCATCTAGAATGATGATCTAATAGAAGTATAAACACTGGATTGTAAGGGATCGTGCTGGAAGCAGGGAGACTGGCAGTGAAAATTAGACTTAACATTTGGCAGGAGGGATGAAAGGAGGTTATAAATAAGAAAGACATGATAAGAATAAATAGGGCCTAGAAACTGACTGGACAAGGGAGATGAAGAGCAGAGAAAGATCAAAGATGATTCCAAGATTTTGAACAAGGGTTATTAGAAGAATAGTGATACTATTGTGAACACGGGAAAGAAGCTGCTTAAGAAATAAAACACCAATATAAAATGACTAGATTTTAATAATCTGTGGGTTAAATCATGTATCATAAAATATACATAGTAAAATTCTATATACAGATACATATAGTAAGAAAAAACACTAAAATTCTAACAAAATGTTTTTTTAAGGTATACTGTAAAAATGTTTTAAGATATGAATTGAGTTAGATTGATTTTCCAAATTATGTATTTCTATAAGACTGTAAAATATAAACAGACTTCACAAACCTTCTTGTTGATTCACTGGTTCATAAGATAAGACATATTCTTCTTGACCACCTATTAGAAAGTTAAAATACAGGTAAGAAAATCTATAAAGATAACTATACTAATTTAATTCTTTAATAGAACATATAAAATACTAGAATTTTCCTGAGAAAATCAGTGAAGACATAAAAAAAGGCTCTTTATAAATTAATTATGGCAAGATTTAGGGAAAAAATGAACAATTAGAGTCACAAAGACTGGTATATATAAAAACAAATTATAATTGTGCTATTAATAACTAACTTTCTATTATTCTGTGTTTTACAGATTAAATCTTTACTTGGGATGTCAAGCATAAGCTATTAATTTTTTACTGAGAATCTAAACTCTTAAATATTTTAAAGTTACTACTTTAACGAGCAGTCCTACATATATGCATATTAGATAAGTTAGTGTTATTAATATGCTGTATTTTTGGTCTTACCAGGTATAACATTTTGCATGTTTTGCATGTAATTGCATATATATTTTATAATTACAACTATTCTCTAACCCAAAATTTTTAATGCCAAGGTAAAATTAGTGTTACTATTTCATTGATGAAAAAAATTCATTGATTACTATAATTCATTTGTTCAGTTTTTAAAAAAATAACATTTTGAGTAAAAAAGTTTTAGATAAAATTAAATTCTTTTTCAATAAGATGCATCACGTTGATAGTAAAGGAGAAATAATATATTTTGCTTTGATCTTAAAAGTACTTTTCACAAGTTAAATTCTCTAAGTTAAAGGATTAGAGCATATGAATATCCTACACAGAAAAGTCTACACATTATACCTCTGCTCAATGAAAATAAAAAGTTGAAAACTTCAGTTCTTAATACACAAACACACGTACACACACACATGTAGAAAACAAACTAGGAAGAATTGTAAGATTTAAATGGTTCAAAGAAATCAACCAGTATTTTGAGAATGTATTTAAAGATATTTTCCTTGATGATTATGACTCTATAACAACCTTTTCACTAAATTTGTTTATATTACATGTATGCAGCTATAAATCTTTTAAGTTCTTATACTGGTATAAATATTCTTTCCTGCTTTAAAAGTATATTTTGTTGTTTTAAAATTTATTATGTCAGATATATATATATATTTACAAGTTGCTTTTAAAAGTACTGTATGTAAAACATATTTTACATGTTATCAGAAACATGCAATTTGAATTTTCCACACCTAATAATACATGCAAATGGTGAGACAGACAGTATATACTTTCATTACCTCTTTTTAGTCTAGAAAGCTTCACAACTACTCTCTGGTGAGTTCTGATATAAGTTAATAAAATGCTAAAATATGAGAAATCACACTACCGCACCAACAAAGAAAATCATTAAGTAACTATTATGCATAAAAAATAACAACCAATCACATGAATGAGGGTTAAAAGTATATATTGTCAACATAAAAAATATTAGACTGATATTAACAGGATGGACCTTTTGAGCAGCCATACTCATCTGTAATCAAGATTACTTTCATATTAGACAGCAGTAAAAAAAAAAAAAAAAAAAAAAAAGTCAGAAAAGCAATTTTAATTTTGAAGGTGTTACAACTGACAATATTCATGTACTCTTCCCGCCTCCCATGCCCAAAAGTGTTTTAAAATTTCATACGCTTATATACATCACTTAATAATATAATACCAAAACTATAACAAAAGAACCAAAAAATAAATTAGTATTACTGTTTGAATAATAGTTGAAAATTTTCCCTTTGTCATTTCTTATGTTCACCAAAAGCTGGCAATACATAGTATCTTGACACACATCAGTATTGGTGACACAAAATAAAAAAGGAAATAAACCTAATTATAATTTAGCATTATTGAAAAATATTTTAATGCCTATGTTAGAAACAGAATTAAAATGCAAAGCACAAGCTTATCCCTATTTAGCTATTTACTTCTTATAAAAGATACAAATACACATACACATATTGTGTACATGAACAGCAGTTTTGTTAAAATGAGTTTTTGTATTTTATGAAAACTTTGGAAATTAACTTCTGTACATATAGCATGACTTTATCTATAAAGTATTTTACCTGGCTCTCCCTACAACATAGTAAGCACCTAATTTTCAGTTTTCAGAATACATCACTAAGGGAAAAACCCCCACAGGATATATTACTGGAGATAACAAAAGAACAAATAACTTAAAACACTTACGGTAACTACTTTCGCTATCGCTGGCATTAGAAGTTACATGTTCTGAAATTGCAGGACAATGGAAAAAATAAAGAAAACACAGTCATGAGTTTAAAAAAAGCAAATTATCAAAATAAACACAAGGTGACAACAAAATGTTGAGATATAAACCACCGATATCCAAAGAGTTTTTAAAAACATTTCTGATTTTCTTTGAAAAATTTATTTGAAATACATGAATATGAACTGGCAAGGAGAAAAATCTGTAAGCAAGGACAATGCTTCATTTTCTGTTCAACAGTTTATGAACAAAATCTTATTATGAATGGCAAGTAGATCCCAAATTAGTCCAACTGTCAATATAAAAACCCCAATGAGAAAATGTCACTGACGCCATTTACTTTAGGTCATGATACAGTAATGACTAACAAAGGAGACAAGTTATATAGGAGAAAACAGAGGTCCATTATAAGGAAGTGGTATCTTAAAAAATAAATGGAAAAAAAAATAACCCCGCTTTTAGCTTAGTTTCTTTCTTGTTCCTGAAGAGAAATGAAAATCTATGTCTGAGATCATACAGATAAAGTATTCTGGATACCCCAGATTTCCTGATGCTCTAAAAAAGGTCAAATGGAACAGAATTCTAGAAGGTGGGATTGTATTTTATTTTATTTTTTATTTTATTTTTTTTTTAACAACAACCATCATTTTTGGGATTGTATTTTAAAGTAGACTAGTATTTCTGAGAAACTGCTTTGGTAAAACTGACAACAGCTGTTTTGCAAAACAAAAAGATGATAAACAAACCCATTTGCCTGGCCCCTCCCTTCAAAGTGACCCCATTTCATAACTTGATTGTTCAGTAACACCCAGCACTCTTCTCATGTAAATGTAATCTCTAGTGTAGTCTTAGTAAGTGTTCTCCTTTCAATAAAAAGGAATTTTATCTATAAAAACTAAAATAACAAAAATTTCCATGGAAGAGATGTAAATCTAAATTTCTTATGTCAGGTGAAGGAAACAAAAATTAAAGCATAAGGAAAAAGTTTGGGGAGAAATATATGCTGTACCATACCACCTACACAGTCTCCTAAATTTAGAGAATGGTAAAACTTAGTACAGTTCTTGAAATGCTGTCATTGTGAAAAATAAGTCTGTTATTCTAACTTGCAAAGACAAGATACAACTTTCTTAATCATTGCTATGTATATTTTAAATAAAGGAGGAACATTAAAAATTGTAAGACTGAAAAATATATAAACATTTAAAAAATGGTGGTTTTTTTAAAGTTTACATTTAAAAATTTCTTCTCATGTTATCAGATGTCAAAATAATCATTTTAAACTGTTGTATAATATTCTATTGAACTGTTAAATCATGATTTATCTTACTATTTATTTTGCTTTAAACTGTTTTTCATAGACATCAACAATTCATTATTATGAATGTGTTCATATATGTTTTTCACCTTTTGTCCTATTTCCTTAAAATTCATTCCCAGAAGTAGGAATGCCACATAGAAAAAAGAAAAAGTTCTTAAATTTATACTAGGATTTCTAATATAGAAAAGAAAGAAATGTTAGTTATTGCATTTGAGCGAGTGGAAGGTGAGAGTAAGTCAAAGTATAGAAGAAACATTAACCATGGGTTGACAATTAGAGAAGTTGGATAAATGAATGCTTGTGGGGTTTATTTTATTATTTCTCTACTACTGAATATACCTGACATGTTATATACATATATACAAAGTTGAAGGTACTACATTCTCTTTTCTGGGGATTTCTCTTACTTATCTTGCATTCTCTAAAATTACCAATAGTTATAAAGCAATCAAATTCAAGTTCTTTCAAGTATGCTTTAAATAACTCCTCTACAGTAAAATCTTGCTACTTCAAGCATTGCCCTTGGAATAGCATCATCACCAATGGTTGGGAGCTTATTAAACAGGTAAAATGCTCTTTCCCTGATAATACAAATAATCTTTTTCAAGGCATTTTATCAAAGAAAATATTCAAATATCCAATAAACATATAAAAGGTGTTCAAGTTTATTACTTATCAGGGAAATGAAAATTAAAACCCTAACAGCTGACTATGTGGGAGAGGTGACTGTGGGATGGTATGAGAGAATAGCATTGAAACACGTATATTAATTACCATATGTAAAATAGATGACCAGTGTAAGTTCAATGCATGAAGCAGGCAGGGCACTCAAATCTGGTGCTCTGGCACAACTCAGAGGGATGGAGTGGGGAGGTGGATTCAGGATGGGGGGATTATACCTGTATACTCATGGCTGATTCATGTCAATGTATGCCTAAAACCACCACAATACTGTAATTAGCCTCCAATTAAAATAATTAAAAAACAAGCACCACAAAAGGTATCTATCATCCACCAGAATGACCAAAATGAAAAAACTAAAACAAAAGGTATGTCAAGTGTAGAGAAAGATATGTAGCCAACGGAACTCACATTCTACTGGAGGTGGGGAATGGGGTAAATTGATATACTCACTTTGTAAAATTACTTGGCATTATCTACTAAAGCCTATCATATTTATATATCTGTGACTCAACAATCCATTTCCTAGGTATTTTCCCAACAGAAAGACATATATTCATACTAAAAGACATTAAAGGAATGTTCAAAGGAACACCATTCAAAATAGCCCTAAATATATATGTTTATTTACAAATCTGAGACAATATATGTAGTTTCATAGTTTACTTTCTTCACTTATATTGTGAGCATTTTCCACAACATTATGCTTTAATATGAGTTTGAATGGTTATAAAATATTATACTGTATAATATGTCATTCTTCATCAACTACTTCCCAGCTGTAAGGCATTTTAGGGGCATTTCAATTTTGAGGGGCTGTAATTTCTAACCCCATTACTTCATGGCAAATAGATGGGGAAACAGTGGAAACAGTGTCAGACTTTATTTTTCTGGGCTCCAAAATCACTGCAGATGGTGATTGCAGCCATGAAATTAAAAGACGCTTACTCCTTTGAAGGAAAGTCATGATCAACCTAGATAGCATATTCAAAAGCAGAGACATTACTCTGCCAACAAAAGTCCATCTAGTCAAGGCTATGGTTTTTCCAGTGGTCATGTATGGATGTGAGAGTTGGACTGTGAAGAAAGCTGAGTGCCGAAGAATTGATGCTTTTGAAGTGTGGTGTTGGAGAAGACTCTTGAGAGTCCCTTGGACAGCAAGGAGATCCAACCAGTCCATCCTAAAGGAAATCAGTCCTGGGTGTTTTTTGGAAGGACTGATGCTAAAGCTGAAACTCCAGTACTTTGGCCACCTCATGCGAAGAGTTGACTCATTGGAAAAGACCCTGATGCTGGGAGGGACTGGGGGCAGGAGGAGAAGGGGACGACAGAGGATGAGATGGCTGGATGGCATCACTGACTTGATGGACATGAGTTTGGGCAAACTCCGGGAGTTGGTGATGGAAAGGGAGGCCTGGGGTAGCAAAGAGTCGGACACGATTGAGCGACTGAACTGAATTTCTAAAGATTAATGAAACACCCTGATATATAAACCTATGTCTCCACCTCTGATTACATCCTCAGGGTCAATTCCCTGAAGAGGAATTAGTAGGTCAAAAGATATGCTTTTCCAAAAACGCTGTACCAATTTACACTCCTAAAAGTAGTGTATTAAAAGCAGTCATTTCACAGAACCATGCCCATCACTGGATATTCCTTTAAAAGAAAAGTTTGCTAAGCTGATGGGTAAAACATATCATTTTGTTTATTCATTATTAGGGCTGTTAAACATTTTTATGTGTTTATTTAATTGGCTTATTTTCTGAGTACTCTTCTTGTATCATTTGTCCAGTTTTCCAATGAAGAGTTAGTGTCTTACTTGGTTTTTCAGAAATCTATGTGTTAAAATATTAACCTTTTGACATAAGACAGTATAAATAGTAAACAGTAAAAACAGTACAGTAAAACTCTTAAAGTTTTAATTTTTGTTTATAATGTTTGATGATCACAACCATTTCAAATCTCTCTAATCAAGTCCCACCTTTCTAATCAAACATTTCTTCTTGAGACTATATGTGTTTTCTCTTTGTTTTCCCTAAATACTACACATCATCAGTCTCAAAGAATACTACTACTCTTAAACTTACTCTCTTTTTACTCTCACACATTCTTCACACAAATGAAAATAAGTCTGGCTTTGGCATCTAAGAGCTCTGTACCATTCTACTTACATAAGTCTTTAAGACAGAAAAAGATGGGATGTAACAGGAAACCTATGTGCCTAACTGTAGAAATTTCTGAGGTATTCTACAAAATGTAAAGCTATAAAAATAAACTGCATACAAAACACAGGTACAAATCATGTCTGAAATTGTATGCTATAATTTCATTTCTGAGCACCTTATATAACCACTACTGAACTACACACACTTTTTATTCTCTTCTAAAGGAACAACAGACTGGTTCCAAATAGGAAAAGGAGTACGTCAAGGCTGTATATTGTCACCGTGCTTATTTAATTTCTATGCAGAGTACATCATGAGAAATGCTGGGCTGGAAGAAGCACAAGCTGGAATCAAGATTGCCGGGAGAAGTATCAATAACCTCAGACATGCAGATGACATCACCCTTATGGCAGAAAGTGAAGAGGAACTAAAGAGCCTCTTGATGAAAGTAAAAGAGGAGAGTGAAAAAGTTGATTTAAAGCTCAACATTCAGAAAACTAAGATCATGGCATCTGGTCCCATCACTTCATGGGAAATAGATGGGGAAACATGGAAACAGTGTCAGACTTTATTTTTTGGGGCTCCAAAATCACTGCAGATGGTGATTGCAGCCATGAAATTAAAAGACGCTTACTCCTTGGAAGGAAAGTTATGACCAACCTAGATAGCATATTCAAAAGCAGAGACATTACTTTGCCAACAAAGGTCCGTCTAGTCAAGGCTATCGTTTTTCCAGTAGTCGTGCATGGATGTGAAAGTTGGACTGTGAAGAAACCTGAGCGCCGAAGAATTGATGCTTTTGAAGTGTGGTGTTGGAGAAGACTCTTGAGAGTCCCTTGGACTGCAAGGAGATCTAACCAGTCCATCCTAAAGGAAATCAGTCCTGGGTGTTCTTCAGAAGGATGATGCTGAAGCTGAAACTCCAGTACTTTGGCCACCTCATGCGAAGAGTTGACTCATTGCAAAAGACTCTGATGCTGGGAGGGATTGAGGGCAGGAGGAGAAGGGGACGACAGAGGATGAGATGGCTGGATGGCATCACCGCCTCGATGGATGTGAGTTTGAGGGAATTCCGGGAGTTGGTGATGGACAGGGAGGCCTGGCGAGCTGCAATTCATGGGGTTGCAAAGAGTTGGACATGACTGAGTGACTGAACTGAACTGAACTGAAAGTAATCTTAACCAGTTTTTTTCCTCTTGAATTTTTTCAAAATTGCCTCCTTAAAGCATAAAAGCTACACAGATTTCTATTTCTGGCTCTTTTACAAGCTATGATGATTTAGTTGCGTCCTCCCAGATTTCCATCATATTCTAATTAGTTCTGTTAGTCAAAATTAGGTTTTGAAAGACAATTTCTCTTATTGCTTCCTCTACTGTCAGCAGGGTAAATCAATAATTTGATTTTCTTCTTTGTAGAATCATTGAATTCTTGTCTATGAAGAGTATTCTAGGGTATTTTGTTTCTCTCTGTGTTCTTTAATTAAATACCCTATTTCTTCAAAGGTTGTGTGAAATTACATGCAGATGTCCATCTTTCTTGCTATTCAGTGTTATTCCACAGCTCTTCAACAGGTTTATCTGGAATAATTTGTCCTTCTGTTCTCAATCCTTTCAGAGTCCTGTTCCAACAAAGCTCAATGAATACCAACATGAAGTCACACTTATTTTCTTGTGTTAAAATTGCATAGAATTTTGCTTAGTTTATTCCTTGTATCCTGAACTTTGTTGTTTGGTTGCTAAGTCGTGTCTGACTCTTTGCGACTCCATGGACTATAGTCCATCAGGTTCCTCTGTCCATTGGATTTCCCAGGGAAAAATACTGGAGTGGGTTGCCATTTCCTTCTCCAGGGGATTTTCTCAACCCAGGGGTTGAACCCACATCTCTTACACTGGTAGGTGGATTCTTTATACTGCTGAGCCACCAGGGAAGCCTATCCTGAACTTTAAGATGTAGATAACTACCCACCCTTCTTCCCAGTATTTTGTATTGTATAATAATTAGCATCCTGTCAGCTGCTAGTAATGTTTTATGTGATAACCTCCATCTTATCCAGTTTTAGAATTTTACTGATTTTTTTTTCTGTTTCCATCAACCTTTTCTAAATAAAATCTTCTTGATGTGATCAAGTTACCAGGTGAATACATTCTTTCAGTTCCTGTGAGATGAAGCATAGAAACCTATCATTCAAGGAATCTTAAGTCATGACCAGAAAATAAATCAATGACATGGGTAATCAGTTATCATTTTTCATTTGTTTCTCTTTCCAAGCCCCACATCTCAATTAAAACGAGAGATGAAAATATGATGTGGTCAAGGAATCTGTCCGCTCAGTCATGTCCGACTCTTTGAGACCCCATGGACTGTAGCCTTCCAGGCTCCTCAGTCCATGGGATTTTCCAGGCAAGAGTACTGGAGTGGGTTGCCATTTCCTTCTCCAGGGGATGTTCCTGATCCAGGGATTGAACCCGGGTCTCCTGCAATGCAGCAGACGCTTTACCCTCTGAGCCATCAGGGAAGCGGTCAAGGTATAGTTATCTATTATAAAAAAAATCAATATTGGAACCAAATTCTTCATTAGTTCCTTTTCCCATGAGCTTTCCATAGGTCTCTGATGACCCAACAGATAACAGAAATCTGTGGGATCATTTGATGACCCATAGCACTGCATGACCATTCTCAAAATAAATTCTATAGCATTAAAAATCAGTGGAAATTTTTTCCAGTTTCTGAAGATTTTCACTGAGTTTTTCCCAAAGGAAAGAGATTTAAAAAAGGTGCCACTAGTGACAGTAAATTTCTGACTCTTGCCAGATCCCAAAAAGGCAAGTGCATAAATAGCAAAGTGTGTGTAACAGAAATAATTACATATAAAGCATACTGCTTTCAATCTCATATAAACCTTTAATTATTAAAAGTTGAAATAAAAGTCAAGTACCTATAGTTAAGCTTAAAAGTCCAATACAAAGTTAGCGTTAATCAAGAAAAAAAATCTATGAAATTTAAAGTTTATTAACTTAGAAGTTGAAAGATATTGGCTAAATCCTTAATGATCAACAAATTATGAAGTTTTCAAAATGCTTAATAATGTAAATGGAAACAACTATTTAGAAAAAAACTTTAGCCTAAAAGATTACTTCTATGAGTCACTGTCACCTAAAATAACTTAGCAGTATTGGGTAAAATTTCACATTTAATCAATTTGAACACATTCACATTTAAAATTGTTTGCGAAAATGACTTATTTCATTCATTCATTCCAATATGCATTGAATGACTCCTACATATCAGACTCTATACCAAGCTTTATATGAAGATTAAATCCCAACTAGAAAATTAAACAGGAACAATGCACACACACACACACACACACAATTCCCCGCAAACAGAGACGACATCTTGGTTAAAAAAAAAAAAACCACAGGATAATATTTCTTATAATTCTTTCCATAACTTACATCTTCCATAAAAAAGATATATAAAATTTTCCTACCACACAGACTGCTATTTGAACTTGAGTTCTATAATTCTTTTCTAATATTTAAGGTCTATTGTGTTTTATTGTTTCACATTATAGCAATGCTTTTCGAACAGAGATTCAAAGTTATTTTAACATGTTTTAACAAAAAAGGTGGGGTGGAATAAAATAGTAAGGAAGATTATATTCTACCTTCTAATAATGAGGGCAGATAGTACTATGTTAAAAAAACATTAAAAGTCTATTTCTTCAAATTTAAAAAATTCCTAGAGAAAGCAATTGCCATAAAAATTACAAAGAGGAAAATATGAGCAGAGAGTTTTTCAAATGATGTGAAAAATGAAAAAAAATTAAAGGGTATTATAGAAATAAAAATCCCAAGCATATTATTAACATGAAAAATCTAAAAGCAATCTAAATCATACACCTCCTCATGCCAGATAGGCACTACCACGAGTCTCAAAATGTATCTGAAAAAGGTAGGTCTGCAGATGGAGGTAAAAAAGTAACTTGGGAGTATTTTGATCACTTACTCAGGCCTTTTGATCCCATGTCGTCAGGGATCTCCTGTAGAGAGTAGTTCCCAGAGAGCAAGCAATAAAAAGATAATCAAAGAAAATAGTTGTCAGTAATGCATAAAATTGGTGCTACAATAAGAGACAGTTCCAAGACCATTACAGGTGCACGTATCTTACAGAGCTCTTCTGCATATTTCTGAAAGTTTAATTAAGCTAATGGCTAGATACGCTCCACTAAAAGAATGTAAGTTCTATATGAGAAGCTGATTAAGGTAGAGAAGCAAAAATTTTGACTGTTTCTTGCTATTTTAAAAATAAAATTGAGATTGTCTATATATAATGAAGAAATAGGATAATACAGAATGTTTTGAAAAGATCTATTATTAAAGATTGGCAACGCTATACCTAGAAATCAATAAGAAGGTTCTGAGGTAACTCATGTTTTTGTCTAAAATATTCTTTTGAGATTATGTTGAATGTTTCTTATAAGAACCTTTACATAAAATAATTCTATTTTAAACACAGCTTAAAAATATCATTTACTTTAAGAATCCCTAAGGGGCCAGAAAAAGTTAAGATTGGTATGCAAATTAATTTATGCTTGTTAAGTTGCCCCTAGTTAAGATAAATAGTAACCTGTTGCAGCTCTTGAAACTGTCTCCATGGTAACAACCAACTGCAGGGCAGTAGGTCCCTCTACATTTATCTTCAGTTGACCACTGGATCCACATACTTACGGTCAGCATCACTTGTTTCCTGCTCACTCTGGTCCTTGTTCTTGTAGAAGGGGAATTTTCGGGAAAAGAGGTTCTTTTTACGCTTGTCATTGAATGACTGCTGAAGAAGAGAAGGAGGGGCAAAACAAAGGGATGTCTACTGTCTGTGTGTACAAAGGCCCAGCCTAGTAGCTCTGTGAAAGCTGACTCTTGTGACCACAGTGTGCAGTTTGTATATGAATTTTGCTTTATACAGTAAATTTCTAATTTACTATTAACTTCTCAAATTCTAACATTTTAACTGAAAGTACTGAAAAATTTAAGTTTATAAATTAAGGAGAATAATCCAGTGATACCTAAAAATAATAAGTGCTATTTGATTTTAAGAAAAAAAAGGGAAGAGTAAACCAGATTAGCTACCACTATAGTCCAAACCAAATTCACATCTATTTATATCAATCCATATTCTTTAAGAAGATTTCTAGGTGCTCTATAGCCAAAATTACTTTAGCTATTCAAATATTTTTAATGGTTTACATAATAATCTTCATTGTCCTCTGGCTTTAGCAAATTTTTTCCTTTTTTTTTTTAGCAAATTTTTTCCTTTTCTCTCTCTGTGGCTCCAACAAACTAACAAAAAGCCACTACTAAAAAAGAGAACCAAGAAAACTGAGAAAGTTGCTAGTGTTGAAAATTTAAAACAACCTTTTTTTAAAAAGAGAATTACCATAACTAAATGCTTATGGCATGAATCATGAAATGGGAAGAAAACTAAGATGTGTCCATCAAGCACAGAGTCGAGCAAAAGAATTATCAGTGCTATCTAACCAAGGAAGAAGATTCAACTTTCCTGGCCAATTTAAATGCCATCATAACTGATGTATTAGCCTTTCAGCTCTACCATATTATCTATTTTTAAAGTATATATAAATAAAATGGAACCAGATTCAATCCACTGGCACCATGTCCTAAATAAGGAATAAAAGGTTTGATGCTTGTAATGCCAGAGAGGCAGTTAAAATTCTAGTAGTTTATACATAATTGTTATGACAGCCGATTTGATGGTCCCTTATTGCACAGATGTCTGAAACAAGTTTTTTCCCTTCTTGAATGTCCCATTTGTGCGTTGAGAGTTTTAAAAGCATGTAGCACAAAGAAAGATGAGGCTAAAGAGGAATAGCTTCTTTTGTAATTTGTCACAGGCACCCATGTCTTGAAGGAAATGGCCTTGTGACACCAGGAATTATTATTATTTTTTGAAGTGGGAACAACATAAAGGATAGAAATTTTGTTTCAATTTTTTTTTAGTTTATCCATGTCATACGATGCTATCAATATTTTGAAGTATATCAACACCAGATGGTGTTTTTTGGGGGTATGCCTATATTTTCAGTGATGGGGTATCAGGTGATTAAGGTACTGAAATGGATTAAAGTGACTTTAAGCTCAAATTCTATTATTTGAAAAGATTTATTTTGGTAAGAATATTTATTTTAATAATAAATAATATTTTTAAAAAACTTTTATTTTTATCTTTTTACATCAACAGTTCAAAATTAATAAATTCATAGTCATTAGTCAAGTGGACTGTTTTGATATTAATCTTAAAATATGAAGGCTCTGATAAAGAAAGCAGAAGTTAAAAACTAAGTTGAGGAAAAAAAAATGTGGAGAAATATAAGCTTATAGTTTCACAAACTGTCAAGAAGCATTATTTGAATAAAAACCCTTGCCTGAATCCAAATTTTAGAAAACAGAAAGAGAAGAAAACAAGTTTCTGTAGGAAAAAAATTCATGGTAATCTAATTTAGGGAAGGAATTTTTTGTTCACGACAATCACTGATTTCAAATTTAGTAATAATTTTAATGCCATCCAATAAAACTGATACATTTTTAATAAAAGGTTATTTACTCCTCCTACTGCATATATAGTGGTCAGAGTCAGTTTCACAGCAAACAACCAAAAGAAACATGAAGTTTAAAATGTTTTGATTTTTGATATCTTTGCAGTTAGCCAAAATGAGATATCATAAAGATATCATAATATAGGACAGAAAGAAATGCTTGTTAGTCAAGAATGTATTAATTGTATTATATCTAATATCCTGCAGGTGAAGAATTTATTAAAAGTGAAAAATAGCACAAGCAAAGAGGATGAAAATGTGTAGGGAAAACACAAAACTGAAGAAACGTACTACCTCTAGTTTCTTTATATTTTCAATACAAAACAATCTGTTTAGTTACTTATTATTATTCATGCTATACTGCAACAGAGTGCAATAAATATAAGGACTGATAAAACATAAATTTATGAAACATATATCAAATATCTAGATATAAAATTTCCATATGTAGTATTTCAAAATAGCTAAATGAATGTTAAGAATGTTAATGAGAACCTAAAGTGTTTTTAAAAAGTCTGTATTGGAAATAAAGTCCATAACCTACCACATAAGGACAAGAAAAGAAGAGCTTAGAATGGGAAACGGTATTACAGAGAGATGCAGTTCTGTATCAATGGCAAGCGTATTTTTACCCCACTCAGTACCATGCATACTTTGGGTGCTGTGTTAGAACACAGTGACTGTGTATAAAGTTGGTTATAGTCAACAAACAAGACTAAGATTTAAATATGTCGTTAATTCAGTTAACTTCTTACAGTTTGAAAGGAAAGTTACAACATGCAATTCCTTTTTCAATACACTGACAATGTATTTACTAAAATATTTTAAAAGACATTATAAAATAAGCATGAAAATCACTATATATATTTCAAATCCTGAGCATTTACTTGGGGATATTTTTCTTCAAAGATTTTCTATTTCAAACATTACTTCAGATTATACTATATAATTTTGTATTTTCTGAAAGGTACAAATAAATTTAAAAGAAATTTGTTATTCCCAAGATAACTGAATACATTATACAATTTACTGAGATTTAATTTCTTTGATTAAGGACTATATTCCTTTAAAATATTAAAACTTTGAATGCTTAATGATATCAGACATGTACAAAGAGTAGGATTAATTTATTTACAGAGTTAATTTTCCATATTCTTTTGAAACTTGATCAAAAGATGTATAAAACATTTGCTTTAGATGTAAATATCCCCAAATATAAAACATTGCTATAAACAGTATTTCAACACAGTATGTGTTCAGCTCTTTCCTCAGGCTTACTGCTAGAATATTCCATTGCAGTATTTACACACATACTACAGGATGAAGCCTGTGATATCATCCCTTGACATTCACCAGATTCAAGGACTTTACATGAAAACAAAAATATATCTAAAAAATATATATATATAATAATTTTGATATATTTCTTGCCCATTTACAAAGTCCTCCTTTTGACTGTCCCTTTATTTCCTTAAGATAAAAATTCATATTGATTTAAACATTTGAAACATGGATTCTATTATTAAGTAATATTAGAATAAAGGAGGAAAAGAACAAGATAATTTCCACACTTGCAAAACTCCATAAACTTACATTATGAACTAGTTAATAATTTGGGGGGACCTATTTTCTCAGAAGATGTATTATTAGTTATGGCAATTAATACTGTTGATACAAGTTTCTGAATAACTGTTCATCTGTGTGAAGGCTGAATTCATTTCACTTTTAAAAATAACAACCAAAAGTATGTTAAGAATATACCAAATGACAATTCTGATAATCTGGAAAAGTCTGTGAAATGGGTGCTTTCATTTAATAAATTGCTTACTCAAGCAAATCTATTATTGTAAACCACCAATGGCAAGAGCTGTTGTTAATTCTTATGATGAGGTCCTTCTAACTTTAATAATGTAGCTCAAATAAGAATTATGAAAAAGTCAATAACAGATTTTATATACGCACCCCTTTATCTCCTCTTGCTTTAGAATTGAATTTCACTGTTTTTAATCGGGCTCGTTCTTTCTTCTCAACCCTGGCAAAGCACAGATCATTTTTTAAGTATAATAAACATACTCAAGGCTCTAATTAGAAATCATCAGGATTGCTACTTTAATATGGAGCATTTTTATATTTTAAAGCCTTTAAAAGTCATTTGCATCTCACAATAACAACTTCTGAGAAATGAAATATAGGGCTCATTTTATTATGAAATAAAACCACTTATTAAGTACAAGTATGTATACTTATATATACACTCAAATCCATAACTATACTGAAATTATTATGATGTACCACTTCTGAGTTCAGCAATTTTCCAGGTTTTCCATTTGTCCTGGTTTTTGAATATTTAGCTTATGGAACACATATGCTAAAAACTCACTGTCAGAGCGAAAGCAAATGAAGTAAAATGTTAACAACTGAGGAAAGTAGATGAAAGAAATGTGGGTATTCTATGTACTATTCTTGTATTTCTTTGTACTTATATTTTCTGCAGCTCTGAAATTTTTAAAAATAAAAAGGAGGGAAATAAAAACATTTAAGCTTAATTCCAATGATATATTTGTATAAACACATAAAGTAACCATTTACAGTACACAAAATATAGTTTTAAAGTATCTTTGGAAGGATACAGAAGAAATGGTAACCTTAGTTAACTTCTCAGGGAAGGTGAAATGGGTGGGTGGGGAACAGGGTGAGGAGGGGACCTGTACAGCTGTTAAAATCTTTTGAATTTTAAACCTTGTTGAAAGTGTTACCTTTGAAACAAGCAAGCAACATATTACAACAATGTATATAGTGTACAATCTACAGCCATGTATGAATATTGCAACCAGTATGAATCTTGAAAAATTTCATACAAATTAAGCTTTATAAATTCTTGATTTCAGCATAGCAATCATATTAGTATATAGCAGAAAAACCTACCAAAAAGCCTATGAATAAAAGCATATCTTTCTTTTCTTTTTTTTTTTAATTATCTAACTATAAAGTTTTACCATGGGTACAGAAGAACCCTAGCAGTCACGGATTTAAAATTTTTGTTTTTACTATTCCAGAGCAACCTTGAGAGTCCATGATAGGAATAATGAATTTATAATTTTGCCAAGGCACTTATTCAGGGCACTGAAAAACTAACATTTAGTGAGTGAACATTTACAACTCAAAATGGCTTTGTTTTCTAATCATTATTTTGCTTACTAAATAGTTGAGTGTCTTCAACTGTGTTTGTCAATACTGTTCCCGAAAGAAAGCTAAGAACTGTAGGTTCTTAGCTAAGAACTCCAAGTCCTTGTGCTATTATTAAAGATGACAGCATTCTATGTAAAAAAATACAAGTTTAGAATACACTGAAGGATGAAATGGCATAACTGGCTGTGATTTCATACTGTAATTTATGGCAGGAAAATTATATTTTATATTATTATTCACAAATTTGGGAGTTTGTAGAGGTGTCAAGGTATATCTCTTTGATCACTTTTGGCTTCAAAATCTAACCTTATAGAATTTTTATACAAAATGCAAAATATCTCTTTCCACCAAAGTCAGCTGTATTTCTCATTTGTTGCAGACACATGTAAAGCCTTTGTAAGATAAAAGACTTCCAGAGATAAAGACAATTTTTAGGAACTCTGACCTTGATATTTAAGATGTGAGGTTTCTATTGACTCAACAAGGCACAGAGGAAGCATTTCTGCATTTAAAGGATACTATATTCTATTCTAGAGAAGAAGTTATGCTGAGGGCTGCATTGCTAAAAGAGGAGTTGTCACCAAATAGTTGGATCTTGCTAAAAATATGGATCTAGCCAACAACAGTCATAAATTCCAAAACCACAATTATAGAGATCTTGGCAATATTTCAACATTTGTATTCTTCAAAGTCTATCAACAGATGTACAAATATATATATGGTAGAGAGGTTTATAAACAGGCATATGATTTGGCATAAGTATCAATTTAGAGTCTCAACAAAATAAGTATAAGTCCAGTTTATTAACAAGGAAAGAACAAGTTTATTATATCATAAGCGTGATTTGAAGTGAATTAACTAGCTAAAATAAACATTAATGTCTCTCTGACAATTTTCACTGGCAAGGCTATGGTTTTTCCTGTGGTCATGTATGGATGTGAGAGTTGGACTGTGAAGAAGGCTGAGCGCGGAAGAATTGATGCTTTTGAACTGTGGTGTTGGAGAAGACTCTTGAGAGTCCCTTGGACTGCAAGGAGATCCAACCAATCCATTCTAAAGGAGATCAGCCCTGGGTGTTCTTTGGAAGGAATGATGCTAAAGCTGAAACTCCAGTACTTTGGCCCCCTCATGCGAAGAGTTGACTCATTGGAAAAGACTCTGATGCTGGGAGGGATTGGGGGCAAGAGGAGAAGGGGACGACAGAGGATAAGATGGCTAGATGGCATCACTGACTCGATGGACGTGAGTCTGAGTGAACTCCGGGAGTTGGTGATGGACAGGGAGGCCTGGAGTGCTGCGATTCATGGGGTCGCAAAGAGTCGGACACGACTGAGCGACTGATCTGATCTGATCTTAAAACTTTTAAGTTTTAGGCAATGATTTAGCTGAATCAGATCTCATATATAAGTTCTTTTGGGGAAATTATGAATTGATGTTTTAACACCTTCCCCATAAAAGTAGAGACATCCAATAACATTTCACTGACCTCAGAGAGGGTTGTTGGGATCACCTTTTTCAAAGAAACTCTGTACTTAACCACTTATGCCATTAGATGTTAAGTATGCACCAGTGAGTGAATCACTACAATAACCAGTTAAAACAAAGAGGAAAGACTACTGAATGCACACATGATTCTAAATTAAACAAGAAAAAGAGATGATATCTAAAAGAAATAGCTAAACATTTCTAAAAATCTAAAATATCTAAAAGAAAATTTTAGATATTTCTAAAAATTTTGCACTTAAAACTCTTTTCCTTTTTTAATCTAGAAGAGGCAATTCACAAAATCAAAACCCCTGAAAATTTGAGTTTTAACACCACCTACATGGGAAAACTCATAGCTCAGTGAGTAAAGAATCTGCCTGCAAAGCAGGAGACCTGGGTTTGATTCCTGGGTCAGGAAGATCCCCTGGACAGAGGAGCCTGGCAGGCTATAGTCCATGGGGCTGCAAGAGTCGGAATGACTTAGCGACTGAAATCAAACCACCACATGGGAAAATTATAGAGGTTTTTAATTCTTTCTCCACTGGTATAGATCTGTGGCACAGTGACTTAAAATATACTTACTTTGTAGGAACTTTAGAGAAATTTCTATTTGGGGGCTTCATATTCTCTTACTATATCATTGGTTAAAATATAAAGTGAAAGGAAGTGAAAGTCGCTTAGTTGTGTCCGACTCTTTGTGACCCCATGGACTCTAAAGTCCACTGGATTCTCCAGGCCAGAATACTGGAATAGGTAGCCTTTCCCTTCTTCAAGGGATCTTCCCAACCCAGGGATCGAACCCAGGTCTCCCACACTGCAGGTGCATTCTTTACCAGCTGAGCCACAAGGGAAGCCCAAGAATACTGGAGTGGGTAGCCTATTCCTTCTCCAGCAGATCTTCCTGACACAGGAATCGAACTGGGGTCTCCTGCATTACTGGTGGATTCTTTACCAAATGCGCTATCAGGGAAGCCCAGTTACAATACAAGGTGAATAAAATTAAACGGCTGTGAAACACAATATAAAACACCAAGCATAAAATCATCACTTCAGTAAAGGAAATTAAAAAAAATCCCAGCAATTATTCACATTGCCCAATTTTCAAGTGGTAAGACTCTAACAGACTTATATTTACCTGCGTTTACTGGGAATCACCCCAACTTCATCACTTTCACCATCTGGTGTAACCTGTCTGGCTTGCCACCATTCATCATCAGAAGCATTAATAACATGGAGGATATCTCCAAATTTGAAGTTCAATCCCTGACTAGGAAGGCCACTGTCTTTAGTCTTGTCATAATCAAAGAGGGCCCTAGATTAAGAAGAAAAAAGTCTGCATTTCTTATAATGATATTATCAATATTAAATAAACAGGATCCTAAAAGTATATATATAATTTAGGTAGACAGTGAAACAATGTACCACGGTAGGCAAAATAATGCCAAGCTCAATTTTGTGTTATATACAAGAAGACAATGAGAGTAAAAAGAAATAGCAAAATTAACTTGTAATGGTAATAGACACACTATTCTCTCAATAGTGTATGAGAAATTTAAAATTTTGTATGAGAAAATAAAAAAAAATACTTTTAGTACAATCCAATAGCAAACTATATTTAATTCTAAAATGAAGATAAATTTGGTGAGTTGCTCTAAATTAATAAAGTAAATATTAAGAGACTCTCCCCTGTGACTAGACACACTTGGGAAAACAAATTTGCTGACTGATCTGATTCATCATTTGTGGACTTTAAGGCTAGAAGACCAGAGTGATTATTTTCCCAGGTAAGTATTGCTTTCATTTGTTCATAAAACCAGAGTTAATAGGGTTTTCAGAGTCAATAACATATATGAAAACTAATTACACATGACTATATGATGACTTAACAGTTGCCAACTGTTTTGGAAAAAATACTGTATTAATTTAACATAATAATTTCAAAATGTTAGGAATATTTTAAATTTTGATAACAAAATAATGTCTTACTACTTAATGAGTGTACAATATTTAAAGAAATTAAAATTCTTAGATTCAAAAAACTTCTCTTAAGAGTAGAGGAAGGATCCCAGCAACTACATTTAAAATATAATTTGTTGATTCTTTTGTTTTAATTTGGCAATGGGAAATTAGGATACAAATCATATTTCTTTTCATGCTACTCAACTTTTAAGAAGCTGTCTCTTGAAGTAAAACTGAAGAGGGGTGAAATTAATTGACAGCTAAATGAATGAACTAGTTAATGCTTTTCAAATATGTTCTTTCAAGTCTTTTCAGTGGCTAACAGTGTAAAGGAAATAGGTGAATCAAAAGTGGGAAGGTTTACTTAAACATATATTAAAACATATACAACACATTGGATTTTATTTGAAGAATTCTAAAAGTATAGAATTCTACTGTAAAAATTAAGATTATAAATGATATAAATGCTAAAGTCATTACTTCAATAAATTCTGAATACTGAGGAAGCATCTTTCTACTTGCAAAATAGAGTTAACATCAAAAAACAAAGGTTTGATACAGTCAGGCATTTACTAAATATTTATTTAAAAAGGTAAAGATGACAAAGATGAAGATACAAATAAACAGAATACAAGATAACAGAGTAGCTTAAGAGGTAGAACAAATGCCACAAGACATTCAGAAAAGGGAAAACTATACCTTAACATTTTTATTATCATAAATTAAACTTTTGAATCAATACAACTATATTACCAATAAACAATGGAGAAACTCACAAGTTCTACTTCCTATGTTAACATTTAAACTTTGCCTTTTAGTACTCTGATTCATTAAAAAAAGGGAAGTACTCATGGAATACTTATGTGGGTTATTAATCATAAGAATATAATAAACACTTGTTAATCTACTATAAACCTAAAGGTTTCTACACAAAACTTTTATCAGTGACTCACATTCACCTGTGTATTTTTCCCCTCGATCCTGCTTTCCTCAGATTGAGTTAAGTGCTAATTAGAGTATAACCACTATTCTGAATACAGAGTTTATTATTTCCTCGCTCTTTACCCTTTTTTGCTGTTGGTTTGATTTTATCACACACATATGGATGACTATGTATCTATGTATGATTTTACTTATTTCAGATCTTTATAAAAAAGCACCATACTGTACACAATCTATTGTAGCCTTAACTTCATTCTTACATTTGAGATTAAAAATATATTTACCAACAAGAACGATAAGACTTCTGGTTAATTATGGCAGATTGGCTACATGTGTCTACAGGCATGCCTCATTTTATTGTGTTTCACTTTATTGCACTTGGCAGATATTGTGTTTTTTTTTCCTCACAAATGGAAGGCCCTGTTAGTTTGCCATGACTATTGGCGCCATTTTTCTGACATTTGCTCACTTTGCGTCTCTGTGTCACCTTTTGGTAATTCTCCCAATACTTCAAACTTGTTCATTAATATATTTATTATGGTGATCAGTGATCCTTAATTTTACTATTGTAATCATTTTGGGGTATCACAAACCATGCTTTAATAAGATGGTAACTTGATAAATGTCTGTGTTCTGAATGCTCCACCAATTGGCCCTTTTCCCCACCTCTCTCCCTTTTCCTTGGGCGCCCCCCCTACTCCAAGACACGACAATATTGAAATTGGGCCATTGAATAGCCTGACAATGGCCTCTTAAGTACTCATGTGAAAGGAAGAGTCACAGGTCTCTCACTTTAAATGAGAAAAAAGTTATGCTTAGTGAAGAAGGGATGTTGAAAGCTAAGATAGGCCAAAAGCTAGGCTTCTTGCATTAGTAAGCCAGCTGAAAAAAAAACGAAGGTTCTACTTGAGTACACACAGGAATAATAAGAAAGTGAAAAAGCCTTATTGCTGATACTGAGAATATTTTAGAGGTCTAGATAGAAGATCAAACCAGCCATAACATTTCTTTAAGCCAAAGTGTAACTCAGAGCAAGGCCCAAACTCTTCAGTTCTGTGAAGGCTGAGAGAAGTGAGGAAGCTGCAAAAGTTTGAAGTTTGGTTCCTAAGGTTTCAGGAAAGAAACCATCCCATAACATAGAAGTGCAAGGTAAAGCAGCAGGTACTGATGTAAAAGAGGCAACAAATTATCCAGAAGATCTAGCTAGGATAAGTAATGAAGGTTGTTACACTCAACAACAGACTTTCAGTGTGGACAAAACAGCCTCATATTGGAAGAAGATGCCATCTAGAACTTTCATAGCTATAGAGAAGTCAATGCCTGGCTTCAAAACTTCAAAGGGCAGGCTGACTCTCTTGTCAGGGCTTAATGGAGCTGTGAGTTTAAGTTAAACCAATGCTCATTTACCATTCTGAAAATCCAAGGGTCTTTAAGAACTATGCTAAATCTACAGTGCCTTCTGCCTGTGCTCTAGAATTGAAATTAACAAAGCCTAGATGACAGCACGTTTGTTTACAACACGGTTTACTGAATATTTTAAGCATACTGTTAAGACCTACTGCTCAAAAAAGATTTCTTTCAAAATGTTACTGCTAACTGACAATGTACTTGGTCACCCAAGAGTTTTGATGGAGATGAACAATGAAATGAATGTTATGCTGAGACAACTTCCATTCTGTAGCCCATGGATCAAGGAGTAATTTTTTGACTTTAGATGTCATTAAAAACACTGTTGATTCATGGGAAGAGGTCAAAATGTCAGTATTAATAGGAGTTTGCAGGAAATTGATTCCAATCTTCATGGATGACTTTGAGGGGTTTAAGACTTCAGCAGAGGAAGTTAGAAACAGAAAGAGAACTAGAATGAGAAGTGGAGCCAGAAGATGTGACTGAACTGCTGCAATCCCATGATAAAACTTGGAAAGATGTTTAAACTCAAAAGATGAGGATGCTTGTGGATGAGCAAAGAAAGTGGTTTCTTGAGGTAGAATCCACTCCTGGTGAAGATGCAGTGAAGCATACTGAAATAACAACAAGGTATGGAAATACTACATCAACTTACTTGATAAAGCAGCAGCAGAATTTGAGAGAACTGACTGTAATTTTGAAAAAAGTTGACTGTGGTTAAAATACTATCAAGCAGCATTACATGCTCCAGAGAAACTATTCATGAAAGGAAGAGTTGATCAATTTGGCAAATTCTACCACTGTCTTATTTTAAGAAACTGCCACAGCCACCTCAAACCTTTAGCAACCACCTCCCTGATCAGTCAGCAATCATCAACACAGAGGTAGGACCTTCCATCAGAAAAAAAAAAATATTGAAATTGCTTAAGGTTCGTTGACAATTAGCATTTTTTTAAGCAATAAAATATTTTAAAATTGAGATTATATTTTTTAAGAGTCATAATGCTACTGTACATTTAAAGACTACAGAACAGTGTAAATATAAGTTTTATATGCACTGGGGAACCAAAATATTCATGACTTCCTTTATTGTGATATTCACTGTACTGTGGTCTGTAACTGAACCTGGAAAATCTCTCAAGTAATGCTTGCATTTTCTTTCCATCCTAAAACTCACTAAAATGACAATAACAACAACAACAAAACATAAATACAAAAGAGAGATGACAGCAGGAGAAGACAGAGTTTAACATGGTTTTGAATGATGGTAAATTTAGAGTAGAGGAAGCTCTAAATGGCGTATCTGAAGAGAGGCGTTGAAATAAAATAACCGAAGTAATATTTACTCTACAAGACCCTAGAAATGCTCACAAATTAGAAGTGCACACTATCCAGGTAGGCAGAGATAAATTACAGCAGTGAACATAGAAGGACTGGTAGAAATTACAGTAATTAAATGTTACTCAAACAAAGAATATTTTATTCTAAAAAAGATACCGGAAAATAAAACTGTTGGATATGTCATAACAACTTAAAAAAGTTTCTAGTCCTTATGTATTTTGTCTTTATCATACTATTATTATTATTCAAGAGGTTATATAACTGTCATTAATAAAATTATAATAATATCCCAAAGACATACTATTTCTAAAAGACACACTATCAGGAAATCAATCATAAAAAACATTTCCTTGGTTTTCAATACTGCATTTTCCTTGCAATATACTTTTCTATAGTGAAAACTAAGTCATAGTGAAAATCCTGAAAGAACTTGCATGCATAAATGAAGACTGCTATAACTAGAAATTAAAAAAACTTTACCTGACATAGAGGGATCGCTTCTGGCTAGTTCGAAGAGAACCTGAACCTGAACTAATGCTACTATTCATCATCTGCTCCCGTAAGTCATGTATTTTGGCTTCAAAACGACTGTATTCTGATAGAAGAAAAAAGAAAAGTAAATTCATATTTTATATCCTAAAAAATTACTTGAAGATAAAGTATTAAATATGTAAGCTGTCTTATAATTGATTAAATGTGGTCAGACTCTTAAGAGAGTAATCTATACAAGATTTTGCCCAATATGTAAATTTCAAAACTTAACAATCTTCTAAATGTACCATAAATTAGAACTGGCTGATAACAATATTTTCAGTACACTATTTTAGAGCTCATATCACATTTAATAAATTAAAAGACAATCTCCATGCATCAAATAGCAGTATTAATCCTACTTTACTGTTGAATTTAACTGTAAATTTTAAAAAGTAGGATTTATTCTAATTTCTATACTAAAAAAAGAAGTCTAAAATAATTTACACTCTGTTTACTGACTTTTCCCCTGTGAAGACGTCAACTAATTGTATTTTCAAATTATACATAATATGGGGAAAATATGCCTTAGAAGCTAATGAAATTAACTTTACTTCAACTCATTTTGTAATTTATAAATTTTCAGAACAGCAAAATAAGACACAAAAAGCAATCTGAAGGAATAAATATATTATTTAAGATATTTTTATAAAAAAACAAATATGATTTTGAAGATGGACAACTTTAAATTATTCCATACATTAAAAACTACCAAAACTATTAATAACAAGTTTATAATCACTTAAAAAATACTGTAATTACATGGTTATACCCACTTATACCTTTTTCTCTATTTGTAATAACCAATTGTCTTTTCTTACAAAACCAGTCTCATAACAAAAGCAAGCTATGTGTCTGGAGTGTGTGTAGTTTAAGAAGACAAAAAGTAAACATGATTATTGCTGCATTACTCTTCGTTTTACCACAGTCACCAAATTTATTTGCTGGATACCAAGACTAATTAATTGTAGCCTGTTAGGCTTGTCTGTCCATAGGATTTTTCAGGCAAGAATACTGGAGTGGTTTGCCATCTCCTTCTCCAGGGGATCTCCCTGACCCAGAGATCAAACCTGTGTCTCCTGCAGGTGGATTATTCCTTACCTGCTGAGTCACTGGGGAAGCCAAGTGAAGCAACAATTCATCAAAAAACTCAAAAATATTTAAATGTTCACAATAATACATATTCTTTTATTGTTCTTTAAAAATATAATAGAAAATATAAAGTATAAAAATTAGTAGACTGGTTAGTAAAAAATGAATCCCTGACAATTCAACAATTAGCAACTCATGGCAAATCTTGAGGCTATGAAGACACAGCTAAGACACAGATTGATGAATGAAGACATAGGTTAAAAATATGAAGTGAATCTTGAGTTTACACTGGCTCTTCTAATTAAAAATTAGTACCATTAGGTTTTTACTTAATCTCTTAATGCTTTCTTACATATGAAGAATCCTGGTTCTCAACACACTGGGGATTACAGAATTACAGTACTCCATCACAACTTGCTTGTTTATAATACCAACATTACAATCATTACATGATCACTGAAAATACTTAACTATCTTCCCTAGTTCTTTTTATTCTGGAGTATGTTCTGTTAGAAATATACAGTTGAACACCATTTTAAAATCACTTGGAATATTCCTTCCTAGGTGTGAATGCTGCCAGATGGATAGACATCAAGGTTCACTTGTTCATTTTATTTTCAACTTCACTTTTAAGGGGTTACTTTGTAAACTTTTTTTTTTATAGGTGGGTAATATAGTTCCAAAGTCAAATCTATAAAACAACAATATTAAACAAGGATATCCCTTTCTCCCTACCCTATTCTGTTCTGGTCATTATAAACATTTAAAGAAAGGTTCATCCTTCCATTTAAAATAATATAAGTAAATATATATGTTCATGTAAATATGTTTACACTTACATTATTTTAGTAAATGTATATTTATACATATTTTGTAATTATGTATATATGTACACACACATATATGTATTGCTCCTCCTTCTTTAATAAACAGTAACATACACATTTCTCTACCTTGCTTATTTTATTCAATAATAAGTATAGCAGTGGTCTTACTGCAGTAATAGTAAGAATGCTCCACACCATATACAGATGTCCCTCCTTTTTTTTTTTAAAGCTACATGGTTCTTTTATTTCTAACCTCTGTCTCTGTTACAACAAGATACTGTATAGGGTTAGATTTGCTTTACTATCAAATCTGAAAATTATTTTCTTGAAACAATTAAGGTGAAGTAACTTTTGATATGACTGAAGTTGTGTGTGTGAACTCCAGTTCTATTCATACTATTCTATGTTTATATGTTGAATATATATGAATATATTTACAAATATACCTTTTATATAAAAAGCCTGAAGCAGATTATATATTCCAAGCATGCCTCGCATCCCATATGGTTTTGTACTATGTAACCTTGCCATTTCCCCATCAAGAGGTGAAGTCTAATCCTCTTCTTCAGTTTGGGCTGGTCTTATGACTCAACTAAGCAAGTCAATGTGGTAGAAATGATCATATGGGACTTTCCAGGTTAGATCAGAAGAGTCTGTGGAACTTTTTCCTGGTTCTCATGGGGTGCTTCATCTGGAGGAAGCCAGGATCATGTAAGAAGTCCAAGCACCACTCTGTAGAGGTCATGCAATAGTGCTCTGAGCCTAAACCTTTAGCTGGTACCAAAAGTCACAAGAAAAGGGGAGTGAAACCATTTTGGACCTTCCAAAGTAGCTTATCCATCTGCTGAATCCCATTAAGTGACTTCAGTCTATGCCACAAGGACCATCCAAGCCAAAATTCTGGCTGAATTCCTAATCTACTGAATCCACAAAATGATTGCTATCTTAATCCACTGAGCTTTAGGGGTAGTTATGAAGTAACAGTAACTAGAACACAGTCTCACTGTGCAGTCTATTTTATTTGTTCATGAATATATACACACACACATGGACAAGCCTAAGTTTATATATACACACACACACACACACTAGATTCCTAAACAAGGGATCATATATATTATTTAAATATAATATATAAAATATTTATATAAAATTTGTATTTTACTAAACATGTTTATAAAACATTTATACACATAATAAAATATATCTACATAAAATTTATATATTTATAAAAGTGAATATATAAACATAAAATCAGGAAGCTTTATTCTGTTGTTCTAACAGATTTTGTTGGATTTTGGACCCTACTATGAGAAATCTCCCCAAATCTGATTTGAAACATTATCCTTTTGTTAATAACGTCAAAGCAATCAGAAAGTTTATTCTATGTTAGTATTATCTTCAATTCTACCCCTACTTTCTGATAACTGCATTTTCTCCAAATTGTTACAGCATACAGTTTTTTCATATTATGCATGCTTTTCCTTATAACTATCTTAATTACTAATAGCAGTCTTTATATCAGTATCTCTTCCATCATTTTGGGTGTTTGAAGTTTGCTCTTTCTTTTCAGGAAGGGTTATGTGAACCCTAATTCTTCACTAATATATTTGATTGCAGCCTTTATATTTCAAGCCCGTTTGTTTCAGTTTCTTTCTCTGATTCTTAAGTATATTGACTGCAGTGTCTCCTATAAACCACTGCTGATGAACTTCTGATGACTACTTCATTTTATTTTTTTTTAAAAACATTTTTTGAGGGCCTGCAATTTCATCAAAGTATTTTTCTTTTAATTTCAATAATTTTATTAGAATATTTCTCGGTGATTGTTATCACCTTAGGTACCTGTTCAAACCTTTTGATATGCAGTTTTAATTTTTTTTTTAATTTTAGAAAAGTTTTCCTGTTTATACATTTTAATTATTTGTTTAGTTGTACTGTTTTTTTTCTATGAGATTCCTATTAAATGTATGTCTAATATTCTCTGCCAACTTTCTGTATCTGTCACTCTCAAATCCATTTTTATTATTTTTTAAAAGATTAATATATTTTTCAAGATTGAAGTAATCACAAACTGTTTTTCCTGAACCATTTGAGAGTAACTTGCTACCGTGATGTCTCATCACTCTTGAATTCTCAGTGTGTATTTCCTACAAATAAAGATGTTTTTTAATACAATCATAAAACCGTCAAAATTAAGAAAGCAACATTAATACATTACTACATCATGCTCACATTCCATTTAAGTTTCCTCATAATATCATTAAGAGCAAATCGATCAAGTTTGAAACCATGAGTTGTCTTATGAGACATCCCCTCCAGAGAGAGCAGTTCCTCAAGTCTCCTTGACTTTGCAATCTTACTACTGCTGAAAACTACAGGTCAATTATTTTGTAGAACTTCTCTTTAGATTTGTTGATGTTCCCACATGATGAGACCTGCAACTTTGGCAGGAATGTTACAGAAGAGATGTATGTTTCTTCCAATGCACCCTACCAGGTGGTATACATTTTTGATTTGTCCCATTACCGATGCTATCAACTTTCAACACTTGATGAACGTTATGTGAGCCAGGTTTCTTTACTGCAAAATTATTTTTTTTTCAGTTGCAAATAAGTTATTGAAACTATGCACACTTCTCCATTCTCATCAAACTTTCAATTAACTCATTTATTAGTAAAGCCTTATTATTTCCTAGTTCATTCAGTGGATTACTATCAGGTATTATTATCATCAATTTGATGCTCCAATTGTTCCCTACTTGGCCTTTTGAACTGGATTATGTACCCTTTTGACATGCCTCCCATCATTCCTTGAGCACCATGCTTTCTGGCATAAAATATTACAGGATAATCTAATACTTTCCCTGCCCAACTCTTGAAACAAGGTATTTATCCAAACAGCCTTGGCAATTTAGATGGGAGTGGCAAATAGATGGGGAAACAGTGGAAATAGTGGCTGACTTTATTTTTTGGGACTCCAAAATCACTGCAGATCGTGACTGCAGCCATGAAATTAAAAGACACTTACTCCTTGGAAGGAAAGTTATGACCAACCTAGATAGCATATTAAAAAGCAGAGATATTACTTTGTCAACAAAGGTCCGTTTAGTCAAGGCTATGGTTTTTCCAGTAGTCATGTATGGATGTGAGAGTTAGACTATAAAGAAAGCTGAGTGCTGAAGAATTGATGCTTTGAATTGTGGTGTTGGAGAAGACTCTTGAGAGTCCCTTGGACTGCAAGGAGATCCAACCAGTCCATCCTAAAGGAGATCAGTCCTGGGTGTTCATTGGAAGGACTGATGTTGAAGCAGAAACTCCAATATTTTGGCCACCTGATGCAAAGAGCTGACTCATTTGAGAAGACCCTGATGCTGGAAAAGATTGAGGGCAGGAGGAGAAGGGGACAACAGAGTATGAGACGGTTGGATGGCATCACTGACTCAATGGACATGGGTTTGGGTAGACTCCAGCAGTTGGTGATGGATAGGGAGGCCCAGGGTGCTGTGGTTCATGGGGTTGCAAAGAGTCAGACATGACTGAGTGACTGAACTGAACTGAGTATTTAGAAACCACGATCTGAATCTTAGGTGTGCTGACTGCTATTGGAGTGGCAGTGACCCCACACCTTTTCAGTGGACTGAGCTAGAGAATTACAATATTTGTATGTAAAATAGATAAACATTTATGTTTATATTTGTATAAATGGAAAACAATATGTTCATACTAATTTTTCAAATTCTAGTATTATATGGTTTATATTTTTCCCCTTTTCTATATTTATAACTCTCTTCTCGAACAGTAAAAGTTACAGATAACACTACCCTTAAAATAAATATTCACTTGATCAATATCTTTATGTAACTAGTCTTCTGTCTCTAGTACCATCTACTTTCCAGACTGGATTCAGACCAGTCCAATGTGTAACCATCTCATTTTGCTCAGGCTCCCACTTCTTACACCAGGACAGCTCCTGCCCTCATCAGGGGTCAGTCCTATTGGGTTACCATAGCTGTCCCCTACCTTCCTGGTCTTGCAATGCACCTAACTACGTTGTTATCCTTCACATACAATGGCTTTAATACAAAATTGGTCAGGATGTGGAAGGGAAAGAATTCTTTAATTTTTATTTTTAAAAATTTCCTGTTTTTTACCTACTTGCTTTAAATAACTATTGTGCTCCTTCTAAACTTAAATTTTTAAAATAAAATGCTTCTTTATTTCTAATAATTTGAGTTCTATTAACTCATTTACATTTTTCTTCCACATCATCATCAGTTTTCTTTAACTTGTTTTGCAATATTAGGTTATACCTTTCATTGTTTTCTGGGCATGTCTTTCTGGCATACTTTCACTGTAGAGACATTATTCTGATCCTTACATTCATTTTTCAAATAGGTTTCCATTGGATTCAATCTTGATCCTTTTCTGTTGTTCATTTTTATGTAAATTAGTTTTCTTGAACTTTCAATTAAAGATAAAGAGTACTGGGTCAGGATTTTTCAAGTTTTCTATCTTCACAGCTCTAGAACTCCTTTTTGCTGTTTCTGTCAAGTGTTCAAAGATATATCTCATACACTGTGAGATCTCTGGGTATTGTTCTTTCCTCCCACTCATCTGGACCTTCTAGAAGTTCTCCCTTAGTGAGGGGCTTTGAACTAAAATGGAGCTATAGCTGATAACTGAAGGGGCTCAGACAAATCCAGCTCCTTCACACCTTACTGAGATACCTTGCACTCACATACAGACTGTGCAAAAACCCTTATAGCTTCAGATGCTGTTCTCAAATTGATCAACTGCATTTTTTAATGAGTACAGACTGACTTTCAGGCTTCTATCACTTCTCCTTGTATAGATGCTGATATCACTATCACAGGGTCTTACAGCTGTTGACAGCTTGTTTATTCTTGTGTGTATTTTGGGGCACATAGGGATATCTTTTCATCTGATTTTGCCATTCTAATTTTTTTCTGGGAGTGAGGAGGAGGAAGTTCTGGGTGATTCAGTTATAAATCTACTATCTTATTTTGTATATTCTCTTTATCCCCCTAGGATAGCCACTAAAATATTCCATCATATTAGTGGCTATCCTAGAAAACTATTAGGAAATGATGAGTTTTATCACTTATTTTTATTTTGAAGTTTCATAACCTTTAACATTTTAATCTTTTAAATATAACTTATTTGTACATTTGTATAATTTTATTTTTAATAATCACTATGTTTAACAGCTAGTTTGCAAAATTCCTGAAAGTTTAACAACTGACTCTTGTAAGATAGTACCTCACTGAACTTTTTCAAAAGTGACTTCTGTGATTCTTTAGCTCTCTGAGTTCCCATTTTCCCTTCACTTTTTGTTTGATAATTCCTTACTGCCTTAGCAGTGATCTGATGCTTTTAAAAAAATATTTATTTATTTATTTGGCCGCACCAGATCTTAGTTGAAGTACATGAGATCTTCAATATTCATTCCAGCATGTGAACTCTTAGTTGCTGTATGTCAGATCTAATTTCCTGAACAGGGTTCGAACCCAGGCCCCTGCATTGGCAGTGCGGAGTCTTGGTCACTAGACTGCCAGGGAAGTCACTCCGACGCTTTTAATTAGATGTTCATTATACTTCATGTAGCATTATTAGTTGTTTTCAGCCATTTTGCCTATTGAATTATCCAAAGTCCTAGTATTCTACATTTTAGAAATTTAAAAACTTTCTGTAAAAAGATCACATTACCTTTTACAGTGAGGCAGAAAATGTTCTTTGCTGAGATCTAAGTTATTACAAAGCAACTAAAGCTCAGATATTCAACATTTAAGATTTTAAAGACCTAAAGTAAATTCCTGACAATATCTTAAATTTGTGCCTTACTGATTTTGTTCACTCTGTTCAGATTTTCATATTTATGGTCTTTACTTACTATTAACAATTTCTCATAACCATCTGCCTGTTTTGAACGTACTTTAATACTTTCCTCAAAGTTAGTTTTCCTTTAAACCTCCCGTTTTATTTACCTAGGTAAGATTCCTATCTTTTCTTTTAGTTTCAATTAACTCATACTTTCAGCTCTAACAATTTTCACCCTATACTCAACCTCTATTATCTTTTCTTTTTATTTTGGAAGAAGAGTCTCATTTCTTTTTTCCTGTTAAGTGATTTGCATCCCTCTTCTAGAAATTATATCACAACTCATTTCAGGAAAGCTACCACTGGAGAGAGGTAAAATATTAAGAGAATTTCCACTAAGCATTTCAGAAATTTCTGAATCAAACTATATTCCCTATCATGAAATATGTTAGGGAATCTCTGAACTACTGGCTATAAGTTAAACAGTATGTGTATGATTCCAAGAGGAGAGACAATATTTAATAGCCAACTTTCTGCATTTATTTCCCGTTTCAACTTCTAATCTTAGTTTGTATCTCCATTCTAGAAGTAAAAAGGTAGAAGAAAGCAGGTGGGAAGAGAGTGGGGAGAAATTTTATCTCCTCTAATGTCTTTGAAGCTTGCAATCCCATCTATGAAGAATAAAAATCATCCATACTCTATAATGAAATATATTAATTAAACATCTGAGAGCAACAACTGTCAAAGAATGGATACTAAGACTGGTCTAGAAACAAAAAGTCAAAGTTTCTGAGTCAAAAGTCAGGCTGGTTGTTTTAAATAGTTAGGAAAGAGTTTAAAAGGTATAGAAAGGAAAGTAAGTTACTGAAAAAAAATTAGAAGCCTGCTACAGAACATCATTTTAAGAAATGACAAGTGCTTGCAAAGAAATGCTACTAATCCAATAAAACCTCTCTATTCAGTCTCCAAACTTTCTGGTTGCTACCAAAAGTATTTATAAAAATAAGATGAGAAGATGCGTTAAAACTCCATCCCTGTAACTCCGATTTAAAGCAAACCTTTGAAACTGAGAGAAGTGGCTCTGGCCAAGCCTCTCAGCTTTTCTAGGCTTCAGTCACTTGAAGATCAGGGATAGCAACACCAATCTCGAACATGTTTTTTTCTCCTATGAAAACAAAATAAAATACCTCACAAATTTAAGATCTATCCACTGGGAAAGAAAATACATTTAATATATGTTTAATACTTTCCCTTTGCTCTTCTTCCTTTATCATATCATTGCAATATAATTATTTCTGAAACAAAAAATAAGGTCTGAAAGTTACAGTATACAATGAGTAACAGTGAGATAAAATATTTTGAGTTTAGAACTTTTTGTGAAGGGAAGTAGCTTTACTATGTGGTTGAGAAGTATTCAACGTATGCAGACCATTTGGAACCCCAGAGTTGTCACAGAGATTATTTTAAGGTGAGGACATTTGAAGTTCAACAAACATAGTAAAATGCCTTCTTAGAGCTTTCCTTGTCTGAGTAGAAGTAGCAATTTCTAGGAAACAAGGCTATTGTATAATAACTCTCCTTTCTGGGGAGCTTTATGGCCTTGAAGAAGGTGGAAAGACTACTCTTACTGTAGAGACAAACACTGTCACAAACTTTCTCCTAAAAATGTTCTTTTCTTTCCTTAAGAAAACTATTTGTTTTTCTATTAGAAGACTTTTCTCTCCACTCCCCTTTCCAAACTCTGTTAGGCAGGTAAGCCTTTAACTTTAACCATTTAATAGTGGTGCTGGAGAAGACTCTTGAGAGTCCCTTTGATTGCAAGGAGATCAAACCAGTCCATCCTACAGGAAATCATCCCTGAATATTCACTGGAAGGACTGATGCTGAAGCTGAAGTTCCAATACTTTGCCCACCTGATGTGAAGAGCTGACTCACTGGAAAAGACCCTGATCTGGGAAAAAGTGAAGGCAAAAGAAGGGGTTGGCAGAGAATTAGATGGTTAGATAGCATCACTGACTGAATCAACATGAACTTGAGCAAACTCTAGGAGATAGTGGAGGACAGAGGAGCCTGGGGTGCTGCAGTCCATGGTATCACAAAGAACTGGACACAACTGAACACTTGAACAACAATGACAATTTAATGACCTGGTTACTTCCCATACTTGTTGGCTTCCTCTATGCATACAAAATAAAAACTTTTCTTCTGTTAATCTGTCTTCTGTCAATTTAATTCATAGATCCCAGCCCCTAAAACTAAAAGGGCAGAGGAAAAGTTTCTTCTCTACAAAGGGCTAGGAATAAATTTTAACCACTAAACACCTGTGTAACTGGCAAGTTGTTTTAACCTTCCTGTATCTTATTTTATTAAATTGTAATGAAAATAGCACTAAAAGTGCCCAATTTATAGGGCTTTATGGGAATTAAAAGAGTTAATAAACATGGTTAGATGTCTGGCATATATTTTTTTCTATTATAGTCTATCACCCAACTAATTTGTCAAAATTTCATAAATTCTGGATATGTAGTAAAACATTAGAATAGTAATTCCAGTGCTTGTGTTAGATTTCTGATTGTAATTCCCCAAAATGACTAGTAGTAAAGCTCTAAAAAATATATTGTTGCTTATTTTTGGAGTTAGCAAAACTGAGGGGAGGTAGGAGATGAAGTCCTTCTAAATGTTTTGTAGAGGTTTTCATACTTAGAGCCTATGTCGTAAAAGTTTAAAGTATATAGGCTGAAGAACTCATAATAGTATTTCATGGATGACTAATAGGCAAATTATAGATCCTGAAAGATAAAAACTCGCTCTGACCAAAGAAGCTTACCTCTTTGCACATATGTACACGTCAGATTATCAATGAACCAGAGAATCCAAAGGGGTTTGTCATTAATAAAGTGAAGATACTATAACTGTAAGGAGATGACTGATTATCAGAGTATCAGGCAATTCTGTTTGTACTTTGGAAAATAGCCCCCTCACTGAGAAAGAAAGTCTGACTCTTATCTTCAATTTATATCCTTGGCCCGCACAGCAGTTACAGATTGATGATGTGGAATATGTTTTTTTTTTTAAGTGCTGTATGACAAAAATACATTTATTAAAACTACATAATTAATATTAAAACATAAAGCCATTATGTCACTGCCTAATAAACAAACATAAGGTAAGTAGCAATACAGTAAAGAGGACAGGTAAGTTTTCAAAGTACCCAAAATACACTTTTAAATTTTAATTCTATTATCCTTGGTCTTCTGTCATTCTTAATAGAATGTCATTTTTTTCTCTCGGCCCATTGAAAGCCTGCCCATTCATTAGGCTTCCAGTTAAGTTCCAAGCCGACTCTATGGCATTTTCCCTTTATAGCACGCAATATGATTTACCTCTTTTTGAGTTTCTAAGGTAATGTTTGGTTTTCTGTGCTCTATTGGTACTTACCTTGTGTTTATTAGGCAATGACACCACAGCTGTGGTAAAAAAAAAAAAAATACAGTACAAATCAATACTGCCAGGCTAAACACTTATTAAAATATTCCTAGTGAAAAGCACTTACGTTTTTTAAGGCAACAGACCTGGGACTGAATCCTAGCTATTGCTAGCTTTTATTTGAGTCTATATCATCATCTGTATATAGGGATAGAGCTACGTGTTTCATAAAGCTCCAGAGCAAGGCTTAAATAAATAAAAACAAACAGGCACCTAAATAAACATATAAACTGTGTTAAGTGTTGTAACGAAAAATATCAACAGTGCTAAAAAGAAATGGAATCGTAAGAGGGAGCCAATCATATAAATAACAGGGGGAAAATGTTCTAAGAACAGAATGAACAGAGAATTAGGAAAATATCTTCTGTAATCAAGGGTCTGAAAGAAGGACTATATGGTTAGACCTTAAGGAGCAAAAAAATGAGTAGAGGGAGCGCAGTAAAGCCAAACATGTTATACTGTGTTCAATCACACATGGCCTTGCAGGCTCTATTAGGATTTTATTCAGAGCATAACTGGAAGTGTTTTAAATGGGAAATGATACAATCCAATCTTTTTATTTTAAAAGATGATTTTGGCTGATGGTCTGGAGAAAGTACAAGAAAGAAGTAAGGAGACTTGCTGGAGGCTATTAGAAAAGTTCAGGTAAGATATGATAGTGGGTTTGGTCAGGTTAGTGGCTGAGAAATAGAGGGTGAGAAAAAGGAAGGGAGGTCAAGGCTGAGTCCTAGTCTTCTGACTTAAGCATCAGTGGAAATGCCATTTACTGAAGGAGTAAAAGAATTGTTTCAGACATGCTCAGTTTCAAACATTAGGGAGAAATACAGCTGGAGAAGTCAAATGAGAAGTAACGTCTGGTGTTTAGGAGATATTTGGGGGAAAAAAGATATATACACAAGAATAATTAACATAAGAGTCTAACCTTAAAACAGAAGACGTCTGCTAAGTAGTAGCTACTTGAATAAGCAACGTTGGATGCAAATTCTCCTTGATACAAAAATGGCTCCATCAAGATTAGAAAAGTTCAAAGTTTTGAATATAACTAAAGAAAAAGTGTCAATCAGAAAGATTCACACAGAAGAAAAGCATAGAAATCACAAAAAAGAACAAAACCAGAGTACAAGCACAGAAAAAGAGAACCTAAAAAGATTCCTAGGCGCACAAAATACCTATCCTAGGACAAGGGAAGGAGAAGGCAATGGCACCCTACTCCAGTACTCTTGCCTGGGAAATCCCCGGCTGCTAAGAGTCGGACATGACTGAGCAACTTCACTTCACTTTTCACTTTCATGCATTGGAGAAGGAAATGGCAACGCATTCCAGTGTTCTTGCCTGGAGAATCCCAGGGACAGAGGAGCCTGGTGGGCTTCCGTCTATGGGGTCGCACAGAGTCGGACATGACTGACGCTACTTAGCAGCAGCAGCAGCAGAAGGGAAGCCCACCTTTGCCAGCCATCAGTGGCAAGTATGCCTAGTGTATACAGAGGTACATTTTAGGCTTAATCAAGAGTCACTGAACACACCATTGATAAAATTAAAGATCCTTGTCCTGATCTATGCTCACCAAGCATTAAAGCAGTTCTTTTATCAATCAATTTTTATCTCCTTATTAATAAGGTAATATTTTTAACTGAGTTTCAGAAAATTCTTAATAAACATTTAACTAGAATATATCTGGATTTTGACCACTGTGAGTTTTCTATCATGCTATGTCTTTTCAATATAAAGATGCACTTCTTTTTAATTGAGGAAAGCTTTCTTGAGTGAATTATAAGTTCAAGCATTTATTCCCTTCTTTAAAAAAATAAAGGGTGTAAAAAAAAAAAAAAATTTACTTTTTCCAGAAAGTCTAATTATTATATGATATAATATAATATAGCATCCCTGGGTTGGGAAGATCCCCTGGAGAAGGGAAAGGCTACCTACTCCAGTATTCTGGCCTGGAGAATTCCATGGACTATACAGTCCATGGGGTGGCAAAGAGTCGGACACGACTGAGCGACTTTCTCATATATATATATATAAAATAACCTGTTTTTTCTCTCTAAACTTTAAAAATTCTCTTTGCTTTTGTTTCTTTTTGTTTACTTTTCCTATTGTATCCTTTATGTCCCCTATTGAATTTTTCTATGATGTCTCTTTGTGTTTCAACTTAAGAAAACGGTTTGCTTTCTTCTTCTTTCCTGGGTTATGCTAGCTCAAAATCTATCTCTTCTGGTTGTTAAGCCATCTTTTCCTCCTGCTAATCAGCTTTGTTGTTTGTTTCCACCTCTTCTTGTTAATATCTCCGTATGAATGCCAGGCCAGTTCCTTTCAAACTGCTTATTACTGAATGAGTTGGCTGGACCAGTAAGTTTGGAGTGCAGGGTAGAGATGGAAGCATATTTTTACATCCTTTAAAACCAAAAAACTGTCAACTTATCTGATACTAGCAAGATAGATGGTTTTGACCAAATATGGGTCCCTCTAGCTCTCTAAACAAAACCACATCAAGGATGGCTTTTGCTAGCTTGCTACTCCAATTTCCATGTGCCCTGCTATAAACAAGGGATTTATAGCCCCCCACCTTTAGGAAGTTCAATTTAAGTTTGGTTACCACCGAGCATTCTCAACATTTCATGTTTTTACCCTTCTCTTCTTTCCATGTAGCTTTTGCCAGATCTTAACCTGCTTAAATAGCCTTTACCTGTATTTTGTTGCCCAGATATACCTGTCTTCTTAGTTTTGCTTAATGCTAGGTGAAGCTGTATGGATAGAAGTGTGTTTACGTTTTATTTCCTTGTTGCTTTTGTATTTGGTTTCCATATAATACACCTATTGGCAAGAACGTGTTGGCCAGAAGATAAAAGCATGGCTAAGTCCCAGCGGCAGCTTTTGTTTCTCACAAAAATTAATAAGTTGGCATTCTGACTTCATCTATTATTCCTTAAATTGCTTGATTAATGTGATTTATTTGGAACTTACTTCTTACATAAATGAATTTATTCTTGTTCAGTTATGAACCTAGAATGCTATGGTTTATAATAAATATTATATTATTAAATAACAAGCAATGCCCAATATACTACTTTGATCACGTTAAAACACATATTGGGGTTTTGTTATAGAAATAAATTCTGCTCCAAGAAAAGAATAATAAATGTAACTAAACTAACATTGCCAAATTATAGAATGTTTTGCCTGGCTCCTTTAGTCACATCATTCTTTCCTCCTTCACCTTGTTTATGAACATTAACTAGTATGCTATGTATTCTTTTGGGTGTTTAAGCTTTTTAAATTCCACTGAGGTTTTACTTAAGTGTTTATGTTGATGTACACTAGAGTCTTATGTATGTTTAATATGACCTCAAATTTTCCATTATCATCTCCCAGCAGGAACTTGGCAAGGTTATATCCATAAGACTTCACTATTTAGAAACATATCATATTCCAAATTTGTATTCTTTCTTTTTTTTAAAGTAACAATAAAAGCTATTAGAATATCTTAACCTTGATATTAATAAATACAATCTAATTCAAAAGTCAGAAAAACTTGAGATAACTTAATAGACTATTTTTGCTTTTCAATCACTGAGTTAGTAAAAGGTATATTTAAAAGTATGTGTTTGGTTAGATGACAGATTTAAAAAAATTAACATCTAAAAATTATTCCAAATAATGATGAAATATTCAAAGAGCTGGCAGATACAAGTTCCTATATTCTATTTAAAAGCACTTTGATCTGGATGGTGAATTACATTCCAACTAAACAAATAACAGGGTTTCCCTGGTGACTCAATGGAAAAGAATCCTCCTGCCAATGCAGGAGATGTGAATTCAATCCCTGGGTCGGGAAGATCCCCTTGAGAAGGAAATGGCAACCCACTCCAGTTTTCTCCTTAGGAAACCCTATGGACAGAAGACCTTGCAGGCTACAGTCCATGGGACTGCAAGAGTTGGACATGACTTAGTGACTAAACAGCAACAGCAACAAAAAAGTAACAGATTAATGAATCAGACAAAAACACAAAGAGAAAGCTAAGCTTCGGAAGTTAAACATTATTAAGAGGAAGACTTCTAAAAACTGAAATAAAAAAGAAAAACAAACAACAAGAATTTATTACCTTCAGGTCGGTACTGTGCAACAATTGTGACAGCTTGGCCAGCATTTTTTAAAGCAGCTGCTGCCTGCTCATGGCTGGCAGTTCTGAGGTCAACACTGTTTACCTGTTAAGTCAAATCAAATATTAAATTAGAAAGAAAACCATCATACTAAATAGAAATCACAATTGCCTGTTTGTTAAGAAGGCATAGATTAAAAAAATTACTTGCAATTATTTTATGACTAAAGTATTTTTCTTATTCTGATTTACTAAAAATATATTGCACAGTAACTACTATCAATCAAAACATTTTTATTCACTAAAAAGACTATGTTTACTGTCAAGTGAACAAAACCAAAACACTTCCCCCTAGGTTTCTAGAAGGCTATCAATCTCTTAAGAAGTGTCCCTTAGTTTGACAACCTGAAAAGTCAAAAGTGTCGTCATTTTGTACATTTCATTTCACTAGTAACTCAAACAATGCAAAGGAAATTCATTTTGTTTATAGCATCATTTCAAATCCCATCATATTTTCAATATTATTAATCTCAATTTCAATTCTCTTCCTTTCTTTCCTAAACTAAACCTTCTATTCTTTTGGAGTAACTGGAAAGCAATAACTTCAAGTACTAAAAGAGCTCAGATATCACAGACTGACATTAAATACAATAAATGTTACTAAATGAGCAAAACGACATTCTTTTCTTTTTTAACACGGGGACCTTCCTTGGGTGAGGTGATCAATCCCACTCCAGAAGAGTAGGCAACTTAATTCTTCTTTCTGAAAGGCTGCCAGTACCTAGTACACTGCATGGTATACTACCTTTAGAGACTGAAACTTTTACACTACAAGAAAAACTTAACAGGACATTGATGTGAGCATTAGACTTAAATGTAATTAATTTAAATATTTAAGTTGGCCTTCTCCCCTAAGAACCATCAATGAATAAAATACAGCAATGTTTGGGACCTTTAATGAATACTTTCGGAAAGGAAGAGAAACTATCATGCAATTTTTATATGAAAGTTTGTTTCCTCAACATCTAATTTAAAACTTGTTAAAAGTTACACACCAATTTTGTAAAATTTGACTACAGCCCAGAAATTTCTGGGATGTAAAGAACATTTAAAACAGTGAAGACCTGATGTTTTATATTATCTATAAAGGGTATCACTAAGTAACTAAGTTAATACGTGCACACACCTTTCGAATGAAAATCAAGACACAAAAACCTTAATCTAAACGAATGTAACATATCGTGGTTTTATTAGAGAATATCTCTAGCTAAAAGCCATAAAAAACTCAACACAATGTATAAATAGCTTTACATTGAACATAAAATCCTAATTCTAGCAGAAAAAATTAGAGAAGAAATATAAAAGGTAGACAAACTTTCAAAGATTGTTGTATAAAATATTATAATTTTTAATGAATTATTCCTGAGCATCAAAGTCTTTGCCTACAGAAAAAATCTGAAGACAACCAACATAGATTGAAAACAGAATAATTTGTTAACAAGATTACAAATTTAAAATGTTCCTAAATAATGCCAAACATTTTAATGTAAAACATTATCAAGGATATCTTAGAAGAAATCTTGCTACTGAGAGGCACACAGTGGTCATTAAAACAAAACAAAAAAAACACACCACTTAAAAATATGGAGATATAATTTATATAAAATCGACATTTTTCAAGTTTAGTGTTTTTGTGGTTTTTAGTACAGTCACGAGTATTGTAATCATCACCATGATTCAGATCCAAAACATGTTCATCAGATCCTCCAAACCCCACTACCTATTAGCATTCTTTCCCCTCTTCCCTCTCCTCTTAGACCCTGGTAACCCCTACTCTACTTTCTAAGAATTTGTCTGTTCTATACATTTAAAATAAAATAAATATTATAACATGTGGCTACTTCTGTTTGGCTTCTTTACTTAGCTTGTTTCCACAGCTCATCCTTGATTTACTACATCATTACTGATTATAGCTGAATCATATACTTTATTGTATGGATATTCCATATTTTATTTATCTATATTGTTAATTTAAAACAACTGAACTGAAATGGACTGGAATGGGTAAAATTAACTCAGATGACCATTATATCTACTACTGCGGGCAGGAATCCCTCAGAAGAAATGGAGCAGCCATCATGGTCAACAAGAGTCCGAAATGCAGTACTTGGATGCAATCTCAAAAACGACAGAATGATCTCTGTTTGTTTCCAAGGCAAACCATTCAATATCACAGTAATCCAAGCCTATGCCCCAACCAGTAACGCTGAAGAAGCTGAAGTTGAACGGTTCTATGAAAACCTACAAGACCTTTTAGAACACACACCCAAAAAAGATGTCCTTTTCATTATAGGGGACTGGAATGCACAACTAGGAAGTCAAGAAACACCTGGAGTAACAGGCAAATTTGGCCTTGGAATATGGAAAGAAGCAGGGCAAAGACTAACAGAGTTTTGCCAAGAAAATGCACTGGTCATAACAAACACCCTCTTCCAACAACACAAGAGAAGACTCTATACATGGACATCACCAGATGGTCAACACCGAAATCAGACTGATTATATTCTTTGCAGCCAAAGATGGAGAAGCTCTATGCAGTCAGCAAAAACAAGACCAGGAGCTGACTGTGGCTCAGACCATGAACTCCTTATTGCCAAATTCAGACTTAAATTGAAGAACGTAGGGAAAACCACTAGACCATTCAGGTATGACCTAAATCAAATCCCTTATGATTACACAGTGGAAGTGAGAAATAGATTTAAGGGCCTAGATCTGATAGATAGAGTGCCTGATGAACTACGGAATGAGGTTCGTAACACTGTACAGGAGACAGGGATCAAGACCATCCCCATGGAAAAGAAATACAAAAAAGCAAGATGGCTGTCTGGGGAGGCCTTACAAATAGCTGTGAAAAGAAGAGAAGTGAAAAGCAAAGGAGAAAAGGAAAGATATAAACATCTGAATGCAAAGTTCCAAAGAACAGCAAAAAGAGATAAGAAAGCCTTCTTCAGCAATCAATGCAAAGAAATAGAGGAAAACAACAGAATGGGAAAGACTAGAGATCTCTTCAAGAAAATCAGAGATACCAAGGGGACATTTCATGCAAAGATGGGCTCGATAAAGGACAGAAATGGTATGGACCTAACAGAAGCAGAAGATATTAAGAAGAGGGGGTGAGAATACACAGAAGAACTGTACAAAAAAGATCTTCACGACCTAGATAATCACAATGGTGTGATCACTCACCTAGAGCCAGACATCCTGGAATGTGAAGTCAAGTGGGCCTTAGAAAGCATCACTACAAACAAAGCCAGTGGAGGTGATGGAATTCCAGTTGAGCTATTTCAAATCCTGGAAGATGATGCTGTGAAAGTGCTGCACTCAATATGCCAGCAAATTTGGAAAACTCAGCAGTGGCCACAGGACTGTAAAAGGTCAGTTTTCATTCCAATCCCAAAGAAAGGCAATGCCAAAGAATGCTCAAACTACCGCACAATTGCACTCATCGCACACGCTAGTAAAGTAATGCTCAAAATTCTCCAAGCCAGGCTTCAGCAATATGTGAACTGTGAACTTCCTGATGTTCAAGCTGGTTTTAGAAAAGGCAGAGGAACCAGAGATCAAATTGCCAACATCCGCTGGATCATGGAAAAAGCAAGAGAGTTCCAGAAAAACATCTATTTCTGCTTTATTGACTATGCCAAAGCCTTCGACTGTGTGGATCACAATAAACTGTGGAAAATTCTTCAAGAGATGGGAATACCAGACCACTTGACCTGCCTCTTGAGAAATCTGTATGCAGGTCAGGAAGCAACAGTTAGAACTGGACATGGAACAACAGACTGGTTCCAAATAGGAAAAGGAGTACGTCAAGGCTGTATATTGTCACCCTGCTTATTTAACTTCTATGCAGAGTACATCATGAGAAACACTGGACTGGAAGAAATACAAGCTGGAATAAAGATTGCTGGGAGAAATATCAATAACCTCAGATATGCAGATGACACCACCCTTATGGCAGAAAGTGAAGAGGAACTCAAAAGCCTCTTGATGAAAGTGAAAGTGGAGAGTGAAAAAGTGGGCTTAAAGCTCAACATTCAGAAAACGAAGATCATGGCATCCGGTCTCATCACTTCATGGGAAATAGATGGGGAAACAGTGGAAACAGTGTCAGACTTTATTTTTGGGGGCTCCAAAATCACTACAGATGGTGACTGCAGCCATGAAATTAAAAGATGCTTACTCCTTGGAAGGAAAGTTATGACCAACCTAGATAGCATATTCAAAAGCAGAGACATTACTTTGCCAACAAATGTTCATCTAGTCAAGGCTATGGTTTTTCCAGTCGTCACGTATGGATATGAGAGTTGGACTGTGAAGAAGGCTGAGCGTGGAAGAATTGATGCTTTTGAACTGTGGTGTTGGAGAAGACTCTTGAGAGTCCCTTGGACTGCAAGGAGAGCCAACCAGTCCATTCTGAAGGAGATCAGCCCTGGGATTTCTTTGGAAGGAATGATGCTGAAGTTGAAACTCCAGTACTTTGGCCACCTCATGCGAAGAGTTGACTCATTGGAAAAGACTCTGATGCTGGGAGGGATTGGGGGCAAGAGGAGAAGGGGACGACAGAGGATGAGATGGCTGGAGGGCATCACTGACTCGATGGACGTGAGTCTGAGTGAACTCCGGGAGTTGGTGATGGACAGGGAGGCCTGGCGTGCTGCGATTCATGGGGTCGCAAACAGTCAGACACGACTGAGCGTTTGATCTATTTGAACCATTTTCTTTGGATTAACTTGGTTTCAATAGTAAATAAAAACTCTGGTCTAATATATCTCTTGTGATACTCTTGTCATATAAATTACATTTTTAAACAATGTGTGTGTGCCCATCAACAGAGATCTAAAATTATTGCTTTATTTCATGATTGTTTAAATTACACAGGAGGAAAGCGCTACAAACAAAAAATACACTTATGCTGTTTTATATTTACCTATGTATTTTTAACAGTGTTCTTTATTTACTCATATGGATTTGCGTTACTCTCTAATGTCGTCTCTTTTTAGTCTGAAGGATTCTCTCTAGTATTTCTTGGGTTTATTGCCTATAACCGAACTTAAGGAGATTATGAACATAGATGCAAAAATCCTTAACAAAATTCTAGCAATCAGAATCCAACAACACATTAAAAAGATCATACACCATGACCAAGTGGGCTTTATCCCAGGGATGCAAGGATTCTTCAATATCCGCAAATCAATCAATGTAATACACCACATTAACAAATTGAAAAATAAAAACCATATGATTATCTCAGTAGATGCAGAGAAAGCCTTTGACAAAATTCAACACCCATTTATGATAAAAACTCTCCAGAAAGCAGGAATAGAAGGAACATACCTCAACATAATAATAGCTATATATGACAAACCCACAGCAAACATTATCCTCAATGGTGAAAACTTGAAAGCATTTCCTCTAAAGTCAGGAACAAGACAAGGGTGCCCACTTTCACCATTACTATTCAACATAGTTTTTGGAAGTTTTGGCCACAGCAATCAGAGCAGAAAAAGAAATAAAAGGAATCCAAATTGGAAAAGAAGAAGTAAAACTCTCACTATTTGCAGATGACATGATCCTCTACATAGAAAACCCTAAAGACTCCACCAGAAAATTACTAGAACTAATCAATGACTGTAGTAAAGTTGCAGGATATAAAATTAACACACAGAAATCCCTTGCATTCCTATACACTAATAATGAGAAAACAGAAAGAGCAATTAAGGAAACAATTCCATTCACCATTGCAATGGAAAGAATAAAATACTTAGGAATATATCTACCTAAAGAAACTAAAGACCTATATATAGAAAACTATAAAACACTGGTGAAAGAAATCAAAGAGGACACTAATAGATGGAGAAATATACCATGTTCATGGATTGGAAGAATCAATATAGTGAAAATGAGTATACTACCCAAAGCAATTTATAGATTCAATGCAATCCCTATCAAGCTACCAACAGTATTCTTCACAGAGCTAGAACAAATAATTTCACAATTTGTATGGAAATACAAAAAACCTCGAATAGCCAAAGCGATCTTGAGAAAGAAGAATGGAACTGGAGGAATCAACCTACCTGACTTCAGGCTCTACTACAAAGCCACAGTTATCAAGACAGCATGATACTGGCACAAAGACAGAAATATAGATCAATGGAACAAAATAGAAAGCCCAGAGATAAATCCACGCACATATGGACACCTTATCTTTGACAAAGGAGGCAAGAATATACAATGGATTAAAGACAATCTCTTTAACAAGTGGTGCTGGGAAAACTGGTCAACCACTTGTAAAAGAATGAAACTAGAACACTTTCTAACACCATACACAAAAATAAACTCAAAATGGATTAAAGATCTAAACATAAGACCAGAAACTATAAAACTCCTAGAGGAGAACATAGGCAAAACACTCTCTGACATACATCACAGCAGGATCCTCTATGACCCACCTCCCAGAATATTGGAAATAAAAACAAAAATAAACAAATGGGACCTAATTAACCTTAAAAGCTTCTGCACATCAAAGGAAACTATAAGCAAGGTGAAAAGACAGCCTTCAGAATGGGAGAATATAACAGCAAATGAAGCAACTGACAAACAACTAATCTCAAAAATATACAAGCAACTCCTACAGCTCAACTCCAGAAAAATAAATGACCCAATCAAAAAATGGGCCAAAGAACTAAATAGACATTTCTCCAAAGAAGACATACAGATGGCTAACAAACACATGAAAAGATGCTCAACATCACTCATTATCAGAGAAATGCAAATCAAAACCACTGTAAGGTACCATTTCACACCAGTCAGAATGGCTGCGATCCAAAAGTCTATAAATAATAAATGTTGGAGAGGGTGTGGAGAAAAGGGAACCCTCTTACACTGTTGGTGGGAATGCAAACTAGTACAGCCACTATGGAGAACAGTGTGGAGATTCCTTAAAAAACTGGAAATAGAACTGCCTTATGACCCAGCAATCCCACTGCTGGGCATACACACTGAGGAAACCAGAAGGGAAAGAGACACGTGTACCCCAATGTTCATCACGGCACTGTTTATAATAGCCAGGATGTGGAAGCAACCTAGATGTCCATCAGCAGATGAATGGATAAGAAAGCAGTGGTACATATACACAATGGAGTATTACTCAGCCATTAAAAAGAATTCATTTGAATCAGTTCTAATGAGGTGGATGAAACTGGAGCCTACTATACAGAGTGAAGTAAGCCAGAAGGAAAAACACCAATACAGTATACTAACACATATATATGGAATTTAGAAAGATGATAACAATAACCCTGTGTACGAGACAGCAAAAGAGACACTGATGTATGGAACAGTCTTATGGACTCTGTGGGAGAGGGAGAGGGTGGGAAGATTTGGGAGAATGGCATTGAAACATGTAAAATATCATGTATGAAACGAGATGCCAGTCCAGGTTCAATGCACGATACTGGATGCTTGGGGCTAGTGCACTGGGACGACCCAGAGGGATGGTATGGGGAGGGAGGAGGGAGGAGGGTTCAGGATGGGGAGCACATGTATACCTGTGATAGATTCATTTTGATATTTGGCAAAACTAATACAATTATGTAAAGTTTAAAAATAAAATAAAATTTAAAAAAAATAAATAAAATTAAAAAAAAAAAAAAAAAAAAGGAGATTAACTTCCCTTAGGTTTTGTTAACCTAGCACTGGGATTTGTTCTTCATTTTTATGGATAGTTTGGGTATGAAATCCTTGGACAATGGCTTTTCTCTTTCAGAACTGCCTTCTGGCCTCCATTGTTTTTGACAAGAAATTAGCTGTTAATCTTACTGAGGACTCTCTGTATGCAATAAGTCATTTCTCTTTGCTTACAGGGTTCTTTGTCTTTTGATATTTGATTATGATATTAACATATCCATGGTATGGATCTCTTCAAGTTTACTCTACTTGTAGTTCACTGAGCTTCTTAGATGTGCACAACATTTTCATTAAATACGGGAACTTTTTAGCTATTTATTTATTCAAATATCCTTTCTGTCCCTTTCTCTCCTGTCATTCTGACTTTATTATGCATATATTGGTACATTTGATGGCATCCCTGCAAGTCTCTGAGACTCTGTTAATTTTTCTTAATTCTTTTTTCTTTCTGTTCTTTAGCCTAGGTATCTTAATAGACATATCTTCAAAGTTTGTGGATTCTTTCCTTTGCCAGGTCAAATCTGCTGTTGAGCTTGACAAAGAGGATTTTTTTTTTTTCCTGATTTCACTTACTTTACTTTTCAACACCAAAATTTGTTTCTTTTTTATAAAAGTTATCTTTTTATTGACATACTCTACTTGGTGAGATATTGTTCCTATATTTTCCCCTCATCCTGTAGATACAGTTTCCTTTAGTTCTTCAAACATATTTAAAATATCTCATTTAAAATCTTTATATAGTAGTCTAATTTTGGGCTTCCAAGGGACAGTTTCTACTGATTCTTTTTCCACCTGCGTATATTTTCTTGTTTTGTTAAAAACTGGACATTTAAAAAAACAAACAGCAAATTTGGAAATCAGATCTCCTACCCAGGGCTTGTTGTTACTGCTGTTTGTTATGGTAGTCCTTTGGGCACTTTTCTAAATTACATAAGGTTTCTATTTTGTTATACGTGCCACTGACGTCTCTGTCTGATTAGCAGAATGGTTAGTTAATGATTGGACACAGACTTCCTTAAATACCAGACCCTTTGCTGAAGGGCTCTGCGTACATGTTGGGTAATGCCTTCAACAATCAGTTAGACAATTGATAATTCTGCCTTAATCTTCACTTCCTTCATGCACAGAGCCCCATAAACAGCCAGAAGTGAGAGTTTAGGGCCTTTTCAGGTCTTTCCTGAGCAGGCACACAGTCCAAGACATGTATGTGTCCTCCTAAATTCCAAGGAATAAGAGCTTTTCAAAGGCCCCATGGAGGTTTCTCCCTAGTTATTCCTTTTAAGTTTTCAATTAGTCTACTGTCTGCCCCAAATGTTATGCAATGTCTCAGGAAGCCATAATATACCTGTAATTATCTTGACACTTAGCCCAGGGGAAAAGGCTTTTGCATTGGTGGAGCTTTTTAATCAGGTCAAATACAGAGAACCTTTAAAATAAGGTGTTTCAAGAACCACCAGACAGATCAAATTATAACAGTTCTTTGGAAAGGAAACTATGAATATTCTACCACCATTTTGCTTTCTTTACTGGCTTAGGCCACAAGTTTTCACCATAAATTCTGGCTATTTTCCAAGGCTAGTATGGTAATAGGGAGGCAGTGAAATTAAAAATGATAAAATGATAAAACTCAGTAAAAACTCCACAAACCTCACTCTTAGGGAAATTCAGTATTTTTTTTTTCCTCTTCTTGAGAAAATACTTCCTGAATTGTTGTAAGTCTTTGGTTAATTTCCAGAGTTCTGAAAAGCTTATTCTAACAATTCTGGGCACTTCTCTCATTATTTTTATGGAGGACAGCATTTCTGTTGAAGTCTTTTGGGTCACTTTCCATGACTCTAAATTTTCAGTGCATATCAATTATATTCTCCTCTATTCTTGGCATCATTGGAAATAATAGTAATACCTCCATTTATATCATAGTGGAAAATGTAGTGTTCAACATCTGTAATAAATTCTGATTTCAAAAGCTTCTGTCTTCAACAACAAGAAATATTTCAAAGAGAATTCTTTTACAGAAATCATTACTTATTTTCTCACTTCCCAAATAACTTTTTATAGTTTTCTCAGTAATATGGGTTATCATTAAGAACATTAATAACAAGGGTATAATAACACAGGAGCAGCAACATCAGTATCTCATGGAAACTTGTTAGATATACATATTTTCAGATCCTACCTAAGTCATACTGCATCAGAAACTTTGGCAATGAAATCCAGGAATTTGTTTTTTAATAAGGCTTTGGGGTGATCTATAGCGAGCTAAAGATTGAAAATAGTTAAATTTTATGTAAAGAGGTACTTAAACAAGTGTCCCATAGTTTTCTTTTAGCTTTTAGTACATTTTCTCACGTTTTTCTCTTTATCCTAACGTCTTTCCTATTTTTCTTAGGATATTTCCCTATAGAAGTTAGTAACCACTAAAAATTTTAAGATGATGCGTATTGCCAAACAGAAAGCTGTATATAACTTACAGTGACATTAGGGCAAGCAAGTGGTTGGGACTGTTGAGACTTTCAGTTTTAAAACTGGGCCTAGAGGGGTTGCCAGACCTGGGGCTTTCAGTGCTAAAACTGGAAAAGTTCTGAGTGAACCAGGCTGTATTGGTCGGTCAGTCTAACATATTCTAGCTGTGTGTTAGTAACCCACATAAACAATTTCACATGGAAATTTACAAAACATCTATTTTTGTTTTTGAGTTTTTCACACTTAACTCTTAAGCCAATTGAGAATTTATTTTGACACAAGGTGTGAAGTGAGGCTCTATGCTAATTTTATTCCACCAAGTAACTAGCTAGTTTGCCAAACATTAAATTAAAAAAAAAATTCATTCCTTACCACTAATATGAACAATACTGTAAGTCATTTTTAAAATTTGAATTACAGTATAACTTACAAGCAATAAAATGTACAAATTTAAACAGTTCAGCTGGAAGGCCTTTTAACAACTGTATATGCCCATGAAATTACAACCCCAAACATACCTTTTCCACCTACCAACCCAGAAATCTCCATTATGCCTCTTTATGGTAATCAATACAATTACCAGCAACCACGTTCTGACTTAGTATAAATTACGTTGCCTGCTCATGGTTATCTTATAATCTTATAAAATTATCTTAAAATAACTATATTACTTATAACACAGTATATTTTTGTGGTGCATTCTATTTTTACTGAACACAATTTGTGTCATCTGTGTTGCTTGAGTGTCATTATGAATAAGCTGTTATGAACATTCCTATTACAGTGTTTCTATAAACAAAAGATTTCTTAGGTAAAATGTGGGTGATAAGGTTAGATTTATGTTTAATTTCATTAAAACTTTGTTAGAAGTTCTTGCAGCAGTTGCATAGTTTTACATATCTACCAGTAATGAATAATAACTGCCCACATTCTTGTCGATGCTTGCTGCCATCATTTTTTTTCCCTTCTAGTCATTCAACTGGATAGGATATGGTACTTCATTATGGCTTTAGAAACATTTTTATTTAGGTACAATTTACATTCAATAATCTTTTTTAGTGTACAGGTGGAGTTTTGACAACTGTGTATATTGTATAGCCACTGCCACAATCAAGATATAGAAAAGTGACATTGTTCCCAAATTCCTCTAAACCTGCTTATTCACTGCGCTTTTGCATTGCCCTGATGCCTAATGTTAAGTACTGTTCCATGTGTTTACAGGCTATTCATATACCTTGTCTTGTAAAATATATATTTAAGTCTTTTGCTTGTTTTAAAATTTACTCATCTTTCATTGCTTCTTTGTGGGAGATGTTTATATATTCTGGATATGAGTCTTTTGTGTGATATATGTACTGAGCATATTTTTTCCCTACTGTATGGCTTGCCTACGTGGTTTCTTAAAGATATCTTTTTTTTTTTTAAACGGTTAGTATTTAATACATCTCGTCCAAGAAACTGCTGTCTGCCTCAGGGTTGCAAAGATATCCTCCTACTCTTGGTCCTGAGCAGCTCAAAGTACAGAATTGCTGAGGCTGGTTTTCACAGATCTTCATCTCAACGTCCCTTATTTATTGGCAGGTGGGAGAAGGCAATGGCACCCCACTCCAGTACTCTTGCCTGGAAAATCCCATGGACAGAGGAGCCTGGTAGGCTGCAGTCCATGGGGTCGCTAATAGTTGGACACGACTGAGCGACTTCACTCTCACTTTTCACTTTGATGCATTGGAGAAGGAAATGGCAACCCACTCCAGTGTTCTTGCCTGGAGAATCCCAGGGATGAGGGAGCCTGCTGGGCTGCTGTCTGTGGGGTCGCACAGAGTCGGACACGACTGAAGCGACTTAGCAGCAGCCTTGTATTTTGGGATGCTCTGTGTGACTCAGTAATAATTTTCTCTTAATTCTCTATTGGTTCCAAACCTTTGGTTTGCAAGCTCCAAGTTCTTGGTGAAGACCCATGAAAAAGAGAAGGGAGGTGGATACAGACTTGCTCTGTGACTTCCCAAAATTTTTATCAGTTTGACCAGTCCACTGAGGCCATTACATGTTGGGTAAAGTTTTGGCTGATATCTTCCTGTATCTGTCTAATCCTTCTCTCTCCCCTACCACTCTCTAAAGAGGAGCTGCCACTGTGTTGTCCATGAAGGGCTACTTACTGTCTGGAAGTCAATTTACCTAGGTCACTTTGAATCGTCAGTTCTCCGATGAGTTTACAGTTTTTATAAACTTATCCAGATTGTTTTTGGTTGTTATGATAAGAATGATGCTCTCTTAAGACACTCAATATTATAACCATGTAACTAAGGTGTGCTTCTGCTTTAAAATCTGTTCCAATAATCATTATTTTTGGTTAATATTATGTTATTTTAGTTGCTGTAGCCTGAAACATTTGAGAGCAATTTCCACTTACTTGCACTGCATACTAATGTATTTTCTACAATTGCAGTACCACTGCCTATTTGAAAACTCCAATTTCCAAGAGGTTCATTCAAGTATCAACTAATTATACCAAAATCTGAGAACAACTAAAACAAAAAAGAGATGTACTTCTGTTGTAAATGATCAGTCATCACCTTTCCGTCTTGGATTCAGTCTATTTTTAATTATAAAGGACCCTCAGAAAGATCTAAGTATATGTAAGGAAGGATGAGGTGGCAAGAGGGACTGATCTGAAAATGGCAATTAAAAGATCCAAATTTTGGAATGCTTTTCCTATCATGTTCTAGGCACATATATTTTTGGCTTAAAGAGTATTTTCTGAGGTTTACTTTTGGCAAAACTAATACAATATTGTAAAGTTTAAAAATAAAATAGAATTAAAAAATAAAAGATTTAAAGTAAATTTATGATTTAAAATAGTTATCAATATTGTATAGCACTGCTGATCTAGGATATAGGTTTTTTCCTATATCTCAGATCCTAAATTTTGGAAGTGTTACCTAAATATTTAATTAAAACAAAATGGCACAGCATAATATAGTGGTTAAAGGGAGGTATTATTAGCTACTGTGAGCAAATTAAACTCTGTTTTTCAGTTTTCTCATTGGAAAAATGGTTATAAGGATGATGCTCCTGAGTCTACTACAAGCAATGTAAGATATTTTTTCAAAGAATACCACTCCCCAAATCAGGCAGCACTGAATACCAACATATAAAGTATTATTGACATTAAGCTCACAATGCAAAATTTAGAGAATAAGGAAACAAAGCATGTCATCATAAAGTAACATGTATTAGACACCTAAACTTCAGAAAACAGAACTATTATATTATTTACAGAATACAGACACATCCCATTTTATTGTGCTTTACATTACTGTATTCATAGGTACTGCATTTATTTTTAAACAAATTGGAAGTTTGTGGCAACCTTGCTTTCACCAAGTCTATTGGTGCTATTTTTCCAATAGCATTTGCTCACTTTGTGTCACTTTTGTGTCACTGTCACATTTAAGTAATTCTTGAAATACTTCAAACCCTCCACTAGCAAAAAGATTATGACTTTCTGCAGATCCAGATGATGGTTAGCATCTTTTAGCAATAAAATAAAATTAAGGTATGGACATTGTTTTTTAGACATAATGCTAATCTAACAGACCTAACAGAAGCAGAAGATATTACGAAGAGGTGGCAAGAATACACAGAACTGTACAAAAAAACATCTTTACGACTCAGATAATCATAATGGTATGATCACTTAACTAGAGCCAGACATCCTGGAATGCAAAGTCAAGTGGGCCTTAGGACGCATCACTACGAATAAAGCTAGTGGAGATGATGGAATTCCAGTTGAGCTATTTCAAATCCTAAAAGATGATGCTGTGAAAGTGCTGCATTCAATATGTCAGCAATTTTGGAAAACTCAGCAGTGGCCACAGGACTGGAAAGGTCACTTTGCATGCCAATCCCAAAGAAAGACAATGCCAAAGAATGCTCAAACTACTGCACAATTGCACTCATCTCACATGCTAGCAAAGTAATGCTCAAAATTCTCCAAGCCAGGCTCAACAGTACATGGACTGTGAACTTTCAGATGTTCATGCTGGATGTAGAAAAAGCAGAGGAACCAGAATTCAAATTGCCAACATCCCTTCGATCATCAAAAAACAGAAACAGAGTACAGAAAAACATCAGCTTCTGTTTATTGACTATGCCAAAGATTTTCACTGTGTGGATCACAACAAACTGCGGAAAATTATTCAAGAGATGGGAATACCAGACCACCTGACCTGCCTCTTGAGAAATCTGTGTGCAGGTCACAAAGCAACAATTAGAACTGGACATGAAACAACAGACTGGTTCCAAATAGGGAAAGGAGTACGTCAAGGCTGTATATTGTCACCCTGCTTATTTAACTTATTATATGCAGGGTACATCATGAGAAATGCTGGACTGGAGGAAGCACAAGCTGGAATCAGATTGCAGGGAGAAATATAAATAACCTCAGATATGCAGATGACACCACCCTTATGGCAGAAAGCAAAGAAGAACTAAAGAGCCGCTTGATAAAAGTAAAAGAGGAGAGTGAAAAAGTTGGCTTAAAGCTCAATATTCAGAAAACTAAGATCATGGCATCTGGTCCCATCACTTCATGGCAAATAGATGGGGAAAGAGTGGGAACAGTGGCAGACTTTATTTTTTTGGGCGGCAGACTTTACTTTTTGGGGCTCCAACATTACTGCAGATGAACTGCAGCCATGAAACTAAAAGACACTTACTCCTTGGAAGACAAGTTACGACCAACCTAGATAGCATATTAAAAAGCAGAGACATTACTTTGCCAACAAAGGTCCTTCTAGTCAAAGCTATGGGTTTTCCAGTAGTCATGTATGGATGTGAGAGTTGGACTATAAAAAAAGCTGAGCGCGGAAGAATTGATGCTTTTGAACTGTGGTGTTGGAAAAGACTCTTCAAAGTCCCTTGGACTGCAAGGAGATCCAACCAGACTATTCTAAGGGAAATCAGTCCTGAATATTCATTGGAATGACTGATGCTGAAGCTGAAATTCCAGTACTCTGGCCACCTGATGTGAAGAACCAACTCACTGGAAGAGACCCTGATGCTGGGAAAGACAGAAGGTGGGAGGAGAAGGGGATGACAGAGGATGAGATGGTTGGATGGCATCACCAACTCAATGGACATGAGTTTGAGTAAACTCTGGGATTTGGTGAGGGACAGGAAGGCCTGGCGTGCTGCAGTCCAAGGGGTTGCAAAGAGTTGGATATGACTGAGCCACTGAACTGAACTGAACAGACCACAATATAACATAATCAAAAGTTTTACACATATTGGCAAACCAAGTATTTGTCTTTCTTTACTGCAATATGCTCTATGGTGGTGGCCTGGAACTGAACCTGCAGTATCTTTGAGGTATGTCTGTATAAAATAAATTGGTTTAAAAGAAAAACCTAAGAGAACATAACATAACAAACTTTAAATAGTCAAGATTCTCCCAAAACCACGAAGGAACATTTGAAAAAGAATTAGAACTTCTAGAAAGAAAATGATACTTTGAAATGAAAAAGTTAGTTTCAGCCTAAAGAGCTTATTAGACACAGATGAAGAAAATTTATGAACTAGAAAGCAGATCTGACTGATAATTACCTAATGATAAAAAATTTTGACTCACCAGGAAGGAAAGCTGATTCTAAAGTTAGATGCATCTAACAGCATAGCTTCAAACAGGCAAGGAAAAAAATTGCTGCCAGGACAAACTGTTAGACCTACCTTCCATTCACATAAACTTTAAAAGCCTTTTTTAATAATAAAGCAACAACACACTGAAGCATAAAGAAGATATGAACTATGCAAGTAACAAAGATGAGTTAACAGACATATAGAAAATCTTGTAGTCAACAAACAGAGAATGCATACTTTCAAGTATATTCACAAAAACTGACATATTTTAAGTCAAATACCAAAAGAAAATCTATCCTACAGAACATGTTCCCTGTCAACTCTGTAACTCTACAATTAAGCTGTAAAATGTTAGAAGAAGATAGCCAAAATACCTCCCGTATCTTTAGAATATAAAAATTTTAAATAATTAACAGGTCATAGTTAAAACAGTAAAAACATTATTTTGATTAACATATCCTACCGATATAATACGATCTCCTTTTCTGAGCTCTCCACTAAGATCGGCAGGTCCTCCAGCCAAAATAAAGGAGATAAATATTCCTTCTCCATCTTCACCTCCTACAATGTTGAAACCAAGGCCTGTTGAACCACGATGAAGAACAACTTTTCTAGGTTCCCTGAAAATGAAAAAAATATTGAATACCTTAAAATATATAAAGAACTTAATATTCTATCAATGAGAATTCCCCACTGATATATCATATTACCATACTATTAAGAAAATTAGATGAATTTTAAATGAGTTTTCTAAACTTTGGGGAAAAGAAATTCTTTCTAAGCCTAGAAATTAAAAGGAAAAATCCTAGTTTTATATAAAAGCTAAAAATCCTTTTATCAAAACATAAAATAAAAAGGTGAAAGCAATGAGAAAAATTTTAAAAATGACATAAAGAGCCCACTCAAAAAATAATACTCATGAAAAGTTGATTGTCTAAGAAGTAGTCACTCCATTTCTCACATGTTGAAATAAGTGGATATCCCTTTGTTTAAAGAAAGTAGGTAGGTCCCCTTTCCAGTCTTAAAGGGATAAACCATGAATGACCTATGCCAGTCACTGTATTTCCACTCTCCTCTGCTAACCTGAGGCTATGACCCTATTTTGGCCTCCGAGAAATAAAGGGAAATTTTATTGTCACTTTCCTAAGACAGACAGACCCTAACAAGGACAAAGCTTATTCTGTTGCCACACAAATCACATTTTTCCCCTCCTTATCCCAAATTAACCCACACAAAAGAATGAACTATAAAACCATTACTGGTTTGGACATACTACAATCATGAAGATAAAACCAACAGAATCCCAGAGACATCATGGACCTAGGGTTGCTACGTAAATGTTAGAAATGCCCATCTCTAGATTTTTTATACAAAATAATTAAATATCTTTATTTCTTAAGTCACACCCCTCCAATTCATCTACCTATCTCTGCTTTTCATCTATTTTTCTACATGCATCTCTTTTGCTCCCTCCAACTCTCAATTTAAAATCTCTGAAACTGGGATACATTTTACAACTAATAATGCTGCACATCCGTTGCCAGTTGTACATAACTGTGTGAGAACCATTTATATTTTCAGTAAGACCATGAAAATTCCAAGAGCAGGCTATTTTAGATATGATGAATCACAGAATATCATTTGAAATAACAATGTGTCATACATGGTAAATATTTTAAAAATTTAATCTTTTTAAAAAAATACTGGAGAAAGCTGTTGGTAACAAATGGCTTAAAAGAATATTTCTAAAAATTGAATTTTAGGGATTCTTTCATATAATGTAGGACTAATCTTAAATATCTGTCTGCTCAAAATTTAAAGTGGTATTTTCTAGTCATACACAGGTATTCATCAATCAGTTTTGTCAGTTCACTTCAGGATTAACAAAATCATATTTTCTTGTCAAAATCACCAAAATTAAACAATATATTGTTTAGGAAATATACACATACAGACATATATGAAAGAAAAAGGGGAATAATAAAATCAAAATTCAGGTAAGAAGTTAACTTGGTGGGGCAGAGTAGGAGAAGCAGGGTAGGATCAGGGGCACAAGACAGTTTTTCACTATATTGGTGCTGTCTTATTTATTTCCTTATTATATTGTGGACTCATGGTGAGGATTCCTACAGTACATTAAAACATATGTAGGAATTATAATGCTGCATTATCAAATAATAATTTAAAAATATCCTGCTGAAATTTACCAGTATTTCCAGAGGAAAATAAATTCTAATTTTTCAAATATCACATGCATATGAAGAGATGCTCAACATCACTAATCATTAGGGAAATGCAACAAATCACAATGAGCTAAATCCCACCTACTAAAAGGCTATAAGACAAAACAAAAGAGAAAAAGCAAACACTAATGAAAATATGGAGAAACTGGAACCCTCATATACTGATGGTGAGAATGTAAAATACTATGACTGCCATAGAATACAATTAGGTGGTTCCTCATGTACCTAAATATACTTATTACCATGTGCTCTAGTAATTCCACATCTATGTATATATCTAAAGCAATTAAAAGTAAGTATGCAAGCAGATATGTGCATGACAATGTCTATCATGTCATTACTCGTAATACCCAAAAGGTGGAGACAAACCAAGTGTCCATCAACAGATGAGTGGTAAACAAAATGTGGTATATACATGAAATATTATACAGCCATAAACAAGAATTTGGATGCATGACATATGTGTGAAACTTGTAAACATTATGCTAAGTGAGAGAAACCAGATACAAAATGTTAAATACTGTAAGATTCCACTAAGTGAACAGTTCAGAATATATAAATTTACAGAGATGAAATATGATTAGAGGTTATCAGGAGCTAGGAGAACAGGAAATGTGAGTTAATGCTTAATGATTATAGAGTCTGAGGTGATGAAAAGGGTTTGGAAAAAGATAGTGGTGCTGGTCATTAATGCCACTGAACCACAATTTGAAATGGTTACAGTAGCACATTTTATATTATACATCAGTTCAGTCACTCAGTAGTGTCTGACTCTTTGCAACCCCACGGACTGCAGCTTGCCAGGCTCCTCTGTCCGTCACCAACTCCCGGAGCTTGCTCAGGCTGATGTCCACTGAGTCCGTGATGCCATCCAACCATCTCATCCTCTGACGTCCCCCTCTCCACCTGCCTTCAATCTTTCCCAGCATCAGGGTCTTTTCTAATGAGTCAGTTCTTTACATCAGGTGGCCAAAGTATTGGAATTTCAGCATCAGTTCTTCCAATGAATACTCAGGACTGATTTCCTTTAGGATGGACTGGTTGGATTGCCTTGCAATCCAAGGGACTCTCAAGAATCTTCTCCAACACCACAGTTCAAAAGCATTAATTCTTCGGCACTCAGGTCTCTTTATGGTCCAACTCTCACATCCATACATGACTACTAGAAAAACCATAGCATTGACTAGACGGACCCCTTTGTTGGCAAAGTAATGTCTCTGGTTTTTAATATGCTGTCTAGATTTGTTGTAGCTTTTCTTCCAAGGAGCAAGTGTCTTTTAATTTCATGACTGCAGTCACCATCTGCAGTGATTCTGGAGCCCAAGAAAATAAATTCTGTCACTGTTTCCATTGTTTTCCCATCTATTTGCCATGAAGTGATGGGACCAGATGCCATGATCTTCATTTTTTGAACGTTGAGTGTTTTTTACCCTCAACAAGCCAACTTTTTTACCCTCCACTTTCACTTTCAAGAGGCTCTTCAGTTCCTCTTCGCTTTCTGCCGTAAGGGTGGTGTCATCTGCATGTCTTGAGGTTATTGATATTTCTCCTGGCAATCTTAATTCTAGCTGGTGCTTCATCCACCCAGCATTTCACATAATGTACTTTGCATGCAAAGTTAAATAAGACGAGTGATAATATACAGCCTTGACATACTCCTTTCCCAATTTGGAACCAGTCTGTCGTTTCATGTCCGGTTCTAACTGTTACTTCTTGACCTGTATAGAGATTTCTCAAAAGGCAGGTAAGGTGTGATATATATTTTACCATATTTTTAAACTTTATATTGTAACACATGAAAAATCACAGAGCCGTACATTTTAAATAGATAAACTGTATAGTATGTAAATCATATCTTACTTAAGGTGTTAAAAAATGAAATTTAGAATCATTAACAGTATGTTGGGAATTCTTTTATCTTCCCTTTATATTGGTAATGTGATATAATCTCTGAAAAAGTGTTTAGGGTCAAATTGTGCAAAGCTTCTAATATGAAGTAAAGATTTCTATACTTCATTATCTGGGCAAAGTAGTAGAATTACCAAAAGAGAGTGATAAAACACAGCATTTTAGGAAGACATATTCAATAATCAACCACCTGATTTTAAAAAATATAGAAAACAGGTAGGCCTGTTGTAATACTACAAAGTTCAACACAATATTCTAGACAAGAGATATGTAGTGAAAAAAGATGGGAATAGCAATGAAGATGCTAACATATTTTTAATTTGAGAAATATGCTAATTAAAGACTACATAAACCATTAACTACTTCCACTTTACTTCTATAAATAAACACTATTTGATAATAGCAACAAGAAAACAGCCATGATAGATCAGTATACTAGCACAGCCTAAATGTTAATAGCCCTGAAAATTCATATCAGAAACATATAATCATAGACACTATTCTTTCTGATAATTTATATTCTAAAACAATTACTGAGCACCTATTAAATTAAATCCTCAACACTGGTAACTTTTGAAGAAGAGGACAAAGACAAACACTCCTATCTGACATTTAAGAGATCACTGCCTGAAGGTGGTAGTCTAACTAATAAAGAACAATTATAAAGGTTCAAAAAAAAACAGTCAACAATAATAAAATTTAAAAAACATAAAATGACATTAATTGGCATCATTTACCATTAAATTCTTTAAAGCTAATATGAAATACTTTCATGCAAGTTATACAGCAAACTGTTCATATATAATACATTACTAAGTTGAATAATATGAAAAAGACCTAAAATATTTTTTCACTTTTTGTTTCCTACTTAGATAAGTTTTTTGGGAATAAAAAGATAATCTGCAAACTTCAGTGAGTGAGTAATGTTAGATGAAAGTAAATTTTAGGTGTCAGAATATCAAATATATATACCAACAAACAAAATTCTGAATATGAATCAAATGATTGCCATAATATTTTATGGTATATATTAGAAATGGACTACATGAAAAGTTAGTTTTACATATTCATAAGTATACTTTTAACTTCGTTTTACCTAATTTCTAAGGATAATTTACCAATCCTTGAAAAAAGGAACATTAAAAAATGTAGTGATTTGTAAAGTAAAATATTTTTACACTTATAGCCCTTTAATGAACCTTTCAAATAAAAAAATTAAGGTTTAAACTTATTATCTGTTAATAAAATTAGTCCTGAAAACTGTGACTATCCTACTTAGTTGATTATAACTCCGTCTAATGATTGTCTTTATGTAAGAATAACAACTATTCAATTCCTTACCTCGTAATTTCATCATCTCCAAGTACTGCTTTAGAAACAGGTGAATATCTGGCTGGTGATGCTGGTGTCTGGACCAAGTAGGAAGGTGGGCTAACATGGTTATCGATAGGCTGAGAAGAAGCTTAAAAATAAAGTAAAAAACACTTGAAAATGGAAACACACCATTCAGTACCATGTTTATAGGTTATCAATGTCACAGTTAATTAATGTATAATTCATACTCATTTATATAATAGGTTTTGGTAGAGAAAATGTATTTACTAGGTAAAAAAAATTAGAGAAGCTCAACTTTCCAGGTAAAAACTAGTTTAGACATTCAGATCAGCAAAGCAAACTTAATCCATTTGGTTTCTCTGACAAAACAACTAAAAAGGAGTTTTACAGTAACTGGTTTGCCAAATGTAAACCCAGGAAAGGTTATTCAAAAGACTGTCACAGGAAAGACTGAACTAAATCAATCTTAAGTATAATAATTTAATTTTTCTAAGAAGTTATTTTGCAGATTAACATTTTTAGAGAAGTATATTCAGCAGATCCCTGAACAACATGGGGGTTAGAAGCACTGACCCTCCAAACAGTTGAAAATGCACATATGACTTTACAGCTGGGCCTCAATATTCATGGTTCTGCATCTACAGATTGAGCCAACCATAAGACCTATGATATGCACTGAAAAAAATCTATATATAAATGGATCTGCATAGTACAAACCCACATTGTTCAACAATCAACTGCATACTCAAAATTTGATTGTAAGTAACAAAAACCAAAAGCGTAAAAATAAGTGCAAAAAGATTATGCTTGACAAAGTTTTAAAATAAATTAAGGGACTTCTGGCTTTCCAGCATGACTCTTATGAAAAAACAACATACTAAAATGCAAAAACACAGTTTGAAGAGACAGGGCAAGCATAAGAACCAGACTCATATACAAAAGTGATGCTGGAATGATCAGACCAGAATTTGAAACAAAAATGAGTAATATTCTGATATGGATAAAGCAAACAGTATGTATAAAGAAGGCAGTATGCAAGAACAGATGGGCAATTACAAGTGGAGAGATGGAAATTCTAAGAAAGAAACAAAAAGAAATACTAGAGATCAAAAACACTGTAACAGAAATGAATAATGTCTTTGATGAGCTACTAGTAGTTTGGACATGGCTGAGGCAAAGAATCTCTGAGCTTGATATTTCAATAGTAACCTCTAAAACTGAAAAGCAAAGAGAAAAAATGACTGGGGTTGGTGGGCAGGGATCAGAACAAAATATCCAAGAAAAGTGACAAAACTGCAAAACTACAAAAACTACATATGTGTAATGGGAATACCAAAAGGAGAAGGAGAGAAAAGAACAGAAGCATTTGAAACAACAATGATGATAATTTCCCCAATTAATGTCAGACACCAAACCATAGAGAGACCTAGGAAACTCAAGAGAACACTAAGCAGGATAAATGCAAATGCATATCGTTTTCAAACTACAGAAGAAAAAAGGAGGGGCAAAAAGCCCTAAAAGTAGTCACAGGGGAATTAAAAGCTTTACCTTACTGGTAGAGGCGTAAGATAAGAATTATGTTCGACTTCTCCTTAGTAAGTCATTCAAGACAGACAATGGAGTGAAATATTTAGTGTTAAGAGAAAAAAACCCACCTTGTATCCTAAGAAATTATCCTTCAAAAGTGAAGAGACATAAACACTTCATTAAACAAAAACTGAATATGTATTGCTAGTAGATTTGGCTTTTGAAATGTTAAAAGAAGTTCTTTAGAGACAAGGGAAGTCAGTTCAGTTATACAGGTCAGAAGTTCAGTTATACAGGTCAGAAGTTCAGTTATACAGAAAGAGCGAGCACTGAGGGAATAAGGTAAAATAAAAACTAGTTTTTCTTATTCTTGATTGATCTAACAAAAAACATTGTTCAAAATAACAGCAATGTTGTATTTGACTATGTTTATTTATGCATCTATATATTTGTGTATAAATGAAATGAGTGTCAGCATGATACAAGGATACAAATGATACATGAAACAAAAGTGATACAAGGGATGGGAGTGAGGAATTAGTATTATTGTGTTACTATAAGAAACTCTCACTAACAGTAAAGCTGTACAGTGTTACCTTGGAGTGGAATTAGATTAGCATACATGAATATTGCAAACTCTAGGGCAACCACTAAAAAAAGTGAAAGAGAATAAACTAATACACTAAGGAAGGAGAGAAAACAGAATCATATAAAATGCCTGATTAAAGCCATCCCCCTCCCCCAAAAAATGGATGACAAATATAGGACCAAAAAACAGGGCAACAAATAGCAAAGAGTAGCAAATATCACAGACATTAATCCAACTCTATCAATAATCACTTTGAATATCAATGGCCTAAATACACCAATTTGAAGTGGAAACAGTGTCAGACTTTTTTTGGGCTCCAAAATCACTGCAGATGGTGACTGCAGCCATGAAATTAAAAGACACTTACTCCTTGGAAGGAAAGTTATGACCAACCTAGATAGCATATTCAAAAGCAGAGACATTACTTTGCCAACAAAGGTCTGTCTAGTCAAGGCTATGATGTTTCCAGTGGTCATGTATGGATGTGAGAGTTGGACTGTGAAGAAAGCTGAGTGCCGAAGAATTGATGCTTTTGAACTGTGGTGTTGGAGAAGACTCTTGAGAGTCCCTTGGACTGCAAGGAGATCCAACCAGTCCATTCTAAAGGAGATCAGTCCTGGGTGTTCATTCGAAGGACTGATGCTAAAGATGCAACTCCAATACTCTGGCCACCTCATCCGAAGAGCTGACTCATTGGAAAAGACTCTGATGCTGGCAGGGATTGGGGACAGGCGGAGAAGGGGACGACAGAAGATGAGATGGCTGGATGGTATCACCGACTCGATGGACATGAGTTTGGGTAAACTCCGGGAGTTGGTGATGGACAGGGAGGCCTGGCGTGCTGCGATCCATGGGGTCGCAAAGAGTCGGACACGACTGAGCGACTGAACTGAACTGATTGTCAGAGTGGATCAAAAAACCAAGACCCAAGTATATACTGTCTACAGTAAAGCCACTTTAAATATAAAAGCTTATATATATTAAAAGTAAAAGGATGGAGAAAGATACACCATTCTAACACTAATCAAAAGAAAGCAGGAGTAGCTATATTAATTTCCAACTGAGAAGGCTTCAAAGTAAGGAAAATTATCCAGGTTAAAGAAGGGCATTACTTAATGATAAGGTCGTCAGTTCTCCAAGAAGATATACAGTATTTAACATCTAACAATCAGGTGTCAAACTATGTAAGGCCAAACTATGTGAGAAATCGATTAATCCATACCTCTTTATCAGAAATGAACAAATACAGCAGGTAGAAAATCAGGAAGGACATAGTTGAACCCAATAATATCACTAATCAATTGGATATGATGGACATCTACAGACCACTGCATCCAACAACAGCAGAAAACATATTTTTCTTAAGCTTCCATGTTAACATTCACCAAGAGAGACCATGTCCTGGGCTATAAAACATATCTCAACAAATTAAAAAAATAGAAATCATATAATGTTCATTGTTAGACCACAATGAAATTAAACTAGAAATCAATAACAAAACGATAGCTAAAACCCCCAAATATGTGGAGACTAAATAACACATTCCTAGATACACTTGGGTCAAAGAAGCAATCTCCAGAGAAATTTAAAAAATGTTTTGAACTAAAAGAAAATGAAAACACAACTTATCGACATCTGGGATGCAGGAAAAGCAGTGCTTAGAGATAAATTTACAGTATTAAATGCATATATTAGAAAAAGAGAAAGATCTTTATCTAAAATGAATCATCTTGGCTTCTACCTTATAAAACTAGAAAAAAGAGTAAATGAAATTCAGAGTAAGCACAAGAAAAAAAAATCTAAGCAGAAATCAAAGAAATTTTCAAAACAAGAAATCAACAGAGAAAAAAATTAATAAAAACCAAAAGCTGGTTCTTTGAAAAGATCAATAAGCCTCCAGCCAGGCTGAGAAAAAAAGAGAGAAGACAGAAATGAAAAAGCAGATATCACTACACATTCCATGATATTAAAAGAATAGTAAGTATTATGAAGAACTCTATGCCCAAAGATTTGGTAACCTAGAGGAAATGGACCAGTTCCTTAAGAGACAATCTGCCAAAACTCACAAAGAAGAAATAGGCAATCTTAACAAACCTATATCTATTGGAAAAACTGAATCAATAATTGATAATTCTCTGAAAAGAAAGCACGAGGCCCAAATGGGTTAAGTGGTGAGTTCTATAAAATATTAAAGAAATGAATTATACCAATTGTCTATAACCACTTCCAGGACACAGAAGCCAAGGGAATACTTCCTAACTTATTCTGTGAAGCCAGGATTATTTGACAAAACCAGACAAAGAAATCTTAAGAAAAAATACCCTATAGAACAACATCTCTCATGAACATAAGTGGAAAAATCTGCAACAAAATGTCAGCAAATTAAATCCAACAATATATAAAAAAATTATATACCACAAGCATCTAGGATTTATCCCAAGTATGCAAGGTTGGTTCAATATTCAGAAAAAAAATACATATGATACATCACATGTGTGTGCATACATACTCAGTTGCTAAGTCATGTCCAACTCTTTGTGACCCCATGGACTACAGGCCTTCAGGCTCCTCTGTCCATGGGATTTTCCAGGCAAGAATACTGAAGTGGGTGGCCATTTCCTCTTCCAGGGGACTTTTCCAAACCAGTGATCAAATGCACATCTCCTTTGTCTCCTGCACTAAGGTAATGCTTATTAAATCAATGTGATACTGCTGTACAACTATTAGAATGGCTAAAAAACCAGAACAATGATAAAACCAAATGCTTGTGAGGATGTGGAGTAACAGGAACTCTCATACATTGCTGGTGGAAATGCAAAATGGTACAGCCACTTTGGAAGACAATTTGGCTGTTTACATTATAAAACTAAACACAGTCTTACCACACGATCCAGCAATTGCACTCCTTGGTTATCAAAGGAGTTAAAAATTCCTGCACATTACTATGTGAAAGGAGGCTTTTTGCTTTTCTTTCAAATATCTACTATGCCTTCTTTAATTCAACAGGTTTATGGAAAACTTCAGCCTGTGTGATTTTAAAATATTTTTGAATTTTAACTTAAAGTTGGCAAAATCAGCAGAGGGCTGAATTATTTTTATTGTTTTTAAGGAGTTTGAGATTTTTGGGTATAACTTTAGTATTTCAATTGGATATACATGGTATATTCAATGCCATTTTGTATGTTTCAGGTAAAGTAGGAAATGTCATTAATCAAATTATATAGAATGTATTCTATGAAAAGCAAAATGTGATATATATTTAAAAAAAATTTTTATGAGTACAGTTGATTTACAATGTTGTGTTAGTTTTAGGTATAAGAAGTTCAGATTTTAAAAGGCTACATATTGTATGATTCCAACTACATGACATTCTGAAAAAGGCAAAACTATGGAGGTAATAAAATGATCAGAGGACGTCAGAGGTTAGAGGAGAGGGAGGGATGAATAGGCAGAGTACATGATTTTTAGGGCAATTAAACTGTGCTGTATGATACTGATAGATGGTACATGTCATTATACATTTATCCAACCCTACAGAATGTACAACAAGAGAGAACCCTAAAGTATACTATGGGCTTTGGGTAATGATGTTGGAACCAACGTACCACTCTGGTGGGACATGTTGATAATAGGAAAAGCTATGGAGGTGGGACCAGAAAAAGTGATGGCACCTCATTCCAGTACTCTTGCCTGGAAAATCCCATGGATGGAGGAGCCTGGTGGGCTGCAGTCCATGGGGTCGCTAAGAGTCGGACACGACTGAGCGACTTCACTTTCACTTTTCACTTTCACGCACTGGAGAAGGAAATGGCAACTCACTCCAATGTTCTTGCCTGGAGAATCCCAGGGACGGGGGAGCCTGGTGGGCTGCCGTCTATGGGGTTGCACAGAGTCGGACACAATTGAAGCGACTTAGCAGCAGCAGCATGGAGGTGGGACACCTCTGGATCTTTGCTTAATTTTCCTGTGACCCTAAAACTGCTCTAAAATGTAAAGGAAAAAAAAGGACATGCCCTGACACCATCTCAGATCTGTCAATCCAATTCATAATTACCCTTTTAATGCACCCCCCAAAAAATGGTAACCTAGTAAAAGAAACAAAAAAATATAAGCAAAACTCCAGTAATAATTTCATTTCAATAATAATAAACATCAATACAGTCCATCAGTTGTAATTCTAGTAAGAACTAAGAACAGAAAATTATAAAGTTATTTCTGACCCAGGTAAGCAATATATTTCAGTTGTAACTTCCAAAACCACAATGCATTTGAATTATGTGATCGTTGAAAAATGTAGAAAGTAGTATTTAACTTTCTTGAGATATTAACTATGATAAAGGTACAAGGCATTTCAAAAATCTAGCTGAAATATTTATTACTTAACCACCAATCTCTCCTTTCATTACATTACTGTCTTCTATGCACAAAACACTGTTAATACCTATTGGGAAAACAAAAATGTGCAAGGATCATTACTTCAAATTACTATAGTGGCCAGACAGATAACATTAAGAGTGAAGCAGCCAGAGTGAAAGACAGTAGGTAATGACTATAAATACGGTATACTGAGAAGAATATATGCTCTATCAAAAGGAGATAGCATCTATACATCTGTATCTTTCTGTAATCATACAAAAAGGAAAAAGACTATATCTACTGACAGTATATGGTTTTGAAGTCTGCTGCACCTTTGATTTTATAAGCTTGCAGTCTCCATTAGCAGTTGTTTCCTGTCCAATTCATATATAAGATGCTGTTTTGCATTTGAGCCAAAGCTTTCTATCAATGGCTCTTCTGAAGACCAAAGTCTTTCCCGGTGTGATATGTAAGAATATCTGTGATTTTCAATGGAACTGGCATGATGGCCTAAAGCGACTGACATTCATGTGAACCATTATAATCACTGGCCTTTTAAAGTCCAGAGTTTACTGATTTCTGACTCAAATTTCTTCACTGCATTAACAAGTTTGGCTGAAACAAACGAACAACAACAACAAAAAACCCACTGGGCAAGAAACTCAGTCAACTGCCCAAGCCAGAAAATGTATCTTTCCCCTACCATATCCAGACTTTGCCTTTATTTGATGGATCCTTTCTGAAGGAGTCATTCTCACATGTAAGACATGTATCTCACATGGCAGGAACTAAAAATTAATGTTTCTATCAGAGAAATGACTGTCTAAAGAATAATCAGATAAAACAATGCTATTTCCTATACCCCACATCCTAAGCAATAAAGATTCCTTAGAGAACTACAAAACAAGGGAGCCTGAATATTGTCCTAAGGTATCTAGGTTAATGACCCAAACCCTCCAAAGTTTAGGAGAGAAGCCAAGTGGAAGAACTTAAGGTAAAAGTAGAAAGAGATCAGTGGGGGCTCAGAAGTTTAACAACATCTTTCATCTGAAGAGAATATAAATTAAAAGTGAAAAGATACATAATGCAAAAGCATGAGAATTTTAATGTCATCAAAGAAACTATGTTCTTTATCACAGAGATCCCCAACCCCCAGGCCGCTTAACAGTGCTGTTTAGGAATTCAGCTGCATACCAGCAGGTGAGCGGCAGGTGAGCAAGCTTCAGAGGCCACTCTCCATTCCTCACATTACTGCCTGAACCTTCCCTCCATCTGCCCCACCCATCGAAAAACTGTCTTCCATGAAACTGGTCTCTGGTGCCAAAAAGGTTGGGAACCACTGCTTTATCAGATCCAGTGAACTTTTTTTATTCAGTAATAAACTTCCTTTTATTCCTGGGTGGGCTTCCCTGATAGCTCAGTTGGTAAAGAATCCACCTGCAATGCAGGAGACCCCAGTTCGATTCCTGGGTACCATATTTTGGCTATTATCCATAGGTGCTTTACAACTGTTAAGAGCATGGCCCCACTTAGATTTATGGTCATAGCTAAATTATAATTCTGAGCTTTTCTCCAGTCATGTTCTGCTTCTTAAGGAGTGAGACTAGATGAAGACAGCAAGCTGAACTAGGGTTGGAATTCTGCCAGTGAAGATGAAGAAGGCAAGAAAGAAGAAGATATATGCAGTGAACTGAATATAATGACAAACCAAGGAGGCTAAGTTAAAAAAAGAAGACAAGTAAAGACACACAAAAGAGACACAAAGGAACAACCAAGTAATGGTATTTTGACTGAAGATCAAAATGAAGATGAACTGTTAGGAGTAAATAAACTGATGGATGTAGTCAGAGAATGAGATGATTTAAATCAAGATTTTGGACATGGTGAAGGTACTGACAATTGATAAGATCTAAATTATTATCTTGGAAGCAAGTTTCTGAGTTGGAGTGGAGGGCAGAAAAGTTAGAAACAGATCAGTAAACAAAGAAGCCTGGTAACTGAATGAATCAGTGTGGGTTTTGACTGGTCATCACTAAGGATGACAATGTGAATAACAGTATCAAAGGACAATGAGAGCTCCACTAATATCTTCAGTACCTAAAGCCACACTGGTGGGGAGGACACTAGATGACTAACGTAAGGAATAGGCAGTAAGGTGAACAGTCTGATGGCAAGGGCTTCAGGAGAGCCAACAGGTAAAAACCATTTATGTAAAAAGTTTTCAAACATAAATGCTTCTTAAAACACATATAAGCAAGTTATTTATGAATTGTGTGCATAGTATGAACATGGTCTGGAAGTGTATAACAAAATTCATATGAAGAGAGGAGAATGGAAACAGAACACTGTTATGATAAAGTTGAACTAGCAACATAAACTTCAACTTTTTCACAATACTCTATTAGTTTAAAAACAGATGAAAAAAAGGCAAGAAATATCCTATATATGACTATAGGGAAAACAATTAAATATTATTTACTACTCTTTAGGACCAGCTCTCCTATTTTTAAAATGTCATATTATTTTATATAAAAGAGATAATTCAATAAAAAGTAACATTTTCTTTCTAGTTCAACTGTAAGCAGCAGCTTGTTTTTTTGTATATTTGGCCATAATCGGGATGCCAATTCTCTGTCTGTTAACTGGCACTTAGTTGTCTTGAACAGATAAGGCAGCATAATAAATAAGATCAATATTTAAATTGGTAAATAAAAGAGCTTATCATTGAATTTGCTGCTGCTAATAAATAAAAATTACATAAAGCCCTGTGCAAGCCAAATATATGGAAGAATTTTCAGCAAGTAGTAAAGTTCTGACACGAAGTGTAAGACATCATCTCTGTTCATTAAAGAGACTGAATATTATTACAAAACCACAAATATCTCTAAAATTCTATAATTTAGAAAAGGAAAACTTGGAAAAGCAGATTATAGAGTATATTGATCTTTATTACATATGGGTGCTTCTAGTATTGACTCAATATACCAAATAAAAATTTCATTTTTCAATCAACATGAACATATTAAAAATATATTTATATTTCATCTCAGCTTGTATATTAAAAAAAGAAAATCACATAGGAAGCTTAACATTACCTAGGTACTTTCATTACAATACAATTCTAGGAAATACAACTGTATCATGCACAACTGTGTTACGTAATACACTAAGAGTTGGAAGTACAAAGATGGTATCTGTGCTCACACAGTTGAGAGTACAGAAAAGCCCGTCTTAAGTTATTATTTCTCAAGGCACAGCCCAAGAACCAGCAGCACTAGAAGTATCAGAATTATCTTGCTTGTTAAAATAATTACTTGTTTAAGTATATTTCTGTGTTCCATCTTAAAATTATTAGAACAAAACAAGAATCTCCATTATAAGCAAATACCTTTGGTGGCTATCATTTACATAAAAGTTTAAGAATCAATGCCTTAAATAATTATTGCTATGACATTACAGGTGAAAAACTGAAAAACTCACCCCCCTTATTATTAGGAAGATTCTGACTTAAAATTGATTTTTAAAAATTATTAGGTTAAAATATTTAACACTTCTCTTTTAAATATTTGTACAATGTTTAAACTTTATATTGGGAACTTTCATTAAAATTTATCACGTCTAAGGAAATAAGATAGATTATAAGCAAACAAACTTACAGTTGGTGATATCAGGTGGTGCATAGCCATCATTCATATACATACTTGTGGGTTTTGCCACTTTCAAATAAACAAAATCAGATGTGTTCTTTAAGGCAGTTACTGCTTCTTCATGAGTAACTTCTTCTAAACACACACTATTCACCTAAAAGAAAATCCCCAAAGTTTTACTTCTTCCTTCCCGCTCTGAAAGCCATATTTTTTTCCCCTCTTTACTCCTCTGGTAGAATCTTTAGTATACTGTTGAACAGGAGTGGTAGATGTGTCTTTCTAGGAATTTGTCTATTTCATCTAAGTTACCTGATGTGTTGGTATAGAGTTGGTCATAAATAGAAGTATTGGCTTATGCTCTCTCTTTCATTCCTACTTATAGAAATTTGAGTTATTTTTTTCTTTGTCAGTCTAGCTAAAGGTTTGTCAATTTTGTTGATCTTTTCAAAGGCCCAAGTTTTGGTTTCTCTATGGTTGTCCTATTTCATATGTTGTTAAGTTTTGCCCTAATCCTTTCTCTTCTGCTAGCATTAGGTTTAGACTGTTCCTCTTTTCAGTAAACACTTTTTTGGGTGTGTATATTTGCCTTTGAACTGTTTATTTTATATTGGAGTATAGTCAATTAACAATGTTGTGATAGTTTCCGGCAGCCAGCAAAGGGACTCAATCATACATGTACATGTATTCATTCTCCCCCTAATTTCCCTCCCATCCAGACTGCCACATAACACTGAGCAGAGTTACCTGTGCTGTACAAAGGTCCTGGATGATTATCCATTCTAAACATAGCAGACTGTTTCTAGTGTTTTAAATTATAATGTACTAAACCAATGTTCATTTTAGTATATTTTCCATTTCTCTAACATGCAACTTTATAACCGACTGTAGCTTTTTTTTAATGTTTTGACAGAAATTTCTAAAGGTCACAGAACAATCCTAACTTTCCCACTGATTACTAATAAAGCTTTGCAGGGTTTCAGCTGTATGGTCATTCACCTGTGGTACACTGTTCATCTGATGGCCTGCAATGAGACGTTAGCAACTATGACACAAAGTGAGGATTAATAAATGCCACACATTAGAGCTATCTTCTTGGAAAGCTTACTTGTGGTATGTTTCTCTTGGAACCTGGCCATCTTGTTAAGAAGCCCAACTTAGCCATCCCACTTGAGCTCCCAGCTAACAGGCAAAACTAAATGTTCCACTATATATAAGCCAGCTTGAAAGTGGACCCCTGGCCCTAGTTTAGCCACCCCAGTAGACATTACAAGGAGTCAAGACATGCTGTCCTGGCCAAACCCATCCAAATTGCGTAAGTATAAGTAAATAAATAACTGTTGTCATTTTAGTCACTAATGTTAGTGTTTTCTTATGTAGCATTAGATAACTGAATGCTGCTGCTGCTGCTAAGTCACTTCAGTCGTGTCTGACTCTGTGTAACCCCATAGACGGCAGCCACCAGGCTCCCCCATCCCTGGGATTCTCCAGGCAAGATCACTGGAGTGGGTTGCCATTTCCTTCTCCAATGCATGAAAGTGAAAAGTGAAAGTGAAAGTGAAGTCGTGTCCAACTCTTAGTGACCCCATGGACTACAGCCTATCAGGCTCCTCCATCCATGGGATTTTCCAGGCAAAGTACTGGAGTGGCGTGCCATTGCCTTCTCCAGATAACTAAATAAAGAGCTAATAAGATTTGCTAAGGGATTCAACGTGGAGAGGGAAAGAAAGAGAATGATCCTAAAGTTTCAGACCTGGGCAAAATAGAAGGATAAAGTTTCTATTTAATTAGATGTGAAAATTATGCCAAGTGCAGAATTGGGGGTGGCAGGATTGGGGGGGTTGCTGTGACTTGGAAGTTTATTTTTAGATACAGTTGTCCTTTGGTATCTGTGGGGGAATGATTCTATGACCCCAGTGCCCAAATTACCCTTCTTAAGGATAAAAAAAAATTCTTCAGATTCTCAAGCTCCTATGTAAAATGGAATAGTATTTGCATACACATAGCGTCCCTTGGGGGCTTCCCTAGTGGCTCAGACGGTAATGGAGGTTCAAAACACTGTACAGGAGACGGTGACCAACATCATCCCAAAGAAAAAGAAATGCAAGAAGGCAAAATGGCTGTCTTAAGGAGGCCTTACAGATAGCTGAGAAAAGAAGAGAAATGAAAGGCAATGGAGAAAAGGAAAGATATACCCAACTGAATGCAGAGGTCCAGAGAATAGCAAGAAGAGATAAGTCTTCTTCAGTGAACAATGCAAAGAAATAAGAGAAAACAATAGAATGGGAAAGATTAGAGATCTCTTCAAGAATATTGGAGATACCAAGGGAAAATTTCATACAAGGATGGCCACAAAAAAGGACAGAAACAATAAGGATCTAACAGAAGCAAAACAGATTAAAAACAGGTGGCTAGAATACATGGAAGAACTATACAAAAAAGGTCTTAATGACCCAGATAACCACAATGGTGTGGTCACTCACCTAGAGCCAGACATCCTGGAGTGTGAAGTCAAATAGGCATTTCTTTCTACTAGAAAAAAAACTAGTGGAGGTGATAGAATTACGGTTGAGTTACTTAAAATCCTAAATGACAACACTCCTAAAAGATGCTAAAGTGCTGCACTCAATATGTCAGCAAATTTGGAAAACGCAGCAGTGGCCAAAGGACTAGAAAAGGTCATTTCATTCTAATCCCAAAGAAGGGCAATTCCAAAGAATGTTCAAACTACTGTATAATTGTGCTCATTTCACATGCTAGCAAGGTTATGCTCAAAATCCTTCAAGTTAGGCTTCAGCAGTAAGTGAACGAGAACTTCCAGATGTACAAGCTGGATTTAGAAAAGGCAGAGGAACCAGAGATCAAACTGCCAACATTTGCTGGATCATGGAGAAAGCAAGAGAATTCCAGAAAATTCACCATGCTAAAGCCGTTGACTGTGTGGATCACAACAAACTGTGGAAAATTCTTAAAGATATGGGGATACTAGACCACCTTACTGTCTCCTCAGAAACCTGTATGCAGATCAAGAAAAAAGAGCTGGAACTGGACATGGAACAATGGACTGGTTCCAAATTGGGAAAGGAGTACGTCAAGGCTGTATACTGTCACTCTGCTTATTTAACTTCTATACAGAGTACATAATGTGAAATGCTGGGCTGGATCAATCACAAATTGGAATCAAGATTGCGAGGAGAAATATCAATACCCTCATATATGCTGATGATACTACTCTAGTGGCAGAAAGCAAAGAGGAACTAAACAGTCTCTTGATGATGGTGAAAGGAGACAGTGAAAAGCTGGCTTAAAACTCAACATTCAAAAAACTAAGATCATGGCATCTGGTCTAATCACTTCATGGCAAATGGATGAGGAAAAAGTGGAAACAGTGACAGATTTTATTTTCTTGGGCTCCAAAATCACTGCAGATGGTGACTGCAGCCATGAAATAAAAGACACTTGCTCCTTAGAAGAAAAGTTATGGCAATCCTAGACAGCATATTAAAAAGCAGACATCACCTTACCGACAAAGGTCCTTATAAGGATAAAGATAAGGTTTTTGCAGTAGTCATGTATGGATATGAGAGTTGGACCCTAAAGAGGTGTGTGCCAAAGAATTGATGTTTTTGAATTGTGGTGCTAGAGAAGACTCCTAAGAGTCCCTTGGATAGCAAGGAGATTCAATCAGTCAATCCTAAAGGAAATCAGTCCTGAACATTCATTGGAGGGACTGATGCTGAAGCTCTAATCCTCTGGCCACCTGATGCAAAGAACTGACTCATTTGAAAAGACCTTGATGCTGGGAAAGATTGAGGGCAGGTGGAGAAGGGGATGTCAGAGGATGAGATGGTTGGATGGCATCACCAACTCAATGGACATGGGTTTGAGCAAACTCCAGGAGACAGTAAAGGACAGGGAAGCCTGGCATGCTGTAGTCCATGGGGTTGCTAAGTGTCAGACATGACTTAGTGAGTGAACAACACACCCTCTCTTACTTAAATCATCTCCAGACTACTTATCATACCTAATGCAATATAAACACCATGTGACTAGCTGTCAGCCTACAGCCAATACATTTAGGGTTTTGAGAACTTTTTGGAATTCTTCCTGCAAGTATTTTTGATCCTCAGTTGGTTAAATCCACAGATGTGGAACCCATGGACACAGAAGGCCAACTGTATATTTGAGATGACTCTTGAGATATACATAAGGAGACTGAAGTTCAGAAAACAATACTTATTACTACCATGTACAAAGAGACCTAGTAAGCTATTTACTACCTGTCAAAGAGAAAAGAAAATGTGCAATGTTTAGAGGTTAGGGAAAAGATGCATCAGAAAGGAGAATGAGAAGGAATGGCCAGTGAGTTAAAAGGAATAGCAAGATAGAGGGTGACTAGTATGGAAATTGGAAAAGAGTGTTTTAAGAAGGCAAAAGGTGTGTCAAATGCCTGATTCATCAATTAAAGTGACAGATAAAACTGAATAATTTCAGTGGCATTTGGCAACAAAAGCCTCATTAAATGGCAAATTCAGTGTAAATTTCTTGTTTCCTATTCTTAAAATTCTTAAAAATTCTTAAAATTGATTCTGGAGAAACTATAAAGGAGGACATAAGAAATTTTTAAAAAATAAATTAAAAAAAGAATGAGAAACCTAGTGGAGAAAGGTTGTCTGGAACTGGTGTATGTGTATGTGGGGTTTGTGTATATATGTGAAGATGAAGGAGTGCTGGTTGTAGCTTGGGGAAAAGAGTGACAAGTCATAGCCATGAGAGGATAAGTTAGAGAAAAGCAGTTGGAGGACAGTTTCTTCCTCTTCACTATCATTAACTAGCAGAAATAACTAGCAGCTATTCTTAGCAGAGGTATTCAAAAGGGCAAATAAATAAGTAAGAGGAAAGAACCCAAATCACCACTATATCAGACTTTGTAAGCCTTTCCAGATTCACTTGAGCCTACCTTCCCACTAGGCCTTGGCTGCTTGCTTACAAGACAGCCCTGGCTATTGCTACTCTTATCTTGTCTCCTACCATTACGAACTATTTCAACCTCTTCTGTAGTAAAGGCTGGGCGTGGGCATGGCTCACATGTTCCACATAATGAGAGCAGTAACATATCAGAAGACCACATATGATGTGTCTAGACCACCGAGGCTCTAGCTCTTTCAACACTTCTGGGTTCAGAGGAAGTGTTGTGCCAGAGTGTGGGAGCTGGCCTTCCTAGTATTCATCCTGAGGGGCCGGGTAACACAGCCAAGAATCCAGGACAGTTAACCCCTATGGGGTAGACTCTAAATAACAAGAGAGAGGAGACTAAGAGGGGCCAGGAGATCAATCCTATCTTTTGCTTGGATAGCAGGATCTAAGGTTTAGCAGTTCCACATTGCCTGCCTGGAAGACTATCCTATATGGTAAGAAACCAGCTATATTTTCTTATGAAATTACAGCCAGCTTAGAAACATAATACCTTGTATTGGCTTTCCCTCATTCTCTGCCTCCCTTTTCATTTCCACTCACTCCAGCTTCTCTGAAGTTCTACCTCCAAATAATACCTTAGCACAGTAGCTTTTCTTCAGGTTTGTTTTTGTAGGGAACATGAATTAAGACAGTTATTAATGAAGATTGGATAAATAAATTGTGATATAGTCTATAGTTTCAGAATAGAATATTATGAAGAGAGGAAATAACTAAATCTCAACTCTAGGCAGCAATATAGATAAGTCTCAATAAAACAATATTGAGGGAAAAAGTATTAAAAGACTACATACTGCACAACAGCCTTTAAATTTTTTTTCAAAACAATACTAAACAAAACACTTAGGTATATGTATGTGATTAAGCAATCTTTAAAAAGCAAAAGAATGAGAAACACAAACTGTTGATATTCTAGTTTTGGGGTTGGATAATAACTAGCAGTTTTCATTATATTATAAATAAAAATTATAGATTAGAACAAGAAAGGGAAAAAGAAGGTCACACACGACTAAGGATGATAGTGTTATGAACCTAAGGATTATGAATAAACAATTTTGTGCATCCAAGCTCCTAAATAGGATAAAAGAAAAAGAGAAGGGACCTAGCAGAGGGAATGGAAATAGCAAACAGATAATGAAGAGTCATTTTTCAGGTCCTGAGTAAAGAAAGCCTAGTATTCAGATGTGTAAATGTCATTTAAATATTTTTGGCATGTAGAATTTCAGTCTTTCAGGAAAAAAAGACATCAAAGTGATTTTTAAAACAATGGATTTTTTATACTTACTGCTAAAAGCTTATCTCCAATCTGAAGTTTACCATCTTTATGAGCTGCTCCTCCTTCAATTATTTTGGTTACATAGATGCTATTATCCCCAGGAATATGCTGATTTCCAACACCTCCAGCAATGCTAAACCCAAGACCTGTTTGGAAAACACTAGTTTTACAATTTTACCCATAAATGTAAACCTAAGTTCAGAAAGAAATGACTAAAAAGTAGAAAACAGATTCTATAAGGTGATAATTTCACCAAACTAATCCTTTTTAAAATACAAAAGAATCTATTTACCTATTTTTAAAATCCTAAGTATTTTGTAATCAGGGGCAATTACAAATTAAGTGCTCCTACAGTTACAAGTAAGTACCTTCCCCTTCCCTCCTAGGTACTTCTTAAAGTGTCTCATGCATTTGTGTTAGGTCAAAGAATTCATGTAGAATTGTTTCACTTTTGTTTCCATCATAATTGCATTTCTTACTAACACTTATAATACTTCCACAAGATTAAAACAACTGAGGGAAAAAAAAATCAATGGTGGGCAAAACTAACAGCTTTAGAAATGCAGATGTTTTTGTTCTTTTTCAATATTCTATGAATTACTTTTAAGTAAGGAATCTCAGTAATTCATAATTCCCATGGCCTTAATACCAAACTTGTAGCTCTCTATTCATTTTTCATGAAGCCACGAATGAGAATCAGTATTTCCATTTATCCTCAATTCCATCCATGTTTTCAAAATTCAGATCACATCCTAATAGTCTTCACTGCAGATATAACTATTAATGATATGCTCATTAATATTTTCTTCTATCCTGTGTATCCGTATTTAATATACTTTGTAGATTAATGACTACAAGTTAATATTAATGCTATACATGACTTCAAAATGTTTATGCCGAATGCTACTTAAAACAAAAATCATTAGAAGTAACAGATTATAAAATTCACTAAAGTGAAAGTGAAAGTTGCTCAGTCATATCTGAATCTTTGCCTGCCAGCCTGTAGCCCGCCAGGCTCCTCTGTCCACAGAATTCTTTAGGCTGGAATACCGAAGTGGGTAGCTGCTCCCTTCTCCAGGGGATCTTCCCAACCCAGGGATCAAACCCTGGTCTCCCACAATGCAGGTGGATTCTTTACCATGGGAGTCACCAGGGAAGCCCCACCCCTCCAAATTCAGTAAATTCTATAGATTACCAGTATTGCTAATCTTAGAATGTGTGTCATATATAACTTAAGAGTTACATGTCACTTAAGAGATTTCTTACTTAATAATTTGTTTTTGTTTGATTTAGTTCATACCTTTAGGACCTTTAATGAGCTTTATCTCCATTATTTTTTCTGATACTGGTTTCCGTCTTTTTACATACAAGCGTACAATAGATCCTGCTTCTTTCAAGGCTTCAACTGCTTTGCTATGTGTTACATCACGAACATCTATTTCATTTACTCGCAAAATACAGTCATTGACTCTAAGGAAAAATTAAAAATAAAAATGAAATATTAAAAATTTAATATCGATTTTTCACTTTGCCAATTTTTATTTTCACATTTTTAAGGTTAACTACTACGATTTTTTCTGAGAAGAAACTTCATGTTAAATTTCAATATATCAAATACTTATATAAATACAAACATTTCTCAAGGGCCATCAAAGGAAATAGTGCAAATAATAGATTATTTTACAAAAATATTAAATGATAATGACAGCTGTCTATGTACAGAAATTAAAATACTTTAGAAAAACAGAAAATACTTATTTAGTACTAATCACAAGCTACAAACTTCTTTTAGTGTTTTAACCCTTACAACAACCTGTAAGGTGGATCTATCTATATCCCTATTTTACACATGGAAAAACTGAGGCACAAAGTTTAAATAACATTCCCAAAGCCACCCAGATAATGACCAGTAGAGCAGTGATTCAAAGATAAGAAATCTAAGGCTTAGACTGAATAACTAGCTTAACGTCACAGTGGAAAATCAGATTAATTGATTGATTTATTAAAAAATAAACTGATCTCCACGTGGGGTTCACCCCAGAGATGCAGGGATTCTTCAATATATGCAAATCAATTAATGTGATATACCATATTAACAAATCAAAGGATAAAAACCACACGATAATCTCAATAGATGCAGAAAAAGCTTTTGACAAAATTCAACATGTATATATGATAAAAAACTCTCCAGAAAGTGGACATACAGGAAACCTACCTCAACATAATAAAGGCTATACATGACAAACCCACAGCAAACATTATTCTCAATGGTGAAACACTGAAAGCATTTCCTCTAAGATCAGGAACAAGGGTACCCACTCTTGCCACTATTATTCAACAAAGTTTTTGGAAGTCCTAGTCATGGCAAGCAGAGAAGAAAAAGAAATAAAAGAAATCCAAATTGGAAAAGAAAAAATAAAACTGTCACTGTTTGCAGATGACATGATACTGTATATAGATAGAGCCACCAGAAAACGATTAGAGCTAATCAATGAGTTTAGTAAAGTGGCAGATACAAAATTAATACACAGAAATCTCTGCATTTCTACGCACTAACAATGAGAAATCAAAAAGAGAAATTAAGGAAACAATCCCATTTACAACTGCAACAAAAAGAACAAAATACCTAGACATAAATCTGCCCAAGGAGGCAAAAGACCTGTATGCAGAAAACCAGAAGACACTAATGAAACAAAATCAAAGATGACACAAAGATGGAGAGATATACCACATTCTTGGATTAGAAGATTCAACATTGTGAAAATGACTATACTAACCGAAAACAATCTACAGATTCAATGAAATTCCTATCAAATTACCAATGGTACTTTTCATACAACTTTTGAGTTGACCAAAAAGTTTGTTCTGATTTTTCCCTACAACTGTATGGAAAAACCCAAACAAACTTTTTGGCCAACCCAATAGAAAAATTTTGTTAACAATTTATATGGAAACACGAAAGACTCTGAAAAGGACTTCCCTGGTGGTCCAATGGTTAAGAATCCGCCTGCCAAGGCAGGAAACACAAGTTCAATCCCTGGTCAGGAAAGATTCCATGTGCCATGGAGCAACTAAGCCTATGTGCCATAGATGCTGAAACCAACGTACTCTAGAGCTGGTGCTCTTCAACAAGAGAAGCCATTGAAATGGGAAGTGTAGCTCCCACTCATTGCAACGAAAAGTCGACTCCACTCACCAAAACTAGAGAAACCCAGCAATGAAAACCTAGTACAAAGCCATAAGTACATTAATTTAAAAAGAGACTCCAAATAGCCAAAGCAATCTTGAGAAAGAAAAATGGAGCTGGAGGTATCAAGCTCCCTGACGTTATACTATACTACAAAGCTACAGTAATCAAGATAGTATGGTACTGGCACAAAAACAGAAATACAGATCAATGGAACAAGATAGAAAGCCCAGAGATAAATCCATGCACCTGTGGGTACACCTTATCTTTGACAAAGGAGGCAAAACTATACAGTGGATAAAACAGTCTCTTTAATAAGTTATGCTGGGAAAACTGGACAACTATATGTAAAAGCATGAAATTAGAACATTTCCTAACACCATGGACAAAAATAAACTCAAAATGGATTAAAGACCTAAATGTAAGGTCAGACATTACAAAACTCTTGGTGGAAAACATAGGCAGAACACTCTTTGACATAAATGACAGCAAGATGCTTTTTGATCTACTTCCTAGAGTAATATGAATAAAAATAAACAAATGAGACCTGATAAACTTAAAAGCTTTTGCACAGCAATGAAAATCATAAATAAGAGAAAAAGATAACCCTCAGAATGGGAGAAAATACTTGCAAATGAAACAACTGAAAATGGATTAATCTCCAAAATACAAAAGGAGCTCATGCTCAATACAAAAAAACCCTCAAACTATCCAATAAAAAAAATGGGTGGAAGACCTGAACAGACATTTCTACAAAGAAGATATATATAGATGGCTAACAAACATGTAAAAAGTTGCTCAACTTCACTAATTATTAGATAAATGCAAATCAAAACCACAACAAGGTATCATCTCACACCAGTCAAAGTGGTCATCAAAAGATCTACAAACAATAAATTTTGGAGAGGGTGTGAAGAAAGGGATCTCTCCTGTACTGTTGGTGGGAATGTAAATTGATACAGTCATGATGGAGAACAGTATGGAGGTTCCTTAAAAAACTAAAAAGTAGAACTGCCATAATACCCAACAATCCCACCACTGGGGATATACCCTGAGAAAACTGTAATAAAAAATATACATGTACCCCAATGTTTACTGCAGCACTATTTACAACAGCCAGAACATGGAAGCAACTGAAATGTCCAGCAACAGATGAATGGATAAAGAAGATGTGGTACATATATACCATGGAATATTACTGCACCATCAAAAGGAATGAACTTGGGTCATTTGTATTGATGTGGGTGAACCTAGAGTTTGTCATACTGAAGTAAGTCAGAACCAGAAGAACAAATATCATACATTAACACACACACACATATATGAAATGTAGAAAAATGGTACTGATGAACCTATGTACAGGGTAGGAATACAGATGCAGACATAGAGGACAGATTTGTGAACCACTCAGCTGGAAGGAGAGGGTGAGATGAACTGAGAGTAGCACTGACATAAACACTACCATGTGTGAAACAGATAGCTAGTGGGAAGCGGCTGCGTGGCACAGGGACTCAGCTCGGGACTATGTGATGACCTAGAGTGGCGGGATGGAGGTCCAAGGAGGGAGGGGATATATGTGCACATATAGCTGATTTACTTTGTTATTCAAAAGAAATGAACACAACATTGTGAAGCAATTATACTTCAATAAAAATAAATAAATTGACCTTAGTTTCAATCGCATGCTATTCATGTAGAAAACAAAAAGATGGTCATCTCATATTGTGCAGGAAAGGGGAACAAAACACAATTAAAATATTTCAAGTGATCATGCTAAACTTCTATAATATATCAAATTAAGTTTAGAGAAAAGAAATTCTATATCCAAAGACAGTGATACCTTACAGTTAGTACTACAGGTCAGTTCTCCAGTGGAACAAATGGAACATTTTAATTTTCATACAAGAAGCACAAATAAAAGGCAAATAACAAAATCAGGAAGTATATGCCTACATTTACATGAATATTCAAATTATTAATTTTATATCTAACTTCATTAATATACAACTTGTCATATTCAGTGAGAAGTTTAGAAACTGAAGAGCTGCATAAGGCACCAATAGCCTTAAAATAAAATATTCTTTCTCACAGACCATATAAAATTTTAGTTCTAAAATTTTTAGAAAACTGTCACCATGTGTAAAAAACAACAAACAAGGCAACAGGAAAAGTGCCACAATCTATGATCTATGATTATGTCTAAGGAAACAACAAAGATGCCAAAGATCTTTGTTTAACAAGATACTAAGGATATCTTCTGAAATGGAACATTAAACAAAAGACCAGGTACTTACATTTATTCAATTTAGGAAATAGGTTAATTTACTTAAAGTTTGCATTAATCTTTTCTCTTTGTGGTGCATGTGTGTGTGTGTGTGTGTGTGTTATTCGCTCAGTCGTGTCCAACTCTTTGTGACGCCAGGGACTATAGCCCACCAGGCTCATCTGTCCAAGGGATTCTCCAGACAAGAATATGGAGTGCATAGCCATTCCCTTCTCCAGGGAATCTTCCCAATCCAAGGATCAAACAACCTGGGTCTATTGCACTGCAGGCAAATTCTTTACCACCTGAGCCACCAGGTATGAGATAAAAACTCAGGATATATATGATTCCCTACCCTGCTTATTTAACTTACATGCAGAGTACATCATGAGAAATGGTGGGCTGGAAGAAGCACAAGCTGGAATCAAGATTGCTAGGAGAAATATCAATAACCTCAGATATGCAGATGACACAACCCTTATGGCAGAAAGTGAAGAGGAACTAAAAAGCCTTTTAATGAAAGTGAAAGAGGAAGAGTGAAAAAGTTGGCTTAAAGTTCAACATTCAGAAAACTAAGATCATGGCATGTAGTCCCATCACTTCATGGCAAATAGATGGGGAAACAGTGGAAACAATGTCAGACTTTATTTTTGGGGGGCTCCAAAATCACTGCAGATGGTGACTGCAGCCATGAAATTAAAAGACGCTTAGTCCTTGGAAGGAAAGTTATGCCAACCTGCTGCTAAGTCGCTTCAGTCGTATCCAACTCTGTGCGACCCCACAGACGGCAGCCCACCAGGCTCCCCCATCCCTGGGATTCTCCAAGGCAAGAACATTGGAGTGGGTTGCCATTTCCTTCTCCAACGCATGAAAGTGAAAAGTGAAAGTTAAGTCGCTCAGTTGTGTCAGACTTTTAGCGACCTCATGGACTGCAGCCTACCAGGCTCCTCCGTCCATGGGATTTTCCAGGCAAGAGTACTGGAGTAGGGTCCCATTGCCTTCTCCAATGACCAACCTAGATAGCATATTCTAAAGCAGAGACATTACTTTGCCAACAAAGGTCCGTCTAGTCAAGGCTATGGTTTTTCCAGTAGTCATGTATGGATGTGAAAGTTGGACTGTGAAAAAAGCTGAGCGCAGAAGAATTGATGCGTTAGAACTGCAGTGTTGGAGAAGACTCTAGAGTCCCTTGGACTGCAAGGAGATCCAACAAGTCCGTTCTAAAGGAGATCAGTCCTGGGTGTTCTTTGGAAGGACTGATGCTAAAGCTGAAACTCCAATACTTTGGCCACCTCATGCTAAGAGCTGACTCATTGGAAAAGACTCTGTTGCTGGGAGGGACTGGGGGCAGCAAGATGAGGGGATGACAGAGGATGAAATGGCTGGATGGAATCACTGACTCGATGGACATGAGTGTGGGTAAACTCCAGGAGTTGGTGATGGAGAGGGAGGCCCGGCATGCTGCAATTCATGGGGTCGCAAAGAGTCGGACACGACCCAGCGACTGAACTGAACTGAAACCTTAAGTAAGTTTATACATGTTCCCCACCCAGAAAATAACTGAAAATACAATGGGAAATCTACAATTTCTACACATTTGCTCAGTAATATTTAAATCATTAATCAAAATTATTATTCAAAATGTTTAATTTCTAAGATAAAACTGAATTCCTAAATGAAAAGAGGGAAACAATGCTTAAAGCATAATTATCTCATTCATTCATTTGATTTTTGAGCATCTACCATATGTTAGTTATTATGATAATATTTCTTATTTGTATTTATTGTTTATTTTCTCTCAAGAAAAAGATACAAAGAAGATTTGGTATCACAACATCAAGTACAAAACATACCGCAATCTTCCATCTTGGGCAGCTGCTCCCCCTGCAATAATTTTAGTAATGAAAATACTTGAGTCATCTCCAATGTGTGGGTTGTCTGTACCTCCTGCAATGCTGAAACCAAGCCCTGAATTTCCCTGGGAACAGAGGGGGAAAAAGTGACATTGAAAAAAAATTATTGATAGGTTCCTGTCACTATATGACCTAGAAACTGTACTAACATAGGCAACATGCATATAAAGACATATATATATAGGGAGTAAGATGACTTTTAAATTAAAAAATACAAGGAAAGCTATTCTTTTCTCTATGAATTCAGGGGTATTACTGCTGAATAGGTGACGCTGAAGATGTACCGAGTACTTTCAGAGTTTAGTCTACAATTCTTTCTTAAAAGTATGCACAGTTCTTCCTTGTAGAGGTGTCACTATCAGGTCTCTTTCTTTTAGACTGCATCTAGCTCATGTTTGGTAAGGCAAATTGATCCCAAGAGGAAAACGCTTAAGTGATCCTTGTGCTGCTGTTATTTCCAAGTAGGTAATATCGATATATTATTTCAGCCTGTTAAGAAGGGGATACTTGGTGGGGCTTTGCTTCTGCTAACTTTGCCATCAACTTATTTTAAAATTACCAAATTTTATCAGTTAAGTAACACTGCCATCATCCTTGAGGTGTTTAACCAAGAAACCTACCTGACTAGCAAAAGGCATTTTTTAAATACTGAAAGTATAACTAGATAATTTAACATTGGTAAGCTTTCTTGACAGCAAAGTTAATTTTGCCAAAGCAGCATTGCTTCTTGCTCATTTTATGTACTGATTTTTGAATATTTTCTTTGAAGGAAGGGTTCTCTACCAGTACAAAAAGAAAAACTGATCTCAAAGGTATTAGACATTTATTTTTTCAACAATGATTTAACTTTGGTTTTCAGTGAGTTCAAATTAGTGGGTGTATCTGGATGTATTACTAAACTATATAAAATACCTTAAAATTTCACTCAATTATGATAGTCCTAAAATTCTATTTTAATAAAAAAATTTTTTCAGTCTAAACTCTTTAAAAGTTACTAAAGTGGCAGTAAATAGTATAAAAAGGTTGTATGGGAACACCAAGATACTCAGGTATTCTTTTTTATTTGCTTTAAAAAATCAAGAAATAATTACAAATAATTTTGTGTAGGTTTTAGGTATATAACATGTTGATTTGATATATTTATATAGAACAATATGATTACCACTTTATTTAGCTTACTTTATTTAGATTACCACTTTATGTACTAGCTTTATTTAGCTAACACCTCTATGAGGTCACATAATTGTCATTATTTTTTATGGTGAGAACATTTAAGAACTAGTCTCATGCAATTCTGAAGTATATAATACAGTATTGTTGACTATATTCACTATGCTGTGCATATAAGAAGTCTGAAACTTATTCATCATCTAATTCCAAGTTTGTACACTTTAACAATATCTCCCAAATTCCTGGTATTCAAGTCCTTTAATCAGTGAAAAATACAAAGTACAGTTCTGACTAAAAGAATTTAAAAGGTACTAGGAAAAAATGAAAACATGAATGAGGTAAAAAGTTAGGATTATGTCAAGAAATCTCAATAAAGCTGGGGGGGAAACCAACAAAATGCCACATTAAAATGTGCATAATACATTAATATTGTTTACTTGTAAGACTCAGTCAGCTACCTCACTTGAATAGGTGGCCCAAATTCAGGTAAACAGTCAGTATAAAATCTATTACACATGTAAAAGACCCTCTGAGGTCTATTTTCACTCAGTTTATCTGGCTACAAACATAAATCTAATCCTTTAGGAACTTCAAATACACAGATATTCAGTTACTTAGAAAAGTCACTTATGTAAAGCACCTCATTTTCCAAAAATGATGGTCAGACAAGGTGACACTGCTAAAATATAGCATCAATTGAATGCAGATATTCTTAAGGGGAAAATATATCAAGAAAATCCACACATCTGAATTGTGAGTGTGCGTGCATGAGTTTAGTCATGTCTGACTATTTTTGACCCCGTGGACTGTAGCCCACCAGACTACTCTGTCCATGGGATTCTCCAGGCAAGAATACTGGAGTGGGTTGCCATTCCCTTCTCCAGGGGATCTTCCCAACCCAGGGATTGAACCCACATTTCCTTCATCTCCCTACATCTGAATTGCACCTGTAAATTATTTTCTGACTAGGGAATGCATAATAAGAAGTTTTCAGTAAGGTCTTTTCCAGTAATCCTATGGTTATTATTTTTCTAGGAAACAAAACTGATACAATGATCAAGTTATTAGCTCAAGAGACAAAATACTCATTTAAAATAAATAATACTTCATTATATGAAAACTAAATAATAAAATTAAAAACTGAGAAAATTTGAGGTATTGTCAGTCTAGAGCAGCACAAGAAGACATAATAACTAAACGTAATATGATATTCCAGATAGGATTCTGGAAGAGAAAAACAAAAAGGAAATTCAAATAAAGTATAAACTTACGTTAATAATAATGTATCAGTTTTACTTCACTGGTTGAAACAAATGTATTTTAGTATTGTAAGATGTTAATAAATTGGTGAAACTGAGTCTAGGGTAAATGGAAACTCTTTGTACTACTTTTCTACAAATCTAAAAATTTTTAAATAAAAGTTTACTTTTTAAAAAAGTTCTTAAAGAAAAGCCACATGTTCATACATGTTCAAAAGCAACATGAAAATACCACAGCTAATTTTATGATATGTGGATTTATTAAAGAAACTAATATTACATGGTTCTGCTTTTGAAAGATGATCTTCCTTAGATTCTATATGAAAGAGCAGTATATTTAAGAGTTCTTTAAAGAAACAGATTTCTTTTCATTAAAGCTTAAGATAATGAATAGGCTTTTACCCTTTCAAGTGTGATTTCTTCATATTCATAATCTGCATCAGTGCCATTAACCTAATAGGGGAAAAGAAGCATGGAAATTTAGAGTGTAAAATTTTAAATGACAAGACAATTTTTGTATTTCTTTTTTTTCCCAATTTTTTTTTTAAATAGAAGGATAACTGTTCATAGAATTTTGTGGTTTTTTTGTCATACATCAACAAGAATCAGCCATAGGTAGACCCATGTCCCTTCTCTTCCAAACCTCCCTCCCACCTCCCTCCCCATCTCACCCTTCCAGATTGTCACAGAGCCCGTTAAATGAAACCCTGCTAAATGTGATAGTAATCAAATAACTTGGCTTGATTCTAATAATTCTGAGAAAGATTTTCAAGGAATGGAACAGTGCAAATGTGATTAATGACATTTATGATACTGTGACTTTCAAATACAGAAAGGGTACACTCAGCTTTTAATACTTACTGAACTCTTGACCCTGTTCTTCCCTTTAATTCACACATCTAAATAGCTACCAATTCCTCCTGACTTAAATACTTCAGTTGTTCCTGAAAACCATCACTTCTTCATTTTCGTTTCTATCACTTTGGTTCAAGTTGTTATTAATCTCTTCTGGGCTATAGCAAATGTAATCTACTCCATCTCTTAGATTACTATTCTTCACTGCTCAAATCATTCTAATGTGTTTTACACAGATGGATCTTCATGGAACCCATGTATCACATACTTTCTCCAAAATTCTCTGAAACTCTCATACAAGGCTCTGTACGAACTGATCCAAATCATGATTCAACTTCATTCCAAACATGTGTCTCCCCTCTTCATGAGCCTTATATACCATTAAATTTAAATGATTTGCTCTGTCCTTTACATTTCCTTCAAGTTCTCACCTCTATAATCTTTCTGGTGGTATGAAACTGAGCAAAGTAATCTCATAAGTCAAATACAGATTGTGATAAACTGAATCTCTATATGCCTCCCATCTTCCATTCTAAGTGCTCTTCTGCAATATGATTAAACCACCCTACCATCAAGAGGTATTTCCCCTTCCCTTGGATCTAGGCAGGTTCTAGATGACTTCTTGGAGAAGGCAATGGCAACCCACTCCAGTACTCTTGCCTGGAAAATCCCATGGGCGGAGGAGCCTGGTGGGCTGCAGTCCATGGGGTCGCTAAGAGTCGGGCACAACTGAGTGACTTCACTTTCACTTTTCACTTTCATGCATTGGAGAAGGAAATGGCAACCCACTCCAGTACTCTTGCCTGGAGAATCCCAGGGACGGAGGAGCCTGGTGGGCTGCCATCTATGGGGTCGCACAGAGTCAGACACGACTGAAGCGACTTAGCAGAAGCAGCAGACGACTTCTGCTAAACAGAGAGTGGCACAAATAATGCTCTGCGATTTTGGAATATAGGTCATGTGATGCCTTGTAGTGTCCGCCTTGTTATAAGAATGCACCTTCTACGAATTCAGAACCTGTAATGTGAGGAAGTTCAAAGACCCTACGAGGTGATTTAAATGAAGGAGCATCAAAGACCTCTGGCCAAAAGCCCCAGCTGCATTTCTACCCAGCAATTGGCACTGACTGTTGGCAAATGGTAAATGAGGCAGTTTTCGGTCTTCCAGTCTTTTCCCATGTCCCAGCCAAGATCATGTGAAGCAGAACTATCCAATTAATCCAGAAAATCATGAGAAATAATTATTTTTTAAGCCACTGTGTTTCACGGTGGCTTGTTATACAGCAATAGAATAACGAAACAACAGAAGAATGAAATCTATGTAAGCCACTTTGTTTTCTTACTATACTATAAGAAAGCAACCCCTAATTCAGGTTCAATTCATGAGACAATTTAATAACATCATTAAACACATTCAAACTGGGCTTCTAAATGCCATGAATACATTATCAAAACCACAAATTACCATTTCATTACTGTAAAATAACAGAAAAACGATGGTGTGATATTTTTGAAAGGAATATGGTTTCCAGGAAAATTACAAAATGGGTGATGAGTTTTCTTTTCATAATATCTTTATAAAATGTGGCTTTCAACAGGAAAAATATGCTTCACTAATAGGTTTATCACTCTCAATAGGACAAGGTGAGAGGGAAACAAGAAATAAAATTAGAGGAGAAAAATAAAATTAAATCAATCTTTAGACAAAATGATATATTACTGACAAAATATTTGAGTTTTTTCCCCATCTTCAAAAACAGAAAAGCATAGATTTAAAATACTTCATGAGAACTGTCATTGCTATTACTTTCTAGGTTTAGAATTTAGTCCTAGTAACAAAATGGGATTCTATATTAAGGATGAAGGTGAAAGTGGGAGAAGTGGATTGGGGCCTTATTGTGAAACATCTTAAATGTTTTCCTGATGAATGGTAAATATTCTTGGAAATATTGGAGCATCAAGTAGGTTTAAATGTTTTCCAGAAAAAGAACCATGGCAGTGTGGAACACAAAAGGAAGAGAAATTAGAGAAAAGTAAATTGGTAAAGAAGCTATGGAAATAATTTGGATAAAAGACAAAATTTCTAAAGACAGTTAAGAATAGGCAGTAAATTCCTAATTATAAAAAAATCTTAATATTAGTAGAAAAAATTCCATAAAGTCATAACTAAGAACAAAGGAAAGTTATGACCAACCTAGATAGCATATTCAAAAGCAGAGACATTACTTTGCCAACAAAGGTCCATCTAGTCAAGGCTATGGTTTTTCCTGTGGCCATGTACGGATGTGAGAGATGGACTGTGAAGAAAGCTGAGCGCGGAAGAATTGATGCTTTTGAACTGTGGTGTTGGAGAAGACTCTTCAGAGTCCTTTGGACTGCACAGAGATCCAACCAGTCCATTCTGAAGGACATCAGCCCTGGGATTTCTTTGGAGGGAATGATGCTGAAGCTGAAACTCCAGTACTTTGGCCACCTCATGCGAAGAGTTGACTCACTGGAAAAGACTCTGATGCTGGGAGGGATTGGAGGCAGGAGGAGAAGGGGACGACAGAGGATGAGATGGCTGGATGGCATCACTGACTCGATGGACGTGAATTTGAGTGAACTCCGGGAGTTGGTGATGGACAGAGAGGCCTGGTGTGCTGAGATTCATGGGGTCGCAAAGAGTCGGACACGACTGAGCAACTGAACTAAACTGATTATAGATAAGAACAACTTATCTATAATCAACTTGACTAGGATAAAAATCAGATTATATAACATATACAAAGGTGAGTTGTTCCACTCACCTAATATAATTTGTGGCTTCCCTGGTGGTTCAGGTGGTAAAGAATCCACCTGCCATGTGGGAGACCTGGGTTTAATCCTTGGGTGGGGAAGATCCCCTGGAGAAGGGAATGGTTGGTTACCCACTCCAGTATTCTGGTCTGGAGAATTCCATGGACTGTATAGTCCATGGGGCTGCAAAGACTCAGACATGACTGAGAGACTTTCACTTTTCAATATGATTTGGGACAAGAACTACACTTTTAATTAAATGCTGTTTTATAATATATTTCATTATCTGTGGAGAAATCGCTCCAAATTGTTCTTAATCTTTACTTGGTTGTTTTTGAGTTTTTAACTTTTCTATATCAAACTGTCCAAAAGAAGTTTCTGTGATGATGTAAGTGTAATATAATCTGTCTGGTCCAATACAGGAGTTACTTACCCACAAGTGACTACTGAGTGCTTGTAATGTGACTACTGCCAGCAGAAAAACCATAAATATTATTGAATTTTAATCAATATAAATTTAAATACCAACATGTGGCTGCTGCTGCTGCTGCTGCTGCATCACTTCAGTCGTGTCCAACTCTGTGCAACCCCATAGACGGCAGCCCACCAGGCTCCCCCGTCCCTGGGATTCTCCAGCCAAGAACACTGTTGTGGGTTGCCATTTCCTTCTCCAATGCATGAAAGTGAAAAGTGAAAGTGAAGTCGCTCAGTCATGTCCAACTCTTAGCGACCCCATGGACTGCAGCCCACCAGGTTCCTCGGTCCATGGGATTTTCACCATTGCCTTCTCTGAACATGTGGCTAGTGGCTTGCAATTCTGGAAGATGTAGCTCTAAGTGAATCATTAAATGTAACTATATGCCTCCAAAATACATGCACACATTCTCTTTTTATCTCTCCTCCTTTCCCTTTTCCTTTCTCCTCCCCTGACTCCAAATACACATTCTATTTTTTGGCACTATGACTGGCACGATACCAAATTTACAGATTTATCTGGAAAAAACAATGATATCTACTTTATCTTTCTGTTCTGCAACAAAAACTGCTCTGTACTTAAGTATTCCTCTATACCATCAGTAAGTGTCACAGCTTTCTTACAACAAACTATATACATTCCTGTTAAGCTGATTGCTATGTGTGTGTGTTACTCACTTAGTTGTGTCTGACCCTGTGACCCCATGGACCACAGACCACCAGTCTTCTCTGTCCATGGAATTCTCCAGGCAAGGATACTGGAGTGGGTTGCAATTTCCTTCTCCAGTGGGTATTCGTCCTGAACCAGGGATCAAACCCAAATTGCAGACAGATTCTCTAATGTCTGAGCCACCAGGAAGACCACATATGTGGCTTCAAGTTGATTGCTAGGTATTTCATATTTCACTGAAAGAGTTAATAACTCATATTGTCAATTGGTTTTTGCTAGTATAGTTGAATACCATTCACTGTTTAGTATTTAAGTTGTTTTAGCTTTTTAGAAAAATATAATTAGCTTCAATTATAGATGATATGCCATAAAGAATACAGATGTCCTTGGCCCCTTATTCCTAAATATTAAAATTTTCTAAACAGCTTGCACTAATATATCCAAACAGGACAGACAAATCCTAATACATAATAGATATTAAGACCCTCCAAATAAAGATACAAAGAAGTCTAATTGAAGACTTCTCCGTCATTTAAGGTTCATTTCAGTAATACCTTTCAAACTATAGAGTAATACATTAAAATTCAAGATTTTGCCTATCAACCTTCATACAACTTACTGTGTGATTATGATTGTGGAAGTTGCTCAGCTGTATCCGACTCTTTGCAACCCCATAGACTATACAATCCATGGAATTCTCCAGGTCAGAATACTGGAGTGGATAGCCTTTCCCTTCTCCAGGGGATCTTCCCAACCCAGGGATCGAACCTAGGTCTCCCATATTCTAAGGCAATTAAAAACCTCAACAGTAAGGTAAGAATCTAAAAATAAAAATGTACTAGGAAGAAGAAAATGTTCTTCCTAATGAAAAATCAACATTACTAAATACAAAATATTAACCCTGAAATAATTTACTCATGAATTTTTCCTAAATAAAGAATAACCATTTAGGTCAACTTTAAAATCATACAGTTATTAATTAAACATACAGAAAAACTGAAGCTTTCATTGCAACCCCATGGACTATAGCCAGCCAGGCTCCTCTGTCCATGGAATTCTCTAGGCAGGAATACTGGAGTGGCCAAAGAACTGAGATTCCAGTAGCTGTTTGTTATGGAATTAAAGGGGATTAAAACAAACATAAATAATTAAAAAACAAAAATGAAAACAAGAAACAAAAGACAACTGGTAAATACAAAATGAGACAAATAACAACAGAAAAAAAGAAACATACACACACACGAAAAACTGAAACAGAATTAACAAATGATTTATCTCCAAAATATACAAATAGCTCACGCAGCTCAACACCAGAAAAACCCAATCAAAAAGTAGCCAGAAGACCTAAACAGACCTTTCTCCAAAGAAGACATACAGATATGCTAATAGACACATAAAAAGATACTCAACATCACTCATTATTAGAGAAATGCAAATCAAAACTACAATGAAATATATCCTCACACCAGTCAGAATGACCACCATCAAAAATTCTATAAACAATAAATTCTGGAAAGGGTGTGGAGAAAAGGGAACCCTCTTGCACTGGTGGGACTGTAAATTGATATAGTCACTATAGAGGACAGTATGGAGATTCCTTAAATATCTAGGAATAAAAGTACTATATGACCCAACAATCCCACAACTGGGCAAATATCCTGAAAAAACATAATTGAAAAAGACACATGTACCCCAGTGTTCACTGCAGCACTATTTACAACAGCTAGGACATGGAAGCAACCCAGATATACACTGACAGATGAATGAATAAAGAAGCTGTGGTACATACATACAATGGATTATTTATTGTTGTTGTTTAGTCACTAGGTCGTGTCCGTCTCTTTGGACCCCATGGACTGCAGCGCACCAGACTTTCCTGTCCTTCACCATCTCCTGGAGCTTGCTCAAAATCATGTCCATTGAGTTGGTGATGCCATCCAACCATCTCGTCCTCCATCGTCCCCTTTTCCTCCTGCTTTCAATCTTTTCCAGCATCAGGGTCTTTTCCAATGAGTCAGCTCTTTGCATTAGGTGGCCAAAGTATTGGAGTTTCAGCATCAGTTCTTCCAATGAATATTCATGACTGATTTCCTTTAAGATGGACTGGTATGACCAACCTGCAGTCCAAGGGGCTCTCAAGAGTCTTCTCTAACACCACAATTCAAAAGGATTAATTCTTTGGCGCTCAACCTTCTTTATGGCCCAACTCTCACATCCATACATGAGTACTGGAAAAACCATTCAGTTCAGTTGCTCAGTCGTGTCCAACTCTTTGCGACTCCATGAACCACAGCATGCCAGGCCTTCCTATCCATCACCAACTCCCAGAGTCCACCCAAACCCATGTCCGTTGAGTCGGTGATACCATCCAACTATCTCATCCTCTGTTGTCCCCTACTCCTCCTGCCCTCAATCTTTCCCAGCATCAGGGTCTTTTCAAATGAGTCAGCTCTTCGCATCAGGCAGCCAAAGTATTAGAGTTTCAGCTTCAACATCAGTCCTTCCAGTGAACACCCAGGACTGATCTCCTTTAGGACAGACTGGTTGGATCTCCTTGCAGTCCAAGGGGCTCTCTCAAAGTCTTCTCCAACACCACAGTTCAAAAGCATCAATTCTTCTGTGCTCAGCTTTCTTTATAGTCCAACTCTCACATCCATACATGACCACTGGAAAACCACAGCCTTGACTAGACAGACCTAGCTCTGACTATATGGACCTTTGTTGGCAAAGTGATGTCTCTGCTTTTTAATATGCTGTCTAGAACTGCCAACTTGTCTTCCAAGGAGCAAGCATCTTTTAATTTCATGGCTGTAGCCACCATCTGCAGGGATTTTGGAGGCCAAGAAAATAAAAGTTTGTCAGTGTTTCCATTGTTTCCCCATCTATTTGCCATTAAATGATAAAATCAGATGCCATGAACTTAGTTTTTTAAATGTTGAAGTTTCAGCCAACTTTTTCACACTCCTCTTTCACCTTCATCAAGGCTCTGCAGTTCCTCTTCACTTTCTGCCATAAAGGTGGTGTCATCTCAATATCTGAGGTTATTGGTATTTCTCCTGGCAATCTTGATTCCACCTTGTGCTTCATCCAGCCCAGCATTTCATGTGATGTACTCTGTACATAAGTTAAATAAGCAAGGTGACAATATACAGCCTTGAGGTACTCCTTTCCCAGATTGAAACCAGTCTGTTGTTTCATATCCAGTTCTAACTGTTGCTTCTTACCTTCATACAGCTTTCTCAGGAGGCAGGTAAGGTGGTCTGTTATTCCCATCTCTTTCAAGAATTTTCCACAATTTGTTGTGATCCACACAGTCAAAGGCTTTAATGTAGTCAATGAAGCAAAAGTATATATTTTTCTGGAATTCTCTTGCTCTTTCGATGATCCAACGGATGCTGGCCATTTGATCTCTGGTTCCTCTGCCTTTTCTAAATCCAGCCTGAACATCTGGAAGTTCACTATTCACGCACTGTTGAAGACAGCATGGAGAATTAGGATTACTTTGCTAGCATGTGAGATGAGTGCAACTGTGTGGTAGTTTGAACATTCTTTGGCATCGCCTTTCTTTGGGACTGGAATGAAAACTGACTTTTTGCAGTCCTGGCCACTGCTGAGTTTTCCAAATTGGTTGGCATATTGAGTGCAGCACTTTCACAGCATCATCTTTTAGGATTTGAAATAGCTCAACTGGAATTCCATCACTTCCACTAGCTTTGTTCATAGTGATGCTTCCTAAGGCCCACCTGACCTCACACTCCAGGATGTTTGGCTCTAGTTGAGTGATCACACCATCATGGTTATCTGGGTCATTAAGATCTTTTTTCCATAGTACTTCTAGATATTCTTGCCACCTGTTCTTAATATCATCTGCTTCCATTAGATCCATTATATTTCTCTCCTTTATTGTGCCCATCTTTGCATGAAATGTTCCCTTGGTATCTCTGATTTTCTTTTTTTTTTTTTTAATGCTGCAAAAAGCTTTGTTTCCATTTGGTCCAAGGCTTGAGAGAGGGCTCCAGGGTGTTAAAAAGCTGCCTCGTGGCTGCAGAGAGGAGCTTCAGGCAGCCCTGATGTTAGGTGGGTTCTTCAAAGGCCGCTGCTCTCCAGAAGCTCCTAGTTGTGCTTGAGGGTGAGCCTTTCGAAGAGATACTCGCCCAACCCAGCCTGGGGACCAGCCAGGCTGGGGACCGACCAGCCTGCGGAGGTTGGTCAGGTGGTCACCCATCTTCTTGATGAGTTTCACTTCCTCATCTAGGAAGTGGTTCTCCAGGAAGTCACAGATGTGGGGGTCTCCACAGGCAGAAGACAGGCCATGCAGATCCAACAGGGCTTGATTCAGGTTCTTCTCTATGAGAAGGGCGGCTTCCACAGCATCCTGGGTTTTACCCCACTCATCTTGAGATGGCTTCTGCACGTTCAGGAAGAGGGTACGGCCGCCACGCTGGTTTTGCAGTTTGAAGAGACGCTCCGTGCCCTTGCGCTTCTCCTTGGCCAATTCATGAAAAAAGTGACCCACACCCTCCAGGGCCACATCGTCATGGTCGAAATAGGAGCCCAGAGAGAGGTAGGTGTAGGAGGCCCACAGTTGCATGTTAACCAGGCGGTTGACGGTGGCCTCCACCTCGGCAGAATAATTCTGATGAATCTGGGAGCTCATGATTGGTCGGTAATAATAAGGAGTTAAAAAATGGCAGCTGGTCCTGGTGATCCCACAGAGCTGAGGGGCTGACTCGAGAGGTTGCGACTGGAAAAAAGGTTGGAGGGGTGGCTGGAGGCTGGAGCAAGGGGCGTCCCTGGGTCTGTTCCATCCAACAAGATCCGCGGGGCTGCTGAGCACACTTTCTCTCTGATTTTCTTGACGAGATCTCTAGTCTTTCCCATTCTATTGTTTTCCTCTATTTCTTTGCATTGTTCAGTTCAGTTCAGTCACTCAGTCGTGCTCGACTCTCGGCGACCCCATGGACTGCAGCATGCCAGGTCTCCCTGTCCATCACCAACTCCTGGAGTTTACTCAAACTCATGTCCAGTGAGTCAGTGATGCCATCCAACCATCTGATCCTCTGTCATCCCCTTCTCCTCCTACCTGCAATCTTTCCCAACATCAGGGTCTTTTCAATTGAGTCAGTTCTTTGCATCAGATGGCCAAAGTATTGGAGTTTCAGCTTCAACATCAGTCCTTCCAGTGAATATTCAGGACTGATTTCCTTTAGAATGAACTGATTTGATTTCCTTGCAGTCCAAGGGACTCTCAAGAGTCTTCAACAACACCACAGTTCAAAAGCATCAATTCTTTGGCGCTCAGCTTTCTTTATACTCCAACTCTCACATCCATACCCGACTACTGGAAAAACCACAGCTTTGACTAGATGGACCTTTGTTGGCATTGTTCACTTAGGAAGGCTTTTTTAAATCTCTGCTTGATATTGTTTGGAACTCTGCATTCAGATGGATGTATCTTTCCTTTTCTCCTTTGCTTTTCGCTTCTCTTCTTTTCTCATCTATTTGTAAGACCTCCTCAAACAACCATTTTGCCTTTTTGCATTTCTTTTTCTTGGGGGTAGGGGGAAAATGCAAAATGGAATATTTCTCAGCCACAAAAACACCACATTTGAGTCAGTTCTAATGAGGTGGATAAGCCTAGAGCCTATTATACAGAGTGAAGTAAGATAGAAAGAGAAAGACAAATATCATATATTAACACACATATATATGAAATCTAGGAAGATGGTACTGATGAACCTATTTTCAGGACAGAAATGGGACAGAGACATAAAGAACAGACAATAGTACCCAGGGCAGATGAAAGACAGGGTGGGTGGGATGAATGGACAGAGTAGCATGGAAGCACATACATTATAATATGCAAAATAGCCAGTGGGAATTTGCTGTATAATGCCAGGAGCTCAAACAGGTACTCTGTGACAACTTAGAGGTATGGCACCTGGGAGGGAGGTTCAAGAGGGAGGGGACATGTGTATACCAAGGGCGGATTTATGTTGATGTATGGCAGAAACCAAGACAATACTGTAAAGCAATTATCTACCAATTAGGGTGATCCCATGGACTGTGGGAGAAGGCAATGGCACCCTACTCCAGTACTCTTGCCTGAGAATCCCATGGATGGAGGAGCCTGGTAGGCTGCAGTCCATGGGGTTGCTGAGGGTCGGACACGACTGAGTGACTTCACTTTCACTTTTCACTTTCATGCATTGGAGAAAGAAATGGCAACCCACTCCAGTGTTCTTGCCTGGAGAATCCCAGGGACGGGGGAGCCTGGTGGGCTGCCGTCTATTGGGTCGCACAGAGTCGGACACGACTGAAGTGACTCAGCAGCAGCAGCATGGACTGTAGCCTACCAGGCTCTTCCATCCATGGAATTTTCCAGGCAAGAGTACTGGAGTGGGTTGCCATTTCCTTTTCCAACTGGAATGGTTAGCCATTCCCTTTTCCAGGGGATCTTCCTGACCCAGGGATAAAACCCACATCTGCAGATTCTTTACCATCTGAGCCACCAGAAAACCCCTGTGTAAGAAAGCTACCAAAGTAAAATTAAATGAAATTTCCTAATTTTTACTCTTTATGGTTTTACAGAAAATACAAAGGAATAGTTAGGAATTATTTCAACAAATTTCTTCATGTCTGCTCATTACCAGAACCAGGAAGACCTCTAGAATTTTTGCTTAATATCTTAGTACTTAGGAAAAGAACAGGATTTCAGAGAGATAATCAAACCCAATGCCAATGAAATTATAGTATCAATTAATACTTAAAACTGAGTTTAATACATCATACTTGATTGTACAAGAGTGAAAGCTTTCTTTCACCCAAGGATCAGGAACAAAATAAGAATGTTAGCTCTTGCAATTTCTATGAAACATTTTAATGGAGGTTTTAGCCATGGCAATTAGGCACGGAAAATAAATAAAAGGCATCTTTATTGAAAAGAAATAAGTGAAAATATTTGTTTGTATATTACATGACCTTATGTAGGAAATCCAAAGGAATCTACAATAAGAACAAAAATCAGAACTAATTTGAGTTCAGTAACACTGCAGGATAGATTAATACCCCCAAATCCATTATATTCCTAAACACTAGCAATGAAAAATCCATACATAAAATTAAGAAAACAATTTAATTTATAATATCATTAAAAGAATACTTAGGAATAAATTTAATTTAAAAAGTGTAAGACAAATTCACTGAAAATTTAAAACACTGTTAACAAAATTGAAGATGTAAAGGAATGGATAGACAATATGTTCATGGACTAAGAGACATAATACTAATAAAATGACAATAATTCCCAGATACCGTATGCAATGTCTGTTGCTGTTGTTTAGTCATTAAGTCCAACTATCTGTGACCTCATGGACTGTAGCCCACCAGGCTCCTCTGTTCATGGGATTTCCCAGTAAAGAATACTAGAGTGGGTTGCCATTTCTCTCTCCAAGGGATCTTCCCAAGCCACGGATTAAACCCACACCTCCTGCATTGGCAGGTGGACTCTGGGTGGATTCTTTACCGCTCATCCACTGGGGATGCCCATGCCAGTGCAGCACTATTCACAATGGCCAAAAGGTGGAAATGACCCAAGAGCCCATCAAGAGAAGGATGAATAAACAAAATGTAGTACATACATATAATGAAAAATATTTCGACCATAAGAACGAATGAAGTTCTAACACATGCTACAACACAGATGAACCTTCACCATACTACTCCTAGTAAAAGCCAGACACAAAAAAACAATTTACTGTATGATTCCTTTAAAAAAAATTTTTATTGGAGTATAGTTGATTTACAATGTTGTGTTGGTTTCAGGTGTACATGTATGATTCTATTTATATGAACAGTCCAGAAAAGAGAAAGCCATAATGACAGAAAGTAGATTAGTGATTGTCAGGGGCTGAGGTAAGGGCAAAATAGGGAGTGACTACTAATGGGTACAGGGTTTCCTTACAAGGTGATAAAAATGTTACGGAAATTTGAAAGTGGTGGTGATGGCACAATGCTGTGAATAAACTAAAACCACTGAATTGTACACTTTAAAAGGGTGGATTTTGTGGTATATAAATTTCTCATCATAAAAAAAAATTTTAAGGTGAAAAAGCTGATAAAGAATTGAGATATAAATTCAAGTTGAAACAATGAATTAATATATTTTATGGTAACAAACATTATGCTAACAAAGGATCAAAAAATTTATTAACACACCATGCTAGTGACAGTATGGGGTAAAAACAATACTTTTTGATGAATCATAATGCTACTACTACTAAGTCACTTCAGGTGTGTCCAACTCTGTGCGATACCATAGACGGCAGCCCACTAGGCTCCCCTGTCCCTGGGATTCTCCAGGCAAGAACACTGGAGTGGGTTGCCATTTCCTTCTCCAATGCATGAAAGTGAAAAGTGAAAGTGAAGTCGCTCAGTCATCTCTGACTCGTGACCCCATGGACGGCAGCCCACCAGGCTCCCCCGTCCCTGGGATTCTCCAGGCAAGAACACTGGAGTGGGTTGCCATTTCCTTCTCCAATGCATGAAAGTGAAAAGTGAAAGTGAAGTCGCTCAGTCATGTCTGACTCGTGACCCCATGGACGGCAGCCTACCAGGCTCTCCCGTCCCTGGGATTCTCCAGACAAGAACACTGGAGTGGGTTGCCATTTCCTTCTCCAATACATGAAAGTGAAAAGTGAAAGTGAAGCCGCTCAGTCGTGTCCGACCCTTCGTGACCCCATGGACTGCAGCCTACCAGGCTCTTCTGTCCATGGGATTTTTTTCAGGCAGGAGTACTGGAATGGGGTGCCATTGCCTTCTCTGAATCATAATGCTAGAAAGTAAAATTTGGCAATAATGATCAAATCTAAAAACTGACACACCCTTTGAGCAACCTATGTATACAAATATATTCAGATTATATAATTGCATATATACACAAAACATCTATACAAAAATTATCAATGGGGCATTGATTTTTGTATGGGAAAAGTTTGAAAACACATATATCCTTATTTATGCACAAAATATTTATACAAGGATATACATATATATACATGTTCTTTTAATATATATCCTACACACATACACACGCACTCTTAACATTTTATGCCTTAGGCAAGAGGAACTAGAAGACTAGGAGTAGGGGTGAAGAAAGATTCCCTTTTTATTGGATATACTGTGGTATATATTGAATTTTATACAATGTATATGCATTACCTGTTCAATTAACTATTTAATTTTAGGAAGCATTTTGACAGCAGCCAGGGGGGGAAAGTGTGATATATAATGCAACAGCTGCAAGTTTTCTTAATTTTATTCATCAACTCACAGCTACTATTTAATGATCAGAACTTAACAGAGGAATAACAAGTAAGTTTAAAAGCCATTCTGGAACATATTTTAAATTTCAGAATTAAACTAATTAGACACAAAGAATATTACTAAACATTTTACAGTGCTTTTCAAATATGATAAAGTAGAACAAAATCTTAAGAAAATGGAATTTATCTTATTGCCTTATGTAGAGAAAAGGGTTGCTATATCAGGCCCAAGGCTGCTATGGCTAGCAGAGTCTTAGTAGGCATTTTAGAAATTGATTCTAGGAGCGTTCTCACCATTCCCTCACTGAAAGGGTTGTTTACTCTTGGCAAGACTTTGCAGAGACAATGAACTTTATGCTGAACACCTGTTTTCCTTCTGGGAGCTTGGAAATTTGGTATGTACTGGATAGAGGGTGTCTATGTGAACGACTACCAATAAATAACTGTGGTGAAGCCCAAATAATGGGCTTCCCTGGGCAGAAAAACTGAATACTTGTTGCTACATTTTCACTGCTAGGTGAAAACAGTGCTCTGTGGACCCCTCTGGGGAGGAAGATAGTACAAGGAAATCTAAAGATGTATTACTCTAGACAAACAGCCTTATAATCTGACTATGGATCCTGACTTATTACATATAAATAAATCTTAGCCGTAGGTACAAGGTGCTGAGCCTTGTGAGTCTTTCTAGAGAATTTCTCAACATGGGTAGTGAATGGGTTTAGAGACTTCCAACATATTCTGCTTAACAGGAAAATTAATTTTTGAATAATGTGTCATAAAAACTAAGTTTGCTGTCTGTATGTTAATCCTGCTTTTAATTTGTTGACATCTCTAAAATGCATGTGTATTTATTTTCTTTGTTGATATAGTTTTGTTAGTTCTTACATAGTAACCTTCCAGTTCAAAGGGTTTTAAAATAAAAGTATTTACCAACTCTGCCCTTAAGCAAAACATAATTTAACAAATGAACAGGGATAAAATGTGAAGAACAAAAGTACAAACAAAATTCTTCTTAAGTATTCAATATCAGTGTGAAAGGTGACACTGACTGAAGAGTACTTTTGGTTTGTATAAAGTATTATGATTTAAAGTTTTCAAAAATCTCCCCAAATTTGCTATGCCCATATAAATATACACAGAATACAAAGCCAAATAAAATGTTTTAAAGTACAGATGAAAATTGACTACAGTTCAAAAATGAGAGAAAAAAGATTTTTATAATCTATTAAATTATGCACCATTTGATTTTTTTAAAATGCACAGGTGTAACTTCTACTTACACATCTCCAAAGATACTTTAGGTGGGATGAAAAATGTTAAGATTCTGCTATTCTGGCTATTTATCTTTAGGAGAAAGAAGACTTTTTAACAAAAGTTTGGAGAGAAGGAGTAATCAATTTAAAGTTACAAAGTTATAACTGAGAACACATTCACTACAAACATAGTCACTCAATTAGACTTCAAAAATGACTCTCGGATTATATACCATTGTGTAAATGACCACTGGTGAGAGAGCCCATAGTGAAAGCTGTTCATTTTAATTTAAAAATGAAATTTACTTCAACATTTCTGCTTTGTAAGTGCACGGGAAAAACAAAAAAACAAAAAGGATAGTATGTTTCATTTACTTTAACAATTACAGCTCAGTGACAGAACATCATAAGGAAAATGTATTAGAGAAAATAATGCTGTGATTTTGATATCTGTATCAAAGACTGAACAGGAAAAACTTGGTGATGAATGGAACTTACATAAGTTGATGTTTCCAAGCTGTCTGTGTTGACTAGTACTGGAGGAGGATTTGCCTTAAAGAAAGAATTGTAAATGTGTTAGGCTTAACAGGAAAATTGGCACATTACATACTAATGTTCACAAATATTAGAAGCATATGAAAGATTTGCTATTTCTTAAGTTATAATTTTATATGAAGTTTTCATATGTTAAACAATGTATCTAGTTTCCAGCACCAATGGAAAGAATTAGATATATAGGCAGCTATTACATTTGCTTTTGAGAAATGAATGATTATTTCTGCTACAACAGACACAATTTTGTTAAGATTTGCGAAGTTCACCAGTCTTCTAAAAAAATTCACAAATATTCTCTCATGTAACAAAAAACTCATCCCAAATTTCTTGGAAATCACTTCTTTTCTAGTCTCAAGGATCCCCTGAAGATTCCAACATTTCATCACCCAGAAAAAAAATTCTGTCTCATATTGAACTGTGTTTAAACATTGGGGGAAAGGAGCCATACAAAGAAATCCATCATAAACTTTAATTAGAAACACATTCAATGTAAAAGCCCTTAATTGTTATCGACTGCAATTACTGCTTTTCATCTGTTATTCTAGACCACTCACAGAACAATTAAGGGTCAACCACTCCCCCATCCCCCCAAAAACACAAGCAGAGTAACATAGATCTAATTAAGTTTAGGATGAAAAAAGCTTGGTTTTCTGATTAAGCTGGAAAGTGTTTGTTATGAAGGTGCAACAAAATTTTTAAAATAAAATGCAATTATTACCAAATGAAAACCAGATCGAACATACTAGAAAACTGATGTGACTCCTCTTAAAATTCTTTCTTTTGTATATTTTAAAATATATAATTACCAAGTCAAATGACATTTTCAGAGAATCAAAGAAATGACTATACTTTAAATAAATTTTAAGAGATATGCTTGCGTAAAAAATTGTACTGGATGCATCTAAGCTACATGAAGCAGCAAGTTAAAAATGAGTGGGGACCAAGGATTACAGTAAAGCACAGGGAACTATATTCAGCATATTAAAATAACCTAAAAATAACCTGGAAAATAATCTGAAGAAGATATATATACACATAACTAGATCACTTTGCTGTACATCTGAAACAATAAAAAATCCTGGGAAAAAAAAAACCAAACAAACAAAATGAGTAGGGAATACTGTATTAAATACAAACATAATACTAGCTACTTTATGTGCTGCTGCTGCTGCTGCTAAGTCGCTTCAGTCGTGTCCGACTCTGTGCAACCCCATAGACGGTGGCCCACCAGGCTCCCCCGTCCCTGGGATTCTCCAGGCAAGAACACTGGAGTGGGTTGCCATTTCCTTCTCCAATGCATCAAAGAGAAAAGTGAAAGTGAAGTCACTCAGTCGTGTCCGACTCTTAGCAACCCCATGAACTGCAGCCTACCAGGCTCCTCCATCCATGGGATTCTCCAGGCAAGAACACTGGAGTGGGTTGCCATTTCCTTCTCCAATGCATGAAGTGTGCAGCCCTACCTTTAACAGTAATAGTCTATTTTCCAATGATTCAGTGAGAATCAAACCTAATACTATTTGTGAAATTGCTAAAAAATACTATTTGTGAGAGACATTTGAGATTTTATGAACATTAGGAATTAATTCATTTCCCAATGACTACTGGGGTCTCAAACTGATATTTTTAAATTAAAAAATTAATGGTACAACTTCACCTTACTTTGCTTAAGCAATTACAGAGGAAGGCAAGAAAGAACAAGGCTATTTAAACTTACAAAAGAAGCTATAGTCCTTAAAAATTATGGCAAGAAAACCATCTGGCTTCCTCTGCTCGTTTATTACCAAAAATATGGTGGAAAAAGTTTGCTTTTACAAAAATCTAACTTATACCAAAATTATCACAACCCTAGCTGCTCATGATCACCAACTCATCATCACTGTATATGTTACCTTTGGATTCTAGTTATATAAAAATCTGGTATTGAAATACATAAAAATTATATAAAGTGTTAAATTTCCTTCAAGATAGAATAATGACCATGAGAGATTAGGAGAAGGAAGGGTTATAGATCATATAAGTGCATGAATTGAGGACTGCTGTAGTTGGGTGATAAGTATACATGGGAGTTCACTGTACTACTCCCTTTCTATTTGAATAGTTTTGAATTTTTTCATAAACTACAGCAAAACAATTATATTGAGTCAGCTTTAAGAGGTTAATAATGAAAGCAGTTGTAAAATACTATGGGTTAAAGCTGTTATTAATATATTAGCATTCATATCATAAAATTCAATTTTAAAGTTCAGTTCTGAAAAAAGAATTACAGACTAGTAAAAATAATTTATAACTTCGGCTTAATGAATATGATTAGATAATTAATACATGTACAATCAGTTTATTTGTAGATGTATCTTAGAAGAATCTGAGTGAATGACCACACCTGAAGGGAAAGCATAGACTTGAAACTGAACAGAAACTCAAGTTGAGGATTAACAAGAATTTCATTCAAAACTGTCAGATTAAACAATTTGAAAAGACCTATCACAAAATGTAGTCTAAAATAAGAGCCTGTGTACATGCAGCTCAAGAGGCATGATCTGATGGCCTCAAGTTCAGCCACCAAAATAATGTTAAAAATATTTAAGACTGTGTTAGCAGGAAGAGAATTAAAACATTTACCTTAAAATACATTATACTTTTACTTACTAACTTGAGGATTTCTAAATTCTTATAGAATACAGAAATGGTATCTGACAAAGTAGTAATCCATCCCTCTTAAACTTGGAGGTGGTAGGAATGAGGTAGCCCAATGGGCTTGGAGGGTACAACTCAGAAAAACACAATACCTTAACACCAAAGCCAGAACAAGTATTTAGATGGAAGAGATACAGAAACATTTGGCCGCAGAATTTGCCACTTTCAGATAGCTGAAATAAAGAGCACTAAAACAAAAAATACAGTAGCAAATTGGGCTAGTTTAAGACCTTGGTATCTGTAACTAGGATGAGAGATAGCAGAACAGATAACATGGAATTACCAGCTTTACTTAGGGAGGAAATCAAATAACAGCAACAAGACTTGAGGATAATCTATGTGAAAGTTACCTGTTGTTACTTTTTGATGACACATCAAAAAGCATGATTCTAGATCTCTCTCTACCTCACTCTACTGTTTAATGACTTTGAATATACAGGTAAATCACAAGTACTAATTATTGAAACTTATTTCTTCCATCTATAAAGAGATATGCCTTTAACCAAAAGGACTGTGTGACAACTCAGTTCAGTTCAGTTCAGTTCAGTCGCTCAGTCGTGTCCGACTCTTTGCAACCCCATGAATCGCAGCACACCAGGCCTCCCTGTCCATCACCAACTCCCGGAGTTCACTCAAACTCACGTCCATTGAGTCGGTGATGCCATCTAGCCATCTCACCCTCTGTCGTCCCCTTTTCCTCCTGCCCCCGATCCCTCGCAGCATCAGAGTCTTTTCCAATGGGTCAACTCTTCGCATGAGGTGGCCAAAGTATTGGAGTTTCAGTTTTAGCACCATTCCTTCCAAAGAACACCCAGGGCTGATCTCCTTTAGAACAGACTGGTTGGATCTCCTTGCAGTCCAAGGGACTCTCAAGAGTCTTCTCCAACACCACAGTTCAAAAGCAGCAATTCTTTGGCGCTCAGCTTTCTTCACAGTCCAACTCTCATATTCATACATGACCAATGGAAAAACCATAGCCTTGACTAGACGGACCTTTGTTGGCAAAGTAATGTCTCTGCTTTTCAATATGTTATCTAGGTTGGTTATAACTTTCCTTCCAAGGAGTAAGCATCTTTTAATTTCATGGCTGCAGTCACCATCTGCAGTGATTTTGGAGCCCCCAGAAATACAGTCTGACGCTGTTTCCACTGTTTCCCCATCTATTTCCCATGAAGTGGTGGGACCGGATGCCATGATCTTCGTTTTCTGAATGTTGAGCTTTAAGCCCACTTTTTCACTCTCCACTTTCACTTTCATCAAGAGGCTTTTTAGTTACTCTTCACTTTCTGTCATAAGGGTGGTGTCATCTGCATATCTGAGGTTATTGATATTTCTCCCGGCAATCTTGATTCCAGCTTGTGTTTCTTCCAGTCCAGCGTTTCTCATGATGTACTCTGCATATAAGTTAAATAAACAGGGTGACAATATAGAGCCTTGACGTACTCCTTTTCCTATTTGTTACCAGTCTGTTGTTCCATGTCCAGTTCTAACTGTTGCTTTCTGACCTGCACATAGGTTTCTCAAGAGGCAGGTCAGGTGGTCTGGTATTCCATCTCTTGAAGAATTTTCCAGAGTTTATTGTGATCCACACAGTAAAAGGCTTTGGCATAGTCAATAAAGCAGAAATAGGTGTCTTTCTGCAACTCTCTTGCTTTTTCCATGATCCAGCAGATGTTGGCAATTTGATCCCTGGTTCCTCTGCCTTTTCTAAAACCAGCTTGAACATCTGGAAGTTCATGGTTCACATATTGCTGAAGCCTGGCTTGGAGAATTTTGAGCATTACTTTAATAGAGTGTGAGATATTAAAAACAACAAAAAACTGTTGTAAACCCCAGAAACCTATTGCTAATCCATTATACTTACTAATAGTATATACCACTGTATATGTTTCAACTTAGACAATAATAAAATCCTAAGATTCACTTAGAAATGGGGGGAGGGTGATAGGAAAGGGGCAGGACATACCAGAAACAGAAACTAACCAACCCCTAAAGAATATGACCCACGAATTAATAATAAGACTTAAGAAACACAGTTTTGATCATCCAACTTTTAGAATGTTATTTCATTAATAAAGGGCCTCATAAGTCTGCTGCTGTTAACATACTGCAGCATCCTAATCCAATTTCAGAGAACAATATTACATCTTAAAAATTTTGTGTTAAAATAATTCTAAGATTCAGTTATTCAAAAACAGGCCAAAATTAGTTTAGAAAATGCTTTTATGCTGTATACTGTATTTCTCCTCCTTAGCATTTGTCGAAGTTTCATTATATTATTGGTTTAATGTTGCTCTCTTTCTCTCCTACTAAATTATAAACAAGTATTTCTCCAATAAAGAACTCAAACCCCAGAGAGTAGTACATCTCGGATTCTAATTTGGCACACACAGCATTGAAAGTTCAACGCTATCACGTTAGTGACCACTATATATATATAAGTTAAAGTGACTGTAAAAACAAATAGGACGAATTCTGGAATGATGACAGAATAAAAAGTCCCACAAATTTGCTTCTCCACCTAGATGACGATTGTACTGGCAAAATGCAATTGCCAGTGTGACGTAAGTATTTTGGAATTCTGTAGTCTATTGAGGGCTTGCAACTTCCAGAAGTTATTAGATGTCAAACTGTGGTTAATTTAGTCAATTTCAATTCTCAGCAGTGTTGCAGCTACGCAATTCCCATTCTTCATAATTTGTTCCTGCAGCAGCTGGCACAAAGCCTGCACAAGCCAGGGCAGAGTAGGGAGGAAGGGGGCAGCCAAAAAGGACCCTGTTCTTCAAATATAGGGAATCTGTGTTCTGATTGCTGCCTCTGATCACAGAGGTTTCAAAGAGGCTGCTGCTGCTGCTGTTGCTACTGCTAAGTCGCTTCAGTCGTGTCCGACTCTGTGCAACCCCATAGACGGCAGCCCACCAGGCTCCCCTGTCTCTGGGATTCTCCAGTCAAGAACACTGGAGTGGGTTGCCATTTCCTTCTCCAATGCATCAAAGTGAAAAGTCAAAGTGAAGTTGCTCAGTCGTGTCCAACTCTTAGCTACCTCATGGACAGTGGCCATTATTGCTGAGCCTCCCCCAAGTAATATAAATTCCTCCCCCTCTGGCTGAAGTGACTCCTAGATTTAAAGGGCAATTGTCTCCTCCCATAATTTTCCCCTTTTGAGAATCAGACACTGACGATTAGAATATTCAAAAACAACCACATATATGAGGGAAATCACAAAGTCATTGTGCATACCTGGGGAAGGTGCAGGCATAGAAAAAAAATTAGAGAAGATTTTAAGGTTAACTCATAAGCTAATTTTTAGCACAAAGAGCCTACAGCAATCAAAAACCCCCAAACAAAAAAAACAGCAAACTTTAGAAAAGGGGAGAATCTGATTTCCAGAAAAATCATAAGATTCAAATGTCCAATTTCCAACAAAAAAATTCAAAAGGCATGCAAAGAAATAGGAACACATGTTCCATTCAAAGGAGGGAGAGTGAAGAAAAAAGAAACTGTCTCTGAAAAAAAGCTGGTGGCATATCTATTAGACAAATGATTTAAGGCAACCACTGTAATGATATCCAAAGAACTAAAGGACATGGTGCACAAAGTCAAGGAAAGAATGTATGAACAAAAGGGAGAAAGCAATAAAAGGCAGAAAACCTAAAGAGAAACCAAAAGGAAATTCTGAAGCTGAAAAGTAAAGTAATTGAAATGAAAAATTCACTAAAGTAGATGTGAGCAGGCAGAAGAATTAGGAAACCTGAAGACAGGATGATGTAAATTCTTAAGTCTGAGAACAGAAAGACTGAAGAAAAGTAACCAGAGTCTAAAGAGACTTGTTGGCCATCATTATTAAGCAGACCAACAAACACTGCAGGAGTCCAAGAAGAGAGAGACCAAAGGGGAAGAGAGAATATCTGAAGAAATAATGGGTAAAACATTCCCAAATTTGATGAAAGACATGAATATAAACAATCAAAGAAGCTGAAAAAACTCAAGATAGGATGAACTTGGAGAGATTCACACTCAGACACATTAAAATCAAACTGCTGAAAGACAAAGAGAAAATGGTGAAAGCAGTACAACAAAGTGACTCAATATACAAGAGCTCCTTTGAGGTCAGGAAACAGTGGGCTGGTATATTCAAAGTGCTCAAAGAAAAACACTGTCAATCAAGAACCCAGTAACTGGCAAAATAATCTCTCAAATATGAGGGAGAAATTATGACATTCTCAAATAAACAAAGCTGAAGGAGATCATTACTTATAGACTGGCCCTGAAAAAAATGCTAAAGCGAATCCTACATGTAGAAATGAAAGGACACAAGACAGTAACTCTAGGTGTCTGAAGAAATAAAGACCTTGGTAATAAGGATAAATACAAGGAAACGCTTTGTTATCTTAATAGTGTTTTGTAACATCACTTTTTGTTATCTATATGATTTAAGAGACTAATATTTTTTTAACTATATTTTAAAGAAGTGGACATGTTAGTCACTCAGTCATGTCTGACTCTTTGTCACCCCGTGGACAATGGCCCACCAAGATCCTCTACCCATGGGGTTTTCCAGACAAGAATACTGGAGTGGGTTGCCATGCCTGATCCTGGGTCAGGAAGATCCCTGGAGAAGGGCATGGCAACCCACCCCAGTATTCTTGCCTGGAATTTTATATTTTAAAAGTTAGTCTAAAAGTGAATTATTCATACAGAAGTGATGTCAACATCAGTAAATAACTAAAATCAGTTACTAGCCCAGAAGTTAATATTATAATAACTTTGCTTTGTAATTTCACATTTTCTACATAATTTAAAACATGAATGCATTTAAAAATTGTTAGTTTAGGTTTTTGTACATATAATGTATAAAGTTGTAATTTTGTGACATAAACAACTGAAAGGGGTGGGGATGTAACTGTTTAAAAGGAGCAGAGTTTTCATATATCACTAAAGTTAAACTACATAAATTTAAATTTTAGTGTTTTAACTTCAGGATGTTAAATGTAATCTCCATGGTAACCACAGAGAAATTAGCTACAAATATACATAAAAAGAAAAATGAAAGGAATCTAAACATTTCACTACATATATAAAAAAATCAACCAAACAAAAAATCAGACAGTAATGCAGGAAATAAACCTGTAATAAATATAGAAAATAAATAACAAAATGACAGAAGGTTCTCCTTATCAATAATTACTTTAAATGCAAATTGCTTAAACCCTCCAATCAAAAAAAAAGCAGAATGGATAAAACCACATGACCCAACTATGTTTTCTGCAAGAGACTTCATTGAGATCCAAAGATGCAAACAGGTTGAAAGTGATAGAAAAAGATATTCCATGCAACTAGCAACTAAAAGATAGGCGTGACCATATTAATATTAGATAAAATAAAAGTTAAATTAAAAAAAGTTATAAGGGACAAAGGACATTACATATTAATAGAAGGTTTAATACAGTAAGAAAATAAAACAATTAACATTCATGTACCTAATGATATACCATCAAAATCTATGAAATAAAAAGCGACAGAATTAAAGAGAGTAAACAGTTTTACAAATAATAGTTAAAGATTTCAATGCCCTGTTCAAAATAACGTGTAAAATAGCCAGACAAAAGATAAGTACAAAAAAAAATGACTTACATGACACAATAAACCAATCTGACCTAACAGACACATTTGAAACACTCTGCCCAACAACAGGATACGTTCTTTTCAAGTGCATTTGGATTATTTCCAGAATATACCATATGTTAGGCCACAATTACGTCTCAATAGATTTAGTAAGGAAGTTGTCATACAAAGTATGTTTTATGTCAAAAATGGATGAAGATAGTAAGCAGTAATAGAAGCAAACTGGAAAATTCACCAAGTTGTGGAAATTAAACAACATACTATTAACCAATGAATCAAATAAATACTAGAGAAAATGAGGGCAATAGTTTTTTTTAAAAGATCAACAAATTGACAAACTTTTAGTTAGATGGACTAAGGGAAAAGGAGAGAATAATAAATTATTAAAATCAGAAATGAAAGTGGGAACACTATTGTTAATTCAACAGAAACAAAAAGGATTATAGGAGTTATTATGAGCAAGTGTAAGCCAACAAACTGGATAACTTAGACAAAATGGAAAAACTCCTACCAATGCCAAATCATGAAGAGAAAATTTTAATACTTTATAATAAGGAATTGAATCAGTAATCAAAAATCTCCTGACAAAGAAAAGCCCTTAAAATCTGACTGTTTTTCTGGTGAAATCCACCAAACATGTGAAGAACTACCATCAATTTTTTCAAATTCTGCCCCAAAATTGAAGAGGAAGGTATACTCCCCAACTTATACTTCAAGGCCAGCATTATCACTATAAGAAAACTGCACACCAATATCCCTTATGTATACTAATCCAAAAATCTCAACAAAAATTGAATTCAGCATTATACTAAGAGGTTTATATACCATGAGCAAGTAGGATTTATTACTGGATTGCAAGGATGATTCAACACAGGAAAACTGATCAATGTAACATACCACATCAATAGAATAAAGAAGAAGGGTGGGGGGGGAAACCCAGCATGATCATCTCAATCTATGCAGGAAGTATGTGACAGTATTAAATATTTTAACTTAGAATATAAGGAAACCACCACATAATAAAGGTCATACATGAAAAACCTACAGCAAACGTACTTCCATGGTGAAAGACTGAAAACTTTCCCTCTAATATCAAAAACAAGTCAAGCTGGCCCACTTTCACAACTTCTATCCAACAAAGTATTGAAAATCAGTCAATTAAACAAATAAGAAGAAAAATTATTCAGCAGCTTCAGCTGCAAGCAACAAATTCTGGTAAATTCTCTTTTCAATTTTTATTCCATTAATAAATATTTTCTATTTCCCTGCTATGGTTTCTTAGACATACCCATCATTTAAAAGTAGACTTTTAATTTCTAAATACATGAGATTTTAAAGTATCTTTGATATTAATTTCCCACTCTGATATTATTTTCTCATTTAGTGCTTTCTTCTCTTTAATCACCCTGTGTTTTTTCAGTCTTCTAACTTTATTGAAGTTTTCAATGCTAAGTCAAAGATCTCTCTTTGTAAATGTTACGTTGTATTTGAAAATATGGGGGTTATTTTCAAGTATCTTTTGATACTGATCTCTAACGTAATTCTACAAGGATAAGAGAACAAACTCTGTATGATTTCAATATCTTTAGACCACCCATTTTTTGCACCTGGTCTTATGTCTCTGGATATGTTCCAGTGTCTCCTCGTTTATAATCTATGGGAATTTGAACAGAATATGTATCCTACTGTTGTATGAAAACTGTATAAATCTTAATTATGTTGAACTGGTGAACAGTGCTTTTCAAGACTACTGCATCCTTCTACTTCTCTGTATATTCATTCTATTAATTTTTGAGACTTTGATATTGAAACTCCAACTAAAAATCTTAATTTAACTACAAAAAAATAATTGTAATATGTAGTGGAACTACATATAACCATGTTCTGTATTTTCCAAGTCTCTTGTAAATGTGTTATCATATTTCCAAAATTTTTAAAAATGGCCAAAACAAGGGGTACTCTGACCCTCCTGTTTCCCTGTAAAGCATGAAGTAAATTTCCCAAATGAAAAAAAGAAAATTATCTGTTTGCAGATAATATGATCATATATGTAGAAAACTCTGAAGGAACCACACAAAAGTCTGTTAGAACTAATAAACTTAGCAAAGTGGCAGTAAATGGTCTACACACAAAAATCAGTTGCATTCCTATATACAAACAAGCTGGAAAGAAAACAAATACAATTCAATTTACAACAGTATCAAAAAGAATAAACAGTTAGGAATGAACTTAGCCAACGAGTGAAATATCTGTGCAATGAAAACTATAACATTGCTGAAAGAAATTAAAGACAATAGGAATAAATGGAAACACATCCCCTGTTCATGACATCTTAATACTGTTAAGATGTCAATACTACCCAAAGCAATTTATAGATTTAATACAATTCCTATCAAAATAACAATGATGTCTTTTTGCAGAAAAAGGAAAACCCATCCAAAAATTCATTTGGAATCTCAAGGGACCTGAATAGACAAAATAGTCCTAAAACTGACAAAGCTAGATGACTTAAACTTAAAGGCAGCCATATGCCACTGGAATTGAATATACAGTGCAGAAATAATCCCACATATATATAGTCGAATTATTTTCAATTATTAAGGGTATAAAGACCGTTCAATGCAAACAAGACAGTCTTTTCAATACACAGTGCTGAAACACTGGATATCCAAATGCAAAATAATGAAGCCTAACACCATATACAAAAATTAATTTTAAATGGAACCATGACTTAAATAAAAGACCTAAAACTATAAAACCCTAAGAAGAAAACACAAGATAAAAGCTTCACGACAGTGCATTTGGCAGTGATTCACTGGATATAACACCAAAGGCACAGGCAACAAAAGAAAATATAGACAATTTGGACTTGCTAAAAATTAAAAATTGTGTGCATCAAACGACATTATCCACAGAGTAAAAAGACAACCCACAGAATGGGAGTCAATATTTGCAAATCATGTATCTAATAAGGAACTAATATCCAGAATATACAGAGAATTTCTAAAACTCAAAAGAAACCAACAACACAATTCAAAATGGGTAAAAGATATTTCTCCAAAGAAGATATACAAAGGGCCAATAAACACATGAAAAGATGTTCAACATCACTAATCACTGGGGAGCTGAAAATCAGAACTACAATGAGATGCCACCTTATACCCATCAGTGTGACTGACAATATGAAAACAGAATAAATATAAGGAGTGTTGCTGTAGATGTGGGAAAATTGGAACCACTGTACTTCACTGGTGGGAATATAAAGTGCTACACCACTGTGGAAAATAGTTATGATGGTTCCCCTAAAAATTTAGTTACAAAATAATCTAGTTACTATACTTTCAGGTATATACTCTAAAGAACTGAAGGCAGGATCTTGAAGACATATCTATGCACCCATGTTCATAGCAGCATTATTCACAATAGCTAAAATGTGGAAGCAACTTGAGTTGTTAACTGACAAATGGATAAGCAAAGTCTGATACACACATAAAATGAGATATTATTTAGCTTTAAAAAAAAGGTATATTCTGGTGCTACATATGTATACAGCATGGATTAACCTTAAGGTCAGTATGCTAAGTGCAATCAGCTAGCCACAGACAGACATATACTGTTATGATTCACTTATCTAAGGTACTTGAGTCAAAATCATAGAGAAAGAATGTAGAATACTAGTTGCCAAGGCCTCACCTGGGAGGTGAGGGGGAGAGGGGGGAATGGGGAATTCAGTGTTTAATGGGTACAGAGTTTCAATTCTGCGAAATGAATAAAATGTTCTGCAGATGGATGATGGTGATATATAGACACCAATATGAATGTACTTAATACCACTGAACTGTAAACTTTAAAATAGTTAAGGTGGTGTAATATACATTATGTGTCTATTAACAATTAAAAAAGGAGAAAAAATGACCTCAATCTAATTAATAAAATGCATCAAACAAACACAAATTGCAGGTATTCTACAAAACAACTAGCCTGTTCTCTTATAAAAGGCCACACACATGAAAGACTGTGGCACTACTTTAGATTAAAGTAGATTCATGAACACTAACTGTGGTCTTGGATGGGACAAAGGAGCTGTTTTTGTTTTTCATATAAAGAACATTACTAGGCTACTGGCAAAAGAGAATTATGGTCTGTAGTATTATGTTGCTTCTCTTGTGGCTCAGATGGTAAAGAACACACATGCAACGCAGGAGATCTGGGTTCAATCCCTGGGTTGGGAAGATCCCCTGGTGAAGGGAACTGCTACCCACTCCAATATTCTGGTCTGGAGAATTCCATGGACAAAGGAGCCTGGCAGGCTAGCTAACTTTCTGCTTTAGATCACTATATTATAGCAATATTTTTCTTTCTCAGGAAGACATTTAGTATCATATTTATCATATTTACCCATATGATATTTAGGGTAAGGAGACATGAGTAAAACTTCCTTTTAATTGGTATACAAAAAAAAATCATACTCAATTATATAAGAAGAGAAATGATGAAGAAGATGTGGTAGGCAAAAATTTTAACAATTGGGGGAGACATAGGTATATGAAATTTTTGTACAATTCTTGCAACTCTTTTTAAGTGTGAAATAATTTGAAAATAACACAAAAACAAACAAACCAAAAAATCCAAGACACAAACAGAATAGCGGCACTGCAGTCAAGTGATAGTGTGTGGTTAAAAAAGGTCCATCAAGGTAATCCAAATATATTATTGTATTTAAGATCACTACTAAAGTGAAAATGTAACAAGCCATGCTTTAGATTATACTAATGATCAAATCATTTAAGGGTCAACACTCATATGTTCTGTGAAACCTGCACTGTCCAAAAGCAACAGGATACTCTATACTGTATACACCTCTAACCTTAATTCCTCTCATGTCATGTGGGAGTTATCTGCTCTCTCTTGCATGAACAGATAGTAGGCTCTCAGAGGAAAAGAACAATGTTATATTTATTTTTATATTTACATGACTGGAACAGTAACAAATAATTAACAAAAAACAATGTCTCCAAAGCGTCTGAGTATGAACATAGACTTTTCATACAAACATAAAATTAGCTATAAAGCATTTCAATAATACTTTCATTACATGATAGCTCCTCAGAACTGGTTTTTAAAAAAAGGTCTAAAGAATCTAGTTGTAAAGAAAAGTATTTACTCTGGGTGTATATTTAATAGGCTAGTATCTTAGAGATTATATCATCAGTAGGAAGAACTAGCATCTGTTACACAATTGCTATTTGCTCAGTTTCTATGTGGTTGGAGAAACCGAGGCTATGAGAAACTGAATAATGTTCCCACCATCACACAACCAGGAAAAGGCGAGGCCAGGAATTGGTAAAGTTCACTATAAAGTCCAGGTTCTTTCTGCAACTTCAAAAGCCATACAAAATCAATACACAGAAAACACTTGCATTACTATATATTAACAATGAAAAATAAAAAGAAGTTAAGGAGTCAATCCCATTCACCAGTGCAACAAAAAGAATTAAATATCTAGGAATAAACTTACCTAAGAAGACAAAAGAACTGTATACAGAAAATTATACAACACTGATGAAAGAAATCAAATATGACATAAACAGATGGAGAGAGATTGCACATTTCGGGGTAGGAACAATCAATATTGTGAAAATGACTACACTACCAAATGCAATCTACAGATTTAATGTGATCCTTACCAAATTACCACAGCATTTTTCACAAACTACAACAAAAAATTTCATTAATCATATGGAAACACAAAAGACCCCAAATAACCAAAGCAGTTTTGAGAAAGAAGAATGGAGCTGGAGGAATCAACTTTCCTGACTTCAGATTATATTACAAAGCTACAGTCATCAAGACAGTATGGTATGGGCACAGAAACAGAAATATAGACCAATGGAACAAGATAGAAAGCCCAGAAATAAACCCATGCACCTATGGATACCTTATTTCTAACAAAGGAGGCAAGAATATACAATGGGGCAAAGAAAGCCTCTTCAATAAGTGGTGCTGGGAAAACTGGACAGCTACATGTAAAAGAATGAAATTAGAACACTTCCTAACACCACACACAAAGATAAACTCAAAATGGATTAAAGACTTAAATGTAAGACCAGGAACTATAAAACTCTTACAGGAAGACATAGGCAGAACACTCAATGACATAAATCAAAGCAAGATCCTCTATGACCCACCTTCTAGACTAACGGGAATAAAAATGAAAGTAAATAATTGGGACTTGATTAAACTCAAAAGCTTTTGCAGAGCAAAGGAAACTATAAGCTAGGTGAAAAGGCAACCCTCGCAATGAGAGAAAATAATAGCAAATGAAACAACTGACAAAAGATTAATTTCCAAAATATACAGGCAGCTCATACAACTCAATACCAGAAAAACAAACAACCCAATCAAAAAGTAGGAAAAAGACCTAAATAGACATTTCTCCAAAGAAGACATACAGATGGCTAACAAACACATGAAAACATGCTCAGTATCACTCATTATTAGAGAAATGCAAATCAAAATTACAATGAGACATCAACTTATACCGGTCAGAATGGCAATCATCAAAAAGTCTACAAACAATACATGCTGGAGAGGGTGTGGAGAAAAGGGAACCCTCTTTCACTGTTGGTGGGAATGTAAATTGATACAGTCACTGTGGAAGACAGTATGGAGATTCCTTAAAAAACTAGGAATGATATGACCGAGCAATGCCACTGCTGGGCATATACCCTAAGAAGAAGTGAAGTCGCTCAGTCGTGTCCGACTCTTCGCGACCGCATGGACTATAGCCTATCAGGCTCCTCTGTCCATGGGATTTTCCAGGCAAGAGTGCTGGAGTGGATTGCCATTTCTTTCTCCAGGGGATCGTTCAGACCCAGGAATAGAACCCGGGTCTCCCGCATTGCAGGCAGACGCTTTACCGTCTGAGCCAGGACCCAATCGAAGGACACCAAAACTGAAAAAGACACATGTACCCCAATGTTCACTGCAGCACTATTTACAATAGCTAGAACACGGAAGCAACCTAGATGTCCATCAACAGATGAATGGATAAAGAAATTCTGGTACATATACACAATGGAATATTACTCAGCCATAAAAAGGAACAATTTGAGTCAGTTCTAATGAGGTGGATGAAACTAGAGCCTATTATACAGAATGAAGTAAGTCAGAAAGATAAAGATAAATATTGTATTCAGTTCAGTTCAGTCACTCAGTCCTGTCCGACTCTTTGTGACCCCATGAATTGCAGCACGCCAGGCCTCCCTGTCCATCACCAACTCCCGGAGTTTACCCAAACTCATGTCCATCCATCCATCTCATCCTCTGTCGGCCCCTTCTCCTCCTGCCCCCAATCCCTCCCAGCATCAGAGTCTTTTCCAATGAGTCAACTCTTCGCATGAGGTGGCCAAAGTACTGGAGTTTCAGCTTTAGCATCAGTCCTTCCAATGAATACCTAGGACTGATCTCCTTTAGAACGGACTGGTTGGATCTCCTTGCAGTCCAAGGGACTCTCAAGAGTCTTCTCCAACACCACAATTGAAAAGCATCAGTTCTTCTGCACTCAGCTTTCTTCACAGTCCAACTCTCACATCCATATGTGACCACTGGAAAAACCATAGCCTTGACTAGACGAACCTTTGTTGGCAAAGTAATGTGTCTGCTTTTCAATATGCTATCTAGGTTGGTCATAACTTTTCTTCCAAGGATTAACCGTCTTCTAATTTCATGGCTGCAGTCACCATCTGCAGTGATTTTGGAGCCCCCAAAAATAAAGTCTGACACTGTTTCCACTGTTTCCCCATCTATTTCCCATGAAGTGATGGGACTGGATACCATGATCTTTGTTTTCTGAATGTTGAGCTTTAAGCCAACTTTTTCATTCTCCTCTTTCACTTTCATCAAGAGGCTTTTGAGTTCCTCTTCACTTTCTGCCATAAGAGTGATGTCATCTGCATATATGAGGTTATTGATATTTCTCCTGGCAATCTTGATTCCAGCTTGTGCTTCTTCCAGCCCAGCATTTCTCATGAGGTACTCTGCATAGAAGTTAAATAAGCAGGGTGACAATATACAGCCTTGACATACTCCTTTTCCTATTTGGAACCAGTCTGTTCCATGTCCAGTTCTAACTGTTGCTTCCTGACCTGCATATAAGTTTCTCAAGAGGCAGGTCAGGTGGTCTGGTATTCTCATCTCTTTCAGAATTTTCCAGAGTTTATTGTGATCCACACAGTCAAAGGCTTTGGCATAGTCAATAAAGCAGAAATAGGTGTCTTTCTGGAACTCTCTTGCTTTTCCCATGATCCAGCGGATGTTGGCAATTTGATCTCTGGTTCCTCTGCCTACTAACACATATATATAGAATCTAGAAAGATGGTATTAAAGAATTTATTTGCAGGGCAGCAATGGAGAAACAGACATAGAAAACAGACTTATGGACAAGGGCAGAGGGGAGGAGAGTGTAAGATGTATGGAGAGAGTAACATGGAAACTTACATTACTGTATGTAAAATAAACAGCCAATGGGAATTTGCTGTATGTCTCAGGAATCTCAAATAGGGGCTCTCTATCAATCTAAAGAGGTGGAATGGGGAGGAGATGGAAGGGACATTCAAGAGGGAGGGGATGTATGTATACCAATGGCTGATTTATGTTGAAGCTTGACAGAAAACAACAAAATCCTATAAAGCAATTATCCTTGAATAAATAAATAAAAGCCATTCAATGTATCTCTGTACCACTCTAAATAGTAAGCATAATTTTCATATTTTCATAAAATTTAAATGACATGATCAATATAAAAGTACTCTGAAAGTTTAAAGTTCTAAAAATAATATAAGACAATATTTTAAAAATTTATCATCTTTCTAGCTATCTGTCCTCAAACTCACTTTCAAATAGAGAGGTGTTAGCCCCCATTTTTAATAGATGAAGGGAGTATAAAACTCAGAGAGGTTAAACAATTTGAGTCACAAAGCAGGACTAGACTCTAAATCTTAAATCTTCTGTTTCTATTTCTATTATCTCCTGATGCATCCAAAGTATAAAGTAGTAGATCTTTAGAAGAAAAATTGTATTTATTTAAAATGTTAAAATCAAGTTATATATAAGATATGGATTTAAAAATTCATTTGGGGACAAATATTTTAATCACTTTTATTAATTTTATAATGTATATGTTATACTCAATTACTCAGGTATACATACACTTATTCTGCAAAATGAGGCACACCCACAGCCTTCTCATGTAAAACAAAACGAATTATTAAACTATTCAACATAAACTTTTGTAAGTATATTTAAAACCTAAAATGAGGTTGCTGCTGCTACTGCTAAGTCGCTTCAGTTATGTCTGATTCTGTGCGACCCCACAGATGGCAGCCCACCAGGCTGCCCTATTAATAAGCCTCTCCTGTTTGTTTTTAAACTTGTTCCTTGGTTTACTGTCTCAAGCAAATATGAAGTAACACTAATGATACAAATAGCCAAGATCAAGTGCCAGCTGCATATGCATATTATTCTTTCAATCACTGTAAAACATCTCAAGTAAGTACTACTATCATCATCAGTGTTAACAGGTGAGTAACGAGATCAAGGTTAAGTAAACTGCTCAATTATACAGCTAGTAAGTGGTAGGAAAGTGAAAAAGTATTAGTTGCTCAGTCATGTCTGACTCTTTGACCCCATGGACTATAGCCTGTCAGGCTCCTCTGTCCATGAAATTGTCCAGGCAAGAATACTGGAGAGGGCAGGATGTGGTAGAACTAGAATTCTAAACCAGATCAATCTGAGTTCTTTATTTATAATTACAAGGTTATGCAATCTCTAAACAATTTTCAAGTGTAGTGTGATACTGAGCTAGGGACACTTGGAATAAATAAGAGAACTTCTGAACAGGAGAGGACTGATTCCTAACTGAATATAAGAGCAGAAATTACTTCAAAATTTCAAAGGGTTTTAGAAAACTATTATGACATCAAAAGACAAACTGAGGTGACATGACTAGAATAAACTTTCAAGTCTCCTACTTCAAAACATACTGTGCTACTAAATCCTAGTTACTTTGAAGAATGTTACATTATTACAATAACCCTTTGTCTATGTAGAATTATATTTTATAATTTATAAATTCAATTTCTCTTTGCACTGTACAGAAAATATCCATCTGGATTTATCTATTCAATTCTTGGCAGTTTCATAATTTGACTTTTTGTGATTTTCATAAGTTTTATTGTAATACCTGTATTTCCCCCTAGAATCTTATTCTGTATAATGTTCTGATTTTCACTTTTTAAGAGAGGAGAAGGGCACTGAGATGAGAACAATGAAAGGTGATAACCCATTTTTCCCCCTAATAGGACTTATTTTGACACAGCAAAAAACACCATTTTTACTAGATTTTATGCTACAGGTCAATAATAGTAAAATTACCTAAAGATCCATTTGTTTACACATTAAAATGAGATAATGACCTTTGGTGTGAAAGATCTCAATTATCCTACTTACTAATACCACTGTGATTTTACCTTTGGATAACTCTGTTGGTAGTGTAGTTATTTATTCTCTTAACAAGCCATCCCTTGGAACTATTAAAGCTCTGAAAGCTACAAATATTCAGATTCTCTGACATTTGGCTATTATCTCATTGTATTTTTTGGCTGTTACACGTTAACTTAAAAAGATAAACTCATGATTTCAGAGTATTTTTACATTTACAGAAAAGTTGCAAAGATACCATAAAGAGCTCCCAAATACTTTATATACATCAGCTATTATTTTTCAATAATAAATGTGAAGTATGTTATCCTATCAAATGACAGAAAGATTGAGTATTTCCAAAGAAGATCAACATATACTGGAGAACAAAATGCTATATATAAAAGGACACATATAGTACAAAATTAGGAGGGATAATTATTTTTACTATCTGTAGAAAATAAAATTTCCCAAAGCAAATACATTTTAAAATTGTTTTGAACAGACTTATATGTATAAAAGGCATGATAACAAATCTAAGGAGATTCCATATGATGAAGTTGAGAATGTATCTTTTTTGTAGATAACCTAATAAAATGGCAAATATTGAACCCATCTTATATTAAATCCCAGATATTTAACTCCCTAAAAATATCATTTAAAGTCCAAAGTGTATTACCAAATCTAACAAAGAAACAGTTGAAATGATCTGAAAAGAATACAAATGAAACCATTAAGAACAAATAAAAGTTTTATAAAGAAAAAAGAAACTAATAAAAACCTGTGGTATGATGGGTAGGATGACAGTATTCTCAGCAGGGACTGGCAGGACAGGGATCACAGGGACAGTGGGAGAAGAGGGAGATACAGCTTCTGTTGGCTAAAAATCATCAATGACAAAAAATCAGGAAAAATATAAAATAAAAGGGAAACATATAACAGAAAGTTTTGTCCAAAGATAAATTATAGTTTTCAGAAATAACTAAAATAGGTAAAATAATATATTACTTCAATTTAAATGAGAAAATGCTCTTAGAAGTAATTATACCACCAATAATAATTTTAATGACTCTAGTTAAAATAAGTGACTACTCTTTAGATGTTTAAATGAAAATAATAAAATATAATGATTTAACAATACTCCTCCACTGGGAGATAAGACACTCGCTTCACAGACTACAAATATTTTTATAGCATTCAGGATATATTTGACCACTTGCTTACTTGCATTCAAAGAATCAATTACTCTCATGATTAATTCAATTATTTTTTAAAAAGATGTAAATGGAACACAGGGTGTCTTGTAAAAGTACCAATCTCTGTTACCTGGATTAAATCATAAATATTTGCTGTACCAATGACATATTCTATACAAGAATTATTAACCTCATATCCTATACAAAATCTGGAAATTAACTGATGACCTAAATATAAGCATTAAAACCACAAAATTCTTAGAACATAGGGATAAATCTGGATATAACAATGGATTCTTAAATATGGTATCAAAAGCAGAAGTAAAAAAAAATTAGACTGTATCAGAATTCAAACCTTTTGTGAAGCAAATGGCATTATCAAGAAAGGGGAAAAGAACATATAGAATGGGAGAAAATCTTGCAAACTGTACATCTGATGATGGTTTCACATGAAGAACAGATAAAGAACTCACCATAAAAAGACAATTAAAAAATGGGCAAAGGACCTGGAACAGACATTTTCCAAAGAGGATACACATATGCACCCCAAAGTTCATAGCAACACTACAATAGCCAGGACATGGAAGCAATCTAAATGTCCATCAACGGATGAATGGATAAAGAAGATGTGGCACAAATATACAATAGGATATTACTCAGCCATAGAAAAGAACAAAACTGGGTCATTTGTAGAGATGTGGATGGACCTAGAGTCTGTCATATAGAGTGAAGTAAGTCAGAAAAAGAAAGTAAGTATCATATTTAATGCATATATGTAGAATCTAGAAAAATGGTACAGATGAACCTATCTGCAGGGCACAAATAAGAGACACAGACGTAGGGAACAGGCAGATGTATGGACATGGAGTGAGGTGGGGTGGTAGTGGGATGAACTGGGAGATTGGGAATGACATACACTGACGTGTAACACAAAAAGTGGGAACCTGCAGTATAGCACAGGGAGCTCAGCTCGGTGCACGTGGTGACCCATAAAGATGGAATGGGGAGTGGGTGAGGGGGAGGTTCAAGAGGGAGGGGGGATATGTATAAATATAGCTGATTCACTTCATTGTACAGAAGAAACTATTACAACATTTAAAAGCAACAACCCCCCCCCCAAAAAAAACAATAAGCACATGAAAATCTATTCAATATTATTATTCATTAGGGAAATGTAAATCAAAGTAACAATGACATATTACTTCATACTACTAGGAGGCAATAATAAAAAAGTAAAAACAAAAACAGAAAGTAACAAATGTTGGCAAGGATATGCAGAAATTGGAATCATCAAAAACTGCTGGTGGGAATGGAAAATGGTGCTGCCACTATGGAAAGCAGTTTGGTTTGGAAGTCCTTCAAAAAAACTACCCCTAGGATTACCATATGACCCACCGATTCTACTCCTGGGTAAATACTTAAAAGAGCTGAAAACTGGGGCTTGAATACTTTACCCTAGTGTTCAGTGATGCATTATCCACAATAGCCAAAAGGTGGCAACAACTCAAGAGTACCCATCAACAGATACAGAGATACAAAACATGGTGTGTGTACCTACACACACAATGGATAGTCATTAAGCCATAAAAAAGGGATGAAATTCTGATATATGTCACAACATGGACAAACCTTGAAAACATTATGTTAAGTGAAATTAACCAGATACAAAAGGTCAATATTTTGTGATTCCACTTATATTTAGAATAGGTAAATTCATGTAGATTAGAAGTTACCAGGGGCAAGAGAGAGAGGAACGTAAGGAGTTTACTGCTTAGTAGTTACAAAGTAAGTTTGAGATAGTGAAAAGGTGTTGGAAGTAGATGGTGGTAAAAGCTGCTCAATACTGGAAATGTAACTGATGCCACAGAATTGTGCAGTTAAAATTGGTTAAAATGGCAAATCTTATGTTAGATATACTTTATCACAATTAAAAACCTCAAAAATATTTTAATACAGGAAAGCAGGTCCCTTCACAGTGCTGTTGGATATATAACTTCATACAAACTTTACAAAAAGCAATCTAATAGCTTTAAAAATGTTGAACTCTTTGACTTAGTAATTCTGTTAGTCTATCTTGAGGGAAGCCTGGCATGCTGCAGTCCATGGGGTCGCAAAGAGTTGGACATGACTGAGTGACTGAACTGTATTCTAAGGGAATATTTAAAAAGCAAATGTCTTAATATTCAATATATTCTTTTGAACATTGTATTTGGGAAAATGCAAAATATCCTAAATATAAGGTGTTGGAATGGTTGTACAAATAATAATAATTTCATAAGGTTAAATACTATGCCCTGGAGATGGGCACAGCAACCCACTCCAGTATTCTTGCCTGGAGAATTGCATGGACAGAGGAGCCTGGTGGGCTACAGTCCATGGGGTCGCAAAGAGTCAGACATGACTGAAGCGACTTAGCATGCAAATACTATGCATCGATTAATAATCACCTGTAAGAACAGTCTGTAAGTCATATAGGATATTGCCTATGGCATGGCATTAACTAAAAAAGGGAAGATAAAAATTTTATTTAAAAAATGCAAAGACATGTTTGATAAGTTAACCTCTGAGGACAGGATTATGAATGGTTTTTCCCCCGCCTCTATTTTGAATTCTACTTTTCCAGTTGTCGACAATGGATAGATAGTGATGCTGTAATGCATGCTGAGGGATGGAAGATGTATTCCTATTAAGAGAAAAACAATTATAATATTTTACCATCTCATTTTCTAGAAAATAAACTGAAAATGCATTTCACATTAACTGTTCAAAAAGATACTAAAAATTTCAATGATTTTTATAAGATCATTAGAGTTGAAGAAGCTAGGGATAAAGTTTACCTCTTTATTTTACAACTGAGCTTAAGCTCATAGAAGTTAACGTGAGGAACGAGGAAAAGATCTGCTAGACTATTGTTATCTGGATATCCTGTTGCTGCTGCTAAGTTGCTTCAGTCGTGTCCGACTCTGTGCCATCCCATAGACAGCAGCCCACCAGGCTCCCCCGTCCCTGGGATTCTCCAGGCAAGAACACTGGAGTGGGTTGCCATTTCCTTCTCCAAAGCATGAAAGTGAAAAGTGAAAGCAAAGTCGTTCAGTCATGTCCGACTCTTCGTGACCCCATGGACTGCAGCCTACCAGGCTCCTCCGTCCATGGGATTTTCCAGGCAAGAGTACTGGAGTGGGGTGCCATAGAAAGAGATTTTAAGCCATTAGATTTTGTTTCCTGTTTTCTTTCTTTATAATATTACCAATTTAAATGAGTTCTCTGTTTTGAAAGATGGAAAAGTTACAGAGATGGACAATGGTGATGGCTGCACAACACCATGAATATATTTATTGACACTGAATTAACTGTACTTAAGTATACTAAGAAAGGTTAAAACAGTAAAATTTTGTTACATATATTTTATCACAATTAAAAATAAATTAGGAATAAAGTCTCTGTCTGTCTTACTTGGGATTCCAGACACTATTAATATACATTGTTCCTATAGGGGGAAAAAAAAGTTGAATTCCATATTATGAACTTAAAATAAATAATTTAAATACTAACAATTTTCAATAGAATACTTATAACTTTTTAAAAATGTTTGAAAAACCCAAGAGATTCTGACTCCTAATTTTATGACAAAGAGAAAAAGATAGTTTTAAAAGAATTTAAGTGAAGTAAGTCAGACAGGGAAGACAAATACCACATGATTTCACCAAACAAACAAACAAACCAAATGAAAACATAGATAGAAAACACAGACTCATAGATACAGAGAACAAATGCACAGATGCCAAAAACGGAGTGAGTTGGGGGGGGTGGACAAAACAGGTGAAGGAAATTAAGAGGTATAAACCTTTAGTTATGTAAGTCACAGGGATGTAATATACAGCACAAAAAGTAAGGTCAGTAATATCATAAAACTTTGTATGTGGAGAGATGGTTACCAGACTTACTGTGGTGATCATTTCATGATGTATGCAAATATCAAATCATTTAGTACACTCAAAACCAACATAATATTGTTCATCAACTATACTTCAATTATTCTAGAAAACTACTGCTGAATCAACTGAATATACATATGGAAAATGAAATGAACCCTTACCCTACTACCTTACACCATATGTAAAATTCCAGATGGTTTACTGTCATATTAACAGAAGCACAAAAATTAGATTTCTAGAAGGTAGCAATGATAGAATATAATCAGGATCTCGATGTAGGCAAGCACAGGTTGTTGAAGTCAGCAGAGTGAGGCAGCAGCATCCGTGCGCAGGGAGTGGATGGGTGCACAGTGATGCTGGAGTCTAAGCAGGATGAAGAGGGTATTGCATGTGGGCAGGCAGTGGCAGCAGCCTGGTATTTTTGTTGGATCCCAAGTGTGACAGAGTATCTGTGTGGCAGTAGCAGTAGTCTGGCATGAAGTATAGAGGCCTCAGTGGAACAAGATGGGGATATCTCTTTGATCTTGAGCAGGGTAGGAAGGATGTCCACTAAGAGCATCAACAGTGATAGGAGGTTGCTGACATACCTGAGACTTGATCCAATAAGTAAATATATAAAGGATAGTGGGAGCAAGGGTCCTCACATCAGAAAATGGAGTTGCAAACATGGAAAGGGAGAAAATCAACATGAAATCTATGGTTCTAGACTAGATTTGGAGGCACTCGTATGACAGCATGGTTTTCAATATATATAGACAAATACAGAAATAAATATCTGTGTTTACATATACATATGTACCCTTGCTCTGTCTACAGAGAACATCTGGGAGCAGTAACACCTCAATAGCATGAAAATACCTAGCACTCAGATCTTGGCTTATAAAAATCCATTCTCTAATTTTTTAAAAAAGGAATCTTTGGAGAAATGACTCCAGAGCTAGAGCCTAGAACTTTCTGCCTCTGCCAGAAAATAAGGAGGTGCTCAAAGAATTAATGAGGCATGACAAAGGACACAGAAGTCAGCTTGCTGGGGCTCTTATCAGTTACACTGGGAACAATGTGAGACTCAGATAACAATAATGATGGCATAAAGTGAAGTTGTGTCCGACTTTTTGCAACCCCGTGGACTGTAGCCCACCAGGCTCCTCCGTCCCTGGGATTCTCCAGGCAAGAATACTGGAGTGGGTTGCCATTTCCTTCTCCAGGGGATCTTCCGGACCCAGGGATCGAACCCAGGTTTCCCACACTGCAGGCAGACGCTTTAATCTCTGAGCCACCATGGCAGACCCCTATGATGGCATAAACCCCACTGAATTAAAGAGGACTCCATGAGTCTACACTTACATAAATAATTACATAACAATGAAATGAATAGAGAGAAAAGTGCATTTCCTTACAGTAGATGCCAATCAAAATTGTAGAAGGAATGATGAAGTCACAAAATTATAATCTGGCAACCACCACAGTAATAACTCATTTAAGAAACATCAACAAATGTTAAAACTTCAACTGCTGCTGAATGACCCTTCCATTTCATTCTAATGGAAGCAAGTTTGAGTGGGAGACACACACACAGACACACATGTATCTCCCCTACAAATTTTTATTAATTACAGTGAAGAAATCCAGCAGATACTATCTTAACCAAAGTTAACATCATCAGGGATGGTACAAATCAAAATCATATGTTACCTAATGGGATGTAATCAGAGTATATCACTTCTGGGACATTCTTATCAAATATGATTAAGCTGAACATTAAACATCAGAAAAATCCAAGTTGAGTGATAAACTACAAAATAACTGGCTCTGATACATCCAAAGTATTAGAGACAAGAAAGTCTAACATTTATCATCTTTATTTTTTAAAACAGCTTTGTTAAGGTATAAGTGATATACAAGAAATTGTACTTTTTAATGTATACAGCTTGATGACTTTGAACATATGCAAACACCTGTGAAACAATTACCACAATCAAAGTAAGAGGCATATCTAAAACCTATAAGAAGTTTCTTTTTGCCTCTATAATAGAGTCAGATATTAGCTAATTAATAATCCACTTTAACATAAAAAAGACAAAGCTATATGCTTGTAACAAATTTCAAGGCCAAGCATAAACATTTCCTCCATTAGGCAGTTGTTCTCAAAAACCCTTTATGATATACTATAAATTCTTCAATATTACCTTGTAATACTGGCTCTGAACCTATTCTAAATATATTTCCTTTTGACAGAATCCTTTAAAGGATCTGAATACCATTTTTAAAAATCTTAAACAAAACATACACCATCTGATTCCACCCCACTCTCTATAGGGCACTGAGCAAGTGCTTTGAAGAAGAACATATACCCCTGCCTCTTTCTTAAGAAAGGAAAATACTGCTGAGAAAGTCTTCAAAAACAAATGCATATCAACACACATAATTTCCTAGCCACAATCAATAACCAGTTTGAGTCACAAAGGATTATACAACAACAAAATAAGTCATTTACTTTCCATGAAACAAAATACTGCCCTAAACAAATAATATCTAGTCAAATGAAGGTTGAGTGATGAGGAATAGTATAGATGTTAAATATGATAACAGAGTAAAAAGAAGAGACAAGGATATTTTGAGTGCAGGATTGAGAGCATGATAAAATTCTGGTGAGCTGTATAAGATGATTCTAAATTGGAAAATGTCAAACTTAAGGCTCTAATATGAATAATGAGGCAGCAATATAGAGTAACCACTACATTTGGGTTATTATAGAAAAGAAATTCAGCCTAAGCATTTGAAACTTGAAAAATCTTACATACATATTTTATTAGACAATATGACTTTCAGGCCATCATCCTTTTTCTGTTCCATTTGTATCACTCAATAAGATCAGCTCCAAAGAGTTTTAGTTGTTTTTTTTTTTTTTTAAATCTTGACCATGTGACTAACAACAGTCTCAGTTGTTTCTATCCATAGCAACACCATGGAATCATTAGCCTCTGAGGCCTCCTTCAGAGACTTGTTTCCATGACAACAGAGGCTATAATATTAACACTGTCTCAAAGAATACTGCAGAAAATGGTAAATTCCCATAAGGTAACTGGATTGTACATATTTTAAAAGTACTTTTTAAATGCCAGTATCAAATTGATGGCTCTCTGAAAAATGTTTTAACTAATTTTTAGAGATTCTTGTTATTTATTCAGTTTTACATTTTCAATTTAAGAGCTTAAAATTATGAAAGCAGCTTTTAAAAAGATTTTGATAAAAAGTGGTCTGAAGCCTCATCAGGTATAGCCACATGCTTAACGTGTACTGCACATCTCCATTTATGACTATGTACCTCCTTCTTTCACTTGCACTCACTCCACTCGATACATGAATAAATATAGATAGAGAATCCTTACCTTTAATAAATCCCTTCTGCTTGAAATAGCTAAAGTGGTTTTTTATATGTGCATATGAATACTGTCTGATACAGGAAGAAACAAAAGGAATAATTGGGAGGCTGCTATGATAATCCAGCTGAGAGGTGATCAGTAGCTTCAACCAAATGATGGTAATGGTGAAAACGGACATGAGTAGTCAAATAAAGATAACTTCTGAATGTAGAAGTGGTACCTATATGACTGATGGGAACCTGGGAAGGACTATTAAAAATAAAAGCAACAATGGCCACTAAAAATTATATTTTACATCATAGTTAGATCCAACCATAAAAGATTTACAATGCTTTCTGCACATATTTTTCTTAACTTTTTCTCACTTATAGTCTTATTAACATGCTCATAAAATTAAATTCTAAAGAAAGATAACTAATACCATACTACCAGGTAATGAGCTTAGAATACCCACAAAGATTCAATAAGTGCTAAGTAAATTTATAACATATTTAAGGAAAATGAAATAAATGAATTAGCAGATCTTTTGTTATCAATACCTTAAAGAAAAATAATTACCCCCATGCCACTGTTGGTCTATAAGAATTTTCCTTCTTTTTTTGGTTTTTGTATGGTATAGTTTAGTATTTTTAATCTAAGTTCCTTTGTTTAAATTTCTACAATGTGGTAGTGAGACATGTTTCTTTGAATAAATGTCAAAGAAAATACCTAAGAGGGAAAGAGAAATCAAGGAAAAGAACTGCAAGCTTTTCGTATGTTTATAGAAGGATAAAATACAGCACAATAAATTTACCAAAACTGTTTGGGAATCATTGTACTCAACAGGGATCCAGCACCTTCAAAATAAGTTTTTGTCATTGCTTAGATCTGGTTCCTATTTGATTCAAATGCTCATTTTGCCACATTTACTCCATATAGTACATTCAGTATAAACTCCATGTTATTTGAACCAGCTGCATATGATATTCCTATCATAATTACCTCTGAAGCAAACAGCAACAAAACTAGATATATTCTGAAACAAATACTAAGGGATTAAATACAAATTTTTGATTTTAAAATAACAGGGGAGAAAGGAAAACAGTCTAGTGATTAACAATCCTAGTATAGAAGTGCAAATCTGTTAGTTTACACAGACAGAACATAGTAGTTCATGAATGTATCAATATTTAAGTTTGCAAGATTGATATTTATGAATAGTTAAGGTAATCATCCCTTCATTATAAACAGATAGCATTCCATCAGCATTCAGCCATTCACTTTGTACTGATACAAGGATGAGCCAACAATCATTCAAAATTTCAAGTAAACAGAAATCCAAAACTTGAATTTAAGCTGTGGTCACATAATTAACAAACAGATATGAAACTACCAAATGCAATAAGCTGCCTGCCTCCCCACATTTATCGGACTATGGCTACAGAAACACACACAACCATGGACTTCACAATGACTAACCTAAAATGGGACCTCAACACTTTCTAGGACTCATACATTTACCCTATTTTGTTCATTCTTGTACAATCCCCAATGATTCAGGTCACTGTTAATCTTTCTGAAGTTATCTTCTACTATTCTCTTCCCACTTAGTGTTTCGACCATATTGGCCTCTCTGCTGTGTTTCAAACACTCTAAACAAGCTCTGGCCTCAGAGTCTTTTATTCAGTCTTCCTTTGTCTAGAATGCTTTTGTCCCAGATATCCACATGACCCAATTCCATAACTTCTTTTATGCCTTGCTCAAATAACACCCTTCAGTTGAAGCCTCTCCTAGTTATTCTATTAAACCTACCCCCACCACATACACACAAATATACACATTTCCTATTGTTTTCTCTTTCTACCTTTTCCCCAGTATACTATATATTTTAATTATGTTTGTTATAAGCTCTATAGGAGTAAGGATTCTTGTTCTATTCAATATTACTCCGGTATACATAGTTCCTAGAATAATATCTAGCACATAGGAAGTAGTTAACACATGTTTCTTGGATGAATGAAACAATATGACTGACAAAAGAGACTGAGTTCATCAGCACTCTAGAATGATAAAGTGACTCAGAGAACAGATTGTGTATATCCATCCCTCCCCCTGCCCACTTTCATTCTATACACATAGAAGACACTGCTAAGAGAGTCTGTGTGCTTGGGCAGCCACTACCAATCACAAAGTGCTCAAGATGTTCTAATATTTGATGATGTTCAAAATATAAAAATGCCAAAAAATTGCCAGTTTCATGTTGTCCTCTGCATGTGTGCTAAGTCACTACAGTCTATAGTGTTGCAGAGAGTCATCCCTCTGCCAGGTTCCTCTGTCCATGGGATTCTCAAGGAAAGAATTCTGGAGTGGGGTGCCATGGCCCCTGCCAGGGACTCTTGCCAATCCAGGGATCAAACCCATGCTTCTTATGTCTCCTTCATTGGCAGGTGGATTCTTTACTACTAGTGCCATCTGGGAAGCCTTGTTCTCTGTCTAGCAATAGTTAATTGCTTAATATTATCCTATGTGAAAGTAAACATGTCTTGTTCAAGAACATCTGCTCAAAAGATTTTCTCCTCTTTCCTTTTTAAACGTATTAAGTAGTAAATATCACTGACAGATCATATTTAAAGCATGCAGAGCCCTTCTTCCAAACTTCTGGGTCCTACTAACCTCAACTCGATCCCTAGGTCCCTTCTCAGATGGTAGCTGCTTCCTGTTGTTACTATCTCTGTTTTATTTTGGTGTTGACATGTTTCCTTTTCAGTTCTCCAATTCCTTTTAAATCACCATTCATATTACATTTTCCCTGTTAAAATGATTACTGTGGTGTCTGTTTTTCTGGCCGGACCTACTCAAGGTTACCAATCCTCTTGTCAAAACATAATTCTTCATCATTCTGTAATAAGATTGCTTCTCGGTATCTCCAGATTCCCCACTTAAAAGACGAGAATATTTTGCAGGATCAATTTCACGGGTGGTTGTGAAAGTGGTGATAAAGATGATGATGATAGGTACTTTACTGATGTCAGGTATCATAGTAAGGGTTTTGAGGGTTTGTCCCATTTAATTTTTTACTAAATCTTGATCCTTGTTTTCTGGAGGTGGAAGAATGAAGACTCAGAATTTATGTAATTTATCCAATGTGCTACAGCTAAAATAGAACAGAGCTTTAAACTCAGTCCATCAACCTCTAAAAACAACAGTCTCAACCAGTGCTCTCGAAAATCCTGCTATGTATTTAGTACAGTTGAAGCATTTAATTCCTAAGGTTGGTATTTATCTTTTTCTGCTATATGTCAAAATACTTACAAGTGATTATTTTCAAATTTATAATGCTTTGATACATTAGATGGTTCCAGCAAGATTAGTCAGAGTTAAATACAGAAAAATGAGGCTGGGATACGTTTCGTTTCAAATTGCAGATTATAATCTTCAGTTATTTGCCTCAGAGCCAACAAAAATTTTGTAAGGCAATCAATTGGTCCCATTCTGTCATAATAATAACTTCCTTATGCTCACAGCCGGCTGAATCAATAGTCACAGTTTAGATTTCAAAAATACTGATAATATTGCTCAGAAAGGGACTAAACTGGGGTCTACTAATGGATAAAGAATGAACAGGCAGCACCACTGTTAACAGGTGAGGGGGAAAACATCTTTCAAATAAATTCGTCTAGGGGCAGAAGTTGTGCTTAGGATTCTAAAATTCTACTGCTTCCAGATGTGATATCAGTTGGTTTACACTTGCACAAAATAGGTCCAGTCTTTGTTAACTGATTTGTACATGCCTGTACAATTGCGACATCAACTGGTTTATTTAAAGTTTGGTAAATAAGCTGGTAATTGTAGGATACTGTTCTCTGCATGATCTGAATAGCTACTCTTACCTTTATCAAAATTCTAAATTTTGATATAAGAATGGAGGACTGAAAAATGTTATCTAAATAACAGTGCCAGGAAGTACACAGTGAGAAAAATCTTTAAAGAAAATGACACTAAGTCAAATTTTAACAGTAAGAATATAAGTTCTTCATATATTAATATATATGCTTCAATTTTCTCACAGAAGCCTTTGAATTAGTTTTGAAATAGACATGGTTTTATAAAATCCTATAACACAGACTTATAATTTTAAAGCCATAGTTGTACATAAAAATGGCTTGGGAAATTTACAGTGGCCAAACCATATTTAGAAGTTCCAAACTTCTTTGTAGCCATCATCAGATTAAATGAAAATAAATGCATATAATTAACTTTATTCATTCAACAAACAGTCATCATTTGCATTCACCACTCTAGGCTCTAGGTATATAAGAAAACATACATCTATCCTACCAGCTCTTGTGAAGCTTTTGGTTTTATAGCTGATATTAAATCATTACCCAATTGATTACTGAAATATAGTTGTGCTAAGAGGTATGGAATACAATTCTCATGATAACAAATACTGCTTAAAATAAGAAAAGAGCAAAAATGTTGTGTGTGTTGAATCTCCTATTCTGACCCCAGAGGTTATGGGCCTGTCACTTTTTAGTACTGTTATTAACAGATTACTTTAAAAGTTAACCCTAAAACTATATATATCACACACACATACATACATGTTAGATATTAAAATATGCAAATTTCCATTTGTGCAATAAAACATATATATTGCTATGTGTCCTTGACAAAAAAAAAAAAGTGAAAGTTGCTCAGTTGTGCCCAACTCATTGAGACTGCATGGACTGTAGCCTGCCAGGTTCCTCTGTCCATGGAATTCTCCAGGCCAGAATACTGGAGTGGGTAGCCTTTCCCTTTTCCAGGGGATCGTCCCAACCCAAGGATCGAATCCAAGTCTCCCGCATTGCAAGTGGATTCTTTACCATTTGAGCCCTCCTTGACAAAAGGACAACCTAACAGTTACGACACTACACAGAAATTACAAAGATGTACACAACACGCTTCCTATTTATGAAGAGCTTATATAACAAACTTTACTTAGTTCTTCAAACGATAGCCAATCTAATCCACCTCAAGCTATCAGTGTTGTTCTTTTAACAAACTTTATTTTTTAGAGTAGAAAGTACAGAGTTCCCATATAACCTTTGCCCATACACATGCATTGCATCCCCATTATTGACATTTCCCACCTGAGCTGTACATTGTACAGTTGATGAATCTACAATGATACATCACTGCTATCCAAAGTTCACAGCTTACACTAGGGTTCATTCTTGATGTACATTTACAAGTTTAAACAAATGTATAATGTCAGGTATCCACCATTATAGTACCACATAGAATAGTTTCACTGGCCTAAAAATCTGTGCTCTATTCATCCCTCCCTCTTTCCTAACTTTGGCAAATAATCTTTTTACTATCTCCATAGTTTTGCCTTTTCTAGAATGTCATATAGTTGGAAGCATAGAATGTGTAGCATTTTCAGACTGGTGTCTTTCCCTTAGAAATATGCACTTATATAGAGTTCTTCCAAATCTTTTTAACACTTAATAACATTTCATCTACCCACTGAAGGTTATCTGGGTTGCCTCCAAGTTTTGGTAATCATGAATAAAGCTGCAATAAACATCTGTGTGCAAATTTTCATGTGGACATAAGTGCTCAACTCATTTGAATGAAAACCAAGGAGTGCAACTGATGGATTAAATGGTCAATCTGGTATTTTTTTTTAAGTGAATATAACCACTGTAAACTTTTTGTTTAATATTCATCTTTATGCTTTTCTAGTGCCCAAATTACTGGATCTTAAACACCACTTGAACATATTTTTGAGTAGTAATGTTTTGGGTAGTAATGCTAAGTAATGCTAAGTAATGCTAAGTAATGCTAAGTAATGCTAAGTCATTTCAGTCGTGTCCAACTCTGTGCGACCCCAGAGACAGCAGCCCACCAGGCTCCCTCGTCCCTTGGATTCTCCAGGCAAGAACACTGGAGTGGGTTGCCATTGCCTTCTCCAATGCATGAAAGTGAAAAGTGAAAGCGAAGTCGCTCAGTCGTGCCTGACTCTTAGCGACCCCATGGACTGCAGCCTACCAGGCTCCTCTGTCCATGGGATTTTCCAGGCAAGAGTACTGGAGTGGGGTGCCATTGCCTTCTCCATATGTTTTGGGTATAAAGGGAAACAATTTCCAAATCTGAGTAATGACATTTTTAACAAAAGTACTGGCCTTTTGAGTAGGAAATTCAACTTTGTCAAGAGACAGCATCTCATAACCAGTATAACAATGTTTATCCTAACTTTGACTGCTTGGTAATCATTACTCAAAGAGACTGTTTCTACCCATTCTCTGGGAAATTTATTCTACTATCAGAGTTGGTATTTCCAAAGTAGTTTAAGAGGATTATCTACTTACTCTATATTCTAGTTTAATACAAAGGCATTACACTGCTAAATATAAGCAATTTCATTCTTTAGAGATGAGGAAAAATATATATATTTAAATACATTTAAGTAAATACATGAATGTATTTTATACATATATATATTTGACCACTTCAAAATACAATCATCATTAGGCATAAGGCCAAATGTTTAAAACGTATATAGATAAGGTTAGGCCAATTCATGTTGGTCCAAGGTGGAGATGTCTTGTGAATATTTAGACCTGCTGCCTGGAAGGAACTGTCGTAAGATAAAAGCTTATAGATAATAATATCATATGCCTCTGTCTGCCTGGGAAGTTTCCCTTTTCTATCAAAAGTACTCCAAGTTTGGTCAGTGAGTGATACATTCATCCTAGTTATAAGGAAACTTAATAGTTTTTCTCCTGTTCTCTCCCTGCTTCACCTCCTCAAGGCGAAGGGTAAATAAGAAGAGCATCATCAGCTGGAGGATCAGTATAACACTGAAGTGTGACATGTTTCACAAAACATTTAAGAGAGAATTCAGATGGATTAAAAATATATAATAATAGTCAGGCAGTATTAAGTGCTATGAAGAAAAATGTTTAAAAAGATAAAAGGACAGTGATGTCTGGAATGAAGGAGTGCCTGCTACCTTAGATAAGAATCTAGAAAGATCCTCCAAGAAGGTAACAGATGAGCATAAATCTGAAGGAAGTGAGGAAATTAACTATGAGAATATCTGAGGAAAGAATGTTCCAGGCAGAGGAAACAGTTACATTAAGGTTCTGAGATAGCCACGTGCTTGATTTATTTGAGGAATAGGAACAAGGCCAATAAAGCTAAGTAAGTGAGGGAGCAATAGGAAATGGGATTAGAGACACTGCCAGGGACTAGATAATAAAGGGCCTTTTGAACTATGGTAAAGAAGGACTTAGGATTTTATTATATGTTGGATTGGAAGCCATGAAAGTGATAAAAACAAGATAATGACATGAACTGACATTCTGTAAGGATTCCTCTGGCTTCTGGGTAAAGAACAGACTGGTGAGAGTGAAGAATGGAGATAGGGAGTCCAAATAGATTATCTACTGCTGTAGTTCAGGCAACAAATTAAATAATTTTAATTAGTCATTATAGAGTAGTGAGAAGTGGTTAGATCATATATTCTAAACACAGAGCCAACAGAATTTGCTATTAAATTGTGTGAGCAAAAGAAAAAGGAACAGAAGATGATTTCAAGGGTTTTTTATCTTCAGCATCTCAGTGACTAAATGAGGATGGGGAAAATAATATTAGAAACTCTATTTTTGACATGTTAACTTTCAAATACTTAATCCAAGTGGAGATATGGATTAGGAAAGCTAGGTATACAAGTCCAGTGAACAGGGATTAGCTCTGGACTGAAGGAACGAATACTGATGTTAATTAACGGCACCTGAATAAGATCAACTGAAATATGAGTATAAAAAAAGAAGTTCAAGGATTGATGCCCTGAGTTACCACTCTGTTAGTAGTTAAGAAGAGGAGGAGGATACTGCAAAGGAAATTGAGGTTGGGAGAGTAAGGAGAATGGTGTTCAAGAGTTAAATGAGAAAAGAATTTAAAGGAGGGAGTGAGTAGTCAATGTGTAAAAAGCTGTGGAAGGGTCAAGTAAAATGAAGACTGAGAATTGATCACTGGATTTGACAGTCTATACTCCAAGAGGGTTGTTTTAATGAGAGGTATTATGCTGAGTATGTATGCTGATGGGAATACTCCAGTACAGAGGGAAAGACAGATAATGCAATGAAAAGGAAATTTCAGAACTCTCTGAAAAGTCAAAAATGAAGATTTAGTACAAAAGTGATGGGTGAGATTTAAGAACACAAACGAATTATTTAACAGGATGGGAGACAGAATAAGACCATCAATTGAGAATGGGCCAGGAAACAGGTATTGGAAATTTGACACGCAGCTTTGGATCCAATGTGGAGGAGGCAGAGTTGCAATTAACCAAGGTTGGATCTTACCACTGAAGTGACAGAGGAGCAAGCAAGTTAAGATTATGAAAAATATTGTTTAAAGTTATGGGCCAAGGAATTTGAGCAAGGCAAGGAGGGAAGTGGGAACACGAAAGAAGTGATGGATAGTAAAAAGTTGGGCTGGAGGTCTTTAGAGGGTAAAAGAAAAATTGTTATAGAGGAGAGGAGCCGAAAAGAAAAGAAGTGCTAGTCACTTTGAAATGCTTGCAACTGAGATTCTGTAAGTGATATACTCAATGATAATGAGGTCTTTTTTAAAAAAAAATTATTTATTTATTTGGTTGCACTAAATACCAAGGATTGAACCCAGGCCCCCAGCATTGGGAGCATGGAGTCTTAGCCACCAGACCACCAGGGAAGTCCTTAATGAGGTCTTAACGCAGGTCACTCAAGTGAAAGAAAAAAATAAGACTTCTAGAGGTAAGGATAATCAAAGAACTGAGAGGTCAAGATTTTGGAAGGATCACATCAAGAGACTGAAAATCTCAAAGAATGATTATATGAATAGTGGACAAAGAAAAGATAGTAAACCTTCGTTTAAATCATCTGTGTAAATGGTGGTTGAAATCATCAGTGAGCAGATGTATATGACTAGATGCATAAGATGTATGAGACTAGACATGAGAGGGAGTAGAAAACACTGTCAGTCTGATGACAGGTACATTTTTTAAAGACAGAAGTTACAATCATCCATAAATATCAATAATAAGCAAGGAAGACATCAACTCCACTTGTTGGTCCCAAGGTAAACAGGATGTGATAGATAATAATTCCACTTTTTGTGAGGGCTACAGAAAAAACAGTAATCTTCGGGGAATGCCAGATTTCTATGAGAGAAAAAAGATGAGATAAACCATCACAGAAGAGTTTGAGGATAAAGGAAATCTTGGTGATTGTGAACTGGGAGTTCCAAAGAGCACAGTGAAAGGAATTGGGAGATCATAGATAAACGGGAGTTTAGAACAGATCAGAGATAAACCAGAGTCAAACAGAGATAAGGAAATAAGTGACAGTGATCTGGAAGGCTTGGATTTTTTGTAGCAATTAAGATAAAAGGAATGCAAAGTATAAAATTAGTCCTGATGGCAAGTTTGGTAAAAGGTGGTATGTGCATGCTAGTTGGTTCAACCTGTTTGACTCCTCATGACCCCATGGACCACAACCTGCCAAGCTCCTCACTCAGTCCATGGGATTTTCCAGGCAAGAATACTGGAGTGGGTTGCCATTTCCTCCTCCAAGGGATTGATCTTCCCAATCTAGGGATCAAACCTGTGTTTCCTGTGGCTCCTGCATTGGCAGGGGCATTCTTTATCACTGAGCCACCTGGGAATCCCAGTAAAAGGTAGATAATCAGTTAAATTTTAGTTGTTTAGTTGTGATTGATTTAGCATTTGCAGAATTGAGTGTTGGGAAGGAAGGCAAGATCAGGGAACTGGTGGGTTTATCAAGAATTTGAAGTGCTCATTAGGGCTCTTCCCTTAAATTCTGCAACTGACGATTTAAAAGTGTACAGAATGTCAGAATGAACGGCACTGTCCTAGGTACTGTAATTCTTAATTATCTAATTTGAATTTTAAGACTAGTAAAACTAAGCAATAAAAAATAAAATCATAAAACAAAATAATAAAAATAATAGCTGCCAGGCACTGTACTAAATATGTTACATACATTTAACTGTTTAATCAATTAACTCAATGAAATTGATGTTATTGCCTTTATATATATCCAATGCTCCTAAAACTTAAATCTTTTCTACTCCAGAATGTACCTGTTTAGGACAAATAATAGGCTTTTATACAAATTAGCCTATTTTTCTGGTATCTGAACAGTGGGACTCTAAATGAACAGTGGTTTCTTGTATTTTAATTTAGGACAGATTTTTTTTTCCTCTAAAAAGCAGCTTATTCAATTCATGTGGCTAATATTCACTCCTGTTAAAATTTTATTGTTCTGCTTCAACTATGGTAATTCATTATGTCTGTTTCATTCACTCCTAGGAAGAGAATTTCGCTGTCTTCAGTTTAATTTGGCATGTCAATTGTCTGGGGAAGATAGGAAATTCTTTTTGAACATTTCTAATGATCCACATTAGGGATTCTGAAGTAATCCAAAATATGGGAACATTTGCTAAATATACATTTGAAGTGATCTACCACATTACAGCTGTTCAAAGCCTACATGGCTTCAATTTTCATTAATAAACACTGACATCACCAAGTAGATAAAAGCTTTTACTTAGGAAACAATCAAGTAGCAAAGTCTAGAAGTACTATGCCAGAATTCTTTAAAGCCTTGCTGAATATAAAAACTGGTCCCAGATAGGAACAGAGTTGCATACACTAAATAGGACAGGGCAAATAGACATCAAAGGATCATAAATACAAAAACAGAAAGAAGGCTGAGATGAGGAACTGAGGAGGGCTCGACAATGAGTATCCCACATTTTCTATAATGACTAATCAAAATTAAGAACATAAGTAGTAATGGAGCTCAAAATAGAAAAACTTACACCAAAGTAAAATAATTCACAAGAAACTCAGCTTAACATTAAAAAAAAATTCACAATGTAAACTTTTGGGATACAGCCAAATGACAGACATCAGTGACAATTTACAAACTGTATGGCTATCATCACTGGGTAAAGGGGTGAGGAAATGACAGGGGGTTTGTGTAGCTTGAAGAAAATCTGAAGAGAGGAGAAGAAAATCTGAAGAGAGAAGAAAAGGGAAGTGAGGAAGAGATGGGCTACAGTGAAGAATCAAAGGCACTTATGATGGCAATAGAGTGAATCCAATGAAGATAGGTACCCAGGAGGTTTCAGACTAGGTTTCATATTTTGGAAGGCCATGAGATAACAAGGTGTTAGGTGGGAGAAATGAAAACTAATTAATCAGTCAATTCCATAAACATTTACTGAGCACCAACTTCACGGCAAGCCCCATCTGAGAAGCTGAGGGAGAGGTCTTGGAGAAGTCTATAATCACTTGGCTTTCCTAACACTTAAAAAATATTAATGATTTTTCTACTAAGTTCCACATGTTACAGTAGAATCTGACACAAAATCATAGTTGTAAACACAAATATCTTAAACAGATGAGCAATTTAAGTGAATCTGTAAGTTTTCTATTTATAGAGGACATTTGATGGGATATTAAATCAGAGTAATTACTTTCAAATTAGTAAAACTGCATTTAATAGCAACTCTCCAGAATGCGAAAAGTACTATACATCATAGTTATAAGGAATTAGAATCAAAGTTAATCTTCCTATCAAATCTTAGAAAAGAATATTTCTGACAGTAGTGAAAACAGGAGACCTGGTAATCACTGTTGCTATTTATAATGACAGAACAAAACACTATCGTACGTATATATTCATAGGTATATAGCATATGCTCAATAAACTACAAAATTTCATTAATCTACTTTGTTTTTAACAATATAAAAATCCTCTGGTACTAAAAAATAAAACTTCTAGACATAAGTCAGTAAATGAAAAATAAAAATGTATCATAGGATTAACTAACATCAAAATAGGTCTCACATTCGTTCTCACTCCTATTACATTTCATCTTGTAAAATGAATTTCAGTGAGTTACAACAAAAGATTTTGACATACAAAATACCTAACTCATCAGTGAGGAAAACAACACAGAATGAAAAATGCAATGTTGGTACTCCAGAGCTGGAGAAACAGAAGCTAAAACTCTGACCTAAAGTCTATATTTACAGATACAAAATACAAAGGTAATGAAAAAGACAAAATAAGTAACAGAAAGAGGGCTGAAAGAAATAAAACTAAGTCATTTGTCAGTATACATAAGTGATGTGAACCAAATGGGAGGAAGATAAAATTTTAAATGGCTTTGTAGGATCAACTATAAATAGAGTTTTCATTAAAATCCTGACTATTTTAGTGCAATGCAATAGTAACTTTATGGCCCAACTCCTAGGTAACTATAATTGTGTGGTTTCAACAGCTTTATATGTAAACTATTTGGTTGTTTTTGTATGTCCTTTATAAGATGAATTATGTATCAATGGTTGTGTCTGTGCATATACACATATAGTAGTGTGTATTTGAAGTTTTTAACATAACTTTCTCATTGACAATGGAAATATCACTTAATATTAATCCACAATGAATAACAATGCCAAGCTTTAGCCCCTGTGTCCCTTTTTGGTATATGTAATTGCAGTTAAAATTAAGTTAGTTAAATTCTTGGGGCAGAAATCAATCTAAGGGTTAAATGAATCACTGCCTCTTAAGTTTTAAGTAACTTCACCGCCTACTTATAAACTATTAAGGACTCTCCCTACCCAAGTAATTTCATCTCTCTCAAAAATGTAAGAAAAACAAGTATGATATTTTTACTTAAGAAATTTGAGATTTTAAAATAAAAATTATTGAAAGACAATTCTAAAACCAAAACCAAGAAGCTTTGACAGTTGCTTTATACTTACTGTGCTGCTTCTAATTCATTTTTTTAAAGATGGTTTTCAATTAAAGGAATTTTTTTTTAAAGGCCCTAAGGTATGTGTCTACATTTTAATGTAAATATGATTGATGTCAAAGGACAACAGTATTCTCATCTTGTTTTTAAATTAGACTTTTGTTATGCTTTCATTTTTACTAGAGTTGAATGAATATCTATTAAAAACATGTTTTAAAATAAAAATATTCCCCAAATCCTCCTTTAATACCAAATAATAGGTATTTCATCAAATTATTAACTTTATACTTTCCTTTTAATACTCCTCAAAAAGTTGTTTTACGTCATCTTTTTAAAATTTGGAGACTTTTAGTGTTTGCTCAGCTCTTTGAACTGTCAACTGAATATATGATAAAATTTTATTTACATCATGTAATTATGCAAGTTTACTGCTCTCAAATTAACCCTATGTAATATATTTACAGAAATGGAAGGATTCATTAAACCCCTTGAATAAGCCATACTATAATAACTTTAAGATATTAGCATGTATAATAATAGCCAACTGTATTCAATTTAATCTATTCTCAAAACTCTAGAAAATAAAAATACTTCAAATTTTCTTGCTTATTCACTGCAACAATCTCCCTGAGGTTATTTAATGACATATAAAAACTAAACAAACAGATATTTTCTTTTGTCAGACATCATACTTTATAGCATTTAACAGTCTGAAAATAAGGAGACAAGCATTATTAACGCACATTTATGTATGAATGGCTTTATATTTTTAGAGAAGTCATTCAACAGAATCTGAGACTGTTTTGTTTGGCATTACATAAGAGCAAAGGGAAAATATTTTTGTTTCCCCTTCTGTGCTAAAGACCTGCATAGAGGGACTGAAAACACACATTTCTGCGCACCCAGGGTTTCAGTGCATAAGATAATGTTTTAATAAGAAGAAATCTATACTAATACATTTCTGTAAAGCAACACGAACCAAAATATACTGAAAATAATTTCAACAAGTGGTATGTTACCTGGGTGGAGCTGGTGGCTACCGAGATGCAGTCAATAAAGCTGTGTCTTCGAGTGAAAAATGCAACTATCTGCTGCCAGCGTGAAGGTTCTGGCTCAGCTTGCAGTTCATCTGATGAGCCCTTTTTTGCCCAGTGTTTTTGCTTTGGGCCTACTGAGCCATGGCTAGAGCTAGTATTGCCTCCTCGACTGGCGCGAGAGTATAGAAGTGTGTTGTTCCCGAAAATGTAATTCATCTCTGCAGCCCTGCAGGTGGTTGCCAAGCAGTCTTACTTCTCTACCAGCTGCTGAGTGGTGAATGATCGGTAAAAACTGCAGCTAGAATTACAGCAGCATCATTTGTAGATCAGGGAAAATAAAAACCTTGAGAAAGGATGCTCATTTTCTCTGTAATTTCTTCCCATGAAAGAGCTTGCATCTTTCCTCTGTACCTGTTGTTAGCTGTATGAGGGCTGAGTTTATATTTGCAGGCAAAAAAGACGGCATAAGGTAGATTTCTTTCTCATGATTATTTTTTCACCAGCGTCTGCAGGAACCAAAAGCTGTTCTTTTGTTAGCTGATAACTAGACAGACTGAAATCCAGGAAGTGAGCTCGATTAGCAGGTAAAGAAGGATGTTTTAAACACTGGACTACCAAGACCCTTTGGGGCTGCCGGATTTAATGCACTGGGTGGAGAAACCCTGGATTACCAAGTTCAATCACAGTCTGAAGTAAAATCCAATGGCATCTTCACTGCTTAAATAAATTATAAATATGAACTGAATTTAAAAATACAAGAAGATTCTCTCTGCCAATACTTCTAATTGTTTAAAACAATTTTACTAAAGGAGTCTTTTTCATTCAGATATAAATTTCTACATCTGGAAGGCACTTACATTAAATAGCACTAAGGTTTTAAAAGGTATCATCTACATTAAACTCTGAGGATCTAATGACACAGAGAAATCCATTTGGAATGTAACCTGATCATTTTATGTAATATATTGGTCTTAAGTGCTTTGATTAATTGAGTTTGATGACAGAAACAGAATAATTAGCAAAATAAGTATTTGGCTTCTCGTATTTTTGTGATAAAAAAGCATTGTTATCAGCCATCATCCCTCTCATATATGTTATAAACATTATCAAGTTATGAATTTGTAAAAATACAAAAAGAAAGGTTAAATTTTTTATTTTATAGCCAATAAAACATATTTTTTCTAATACTACATAAATAATACTCTGGTTCACAAAATAACACTGTTTGTTAAATAGATACTTTCTAACATCTAATATCTAGGTCTGTATTTCTCCACACAGCAGTCCATTCTCAGAATCACCTAGGATGCTTGTTAAAAAAAAAAAAAAAAATGCAGACTGGTATCCTCTCCCTATCAGAACTTTTAGGGGTATGGGAGATCTGAGAATTTTCACTTTTAAATAGCCCCCTAAATAAGCACCCTCAAGTTTGAGAACCACAAACTCCTAAATCTGTCCGCTTAATACCGTGCTATATTAGTATATAACACAATATATTGCCATTATAAACAATATGTGAATAAAAATGCTACTTCAAAATTTACTAGTAGTTGAGTAATTGTTTTAAAGTTGCTATAACTGTATCAATATTCCCAACCTCAGCCATGAATATTTTTTTTTCAGATGCAGATCTACAAAATATTGCTTACTTTTGCTTACCAGCACCAACTAAATGCAGCCTACTGAAATGTAGCATTGGCAAACCACAACCTCTAGGTCTACTTCAAATCCTGATTTGGCAAGAAAAGATGCAAACACTGTCTCTATGATTCCACCTCTAAGATACAAACACATGCCCCCAAAGGGTTGAGAGTCATGTGGGACTGCTGGAAGTAATATGTTCTGTGACAGATTATAGCAAAGTTTGCTTTCTCCCAAGGACTCCAACAAACAGTTGCTGGCAGTTTTATGGCCATACACAGATTGGTCTTATCTATTCGGGGGTAGGGGAACACAGCAAACACTAAGGGTAGACAAAGAACTAAGAATACTCTCTAAAGAAAAAAAAAAACCTAAAAATAAAAAATCTTACCATGGACCAGGTACTGATCAGTGTGGTTTATACAAATGTTCTAGTAATTAGCTGTGTGCTCAGACAAGTGAGACTCTTTGTGACCACATGGACTATAGCCTGCCAGGCTCCTCTTGTCCATGGAATTTTTCAGGCAAGAATACTGGAGTGGATTGCCATTTTCTTTCTCCAGGGGATCTTCCCAATCTCCAGGGATCAAACTTGTGTCTCTTGTGTCTCCTGCACTGGCAGGCAGATTCTTTACCACTAGCACCCCCTGGAAGCCCAATTAGTGTGGTTTATACAAATGCTCTAGTAATTGGTTTGGCCCCTAAATGTGTGTCTATGATGGAAAACTAGGGTGGAAACCTAGATCTTATATAGATTCTGTTACCCTGGATTGGTAAAGATGAGGATATTGAAAACAAATGTTGAATGCAAATATCCTACCCAAGATGAAAACAGTATCAACACACACAGTCATTCGTATACAATAATTTCTTATGCTAGTTAGCTTTTAACTGTTCCCAATCAATTAAATCAGATTACTCCATCCCATACATGGGATGAGAAATACTTCTCAATATATAAATTTCCTATGCAAATCCAATGACATTAAAAAAAAAAATCTTTGAGTTTTGAGACAGGTTTCTTCATGAAAATGTCCCATTACCTAGCTACAGAAATTTACGATCATCTCATCAATTGCCCATAGTCAACACCCGCACACAAAACCATGGATGTACCTAACTCACAATTGGTTTCATACAATCTAATTGGGAAGCAGAAGGCACCTAAGTCCTCACTGATCTCTGCTTTAAAATAATCCAAGCCATGTGGCAAAGCTGAAAGATACTCTATTCCATTAAAACAAATTTTTAATTATAGAACTTAAAAAGTCTATTTAAAATAGTATACTTTAAAAAATACCACACAATGTTTAAATCACTGAAGAGAACACTATTAAGATTTTAATATGATATATGAAGAATTAACATTTTATTTTTGCAGTCAAATTCTCTACTAATGAGCTATACTCCACACCTAATATTCTTCTTTTCTGTATAGCTTAATCTTTCTTTTTCAAAGAACAATATTATCTACAGAAGAACTCTAAACAAGAGGAGGAGGCTTCCCAGATGGCGTAGTGGTAAAAAATCCACCTGCCAACGCAGGAAAGTTTGACCTCTGGGTTGGGAAAATCCCCTGGAGGAGGAAATGGCAACCCACTCCGGTATTCTTGCATGGAAAATTCCATGGACAGAGGAGCCTAGAGGGCTAGTCCATAGGGTTGCAAAGAGTTGGGAGACAACTCAATGTGCATGCGCGCACGCACACACACACACACACACACACAATAGCAGAAAGCATAATTAAACAAAGTATATCCATTTAGTGGATTTTTACATACTTAATGATCATAAAAAATTTATGACTATGAGAAATGTTTATTTTATAACATTATACGGAAGTAAAGACAGTTCAAAAATTTATACAGGATAGGCCCTCAATTACTTGTATACATTTCCAAACTTGGAAATAAACCCAGAAGACTTTAAGATATAGTAACAAAGGCAATGATTAAATAATCTTGGTGAAAATTTTTGAAAGGTTGAAGGATGAGAGGAAAAACAATACTGAAACTCTAAAATACTAGAAAAAAAAATTAAGTGACCACAAAGTCAACAATACTATAAATGCAACATAACATTTTCCTTACCTTTTTATCTTTATAATATGGCTTACTAAATTTTAAAACATGCAGCAGTTAAGAAAAGATTAAACTAAGAAGTTTGATAACATAGAATTTTTATTTACCTGATCATTTATACACAAATTCCTTCTGTATGAGCGCCATCTAGTGGTCATATTGTATGCAAACTGCTCAACTTAGTACATCAGAGTCATCCAAGAAAGATAAAACTCAACAGTATTTTAAGATGCTCTGAGTTGTGAAAACAAAGTTGATTTCAAAAAGTACTCAGTATGTACTCAAAGTGGGACAGATTCTATTCCTGTAGCCTTTAGTTCAAAAGGCACATGTTTGCTTACATCCGTTCTTCTGCTACCCCTGTTTCTCATAGTATTAAAAAAACTACCAACTGCTGCTGGTGAGTATTAGTACTACTGAATTAAATGCTTCCAGGCTAGAAGATATATTTATTTAAAATAATTATCTGTTCACATACCCTGTTCTGTCTTCAATTTCAAGTCCCTCAACTACATTTACTTTGCACATAAAAAATAATTTTCCTTGTCACTGAAGACAAAGTCAAAACATGAACTCTTTTATTTATCCAATGACCACTGTAACATCTTATACTAAGCCATCTCACCCTTGTCACTCCATCTAGATTTGATCTGTTCAATTTACAGTTCTGGCCATTTTTCCTAACTCTTAGGTCATTTTCAGTTTAAAGAATCTTAAACATTGTTCTTATCATATTCATCATATGACTATATTTCAGTTCAGTTCAGGTCAGTTCAGTCCAGCCACTCAGTTGTGTCCGACTCTTTGCGACCCCATGAATTGCAGCACACCAGGCCTCCCTGTCCATCACCAACTCTGGAGTTCACGCAAACTCAAGTCCATCGAGTCAGTGATGCCATCCACCCATCTCATCCTCTTTCGTCCCCTTCTCCTCCTGTCCCCAATCCCTCCCAGCATCATAGTCTTTTCCAACGAGTCAACTCTTCACATGACTATATTTAGAACTGTTTAAAATCAACCTTCAAGATTCTCATATACCACAAAAATCTACCCACTATGTTCATATCCTTCAGGTTAGGATTTTTCAACATTATGTTGCCAACTTCTTTCTTGAAACTGTTTAGCACTGGCAAGAAACTTCCCTTTTAGAGTCCTAAATCACAACTACTTTTTAAAAATAATCACTTTTTTTTTGGCTGCACCAAATGGCATTTTAGTTTCCCAAGCAGGGATTTAAACCAGTGCCACCTGCAGTGCACGCATTCTAAACCACTGGACTGCCAGGAAAGTCCAAATCATACTTTTATATTTTATGCTAATAACAGAATTAAGTAACTTTCAATCACTATCTTATTTCATTCATTACTTCAGTAAAGAGAATCCGCATTAGCACTACAACACCTTGACAGATTATTTCACAGCACGTTTCATGGTGGCAAAACCTTCAGAGGGCCACTCATAAGCTCAGGATCAAGGTCTTTCTTACCTTGTCCTCAATTTCCTAACAACCATCCTAAACATCAGCTACAGTTCATGAACTTTACTGCATTTTTACAGTTTCCTCAGACAATCACCCTCCCACGGTACTTATTTTCTCCAGTAACTGTCTTCTCTGAATTGGCATCTTGTACACATCCTTCAGCACTTGTCCAAATGTCACCTTTCTTTTTTAGAATACTTCAAGAATTTAATTTCTCTCTTTTTCATGTTACATCATACCATGTTATAATATCTCTCCATAAAAAATACCAATCATTAAAGTTTAACAAACTTACCAGCACAGATGTTTAATAAATGCTAAATGTATGTTATTTAATAAACAAAATTAATATTCTAACAGTTGATTTTTAAAGCAATCTTATTTTTCTATTAACATTCATAAGAATTGTGAACAACAAAAGCAGCGTCTAATTTACATTCTACTCAGCAAATCACTACTATTCAAAGGTAACTTTTCAAATTAAAAAAATAATAATTCATATACTGAGCTCTATGTATAGTAAAGTGTTATTTGCTTCATTCCAATCACAATACTATAAAAGTGGAGAAGCTCTTTATATTAGTTAAAAAAAAAAAGACTGCTAATCTGGTAATCTTATATATATTTTAAATAAAATATACTTCATTATTAAGCTTCCTAAAATATTTGCAGCTATTTGTAAAAATTTTAAAAAATTAAAACTTGCCTTATGTCAAAATAAGGCTGTTTTTTAAAAATTTGGTTTTCTAACACAAAGTAACCTTAACCATTTTGCTATTATACTACCCCAGTTCTATGCTCCCTCCTCAAATTTTAATCTATGCATGAGACAGAGAAGCAGGAAGAAATACCCCAAATGGTACAGTTATAATAATTCTTAAATTACAAATGTATCAGAAAATAGTCTCTCAAAAATCCAGTCTATCAAAATTTCTGACCCAGTAATTTGACTTCTGGAAAACCATTCTAAGAAAACGACCTAACATACTTTAGATGCCCCAAAGATGATTCACTGCAGCCTTCTTTATGAAACCTAGTAAAAATGGAAACAACAAATAGTGAACACCAGAAGTGTTCATCAAATCAAAGTACAAATATACTATGTAATATTATGTATCAGATTTTTTTTTAATTTAACATGAGAAAATGTGTAAAACAAGTTTATAATAGGAAAAAAACCTGTCATTAAAAACAGTAAGATGTAAAGTATTACTTACAAACAGGTTAAAGAGAAGTTAGATAATTTCTTCTACTGGTAAAGAAAATCCTTATCAGTTCCCAGATATAAATCAAGAGAGCCAGCAAGAAAAACGGAGAATACAATGATGATATCCCATTTCTCTACCTAACTGCACCAGAAGTTTTTCACCAGAATAGTCTCTAACTATTGCAGAGACTGATGCTGTTAATATCTTCTACAAGAAAACAAAACGAGAAACAGCAAGATAATGGCATATAAGGACTGATAGATTCAGCTGCTTTCCGATGAGACCAGTTGAATTATTACCATAGTACACTAAGATGCTTTGAGGCTAGTACTTTCTTGATTTTAACCAAAATTTGTCAAAGATTTGCATACAAATACTCAAACTGCCACTTCACTATGGCAATAGTATAACACCAGCAAACTGTAAGATGTAAGACAATTTCAGAAAAGATAAAATATAAAAAAGGTGTGGTTTATAACTAATAATAAAGGAAATTTTAAGCTCCATAACATACTTCTTTAAATAAACCTGTCAAACTTTTCCTACTGTTCATGGTGTTCTCAAGGCAAGAATACTGAAGTGGTTTGCCATTCCCTTCTCCAGTGGACCACATTTTGTCAGAACTCTCCACCATGACCTGTCCGTCTTGGGTGGCCCTACACACAGCATGGCTGTGTGGACAAGGCTGTCCATTGAGTTGGACAAGGCTGTGGTCCATGTCATGAGTTTGGTTAGTTTTGTGGTTGTGATTGTGGTTTTCATTCTGTCTGCCCTCTGATGAGTAAGGATAAGAGGCTTATGGAAGCTTCCTGATGGGAGATATTGACTGTGGGGGAAACTGGATCTCGTTCTGATTACTTTGCTGACAAAGTTTGTCTAGTCAAAGCTATGGTTTTTCCAGTAGTCATATGGATGTGACAGCTGGACCATAAAGAAGGCTTAGTGCCAAAGAATTAATGCTTTTAAACTGGGGTGTTGGACTCTTGAGAGTCCCTTGGACTACAAGGAGATCCAACAGTCAATCCTAAAAGGAAATCAGTCCTGAATATTCATTGGAAGGACTGCCGCTGAAGCTGAAGCTTCGATACTTTGACCACCTGATGTGAAGAAATGACTGATTGGAAAAGACCTTATGCTGGGAAAGACTGAAGGCGGGAGGAGAAGGGGACGACAGAGGATGAATGGTTGGATGGCATCACCGATTCGATGGACATGAGTTAGAGCAAGCTCCGGGAGCTGGTGATGGATAGGGAGGCCTGGAGTGCTGCAGTCCATGGGGTTGCAAAGAGTCGGACACAACTGAGCAACTGAACTGAACTGAACTGTCAAACTTGTCTTTAAAAAGCCCAGAAGAGGGGAAATGCGATGAGAGATATAATCCTTTATCATTTAATAACTACTGCAAAGTACAAAAGCATTTTTAAAGCAGATACCAAAAGAATAAGGCAAAACTGACTTAGTTCTCTTATGGTAAGAATTTCAGGAGAAAAGGAGTCAAATTAAGGAAGCAAGTGAGAGAAAATCTTTAAAAAAGTAATAACATTTTCTCTTTCAATAACTGTAAATACTTAGTCTCACTGCAGAGTGAGGGTTAAATTAAGAGATGTCAGAAATTTACTTTAAAACACTTTAAGACAGACAGTAAAGATGTGTATGGTGGTTCAAATAGGCTAAGTTCTAGGGCAGTGTTTCTCAACAGTGGTTATCTACCAGAAACACCTAGAGAACTGTCATAAATCTCCAAAGCCAGACTCTATCCCAGAACAATTAAATCATAATCTCAGAGATATAAATTTTAAAACTTTTTTAAGTGATTTCAATGTTCAGCCACAGCTGAGAACCATTACTTAATGGACAGTCAGTTGTCCTAATCAAGAATTCACATTCCTAGACCAGTCAGCTAACATTTAAGTATAAAGTAAATGGCTTCTGTAGGAATTTTGTTGTATCAATCTTTGATCAACACCAAAAGCTCCCCAAATATAATGAATGAAGTGGGCTTTCACTGCTGAAATTCATTATACTTCATTTATATGGGTTGGCTGAATTAAAGACACAATCCACTCATGTACAAGGGAAAGAAAAGTCTCTGAAGAGGCTTAGAGCCTTAGGGATGGTACCTTAGGTTTAATCCCCAAGATGTTTAGAAATTCTATGTAACAAAATCTTGGTCTCTGGAATATTGTTTTATTTGCCGAGAGTGAGCATTTTATGCAACAACAGAAAGTTGAGGCTTCATCATATTTAAAGAGGCTAAGGACTTCCCTGGAGGTCCAGTGGCTAAGACTCTACGCGTCCACTGCAGGGGAACTGGGTTCATCCCCCCTGGTCAGGGAACTAGATCCTACATGCCACAACTAAGATCCAGCCCAGCCAAATAAATAAAATTTTTTAAAAGAGGCTATATATAATACTTTATGCTACCTGGCTCATTATCTGTTTAAATGTCTGCTTATATGAGAATCTGCATCCCTACAGAAGTAACTATCAAACACCTACAAAAAAACTGAGAGCTTGAGTGTGTCCAAACTGACTTTGGACAATTTTTAACAATTATAATCACCAAAAATCCAAAATATTAGAAACAAGAATCATACATACCTTGGAGGGATTTTCAACTAAAGAAATAGGTTTTATAAATTCAGTCAAGAGAAAATAGGCATAGGCTGATAAGAACAGCATAGAAAGCAAGGAGTGCTTAAAATTCGTCTTCTAAGGTTCTTTCGTTGTTCAAAATGAGAGTAAATTTATTGTTTAAATTTCTGTAAGTGAAACATGTATATTAAAGCTTCTAAAACAATTTCTAGAATGACCATTAAAGGAAAAGAAACAGAAAAACTTCTAAGCTAGTTAGAAGGAAAAATGGAAAGGAAAAAATAAAATTGAAAAGACGATATAATAGGAACTTCCCAGATGGTGCAGTGGTAAGGAATCCACCTGCCAGTGAAAGAGACACAGGAGATGGGTTCAATCCCTGGGTTGGGAAGATTCCCTGGAACAGGAAATGGCAACCTACTCCAGTATTCTTGCCTGGAAAATTCCATGGACAGAGGAGACTGACTGACTACAGTCCATAAGGTTGCAAAGAGTCAGACATGACTGAGCATGCATGCAATGCAATTAAAATACTTTTAAACAACTCATGGGGCAAAGAAAAATCACAATGGCAATAAAAAGCTTGAATGATGATAAACATTGCATATTAAACCTGTAGGTTACAGATAAAGTGCTATTTAAAGGAAAATTTACAAATTCAAATAGCATTAGAAAAAGCTGATAACGTAATAAGCAACCAAACTGAGAAGCTAGGGGGGAAAAAAACCAAAAAGAATAAACTCATGGAAAGTAGGAAAAAATAAAATAATATTGGTAAGAGGAGAAAGGGAAATAAATAGAAGGAAAACTGTCTCTGCCAACTGATTTTTTCCCCCTGTGTAACTTTACTTTCATTTATCCTTCCAGGAGAAAATCAGACTGCCTCTGTCAAACACAATCTTTGATTGATCTGGAGCATGTGTACATTTACATATGTACATTTATACTTATATATGTACATAAGCTGGAGAAGGCAGTGGCACCCCACTCCAGGACTCTTGCCTGGAAAATCCCGTGGACGGAGAAGCCTGGTAGGCTGCAGTCCATGGGTCGCTAAGAGTCGGACAAGACTGAGCGACTTCACTTTCACTTTTCACTTTCAGGCATTGGAGAAGGAAATGGCAACCCACTCCAGTGTTCTTGCCTGGAGAATCCCAGGGATGGGGGAGCCTGGTGGGCTGCCCTCTCTGGGGTCGCACAGAGTCGGACACGACTGAAGTGACTTAGCAGCAGCAGCATGTACATAAGCATGTGTGTGTGTATATATATATGTATATGTGTATATGAAAGGGGGCGGGTGTGGCAGTACATGGGGGAGGAGCACAGGAGAAGATTTCTTTTAAAAGACATGTTCTTATTTACTTATTTAGGTATACAGTTGATCTACAATGTTGTATTAATCACTGCTGTACAACAAAGTACTTCAGTTATACATATATATACATTTTTTTTCATATATACATTTTTAATGCTCTTTCCATTATGGTTTATCATAGGATAAACCATATAGTTTATCATAGTAGATAAACAGATAGTTTTATAGACAGATAGTATCATAGGATACTGAATATAGTTCGTTTATCCATTCTATATATAAAAGCTTTCATCTCCTAGTCCCAACGTTCTAATCCATCCCTCCTCCAACCCCCTTCCCCTTGGCAACCATCAGTCTGTTTTCTAGTAAAATACATGGTTCTCTGAAAGTGACCCTTCTTCGGCAAAAATAATCAAGGGGGGAAAAAGGTATAAATCAATGATACTAGGAATGAAAAAGGGGCTACACCTAAATATGCTGTAGACAAAAAATAAATAGGATGTTGAGAATATTTCAAAGTAAATATGAAATGGACAAATACCTAGAAAAATTATTAACTAAAAATCTTAGTGATACTATATAAACTTTTTAACCAGTAATATGAAATCATCCCTCAAAGAGAATTACAAAAGCCACTTTAAGGTCTACTAGTAGGAAATGATTCTTATTTAAAATACATACAACTAACAAAGGATTAGAATCTAGAATATATAGTGAACTTGTACAAATCAGTAAAAGGAAAAATCCAATACAAAAATGAAAAAAATTCTTGAGAAGGTATGTCACAGAATAGGAAATCTAAATGATCAGTATTATCAAATAGTGCAATGAATACTAAAATCACAGTAAGATGCTACTTCAAATCCAAAACAATGGCAAAAAAAAAAAAATATGAGACTATAGATCAATTTAAACTGTTACATACTGCTGTTGAAAATATAAATCATACAACCAGTTGGAAAAATAATCTGGTGTTATCTGTAAAGATGTTATATATAACCTACAATTTTAACCGCATTTTTAACACTAGTAATAATCTGAAAATAACAGCTATCAAAAGTAAGGTAAATTATAGTATATTCATAAAAAGAAAACTCTAGGGCAGTGAAAATAATGAATTTTGAGAATATAATGTTGAGCAAAAAATGTAAGTTGAGATTACACATAGTATAATTCCAATTATATAAAACAAAAGCAGGCAAAAGAAACAATATACTGATTAGAAATCTAAACATGTGAAACCAGGACGGTGGTTATTTCTGAGGGGAGAAACAAGGTGATGGTGTCAGGTAAAGCCACATATTGGACTTCAAAGATACCATTAAGCTCTTTTTCTGAACCTACTAATTTAGTTTTTTACAAGTTTAAAAATATTTCATTGTGGGTATTTGAAATATAATACCTATTTCCTTCATGAGAACTCTTAGGCTTCAAGATCGTATCAATGAATAAAATTTATTTATAAAATACAGTTTTTAAGTATCTTTAGAATGCTAATAAATAACATGAAATTTCTTACAACTATAAAAACCAGAAACTAAGGTCAGAAAATCATACATTAAAGAACAGTTCTCTCTAAGCATGTGTGACATTAATAACGAAAGTAACAAATAATTCATAGCAACAAAATTAAGTTATTATCTTACCTTTACTGGTGAAATATGAGAGTGAGAAACAAATCCATGGACGTTTTCAATTTCTGACAGGTTCTTCTCTGAGACATGAACCAATTCTGGACCTATCACCTCATTAGTGATTTGTGGAGAAATGTGCTCTTGAGGAGGTGTATCTTCATCCTGATACCGGTATTTCTGTAAAACACAAAATATTATTAAATATGAGAAAGCTCTAAAAAGCAACATGAATTCAATTCAAATCATGATTTTCATAACTACCCAAATAATAATATTTAGCTACATGAAAAGTGTATTTTATGGTTTAACACAGAAAGTCTGAGAGACATGGTTCTCCATTTTAAAGTCATGCCAATATTTTAATAAAGTTATCTGATTATTAAAAATAATTCACAATCTGGGAAGATGGCAGAATAAGAAACACCAGCAATCTGTTGCTTCCACCTAAGTAATGGCTGCACAGGCATAATCTGTCTGATATAATTTTGCCAATCTCGAGTCTGCTGAAGGCTTGCAACATCAGGGGAAAACTTGGATGTATATTGTGTTTAATTTGGATCAGTTTTACCACCTCTGTTCAACATGGTACTGGAAGATGTAGCCAGAACAATAAGGCAAGAAGAAGAAATAAAAGGCATCAAGTTGGAAAGGAAGAAGCAGTATTATCTCTGTCTTCTATCAATAAAGACTCAGCAAAAAAGCTGTCAGAACTACTGAATACAGCAAAGCAATGGGACAGTGTTTTATATCCTACAAAAGTTGACACACAAAAATCAGCTGCATTTCTATTAACTATCAGTTGTATTTCTATATACATACAATCTGAAAACTAAGAAAACAATTCTATTTACAATAGCATTAAAAAAACAGGAATGAATTCAACCAACAAGGTAAAAGACTTGGGCCATGAAAACTACAAAATATTGATAAACAAAATTAAAGACAACATAAATAAATGGAAACACATCCTGCATTCATAGGTTGAAGATTTAATATTGGTAAGATGTCAATACTACTTAAAGCAATACTGCAAATTTAACCCAATTCCTATCAAAACCCCAATGACATTTTTAATGGAAATTAAAAAACCCATCCTAAAATTCATTTGGATCTAAAGGGATTCAAATAGCCAAAATAACCATGAAAAAAAAGACAAAAGATGAAAGGCTCATTCTTTCTCATTTCAAACTTACTACAAAGTTACAGTAATCGAAACAGTTTGTTACTAGCATGAAGAGAGACATATGGACCAATGGAATGAAGCAGAATTCAGAAAAAGACCCTCACACACACATTATTTTTCACAGGGTGTCAAGACCATTCAGTAGTGAAAGACAATCTTTTCAACAAGTGGTGCTGCAAAAATCACATACTGACACATAAAAGGATGAAGTTGAACCCTTATGAAATACTATATACAAAAATTAACTCAAGGTGGATCAAGGGCATAAATGTAAGACTTAAAAGAATAAAACTGTTAGAGGAAAAACTTTAAGATATTGCATTTGGCTATGAATTTTTGGCTATGACACCAAAGGCAGAAGTAACAAAAGAGAAAAACAGATGAATTTGATTTCATAAAATTGACAAGTTTTTGTGTATCAAATGACTCTATCCAGAGACTAAAAAGAAATGGGAGAAAATATTTACCAATGATATATCTGATAAGGGATTAATGTCCAGAATACATAGAAAACTTCCAAAATTCAACAAAAACAATTCAATTAAAAAATGGGCGAAGAACTCCAAAAAAGATATACAAAGAGCCAGTAAGCACATGAAAAGATGCTCAACATCACTATCATTTGAGAAATGCAAATCAGAACTATGAGGTACCACCTGACAATCATTGGAATAGCTACTACTAAAAAACAGCCAAGGTACTACTGTATAACACAGAGAAATATATGAAATATATTTAATATTCTATGACAAACCATAATGGAAAAGAATGAAAAGAATATATATATATATAAAAGAAAGGATGTATATTTGTAACTGAATCACTTTGCTGTACAGCAGTAATTAACACAACATTGTAAATCAACTATAGTTCAATAAAAGAATTATTTTTAAAAAAAGACTGGTTTAAAAAAAAACCAGAAAACAAACATTGGTAAGGATGTAGAGAAATCAGAACGCTTTGCACTACTGGTATAAATGTAAAACAGTATAGCCACCGTAGAAAATAATACGGTGGTTCCTAAAAAAATTGAAAATATGATTACCATATGACCCAAGAATTCCAATTCTGAGCATATAACCAAAAGAACTGAAAGCTAGGTCTTGAAGAGAGAGTTCTACACCAGTGTTTACAGCAGCATCATTCACAGTAACTAAAACATGGAAAAAACCCAAGGATCTACCAATGGATGGATGGATAAGCAAAATGAGGTATATATACACAATGGAATATTTTTCAGCCCTAACGAAGGAAATTCTGTAATATGTTACAACATGGATGAACCTTGTAGACATTATGCTAGTGAAATAAACCAGTCACAAAAAAGACAAATACTGTATGACTCCACTTACATGAGGTACTTAAAGTGGTCAAAATCATAAAGACAGAAAATAGAATGGTGGTTGTCATGGGCTGGTGGGAGGAGAAAATTCTGAGTTACTGTTCAACAGGCATAGAATTTCAGTTTTACTAGATTAAAAGTTATGGGAATGGATGGTGGTTATGGTTGTTCAACAATGTAGACGCATTTAATACCATTGAACTGCAAACTCAAAAATGGTTAAGGTGGTAAATCTCATATGTATTTTTACCACAATAAAAAATAACTACAAATAAGACTTCAAAGCTAGGTGAAAAAGAAAACTGAACGTTAATTTGTCCATTTTTTTAACCCAATGTTAGCTGAACACTGTATCTCTAAAGATATATGTAAGTGAAGTCAACATACAAAGCCAAAGTCAGCTAATTTAGTCTGGTCTTCTTATCCAATTAACTTGTACCAAAAAAAAACAAAACAAACAAAAAACAAAAACAAATGAAAAAACTCAGCCTTTTCAAATTCTAACCGAAAATTATTTATTAGATAGCAATACTTTTACTTATAAAAAAATCTTTGCCTCTTTCTCTCTCATGTGTACACGCACACATTCTATTTTTTAAAACATTAACATAATTTTAAGAAAACCAAATCTACCTCATACCATACACAGCAGTAAAAGAAATCATAATTATAGGAATGGGAAGAAAATAAAAGTGTATGTTTTTCATCCCAGGCTGGGAATCTGTAAACACATACACAAAACCAAAAGAAACTTAGCTACCCATCCCCAAATTAAACACACTATAAAGAAATTACAAACAAGGCACAAAAGAAAACAAATGTTTAAAACAATAAACAGAAAAAAAAAAAAAAACCAACAAACAGGATTATTAGCCCTACAGGCTGGCTCTTATAAATCATGGGGGGGTAGAATATGAGTCAACAAACATAATAAAGGGATACTCACAAAAGACATACAATTGGGTCTGTAAACTTAAAGGAAAACATGCTCATCTTTTTTAGGAAGTAAAAATTACAATGCCAACATTCAGAGAAATGGGCTTCCTGGTAGAGGTCTTTTCCTGGTGGACAATCTGGAAAAATGTTTTAAAAGTCCTGAAAATATTTCTACTTCTCTAGTAATTATACTTCCAGGAACTACTCTTAGAAGAAACAGCACTAGTGAGGAATATAAATATTTGTGGTATACTGACAAACATATATACTGTAAAATATATATTTAAAAACTTAACTATGAATTTGACCACTGAAAGTTACTACACAACTTCCAGCATCACTTTTTAAACTATATCCTTCTGTGAAATGGTACAATCACACAGAAAACAACAACCATCAACATCAACAAAAGAAATCAACAGGATATAAGCAATCTATTTTTACATGTAGACTTTAATTTTTTTCAAAACCACTGAAAAGAATTTACTAACTTTGTCCTGAGTAAGATTAAAGTTAACACAGACATACTTACAAAACTTAACAGTTTATATGCTCAAATTAGTGAAAGCAAAATTAAACATTTCTATACCTTAACAATATGCCAGCAAATTTGGAAAACTCAGCAGTGGTCACAGGACTGGAAAAGGTCAGTTTTCATTCCAATCCCAAAGAAAGGCAATGCCAAAGAATGCTCAAACTACCGCACAATTGCACTCATCTCACACGCTAGTAAAGTAATGCTCAAAATTCTTCAAGCCAGGCTTCAGCAGTATGTGAACCGTGAACTTCCTGATGTTCAAGCCGGTTTTAGAAAAGGCAGAGGAACCAGAGATCAAATTGCCAACATCCGCCGGATCATGGACAAAGCAAGAGAGTTCCAGAAAAACATCTATTTCTGCTTTATTGACTATGCCAAAGGCTTTGACTGTGTGGATCACAGTAAACTGGGGAAAAGTCTGAAAGAGATGGGAATATCAGACCACCTGATCTGCCTCTTGAGAAATCTGTATGCAGGTCAGGAAGCAACAGTTAGAACTGGACATGGAACAACAGACTGGTTCCAAATAGGAAAAGGAGTATGTCAAGGCTGTATATTGTCACCCTGTTTATTTAACTTATATGCAGAGTACATCATGGTAAACACTGGACTGGAAGAAACACAAGCTGGAATCAAGACTGCTGGGAGAAATATCAATAACCTCAGATATGCACATGACACCACCCTTATGGCAGAAAGTGAAGAGGAACTAAAAAGCCTCTTGATGAAAGTGAAAGTGGAGAGTGAAAAAGTGGGCTTAAAGCTCAACATTCAGAAAACGAAGATCATGGCATCCGGTCTCAACACTTCATGGGAAATAGATGGGGAAACAGTGGAAACAGTGTCAGACTTTATTTTTCTGGGCTCCAAAATCACTACAGATGGTGACTGCAGCCATGAAATTAAAAGACGCTTACTCCTTGGAAGCAAAGTTATGACCAACCTAGATAGCATATTCAAAAGCAGAGACATTACTTTGCCAACAAAGGTCCATCTAGTCAAGGCTATGGTTTTTCCAGTGGTCATGTATGGATGTGAGAGTTGGACTGTGAAGAAGGCTGAGCGCTGAAGAATTGATGCTTTTGAACTGTGGTGTGTTGCAGAAGACTCTTGAGAGTCCCTTGGACTGCAAGGAGATCCAACCAGTCCATTCTGAAAGAGATCAGCCCTGGGATTTCTTTGGAAGGAATGATGCTAAAGCTGAAACTCCAGTACTTTGGCCCCCTCATGCAAAGAGTTGACTCATTGGAAAAGACCCTGATGCTGGGAGGGATTGGGGGCAGGAGGAGAAGGGGACGACAGAGGATGAGATGGCTGGATGGCATCACTGACTCGATGGACGTGAGTCTGAGTGAACTCTGGGAGCGGTGATGGACAGGGAGGCCTGGCGTGCTGCGATTCATGGGGTCGCAAAGAGTAGGACACGACTGAGCGACTGATCTGATCTGATCTGATCTGATACCTTAACAATAGATACACTATAAGGAAGGAAACTTGTTACTATATTTTCAGCTTTAAAGATACTCCACAGCTTAGCTTAGGGAGAAATACATGCAGAAGAATATTCACTATAGATTAGCTTGAAATAAAGAAAAATTGGAAATAAGCTGCGTATCATTAATTTTTTTAAAAATTATGTTAGCAATAATATGAAAGGAAATGTTATGTGGAAGTTAAATTAGGTAAAAAGTTACCTCTTCTAAGGGGAAAAGATGAAGACACAACTACTGAATGAGGAAAGCATGTTTCAAAACTAACAAACACATTTTGAACATTTTAAAGCAAAATGATAGTTTATCTATGTGTACGTATGTATAAACATTGTATGTATATGCAATTATGTGTTTGCGAAGCATATCCATAAATGTCCATATGTATTCATAATTCGGAGGGGTCTGACAAGATTGAAAACAAAAGAAGAAATCACTGAAATTCTGAAAAGGAAAGAAATCACTAAAAATTTTGTCTTTTCACTTTTCAAAAGACATAAAATTTTTAGTGATTTCTTTCTTTCCTTTTCAGAATGAACCATTTCTTGTTTTATATCTTTCAGACTCCCCCCGCCAAATTTTATGTATCTTCTAATACATAAGTTGCCCCTTGATCTCTTTATATTCCACAGAATTACTCAGAAACTCAAGGTATTTAACCTGTAGGCTTCCCAGTATAATCACTTCATATTCATGGAACAATTCAGTGTGGTCCCCTGGCTTTTGTTGTTGTTTAGTAGCTAAGTTGTGTCAGACTTTTTTGTGACTCCATGGACTGCAGGGCAGCAGGCTCCTCCGTGCATGGAATTTCCCAGGCAAGAATACTGGAGTGGGTTCTCATTCCTTCCCCAGGGGATCTTCCTAACCCAGGGATCAAACCCATGTCTCCTGCATTGGTAGGCGGATTCTTTACCACTGAACCACCAGGGGAAGTATCCTTGGCTTCTGTACTTCCTGCAAACTGGCAGCAGAATGCAATAGCTTGATCAGTCTCATGTTTAATCCTTTTGGCTAGACTATAGATGGTACTGTGTTCTTCTATTAAGTAACACATAATGTCTGGTTATATCTTTTTGCAATATTAGGAGCTCCTAATACTCAATGCCTAAATCAATTCACTCCATGAGGGTTGCAAAATGATGATAATCTATTATTCTTTTTTCATTTATTAAAAGATACACACACACACACACACACACACACACAAATATGTAAGAGTTGTCTTCATTATTTGGTTACCTGTTGGTATGGTTCACACATGAATAACATGTTCTTTTATCTACCAGTATTCAAGTTAGATAAAAAATTGGCTTCGTATCATCCTCCAAAAGCAATTAAAAGTTTTTCATATATCACTCAATGCAATCCCAATCAAAATCCCACCTGGCTTTCTTCAAAATTAACAAGCTGAGCCTAATACTCAGAAAGGTCTGCAAAAGACCCAAAATAGTCAAAACAGTCTTGAAACAGAAGAAGAAAGTAGAGGACTAACACTTAACAATTTTAAAACTTCCTTCAAAACTGTATGAATCAAGATTGTGATACCAGCACAAGGATAGACACAGAGAATTAACAGTCCAGAAATGTATCCTAAGATTTACGGTCAACTGATTTTCAGCATGAGTACTAAGAAAATTTAATGAGAAAGGGATACATTTTCAACACCTGGATGCAAAAAAAAGTTTTATTAGAGCTCTTTCTCACATGATATATAAAAGGCTAGTTCAAAATGAATTAAGACCTAAATGTAAGAATTAAAATCATAAAAGTCTTAAGAAAATTAAGTACAAATCTTTGCAACCTTGTGTTATTGTTCAGTACCTAAGTCTGACTCTTTGTGACCCCATGGACTGCAGTACGGCAGGCTTCCCTGTCCTTCATCCACTCCTGGAGTGTGCTCAAACTCCTGTCCGCTGAGTCAGTGATGCCATCCAACCATCTCATCCTCTGTCACGCTCTTCTCCTGCTGCCCTCAATCTTTCCCAGAATCACGGTCTCTTCCAATGAGTCAGCTCTTTGCGTCAGGTGGCCAAAGTATTGGAGCTTCAGCATCAGTCCTTCCAATGAATATTCAGGGTTGATCTCCTTTAGGATGGACTGGTTTGATTGTGCAGTCCAAGGGACTCTCAAGAGTCTTCAAAAACATTCTTTGGCACTTTGCCTTCTTCTTGGTCCAGATCTTACATCTATACATAACTACTGGAAAAACCATAGCTTTAAGTATATGGACCTTTGTCAGCAAAATGATGTCTCTCCTTTTTAATACACTGTCTAGGGCTTGTCATAGCTTTCCTTCCAAGGAGCAAGTGTCTTTTATTTCATGGCTGTAGTCATCATCCGCAGTGATTCTGGAGCCCAAGAAAAGACAATCTGTCACTGCTTCCACTGTTTCCCCATCTATTTGCCATGAGGTGATGGGACCAGATGCCATGATCTTAGTTTTTCAAATGCTGAGTTTTAAGCCAGCTTTTTTACTCTCCTCTTTCACCCTCATCAAGAGGCTCTTTAGTTTCTCTTCACTCTCTGCCATTAGAGTGGTATCATCTACATGCCTGAGGCTGTTCATATTTCTCCCAGCAATCTTGATTCCAGCTTGTGATTCATCCAGCCTGGTTTTTCACATGATGTACTCTGCACAGAGGTTAAAATAAACAGGGTGATAATACACAGCCTTGTCATACTCCTTTCCCATTTTTGAACCCGTCAGTTGTTCCATTTAAGATTCTAACTGTTGCTTCTTGACATGCATACAAGTTTCTCAGGAGACAGGTCAGGTAGTCTGGTATTTCCATCTCTTTTAAGAATTTTTCCTCAGTTGTGATCCACACAGTCAAAGGCTTTAGTGTAGTCAATGACGTACATGTTTTTCTGGAATTCCCTGGCTTTCTCTATGATCCAATGAATGCTGGCAATTTAATTTCTGGTTCCTCTGTGCCTTTTCGAAAGGCTTGTACATCTGGAAGTTCTCGGTTCACATACTGCTGAAGTCTACCTTGAAGGATTTTGAGCATAATCTTTTTAGAAGGAATGGCAAACCACTCCAGTATTCTTGCCATTGAAAACCCCATGAACAGTCTGAAAAGGCAACCTTGTATTAGCCAGTGGTTTCTTAGGCATGACATTTAAAACACAAGCCACCAAAAAGGGGGTGGGAGGAACAACAGATAAATCTGACTTCATATGGCACCCCACTCCAGTACTCTTGCCTGGAAAATCCCATGGATGGAGGAGCCTGGTGGGCTGTAGTCCATGGGGTTGCTAAGAGTCGGACATGACTGAGCGACTTCACTTTCACTTTTCACTTTCCTACATTGGAGAAGGAAATGGCAACCCACTCCAATGTTCTTGCCTGGAGAATCCCAGAGACAGCAGAGCCTGGTGGGCTGCCGTCTATGGGGTTGCACAGAGTCGGACACGACTGAAGTGACTTAGCATATATGAAAAAACTTTTTTGATCAGTAAAGGTCACTATTAGAAAGGTGAAAAAATAACTCACAGAACAGGAGAAAATATCTGCAAATCATGTATTTGATAAGGCTATCTACAAACAGTGCATAAGGTAAGTATCCAAAATATACAAGGAAGGCTTTCAACTCAACAATAAAAAGACAACACAATTTTCAAATGGGCAAAGGATTTAAACAGACATTTCTCCAAAGAAATTTATATTTTGGATATAAATATCTTCAAAACAAAATGTGCTATATACATAGAATAGTTCTCAGCCAAAAAAAATAAATAAATAACAAAGGAATCACTGATACAGGGGACAATGTTGGTGAAACACAAAATAATCTGAAAGAAGCTAGGTTATAAAATAGAATATATTTTATTATTTCATTTATATAAAACTCTAGAAGAGTCAAACTAATCTATAATCTAGAAATTAAACCAGTAGTAGTCTGGGAGAAGGACAAGAGTAAGGGATTGAAAGAAGGAAACTTACAGGAGAGATGGATATGTTCACTACCTCAATTATAATGATGGTTTCAAAGGTGTATACCCATGTCAAAACCTGTAAAATTGTACTCTTTTAATACGTACAGTTTATTGTATATCAATTATAGTAAAGCTAATTTTTAAAACTGTATTCATTATGTTTAGATTCTAATTAAAATTTCTAATGAAGTGTTTCATTATTCCTCTTAAATTATTATAAAATGACAAAGTATTCAAAAATAAAAATAGTAACAAAAAAATAAAAGGCCCACAAAGAATGAGGAATAATTTTCCAGGTACACGGAGGGTTAAGTGATTGTTAGCTAAGAGAAATGACAAGGCAGTCTGTACAGCAGATACCTACCTTTATGAGAATAATGTAAAGAACATAACGGAATTTACAAGAATTATTACTCACTTTAAATGTGAGGCACAAATTACTAAGTGTAAAATAAGTAAGCTATAAGGACATATGGTACAGTATGGGGAATAATACCAATATTTTATAATAACGTTAAATTGAGTATAATCTATGAAAAGACTGACATATGTTGTACATCCAAAACTAATACTATAAATCAACTGGCGTGCTGCGATTCATGGGGTCGCAAAGAGTTGGACACGACTGAGCGACTGATCTGATCTGATACTTCAATTAAAAAGAAAGAAAAAAATTTGTGAAATATGTCAAACTTGCATGGCTTTTTTCCCTCTAAAACCAACTGAGGATACCTTTAAAAATTCTGCCAGGAGCTCCCAGCAGTGTATGAAATTCAGGGGAAGATTTCTTTTATATGTATTTTTAATTCTAGTAAATGGCAAAGATAGTTTAAAGTAAATTTGTTTTCCCTTTAAACAAAAATCCCCATAGCTATACTATCAGAACAAACACACTCTTGGACTTCAAGTCCAGGAAAACACTCAATTTGCTTCACTCCTCAAAACACACTGTTGAACAAAAGTTATTATTTTCTTTCTCTGCAGGATGAATCAGGAACTACAACTTCTATTGCTACACAATTTTATAGATAATTTCCAACTGATGAACAGGTTGTATTCCAAATATCAGTACTTTTTCCTTGTTTAAAAACTTGAAATCCTTACAATATAAATTATGTTAGGTTCCCCCAAACATAGACAGCCAAACACACATATACATGCATATATGCATATAGATAATACTGTTTTGAAATTAAAACTCAGAATACCAAAATATTCTGTATCTTCTTTCCTACCTTCCATTCCCAAATATAAGATCAAGAAATTTCTTCTTTGGTAGTAGCAAATAGGAATAGGGTGGCCAAATTGAGAAGGAGAGGCTGCACTGACTTTCTTAATCTGAAAAATTCAAGTAATTTTTAAAATAAATATTTAAAAATCAGAGCACCCTTACTTATTCTTTGGGCAATCACTACTGATAGAGTATGTTCAAACAAGGTTTACGAATGCTCAGCAAACTTCATAATGAAATGTTTTCCAGGATGTGATATATCATAAATGCTTTACATTCAAAACTTCCCTTACATGTTTGTAGAACTTTGAATTCTAATTTTTCCTTAATAAGGTCCTTGTTTGGGGTTGAACTGTACAATCCAAAATTCATCTGTTGAAGTCCTAGGGTCCCAGTACCTTAGAATAGGATTGTATTTCAAGACAGGGCTTTTTAAGAAATGATTCTGTTAAAATGAAGCCAGTAGGGTATAATAATCCAATACGACTGGTGTTCTTCTAAGAAGAAATGTGAACACACTGAGAGAAACACCAGGGGGCACCTGTGCACAAAGGAAACTGGATGATAAAAGGTCGCCAAAGGACTGCCATCTGCAAACTACAGAGAAAGAGATCTAAGAGAAAAATGTCAATTCTGCCAGCATGTTGGATTTCAGCTTCCAGAAGAGAGAGAAAATAAAACTTTGTTGTTTAAGCCATTCAGTGTATATTTTGTAACAACAGCTTTAGCAAACTAATAGAGAGCCTAAAAAGCAAAATCATTAATTACGCACACTACAGTTATTCTTACTGAGTTTTTATCCCAACATTCTTGCTGACAGAATTTCTAATTAGAGCAGCATTTCCTTTTTTCACTGCTATATTTCCAAAGCACAGATAATCACTGAATGAATGAATAATGGGAGAATGCATGAATGAATGAATCAATCAATTAATGACTGAAAATTATAATTTTCTTTTTAAAATTATAAAAGACATATATACTGTTGTAACTTCTGAAACAATTCCACTATTTCAATGTTATATAATCAAACAATTGGTGCTTGTCTTAAATTTAAGTATATCCTTTCAAAACTTGTCAAGTTTCCCATTTGTAACAATTGTGAAAAAGAAAATTACATATATATATATATTTAAAAACAATACATTCTTAAAGGAATATAAGAAAAAGTCCATTCAAAGGTAATAAATTTTCAAATAAAGAAACTGAAAGCCTAGACATTAATACATCACCACGTGCGTGCGTGCTCAGTCGCTTCAGTCGTGTCCGACTCTTGGTGATCCTATGGACTGCAGCCCGCCAGGCTCCTCTATCCATGGAATTCTCCAGGCAAGAATACTAGAAGATCCTCCAGGGGATCTAACCCATGTCTCTTATGTTTCCTGCATTGGCAGGCATGTTCTTCACACTAGCGCCACCTGGCAAGTCGAATACATCATCATGCTGCTCCTGCTGCTGCTAAGTCACTTCCGTCATGTCCGACTCTGTGCGACCCCATAGATGGCAGCTCACCAGGCTCCCCCATCCCTGGGATTCTCCAGGGAAGAACACTGGAGTGGGTTGCCATTTCCTTCTCCAATGCATGAAAGTGAAAAGTGAAAGGGAAGTCGCTCAGTCGTGTCCGGCTCTTCACGACCCCATGGACTGCAGCCTACCAGGCTCCTCCGCCCATGGGATTTTCCAGGTAAGAGTACTGGAGTGGGGTGCCATTGCCTTCTCCAGAAAACTGCTACTAGAAACTATTTACCAATACATGAAATAATTATTTAATTAAAATATTCACTTTAAGGAAGGAATTTAACACAGCATCCTGAAAGACTGAAGAATTAACTGAAGTACTGAAGAATATCTTTCAGGTTTCCAGGGAATTCCCTATCAGTCCAATGGTTAGGGCTTCGTGCTCTCACTGCTGAGGGCCTAGGTTTGGGGAACTAAGGTCCCACAAGCTGCATGGTGCGGTCAAAAAAAAAAAAACCACCAAAACAGAACAGTACACTAAAGATATCCGTTCAGTGTCAAAGTCTTGCAACAAAGCCAAGAAAAAAGTATATTCAATGTTAGAAAAAATATATCAGATGGAACTTGTGCTTTAACATAAGGTATTTAACATTATTGTTAAAAATTATTCTTAACCAATTAAAAGGAACAGTTTGCTATTGGTCATTCATTAGAATATTCCTCAATTTGTGTCTATTTTGAAAATGTATTATTAAGAAAGAATATTTTAAGTCACCTATTAATGCTTAGTAAACTGGTTTGAAGGAACCTTCTAAGGCTAAAGGGACATGCTCCTTATACTTCAGCAGAACTAATCCAAAAATAGGTTTTTGAAAGTTTACTTTTGCTTCTGAAGGTTGTAGCAAAGAAGTAAAAGAAGTGAAGAGAGCTCCAACTGGACCTTACTATTTTATTTCAACTAAACAGACATACCACTGATTAGGAACATCTATTAGCAGATGTTGCAATTAATCAGATTTCAGTTTAAAAAAATTGCACTTATCATTAACTCAGACTCTGTAAGTTGCCTGACCTAATATTACAATGTTTTCTTTGCTTTTCTCTAATATAGGGGCTATAAAAGCTAAATACTAAATTTCCTACTTTCCCTTCAGTTCGGTTCAGTTCAGCTGCTCAGTTGTGTCCAACTCTTTGCAACCCCATGAAACGCCAGGCCTCCCTATCCATCACCAGCTCCCGGAGTTCACTCAAACTCATGTCCATCGAGTCGGTGATGCCATCCAGCCATCTCATCCTCTGTCATCCCCTTCTCCTCCTGCCCCCAATCCCTCCCAGCATCAGGGTCTTTTCCAATGAGTCAACTCTTTGCATGAGGGGGCCAAAGTATTGGAGTTTCAGCTTTAGCATCATTCCTTCCAATGAACACCCAGGACTGATCTCCTTTAGAATGGACTGGTTGGATCTCCTTGCAGTCCAAGGGACTCTCAAAAGAGTCTTCTCCAACACCACAGTTCAAAAGCATCAATTCTTCGGCGCTCAGCTTTCTTCACAGTCCAACTCTCACATCCATACATGACCACTGGAAAAACCATAGCCCTGACTAGACGGACCTTTGTTGGCAAAGTAATGTCTCTGCTTTTTAATATGCTATCTAGGTTGGCCATAACTTTCCTTCCAAGGAGTAAGCATCTTTTAATTTCATGGCTGCAGTCACCATCTGCAGTGATTTTGGAGCCCAAATAAATAAAGTCTGACACTGTTTCCACTGTTTCCCCATTTATTTCTCATGAAGTGATGGGACCAGATGCTATGATCCTAGTTTTCTGAATGTTGAGCTTTAAGCCAACTTTTTCACTCTCCACTTTCACTTTCATCAAGAGGCTTTTTAGTTCCTCTTCACTTTCTGTCATAAGGGTGGTGTCATCTGCATATCTGAAGTTACTGATACTTCTCCTGGCAATCTTGATTCCAGCTTGTGCTTCTTCCAGTCCAGCGTTTCTCATGATGTACTCTGCATAGAACTTAAATAAGCAGGGTGACAATATACAGCCTTGATGTACTGCTTTCCCTATTTGGAACCAGTCTGTTGTTCCATGTCCAGTTCTAACTGCTGCTTCCTGACCTGCATACAAGTTTCTCAAGAGGCAGGTCAGGTGGTCTGGTACTCCCATCTCTTGAAGAATTTTCCAGTTATTGTGATTCACACAGTCAAAGGCTTTGTCATAGTCAATAAAGCAGAAATAGATGTTTTTCTGGAACTCTCTTGCTTTTTCGATGATCCACTACAAGTAAATATAAGCAGATGCAGTGTAGCTTTATAAACCACACCCTTTCCTCCTTCCTACTTCTTTCTGTTTTTAGGGCTACAGCTCCAACAGTTACCTTTCAATGAGGCAAAGGGCAAGAGAAAGGCAGAGATGTCAGCAGCTGTAGCAGCTGTATACTTGCAAGCTGATTATAACTAGGAAAAAATAAAGGCCCACTTGTTTCAAAGCCATTGTCAGCCTAGTATTTAATTATTTGCAAATACCATCTTTAAGCATGACTCAAACTAAGCAAAGTAAATGGGCCACACTGGTCAAATCTATGCGGTAAGACTTTTTCCCTCCAGGGAAGGGGGGTGTGTAGGAGGTGGTGAGAAAGGGAAGGTAATTATAGAACAGTAAAACAGTGCTTCTCAACCTTTCCCACTAAATATCTTCTAATAGCAATAAATAAGTAAATAAATCATCACTTCAAGAATATGAAGAGATATACAGGAAGGAGTCATAGCCATACATGTAATACTTCCTAAAAGCCTTACGTTTTGTCTTATATGAATTCCACAAATATAATTAACATATCAATTATCTAAAGAAATTATACATTAACCTAGTCAAATCATGTATCACAAGTTTCAATATGAAATTATTTTAGTCTCTTTTTATTTAAAAATACATTCAAGAAAAATTGATTACATATATATATATATACACACACACACACACAAATATATATACTTTTCTATATCCATTAACACATCATGTTTATCTCGAAGCTACCTGTATCCTAGGCCAAGAACCAAAGCTGTAAGGAAACTGCACCTCTTGTAATAAAATAGAACCACCAAAGTTTAGCATCTTGGAGGATCTTTCTGTGAGGAAAAGACAGTCACAAAAACATTCCTGACTTATTACTGGTTGTGCTGAGATCTCTCTGGGATTTTCTCATTTTAATAACTACTGCCACCAAATATAATTTAAAGTTTTATTATAAAAAGCTTTACGATGGCTTCCCTTAGGGACAGCTGGTAAAAGCAAGAACTCAGAAGTGCTTCTACTCTTTTAAATATATTAGATAAGAATTTTTTAAATTTTCCTTTACAAAATACAAGATTCTGATCTTATTAACACAGCTAACTTCCTTCCAGGGAATCTTAGGCTCTAGACTTATTGCACCTATTATTTTGAAATAGCAAAGTTGATCTAGAGTGGGGCACACTCTGCCACAATAAATTTTCTTAGTCTGTTAACATCCAGCCCTAAGGGAACGCACCCTAGACAACTCTGTAATCTGGATAAGAATTTGGGTACTCTGCATTTGCTCTACATTCCCCAGGGGCTTTGCTCTTGAGTTCTAATACTAGAGATGAAAGATAATCAAGGCTTTTTCTGGAGACTGACACTAGAAAGCAACTTGCCCTTTGATGCTACTACTCTCCCTACCTACACACATGGATGCTTTAATAGTCGACTCCTTCCTCACGATAACCTATTAATGTAACTGTCCTGGATGCTTGTCTCATAAAGAATCATACAATAAGAGTACGCTCACTCTAGTCACACAGAAATCTGACTGTTAAAAAAGATACTTCATTTCCAACAAACAAGGTGGTGCTTTTATTACTTTTCAAAAGTTCACTGCCACAAATGAAAATATTATTTTTAAAATGTAATTTTGAATTCACATGTGTGTATTACTTTCTATTTACCTATAAAGTAAGCAAGCAAACAAGAATTGATATTAAAAGCACTAGAAATACAGAAAATAAAGCTCATGCACAGTACTGGTATTATGCTTACACACTGGAAAGTAAGACTTGTTCACCGTTACCGTTGCAAGCTACTTTTAATACGTATTAACCAAAAGTTGTGGGTTAATTTCACCTTTGGTTAGTATTTTCTCCTGTTCTCCCCAAAAGTGCTCTGCTTTAACTGCATATTAAAAATTTATGTCTAAATTTTAGTTCAGTTCAGTCGCTCAGTCGTGTCTGACTCTTTGTGACCCCATGAATTGCAGCACGCCAGGCCTCCCTGTCCATCACCATCTCCCGGAGTTCACTCTCAGACTCACGTCCATCGAGTTGAATTTAAATATAAAACTTTAAATGATGAATTCTGAATATTTAAAAATACACTAATGACAAATGCTAGGACACCTGCAGTCTCAGCAGCTTTATTTCTGTATATGGGTACTCTTCTGCTTTACGAAAGTTCGCTTTGGGCCACTTTGCTTTTATAAAGACCTACATTATTACTTGTATTCCTTAACTGAAGAAATTTCAGGAGGATTGTGGATTATATGAAAAAAGGCAAAAAGCAAAAACAGCATTCATCATTTGCTTTGCAGTGAGCTGTTACAGAGGAGGGCTTCTCGGAGTTACCAGCAATGTGCACCACAAGTAGTGAGAGCAGCACCACCAAGACCCTTTCCGAGGAACTGTACTCAGCATCTCAGTCACGCTGCCATAGCTTTGCACTGTGTGTGTGAGTATCTGTGCTTCACCTCAATTTTATTTCCTATCTCCATTTAGTAAGATATGTCCTAAGATAACTGCCTCTTTTGGCTTTTGGAAGGGTTTCATAGGAATGCTCTACTTTTGGATAGTAGGGAAAACCTGCAGTCTTTATTCAATACTATTTGCTGCATAATTCAAATAACTTGGGGAAAAGTCTTTAAAAATTCTATCCACAAAAGTTTAAGCAAAGAAAAAGCATTCTTTTTACTATACAAAATAAATTATCTAATGATTTCCTAGGTAGACAAGTTTAATGAAGTAAATGACCTTTTAACTATCTTGAATTACAGAACATGACCATGGCAAGACATTTTCAATAAAACATTTTCTCAGTTTTCCCACTAGGGGGCAAAGAAGAACCTCAAGTGGCATTTTGTGAACCACAGGATCTAAAGTGGAGTGATGGGGATGGTGGTGATAGAGTGTAAGTCCAGATATGGGGCTTCCCTGGTAGCTCAGATCATAAAAAATCTGCCTGCAAAGCAGAAGACCAGGTTCAATCCCTGGGTGTGGAAGATCCTCTAGAGAAGGAAGAGACCACCTATTCCAGTATTCTTGCCAGGAGATTTTCAAGAACAGAGGAGCCCAGAGAGCTATAGTTCATAAGGTCTGCAAAGAGTCAGACACAATTGAATAACTAACACTTTCACTTTTTCATGCCACTTTTCTAAAGCTGATACTATGATAACGACAGCATTCGAAAAAGATACTATTTCATAAGATATTTAATTTGCCTAAATACAAAAAAAGGAAAAATTATAATGTGGTTCACTTTATAAAAACATTCTTTAAAAAATTCAAAACCCTTCTAACATATTCTGTTGCACATGTTACATGTAAAAAAAGTAGACTTAAGACTGAGGGAAAAACAAAAATGTAACTTGAGCTATTTATATCATGAATATGAATTTTACACCACTACAATTTAATGACCAATAAAAATCTTAAAACAAACTTTTAAAAAATCTGTTCCCATAAGCAGCATATTTTTCCTACACAACCTTTCCATGTTTGAGAAAATGTTTCAGAAAAGTTCTGAAATATCATTAGGAAAATAATATTTTTGTGACACTGCAAAGAGTTTAAAATGGAAGAAATAAAAGCCTTATATGGCCAGAAAAGCAATGTATTCTCAAATAAATGGATAAAAAACTAGTTTCAGTATAATTTTTTTAGTCAATTAGCAATTTGGAGACCTCTTCACATCATCAGTTGGGAAGTTTCAGTCTTATAAAAACTAAGGTTTCATTCAAAAACACACTTCAAAAACAATACTATATTAATTCAAAAATTCTTCCTGCTTTTAACTTTGTTTTAAATCATACACTATTTATTATAGAAATCAGGCAAAAAGACATCACTTCCTTCCTTAATACTTTATGAAAAGAAACCATTTATTTTTAAGACAAACTCTACATATATTTCTTTTCTATACATCATATCACTAACATAACCACTGTCTAACTTGTAAGGTGTGGGTAGGGTCATGTTTCTTTTGTTGTTTGTATTGTTTAAAAGCTTTTTTCCCCCTCTACAAAATTTAATATTAACATGATTTAGTACTCAAATTACAAAGCCTATGATATTAAACACAAAACTCACCACCAATAATTTCTTTCATCAAAAAGATCTTAGAAGGCATTTAAAGTCCTGCATATCAATGGTGTCTTTCAGCACATTTAATTTGCCACAGTAGCAAAACATACAAACCAAGTCAATACTTAATTTTCATTAATGGATAATGATATTTTATATACAGCTTTAAAAAAAAAATTCTTCTATTACACTTCCACATTACACAAACCAATTCTTTACTTGTGTAAGTGACACAAAGTTCAGTTCAGTTCAGTTGCTCAGTCATGTCTGACTCTGTGACCCCATGAACCGCAGTGCAGCAGGCCTCCCTTGTCCATCACCAACTCCCGAAGTTTACCCAAACTCATGTCCATTAACTCGGTGATACCATCCAACCATCTCGTCTTCTGTCATCCCCTTCTCCTCCTGCCCTGAATCTTTTCCGGCACCAGGGTCTTTTCAATTGAGTCAGCTCTTCGCATGAGGTGGCCAAAGTATTGGAGTTTCAGCCTCAGCATCAGTCCTTGCAATGAATATCCAGGACTGATCTCCTTTAGAATGGACTGCTTGGATCTCCTTGCAGTCCAAGGGACTCTCAAGAGTCTTCTCCAACACCACAGTTCAAAAGCATCAATTCTTCAGCGTCCAGTTTTCTTTACACTCCAACTCTCACATCCAGACATGACTACTGGAAAAACCATAGCCTTTGACTAGATGGATCTTTGTTGGCAAAGTAATGTCTCTGCTTTTTAGTATGCTGTCTGGGTTGGTCATAACTTTCCTTCCAAGGAGTAAGCATCTTTTAATTTCATGGCTGCAATCACCATCTGCAGTGATTCTGGAGCCCCAAAAATAAAGTCTGACACTGTTTCCACTGTTTCTCCATCTATTTGCAATGAAGTGATGGGACCAGATGCCATGATATTAGTTTTCTGAATGTTGAGCTTTAAGCCCACTTTTTCACTCTCCGCTTTCACTTTCATCAAGAGGCTCTTTAGTTTTTCTTCACTTTCTGCCATAAGGGTGGTGTCATCTGCATATCGGAGGTTATTGATATTTCTCCCGGCAATCTTGATTCCAGCTTGTGCTTCTTCCAGCCCAGCGTTTCTCATGATGTACTCTGCATAGAAGTTAAATAAGAAGGGTGACAATATACAGCCTTGACGTACTGCTTTCCCTATTTGGAACCAGTCTGTTCTATGTCCAGTTCTGACTGTTGCTTCCTGACCTGCATACAGATGTCTCAAGAAGCAGGTCAGGAGGTCTGGTATTCCCATCTCTTGAAGAATTTTCCACAGTTTATTGTGATCCACACAGTCAAAGGCTTTGGCATAGTCAATAAAGCAGAAATAGATGTTTTTCTGGAACTCTCTTGCTTTTTCCATGATCCAGCGGATGTTGGCAATTTAATCTGTTTCCTCTGCCTTTTCTAAAACCAGCGTGAACATCTGGAAGTTCATGGTTCATGTATTGCTGAAGCCTGGGTTGGAGAATTTTGAGCATTACTTTGCTAGCATGTGAGATGAGTGCAATTGTGTGGTAGTTTGAGCATTCTTTGGCATTGCCTTTCTAAGGGACTGGAATGAAAACTGACCTTTTCCAGTCCTGTGGCCACTGCTGAGTTTACAAAATTTGCTGACATATTGAGTGGAGCACTTTCACAGCATCATCTTTTAGGATTTGAAATACCTCAACTGCAATTCCATCACCTCCACTAGCTTTGTTCGTAGTGATGCTTCCTAAGGCCCACTTACCTTCACAAAGTAGAGGGAATTATATTCCATGAATTGATCCAATCAGTCCATTCTGAAGGAGATCAGCCCTGGGATTTCTTTGGAAAGAATGATACTAAAGCTGAAACTCCAGTACTTTGGCCACTCCACGTGAAGAGTTGACTCATTGGAAAAGACCCTGATGCTGGGAGGGGTTGGGGGCAGGAGGAGAAGAGGACGACAGAGGATGAGATGGCTGGATGGCATGACTGACTTGATGCACATAAGTTTGGGTGAACTCTGGGACTTGGTGATGGACAGGGAGGCTTGGCGTGCTGAGGTTCATGGGGTCGCAAAGAGTCGGACACGACTGAGTGACTGAACTGAACTCTGTATAGACATCAAATAAGCAGGGTGACAATATACAATCTTGACGTACTCCTTTCCCTATTTGGAACCAGTCTGTTTTTCCATGTCCAGTTCTAACTGTTGCTTCTTGACCTGTGTACAGACTTCTCAGGTGGCATTAAAGTGGTCTGGTATTCCCATCTCTTGAAGAATTTTCCACAGTTTGTTGTGATCCGCACAATCTAAAGTTTTGGCATAGTCAATAAAGCAGAAATAGATGTTTTTCTGGAAGTCTCTTGCTTTTTTGATGATCCAGTGGATGCTGGCAATTTGATCTCTGGTTCCTCTGCCTTTTCTAAATCCAGCTTGAATATCTGGAAGTTCACAGTTCATGTACTATTGAAGCCTGGCTTGGAAAATTTTGAGCATTACTTTGCTAGCGTGTGACATGTGTGCAATTGTGTGGTAGTTTGAGCACTCTCTGGCATTGCCTTTCCTTGAGATTGGAATGATAACTGATCGTTTCCAGTCCTGTGGCCACTGCTGAGTTTTCCAAATTTGCTGACATATTGAGTGCGGCACTTTCACAGCATCATCTTTTAGGATTTGAAACAGCTCAACTGGAATTCATCACTTCCACTAGCTTTGTTTGTAGTGAAGCCCACTGGACTTCACATTCCAGCATGTCTGGCTCTAGGTCAATGATCACACCATCATGGTTATCTGGGTCACGAAGATCTTTTTTGCATAATTTTTCTGTGTATTCTTTGCCTATCAAACTGTAATTCTCAAGATATTTCACTGCAGTGCTTCAAGGGTCCCACTGATGTTCTTTCATTTTAAAACTTTGATATTCATACTTTTGAATTTAAAAATCCACAAGCACAAATGTATAACAAGTTTTAATACTTGCGTTCATCTATAAGAACTTATTTACTTACATTATCAGCTAAAAGTGGTAGGTCTCCAAAAACAACATCTCCAGTTTTTGAGCACATGTGGGACTTGTCTCACTGATCATGTACCTGCAGTTCTGCACTGCAATTTCATGAAAATTCAGCACATGAAATTAAGTGCACATCTGTTCACCTAAATTATATAAGTAAGTACATTATTTTGGCATGTGTCTCACTAAATAAAATGCTATGCAAAGTTCAAATATATCTAATCAGCCTATGTCCTTAACAAGGCTTAGTTCAGAGCTGATTGTACAATAAATGTAAACATGTAATATATTCAACTATAATAAAATTGTTATGATTGTTTTAATTAATATTAGGAATTATTAGTGGGTTTTGTCTGATTTTTAAAGGAAATGGGTTCAAGCAATATATTTTTTATTAAAATTTGTGAGAAACATGAATTTGGGTCTTTACATCCAAAACCTAATTTTGACTATTTTGAAACTGAGTAAATCTGACAAATAAGCATTGAAGTATCTTGGGATTTTTTTGTTTGCTTTTAATGACACTTTATAAATCAGTATCAGAAGTTCATTCAATAGATAATGACTTTCAAACTGCTTAAGCTGCATGATGTTAGTAATAATAAATAACAATAGTGTCATCACTGTTAGTAATAGTATTTAATAATTACCAACTACATGGCAGGCATTGTGTGCAAAGTGCTTTATACGTTTAATAAAAGTTACCAAAAATGTGAAAATGGGGGAAATTAGACAGCAGATCCCTACAATGTTATCTGGGTACAAAAATCACTTAAGAATATCTAGGGCAATGGTTTTCAACCAGGTACAATTTGACCCCCAGGTAGCATTTGACAAGGTCTGGAAACATTCTTGTTGCTACACTGGAGAAGGGAGGGTGTCAGACATCTAGTGAGTAGGAGTCAAGTATGTTACTAAAAGTCATACAATGCACAACCCCACCACAAAGAATTATCAAACCCTAAATGTCAACAGTACCGATGTTTAAAAAAATCCTGATTTCAGGGAATGTGCTTCATTTCACTATTTGCCATTGATTTAAAAAATTTGCAGATTTAGCTAAGTTATACATTTAACTTACAAATTTTTATCCAGTACAGAAGTAGATAATTTCTGCCCAGTTGAAAAGGTAACTACAAAGGTTAAGTTCATGGTCTTATTGGATATTAACCTATTACTATCTAACTCAGCAATCCTAAGTTAACACTGCCTATAAATACCTAGGTTCACAAATGCACTCTAGGCTGGTTTAGCATCTTACTGGTTCTCTCACTTAATAAGTGGATGGAATACAATCTGTGATACAATGTTCATCTATTATTTGCTTAGTAATAACTTTCTACTGAAAGAGGAACTCCCCAGGTCAGTAGGTGCCCAATATGCTACTGGAGATCAGTGGAGAAATAACTTCAGAAAGAATCAAGGGATGGAGCCAAAGCAAAAAGAATACCCAGCTGTGGATGTGACTGGTGATAGAAGCAAGGTCTGATGCTGTAAAGAGCAATACTGCATAGGAACCTGGAATGTACGGTCCATGAATCAAGGCAAACTGGAAGTGGTCAAACAAGAGATGGCAAAAGTGAATGTCGACGTTCTAGGAATCAGAGAACTAAAATGGACTGGAATGGGTGAATTTAACTCAGATGACCATTGTATCTACTACTGCAGGCAGGAATCCCTCAGAAGAAGTGGAGTAGCCATCATGGTCAACAAGAGTCTGAAATGTGTTACTTGGATGCAATCTCAAAAACGACAGAATGATCTCTGTTCGTTTCCAAGGCAAACCATTCAATATCACGGTAATCCAAGTCTATGCCCCAACCAGTAATGCTGAAGAAGCTGAAGTTCAACAGTTCTATGAAGACCTACAAGACCTTTTAGAACTAACACCCAAAAAAGATGTCCTTTTCTTTATAGGGGACTGGAATGCACAACTAGGAAGTCAAGAAACACCTGGAGTAACAGGCAAATTTGGCCTTGGAATACAGAATGAAGCAGGGCAAAGGCTAATAGAATTTTGCCAAGAAAATGCACTAGTCATAACAAACACCCTCTTCCAACAACACAAGAGAAGACTCTATACATGGACATCACCAGATGGTCAACACCAAAATCAGATTGATTATATTCTTTGCAGCCAAAGATGGAGAAGCTCTATGCAGTCAGCAAAAACAAGACCAGGAGCTGACTGTGGCTCAGATCATGAACTCCTTATTGCCAAATTCAGACTTAAATTGAAAAAAGTAGGGAAAACCACTAGACCATTCAGGTATAACCTAAATCAAATCCCTTATGATTATACAGTGGAAGTAAGAAATAGATTTAAGGGCCTAGATCGGATAAATAGAGTGCCTGATGAACTATGGAATGAGTGAGGTTCATGACATTGTACAGGAGACAGGGATCAAGACTATCCCCATGGAAATGAAATGCAAAAAAACAAAATGGCTGTCTGGGGAGGCCTTACAGATAGCTGTGAAAAGAAGAGAAGTAAAAAGCAAAGGAGAAAAGGAAAGATATAAGCATCTGAATGCAGAGTTCCAAAGAACAGCAAGAAGAGATAAGAAAGCCTTCTTCAGCAATCAATGCAAAGAAATACAGGAAAACAACAGAATGGGAAAGAAAGACTAGAGATCTCTTCAAGAAAATTAGAGATACCAAGAGAACATTTCATGCAAAGATGGGCTTGATAAAGGACAGAAATGGGATGGACCTAACAGAAGCAGAAGATATTAAGAAGAGATGGCAAGAATACACAGAAGAACTGTACAAAAAAGATCTTCACGACCCAGATAATCATGATGGTGTGATCACTCACCTACAGCCAGACACCCTGGAATGTGAAGTCAAGTGGGCCTTAGAAAGCATCGCTACGAACAAAGCTAGTGGAGGTGATGGAATTCCAGTTGAGCTATTTCAAATCCTCAAAGATGATGCTGTGAAAGTGCTGCACTCAATATGCCAGCAAATTTGGAAAACTCAGCAGTGGCCACAAGACTGGAAAAGGTCAGTTTTCATTCCAATCCCAAAAAAAGGCAATGCCAAAGAATGCTCAAACTACCGCACAATTGCACTCATCTCACACGCTAGTAAAGTAATGCTCAAAATTCTCCAAGCCAGGCTTCAGCAATATGGGAACCATGTACTTCCTGATGTTCAAGCTGGTTTTAGAAAAGGCAGAGGAACCAGAGATCAAATTGCCAACATCCGCTGGATCATGGAAAAAGCAAGAGAGTTCCAGAAAAATATCTATTTCTGCTTTATTGACTATGCCAAAGCCTTTGACTGTGTGGATCACATAAACTGTGGAAAATTCTGAAAGAGATGGGAATACCAGACCACCTGATATGCCTCTTGAGAAACCTGTATGCAGGTCAGGAAGCAACAGTTAGAACTGGACATGGAACAACAGACTGGTTCCAAATAGGAAAAGGAGTATGTCAAGGCTGTATATTGTCACCCTGCTTATTTAACTTATATGCAGAGTACATCATGAGAAACGCTGGACTGGAAGAAGCACAAGCTGGAATCAAGATTGCCGGGAGAAATATCAATAACCTCAGATATGCAGATGACACCAGTCTTATGGCAGAAAGTGAAGAGGAACTCAAAAGCCTCTTGATGAAAGTGAAAGTGGAGAGTGAAAAAGTGGGCTTAAAGCTCAACATTCAGAAAATGAAGATCATGGCATCCAGTCCCATCACTTCATGGGAAATAGATGGGAAAACAGTGTCAGACTTTATTTTTCTGGGCTCCAAAATCACTGCAGTCACGAAATTATGACGCTTACTCCTTGGAAGGAAAGTTATGACCAACCTAGATAGCATATTCAAAAGCAGAGACATTACTTTGCCAACAAAGGTTCGTCTAGTCAAGGCTATGGTTTTTCCAGTGGTCATGTATGGATGTGAGAGCTGGACTGTGAAGAAGGCTGAGTGCCGAAGAATTGATGCTTTTGAACTGTGGTGTTGGAGAAGACTCTTGAGAGTCCCTTGGACTGCAAGGAGATCCAACCAGTCCATTCTGAAGGAGATCAGCCCTGAGATTTCTTTGGAAGGAATGATGCTGAAGCTGAAACTCCAGTACTTTGGCCACCTCATGCGAGGAGTTGACTCATCTGAAAAGACTCTGATGCTGGGAGGGATTGGGGGCAGGAGGAGAAGGGGACGACAGATGATGAGATGGCTGGATGGCATCACTGACTCAATGGACGTGAGTCTCAGTGAACTCTGGGAGTTGGTGATGGACAGGGAGGCCTGGCATGCTGCGGTTCATGGGGTCACAAAGAGTCGGACACGACTGAGCGACTGAACTGAACTGAATTGAATAACTTTCCTTTTTGAAAATCATACAACACAAGTATTTAGCTTATTTAATCTAAAAACTTCATGAGGTAAAAATTATGTCTGAGTCACCTTAGTTCTTCCCCTATCTTTGGATCACCTTAGTTCTTCCCCTATCTTTGGACTTCCCAGGTGGCATCAGTGGTAAAGTATGCACCTGCCAATGCAGGAGATGCAAGAAATGCGGGTTTGATTGTTGGATTGGGAAGAAAGAAATGGCAACCCACTCCAGTATTCTTGCCTAAGGAATCCCATGGACAGAGGAGCCTGGTGAACTACAGTCGACAGAGTTGCAAAAAGTCAGACACGACTGAAGCAACTTAGCACACACACAGGCATGTGTGAGATTTTGTGTGTGCCCCTGAAGAGCAGGGGCTTCCCCGATGGCTCAGTGGCAAGGGATCCATTATTTTATAATCTGTTTTCTATAGCCCTCCTGATCTTCCATACACAATCCCCAAAGCCAGACATTCTGGGTACTCATCTTCCCAGTACAGGTTCCCCAGGTTTCAGATAAATGGTATTTGAAACTGAAATAATAAGAAAACTTCACAACTTGTCAACTTGTATCTACTTTATCCTGGAAGAACAGAATGCCATAACAGTAGGTCACAATGAAAAGTTGTTATACCTTTTTAAAATTTAATATAAAAATAATTTCAGCTTGGTACTTGCCTGGTGGTCCAGTGACTGAAAATCTGCCTTCCAATGCAGGAGACACAAGTTTGATCACTGATCAGGGAAATAAGATCCAACAAGTTGTAGAGCAACTAAGCCCATGGGCCACAACTACTGAGCTTGCGCACTCTAGAGCCTGCACGCCACAGCTAGGGACCCTGCATGCCACATCTAGAGAGCCCAGATGCTGCAAATACTGAAGCCTGCACACTGCAACTACAGAGCCCACGTGCCACAACTGGAGAGTCTGTGCACTGCCAACAAAAGATCCCACATGTCACAACTAGGACCCAACACAACAAACAATTATTTAATTTACAAAAAACCCAACAATTAACAAAATGGCAATAAATACATACCTATCAATAATTACCTTATATGTAAACAGGCTAAATGCTCCATTCATTAGACAGAATGGCCAAAAGAATATAAAATCAACACATTTATATATGCTTCCTACAAGAGATTCACTTCAGATCTAAAGACACATACAGATGGAAAGTGAAGAGATGGAAAAAGGAATCCCATGCAATGGAAATGAAAAGAAAGCTAGGACAGCAACACTTATACTGGACAGAATGGACTTTAAAACTAATACTGAAACAAGGGACAAAGAAGAGCAATAGGTAATGATAATCTTCAAACAAGATATGACAATTGTAATATACATGCATGTAACAGAGGAGCACCTAAATACATAAATGACACATTAACAAACATAAAGAAAGAAATTAACAGTAACAGAATAGTAGTAGGAGTCTTTACCACCACAGTTACATCAATGGACTGGTCATCCAGACAGAAAATCAGTAAGGAAACCCTGGCATTAAACACATTAAATCAGGCAGACTTAATTAGATACCTAAAGATCATTCCACTCCAAAGCAACAGAACACACATCCTTTTGAAGTGCACATGGAACATTCTTCAAGATAGATGACATGTGAGGGCACACAAAATGAGTCTCAGCAAACCTAAGAAGACTGAAATAATACCAAGCATCTTTTCCAGTCACAATGCTATGAGACTAGAAATCAACTATAAGAAGAAGAACTGGAAAAACCATACATACATGGAGGCTAAACAATATGCTACTAAACAACCAATTGGTCACTGAAGAAATCGAAGAGGAAATAAAAATGCCCGGACACAAATGAAAACAGGAAACACAACAATCCAACACAAATCAAAAGAAACACAATGATCGAAACTCTATGGGACACAACAAAAGCATTTCTAACAGGAAAGTTTACAGTGATACAAGCCCATCTCAGGAAACAAGTCAAACCTCAAACAACCTAATCTTACAGATAAAGGTACCAAAAAGTTAGAAGAAGGAAAGAAATAGTAAAGATCACAGTAGAAATAAATGAAGTATAGACAAAAAGAAAACAGAGAACATAATGTAACCAAAAGCTGGCTCTTTAAAAGATAAAATAGATAAACTTTTGCCAGATTCATCATAGAAAAGAGAATTCAAACAAATAAAATGAAAAAAGTTATAATCAAATCACAAAAATATAAGCAATAAGAGACTACTATATTGGAATATTTTATATGCCAACAAAATAAAAAACCTAGAAGAAATGATAAATTCATAGAAATGAACAATCTCTAAGACTGAATGAAGGAGAAAGAGAATATGAACAGAGTAACAGAATAATTACCAGTAATTAAACTAAATCAGTAATTTAAAAAACACCCAACAAACACAAGTGCAGGATCAGCTTCGCATATGAATTCTACCAAATTTAAAAGGAGAATTAATGCCTATTCTTCTTAAAATATTCTAAAAAAATGAAGAGCAAGAAATACTTCTGAGCTTATTCTATACAGTAAGCACTACCCTAATAACTAAACCAAAGACAAAACAAAAAAAAAAGAGAAAATTACATGCCAATACCACTTATGAACAACCCTCAACAAAATATCAACAAACTGAATTCAATGTTACATTAGAAGGATCTTACATGATCAAGTGGGATTTATCCCAGAAACACAAGTATAGTTCAATATCCACCAATCAGTCAACATGATACACGATATTAACAAACTGAAGAATAAAATTCATATGATCATCTGGGAAAGCTTTTGATAAAATTCAACATTATAACAAAACTCTCAACAAAGTGAGTATGGAGGTAACATATCTCAACATGATAAAGGCCATATATATGACAAGCCCACATGTAATAACATAATCATCAATGAAAAGCTTTTCCCCTAAGATCAGAAATAAGACAGAACGTCCACCTTTGCCACTGTCATCCTAGCCGTAGCAATCAGACAAGAAAAACATATAAAAGGAATCCTAATTGTAAAGGATGAAGTAAAACTGTCACTCTTTACTGTTTGCAGGTGACATGATATATATATATCACCAAAAAATTATGAGAGCTCAAAGAATTTGGTAAAGCTTAAGGATACAAAATTAACATACAGACATCTGTTGTATTTCTATGTACTAACAATGAACTATCAGAAACAGAAGTTAAGAAAACAATCCCACTTACAATCACATCAAAAAGAATAAAATACCTAGTAATAAATCTAATTAAGGAGGGAAAAGATCTGTACTTGGAAAACTAACACTAGTGAAAAAAACTGAAGATGACAAAAAGATGGAAAAGTATATCATGCTCATGGCCCGGAAGAATTAATATTGATAAAATGACCATACTACCCAAGGCAATCTACAGATTCAATACAATCCCTATCAAAATACCAATGGCATTTTTCAAGGAGCTAGAACAAATAATTCAAAAATTTTAACAAAAATATATATTAAAAAAAAAAAAGTCAAAGCAATCTTAAGAACAAAGGACAAACCCGGAGATAAACATTCCCTGATTTCAAACTACATAACAAAGCAAAACAGTATGGTACAGGCACCAAAACGGACACAATGATAAATAAAACAGAATAAAGAGCCCATATATGATCCCACACTTATATGGTCAATCTATCTAAGACAAAGAAGGCAAGAATATACAGTAGGAAGACACACTTTTCAATAAAAGATGTTGGGAAAACTCAATAGCTACATACAAAAGAATCAAATTGGTCTATATTCTCACACCATATACAAAAATAAACTCAAAATGGACAGAAGACTTACATATAAGACCTGAAAGCATGAAACCCCTAGAAGAAACCATAGGCAATGTACGCTCTGACCTCAGTCTTAGCAATATTTTTTTGAATATGTCTCCTCAAGCAAGGGAAACAAAAGCAAAAATAAACAAATTGGACTACATCAAACTAAAAGGCTTTTGCACTACAAAGGAAACTAGAAAGAAAACAAAAAGGCCATCTACTGAATGGAAGAAGATATTTGCAAATGATATATTCAATAAGGGGTTACGATTCAAAATACAACAAAAAAACTCATACAACTCAACTTCAAGAAAACAACCAGGTTAAAAATGAGTAGGGAAGACACACAGATGGCCAACAGATACATGAAAAGATGCTCTACATCAGAGAAATACAATTCAAAACCACAGTAAGTTATCACTTCACACATATCAAAACAGCAATTATTAAAAAGACAAGAGACAAGTGTTGATGAGAACATAGAGAAAAGAGAACCCTAGTACACTGTTGGTTGGAATGTAAATTGGTGCAGCCACCATAGATTCCACTTCTGGTTATTTTCCCAAAGATAACAAAAACACTAATTTGAAAAGATACACACATTGCGATGTTTGTCAGAAAATTATTTACAATAGCCAAGATACATAAGCTACGTAAGTGCCCACTGATAGACGAATGGATAAAGAGGTGTGTGTGTGTTTGTTGGAATACTACTCAGCTATAAAAAAGAATGAAATCTTGCCATTTGCATTAAGATGGACAGAGCTACAAGGGAATATGTTAGGTGATGTAAGTCAGAGAGAGAAAGATAAATACCATACAATTTCACCTATATGTAGAAACCAAAAATCAAATGAACAAACATAACAGAAACAGAACAATGTTTCATTTAGAAAATGAACAAGTGGCTGCCAGATGGGAGGACAGAGGTAGGGGTGAATGAAATAGGTAAGTAAGATTAAAACACACCAACTTGCAGTTACAAAATGAATGAGACATGGGGATGAAATATATTCAGAGAGGAATATAGTCAGTAGAAGAGAAGTGAAAAGCAAAGGAGAAAAGGAAAGATATAAACATCTGAATGCAGAGTTCCAAAGAATAGTAAGAAGAGATAAGAAAGCCTTTCTCAGTGATCAATGCAAAGAAATAGAGGAAAACAACAGAATGGGAAAGACTAGAGATCTCTTCAAGAAAATTAGAGATACCAAAGGAACATTTTATAAAAAGATGGGCTCGATAAAGGACAGAAATGGTATGGACCTAACAGAAGCAGAAGATATTAAGAAGAGATGGCAAGAATACACAGAAGAACTGTACAAAAAAGATCTTCACGACCCAGATAATCATGATGGTGTGATCACTGACCTAGAGCCAGACATCCAGGAATGTGAAGTCAAGTGGGCCTTAGAAAGCATCACTACGAACAAAGCTAGTGGAGGTGATGGAATTCCAGTTGAGCTATTTCAAATCCTAAAAGATGATGCGGTGAAAGTGCTGCACTCAATATGCCAGCAAATTTGGAAAACTCAGCAGTGGCCACAGGACTGGAAAAGGTCAGTTTTCATTCCAATCCCAAAGAAAGGCAATGCCAAAGAATGCTCAAACTACCGCACAATTGCACTCATCTCACATGCTAGCAAAGTAATGCTCAAAATTCTCCAAGCCAGGCTTCAGCAATATGGGAACCATGAACTTCCAGATGTTCAAGCTGGTTTTAGAAAAGGCAGAAGAACCAGAGATCAAATTGCCAACATCCGCTGGATCATGGAAAACAGAGTTCCAGAAAAACATCTATTTCTGCTTTATTGACTATGACAAAGCCTTTGACTGTGTGGATCACAATAGACTGGAAAATTCTGAAAGAGATGGGAATACCAGACCACCTGACCTGCCTCTTGAGAAATCTGTATGCAGGTCAGGAAGCAACAGTTAGAACTGGACGTGGAACAACAGACTGGTTCCAAATAGGAAAAGGAGTACGTCAAGGCTGTATTTTGTCACCCTGCTTATTTAACTTCTATGCAGAGTACATCATGAGAAACGCTGGACTGGAAGAAACACTGGACTGGAAGAAACACAAGCTGGAATCAAGATTGCCAGGAGAAATACCAATAACCTCAGATGTGCAGATGACACCACCCTTATGGCAGAAAGCGAAGAGGAACTCAAAAGCCTCTTGATGAAAGTGAAAGTGGAGAGTGAAAAAGTGGGCTTAAAGCTCAGCATTCAGAAAACGAAGATCATGGCATCCGGTCCTATCACTTCATGGGAAATAGATGGGGAAACAGTGGAAACACTGTCAGACTTTATTTTTCTGGGCTCCAAAATCACTGCAGATGGTGACTGCAGCCATGAAATTAAAAGACGCTTACTCCTTGGAAGGAAAGTTATGACCAACCTAGATAGCATATTCAAAAGCAGAGACGTTACTTTGCCAACAAAGGTTCGTCTAGTCAAGGCTATGGTTTTTCCTGTGGTCATGTATGGATGTGAGAGTTGGACTGTGAAGAAGGCTGAGCGCCGAAGAATTGATGCCTTTGAACTGTGGTGTTGGAGAAGACTCTTGAGAGTCCCTTGGACTGCAAGGAGATCCAACCAGTCCATTCTGAAGGAGATCAGCCCTAGGATTTCTTTGGAAGGAATGATGCTAAAGCTGATACTCCAGAACTTTGGCCACCTCATGCGAAGAGTTGACTCATTGGAAAAGACTCTGATGCTGGGAGGGATTGGGGGCAGGAGGAGAAGGGGACGACAGAGGATGAGATGGCTGGATGGCATCACTGACTCGATGGACGTGGGTCTGAGTGAACTCCAGGAGTTGGTGATGGACAGGGAGGCCTGGTGTGCTGCGATTCATGGGGTCGCAAAGAGTCAGACATGACTGAGCGACTGAACTGAACTGAACTGAATGTACCATCTCTGGTGATAGATAACTAGACTTATGTGGTAACCATTCTGTAACATACAGAATATGAAATCACTATGTTATAATATGCACCAAGAACTAACATAGTGTTGTAGATCAATTACACTTCAAAACAAATTCATTCATACAAAAACATCAGATTTGTGGTTACCAGAGATGGACGGGGGGTAGCGGGGGGTCAGCTGTGGAGGAGGGGGAATTAGTTGAAGGTGGTCAAAAAGAATATACTTCCAGTTAAAGGATAAGTAAGTACTAGGGGTATAATGTGGCAACCCACTCCAGTACTCTTGCCTGGAAAATCCCATGGATGGAGGAGCCTGGTAGGCTGCAGTCCATGGGGTCTCTAGGAGTCAGACACGACTGAGCGACTTCACTTTAACTTTTCACTTTCATGCATTGGAGAAGGAAATGGCACCCCACTCCAGTGTTCTTGCCTGGAGAATCCCAGGGACAGGGGAGCCTGGTGAGCTGCCATCTATGGGGTCACACAGAATCAGACACAACTGAAGCAACTTAGCAGCAGCAGCAGCAGCAGGGATGTAATATACAAAATGAGTAATATAATTAACAGTGCTGGGATATATGAAAACTGTTCAGAGAGTAGGAGTAAATCCTGAGAGTTCTCATCTCACAGAAAACATTTTTTTCTTTTATTTTCTATCTATTCAAGATGATGGATAGTCACTATCCTTACCGTGATAATAATTTCTTGATACATGGAAGTGAAATCATTATGGTGAACCTTTTTTAAAATTTTTATTTATTTATATTTGCACCAGGTCTTCACTGCTCCATGTAGGTTTTCTCTAGTTGGAGCAAGCAGGGACTACTCTCCAGCTATAGTGCATGGGATTCTCATTGCAGTGGCTTCTCTTGTTGTGGAGCACAGGCTCTAGAGCGCATAGGCTCAGTAGTTGTGGCACACAGGCTTAACTGTCCTGCAACATGTGGAATCTTCCCAAACCAAGGATCAAACCAGTGTGCCCCACACTGGCAGGTGGATTCTTAACCACTGCTCCACCAGGGAAGTACCTATGCTATGCTGTGCTCAGTCACTCAGTTGTGTCCAACTCTTTGTGACCCAATGAACTGTAGCCTACCAGGCTCCTTTATCCATAAAGATTCTTCGGGCAAGAATACTGGAGTGGGTTGTTCTGCTCTCCTCCAGGGGATCTTCCCAACCCAGGTCTCCTGCACTGCAAGAAGATTCTTTACCATCTAAGCTACCAAGAAAGCCAAGAATACTGGAGTGTGTAGCCCATTCCTTCTCCAGGGGATCAAACTGGCATCTCCTGTGTTGCAGGCATATTCTTTACCAGCTGAGCTACCAGGGAAGCCCCGCTATGCAATACACCTTAACTTGTATAGTGCTGCATGTCTATTATATCTCAATAAAACTGGAAAGAAACTGATTATATTTTGCTGTAATTAAGAATATTAAAATGCTGTCAAATAAGATGTTGAATAATTAAAACTAACGTTATCAAATCTATATTCATTCTTGATAAAACTACACTATCCTGACTGACTTCAATTAACTACATAATTTCAACTGCTTTCACTGTTGAACAGAGACAATCAAAAAAGAACCAATTCTACTGTGACTATATACGATTTCAAAAAATCAGGCAAATCTGTATGCTGCAAACCATACCATGAAATCTCAATGTAATATGGCCAAAACAGAGACTGTGATAGTGTAATTAAAGGAGCATCAAACAACTATCACACTTTGCTTTGTGCATATGGGTATTACTTGTAAAAAAGTTCTAAAAGGAAACCTAGCACCATCTCCATAACCCTAGTCTGAGTACAAGAAAGAAATGTAGCCCTGCTAAAATGATACTGCTTATGATAATAAAAAAGAAAAGGCAAAACTACAGAGGCAGAAAAAGATCAATAGCTGTCAGGGGTGCACAGGGGGAAGGAGAGATGAACAGGTGGGGCACTGGGGATTTTTAAGGAAATACAACTATTCTGTATGATAATATAATGGTAGATAAATCTCATTATATATTTTCAAAACCCACAGAATATATAGCATGCACAGTGAACCCTAAAAATGCAAACAATGGACATTAGTTAATACTGTATCAATATTGGCTCATTAAGTGGAACTCTATGCATTTTCTTAATTTTTCTGTAAACCTTAAACTGCTCTAAAATATTAAGTCTATTAATGTAAAAAGAAAAAGATAATATTCTGTTTAAAGAAAAATAATAAATAGCTTATAGCATTTATGATACATGTTGAAGATGTATGATAACAGCAGCACAAAGGAAGGGAAGAGGAAATGGAGGTGCAGTGTTGCAAGGTTTTAATGTTATATGCCAAGTGCTATAATATTTGAAGGTAAACTATGATAACTTAAGATGCATGTATAATGAGTCTTAGACTCTGGCACCTAGAACAACAACTAAAACAAAGAGAGCTAATAACTGGGCTTCTCTGGTGGCTCAGACAGTAAAGAATCTACCTGCAATGTGGGAGACCCGGGTTTGATCCCTAGGTCAGGAAGATCCCCTGGAGAAGGGAAGGGCTGCCCACTACAGTATTCCTGCCTGGAGAATCCCATGGACAGAGGAGCCTGGCAGGCTATAGTCCACGGGGTTGCAAAGAGTTGGACATGACTAAACGCCTAAGCAAAAAAAAGAACAGCTAATAAACCAATAGTTGAAGATAAAATGGAATTACACAAGACACTCAATTACTACAAAGCAAGGTGGTAAAAGGAAAAAACAAAGACTAGATGGGGCAAATACTAAACAAACAAAAAAATGACAGATTTACACCCAACTACACTGATAAGTAAACTGTCTAAATGTACCCATCAAACAGGACATTCAAAGCCATGTGTCTGATCCCCAAACTATATTTTTTAAATATCAGACTGACAAAATTACAAATATTAGATTTTTATTTATGTATTATAAGATTTCTAATCTATTAATTTTATTTTCCATATAGATTTGTAATCTAAACAAAGTAAACAATTACAGAGTGATAAGCACTAAAAAGCAAACAGTGTGGTCAAGGGGCAACAGGGAAGATTTAACTTAGATAAGGCCTCTTTGAGATGATTCATTCAGGCTGAAACCTAAAAAGTTTTAAGAAAGTTGACATGAAAAATCAAGGCGAAGGACTTTCAGGCAGTAGGAGAATCTGATCCAAAAGTGTTGGAATTTTAGGATCTGAAAGAAGGCTTGTATAACTAGAGAAGACTTAAACCAGGAGAGTAGCTTAAATCAGAAAGGCAGCCAGGCTCTAGTTGATGTAGGATCTAATATTTCAAAATAAGCATATTCTAACTGGATTTTATTCTAACTGGACTTGTGAGCCATTCAGAGGACTTTTAAGGAAGAGATGATACCCTGATTTAGCTATTTTTTTCCCATTCTGGTTTATGTGAAGAATGGATTATTTACATAAGCAACAGACAAAAGAGAGATCAACTACTAGGAACTTGTGTCCAAGTTAGAAATGATGATGAATTACACAAGAATGTTAACAGTGTTGATAAGAAGAAGCATTATGGTTGTATCTTGAAGATGCTGGAAGTTCTAGCCAGTGCAATCAGGCAAATGAAAGAAAATAAAGGCATAGAAATTAGAAAGGAAGAAATAAAACTCCCAATCCTCAGACTGTCTACATTAAAAAAATCTCAAAGAACCTACAACAAATAGTGAGTTCAGCAAGGGCACAGGGTACAAGATAAAAATACAAAAAATCAGGACTTCCCTGGTGGTAGAGTGGCTAAAACTGTGCTCCCAGTGCAGGGGGCCTGAATCCAATCCCTGGTCAGGGAACTAAATCTCACATGCCGCAACTAAGACCTGGTGCAGCCATAAAAAATATATATGTTTTAAAAATATAAAAGTCAATCATATTTTAATTTTTTCCACCGTATTTTTATACACTAGCAACAAACACATGAATATCAAAAGATTTGCCACAAAAAGCATGACTCATGAAAGGAAAAATTAATAGGACTTCATTAAAAGTTTTTGCTCCATGAAAGACCCTAATAAGAGGATGAAATGCCAAGCTACAAATTGGAAGAAAATATCTGTACATGACATTTGACAAAAGACCAGTATACTAGATGATGTAAAGAACTCTCAAAACTCAGTAAGAAATCCTATTAGAATATGGGCAAAAGAAATGGAGAGGTATACAAAAAGGATATGCAGATGTCAAATAAGGACATGAAAAGATATTCAACATCATTTGCCATTAGGGAAATGTAAATTAAAACCACAATGAGATGTCACTACATACCTATGAAAAGGGCTAAAATAAAAAACAGTGACAGCACCAAATGGTGCAGAGAAATTGGATCAATCACACACTGCTGATGAAAATGCCAAAATGGTACAACCATAAAGGAAAGCAGTTCAGCAATTTCTTAAAAAAATAAACATGCAACAACCATATGACCCAGTAATTTGCATTCCTGGGTCTTTACCCCAAAGAAATAAATACTTTATGTTCATATAAAAACTGTACACAAATGTTTAATAGCAGCTTTACTTCTAATAGCCAAAGCCTGGAAAACTCAGATGTCCTTCAACAGGTGAATAGTTATCATTGGTACAGCCATATCATGGAATAGTACCCAGCAACAACAAAAAACCAAAATACTAATATAAACAACAATCATTTTCCAGATGAATCTCCAGAAAATTACACTGAATTAAGGTTACATACTTATGATTCTCAATTTATATAAAACTCTTAAAATGACAAAATTATAGAAATGGAATACTGATGGGTAGTTCCTGTGAAATAAGGGCGAGTGGGGTGGAAGGAAAAGTAGGTGTTGCTACAAAAAAGCAGTCTGAGGGATCTCTGCAGTGATGGAAATATTCTAGATCTTGACTGTATTAATGTTAACATCCTAGCCAGTGACACTATACTATAGTTACCTTTGGAGAAAACTGAGTAAATGGCACGTGACATCTCTGTTTTGTTTATTTGTTTGTTTGGTTTTTTACCAAATGTACATGAATCTACATTACAAAAAGTTTTTTTTTTAATAAATGGAAATTTTTTAAAACACAAATTAGTCTATAAAGAATCCAAAGAGATGAACCTTTTCTTAAAAAGGCAGATGCTTACCTAAATGGAATATTTAGCAAATTTTTACCCAGGTGGGCAAAGGATTGGGCCCGGTCTGGTTAAGGAACTCTGCTGGGATAAGCAATGGGGTTTTTAATCATATACGGATGGCATGTCAAGTTGGAATCTGGAGGATCCTAAAATGGAGAGCCTGCTGTCCCCACACATTGGCTCACCTTCATGGGACATTTACTGAGAGTACTACTGAAATGCAGGAAGCTGGACACTGAGTTGGAGAAGCAGTGAAACATTTCTACAGTGTCACATTTCTTATATCTTAAAGTTCTGGTGGTGGAATGGACCTATGAAAGTTACAGAACTAGTACCATCCACATGATACCTGAAAACCAAAGTAAGCTGAAAGTAACTAATGTTACTAGCTCTAAACAAACAACCCCTAATTGATTAGTTTCCTTCTAGCTTCTTACAAGGAAAATAACATAGCTTCAGTCTCAATGGTTCTTTCATCATCGCTTAAAGCACAAAACAAACAAATTCAAGATATGGCAAGAATCAAAAAAACATGAATAAGAGAAGATTAATAAAAGTAGATCCACAGCAGAACCAGAGAAGACACAGATGTCAGAACTAAAAGAAAAGGCGTTTAAAATGGCAACTTTAAACATATACAACATATTAAATACAAATGATCCTACTGTTCTGCCAGGTCCTCCAACTTTCTCCAATCCCTCAGCCATGGCATCGACTACTAATTAATGACAGCACTTTTTCCTTCAACCTGTTACTAGATTTCTTAGCAAAGACCTCTAAATACAAAATATCAACAAAAGTAGGTATCAGGGAAAAAAAATCTATTTGGTCAAAAGGTAGGCTTTTTCAGTCACAGGGTTCATGAAGAAATGTAAAGATACCACTTTGAAATGGAGCAGTGGACAAATCAAACTTAGTAAGTAGGTGAAAATGTGTCTTTGATGCCTCCCTCCCATCTAATTAAAAAAACACTTTCTGGTAAGGATCTCCAAGATGAATTTAAATTCTACCTCCCAGGAAAATGTGCCCAAAAGAAGTAAGTGCTTATGTCCACAAAAGACTTCTACAAAAAAGTTCAAAGCAGCTTTACTCTTTACAGTCCCAAACTGGAAACAATACAAATTCTAACAACAGCAGAATAAAGTTGTGGTATATTCATGAATAAGAATACTACACAGCAATAAAATGGGAAAATTTACTGACACATCCAGTGACAAACATGCTCAGCAAAAGAAACCAAAAGAGATCATATACACTGTATGACTACATTTATAAGAAGTTCAAAACTAATCTACAGTGAAAAAGGTTAGAAAAATGATTACCTCTGGGGAGGGAACAATGTTCTTCTTTTAGGAAGAACATTTAGGAAGTTAGTCCTCTGGAGTACTGAAAATGTTTTATTTTTTTATATAGGTAGTGGTCATGGTTATTAAAAAACACCAAAATGCCTACATAAGATTTGTGAGTTTTACAAAAAGAAAGTCATAACAACAATGATAATAAGGCTGTGAAGCCAGATACATGCTAATGACTGATAAACAGGAATCTCTAGGAATTATTGGAAGGTTTTTGCATACTACTAAACTGAGAAGAACTGTGATGATGAAAGCATATTTGTCTTTACTGCATGTTAACTTTAAATACCTCCTAGCATTTTGTTTATATGCCCTTTGCAAACAACCATTCTGAATTATCTTTTTAGATATTTATCTTCAACACTAGACCCAAAGTTCACCTGGGGCAAGTGTCAGAAAACATTCTCCATAAAGGGCCAGATAGTAAATATTTTCAGCTTTGCAGGTCAAATGGTCTCTGCTACCAACTACTCAAATTCTAACACTGTAACACGAAAGGAGCCAAGACAGTAAGTAAATGAATGTGGCCTGATTTGGCCCACTGGCTGTCTCAATTTAGAGCAAGAACTATACTAACCATCTTTGTTTTTCCGTTTCTAGCTTATATACAGATTACTTCATGTACAATAGGGTACTCAGCAAACCAAAGCTGAAGGTAATCTTAAAAATGATCTCTTCTAATCCCTTCATTTTATAGTGAAAAACCTGTAGTCTAGAGGTTAAAATTTTGCTCACTATCATCACTGTTTGGGCAGTGCTTCCTTTTGGTAAACACATGAAGACTTACATCCCTATTTAATACTGATTTGAATTTCAAATCAAGTAACATATCAAATTAAATAAATATCAAAACAATTTTTACTTTAGAAAAATATCTTTACTGGTAGAACTTTTTAGTTTGCTTTTAAGCCATCTATACAAGCTTTGAATCATACCACCATACAGAATCAATCAAGTGACTACTTAAATCCTATCATGTAAAATAAGAAGCTAAGATTTTTGTTTCAAGATCCAAGTTTCTCTAAAAGCCAAAAATCGTGACAATGAACATATTTAATGGGAGTTAACATTAGGTAATAAATATAATTTAACAATTAAGTTATCAGAGTAATATTTTATATAGTTATACTCCAAACTAATAAATACTCCAATCTAATACTTCTAAAAACATGATCCTAGTATACGTTATTGAACACTTTTCATGACAGTAAAACAATTAGGCAACAGTAGAGGGCAGCATTTCTATACATTATTAAAATACTTTCTAATACTTTCTAAAATCTAATAAACTTAAAATGTCTATACTAAGACTTTCTTTAAAAAGTTCTCACACTCCTTTCAAAGCTGCTGGCTAACACACAATTTTAATACAACCCAGCACAAGTAAAAGTGCTCCGATGTATAATTATGAAAGACATTTCTGTTCATAATTCTCAAACTGATAAGCCAAAACAATTTAACATTTCTCTGATGATTTATTAATTACCATTATCAGTTACCCACTTAAATAGTTGAGTATCCACTGGAATCACAAATAAATATTTTTTCCCACATAGGGACAATCCTTTTTCTTTATTCACATAAGATGGTTACATACTAATCACCAAAAGGATATATAGTAAAAAAACTTTTGGCAATCAGAGACTCAAGGAGCTGTCTCCAAAGACAGCTATTATCATTAACTCTAAGATCCAAAATAAAAGCAGCAAAAGAAGAGGTAAATAAAGCAGAAACAGGTGTAAAAGTATCTTTAAAACTCATCCTTTTTCATTTTCCTTTATTCCTAATTCCAACTTGCCTTCATATAGAACTGTACCTAATAACCACCCTTAACAAAGAAAGAGAGCCAATACACTATTCATAAAAGGCAGGGAACAAGAATTATAAGAGGGAACACCAACAGTGTAAGGGCAGAGAGAAAGATTCAGAAAAGACTGTTGTGACTAACTAGAAGGCTATATTCTCTTACTACTTAATAAAAATTATTAAAAATATCTGATAACGTTATTAAAGTCTTACTATTTCACACACTTGACAGTATATAATTATTACTCAATTAATCTTTAACAACCCTATGAAGTAGGTGCCATTATATCCCTATTTTAGAGATGTGGAAACAAAATGCAGAAGGAATAAATGACTTGTCCAGGCATCAAGTGTTGGGCCAGAGCTTGAGCTCTTAAATATTATCCTTTATTCTCTGCCCAGACTAACCTGCACAATTTCAGCTGAGTGATTTCTTCAGAATGCAGACCAAAAGGAATTTGAAAAGTGAGAGAGTGATAAAATAAGAAGCTTTAGTTATTCATTTTAAAGTTCAAATGTAAAAGCATAAGCAAAAATAGGCAGTACTTGAAAGCAATCTCTAGTCCCTTTTATAAAATGATACAGTATAGTCATTGTTCTGTATCTACAGATGCAGAACCTGAGATTATGGAGAGCCAATTGCACTTATTTAGAGGCTGTTCCCAATATCAAAATACTTTCTCAGACTCTAAATTGATTCTAAAGTCTATGTGTGTAGACAAACAAGAATCATCTTTTTTTTTTTTTTTTTTTTAAAGAAAAAACTCAAAAACAGAGAAGCAGAGAATAACTATATTAGATGTTAGGGCATACTAAAAAACTTCAGCAGGTATTAATAAAAGCCATCAAGTTGGTTCTTAAATGGACAAATCAATGAAACAGAATTCAATATCCAGAACAGACCCAAATATATGGGAATTTATTTGTCAAACAGTGTTATTTCAATCCAGGGGGATAAATATAAACTTTTGAATAAATGATGCTGGAACAAATGGGTAGCCATGGGGGAAAATATTACGCTGCTTCTACAACTAACACTATACTACTACTACTACTACTACTACTACTACTACTACTACTAAGTCGCTTCAGTCGTGTCTGACTCTGTGCGACCCCACAGACGGCAGCCCACCAGGCTCCTCTGTCCCTGGGATTCTCCAGGCAAGAACACTGAAGTGGGGTGCCATTTCCTTCTCCAATGCATGAAAGTGAAAAGAGAAAGTGAAGTCGTGTCCAACTCCTAGCGACCCCATGGACTGCAGCCTACCAGACTCTTCAGCCCATGGGATTTTCCAGGCAAGAGTACTGGAGTGGGTTGCCATTGATCAAGATAATCTTCAAATGGCCCTAAGACTTAAAAATGAAATCTTATATAAAACAGTGAAAGGACACCTGGGTGAATTATTTATAACTCTGGAATATGAATGTGGAAGGTTTTACTATGACTCAAAATTCAGAAGAAAGAGAAGGGGAAAGAAGGGGAGGCCTAATAAACAAAGTATGGGGAAAAAATCTTGCTACTCATATTATGGACAAAGGCTAAACCCCCTGTTATATAAAAAGCTCCTAGAAACTAAGAAAAAAAAAGATCAACAACGCAAAAGAAAAAAATATGAAATTTAATAAACCTTGCTTAAACACATGAGAAATGCAAATTAAAACTACATTTATCTACCATTTCTCACTCAAGAAGCTGGCAAAAATACAAAAAATGTGCAAATACATTCTGTCGACAAAGTTGCAGGGAAATAATATATAATCACTCTCGTACATTGCAAAATGACACAACCTAAATGGAAGAGAATCTGACAATAGCTACCTAAATTACCTAAACCAGCAATCCTATATGAAACAGATACATATGCACAAATATAAAATGATACACAAAGTTTTTTTTTTTCACTGAAAAAATATTAACAGTAAAAGGTTAGAAATAACTTTGGTGCCTAGTAAAAATATATTTATAGCTTGTGAAAATCTGGCATTTTTCATGATATATAATACTTGTTATATATCCAACTTTCATCTCTCTCCAATGAGAAGCAGCTGTTACAGGTTATTTATTAAAAGCCCAAGTTTTATTAAGGAAACTATGATATATCAAAACAACTAAACTACACATTTCTATAAAAATGAATGAGAAAAAAATTATGTGTACTAAAATGGAGAACCCTTCAGGATACTGTAAGTAAAACCAGCAAGGGGCAAAAGATTATATAAATATAAAACAAACTACTGTCATATAGGGAAAGGGAGATATAAAACATTCTTAATTTTTGTATACGCACAAACAATGGAAAGAAATAAATACAAATAAAAGTAGTTTCCTATGGGGACCAGAACTGGAAGGGACAGAAGTGAGACAGATACACAGTTTTTTCTTTTTGATGATTTTTGACTCCTGAGTTTGAGTAATATATGAGTTTATTATCTACTCAAAAAAATGTTTAAAAAATTCAGGGGTAAATAAGTGAAGGGTTGGAGGTTGTATGGAATGGTTGTTACAATCAATAATCTAAGTCTACTTAATTAAAATTTACTTCCTCTGGTCAAACTGGAATAGGACAGCACAGATACACAACATTCTCATCACCGCATCAAGTCCCACTAGACAGTACTCAACTTTTTAGTCAGCATTTTGCAGTCTAGAGATGGAAGTAAGCCCTATAAAATGAAAGAGAATTAGATTCTCCCAGACTAAGTATAAGCAATAAAAAAATAATTATATATACAACCATTCAAAAAAATCAGTCAAATACTTAAGTGACTAGTAGGCAAGTATCAAGACAAGATGATGTAGTCCATCCCCACCATAAACTAAGAAAGAGGTGGAAAACACTGGGAAGACAGGCCATTGTCTGGGTCATTCTGAATTTATAATATAGAAAGATGAATAAATTTTAGTGACTATTTTCCAGCATATCAACATAAAACCATATTAAAAATAGGACTAAATACAAACTAAAATATTCACTTATTTTTTTTAATCCACAAGTTTGGAATACCAATGCCAAAGCCTCATTCATTCAACAATTATTTACTGAGTATCCACTACATGTAGATACTCAGACACTTGGTCAGGCCTCAGGAATATCATAAGAATAAAAGTCTTATTTTGTAAAGTTTATAGTTCAGTGAAAAAACATACACTAATATAAAATCACACAAATACATGATATACTGCATGATATAGAGGAAAAGTACAGAACACTTATAGAAGTAAAAGAACCTTACTTACTAATCGTGGGCACAAGGAAGGCTTCTCTCAAGAAATAATCTATAAACGGAAACTGAAGGGTTGGGTGGTTTAGTTGCTAAGTTGCATCTGACTCTTGTGGCCCCAAGGACTGTAGCCTGCCAGGCTCTTCTGTCCATGGCATTTTCCAGGCAGTTAATACTGGAGTGGGTTGCCATTTCCCTCTCCAGGGTATCTTCCCGACCCAGGGACCAAACCCAGGTCTCCTGCACTGCAGGCAGATTCTTTACCAACAACAGTAAGATTTAGAAGCAAGGACTTGCAAACAGGAAATTATTATGCATGAAGATTTCAAAGAAGAAAATCACCTCAAAAGAGCTGAGAGGAAGAAAAAAAAGACCTGTAAATAGAAATAATGAAAACTTGGTTCACAACTCCTAAAACATATGTATTGGCAACCCCTTAACTGGAAGAGACTCTCCAAGACAGCAAAGACTTCAAATACTACCCTAACAGAATTTAATATGGACTCCAAGTTTTGGCAAACAAGTTGAATAATAACAATAATAACAGCTTGTATTGAGTAAGAGAATAAAATATGAACACTCCTTTCCTCCTAAAAAGCTTAATCAAGAACTCAAGAAACATTTTTTTCTTTACAGGTCTTTCTCCTGGCAACTAAACTTCCACTAAATGACCCTACAATGACTAGCCTCGTCTACCTGATCAACAAACAGGTATAACAAAAGATGGAGAAAGACAGGATTCTACTGCAAGAAATTACTAAAGTTAAGCAACTCCCTTTCTCAAAAGTTAATCGACAGCTGGGAAAACTCTGTACTAAAGAATAAGAATGCCCTTAGCTGCAGCTGCAGTTTATACACAGTGCTTATCACTAACAAAAGAAAACATATTGTATACAATACTCCCAAATCACTATTGTTGGCTCTTGTATGCTTTGAGTTAATCTTCCCATTGTGATAATGAGCCTGACAAAACTACACATCTCTTCCTGGCCTTCCAATGTTATTAACTCTCCACCAACTGACATATATTTACAAGAGAGCTAATTAAGAACACAAGGATTTACAAACACAAAAATCTCTTACACATTATGTGGAAAAGCACAAAATAAAATATTGCATCCAAACTGATTAAATTACATAAAGATCTATGTATGTATACTAACAATAAAGAAATACTGCCACAAGAGAAATGCTTGCTAGGGTCTTTTCCCACATAAAAAATGTAAATGCAGAATAATATTTTTAAAAATGCAAACTGAAGACGAAATACATTTTCATTTCCCATTCAGAGGCAAAACAAACATTACATTTGTGTTTAAAATGTATTAAAACAGAGAAACAACTACAGCTATTTATGATTATCTTAAATTAGTAAATGGCATTAATACTACTGTAAATACAGGCCAAAATTTGGCTGTTCAGTAACAGTGATGATTTACTCATCACAGCTCACAACCTAGCTATTTGTAAAGGTTTTAAAATAAGAGTCTTCACTGTGAAGAATATAGTTATTGTTGGGTGGGGGGTGGCCAGGGGGAGGATGGAAGCCCAGAAAACTAATCATCATTGCTTTAGCTCAACCCACATGCCTGTTCTTAAGGGTATCCATGGTAGCAGTGATGCAACATGCCTACCTAGCTCACCATGCCTACACAAGTGGGAGAAAGGGGAGGCGGATGATGAAAAAAAATTCACTTGAAAAGGTGTTTTAGTATTAACATGATAGAATTACATCAACTATATTGATAGACTTAAAAAATACATATAAAACCATAAAGCTCTCTAAAGATCAGAAAAGCAAGGAAAGGCTCAAGAGGGAAAGAAAACACTGCAGCACTTTGGCTGAAAAGAAAATTAAGATTTTTGCTCTTTCTGCTGTAGCTATTGGTTAAATATGTTCAAAGAGTTTTATTTCTAATAATAGGAGAAATCATTTTAATTTATCTCTTTCAAAAGTAACTACAAATATGTTTTAGGCTTCCTAATTTCCATCCTACATCTTTTCTATTTTTGTTTTAACAGTTACATAATAAAAACTTATTAAAACTTTTATGTATTGATTCCATACAATTTTTTTTTAATGGTAGCTCTCTTTTGCTTAAACAGGATCAAATATAAGATTCTTAAAATTTATCAAGAAAGATAAGGCAGAGAGAAGATAGACCATTTCAAAAAACCTGTAATATTAGAAATTCACTATTAGAAATATTAGATATTCTATAATATTATTCTGTATTATTAGAAATATTCTATAATATTAGAAATAAAAACTAAAGTGAATGAAATGATAAAAGGTTAATCACAGACAGAAACCACAGACCATCACGAAAAGAACTTATATATATATTAAAAAAAAAAAATCACTAGACTAAACCTGTGTCCCAGGCTTACTGCCCTTTAAACATTCTTTTAAGAATAGTTTGATAAGACAGTTTTACATGGAAGACATAAACAGAATGGGAGCAGACAATAAGCATGTTAGTATCTGATCAAAACTCTTATTGTTTGAACTATAACTTTGAACAAGCAAACAAAACTAATTTCTATCAGTTTTCTTGCTTTTCCTCTTGTTGTGAAAAATAATTCACTATATAAGAACAGACTTTGCAGATTCCACAAATTTACTGATTCTTTTATTACTGAATGTAATTTAAAAATCTCAACAATTTTTGTCTATCATGTGGCATTATAAGTTTATAGAAACCCCCCCAAAATAAATTATTCCATATTTTAAAAGCCAATGTATAAATTTTAAATGTAAGCATCTTGAATCTTACAGTCACACAATGTCCACAAACTGGTGCTCAGAAATAAAAGAAACCAAACTTAGAACTTAAGTGAAATACGTTGCACTTTGAGGAAAAATGAGAAAAACAGACTTTGAAACAAATAACTTTTAAGGAGTTCTTGAACAAGTATAATCATTTTAAATCCAATCAACATCTTTCCAAAGGCAACACAATCAGAACTTTACTATTCTCCTTTTAAAAAAACTTACTATATTTGCAATAAATAAAGGAGAGAATCCAGAAAATGTTCTCAAAATGAGTTATATTTTCAACCAGTACGACATATGGGGACATAAAAAAAAGTAGAGGGGAGAACTTTGAGAATATATTTAGAAGATATAATTAGGGCCCTATAAACCTTTGCTGTTGGGAGAAAGCCTTCCTATAAACCACAGGGGGAAAATATCCATTTAATAAACTACTTTTAGCTATCTGAAACACACTTCAGAATATTACCTTTCCTAAAGGAAATAAACTAAGCATCATATGGATTCAAATTTCAAATATATAACAATGGTTACACTTTATTTTTTAAATATATTATAAACAAAAAAGTCTCTCACGGTCTGTCACTAACAAACATAGAAAGCATACTGTATCTTACCTTTGTAGTTACAATGCACAGGCAATCCATTACTCTACCATTACAATACTTAATACATAAAGCAGTTTATTGCAAGCTATAAGTTGCCTATATGAATAAAAAATAAAAATAAAGTTGTGAGATAAAACCACTGATGAAAAGTTATAACTGTGACAAGATCTCTCCAGGATCCATTCTTAGAGGTAGCAATTTTTCTACTACCTGAAATACAGGAAACCAGAATGTGTCACGTGCCCTACAATCTTCTTTATGTAATCTATATTTGAAGAACTTGAAATTATCCCACAAAACACTGTGGAAGTCGTCAGGGTTTATTCCACAAGAGATCACTGCTGCTTCAGATGCTATTTCATTAATCCCTCTTTTAAAGATATGAGGTTGACAGGGAGTCATCTGATGAAATGTTCCACAAAATGTTCCCGATATAAATTTAAAATTCCTTCTCCATGTTTGCTACAGTTTGGATATTCGAAAAGAAAAAAAAAATCACTAAAAAGGAAAAAAAAAATTGTAAGCAAACATTTCTTTCACTAAACCATTTCAGCAACTGCAGCTTGCAAAGTAATGACTTTCTCAGGCAGTAATGAATGGAATATTCCATGTGGTATTTTTGAGAAGGGGGGAAAAGAAGAACAAAATGCAATAATTTAAAATATTATCTCTAAAACTTACTTCTTTTCCCTTTAAGAAAAAATGGTAATAGTAACATTTACCAATGTAGTCAGATATTAACTTTAGTGCCCCACTAAAACTATTTCACTTAATCCCTTAAAAAAAAAAGCCACCACCACAAAAAGATAATTGTAACTAAGTACCATTTCAAACTCCTCAAGAAGACTTTGTTTTTAACCCAGAAGTAACCTAACTTTGTGAATTCATGTCCTGTCCTCAAATTCATTGGAAACAGAGCTACATAGGCTGACAGGGGACATGGCATACTGCTGCAACTGGCTTTGAGTTTCCTAATCTTGCAGTCACACTCCCCTGTAAAAATGTGTAATAATGAAGAGTATTACCTGCAATTTCTGTCCACAAGGTTTCCTCATGATGAGGAAATTATACAGATATTATAAATTGCCTCAAATTCAAACAAGTGAACTGCTCCAATTTGCTTTTTATGTCATGGGCTGCAACAGCAACTTTCACACTAAACCGAGTTTCATTATAAAGGATTATGCAAAAGAGTTAATGTATGTCACTTAGTACCTTCACATCATTATTGTTATTATTGATTGGCTATCAGGTGACAGCCTTTTGTTTCAAGTCTGATACACCTAAGACAGATCCAATGGGATTTTATCTTGAACACAATCTAATGGGACTGTTGTAAGGATTAACTAACTAAGGCACAGCACTTAAAATAATGCCCATCTTTCTAAGCGCTTAGTACAAGCCAGTTACAGCTATATATCTACATACATGCACATGCAACTATAAGGCTTGAAGGGTGGGCAGAAGTAAATTTCATCATTGGCCAACACATCCTTTCCTCCAAGCAGAACAGGTATCTTGGGAATTACCTACTCAGTTAGAGACTGAGAGTATCTGCTTTTTCCCACACACCCCAACAATCATTTGTTTGCTCTCAAGACAAAAAAGTAAAGCCCACTCATGGGTCATGATTCCTTAAACAAAGTTTACCATTTTAGAAAGAACACTGAAAACATTATAGGTAATATCTAACTACTAAGCACTACAGACGGCAAAGCGTCTGCCTACAATGTGGGAGACCCGGGTTTGATCCCTGGGTCAGGAAGATCTTCTGGAGAAGGAAATGGCAACCCACTCCAGTACTTTTGCCTGGAAAATCCCATGGACAGAGGAGCCTGATAGGCTACAGTCCATGGGATCGCAAAGAGTCGGACACAACTGAGCAACCAAACTTTCTTTCTTTCCGTGAGGGAAAATAAAGGGCTTTGTGAAACGCTTTAGCTAGTTTCTCCCTTAGGGTTCTGTGTAATTTTTATTATCTATTAGTATACCCTATAGAGAGAAGGCATTCCTAAGTTTGGCAGACCTCATGACAGTGGAGATTGAAAATCACTGTATCAAGAGTCAGAAACAGTGCTTCAGCCCATTAACAGAACTGAAACTGTGTAACTTTAAGTAGTCATTGCTATTGCTATTGCTAAGTCACTTCAGTCGTGTCTGACTCTGTGTGACCCCATAGACAGCAGCCAACCAGGCTCTCCCGTCCCCAGGATTCTCCAGGCAAGAACACTGGAGTGGGTTGCCATTTTCTTCTCCAATGCATGAAAGTGAAAAGTCAAAGTGAAGTCACTCAGTCATGTCCGACTCTTAGCGACCCCATGGACTGCAGCCTACCAGGCTCCTCCATCCACGGGACTTTCCAGGCAAGAGTACTGGAGTGGGTTGCATTCTTAGGCAAATTCAGATGAAACTTCAAACTGACTCAATTAACATATAAATATTTAACAACATATTATTAAAAATATATCTAAAATACTGTTTTATTCTACTCACATTCAGAAAACAATTTTGGTCAAACTTCACATTCACCTTAAATGTTAGGGTCATGATTATAACTACAACCACTTTTTAAATTAATTCTTCATTTTGCTCAATTTCACTTCCATCTAAGTTGTTTAGATACAGCACTTTTAATCCATGTATTAATATATCACCTTACATATCTCAAATCACTGTTAGTACCTATTCACAGATACTAATAGATTTTCCCTATTTGTTTTCTCAGTATATATTATAACCTCTATAATATAACCACTTACTATATTATTCTTTAGTATACTTTTTAATTTTCAAAAAAAGTTTACACATACTATCCAATGCCTGCAGTTTTTAAGGTCATACTCAGGAATAATTATTTAATCTGTGTTAACTTCTACACTCACTGCATCTTTTACAAACATCCAAACTGACAGTGATTAAGGACATTTCAAGTCAATATCTTCTTCTTAAATAGTCATTTGCTGTGCAAACTATTGATAACTTATAACTATAAATTATAAACTTCTAACTTTAAAAATTTATAGTATTGATAATTATAAATATTATAATATTGATAATATTGATAATTATAATATGAGCAACCTTAGAGGTTTCAAATACAAGCCTTTGGGATGTCAACACCTCACCTAATATTCAGGCACAAAAGATATTTAACAGTATTTTAGAAAATCAATAGCTGTCTATATAGGCAATTGTTTCCAACCATAATAGAGTAATAGGGAGCAGTTTAACTCTCCTACCTTAAAACAACTAAAAAATAGGACAAATAAGGAATAATGATTTCCAGATACTGAACAAAATCCCATAAATGCCCAGAAACTGCCTGGAAAAAGTTTCCACACTGCAGCAGAAGGATGGGGAAACTAAACAAAGTCCAGCAATCTAAGATAAGGAGCCAGAGTTTAGAATTCAGGAAGGTCAAGGTGTCTAAAATTCACAGATAAGAGTACCAAAGAGAAGAGGTGCATAGCATGAGATCCACAGATCTGCAGAGTTCTTCTTGAGTCTTTATTATACCCATTAGTCATATATATAAGGAAACTTGAGGCTGAGGAAAGAACCCTAGGTGGAACAATCCCAAAACTCATAAAGGGCTAAGAAGAATGGAAAAACTCCTAATATACAGGCTCTGGGTGGAGTACTCAGAAGAGTACTGGGACAAAATTAACCCTATACTGAAGGGTGCTTGGTCCCACTAAAAAAAGACTGAATGCAAGTTTCAAAAGGAGCAAGCTCTTTCCAAGTAATTTAACTGTATCTCAAACCAAATCTCAAGAATATTTAAGAGAACACAAAAATGCTGAGGACCTGAAAAGGTAAAATTTATAACATCTGCCAAATCTAATTTAAAAAATTATCAGGTATACAAAGAAGAGGTAAATATAACCTGGAGAGGAGAAAAGGCAATCAACAAAAAGAACCCAGACCTGCAGAAACAAGACTAACAGACACCGAAGACAAATTTATGGTTTCCAAAAGGGAGTAAAGAGGGGGAGAGGGACAAACAAATTAGGGATATGGGATTAACAAACTAGTACTAAACATAAAACAGGTAAGTAACAAGGATTTACCTGTATAGCACAGGAAAGCATACCCAATATCTTATAATAACCTATAATAAAGTATAATCTGCAAAAAGAAAAAAGAATCACTATGCTGCACACCTGAAACACAATATCATAAATCAACTATACTTCAATAGAAACAAACAAATAAAAATCCAAACGACAGATGACAGAATTAGCACTCAAAGATATTTTAAAATTATTATAAACCTATCCCATATGTTCATGAATACAGAGGAAAGCATGAACATCTTAGTATATGTGCTGCCGAAGCGAGCACATGCATGAACATCTTAATGAGACATGGAAAATAAAAAAGGAATCAAATTAAACTTCTAGAGATAAAAATTCAAATACCTTAAAAAAAACTGATTAAATGAGATTAACACTTCAGAAAATTAATGAAGTGAAAACATAACAGAAACTGTCCAAAATACAACACATAGAGGAAAAAAGACTAAAAAAACATGAATCACATCAATGAGCTATGGAACAAATTCAATCAACCCAATAAACGCCTGTTTATACAGTCCCTAAAAAAAAAAAAAAAAAAAAAGAGAGAGGGTAACAGAAAACAATATTATTGAAATAATGGATAAAAACTTTCCATTATTTGGCAAAAACTATAAACACAGATCCAAGAAACTCCACAAATCCCAAAGACATGAAGAAAATTGTACAGTGGAAAGTGTAAAGGAATGGCAAGCATCAAACTCAGGACAGTGATTCATTGTGGGGGATGAAGCAGAGAAGGTAATCAGGATGGAAAATAAAAGATTGTCAACTATATAACATTTCCTCTTCTTAAGCTAGGTAACAGGTACATGCATGCATTCGTCAGTTGCCCAGTTGTGTCCTACTCTTTGGGACCCCACTGACTGTAGCCTGCCAGGCTCCTCTGTCCATGGAATTTTCAGGCAAGAATACTGGAGTGGGTTGCCATTTTCCTCCTCCAGGCGATCTTTCCAAACTAAGGATTGAACCTGTGTCTCCTGCACTACAGGCAGATTCTTTACCTGCTGAACCATCATGGAAATCCCTAGATAACAGGTACATGGAGATTCAAAATAGTCTCTTCAGATTTCTGTGTAACTATAATCTTTTTTTTCTAGTAACACACAAAAAGAAGATAATCAACAAGACAGTTGCCAAGAAGACAAAAAATTTTCAAAAACAGATTGTAGCAAACACCACCAAAAGAAATCAGGGAAGGTAAAAAATTCACCTGCCAATGCGGGAGACGTGGTTTCGATTCCAGGATCAGGAAGATCCCCTGCAGAAGGAAATGGCACCACTCCAATTCTTGCTGGGAAAATCTCATAGACAGAGGAGCCTGGCAGGTTACAGTCCATGGGATCACAGAGAGTTAGACACAACTCAGTGACTGAGCAAGGGCAAAGGGCTAGCGACACTGAAGAGGGATTTTATGTTCTTTATCCTTTGCTATACTGATAAATTACTGAGTATGCAACATTTTAATAAAAACAGTAAGATTATTTTATAAATCTACCATTTACTGAGAACTTCACTTTATATCAGACTCTGATTTAAGTTTTACATAAATTATTCCCCTCATACACTCTCTTACAGATGGTGGTAGTGGTAAAGAATCCACCTTCCAATGCAGGAAATGCCAGAGCGGCGGGTTAGATCCCTGGGTCGGGAAGATCCCTTGTAGTAGGAAATGGCAACCCACTCCAGTGAACTGCCTGGAAAATTCCATGGGCAGAGGAGCCTGGCGGGCTATAGTACACAGGGTCGCAAAGAGTCAGACATGACTGAGCATGCTCACACCACCACCATCCCATCTCATACATAAAAGCACCAAAGGAAGGGAGTTCTGTTTTCACCTTCACTTTATAGATGAAGAAACTAAAAGCAGTTAGGCAATCTGCCCTATATTTATAATGTAATGCAACAGATCTAAACACAGACATATAAGAAAATTCTTATGGAACGATACACAGTTCTCATTTTAAATATATAAGAGCTAAATAATATACTATATACTTATTAACATACAGAATTTGTTGAATAAATATATATCAAATGGTTGAAAGTGGTTGTCTCAATGAAAGAATATTTTAAAAAGGACTGACGTTCAACAATGTACACCTCTCTGTACATATATGTTTTAAGATATGCCTGAATTATCTTTGTAATCAGATTTTTTTTTTTTAAGTAAATAACTGAAAAAGATAGCAATTCCTGTGGAAAAGAAGCATCAGAAGCCAGGTTACAGTGCTGGCTTCAGCAGCACATATACTAAAACTGGAACCATACAGAGAAGATTATCATGGCCCCCGCACAAGTATGACATGCAAATTCATGAAGCCATCCATATTTTTATACCTATGGCTGATTCATGTTGATGTATGGCAGAAATCAACACAATATTGTAAAGCAATTATCCTTCAATTAAAAATAATTTTTCTTAAGAAGCCAATTACAGAATATTGGGAATGAGAAGGACAGAATGGAAAAATATAAACTACTTTTTTCAAGAAACTTAACTAGGAAGAGAAGGAATACTACAGGGTCCTACTGAGAACTTTTCCTATTTGTCTGTTTTCTTTTAATGGAATCTTTGAATGTGTTTATAGGGTAAACGGAAAAAGGAAACAAAGGTCCAAGAGAGGATAAGGTTATAGGATTACATGAGGAGTGGAGAGAATGAGATTTCAAAAGATAAAAAGATCAACAGTGCAACAGAAGTTTTCAATATTTATCTGAGACAGTGACTTTCACATAACTGAAAATGTATTTCTATAAAGCTGGAAATTTCTGTGGTGAGCATGTATTACTTTGGTAATCCCAACAAATGGGGAGGGTTATTTTAAATATCCATACACTTTACTGGGGAAAATGTATATATGCATTTTATTCCAACTCAAAATCCCCACATTTTTCACATTTGGAGAAACACAAGGGGGAACTTGTTTAAGAGCATATGAGGTGATAGTAATGCTCTAATACTGAAGATGGTAACAGATGCAGATATGGATAACAAATAAAATTATTTAAATGAGTTACTGAAAATGTCTTATAATCAAAACTCATAATTTAAAACTGGGGATGCCTTCTTGCAGAGCATGAATCTGTAACTATTGTGGTACACTTAAGCTTTAACAGATTTTTATTTTCTTAGTAACTATAATATTTTGCCAAGTTTTCTCCTAGATTAACAGCTTGGCATAATATGGCAGTTGTTCCACTTCTCTCATAGCATTTCATTATATTTCACTTCCATTTAAAAGTTATTATTTTAGTGGTATTTCCTTTGGTTCTAGAACTGGCATCTACCATTTACACACTGAAATAAGACTGTCATAGATATAAACATAAGAACATAAAAATTACATAACAGTGAATATAAAATAACAGCATAGAGGTCATCAAAATCACCTGCAGAAACATATAATACACACGTCACTTAGTACACACACCTGTCAGCTTTGGTCTTGATGAAACTTTTCAATTACAGGGTCTCTAAGGGTTGTGCCGGAGAAGGCAATGGCACCCCACTCCAGTACTCTTGCCTGGAAAATTCCATGGACAGAGGAGCCTGGTAGGCTGCAGTCCATGGGGTCGCTAAGAGTCGGACACGACTGAGCGACTTCCCTTTCACTTTTCACTTTCATGCATTGGAGAAGGAAATGGCAACCCACTCCAGTGTTCTTTGCCCGGAGAATCCCAGGGACGGGTGAATCTGGTGGGCTGCCATCTATGGGTCGCACAGAGTCGGACACGACTGAAGCGACTTAGCAGCAGCAGCAGCAGCAGCAGCAAGGGTTATGCATTATTTCAAGTTTTACACACTCACACCACTTAAAAACTAGAATTAAATGAGACAGCACTGTAAATCTGGTGGCAGAGAGAGGGAGTTCAAACTAGTGTCTCCAGGATGTAATGAGAGAGAGAGACATTCTGCTAGAAAAACAGAATATTAGTTAACAAGGATAAAAACCTTGAGGACACTTATGAAGGACAGAGGAAAACAAGCTGAGCACCAATACATATGATTATCAACTACTCTGAAGGCAGGAATTCAAATATGTGAAAAAATTATGAAGTTGTGCTATAAAATTTGGTCAGCTGTCTTCCAAAGCACATAGTAAGAACTGAAATGGAGGTGTGCATTAGGGATATAGAGTTACGGGATAGATGGTACCAAAGTACTGAATTTGAATAGACAAACCTCTGCTAGCAAAGTAATGTCTCTGCTTTTAAAAACACTGTCTAGATTTGTCATAGCTTTTTTTCCAAGGAGCAAGTGTCTTTTAATTTCATGGCTGCAGTCACCAACTGCAGTGATTTTGGAGCCCAAGAAAATAAGGTCTGTCATTGTTTCCACTGTTTCCCCTTCTATTTGCTATCAAGTTATGAGACTGTATGCCATCATCTTCATTTTTTGAATGTTTGAGTTTTAAGCCAGCCTTTTCACTCTCCTCTTTCATTTTCATCAAGAGGCTCTTTAGTTCCTCTTCACTTTCGACCATAAGGGTGGTATCATTATTGGTATTTCTCCTGGCAATCTTGATTTCAGCTTGTGCTTCATCCAGCCCAACATTTTGCATGCATAGAAGTTAAACAAGCAGGGTGACAATATACAGCTTTGACATACTACTTTCCCAATTTTGAATCAGTCTGTTGTTCCATGTCCAGTTCTAACTGGAGCTTCTTGACCTGCATACAGGTTTTGCAGGAGGCAGGGAAGGTGGTCTGGTATTCCCATCTCTAAGAATTTTCCATAGTTTGTTGTGATCCACACAGTCAAAGGCTTTAACGTAGTCAATGAAACAGAAGTAAATGTTTTTCTGTAATTCTCTTGCTTTTTCTATGATCCAATGGATGATGGCAATTTCGTTCTTCTGCCTTTTCTAAACCCAGCTTGTAAATTCAAATTACTAATTTTTCTCTTATTTTATTAATTATAGTGTGGTATTTTCATTGTCTAGGTAACAAATCCAATTACTAAGCAAGTTTATTAAATTAAGTCAGAGAAAAATATCTGCCTTAAAGTCTGAAATTTTAAGTTCTAATCTCAGTTTTTCCAAATGATAATATTGTAAGTTTAGGCAGTCACAACATCCCTGAATTACAGTTCACTGAATTTTAAAGCGAGTATCAGCTCTAAGTACTAAAGACCAAAATCTGACTTAACTCATATATATTAGGAGATTACTAATAGGCAAGAATCCATAATCCTGTAACATCTCAAAATATAATAATGTATGTGAAGGGGCCCTTTAAAACTACACAAGTTGAAAGTAAGATTTTTATAATGCTTTCCTATGGAACATGTGAACATTTTTTTTTAAAAAAGGAAGAAAGAACACAATGTACCAGCTTAAAAATTAATACTATAATATGTTTAGACCAGTAATGTTTCTCAAATTTTATATTACTAATTCTGATGCAAAAGACTAAAGATAAGGCTCTGCCACCTGCCTCTTTACTCTTACATACCAAAGATAATATTGCAAAGAAAAGGCATTCAGAAGGAAGAGAGAAACAGAAGTCACTATTCCAACTGATTCTAGTTCTGGGGCAGTGAAAATTCAAAATGAACTTGAGAGAACTGTGCCAGCATGCAAGAACATACTCAAAGACAAATGTATGCATGTCAAAAGGACATGGAGGGATGCCTTCAAGAGATCCTCCACATTTGGAGTAATCTGAGTATCCAAAGAGCAATAGCTGAAATCTGTATGCAGGTCAAGAACTGGACATGGAACAACAGACTGGTTCCGAATCTGGAAAGGAATACATCAAGGCTGTATACTGTCACTCTGCTTATTTAACTTATATGCAGAGTACATCATGAGAACGCTGGGCTGGAGGAAGCACAAGCTGGAATCAAGATTGCCAGGAGAAATATCAATAAACTCAGATATGCAGATGACACCACCCTTATTGCAGAAAGTGAAGAGCTCAAGAGCCTCTTGATGAAAGTGAAAGAGAAGAGTGAAAAAGTTGGCTAAAGCTCAACATTCAGAAAACTAAGATCATGGCATCCAGTTCCATCACTTCATGGAAATAGATAGGGAAACAATGGAAACAGTGAGAGACTTTATTTTAGGGGGCTCCAAAATCACTGCAGATAGTGACTGCAGCCATGAAATTAAAAGAGGCTTGCTCCTTGGAAGAAAAGCTAAGACCAACCTAGACATCATATTAAAAAGCAAAAACATTGCTTTACCAATAAAGGTCCATCTAGTCAAAGCTATGGTTTTTCCAGTGGTCATGTATGAATGTGAGAGTTGGACTATAAAGAAAGCTGAGTGCCGAAGAATTGATGCTTTTGAACTGTGGTGTTGAAGAAGACTCTTGAGAGTCCCTTGGACTGCAAGGAGATCCAACCAGTCCATCCTAAAGGAAATCAGTCCTGAATATTCACTGGAAGGACTGATGCTGAAGCTGAAACTCCAGTACTTTGGCCAGTTGATGCAATGACTCACTGGAAAGACTCTGATGCTGGGAGGGATTGAAGGAGGGAGGAGAAGAGGACGACAGAGGATGAGATGGCTGGATGGCATCACCAACGCGATGGACATGAGTTTGAGTGAACTCCAGGAGTTGGTGATGGACAGGGAGGCCTGGCATGCTGCAGTCCATGGGGTGGCAAAGAGTCAGACATGACTGAGTGACTGAACTGAACTGACTGAACCAAATAACTGAGATAGACTGTAAACACTAAGTAAGTAACATCCTTCATGCCATAGTGATAGTTGTTGTGTTTTCTTTTTATAGTGATAATTTTATTCAGAACAGCAAGAATAAAGTGTGGGTGTAGGGCTATTTAGTCACCTCTGCAGGGGACCATCACATAAACTACTCTAAAAACTGGTCATTAAAAGAAAATATAAGCTTTACCCTATCTTTTTAGGAGAAAGTTTCAACCCTAACTGATTGGGATAAGTACTTTTTACAGAAGAACACCAACTAATAAATACAAATGGAATGATAAAATTAGAAAGGATAATCAACACATTTTGAAACTTCTAATGGAATTAAGTGATGTAGGCAAAGATCATTAATGGGCGAATCAGGTAAATATTTACTCAATACAAGGTGCTAAATTGCTACCCCCAAAGATACTTAATAACTACAAAAAGAAAATCATAACTGTACAAGGAGGATCTGGAGGTCACCATCTCTAAGTAATCATACTTAATCATCACAAGTGCAACAACCTGATATCATATGCTTCCTGCTGTGATGCAATCTAAAGTACTATATATCATTATGAAGTCTGCTTACCAAAAATGAGTCTAATCAACCTTGACATCTAACTTCTGTTATCAGAAATGTAAGACTTACTGAAATGACTTAACATGAAAAAACAGATTGCTGAACAAATACACACTATGTATTATACTGTAAGACAACTGGCATGGTCTCTTCAAAAAGCCATTTAAAGGGGTAAAAAAAGATGGGGAGGCCATTCCCCTAGATTTTGAGTGAGTAAAGACAATGTACCAGGTTTGGTATGTGCCCTCCTGACTCACTGCATTGCCTGCCCCCAGACCTCCACATCTGCTTTTCATCCTGAGCTGCCCTGGCAACACCTCGTGCCTCTGGCCTGTCGTCCACAGTTCACCCTCTCACCTTCTTACTTGCAGCTTTCCTGTAAAACCAAATACCATATCCCCCGCACCCACAAATCCACAACCCTGAAGTACAGGGGAACTGATGGTCACCAGAAGCCAGAAGAAATTCTCTATGGCTTCTCAGAGATGCTATACCCAAGATTCAGCAATCAGTCACACTTAGCAGCAGGAAGCATCCTTGTATTAGTTTTTCCTTATTTCCAGATTATTCACCTTTTCCCTTACTTGTGCTCCCTAGGAGTGAATGAACTCTCTAAATAAAGTACCTAATAAAGCATTAGCTCTCTGCCTCAAGTTCTGTTATCAAGGAAATTCAGATAAAAATTGACTTAATGATTAAATTCAGTACATGAATCTTAACTGGCTTTTTAAAAGTCCTAAAAGCTAGATCAGAATCAATTGTGGATTGGAGAGATAATTTAATAATATTTATTAACTTTCTTAGGTGTGATAATAGTGTAAGGTTACACAGGAGAATGTTTGACTTTGGGAGACATATGAAGTTTTTACAAGTTAAGTGCATGATGTCTATGCCTGATTTTCAAATAGATTCCCCAAATACACATACAGAGAAAAGGCAAATGTTATAAAATATTAGTAAGTGTTGACTCTACATGAATGTTTGTTGGTCTGTTCTTTTCATTTTACAAAATATCTCATAATTCAGTCACTTGGCAACTCCATTATCACATATATCCATCCTTAACTGTATTACTGAAACAGATTCCTAACAGGCCTCCTGCTCTACCCTTACTACAGTGAATTTTCAACAAAACATCCTGGATGATCCTTTTAAAGGTTAGGTTAAATGATGCCACTCCTCTGCTCCAAAACTTTGCAAATGCTTCACATGATCTGCCCCTGTCTTACACTCTGACCTTATCTCCCACTGTTCCTTACTCACTCTGCTCTAGCCCCACTGGCCATACTGCTATTTCTCATATATTCCAGCCTTCTTCTTGCCTTGGTCTTTATACTGGTTATCCCTCCAACAGTTGGATTAACTTCCAATTCTTTACACAAGTATCACCTCAATCAGGCCTATCATAAATACCCTATTGAAAATTGCAAAGCATCTCCCCCACACACAATCTGCCATCCCTGTTCCTCTTAATCCCCTACTCTTTCTTTCTTCTTATCACTTATCACCTTCTAACCTACTAGATAAATGCATGATATACAATAGGTACTCAGTATCTGTTGACTAAATGAATTGACATTCAAAATAAAATGACCAGTGACCAAAGAAGAAAAGAATTCTAAAGGATGAGTGGAGAAACAGGCAGTGGCCAAACAATTTGGGATTTGAGTCTCATGAGGGATTTTCTACTTCATTCTGAAAGGAATGGAAATCTAATCAAAGGTAATGACATAATTTGCATTTTATAAAGATAATCCTGTAAATAAATGGTCATAAATTCAAAATGGGAAAGTGTGAACACAGACAGGCCAAGAATCTAGGCAAAAAAATGAGGATGGTTTAGACTAGAGTGGCAAGAATGAGACATACTGGAATGCTGATTCATGTGAAACTTTGCAAACTGCAGCACAAATTAGATGTAAATGTGAAAGCCAAAATAAAAGCCTCTAACAAATAATACAGTAGAATATCTTTATGACCTAAGAGTTGGAAAACACTTCAAAGGGCACAAAAAGCATTAAGCATAAATTGAACTATATAAAAGAAATATTGATTATTAAAAGATTGTACTTGATAATTAAAAGATTAAAAAGAATGCTTCAGAGAGGGGAAAAAAAATACATATTATACATATACCTGACAAAGGAATCATTCCAGATAGAGACCTCCTACAAATCAGTAAGATAGAAAACATAACTCAGGAAAAAGTGTTAAAAACTTGAACACTTCAAAAAAGATAGCAAAATGAACAGTAAACATATGAAAAGGTGTTTGTTAATCTTGTTAATGAAGAAGTGCAAATACAACTATGAAGTACCAGTACGCACCTACCAGAATGGATGAAATTATTAATAAAAAGACTAATAACAAGTGTTGACCATTACATGAAAAATGAAACTTACACATACTAGTGGCAACTATATTAATAAAAACAGGTATAATCATTTTGCAAAACTGTTTCCATTATGTACTAAACCTAAACATATCATTTTCACAATTGGGTATATAAGCAACAGAAACGCATACACAGGTGCCCAAAAAATATACACAGTTCTGCTGTGTTATTCTAAAAATATAAATTTGTTCCAATGCAACTGATGTATTAGGGAACAATATGATCAAAGCACAAATTTCACATTTGCTTATGCACAATCCAATCTATGAGAAACACTAGGTAAGGACAGAAAATTGAACCCAGATGGAAAAAGACACATAGGAATACATAAAATGTTCATATTTCAGGCTTTAGTTAGAATGTTATGAGTCACACTGGTGGTATAACTTCTCCTCTACTTTCAGATCAATCTCCTCACCAGCACTTCACAATAACTCACAAGCCTCAACCAGGACACACACTCCCATATCAAGCAAGATTTTTTTTCATGGTAAAATGTCATATATATTGTAATTTATGCATTTCTTAATCATTTAACATTTGCGAACCGTGCTGCCATTTTCGTTAGGTCCTTAGCTTTGGTATATGTGGCACCTACAAGTTTTAAGTTTTGAGTCCTCCATTTTCTAAATATATAAGCCCTGTGATTTTTATTGAACACCTTTGCAAAGTATGGTGATTTTTAAGAAGTTAAACATTGTGCTATGGCAGATATAACCATAAAAGAATATTCAAAGCAGCACTAACCCAAAACTAGAAACAAGTCAAATATTCATCATCAACAGAATGGATAAATACAGTGTGGTTATATCATAAAATGGAATATTAAACAGCAGAAATAAACAAAAAACTTCAAATTATGAATGAAATTCACACCTGAAAAAAAGCTAGATACAAGAAGTTAGAGTACATACTATATGACTTAATATATACTTTTAAGAGAGGCAAAACTGATCTATGGTGTTGGAAATTAAGATAGCCCTTTGAGGAAAGGGGAGTAGGTGGTGAACACAAAAGGGAAGAGGGAGATTTGGGGGTACTGGTATATTTCTTTTTTAAAATTGAAATATAAAGGACATACTATAAAATTCACCAAATTCTAAAGTGCACAATTCAGTGGTTTTTAGTATATTCACGGAGTTTTGCAACCATTATCACTGTCTAATTCCAGAACCCATTAGCAGTCATTCCATTTTTTCCCCTGACCTGATATATTCACAATGCAATAATTCATCAAGCTGCTAAGTTGCTTCAGTCATGTCCGACTCTGTGCAACCCCAGAGACGGCAGCCTACCAGGCTCCTCTGTCCCTGGGATTCTCCAAGCAAGAGAAGTGGGTTGCCATTTCCTTCTCCAATGCATGAGGGTGAAAAGTGAAAGTGAAGTCGTTCAGTCGCGTCCAACTCTTTGCGACCCCATGGACTGCAGCCCACCAGGCTGCTCCGTCCATGGGATTTTTCCAGGCAAGAGTACTGGAGTGGGGTGCCATTGCCTTCTGCTTTCATCAAGCTATACATTTATAATTTGTGGACCTTTACGTATGAATATTACATAGTACTTCCATAAACGTATAAAGTTACTGTTTAGAAGACTTCAGATTAAACCTGGTAGACTGAATATATGCTTTAACTCTACTATCTCCTAACTCAAATTAAAGCAAGTGGATTATTTTACAGCATTAAATACAAGGTCAAACAGAAAGGGAAAAGAGATATCCTCCCTATACCACTGAGTCAGGTAATTTTGCTCCCATAAAAATGAACTCACAAGGGCTGAAAAGGGGGACCGAAAGACAGCAGAGACAACTGAAAACAAGACTACATTACTGAAAGTGGATTTCCTGTGTATTATGTTTGCTCTATTGTTGTTCAGTTGCTAAGTCATGTTTGACTCTTTGTGACCCCATATCCTACAGCACATCAGGCTTCCCTGTCCTCCACTATCTCCCAGTTCAGTTCAGATTTGTCACTCAGTCATGTCTGACTCTTTCCAACACCATGAACAGCAGCACACCAGGCCTCCCTGTCCATCACCAACTCCCGGAGCCCACCCAAACTCATGTCCATTGTGTCGATCATGCCATCCAACCATCTCATCCTCTATTGTCCCCTTCTCCTCCTGCCTTCAATCTTTCCCAGCATCAGGGTCTTTTCAAATGAGTCACCTCTCTGCATCAGGTGGCCAAAGTATTGGCGTTTCAGCTTTAGCATCAGTCCCTCCAATGAACACCCAGGACTGATCTCCTTTAGGATGGACTGGTTGGATCTCCTTGCAGTTCAAGGGACTCTCAAGAGTCTTTTCCAACACCACAGTTCAAAAGCATCAATTCTTCAGTGCTCAGCCTTCTTTATAGTCCAACTCTTTCATCCATACATGACTACTAGAAAAACCATAGCCTTGACTAGACGGACCTTTGTTGGCAAAGTTATGTCTCTGCTTTTAAATATGTGGTCTAGGTTGCTCTTAACTTTCCTTCCAAGCAGTAAGCGTCTTCTAATTTCATGGCTGCAATCATCATCCCCAGTGATTTTGGAGCCCAGAAAAATAAAGTCAGCCACTGTTTCCACTGTTTCCCCATCTATTTGCCATGGAGTGATAGGACCGGATGCCATGATCTTAGTTTTCTGAATGTTGAGCTTTAAGCCAACTTTTTCACTCTCTTCTTTCACTTTCATCAAGAGGCTCTTCAGTTCTTCTTCACTTTCTGCCATAAGGATGGTGTCATCTGCATATCTGAGGTTATTGATATTTCTCCCGGCAATCTTAATCCCAGCTTGTGCTTCTTCCAGCTCAGCGCTTCTCATGATGTACTCTGCATATATGTTAAATAAGCAGGGTGACAATATACAACCTTGATGTACTCCTTTTCCTATCTGGAACCAGTCTGTTGTTCCATCTCCAGTTCTAACTGTTGCTTCTTGATCTGCATATAGGTTTCTCAAGAGGCAGGTCAGGTGGTCTGGTATTCCCATCTCTTTCAGAATTTTCCACAGTTTGCTCAAATTCATGTCCATTGAGTCAGTGATGCTATCTAACCACCTCATCCTCTGCTGCCCTCTTCTCCTCTGGCCTTTAATCTTTTCCAGCATCAGGATCTTTTCCAAGAAGTCAGCTCTTCACATCAGGTGGCCAAAGTATTAGAGCTTTAGCATCAGTCTTCCAATGAATATTCAGGGTTGATTTTCTTTAGAATTGACTGATCTGATCTCTTTGCAGTCCAAGGGACTCTCAAGAGTCTTCACCACCAGCACAGTTCAAAAACATCAATTCTTCAGCAGTTGGACTTTATGGTCCAACTCTCACATCCGTACATGACAAAAAACCTAGTTTTGACTATATGAACCTCTGTTGGCAAAGTGATGTCTCTGCTTTTTAATATGCAGTCTAGTTTTGTCATAGCTTTTCTTCTAAGAAGCAAGCATCTGTTAATTTCATGGCTGCAGTCACTGTCACTGCTTCTAACTTTTTTCCCTTCTATTTGCCATGAAGTGATGGGATCAGAGGCCAAGATCTTAGTTTTTTGAATGCTGAGTTTTAAGCCAGCTTTTTCTCTCTCCTATTTTACCCTCATCAAGCAGCTCTAGTTCCTCTTCACCTTCTGCCATTAGAGTGGTATCATCTGCATACATGAGACTGTTATTTCACTTGGCAATCTTGATTCCAGCTTGTGATTCATCCAGCCCTGCATTTCGCATGTACTCTGCATATAAGTTAAATAAGCAGGATGACAACATTCCTTGATGTACTCTTTTCCCAATTTTGGATCAGTCTGTTGTTCCATGTCCAGTCCTAACTGTTGCTTCTTGACCTGCACACAGGTTTTGCAGGAGGCAGGTAAGGTGGTCTGGTATTCCCATCTCTTGAAGAATTATCTAGTTTGTTGTGATCCACACAAAGGCTTTGGCGTAGTTAATGAAGCAGAGATGCTTTTCTGAAATTCTTTAGCTTTTTCTATGATCCAATGTACGCTGGCAATTTGATCTTTGGTTCCTCTGCCTTTTCTAAACTCAGCTGTATCTGGAAGTTCTTGGTTTTCATACTTTTGAAGTCTAGCTTGAAGGATTTTGAGCATTATCTTGCTAGCATGTGAAATGAGTGCAATTGTGCGGTAGTCTGAACATTCTTTGGAGTTGTCCTTCTTTGGGATTGGAATGAAAACTGACCTTTTCTAGTCCTGTGGCCACTGCTGACTTTTCCAAATTTGCTGGCATATTGAGTGCAGCACTTTCACAGCATCATCTTTTAGGATTTGAAATAGCTCAGCTGGAATTCCATCAGCTACACTAGCTTTGCTTGTAGTGATGCTTCCTAAGGCCCACTTGACTTCACACTCCAGGATATCTAGGCTCTAGGTGAATAACCACACCATCATGGTTATCCTGGTCATTAAGACCTTTTTTGTATAGTCCTGCCACCTGTTATAATCTCTTCTGCTTCTGTTGGGTCCTTATCATTTCTGTCCTTTACCGTGCCCATCTTTGCATGACATGTTTCCTTGATATCTCCAATTTTCTTGAAGAGAGCTCTAATCTTTCCTATTCTATTGTTTCCCTCTATTTTGCACTGTTCAAAGAAAGCCTTATCTCTCCTTGATAGTCTCTAGAGCCCTACATTCAGTTGAATCCATTGTTCGTTTCTGCCTTGCTTTTCACTTCCCTTCTATCCTCAGCTATTTGTAAAGCCACCTCAGACAACCACTTTGCTTATGGTTACTGTTTCTTGTACAGTGTTACAAACCTTTGTCCATAATTCTTCAGGGACTCTACCAGATTTAATCCCTTGAATCTATTCGTCACCTCTACTGTATAATCATAAAGAATTTCTTTTTAATCTACCTAAATTAACTCTTTTATCACAGAGTCACACTATACTTTTCGATCTGCAACCTGCTTTCAATCATTTAATAACATATAGGAGATATAGAGACTTGTATTTTTACGCGTGCTACTTTATATTGCATTAAGTGGCTGTACAATAACATGTTTATCCAGTTTCTTACTAATAATCATTTAGATTGCTTTGTTTTTTACTAATTTTATAAGTAATACTGTAATGTACATATATTTTTAATATATATTAACAGTTTGTGAGTCCATCCATGACATATACTGGATCAAAGGATATGAATATTTACTGTCAAGCTATCTTTAAAAATTGTTATACACAGTATTCTCCTACCAACAGTATAAGAGTTTCTGTTTCCTCATACTGAATCTTTGACAGTCAAGTTAGTGAAAAATATTCTGTTCATTTTTTTTAAGTTACATTGACCATCTCTTCATAGGTTCATTGGTCCATTTATATTTCTTTCCCTCCAAACTGCCCATTCCTATCCTTTGGTCACTTTCCTATTGAATTTGGCCTTTTTCTTCTTACTGACCTATAAGAGGTTTCCTGAGTTAAAAGGGTTAGAAATTCATTCCTTTTTTTATACGTGATGGAATTTCTTCCCAGAGTATCATTTCTTATTTCCTCATTGTATCTTTCAAGATATAGAAATTCTACAATCAAAGTTCAAACAATCAAACTCTGTAAAGTCCACAAAGAAATTCTACAATTCTACAGAGTCAGTAACCTTTTCTTTGAATTTTTCAAGATTTTCTTTGTTGTCATGTTTAGAAAAGCTTTCACTCTATCCAAAAATAATTTAAAAGTTTATTTTTATGGGTTTTTTTTAAACCTTTGAATCTTTGCTCCATTTGAAATGTACTGTATCATCACAAACAGGATTACCATAGACTAAATGTATCCTTCTCCAAATTCACAGGTTGAAATTCTAACCCCAAATGTGACAGTATTAACAAATGGGGCCTTTGGGAAGTGATTATGTCTTGAGTAGAGATTTTGTGAATGGCTTTAGTGCTGGTACAAAAGAAATCTCAGAGAGCTTCTTCACACCTTCTCTGGTGATGAGGACACAGCAAGAAAATGGTCACTGATGAACCAGAAAGTGAGATCTCACTACACAGTGAATCTATTAGTGATTTGATCTTGGACTTCCCATTCTCCAGAACTGTAAGAAATAAATCTGTGTTATTGATAAGCTACTCAGTCTATGGCATCCTGTTTGAGCAGACAAAAAGAATAAGCGTGCCCCCTCTGTTGGAATTTCTCTTTAAATCAGGCAGTTTCTCCTACTCTTGCATTTTGCTTCCTTTCAAATATTCTTCTCCTTACAATCTCTAAAAGTAATTGCTCTTATTTTAGAATGGATTTGTTTTTATAAAAATGACACATGCTCATTATGTTTTGAAAGTAACAGAAAAGTACTAAGAAAAAATATCCCCATCACCCACAATCATTAATATTACACAAACATTTCCAAACATCTCACTAGGCATATGTTCAAAGTAAAAGAAAGATATACCAAAACCAAAAAAAGTTATAATTAAATGGAATACTAATTAAATGAATTAGTATTACTAGGCATATGTTCAAAGTAAAAGAAAGATATACCAAAGCCAAAAAAGTTATAACTAAATGGAATACAAACTAAATTAATATTATGATACTAATTAATACTTTTAAAAATAGCATTAATTCTTATTTTATTACATCAGAAGAAATAGAAGAAAAACAATCACATGGCTACATATTAACTGACAATGGGAATCTTGCAAGAGTTAGATCAGTTATCAACAGTTAAAAAAATAAAAGGGCAAGAAAGAAAAGTGGATAGATGCTTTCCAAGACAAAAATTTTTACTTAACAGAATAAGAGAGACAAGCCAAGGTGGAAATTGATCAATCTCAAATACTTTTTGCAAAAGTAACTCTTTAAGATAGTCCTGCAAAAGTGAACACAAAGTGAGAGAGAGAAGATCATGATGCACACCATTTTGTCTGAAAAAGACTATTTTTTAATCCAAAAATTTGGGCACTGTGTAAAAATACTCTAAGTTTTTGTGTAAGACAAAATATTTTCATGATTTTCATTTTTTCAAGTTACAGTCCAATAAAAACTTTTGTTTGCATTTGTTTAAATTCAAGTCAGCAGATTCTCTTCAACTGGGTAAAACATGTGAGGTGAATTAAATGATCCAACTCTCTTTTCAGTCCCAAACACTGTGCCCCTAAGAGTCTAAAGTAGAAACTGAAATAAGAGATCAAATTAAAGGTGACTTAAGCAGGTTTTCTGTCCAAATGAAGCATAAATGGATGGCTAACACGGGAACATCCTTTCCTTCTTTCCCTCAAAAGAAAAGAAATCAAATCTCCAAATATGCCAAGCTTATTATTTTTTAAGTCTTATAACTGTCATCCACCAGTGTATTTCAAAACTATTTGCATTTTCAGATTAACATCTTCAGGTATTCTGTCCTCTCTGCAAAACAGTACTTGCCTTCAACTGACCTTAGCTCACAGATTTTTCTCTTTGTCGATCAAAGCTAGGACTTGATGGACATATCTCAACTTTCCCTTACTAAGTCCACCCATGAATGGGTACAGATTTCAAACACCACTACAGCATTTTCCATGCACCAAGCCCTACTTAACATTTTGTAACCATATTTCCTTCTCCTCTGCATTCCTAATTAATAAGATCTGATATTTGCAGTCTGAAGGGTATTATTTTCCTATTAATTTTAGATACCTTTACTATGTCCATAATACACCTTTCAGGAGATGCAGAAACCAGCAATGCAAAAAGCGTTCTAGGTATCAGTGCCTCACAATTTTATAAAAGTTAAAATGTTTCCAATACTATTCTTAATGGAATTCAATGCATAGTCGATCTTTCAGACTAAAATCTATATGGAAATTAACTTCCAGCATGCAGAACTGTCCATTTATTTAACCTTAATGAACATTTACTTTTACTGGTTACACTGAGCCAGCCATAATCTACACAGTCTCCTATAAAATTAGACAAATCAACTTCAAGAACTCTATGCTTTATAATTATAGCTCAGCACCATAAATGAGACAGTAGAAAAATAAAGTTATTAAATAAGAAGCCAATTCTCTTAAAATTTCACATGGTTCTTAAAATTCTTTATACAATAAATGTGAAACAGAAACTATATTACTGATTAACATTTTAAACATCTATCTGAAATGGACTAGAAGTTGCTCAGTCGTGCCTGACTCTTTGCGACCCCATGGATAGTAGCCTGCACCAAGCTCCTCTGTCCATGGGATTTTCAAGGCAAGAGTACTGGAGTGAGTTGCCATTTCCTTCTCCAGGGAATCTTCCCAACCCAGAGATCGAACCCAGGTCTCTCACATTGTAGACAGATGCTTTACCATCTGAGCCACCAGGGAAGTCTGAAATGGACTAATGTAAGTGCAAATGATATATCTAATACAGGGAACAGAAACTGAAATTATCTAAGAGAAAATGACAAAAACAATAAAATAGGAAAATAAGGACACACTGGTAACATAACACTAAAATTTCTAACCAAAGAGAAAAATATAAGGACATACTACAGTTCATAAAGAGACCTGTGAAATGGGTATTATTATGTCTACAATCAGAAGGTAGACTTACCCAAATTAGCCAAATAAACTGGGTCAAGTTATTCATTTTTGTTGCAATTTCTTCATCTTTAAGATGAAGGGGGGTGGGTTGGGGATGAGATGTTCTCTGATTCTTCTGGCTCTAAAATTCTATAGTTCTATGTTATCTCATATAAGAGGAAACTGAGAATTTCTCTATTTCATTAACAAAGGGCTGTGTGGTTGCTGCCTACCAATACTTTTCCCTGATTCAATTTTCCAGGCACTTCTCCAGCAGTAATTAGAAGATACTAGAATCAAAGTCAGTCAGACAACTACCTTCAAATGACTAATGTGCCTCAGACAGAATCCTCATTACAAAACACTTCACATCTCTGTTATGCCATATATAACTCCACCAGCAATAAAAGATCACAACAAAAAAGAACATTACTAAAATAGTTATGAAAGCTCAAAGAAATACAACTTTTAACTTCAAAAACAATAGAGAAACCAATGCTGTCCTTAAGCATTATTGATCAGTCTCTAGTGAGATTTAACAATGCAATCCTTCAAGCCAATAAAGAGAGAATCCTAGAGATAAATTTAACAACTGCTGTCTGAAAAAAAAAATACCAGAGCAAAACCAGCTTTTCAAAGTAAAGTAGTTTCTATCTAATTATCCCAGAAAGGAGCTGCACTGATGTTTACCATGCAGAGTATTCTTTAACAGTCTAAAGACTTTAAGTAATACTAAGACTAACAAGGCTAAAGTAATACTAATAAGACTAAAGTAATACTTTAACAGTCAAGTATTTCATACTTTGAACCATTTACATTTTAAGACAGCAGTACCAGAAATTGAGCTTTTTCTTCAAAAATATTTTTAATCCCATCTTTTTCATACCATTATAAAAGATACTCCCACAAAATATCCATTTTAATGAAATGAAAAAACTTAGGAGCCCTAAGTAATTGATCACTAAAAACAGCTTAAGGAAAATTTTTTTATCTTACCTCTACACTAGGGCTAAGGCTGCTTGGCAGTGTTTCTGAAGTCACAGTAGTGCTTGGAAGGCTGGAAATTTCCCAAGTATTTACAGGCTGTATTGGTTCAGACTGCTTTGAATGATCTATACATTTTGGATTATCCAGTAAGGTCACTTCATAAAATTCTTGAATATCTAGAGGTGAGGAAAGGAAAAGAAAAATTCAAAAGTAATTTGTATTTTCTAATTAAACTATGCATTGCTAAAACAATATAACTCAAAAGCAAAACTTTTACTCCAATTAGTAAAATAAATCCAATCTTATAATGTACTTAAACAGTGAGTATTTTATTTCATCACAGTCATATCAGAACCTGCAGGGCACAGTGTAAAACACACAGGCTTTTTATACCTCATAGTCAGTGCTGAGTTCAAATCCCTATTTCATCACCCTACTATCACCTGTATAGGCAAGTTACTTGCCTCTTATTACTGTGAATTGTTACAAGGATTCATGTACTGCATGTAAAGTGCACACTGGCACATACACAGCTCCTAAAGATAGAAGTTAACATCATTATTTTGAATTCTGCAGAAATAAGTCATTACTGATATTTTATAAATTTGTATCACCAATATCCAGGTTTGGAACATAAACGACTCAAGTGGTTTAAACTGCCCTAGTAACCAAAGTTAAGACAAAAAAAGAATAATATTTAATACAAAAATCAAAGAATTGCGAAATATTTTTAGATACCCTCACATTCAAATAGTTAAAAACAGTAAGTTAAAATATTTTGTTATTTTAGAAACAATCAGTTAAAAGTATGGCAAAACACTAATAGAAACGACAAATGTACTTATAGAAGCACAGAATAATTTGGAAGATTAAGTTACTCTGTTATCAACTGGAATTACATGAATTTAGTATATTAACATTGGTTATGCTGCTCAGAAACTCTGAATGGTAGTTATATAATGTTTAAGTACACCACTACTAGTTTTTTATTTATCTTCTGGTATAATTTTGAGTTGATATTTTTTAAAGGAGGGAAATTATTATTTAACAGCAAAGATGGGGTATTATCTTGTACAGAACCAAAGACAATAACTGTAAATTCGCTAAGCTGTGTCCGACTCTTTTGCAACCCCATGGACTGTAGCTTTCCAGGCTCCTCTTGCCAGGGATTTCCCATGCAGGAATACTGGAGTGAGTTGCCATTTCCTTCTCCAGTGGATCTTCCAGACCCAGGGATCAAACCTGCATCTCTTGCATTGGCAGGTGGATTCTTTACCACTGAGCCACCAGAGAAGTCCAGAAATAACATTTAGAAAGGATAACTTTTGTTTCTCAACATGATGAAAACATTAATATCTCCTTTAAAAAACATCAGAAGACAGCAGAAACAAAGTAACTCCCTTTATAGTTTTGATAACCAATGGAACTGTAGAACTTTCTAGGTAAAAGGTTAATAAAAACTAAAGTCTGACAGTGAGGATAATATCAACCTATTTCACAAGATGTTAATATTCCTATGGAAAACTGTATGTAAAAGCATTTTATAAACCATGAATCACTATGTCAACTGTTCACATAAGCATCATGGAAGAGTCAAACCTCAAATTCAGAGAGTTAGCTAAAAAAGATTCTTATCAAACAAAAATTGCTTAACCTGAATCCAAATCAAGTCTCTAGAACCAACTTCTAGTTCAAAGAAAATACAAGGGACAGAGGAACATGTTAAATGATATCAGAAAAGCAAAGAACAAAACTGATTCAGAGGAAGACATTCTACAAGACACTGGCCTGGTATCTTTCAATGTCATGAAAGGGAAAATAAATTGTTTAAAAGTAAGGATTTTTCTGTATAAAGGAAATAAAAAAGACACAGGAACTAACTGTAATGTCAAAGCCTTAACTGGTGTGTATGTGTGCTTGGGGAAGGTTGGAGAGGGTGCACTATACAAGACATTGTGACAATAATTAGGGAAAGTTAAATACAGACTATTTTCCAGAATATATTAGAGAAAAACTTTTTTGTACAAGACATACATGTGTGCAAGAGTATGTATATACTTACGTAGCAGAACATATATTTCCATATACATAAGAGATATTTTATATATGTAGAAGACAAATGCTTGTAGATCTACCTGCCTATCTAGAGAAAGATTTCCAACCCCCTACACAAAAACAAAACAAACAAAAAGCTCTTAGCATAGTATTATGCCCCCTAAGAGCACTAAATAAGTGTTGAGCAATTGGTCAGTTACCAATCTCAAGATAAACAACCCAAGTCACTACATAAAATTTTTGTATTTTCCAATACTGTAAATGAAGTTTCAAATTTTAAATTTCTATGTGACCTTTTATTCTATAATTAACAGAAATACTGATATACTGCCCTTTAAGTTATGACCAACCTAGATAGCATATTAACAAGCAGAGACATTACTTTGCCAACAAAGGTCCGTCTAGTCAAGGCTATGGTTTTTCCAGTGGTCATGTATGGATGTGAGAGTTGGACTGCAAAGAAAGCTGAGTGCTGAAGAATTGATGCTTTTAATGCTTTTGAACTGTGGTGTTGGAGAAGACTCTTGAGAGTCCCTTGGACTGCAAAGAGATCCAACTAGTCCATCCTAAAGGAGATCAGTCCTGGGGGTTCACTGGAAGGACTAATGCTGAAGCTGAAACTCCAATACTTTGGCAACCTCATGTGAAGAGTTAACTCACTGGAGAAGACCCTGATGCTGGGAGGGATTGGGGGCAGGAGGAGAAGGGGACGGCAGAGGATGAGATGGCTGGATGGCATCACTGACTTGATGGACATGAGTTTTGGTAAACTCCAGGAGTTGGTGATGGACAGGGAGGCCTCGCATGCTGCAATTCATGGGGTCACAGAGTTGGACACAACTGAGCAACTGAACTAAAGTGAAATACCCACAAGTGGCTAGTGGCTACAGTATAGGACAACAGAAATCTAGACTAATTATATAATTCAGCGTTCTGTGTATGCTCAGTCACTTTGTGGCCCCATGGACTATATAGCCCAGCAGGCTCCTCTGCCCATGGAACTCTCCCAGGCAAGAATACTGGAGTGGGCTGCCATTTCCTACTCCAGGGGATCTTCCCGATTCAGGCATCAAACCTGTGTCTCTTATGTCTCCTGCACTGGCAGGCAGATTCTGTACCACTGGTGCCACCTGGGAAGCCCATAATATAACTCAGAGTAAACGTTTAATGGTCAAGGAATAAAGAGTTTCCTAGATGAATTTTTCAAAAGTTCACTTGCAACTTGCTTTTACCAATCAAAATGCCTCATTTCTAGGTCTTATATTAAGCTATCAAACAGTCCTAATTTGCTGAATCGGAGCTCCTATGCATTAGAGAACCAAATATCCAGATTATTGGCTATAACACACTTAAGAAAATCCAAGCTGAGTAAACATCCATCAGGATGGCTATTATTAAAAACAGTCACTGTTGGTGGGAATATAAATAATGCAGTCACCATGGAAAACAGTGTATGTTTTCCACTTACACAGTGGAATGTATATGGTGGTTTCTCAAAATATTAAAACACAGAATCATCATCTGATTCAGCAATTCCACTTATGGGTATACCCAAAAGAACTGAAAGTAAGGACTCAAACAAATATTTATATATTCATGTTCATAGCAGCATTATTAACAATAACCAAAAGGTGAAGACAACCTAACTGTTGATCAACAGATGAATGGTTAATAAATGAAATGTGGTATATAAAAACAATGTATTATTATTCACCCTTTAAAAGGAATAAAATTCTGATTAAATCTACCACAGATAAACGAATCTTGAGGAGACATGATGCTAAGTACGGTAAGTCAAACACAAAAGGACAAATATTGTATAATTCCACTTCTATGAGGAACCTAGAATAGTCAAATACATAGAGATAGAAAGAAAATGTATTCCCAGACTGGGATAAGAAGAGAATGTGGAGTTACTGTTTAATAGGTAAAGAAATTCAATTTGGGTCTTCTCCGGTGGTCCAGTGGTTAAGAATTTACTTGCCAATGCAGGGGACACCAATGCAAGATTCCACATGCCGCAAGACAACTCAGCCTATGCACCACAACTACTGAGTCAGCACTCCAGGGCCTGAGATCCACAACTAACGAGCTCGTGTGCTACAACTACTGAGGCCTGCATGCCTTAAAGCCCGTGCTCTGCAACAGGAGAAGCCACTGCAATGAGAAGCCCGTGCACCACAACAAAAGTAGCCCCTGCTCACTGCAACTAGAAAAAGGCCAGCAAAGCGATGAAGATCCAGGACAGCCAAAAATAAATAAATAATTTATTTTTAAAAAAGGAAATTCAATTTGAGATAGTGAAAACATTCCAGACATGGATACTGGCGATAGCAACAGAACAGTGTGAAATTACTCAATGTCACTGAACTGCACACTTAAAAATGATAAATTTTATGTGATATATATATATATATAATACTTTATCACAATAAAAAATAAGTTGAATGAGATTCTAGGGCAGTTTAAATGAAGTATATGGGATATAATATGTGGGCCTTAGGAAGTATCACTACGAACAAAGCTAGTGGAGGTGATGGACTTCCAGGTGAGCTATTTCAAATCCTCAAAGATGATGCTGTGAAAGTGCTGCACTCAATATGCCAGCAAATTTGGAAAACTCAGCAGTGGCCACAGGACTGGAAAAGGTCAGTTTTCACTCCAATCCCTAAGAAAGGCAATGCCAAAGAATGCTCAAACTACTGCACAATTGCACTCATCTAACACGCTAGTAAAGTAATGCTCAAAATTCTCCAAGCCGGGCTTCAGCAATACGAGAACAGTGAACTTCCAGATGTTCACGCTGGTTTTAGAAAAGGCAGAGGAACCAGAGATCAAATCGCCAACATCCGATGGATCATAGAAAAAGCAAGAAAGTTCCAGAAAAACATCTATTTCTCTTTATTGAGTATGCCAAAGCTTTTGACTGTGTGGATCACAATAAACTGTGGAAAATTCTGAAAAAGATGGGCATACCAGACCACCTGACCTGCCTCTTGAGAAATCTGTATGCAGGTCAGGAAGCAACAGTTAGAACTGGACGTGGAACCACAGACTGGTTCCAAATAGGAAAAAGAGTACGTCAAGGTTGTATATTGTCACCCTGCTTATTTAACTTATATGCAGAGTACATCATGAGAAACGCAGAGCTGGAGGAAGCACAAGCTGGAATCAAGATTGTCGGGAGAAATATCAATAACCTCAGATATGCAGATGACACCACCCTTATGGCAGAAAGTGAAGAGGAACTGAAAAGCCTCTTGATGAAAGTAAAAGAGGAGAGTGAAAAAGTTGGCTTAAAGCACAACATTCAGAAAACTAAGATCATGGCATCCGGTTCTATCACTCCATGGCAAATAGACGAGGAAACAGTGCAAACAGTGGCTGACTTTATTTTGGGGGGCTCCAAAATCACTGCAGATGGTGACTGCAGCCATGAAATTAAAAGACGCTTACTCCTTGGAAGCAAAGTTATGACCAACCTAGACAGCGTATTAAAAAGCAGAGACATTACTTTGCCAACAAAGATCCGTCTAGTCAAGGCTATGGTTTTTCCAGTAGTCATGTATGGATGTGAGAGTTAGACTATAAAGAAAGCTGAGCACAGAGGAATTGATGCTTTTGAACTGTGGTGTTGGAGAAGACTCTTGAGAGTCCCTTGGACTGCAAGGAGATCCAACCAGTCCGTTCTAAAGGAGATCAGTCCTGGGTGTTCATTGAAATGACTGATGTTGAAACTGAAACTCCAATACTTTGGCCACCTGATGTGAAGAGCTGACTCATTTGAAAAGACCCTGATGTTGGGAAGGATTGAGGGAAGGAGGAAAAGGGGACGACAGAGGATGAGATGGTTGGATGGCATCACCAACTCGATGGACATGAGTTTGGGTAAACTCCGGTAGTTCGTGATGGACAGGGAGGCCTGTAGTGCTGCAGTTCATGGGGTCGCAAGGAGTTGGACACGACTGAGCGACTGAACTCAACTGATAACATCTATTTCAGCTATTTAGTTCTTTGCTTCTTACTTGGGTCAGGAGAACTAATATTGTCAGATAAGACCCAATTTAAAGAGATTAGTTACCATATGTGGCTAACTAAAACCATAAGCAAAAGTACTGACATAGTTGTTAACGTATGTATGCTGCTGCTACTGCTGCTGCTAAGTTGCTTCAGTCGTGTCCAACTCTATGGAGCCCATAGACGGGGGCCCACCAGGCTCCCCCGTCCCTGGGATTCTCCAGGCAAGAACACTGGAGTGGGTTGCCATTTCCTTCTCCAATGCATGAAAGTGAAAAGTGAAAGTGAAGTTGCTCAGTCGTGTCCAACTCTTAGCGACCCCATGGACTGCAGCCCACCAGGCTCCTCCGTCCATTGTATTTTCCAGGCAAGAGGTACTTTAGTGGGGTGCCACTGCCTTCTCCATAATATATATACACACACACACACACACACACACACACACACATGTATAGTATGGTGGTATTTTTGAAATGATAGGTTGTCACAATTATTATCATTGGAGAAGGAAATGGCAACCCACTCCAGTGTTCTTGCCTGGAGAATCCCAGGGATGGGGGAGCCTGGTGGGCTGCCGTCTATGGGGTTGCACAGAGTTGGACACGACTGAAGCGACTTAGCAGCAGCAGCAGCACAATTATTATCACTTTCCTTAAAATATATATATACACACACACATTACATCTTAATTCTTGACTCATATTTCATCTTGACTAACATTCCACAGTTTATTCACTTTATTTCATTTGTCCACCATACTTCATCTTCAGGGTATCCCAAGACAACAGAAGTGAGCAAGTAATAATACTTCTTCAGAAACTAGTTCTCAATTACAATTCCTTCAGTAGTATCTGTGAAGCTTTTTCAAAGGTGACCCAAACAAAAAAGGCACCCTCTGGAAAAACTGCATACACAACTTGAGCTTTTCTTAGAGGAGTCCCAAGTATTAATATTTTATATTTCCCATGCAGTCTCTGTTTTTCACAGTGAATCTACATTGTATATGTCGGAAGAGAGTTATCATCACTGACTGTAACCATAAAGATTCAGAAAAAAAATCAGATTATCATCATGACAAGTAAATATTTCTACAAAGTAACATTCTAGGATTCAAAATATGTCCTACTTTTTCCTTTAGAGTTTTCTAAACTAGAGAGTATAACATGGAGTAAACCATAATGTATGTAGTCTAAAGTAAAACAAGTTACTATACAAATATAAGACAAAAACAAACAAGGTAAATTCTAGTATAATCCCAATCTCTATTTCCTAAGTCTATTCAACATGCCAATGTCTGAAAATCCAAGTTATTCTTAAAAGATCAACTTCATGAAAATAAAGAATTAATGCGTTTACTCTGAACACTTAACACATTCAGCCAATCAGTATTAACAGAGTGTATATACTCTTGAAGTAAAACAAGAGAATTGAAAGATGAACAATAATGTCTTTGGGAGACTGAGATAATTGAGGAAAAATTTATACACCTAAATCTTTCCTATTTAAAGCACCTAAAAAGGTAGATTTCTGTAAAAATTTGATAACTGTATTTTAAATCATAGTAAATCATTTACTATTAAAGTGTAAAGAAAATGGGAGAATGTGATGGTAGTTAAAATGACTGCCATTAAATAGACAAGAGTGATCCCATACTCATCTGAAAATACACATAGCTCACTCAGATATATACCAGACATATCATTAAAATGTCTGATGCATTTTATCACCCTTGAAAAAGATTATTTCCTTTGAAAATAATGATGCACTAAAGTAGGCAAGAAGAGAAAATACAAAAATATTAAAACTTGGATTGGAGGAAAACTAGCCTTAGTTGACTCACAGTTGAAAATACTGATTCTGTTGATCCTACAGATCAGTCTTATCACAATCTATTACTCATTTTCCATTTGTAGTTTGCATGTACTTTCACTGTTTTGGACCAAACTAGTTCCCCAGTTCCTGAACAAAGATCTAAATTATAAGATCACAAAACTATACCACATACAACAGAAAAATTCTCAAATATTAAACTTAAATACAAGTAATTCGTCCAACAGAACTGAGACGAATCATTTCTACCTGTTACAAAACTTTTTCTATGGCGTGCTGTGATTCATGGGGTCGCAAAGAGTCGGACACGACTGAGCAAATGAACTGAACGGAACTGAAAATATATGTATTTCAGAAGTCTTCAAATCTAAGCAAAAATTTATTATTTTCTTGCTAAAACTTAAAGTTTGCAAACACTAGGAGTAAGGGAAGTAAGGAAGTTCAGAAATCCCCTCAAAGGAACTTGAGGAAAAGTTTTCTAGCTTTTAGTTACAATTTGTTGTTTAGTTGCCAAGTCGTGTCGGACTCTTTTTGAAACCATAGACCGCAGTATGTTAGGCTCCTCTGTCGTCCACCATCTCCCAGAGATTGCTCAAATTCATGTTGAGTCAATGATGCTATATTACCATCTCATCCTCTGCTGCCCTACTCCTTTTGCCTTCAATCTTTCAATATAATATAGGTGACATCTCTAATCTATGAGTAATATTCTAGCTAATGGAAAAAATATTAAGAAAAATACCTTAACAGGTGCGACTTCTCTGGTGGTCCACTGGCTACGACCCCCAGCTCCCAATGCAGGGGTGCATGCATGCGTGCTCAGTTGTGTCCAACTCTTTGCAACCCTATGGACTGTACCCAACAAGGCTCCTCTGTCCATGGAATTTTTCAGGTAAGAATACTGGAGTGGGTTGTCAATGCAGGGGGCTACGTTCAATCCCTGGTCAAGGAACTAAACATCACAAGCCGCAACTAAGGAATTTGCAGGCAACTGAAGATCCCGCATGCCGTAACTAAAGATTGCTCCTGCCACAGTGAAGATCAAAGATCCCACACTCCACACCTAACACCTGAAGCAGCCAAATAAATAAGTATTTTTAAAAAATAAACCTTAACAGATACCTTGGCAAAGACACACAGATGGCAAATAGGCATATGAAAAGATATTCCACCATATATCATCAGGGATATGCACATTAAAACAAGGTATCACTGTACATCTATTAGAAAGGTCAAAATACAGAACACTGACAACAACTACTGCCGGCAAAAAATGAAACAACAGGAATTCTCATTCACTACCAGTAGGGATACAAAACGATACAGCCACTTTGGAAAGCTGTTTGGTGGTTTCTTATAAAACTAAACACACTCTTACAACATAATCCAGCAATCATGTTCCTCAATATTTACCCAAATGAGATGAAAACTTATGTCCACAGAAAAACCTGCACACAGATGTTTATAGCAACTTTATTCATGACTGCCAAAAGCTGGAAGCAACCCAAACATCCTTTGATAGGTGAATGAATAAACTGCAGTACATCCAGACAACAGAATATCATTCAACACTTAAAAAATTAAAAACAACAAAAACACCCATGTATGTGGAGGAACCTTAAATGAATACTACTAAGTGAAAGAAGCCAATGTAAAAAGGCTACATGCTGTGTGATTCCAATTATATGCCATTCTGGAAAACACTGAACGATACAGAGAGTAAAAAGATCAGTGATTGCCAGGGGTTGGAGATGAGACAGGTGAATAGGCAGAGTACAGAGGATTTTTAGGACAGTAAAACTATTCTGTATAGTGTCGTGGATATATATAAGTATCTATCTACAATGGTAGACACAGGTCATCACACATTTGTCCAAACCTACAAAACATACAAACCCAAGAGTGAATACTAAGGTCAAACTATGGACTTTGGGTGATAATAATGTGCTCATGCAGGTTCCTCAACTGTGACAAATGCACCACTCTCATGGGAGATGCCAAATATGAGAGAGTCTATGCATGTGTGAGGGCAGGTACCTTCTCAATTTTGCTGCGAATCTAAAATTGCTCTAAAAAATAAAGTCTTTAAAAACTTAAAATAGATATGAGCTATCAAGTCATGAAAAGACATGGAGAAACCTTACCTTTGATAAGCAAAATACATACTGCTATGTGAAAGAAATCAATATGAAAAGGCCACACAGTTGAGATTTTAACTATATAACATTCTGGAAAAGGCGTAACTATGTAGACAATAAAAAGATAACTGGTTCCCAGGGATTTAGGAGGAGGGAGAAAGAGAAGAACAGGTAGAGCAAGAGACAGCAGAAAGATCAGTGGTTGCCAGGGGTTTGGTGAGAAGGACAGAGGGATAAATATGTGGAACACAGATTTTTAGGGGAGTGAAACTATCCTGCATGATACTGTAACAGTGAATACGTTTGTCAAAGCAACAAATGTGTATGTCAAGTTTATCAATGTATTGACACAAAGAGCAAATCTTAATGTAAACTATGGACTTTAGTTATTTAATACTGGCTTATCAACTGTAACAAATATACCACTCTAATAAAAATGTCAATAATATGAGAAATGGGAGTGTGCAGTGGTAAGGATATGGAAACTGTGCTTTCCACTCAATTTTTCTATAAATCTAAAAATCCTGAAGAAGTCTAATAATTTTTTAAATGTTTAAGGGAACATATTAAATAACAAATTTATATTAAAAAACAAGCAATCTCATACTTCATTTCAAAATAATTTACAAATGTATTAAAATTTTAAACGTTGAAAAAAGAAGCCATGACAGAATTTGAACACAGCAAATATTTTTATAATCTTAGGGATAAGAAAGTCTTTCTAAGCATAATACCAGGGGTAATTTTTTAAAAATTAGTTTAAAAACAAATGACAATGCATTAAAAACAAATGCAACTTGCAAAGGCAGGTAGCATTGATATCTTGAATGGACATTTTATACCTCTAAGGAAAAAAATGGAAAAAAAGAGTGGTGGGGGGCACATGACATGAACAAATAAATCACAGAAATTAACAACGATATAAGAAAATTCTTATGTCGTTGGTTATTTATTCAAAAAAATACAAAATAAAACATCAAAATGACTACAGGTGTCTTCTACAGATCAGAATAGAAAATACTAAAAAGATAATACTTTGATGTGCTTAAGGGATAGTAAATTTGTCATTCTTCCACATATCTAAAAAATTAAATTAATATAACATTTTTGACAGTAATTAAACAAACAAAAATCACATCAAAAGCCTTTTTAAATTGTGCATCCCCTTTACCAAGCAGTTCATTTCTAGGAACTTATCCAAAGAATATAATCAAGGATATAGAACGAAGAACATATACAAAAGCAATGTTGTCTATAAGTCAGAAAAATTATATATCTAAATGCTCCTGGGAAATTATTAGTATAACTACAGAAAAATCTATACATTGCAACAGTCTTTAAACAGCACAACCCATTGATATGGAAAGGCACATAATGATAAACTTTGTGGGATAATTAAAATGTACAGCACAGAGAAGTCACACTGTATACACTTAAGCAAATTCAACCACAGTACCTCTTTCCACCAAAAATAGGGAAATTCTTCCTATTAGTCCAGTAAGCAAATGCCAGCAAATAAAAACTGAAAAGAGAGAAGACTGTTCCCTCAGGTAGTCTCCATTATCATAGCATCTCTCTATATTTCACTGTGCTGAATGTGATTCTAGAATTATGTGCTTTTAATACTAAAGGTATTTAAACACAAGTCAACTACTTCATCTGCTGCCCAACTGAAGAAATTATTTCTCTCCACTAGAGAGAAAACAGTGGAATTGTAGTTAATGAGACACAATTCCTGAAGAATTTTTAAGGATAATTTTAATCTGATGATATTTTTCATTTTATGTAACAATTTTAAGTATCAATTCCCATTGAATTGTAGAATCAATTATACCATGTTTTATTTGGAGCTTCCCAGGTGGCTCAAGTGGTAAAGAATCCGCATGTCAATGCAGGAGCTGCTGCTGCTGCTGCTAAGTCACTTCAGTCGTGTCCGAATCTGTGCGACACCATAGACGGCAGCCCCCCAGGCTCTGCCATCCCTGGGATTCTCCAGGCAAGAACACTGGAGTGGGTTGCCATTTCCTTCTCCAATGCATGAAAGTGAAAAGTGAAAGTGGGTCCGACTCTTAGCGACCCCATGGACTGCAGCCTACCAGCCTCCCGTCCATGGGATTTTCCAGGCAAGAGTACTGGAGTGGGTTGCCATTGCTTTCTCCTCAATGCAGGAGACCAGGGTTCAATTCCTGGGTTGAGAAGATCCCTGGAGGAGGAAATGGCAACCCACTCCAGTATTCTTGCCTGGACAATTCCACCAAAACCACAGGTGACAAGAAAGAATACTGGAATTTCCATGGACAGAGGAGCCTTGTAGGCTACAGTCCATGGGGTCACAAAAAGTTAGATGCAACTGAGCACCATGTTCTACACACAAAATTTGTATACAGGACTTTGTTTTGCAAAATGAAAGAGTGTATATATACACAAGAATAAGATTCTAGAAGGATCTTTACCCTATGGAAGAAGTAGGTTATCTCTGTTGTAAGAATTCTCTTGCTTATAATATTTTATATAAAGTACACATATCTGACCATAAATGTTTATAAATTGCACTCTGGAGGGTTAGACAAAAAACAACTAGACAGCTAATGTACAATGAAACACAATCCAATCATTTCAGAGAGAAAAATTTTACCAGTTAATTGATTAAAAGCAAGTACAATGTTTTTGTAAACTAAAATATACAACATTCAAACCTACTCAGGCACAGTTTACTCTGCTTTTGACTAAACTACCATACATTTAAAAAATCATTTTGATTCCCAAAGAGGGAAGTACATAAACTTTTAAACTATGTATTATAATTTGTTGTTTCACACACTAGAAAGAGAAAAAAGGTCAAGCCAGTATCCAAAATAAATTATTCCAACACTTTAAATATGATATGACTAAGATTGCTGGGAGAAATATCAATAACCTCAGATATGCAGATGACACCACCCTTATGGCAGAAAGTGAAGAGGAACTAAAAAGCCTCTTGATGAAAGTGAAAGTGGAGAGTGAAAAAGTGGGCTTAAAGCTCAACATTCAGAAAACGAAGATCATGGCATCTGGTCCTATCACTTCATGGGAAATAGATGGGGAAACAGTGGAAACAGTGTCAGACTTTATTTTTCTGGGCTCCAAAATCACTGCAGATGGTGACTGCAGCCATGAAATTAAAAGACGCTTACTCCTTGGAAGGAAAGTTATGACCAACCTAGATAGCATATTCAAAAGCAGACATTACTTTGCCAACAAAGGTTCATCTAGTCAAGGCTATGGTTTTTCCAGTGGTCATGTATGGATGTGAGAGTTGGACTGTGAAGTAGGCTGAGCGCCAAAGAATTGATGCCTTTGAACTGTGGTGTTGGAGAAGACTCTTGAGAGTCCCTTGGACTGCAAGGAGATCCAACCAGTCCATTCTGAAAGAGATCAGCCCTGGGATTTCTTTGGAAGGAATGATGCTAAAGCTGAAACTCCAGTACTTTGGCCACCTCATGCGAAGAGCTGACTCATTGGAAAAGACTCTGATGCTGGGAGGGATTGGGGGCAGGAGGAGAAGGGGACGACAGAGGATAAGATGGCTGGATGGCATCACTGGCTCGATGGACCTGAGTCTGAGTCAACTCCAGGAGCTGGTGATGGACAGGGAGGCCTGGAGTGCTGCGATTCATGGGGTCGCAAAGAGTCGGACACGACTGAGTAACTGAACTGAACAGTCATAGTATATTCCTTAAAACAAGGTATGTATCAAAAGGAACCAGAACTTCTCAAAGAAATGGTTGATTCTAAGGGTGGGGCAGGTTATGCACAAGATGAACCTAGAACATCTTGTTATGTCAAAAACTACAAAAGTGCTTAAAAAAAAATGAGGGAATGCCATAAAGACATTACGGCCAAGCTAGAGAAGCCTTATACTAGGTAAATCTGAGACAATCTAAACACCAAAATCATTAAGGATGATAATAAATGATCAACCACTGAAAGAAATATGATAGCTAGTAGGTAGGTAGGTAAATGGAAGAGGAGTGCTCTTAATTATAGTAAAATGCCAAGTGTTAACTGGAAACTATAAAAAAGTGCTGCTGTATTACAAAAAAAAAAAAAAAACTCTACTACAATCTTTCAACTGTCATTTTCAACACAGTAAAAACTGATTCAGGCAAGCATCATCAGTGGATGCTAAGCCCAGATGGAAATGTCTCTAAAGAGCAGGGAGACTACAAGGTGTTAAAGTGTCTCCCCCATATACTGCTTATAAACTGCAAAGGGGAAAAAAGTAACTACAGACTAGGAGCAATCAGACAATACCTTAACTGGGTGATTAAAATTAACATTAAATAAAGGGCAGAAGACATGTACCTATCTGGATGTACAGAAACACAGAGAATACATAACCTGAGTTTAATCACAAGCAAATATAAGCAAACTTACAACAGGAAACTTTATATAAAAAAATAAGAGCAGGGGGAACTATATTCTTCAAATATGTTAATGTCATAAAAGACAAAGGCTGTGGAAATGTGCACAGATTAAAGAAGACTAAAGAGGACCAGAGATCAAATTGCCAATATCTGCTGGATCTTAGAAAATGCAAGAGAATTCCAGAAAATCATCGACTTCTGCTTCATTGATTACACTAAAGCCTTTGACTGTGTGGATCACACAGACTGTGGAAAATTCTTCAAAAGATGGGAATACCACACCACCTTACCTGTCTCCTGAGAAACCTGTATGCAGGTCAAGAAGCAACAGAACTGAACATGGACAACTGACTGATTCAAAATTGGGAAAGTGAAAGTGAAGTCGCTCAGTCATGTCCGACTCTTTGCGACCAAATGAACTGTAGCCTACCAGGCTCCTCCGGCCATGGGATTTTCCAGGCAAGAGTACTAGAGTGGGTTGCCATTTCCTTCTTCAGGGGATCTTCCTGACCCAGGAATCAAACCCAGGTCTCCTGCATTGCAGGCAGACGCTTTAGCATCTGAGCCACCAGGGAAACCCCAGAATTGGGAAAGGAGTATGTCAAGGCTATATATTGTCACCCTGCTTGTTTAATTTATATGCAGAGTACATCACGCGAAATGCCGGGCTGAATGAAGCACAAGCTGGAATCAAGACTGCTGGGAGAAATATCAATAACCACAGATATGCAGATGATACCACCCTTATGGCAGAAAGCAAAGAAGAACTAAAGGACCTCTGGATGAGGTGAAAGAGGAGACTGAAAAAGCTGGTTTAAAACTCAAACATTCAAAAAACTAAGATCATGGCATCTGGTCCCATCACTTCATGGCAAACAGATGGGAAACAATGGAAACAGTGAGAGACTATTTTGGCGGGGGGCTCCAAAATCACTGCAGATAGTGACTGCAGCCATTAAATTAAAAGACGCTTGCTCCTCGGAAGAAAAGCTATGACTAGCCTAGACAGCATATTAAAAAGCAGAGACATTACTTTGCCAACAAAGGTCCATCTAGTCAAAGCTATGGTTTTTCCAGTACTCATGTATGAATTTGAGAGTTGGACCATAAAGAAGGCTGAGCATTGAAGAATTGATACTTCTGAACTGTGGTGTTGGAGAAGACTCTTGAGAGTCCCTTGGACTTCAGGGAGACCAAACCAGTCAATCTTAAAGGAACTCAACCCTGAATATTCATTAGAAGGACTGATGCTGAAGCTGAAGCTCCAGTACTCTAGCCAACTGATGAGAAGAGCTGGATCATCAGAAAAGACCCTGATGCTGGGAAAGGCTGAAGGCAGGAGAAGGGGACGACAGAGGACAAGATGGTTGGGTGGCATCATTGACTGAATGGACAGTGAATTTCAGCAAGCTCTGGGAGATGGTGAAGAACAGGGGACAGGAAGGACAGGGAAGCCTGGCATGCTGCAGTCCACGGGGCCATAAAGAGTCGGACATGACACAGAGACTGACAGCAACAATAAAGAGACTTGACAACTAAATGCAATACCTGGATAGTATATCGGGAAAATTATTGGAAAAAGAAATTTTTATTATGAAAAAATTTACTGTCCCTACATACATAAAATAACTAGGGCTAGAAGAAATATTTAAAGATGCTTTTACAGCTGTGTGATTGCAAGGTTCTAAAGAAAATTCAACCAGCTTCTGCTTTTTCAAAGTATTGCCTCAAAGCAAGAGTAACAAATAAGTAACAACCCAATTCAATCAAAACCACCAACCAGAAAGTTAATAAAATTTTCCTCCAATTCCATAAAGTTGTAGCCAATAGTCTGATCCATATTTTGTTATAACTGTTTTCCTTCCTCAAACCTGCACACACACACACACACACACACACACACAGGTGTACAACGATATACTAACATATATCACTGAGGCCAATAATAAGCAAAAATCTAAGGAACTCTGACATTTTACCATTATGGCTGGAAGTGTGTAAACTCTGATTACTGAATACACTTTTCAAAGTATGTATTCCATCATTATAAACATTCTCCTTTAAAGTAAAAACTTTTAAAAAACATTGACCCTACAGAGCAACATCCATGTTAAACATACCTGTTGTCAGTGTTCTTTATCCCATAATAGTATTAAACTTATGATAAAGACCACCCTAATGGTTGAAGGTGAAGAGAGACTCTGGATCAGATTAGCCAAGTCCAGTTTCTGGCTCCACAACTGACTATCTGAGAATTCTTGGGCAAGCTACATAATCACCCATCTCCTCTTTTTCTTCTAATCTATAAAATGGTATAATCACCTCATAGGTGAATACACATCTCACAGAATTATGATGACTAAATGAGATATTTTTATCAGCACACAGACAGTGTTTAATAAATATTAGCCATTATTACTTTTTACATTCTTAAAAAGTAATCATATTATCACATCCATTAGGATGGCTACTATCAAAAAAACTGAAAATCAAGTGTTAGCAAAGCTGGAGAAACTGGAACCCTGTGCGCTGTTGCTGGGATTATAAAAAGATGCAATTTCTATGAAAAACATTATGGTGGTTCCTTGGAAAAATTAAAAATTTAACTATCATACGATCCTACAATGCCACTTTCACATGTACACTCAAAAGAACTGAAAGTAGATTCTCAAAGAGATACTTGCATACTCACACAGTCACACTGTTCACAACAGTCAAGAGGTAGAACAATGCAAACATCTATCTAGGGATCAATGGATAAACAAAAATCTGACACACACACATTTATACAAACACACACACATATTTGGGGAGGTGGACAATGCCACCTGCCACCACTCACTATTATTCATCCTTAATAAGGAAGGAAATCCTATCACATGCTACAACATGAATGAACTTTGAGAACATTTAAGTAAAATAAACCTGTCACAAAAAGACAAATACTTTATGATTTCCCTATATGAGGTATTTATAGTAGTCAAAATCAGAGACAGAAAGTAGAATGGTGGTTACCAAGGTCTGGAGAGAGGAAGAAAAGGGGAGCTGTTGCTTAACACATATCAAGTTTTAGTTTTGCAAGATGAAAAAGTTCTGAATTGTTTTACAGCAATATGAATATACTTAACACGCTAACCAACACTTTTAAAAATGGTTAAGGTGATAGATTTTAGGTTTTTCTTTTACAATTAAAAAAGGAGTCACACCTGAAACTCAGTATTTCCAAATTTAAATGCAGTTCACTATGTTTACAAGGGCAAGGGAAAGTTAATAAAGTAGCAGTAAACAAATTTGAAGCTAAAAATCTCAGAAATGGACAGTTTCATTGCATAATCCATCTTCACTTTGAAATATGTGCAGAATTAAAATAAAATAGTGCTTTAAAATAAGACTGCTATTTATCACAGACAAAATATACAAATCATGTGATTCAACTTACTAAAGTCTCCAAAGCCAGTCTGATCTTTAGCCTAGGATTTTCTCCTATGGACAAGGAAGGTAGATGGGTACTCTGGTCCCGTAAGTAAACCCAGAGGTCTAGACTGCTACAAAATCTTTGAGGACTACCGAGATCCTCTCTGATCCCAGACAAACCTGAGACTGAGAGATGACCACAAACCACTATGGACCTGAACAGCTGACTATCATCAAACCATATCCAATCTATTTTACTCACAAAATTTTCAACTAGAAGTACAGAAAATGAGACTACAAAATCAAATACATTAAGTTTTCAACTTGCTCTCACCTAAATTAGGGATTAAAATTAGGTGGACTTTATTTCCCATTTATACAAAAATAACCACCAGATGTTTGGGGAATAAATTTTTTTTAAACGCCCAGTTCACAGACTTTTTTAAAGCTATAATTTAAACACTCACCTCTAAAGAAACAACTTAGCTGAAACTCTGAAGTTAATAAAATCTTTTCTACTTTCAAGTAGTATCAAGGATACTACTACCAAGCCTCAGAGCAAGAACAATGATTACCATATTTCACTGAATTGAGGATACTGATACTGACACTATCAACTATAAAAGGCACCATTATTTCACATGCCACTAAGAATGCAAAACCAGTGCCAATATATATCCACTATAAAATTCATCCCAAGTTCAGAGATGTTGAAGTTTTTAAAAATTGGTATCTTAGAACAGATATAGCACAGTATGTGTATGCCTATTCCTCTGAATAACAACAAAGTGGTTGTGGTTTAGTTGCTAAGTTGTGTCCAGCTCTTGAAACCCCATGGACTAGTCTGCCAGGGTCCTCTCTTCATGGGATTTCTCAGGCAAGAATACTGGAGTGGGTTGCCATCTCCTTCACCAGGGTATCTTCCCGACCCAGGGATTGAACCCGTGTCTCCTGCACTGCAGGTGGATTCTTTACTGTTGAGCCACCAAGGAAGCCCTCAAGGTGCCGGAAGCCTAACCTTAATAATATATCAACTATGGGGTGGGGGGGATTCCCATAGCAACTTAGGTCCTTGCACAAAGTTGTTTTAAATGCATGAAAACAGTGGATACAAACTACCAATTCAAGAATCACTCAATAAATAACTGTTGTAGACTGCAAGTCCAAGTAGTAACTAAGTAATTCACTATAGCTAAGGCAATGACTTCCAAACTCTTAAAGTCAAAACCCTTAAGCACCATATGATTTTCAACAATTAGTGGTCAAGACTCTAGGTCTCCTTTAATTCAATGATTCACAAGTATCACCTCAGAAGATGAAGTACTACCTACTAAAGGAAAAAACAGTTAACAGAATTTTTCCATACATACTATGAACACAATGGACTCTAGTTTTTAACTTAGGGTAATTTACAGGTTTAAAAAACTATCACACTGTTTCAAAAACAATGGTACAGGTACAAAGGAAAGAAAATCTTACTGACCTAAAAATTTTCAAAAATTAATTAATCCAACTTAAGCATGTACCAAAAATTGCATTTATTAATTTAGTAGTGTCAACAATTAATTCAATTACAGTATAGAAACACAAAAAACCCTCTACTAAATTTACTTGTTTCAAAATTCCTAAAATGTATTACTTTCCTTACACCAAAATCTGATACTACATTCTATACGACCTTAAAATATAAGTAAACCTAAACAGCAAAGCTTAAACTCACAACCAATAAAATTACACAGGACAAAGAAGATTGACAAGTATAAGTTACAATTAGAAAACTAACTCTATCAGAATTCAATTATGCATAAGAATAAACATTCAAAATAGGGGAGGCAGAATATACCAAAAAAAAAAAAAAAATCCCCATCAACATTGCAAATCTACTTCCCATCTCAATCTCAGTGTTGTTTCTGGTTGACTACTTCACTAATCATTTCCTTAAGTCATGGACTCCACACAGAGGACTTCATCTATCCATGAATTACATGTAAAATAAGACATACAAGTCATACTACTTTTTCCTAAACGGTGAGCCTACTAAATAAAACATTCCTAGGTTTAATGGTGATTTAGAAAATAACTAAAAATGATTTTCCCTTCCTTTGTTGTTTTTTCAGAGGAATCCAATTTGATCCATTTGGACCTTAAACCTCAGAACTTAGAAATTCAAATTTAATAAATGTCCATCTGTTTAAACAAAATAAGCAAAATACTGGTCATTTTTAAACATGAGTGACAGACATAATAGTTCATTACACTGTTCTCTCTGTTGCCGTGTATGTTTTCAAAAGTTCATAATAATGCTAAATTATATTTAAGTGTACTGAGTGATCTTCTTTAACGTTTTAATTCTAAAACTAATTTAGTAGAGTATCAATTTACCAATAAGCTATTTGATAGACTACATTAACTTCAAAGTACTATAGAATAGGATACATTAACCTCAAATCACATCAAAAGTTACTCCATTGATACACAGATATAAGGCTGTAACTACTGAGGAAAAAAATATAATCCAATGAAATGTCTTATTTTAATGTTATATAGTCAATGATGAATAAAAATGCATTTTATTCTTAGAATTGAAAGGGACAATTTTTCTAGTTCAGTGGTTTGTAAACTTTTCAAGGTACCTAGAGAAGAGGGCCAGAACAGATCATCTTGTTTTATATACCAGGAATTGTGTACATAATATAAGACTTTGCTTTAAAAAAGAATCTAGCTACTTTTTAGGAAAAAGGTTAAAAGCCACTGTACCACTGCATCCACATGCTACAGCTAATGCAGTGACCTAGAAAAGATTATATGATTTATACCATCTCATTCAATCAATAGCACTGTCAGGAGTAGAACTCAGCACCCTTGTTCAGTTCTCCTTTAAAACAATGAACCACATCAAATTTAAGTTACAGTTAAGAATAAAATTCTGTTTCAATATTCTTGTCTGTAAAACAAGATTAGACCAAGATTACCTGTAAGATCATTTTTCAAGTCTATAACTCTACAAATGCCAAGTTTAAACAGAGGTCTATATTAAGAGAATGAATGTTCTTAAACACACAACTCTTCAAACATTTTCAGAGATTCCAGAGAAATAACAAAACCAACAAAGAAACAAGCTAACAGTTATTCAGTCATTACTTTTTGCAACCTCTTCATTTTTTAATGCTAGGATATTACACTTTGTTATCAAAGACCACTGAAATAATCATACTGAAAGTTTTTTTGGTTATTAGATATTTTTGGAAAAGATATTGGTCTAAGTATCAAAATACACAATTCACTGGATGTTCAAGTAACTGCATGCCTCACAAAGAACCAAGTATATCCCTCTCTTAAGTTCAAAATAAGTGAATTCAGAGAAGCCTTAAGCCCAGCTGACACATAATGGTCACAAATAAAGTTTTAATTCCCACCTATTAAAGCCTGAAAGAGGTTGCTCTGGAATATGTTAATAACCCGTTCTATGGAACTTCTGAGCTGTCTGTCTTCTGTTTGGCTTAGTTTCGAACGATAATCTTCCAAAAGGTGCAATGCTCTCTGGGTATCTGAAAAGAAACAAAAAGTTTGATTAAAATTATATATTTACAAGGAAGTATTACAAACTAGCTATGCAGCAAATGACTACAAAGATACCTAAACGATTCTCCAAACCTCCAAGTCAATCCATGCTACTATGTTCCTGTACACATAGTCCTTAGAAATGATCCAAAACTGTTCATTATGTCACAATAAAACAAGGTGAGTACTTTGTAACCAATGTGTTCTAGTGATCATTTAATCAGCGTTAATAACACGGTTTCAGTTGATCTAATATACAAACGCCGATTACTACAATCCGTCATTATAATTCAAATATTCTTTCAAAACTAGTAGTTCTTAGCCAATATTCTACATTCGTTCACGAAAGGGTTTACTAAGAATAATAAAATGAAATATTAAAACGCCAATACAAACTTTTTAAAAAGACATTTCAGAGGGAAAAAAGTTAATTGCCTCTCCAGTCACTAGAGAGATAGCAAGGGAAAAAAATTTGACAAACGTTTAGGTGTTTCCATCTTCTGAATGATTGAGGCTTAGATTCCATAAGTAGTAAGGCTAAGGCTGTGCTGTTTCATCAGTTACACAAACATCTCTAATACACAGCAAGCACAAAACAGAAAAAAAGCTAGGGATACCCACAAGAGTTCCGAAGTAAACTCTCACCTTGCTTCCGGACCGGCATTTTTCTCCAGAATCAGGAAGAGAGCACACACACCTTAGAACACAAAACAGGAAACAGAACTGAATTCAGAAAAGAACAGAATCGAGGTTAACCTAGCATTTACCCCTAACTCTCAAATCGAAAAACTCCTAGCCCTATTTGAAAAGTCCACCTGGCAAAGTTTTCCCAAGTGAAAGGAGAAAGAGCCTCAAAACCCAGCAGTGTCAATGTAGAAAGCTTTTACCTAACGTTGGGTTCCCCTGCAAATTAAGAGCAGACAGTAGCAAGCTGCCAAACTCTCCTCGAAAGCTGCCCCTTTTCCAAAGGGCGCTTAATGCTAGACGTGGGGCCACCCCTCCCCCGGTATTAGAAGGCATACCCCCCACCTGCTACTGGGGGGTGAAGAGGCGCTCCGACCCTTGGCCCCTAAACCAGCAGAGACTGTAAAGCAGTCGGAGAAGGAACCAACTGGAATGATCACCCCGCCCTGCTCGGGCCCCCTCCTCTCGCTTGCCTGATTCCTTGTTGGCTTCCTCCGAGCTACTCCAGCGAGGGCCGGACAGGACAGTGACCGCTCTCCGACGCCCTCGTGCCCCACATGCACACCTCCGCGGGCCCCCACACCTGCGGCGCCGCCACAAAGTTCCTGCGAGTGGCGTGCGCTCGGAGCTGGGGTGCGCCCCGGACCGTCTCCCCCGCCCTGCCCCGCTCCACGTCCCCCCGCCCCACCCGGGGCTCGCGGAGCTGTGCAGACGGGGGTGAGGGAACGGGGGAGGAGCTCCCCTCGGCGGCTGCACCCCCGTTGCCTCTTCCTCCGCCTCAGCCCCCGGCGCCTCCTCACTCGCCGGTGCCCGCTAGCCCGCTCGCCCTCTCAGCTCTTAGCCGCCACACCCCCGGAACCTCGCCTCCTTCCGCGCCCCCAACCGCTCTCCCCCCAAACTTTCCGCCAAGATGGCGGCCCTTGATCTGGATTGCCGCGCCCCCACGTGACCGCTTTCCCAGCGCTCTCAGCCAATGGGAAGTGAGGAGGCGGCTCGCGCCGAGCCCCGGGCTCTCAGCGCTGCTACCTTTGGGTTCGAAGAGGGAGGAGGGCCAGGAGGGGGCTGGGGACGGCAGAAGGGGACCTGAGGAACATCCAAGTGAAGCTCCTTGCATAAAGGCGCGGCCACCGAAGTGGTTCTGAGAACAAAGGAGTTCACGCACAGACTCTACAGGTGGGTCAGGGCGCCCTGGAAGAGCCCGCCTTTACCTCGTCCTAGCCCACCGGTGTGTCCCGCGGCTCTGAGCGAGTAGAGCACCAGGCGAGGAAGAGTGACAGTGATGGAAGAGAAATGTGACCTCACCTACACCAGATTCAGGACACACATTCCGAGACACCCTTTAACCTCACTAAACGCGTATCGTTTCCAACTCTGCCGGAGAGAGATCCACCCCAGGGGTGGATCCCCAACCTGGAAAAGCATTCTCTGGGAGGTGTCGACTGCGCCACCCACGATAGGGGGCGGGAAAGGGCGGAGCCTGGGAGGGGGAAAAGGGAAGCATTTGCGAGGGGGAGGGGTGCCGTCTTTGCGTTCTTACACTCGGTGCTAATTTTTTAAAAGTTAGTATTAGCCCCTCAGTAAAAGTTTCGGAGGAACTGAATTAAAGAAGGGTAGGTAAAACATGGAGATTAGTTAATCTGATAAGAGATTGAAGGTTTTACCAGAGAATTTTTTAAATCTAAGTGATTAATTCCAAGTATGAATGCATTTAAGGAAGGAAATAGAAAATTGGTTCGTTCGTTTTCTCATTCATTCTCCCTTGCCTGCAACTCCCTCCAAGTCAACAGCTTCAAGTATTACTCAAGCTCTGGCGGCCCCTTTAAGAACTCACCTGTAGCTACCGCCCGCCCAGCCGAAGCTCAGTTAGCAAAGCTAGTTTAACTTTCGGTTGCACCTAGGAAAGGGACAACTGGCCGGCCAGGACCTGGCTCCTGGGCTGAGCCTCCCAGGATCTGGAAAAGGAATTGGTCAAAGATGTCCAAATCACTTCCAGGTCTTCGACCCTCTTCTGTGTAGCAGCAACCTCCATGCTCTGATCCAGAAAGAAGAATTTGCCTAAGATCACCCAATTCAGTTCAGTCGCTCAGTCGTGTCCGACTCTTTGCGACCCCATGGACTGCAGCACGCCAGGCCTCCCTGTCCATCACCAACTCCTGAAGCTTACTCAAACTCTTGTCCATTGAGTCGGTGATGCCATTCAACCATCTCATCTCCTGTCGTCCCCTTCTCCTCCCACCTTCAATCTTTCCCAGTATCAGGGTCTTTTCCAGTGAGCCAGTTCTTCCCATCAGGTGGCCAAAGTTTGGAGTTTCAGCATCAGTCCTTCCAGTGAATATTCATAACTGATTTCCTTTAGGATTGACTGGTTGGATCTCCTTGCAGTCCAAGGAACTCTCAAGAGTCTTCTCCAACACCACAGTTCAACAGCATCAATTCTTCTTCTATCGGCTTTCTTATAGCCCGACTTTCACATCCATACATGACTACTGGAAAAACTATAGCTTTGACTAGACGGACCTTTGTTGGCAAAGTAATGTCTCTACTTTTTAATATGCTGTCTAGGTTGGTCATAACTTTTCTTCCAAGGAGCAAGTGTCTTTTCATGGCTGCAGTCATGATGTGCAGTGATTCCTTACAAATAGCTGTGAAAAGAAGAGAAGCAAAAGACAAAGGAGAAAAGGAAAGATATACCCATCTGAATGAAGAGTTCCAAAGAATAGCAAGGAGAGATAAGAAAGCCTTCCTCAGTGATTAATGCAAAGAAAAGAGGAAAACAATAGAATGGAAAAGACTAGAGATCTCTTCAAGAAAATTAGAGATTCCAAGGGACCATTTCATGCAAAGATGGGCTCAATAAAGGACAGAAATGGTATGGACCTAACAAAAGCAGAAGATAATAAGAAGAGGTGGCAAGAATACACAGAAGAACTGTACAAAAAGATCTTCATGACCCAGATAATCATGATGGTGTGATCACTCATTTAGAACCAGGCACCCTGGAATTCGAAGTCAAGTGGAGCTTAGGAAGCATCACTGTGAACAAAGCTAGTGGAGGTGATGGAATTCTGTTGAGCTATTTCAAGATCACCCAGAGTTAGTGACAAAACTGGAACCACAGAGATCATGTCTGTCAAAATTAGAAGGCTTTCCCCAATAAACCAGATAGCCTTTCACTGAGGCAATATCCTTGGGCTAATAAAGAGAAGTCCCGGAAACCTTGTACTGTAATCATAACAGTTGCTCAGAGGTATACAGGTTTCAGTTCTGGATTGCATCTTGGAATCCTAACTTGTTATGAGAACCCAATGACTTAAGAGCTCATCTAGACTTACTATCTCAGTTTAAGATAAACTGAGGTCCAGAGAGGGGAAGCAATTTGCCCAAGGACATACAGACCAATCAGTGACAGCAGCCCAGAATTAATGCTCCTAGCTTCAGTTCAAGATTCCTTCCACTGTGACTTTGGACACCTGAGAGTAGTATATTGCTGGTGTATTGATAGAAAATCTCTTTATGTGCTCCTGCATCATGGGAGCTTGAGCAACAGTTAAAGCAGCATTTCAGAGAAGAAATGGGATGGAAAAGTAAAAGGAAGATCTTAAAAGCAAGGGCTTAAATAGGAGGATTTTTTAAATAGTGAAATAGCTGGTGGGAAGGGTTAATAGTGGGCTTCCCTGGATGACTCAGATGGTTAAGAATCTGCCTGCAATGCGGGAGACCTGGGTTGGATCCCTGGATTAGGAAGATCCCCTGGAGGTGTGCATGGCAACCCAGTCCAGTATTCTTGCCTTGAGAATCCCTGTGGACAGGAGCCTAGCAGGCTATAGTTCTTCGCGTCGCAAAGAGTTGGACAAGACTGAGCAACTAAGCACAGCACAGTAAAGGGTTAACAGTGAAAATGACTGATGGCATGCATGCTGTTACCAAGACTTCAATGATGAACTGTGAGTGAAGTGGTTCCACTTCAGGAACCATTCTAAGAATGGAATCAGCAGAATTTAGGAGAAGAGAGTTCATCTACCCCCTTAAATTCATCTGTTGTTCAAATATGTTCACTTGGTAGGTGATGGGGATAGAAATAAAGATCTAAGCCCTGCTCTCAAGGACCCACAGCCTAGTAACAAATGGACAAAGACCAATGCAGGTTTTCTCAGGAGCCACTGACAAGTCAAAAACAAAATCTGTGTGAGTTCTCAGTGTCTTCCTAGTCCTCTCCCTAAAAACAAAAAGAAGGCAGAGAAAGAAGAGGAAACAAGAGGACATGAAGCCCCTTCTTCTTGTCATCTTTTAGCCATACGTGGTCAGCAGTGTCCAGAATGGACATAAATGAATGATGCTAACACCTGTTCCACCCTTGGGGCTAGGATAAGTCCAGGCCTAGAATGCAGAGCCTTTATTCTTCATTCCTACATTCTGTCCATCAGTATTAGTTACCTAAAGCTGCATAACAAATTCCTCAGAGCTTAGTAACTTAAAACACAGTAGCTTAGTAACTAAAACAGTAATAAACATTATGTCACATTTTCTGTGCATCAGAAATTCAGGAGAACTTTAGCTGGATGGTTCTGGCTTGTGGTCTCAAGAGATTGCAGTCAAGATGTTTACCAGGGCTACAATCATCTGAAGATTTAATGGATTAAAGGAGGCTCTTCCAATATGACTCCCACATGGCCTCTTACTGTTGCAAGAGGCCTCAGTTTACCAAGCAGTTCTGTCTATAAGGCTGCGTGATTATCTTCATGATATGGTGGCTGTCTTCCTCCAGAGCAAGTGTTCATAGAGAGCAAGGCAGCAACCACAACATCTTTCATAACCTAATCTCAAAAGTAACATACCATCATTTCCACAGCCTCATATTTGTTACTCAGGTCAACCTCAAAGAGTATGAATACCAGAAGGTTAGACTCAACGGGGGCCTGTTAGAGTCTGGCTAACACATCATCACAACATACAAAGCAATAGCATCTGGATTTTTCCAAACTTTTATTTCCTCGAAGTTCTCCTCACTTCATGCAGATAGCAGCTGCCATCAACTGAGATCTAATACAGGATCTGATTAATGTTCCAACCTCCTCATTAAAAATAATTATAATAATGTATATACATAGATATATGTATATAAACTTTCCAGCTGCAACTTAACTTTCCTTTGAAATAGCTTCAAAGCCTTAGGAGCCAAAGGATTACAGAGAAAGACTCTAATCCACTATTCTTCTATTGAGATGTCAGAGATTTGACTCTCAAACAAAATTGTTTCTCAGTTTTAAACCTTCCCTTTGTAATATCCCTCTACCCAAGCCACCCTTATAGCTCCACATCTCTGTCTGTGTCCTTACCCCCAGCCAGGTCCCCAGCCTATCTTGTGTAAAATTACCCAGGTCCTGCCAGACTCTATTGCATCTTTTGCTCTCACTCTGGCAGTGGCAGTGTGCTGCCCATGCCAAGGTCATCAATAAAAGGAAAGGATGCTATCAAAAACAGCCATGCCAGCTTAGGCTACAAGAAAAGGAACAGTGCTGAGAATGAAACAAGTGACCATGCTGGTTTAGACCTCCAGGAAGAGCTCAGGAGGCATTTCCTGGCAACACACTTAAGAGGGATCTAGCAAATCAGCACCCAGAAAGAAAAGAGTAAGCAGAGCAGTCAGGGATGTGAAACCTTGCCCCAGTGGGGAACCTAGGGTCAGTTCTTTCAGAAAAGAGAACTTCAGGGAGCTTGATTTTAATCTTCAAACAAGCCCGTGTATCTAGGGGACAGGACTAAAACTAATGGATGAGAGTTTACAGGGCCACAAGAAGTTCTTCCTTACTGTAATCGGTCAGAACTCTAAAATTACAAAGAACTGCCCTAGGATGGTGGGTGTTCCCCTTCTAGCAGAGGCTGAAAGAATCCAGCAAGGCTTCCTTGTCAGAGAGAGGTAGATAACCAGGACAGAAGATTGGACTAAGTGGCCTTTGAGACAACAGTTCCAAGCACTTGAAATTTTGGTCCCTGCTGTGGTATTTGTACCATTTTATCTACATCAAAAATCCATTCCATCCATTTTTAGTGGTACTAAGACTGACCTGCTTCTACACAGATAATTCTTAACAAAACACAAGGTACAAGTTGAAATCAGTTCTCTTTAAAACATGGACAGTTGCCCACCTCCATGACAATTAGGGTCTGAACTCATGCTTTTTAATGTATAATCCATCCTCAAATTCCTATATTATGCTGTAATGGGTTCTTAAGTCCGTATCAGACTAATAACTGCTGCTGCTACTGCTGCTGCTGCTGCTAAGTTGCTTCAGTCGTGTCCGACTCTGTGTGACCCCAGAGACGGCAGCCCACCAGGCTCCCCCGTCCCTGGGATTCTCCAGGCAAGAACACTGGAGTGGGTTGCCATTTCCTTCTCCAATGCATGAAAGTGAAAAGGGAAAGTGAAGTCGCTAAGTCGTGTCTGACTCTTAGCGACCCCATGGACTGCAGCCCACCAGGCTCCTCCGTCCTTGGGATTTTCCAGGCAAAAGTACTGGAGTGGGGTGCCATTGCCTTCTCTAACTTCTTCCCATTTAAACTGGTGTACTTTTGTACTGCTATAGCCCTTCATAGAGTGTTCAAAGACAGATTTAACTCATTGTAGTCTCACAGCAACCTTTGAGATAAATGTATCAGTTATGACCTCCCACTTTGCAGAGGAGGACATTGAGGAAAAAGGAAATAAATAATCCAGTCTAGGACACCACAGCTAGTGAGTAATAGAGTGGGACTGATGGGTAGTTCATTGTTTACTCTGTTGAATTATGTTGCATTTTCTCTACTTGATTCTTTTCTAAAACAACAAGCAAACAACTGTATGTGTGTGTGTGTGTGTGTATGTGTTGGGGCAGGCAGCAGGTGTATAAGAGACAGATTGGAGATACAGATGTCAGAAAGACAGATACTAAGGGAAAGAGAGAGAAGAGAGACACAAAGAATCTGATAAAATATAGCACTGGCTAGTCTGTTACCTATTTATCATATATTTGAATGCTTTTAACAGTGAAGATAATTTTTATGGAAATAGGAATGTCACCTCTGACCACAAAGAAATAAGTATCCACACCCTAATTATACATGATAACTAAATAAGTTTTTTTAATGCAAAGATTTTATTTAAAATACTCTGTAACTTTGTCTCTCCTTCCTTTACTCTGAAAAATACCCTTGAGTATTAATGAGAGGTTTCACAGATGTATGGGACAACCAGTCTGGAAGGGTCCTTGGACACCATCTAGTGCTATCCTCTCCTTTGCAAGACAGAAGAGCTCCCAGATAATATCAGCACACAATTATTAAAGACTTCTGCCTGATAGCAGAACGCTACTGGCATTTCAGGAAAAATCAGTCTTCCTCTGGGCAGGGAGGGGGAGTGGGAAATTAGTAATACTTTCTAAAAATACATTTCTAAGTTTAACCAAATTTGCCTTTCTACTTGTGAGGAGCTCAGAGTATTGACAGAACTCTAGAATCCCATATTGAAATCCTTAGGATTATAGTCAAATCTCTACATGAGACAGCCTCCTCACCCCACTCCCTACCAAGAGGATTACCAGTGTCTATTCAAAGAAGGCTCTGGGTAGGGCCCTCTGGTCAGATTATCCTTTCATAGGAAACCTAATTGGAATTTGAAGAAACACTGCTGGAATTTTAGGAAATCATTTGTATTTCATTTCTGAACCGTGGCTTGGCTAATAGAATTCTGATAAGCAAAAGAATCCGAAAGAGTCTTCATAATGAGACATTGATTGAGTCCCAGTGACCAATCTCCTTTAGCACAAAAAACTGCCATACTCTTCTAGAAGCTCTCTGTGCCAGTCTCTCATTTTTGGGAAATGACACAATCCAGAGCTGTCATTTTCCTGTTTCTCATGTTGTATAACCCCAGATTCCTTTATTATTTCCTTTTATTTTAAGCTCACCAGAACAGTAACAACAAAATATCATTTAAATATTATTTTCTATTTAAATTCCCTTTATATTAGATTAATTTCTTTCAAAAGATAGTTTTTTTAAAAAAATGAAATTAATTATCTTTTGTTAATAAATTGGGCTACAGTTGAGGAAACTTCCACATATGCTTTTCTAAAACCCTGCAAAATTTCTGAAACTTGGAAAACATTTCAAATTGCAAGTTACTTTATGAATAAATAAAGCTAAGCCCAAAGTAGGTGGGGGACAATAAAATAATAACTATAAAAACAAAAATTAAAAGGAGGCTGATGTTATCAATTGCTAATGAAAGTGGCGAAAGTATTTAAGAAAAAGGGAGGAGCAGATATTGGATAAGAAATGTTACCATGATAATTTAGAGAAGCTTGGATTCAGAGGAGTAGAATAAAGCTATATTCCTTTCTCTCTTAGAAAATCACTCCGAAAATATTAGAACAAAAAGAAACTTGTTTCTCCATATTCAATGAAAATAAGAGTGCTTATAACCCCAAAAAAGATAGAAAGTAGTTGGAGAATTGGTCAAATTCAAGTGCCTGAGCTAGGAGTTGGGGGAGTCAAAAATAACTAACTAAAAGAAAACAAGTAGGAAAAAATGCGCGTGTGTTTGTGTGATGTGTTAACTATTGATTAACATAACAAGACTATCTGCTTGGCTCATTGTCTGTATTTTTGTAAACACTTGAAATACATTTGAATTAAACACTTAAACGTTAAACATTCAATTTAAACATTTGAATTAAAATTTTATATCTAGAAAGAAGCAGGTATATTGTTTTGAAGAATCCTAAAAGAGCAAAAGAGCTGCAGCCATGAAATTAAAAGACCCTTACTCCTTGGAAGAAAAGTTATGACCAACCTAGATAGCATATTGAAAAGCAGAGACATTACTTTGCCAACAAAGGTCCGTCTAGTCAAGGCTATGGTTTTTCCAGTGGTCATGTATGGATGTGAGAGTTGGACTGTGAAGAAGACTGAGCGCCAAAGAATTGATGCTTTTGAACTATGGTGTTGGAGAAGACTCTTGAGAGTCCCTTGAACTGCAAAGAGATCTAACCAGTCCATTCTGAAGGAGATCAGCCCTGGGATTTCTTTGGAGGGAATGATGCTAAAGCTGAAACTCCAGTACTTTGGCCACCTCATGCAAAGAGTTGACGCATTGGAAAAGACTCTGATGCTGGAAGGGATTGGGGGCAGGAGGAGAAGGGGACGACAGAGGATGAGATGGCTGGATGGCATCAACGACTCGATGGACGTGAGTCTGAGTGAACTCCGGGACTTGGTGATGGACAGGAAGGCCTGGCGTGCTGCGATTCATGGGGTCGAAAAGAGTCAGACACAACTGAGCAACTGAACTGAACTGAAAAGAGCTAAGGAAATAGAGGCTCCAGATACCACTGAAGATGAGGTGCAGCTAGGCATTGTGGGGCAATGGAGGGGGTGATGAAAAGGAGAATGATTAAATACCTAAATAAGGAGAAATTAGATGTTACGTTTCCATACACTCAGATGGGTGACCCCCTCCCCTTCTACTCCAAAAGACAGGAGTTTTATTTACTGAAGAAACAGAGAGGTTTCAGTTTTGGGGGTGGTAAATGCAGAAGGTGGTGGTGAGTTACAGTAATAAAAACAGGAGACTAAGAGAAAATATGCACACTAAACACAGAGATATTCCCTTACCAACTTACTTCCTCCCCTTAGATCCAGGAGCCATAGCTGGACACATATCCTCCAGACAAAACAAAAAGGGAATTTCCTGAGGGGGAAAAAACAATAGACACAGTTGGGAGATTCACAATAAATGTTAGTCTGAGCCACCAGGAAAATGCAAATCAAAATCACAATCAGATACAACTTCATACCCACTGTTGCTACTGCGGCTGCTAAGTGGCTTCAGTCGTGTCCGACTCTGTGCGACCCCATAGATGGCAGCCCACAAGGCTACCCCATCCCTGGGATTCTCCAGGCAAGAACACTGGAGTGGGTTGCCATTTCCTTCTCCAATGCGTGAAAGTGAAAAGTGAAAGTGAAGTCACTCAGTCGTATCTGACTCTTAGCGACCCCATGGACTGCAGCCCACCAGGCTCCTCTGTCCATGGGATTTTCCAGGCAAGAGTACTGGAGTTGGGTGCCATTGCCTTCTCCGTCATACCCACTAGGATGGCTATAACCAAAAAGACACATCTGTTAAAACATACCTATCATTAGAACAAACGCTACCTAGGATATGCTTCCTGGATAGCTCAGTTGGTAAAGAATCTACCTACAAGGCAGGAGATGCAAGAGACACGAGTTTAATCCCTGGGTCATGGAGATCCCCTGGAGAAGAAAATCCACTCTTCTGTTGGGTTACAACCCACTCCAGTATTCTTTTTTTATTTTTTAGAAGAATTTATTAATTTTTAAATTAATGTATTTATTTTAATTGGAGGCTAATTACTTTACAATATTGTAGTGGTTTTGACATACATTGACATGAATCAGCCATGGGTGTACTTGTGTTCCCCATCCTGAACCCCCCTCCCACTTCCCTCCCCATCCCATCCCTCAGGGTCATCCCAGTGCACCAGCCCTGAGCACCCTGCCTCATGCATCAAACCTGGACTAGAGATCTATTTCATATATGATAATGTTGCAGGAAAGGGGACCCCTTACAGGGCCTGAAACTGGGCTCTTGTCTAACACTTGGAAATGAACTGTCTGAGGAGACACATGTGCTGACAAAGCAAGTGATTTTATTGGGAAAGAACACCCGGATGGAGAGCAGCAGGATAAGGGAACCCAAGAGAACTGCTCTGTCACATGGCTTGCAGTCTTGGGTTTTATGTTGATGGTATTAGTTTCCAGGTTGTCCTTAGCCAATCGTTCTGACTCAGAGTCCTTCCTGGTGGTTCACACCTTGTTCAGCCAAGATGGATGCCAGAGAGAAGGATTCTGGGAGGTGGTCAGATAGGTGGTGTCTCCTTTTGACCTTTCCCGAACTCTTCTGGTTGGTGGAGGCTTATTAGTTCCCTGTTCCTTACCAGGACCTCCTGTTATAAAACAACTCATGCAAATGGTTACTATGGTGCCTGGCCAGGGTGGGCGGTTTCAATCGGTGTGTGTCCCTTAACAATAATATACATGTTTCAATGCTATTCTCTCAAATCATCCCACCCTGGCCTTCTCCCACAGAGTCCAAAAGTCTGTTCTTTACATCAGTGTCTCTTTTGCTGTCTCGCATGTAGGGTCATTATTCAGAGATCAAACTCCATATATATGCATTAACATACTGTATTGGTGTTTTTCTTTCTGACTTCACTCTACATAATAGGCTCCAGTTTCATCCACCTTATTAGAATTTGAGTATTCTTGACTGAGAAATCCCATGGACAGAGGAGCCTGGTGGGCTATAGTCCATGGGCTCAAAAAGAGTCAGACATGACTGAGTGACTAAGCACACACCTAGAATACAGAGCAATCAGAACCCACATATGTTACTGGTGGGGATGTAAAATGGTGCAGCCACTTTAGAAAACAATCTGGCAGTTTCTCAAATGGTTAAACAGACAGTTACTATATGACACAACAATTCCACTCCTGAATATATACCGAAGAGAATTGAAAACACATGTCCACACAAAAATTGTACACAAATGTTCTTAGCAGCAGTATCCACAATAGCCAAAAAGTGGAAACAACCTGAAAGTTCATGAACAGACGATGGACTAAAATATATATATATTCATACAATGAATTATTATTCAGCAATAAAAAGGCTTAAAGTACTGGTATATATTATATGATATAAGCATAATCTTTGAAAATATTATGTTAAGTAAAAGAAGTTAGTTACAAAGGACCACATAGTGTATGTTTTTATGTATATGAAATATCCTGAATAGGCAAATTTATAGAGATAGCAAGAAGACTAGTGGTTGCCTGGGGTTGAGGGCTATGACTTGGGGTAGACCGTTAAAGGGTTAGGAGTTTTTCTGAGGTTAATGAGTGTGTTCTAAAATCTATTTGGTGTTGGATGTGCAACTCAGTGAATGTACCAAAAGCCATGGAATTATACACTTTAAATGGGTGAATTGTATGGTATGTGAATTATATCTCCATAGAACTATTTTTAAAGTCAGGTTGGCCACTTTATTGCCCTTCAAGAAAACCAATCAAAGAGCCCCTCCCATATACAAAAAACTTCCCATCATCTGTTTTCACCAGCAGTAAGGAACCAAGGGTCACCAAACATTTGGGTAATGCCCAAATAGTCACCATCATGAAGGATGGTGACCAAAAATGGACACACCAGGAAAAAAAAATCTCTGAGGAAATAGAAGTTCTGAGTCAATGCAAGGAATATGGGGAAAATCAAAAAGTTTTAATTATTATCCTCAGGGAAGATACTGAATCCATGAAGTGGACACTATAATCAAAAAAGGAAGAAAAGAGTTCTTTAAAATTAAAAATTTGAAAACAAAACACAAAACTAAACAAATTTTGAAGATAAGGTCAAGGAAATATCCAGAAAGAAAGAAAGGATGAGAAAGGAAATCTAGGAAAGTAAGAGGTTTGATAAACAAAGAATATCAAATAAAGATATTCCAGAAGAGAGATCAAGGGAGAAAATTAAGTATGTAGTACAAGAAATTAACAAATTAAGGGAAGGAAGTAAATAATGCAAGAAGTTCATCAGAACTGAAAAATAAGATTCTACAAATCAAAAAAGGCCCACTGACCAGCAAGGTTAATGGTTATAGAAAGACTCACACCAAAATATGTCACTGTGATATTTTAGAACGCTAAAAATGCAGTGTAGATCCTCAGTGCTTCCAAGAAGAAAAAACAGTCCACATAGTAAGAATTTAGAAATCAGAATGGCATCAGACTTCTCAGTAACTTTGGAAGTTAGAAGATATTTAAACAATGCACTTAAATTTTTAAGGAAAATATTGTTTTTCCTTGGAATCATATGTCTAAACAGACTAGCAATCTGCATGCAATTAAAAAACCTTTTTTTTTAGTGTCTCAAAAAAATTGATCTCTTATACATGCTTTTTCTGGAGGCTTCTAGATGGATGTACTTCATCAAGAGCATAAACTAAAATAGGATATATGGGATCCAAGAAACAGGATCCAAAGTGAAATGGGTGAAGAGAATTTCCAGGATGCTGGTTTCTGACAATTTCAGTACTAGAACTGTGAAATAGAACTTTGAGAGGAAGTGGTACAGACTGGAAGGTGGGAGGACTTCAGGATCAATGGTTCCAAGACAGCCATGGAACTGGTAAACTAGTTGATAATTTTGATAACATGGAAAATTTGATCAAGTAGCATTTTTCAGAGCTGTTGGAGGGGGTGGAAAAACTTAAGAAGATGTTGACAGAAAAATAAACAAAAAACATGTAATTGTTAATTTCAGGAAAATAAATTGTGTAAGAAAGGAAATATCACTATATACAGTTTGGTTCAGAAGTATAGTATTTTTGTAGTCCTAGTAATGAAAACATAGTAATGAAAAATAATTTAACAACAACCAAAAAGACAGATACAGTTACAAGAGCAGAATGTATTTATTCACTAAGCTGTATCCAACTCTGCAACTCCTATAGCCTGCCAGGCTTCTCTTGTCCATGAGAATTCCCAGGCAAGAATACTGGAGTGTGTTGCCATTTCCTTCTCTAGGGGATCTTCCTGACCCAGGGATCAAACCCATGCTTCTGCATTGGCAGTCAGATTCTTTACTGTTGAGACACCAGGGAAGCCCTAAAAGCAGGATGAGAACTAGTATATTAATAATTTCAGATAAGTCATACATATGTAATAGAAGTAAATTGATGATTTCAACTTTTGAATAAAAATATCAATTGTCTATATTATTTAATGATATATAGGAAGTTCCAGAAGAAACAGCTGAAAGAATTGAAGATTTTTCTCCAGAGTGGGATGGAAGCAGTGGAGAGGTAGGGAGAGGGCAAAGACCTTGTTTTTATTATTACTACAGGACTTGTAGCATTCTTTGACCTTTAAAAATTACATGCATGACAAAAATGATAAGGGATAAAGATGATTTTAAAATTCATATAGGAAATTCCCCAGAAATCCAGTGGTTAGGACTCCCCGTTCTCACCTCTAAGAGCCCAGATTCAGTCCCTGGTCAGGATACTAAGATACCACAAGCTATGCAGTGTGGTGAAGAAAAAAAAGAAAAAAAAATCTTATAAAATTTATATAAAGAGAAGTTAAGTGATGCACATTAACTTCCATGCACATTGAATCCTTAAGGAGAATTTCATTGCCAAAAGTAAATGTAAATAATCTGATAACTCCAATTGCTGCTGCAGCAACCATCCCTCCTGGAAACTGAGATGGCTGGAGGAAGTGGTCACTACAGGGCCAGAATGACAAGAGTTCAGAATCTCCTTTTCTAGGGGGTCTCTCATATTTTCTCCAGCAAGGTTCTAAATGTGGTTCTGTTTGTAGATAGTTTTGTTTACTGCTCAGAATCTTTCTAACTTGATATATGTGTGGGTCCCTAAGATTTCTAGAAAACCTTTGAAAGTAAAATGTTGTGTCTTCCCTACCTAAATCATAAAAACTCTAAGAAAAACCACTCTATTAGCATCCAGTATTAAAATGTCAGTATGCTTTAACTTATATATCAATGCTTTCTTTAAGTGTCTATTTTTAAACAAATATACAATTTTAAAAGCTATATAACTAAGATGTATTTATGGTTAAAAAATAAAACTGCAAACAATAGGAAGGAGCACATATACTTAAAAATAGGACTTCCCTGGTGGCTCAGTGGTAAAGCATCCACCTGCCAATGCAGGAGACATAAGAGATGTGGGTTTGATCCCAGGGTTGAGCAGGTCCCCTGGAGGAGGGCATGGCAACTCACTCCAGTATTCTTGCCTGGAGAAACCCACAGACTGAGAAGCCTAGTGGGCTACAGTGATGGGGTCACAAGTGACATAGCACACACACATACTTAAAGTATCCATTCCCATCTCCAAGCCAGGCTCCAGATGTTCAAGCTACTTTTAGAAACGGCAGAGGAACCAGAGATCAAATTGCCAACATCCGTTGGATTATCGAAAAAGCAAGAGAATTCCAGAAAAACATCTATTTCTGCTTTATTGACTATGCCAAAGCCTTTGACTGTGTGGATCACCACAAAGTGTGGAAGATCCTTCAAGAGATGGGGATACCAGACCACCTGACCTGCCTCCTGAGACATCTGTTTGCAGGTCAGGAAGCAACAGTCAGAACTGGACATGGAACCACAGACTGGTTCCAAATAGGGAAAGGAGTACATCAAGGCTGTATATTGTCACCCTGCTTACTTGACTTATCTGCAGAGTACATCATGAGAAACGCTGGGCTGGATGAAGCACAAACTGGACTCAAGATTGCCAGGAGAAATATCAATAACCTCAGATATGCAGATGACACCACCCTTATGGCAGAAAGCGAAGAACTAAGGAGCCTCTTGATGAAAGTCAAACAAGAGAGTGAAAAAGTTGGCTTAAAACTCAACACTCAGAAAACTAAAATCATGGCATTCAGTTCCATCACTTCATGGCAAATAGACGGGGAAACAATGAAAACAGTGGCAGACTTTAGTTTGGGGGGCTCCAAAATCACTGCAGATAGTGACTGCAGCCATGAAATAAAAAGACGCTTATTCCTTGGAAGAAAAGTTATGACCAACCTTGACAGCATATTAAAAGCAGAGACATTACTTTGCCAACAAATGTCCATCTAGTCAAGGCTATGGTTTTTCCAGTAGTCATGTATGGATGTGAATTGGACTGTAAAGAAAGCTGAACACAAAAGAATTGATGGTTTTGAACTGTGTTGGAGAAGACTCTTGAGAGTCCCTTGAACTGCAAGGAGATCCAACGAGTCCATCCTAAAGGAAATCAGTCCTGAATATTCATTGGAAGGACTGATGCTGAAGCTGAAACTCCAATACTTTGGCCACCTGATGCGAAGAGCTGACTCATTAGAAAAGACCCCGATGCTGGGAAAGATTGAAGACGAGAGAAGGGGATGACAGAGGATGAGATGGTTGGATGGCACCACTGACTCAATGCACATGAGTTTGAGTAAGTTCCGGGAGTTGGTGATGGATAGGGAGGCCGAGCGTGCTGTAGTCCATGGGGTCAAAAAGAATTGGACACGACTGAGCGACTGAAATGAACTCAACTGAGATTCCCATCTTTGTCACCCTGCTCTGACTCATTCTTTAAGAATGGAGTTTAATAGTTTGGTAAATCGCTTTGTAGGTCACTACATTTTTATTTTTCAAAGCAGATGGAGGTGAGAAAGTAATTCAAGGAAGTAACTGCCATGTATGATGAAAGATTGAACATACACACAGATGTTGGCTAGACTATATATGGCAATAGATCTCTGATCCACAATCTCTGCAGTGACCAGCCCAGGAAGCCAGTTACAACCATTTGATGCAGAATGATCAGGACTTGGTTAATGACTGTCAGCTTTCCTGTGTTTTGCCCTTGCTTCTAACTCAGGGCTAACCAGAGAAAATCAAATACGCTTTCCAAGTCAATTACATAAAATGTCCTGTTGACTCTCCCACCTCCAGCTTTCCTGTATCAACAACCTTCAATCAGGGCATACTTGATGCCCTTTTAAAAAAAAAATATATAAAGCTTTCTGATTCCCCTGCCTGCCCTTGAGTCTCCACCAAACATAAGATATGGTAGCTGATCCACACTATAGTAACTACTGAATAAATAGCCATTGATCTTATTCAGGTGGTCATCATTTATTTCCACAATAACAAGAAAACCTTCCTATAAGAAGCAAAAATGATATCAGAATAACAGTTTAGTCTGCTGCTTTAATGAAACCTTCATTTATTAGTCTCAACTAATATGCAGTATGCTAGTATGAGCCAGCCAGTAAAATAAGTTGTATTTCCCTAGGACAAATGTAAACAAACTTGTTTAAGAAGGAAACTACTGAGCTGAATCCTTAAGAGTTGGACATTTGACTCTGAGTCATTGTTTATGGCCTGTAGCAGGCATACTATTTATTTTGAACTTCTCAAAATTTCTTGATTGAACATGAAAGGAGAGAAGGCCTCAGCAATTAACATAAATGGCATAAAAGGACTTATTGATAATAATGTTTCTCATGCCAATCTTTTTATTTTTAAAAAATCTCTTATTTCCCCTGAAGATTTGTAACACTATTGTTAGAGTTGGTTTTTTTTTAAAAATTGTATAATTACTTGTCTAAGGATGATTGCTTCTCTCCTCTCTCAATTATGTTCAATTTACTAAACCAGACCACAAAGTTTTTCTTTAATAAAGTTGGCAAACAAAGCAACTGAAAACATTTTGCTTCAGGGAATGATATTCTAGTAAGTTTTACTGAAGATGACATTTTCATTAGCACTGCTAATGAACTATGCTTATTCCTTTGGGAAGCCAAAATTTATTAAAGAATTAAAAGTCTGAAAAAACACCAAAAGAATTACACTCATTCATTTTGAATGTGACTACAGTATTTGCAATAGAAAAAATAGTGAGTATTCCCTGAAGTCGTGGTGGCTTTTAAACACTGCATAACTCTGGGTATTGCTGTCTGGGAAGCATTGCACCATTGCTCATTAGAAAGATAATTCCATTATAATAGCTTTACTCTGAGGCATAAACTAGTTAAATGAAGCATTAGAAAAAGAAAGCCAAGGTTCGTTTGGTAAATCACTCGTTCTATAGTTTGGTGAGTCTACAATAAGCCCGAAAGAAATCCAGCTAGCAACTTAATTTGAAGAAAGCTTCCAAGGAAGAGTATACAATTCTTATCATTGGTCTCTAGGCTTCATTATCTCTGTTCATGAAACTGTCAGTTCACATTTAGCTTTGAAAGTTAATTGTGAACAAATCAGGAGAGACTAAAATTTCAAGCAATATAGTATTGAGGAAGATCTCTTTGGGTTAGTTAGTACTTTTGATTTCCTTCTTTGCACTGTGACTTCTACTGGAAACTTGGGTGTGACTGATGCTCTTCTGGTCCAAAGTACCAAGAAGTTCAGATCAGGTTAAGGTCAAGCTCAGTGCAGACTGACTCTGAGGGCAGTTTATTGACATGTCCTTTTGTAGGCTGGAATTGCTTGAAAAGCACAGGTTCCTGGGAATCTCTAGAGCTGTTCTCCGAAGGTGAACCAATTAGCAAAATTGTGTGCTGTGTGTTGAATCTGGTCTCTCAGAACAGAATCTCATTGAATGCCTTTTAAAGTTGTTCATGGAGAGAAGAGGGTGCGGGAGTAGCAAAGGAAACTCCCCTACAGAGAAAGCTCTTAACCCAAATCTCCATAGAGGAGATTGCTCTAAAATTCATTTCTATGACCTTCTTAAGGAAATGGCAACCCACTCCAGTACTCTTGCCTGGAAAATCCCATGAACGGAGGAGCCTGGTAGGCTGCAGTCCATGGGGTCGCACAGAGCTGAAGCGACGTAGCAGCAGCAGCAGCAGCATGACCTTCTTAAATGTGAAAGATAGGTTTCTGAAGAAATGATGAAGTCAAGGTTTTTTATTATAGGGTGAAAAGACTTCATCCAGTCCTGAGTCAGTGCTGGCAGAGAGAGAACTGCATTGGTTCTTCTGTTCCTCCTGTCCAAAGGGCCTGGTACAGGATGCTACTGGGGACAGTACCAGTGGATAGCAGTTTTGGTGGCTCTAGCTGGATCTCAGAGGTCCTAGAGGTTGGTCAATGTGTCAAACTCAGCTGTCAGTGAAGAGATGACTCACCTTCAAGATGGAAATGTGAAAGCCTTCAGTTCAGTTCATTTCAGTTGCTCAGTCATGTCCAACTTTTTTCGACCCCATGGACTACAGCACACTAGGCCTACCTATCCATCACCAACTCCCAGAACTTAGGTCAGGTGGTCTGGTAGTCTCATCTCTTGAAGGATTTTCCACACTTTGTGGTGATCCACACAGTCAAAGGCTTTGGCATAGTCAATAAAGCAGAAATAGATGTTTTTCTGGAACTCTCTTGCTTTTTCGATGATCCAACGGATGTTGGCAATTTGATCTCTGGTTCCTCTGCCTTTTCTAAAACCAGCTTGAACATCTGGAAGTTCATGGTTCACCTACTGTTGAAGCCTGGCTTGGAGAATTTTGAGCATTACTTTGCTAGCGTGTGAGATGAGTGCAATTGTGCGGTAGTTTGAGCATTCTTCGGCATTGCCTTTCTTAGGGATTGGAATGAAAACTGACCTTTTCCAGTCCTGTAGCCACTACTGAGTTTTCCAAATTTGCTGGCATATTGAGTGCAGCACTTTCACAGCATCATCTTTTAGGGTTTGAAATAACTCAACTGGAATTCCATCACCTCCACTAGCTTTGTTCGTGAAAGCCTTAGTAGCAAGAAAACCTTAATTCAAGGTTAAGGTCAAGTCACTGCAAGCAATGTTTAGTAGTACCTATTGCGTTCCAGGCATTGTGACTGTATGAACGAAAATGGTTGAGTTCTTACCCTCAAGGAACTTTTGGTGAAATGAAAGGAAGTCAATATAGATAATTTAAGTATACTATGATATGTAATAAGAAAGCAAATCCTTTGCTGAACCCTGAAGGATAAATTAGCTGAAGAAAGAAAGGTGGAAGTATTTTATAGGCTGGAAAGAGTAGAATGAAAGGCAGCAACAAGGCCTGGGGAATTCACAGGCAAGCTAGGCACAGGAAGGGTCCTTCCTATTGTCACAGGTTCAGATTCTTCTTTTCTGAGAAGAGCAGTCTCTTCAGGCACAAGTGACAGGATGATGACCTGCACAATCAGAGGTTGTGCTCAGCACCTCACTGCAGTTACTGCTGAAGTATATACCTATGTCCTTCCACACAGGGGTCTGGAATTCAGCCCTCACCCTCGCCTCGTTCCATCCTTCCTCCCCCATGAGCTTCTCATGTCTTCTGACATTTCTCTCTCAGTCTCATATCCCTCCCTTTTCTTTGCTTTCCCCTTGAGCTTCTCAAAAATGACCTCGTTTCGTAAGGCAGGGAATTCTGAAATGAATCAGTTCTGCAACATAGTCCCATTGGTGAAATACCTTGGAGTTCCCAGCATCCCTTGCTCCCAGGGTCCTTAAGCCCCCTATCAGGCTAGTATTTGTGAAGTGACCCCATCAAGGAGGTGTTCTACACAGACAGCCTAATTGAGCAAGAGACTGAAAAGGGAGGAAGGCACAGGGAGAATGGCAGGGAGGGAGAAAAGGGGCTCTGAGGGCTCAGATCTTCCTGGCTGGGCAGCTGCTCCCTTCCAGTCCTGATGCTGACCTGCCAGGGTATCATTAACTCCTAGACTCAGAAGAGTACATTGACATGGTTACCAAAGTACTCTCGACAAATTTGCCATTTGATGGAGTGAAACTTACAAGTACTTTTTCTTCATTAACAATTTTAGTTCATGTGCTCACTAAGAAACATTAGAAAACAGAAAAGCACCAGGAAAAAGACAAAAATTAACCCAAATTACACATCCCAAAGATAACTACTAACATTTACTGTAGATATTTCCAGTACTTTTCATGCATATATATTTGCTGTAGATATTTCCAGTATTTTTAATGCATATATATCTTTTCTTATAAAAATAGTACCTACTATTTTGTGGCCTCTTTTTTAAATGGAATTTACATTTATTTTTCAGCTTCAAAAGGGTTTAACAATAATGACAGAAAACTAAGGATCTTTATGAGTGATATTGACTCCTTGGAAAATGGGTGATGCAATTCAATTAATGGGTTAAACATTAGATATTTAGGATTAGCCTTTCATAAAGATGTTTACCCACTTGAGACATATCATATGTCTACACAAACATACTTTCTCTAACTGGGGAATCAGGAGATCTGAGTGATACTATCAATATTCTAACCCTCATTTCGATAAGCAGTCTTAAGCAAATCAACTCAATATTGCTTTTCTAGATAAAGTCCAAATTCTTAAACATCGTGTATCAGGTCCTGTATTGTCTGGTCCATCCAGCTATATGGAATCACATACAGTTCCCAGAATATACCATGCTTTCCTATGCTTGTTTTTTTGTTTTGTTTTTCTGCCTGAAAAATTCTCTTACCATGTGCCCCATCACCGCCTCCTTGCTTTTTAAAAATTTTAATTGTGGTAAAGTACACATAACATTAAAATTACTATCTTAACCACTTTAAAGTGTGGAGTTCAGTAGTGTTAAGTACATTTATACCACTGTGCAACCAATCTCCAGAATTATTTTCCCCCTGAAACACTGAAACTCTATACCCATTGAACAATAACTCTCCCTTCCCTCCTCCCTCCAGCCCCTAGCAATCATCATTCTAGTTTCTCTCTCTCTGAGTCTGACTACCTTAGGTGCCTCTTGTAAATGGAATCATGCAATATTCATCATTTTGTGGCTGGCTTATTTCATTCAGCATAACGTTCTCAGGTTCATTCATATTGTAGCATGTGTCAGGATTGCCTTCCTTCTTAAAATTGAATAACATTTCATTGTATGTATATATATCCATTTTCTTATCTATTCATCTACCAATGGAACTTGGGTGGCTTCTACTTTTTGGTTGTAGGGAATATAGCTGCCAAAAGCTTGGGTGTACAAATATCTCCTCAGAATCCTGCTTTCAATTTTGGGGGAGTATATATCCAGATGGAACTGCTGGATTGTATGATAATTCTATTTTTGCAACCTCCTTGTTAAACTTTGTTTTTTATACTTCTTTCCTCCATATTAATAATAATCCACTCTTTTCCAGAATGGTTTTTATTATCCATAGAGTAATTTTTTTTAATGACGTGCTTAATTAATGGGTTGCTTCTAATTTTCCATTATTAAAAACAATGCTAGAATAAATATTTATTCATATGGTGAATTCCTAGAAGTGAAATTGTGAGGTAAAGGAGTATACATTTTTAATTTAAGGTTTTGTTGTGTAGTGTTTCAGCATATGCACAAGCTTCTAATGGCTTCTTTTTATGTTACATCAGCCTCTATCGCCAGTACCCTGTGTCATCAGGGCAAGGGTCCCAGCTTGAGGATCCTATGGTATCTTTAAATTCTACCCCCAAAGAAAAGAACTCTTTATATCAAAATTCTTATTCAGAAGTGAAGGTGTTGCATAAGTCATCAGTCACAAGAAACAAAATGAAAGATCAGATCTTGCTGCTTAAATTTTCAATTAATATAAGTGATATCAATTCCATTTTAAAATGGTCCTCCTAAAAACTGAGAACTTCCAGATGTTCAAGCTGGATTTAGAAAAGGCAGAGGAACCAGAGATCAGATTGCCAGCATCCTTTGAATCATAGAAAAAGCAAGACAGTTATAGAAAATCATCTACTTCTGCTTCATTAACTACACTAAAGCCTTTGACTGTGTGGATCACAACAAACTGTGGAAAATTCTGAAAGAGATGGGAATACCAGACCGCCTGACCTGCCTCCTGAGAAACCTATATGCAGGTCAAGAAGCAACAGTTAGAACCGGTCATGGAACAACGGACTGGTTCCAAATAGGGAAAGGAGTATGTCAAAGCTGTATATTGTCACCTTGCTTATTTAACTTACATGCAGAGTACATCATGCGAAATGCCGGGCTAGATGAAACACAAGTTGGAATCAAGATTGCTGGGAGAAATATCAGTAACCTCAGATATACATATGACACTACCCTTATGGCAGAAAATAAATGGCAGGAAATAAAGAGCCTCTGGATGAAGGTGAAAGAGGAGAGTGAAAAAAACTGGCTTAAAACTCAACATTTAAAACTAAGATCATGGCATCTGGTCTCATCACTTCGTGGCAAATAGATGGGGAAACAATGCAAACAGTGACAGACTTTATTTTCTTGGACTCCAAAATCACTGCAGATGGTGACTGCAGCCATGAAATTAAAAGACACTTGCTCCTTGGAAGAAAAGCTATGACAAACCTAGACAGCATATTAAAAAGCAGAGACATTACTTAACCAACAAAGATCCTTATAGTCAAAGTTATCTTTTTTTCCATTAGTCATGTATGAATGTGAGAGTTGGACCTTAAAGAAAGCTGAGCGCTGAAGAATTGATGTTTTTTAACTGTGGTGTTGAAGAAGATTTCTGCAAGTTCCTTGGACAGCAAGGAGATCAAACTAGTCAATCCTAAAGTAAATCAACCCTGAATATTCATTGAAAGGACTGATGCTGAAGCTGAAGCTCCAATACTTTGGCCACCTGATGCGGAGAGGTGACTCATTTGAAAAGACCCTGATGCTGGAAAAGATTGAAGGCGGGAGGAGAAGGGGACGACAGAGGATGAGATGGTTGAATGGTATCACTGACTCAATGCACATGAGTTTGAGCAAGTTCCTGGAGTTAGTGTTGGACAGGGAAGCCTGGCATGCTACAGTCTATGGGGTCGCAAAGAGTTGGACATGACTAGCAACTGAACTGAACTGAAATAAACATGGAAAGTCTTTTCAAGTTTGTGTATATTACTTTTTATATACCACTTCCAGTTACATTTCTTATAATTAGTTATTATTTTTTCTGGATTACACATGAATAAATTGAAATAAAGAAAGAAATGGGAGTGAGAGAAAGAGGGAGGGAAAGACACCATAAGAAAGACCCAGCAGAAACAACAGATGGCAGAAGGGGATCTTCAAACATATGTTACAACTAAACTGAAAAGTTGATTAACATGTTTAAGGAAATTAAGATGTTTGAAGAAAACAAAATTAGAAGAAAATTAAATTTAAAAAAAATTGAGGTCAAAGAGGTGACTTGCCTGAGGTCACAGAGCTGATAATCGTATCTTCAGGTTCTAAGTTCATTACTTTTCCAATTAAAGGTGGTTCATTTCCAGTCCTTGAGATCCAGGCATAATGAGTAAGCATAGTACAGACTTTTCTAAGACTTTTTACTCTCCCCCTAAATTGGAAAGGTGATAACAGTTTGGGGAAAGCAGCTGAAAACTGTGCTTTAATAAAAAGCCATTTTATGGTTGCTACTTAGTAGGGAATTATAAGTAGTATTTCTTCCTTCCCTAGGAGGGTGTGATGCCCTTCGTGGTGCTGATATAGTATAGTGTTGAGCATGGTGGACGGGCTCCCAGGTCAGTCTGTTTGGATTTGAACCTTGGTTCCACAGCATTCCCTGGTGGCTCAGACGGTTACGAGTCTGTCTACAATGTGGGAGACCTGGGTTCGATCCTTGGGTTGGGAAGTTCCCTGGAGAAGGAAATGGCAACCCACTCCAGTACTCTTGCCTAGAAAATCCCATGGACGGAGGAGCTTGGTGTCCATGGGGTTGAAAAGAGTCGGACACGACTGAGCAACTTCACTTCACTTCCACAGCATTAATTATGTGATACGAACAAGTTAACTTCTCTGTGCTTTCATTTCTTCACTCATAAAATGGACACCAACAACCTAGTGACAATAATTACAAGATTATTATCAGGATTAGACAAGATAATGTGAATCCCTGTCAAAGGCTCAATTCAGTTCAGTTCAGTCACTCAGTCCTGTCCGACTCTTTGTGACCCCATGAATAGCAGCACGCCAGGCCTCCCTGTCCATCACCAACTCCCAGAGTTCACTCAGACTCATGTCCATCGAGTCAGTGATGGCATCCAGCCATCTCATCCTCTGTCATCCCTTTCTCCTCCTGCCCCCAATCCCTCCCAGCATCAGAGTCTTTTCCAATGAGTCAACACTTCGCATGAGGTAGCCAAAGTACTGGAGCTTCAGCTTCAGCATCATTCCCTCCAGAGAAATTCCAGGGCTGATCTCCTTCAGAATGGACTGGTTGGATCTCCTTGCAGTCCAAGGGACTCTCAGGAGTCTTCTCCAACACCACAGTTCAAAGGCATCAATTCTTCAGCTCTCAGCTTTCTTCCCAGTCCAACTCTCACATCCATACATGACCACGGGAAAAACCATAGCCTTGACTAGATGGACCTTTGTTGGCAAAGTAACGTCTCTTGCCTGATATGCTTACTGCTAGTGATGAGGAGTGAGGTAATACTGTTTTTTGTTTTATCTTGGGGAAGATGGTACGTGGAAAGGGCTGGTGCAGCACAAGGTAAGAGTGAAAATAGCCTTCTCTGATGCTGGCTGTTTAAAAATATATAATTAAAAGACGTATCTGGTAGACTATCACTGGTTTTCAGAAATTGATTATAATATGGTCTATCTGTGCTGTGCTTAGTCGTTCAGTCATGTCTGACTGTGTGTGACCCCATGGACTATAGCCAGCCAGGCTCCTTGATTCATGGGGATTCTCCAGGCAAGAATACTGGAGTGGGTTGCCATGAACTTCTCCAGGGGATCTTCCCAACCCAGGGATTGAACCCAGGTCTCCCACATTGCAAGCAGATTCTTTACTGTCTGAGCCCCCAGGGAAGCCCATGGTCTATCTACTGTAGTTTAATTTGTGTTTATTCTGTCTTATGGTTTATCAAGCTTATATCTGTGGGCTTATGCTGCTAAGTCACTTCAGTCGTGTCCGACTCTGTGCAACCCCATAGACAGCAGCCCACCAGGCTCCCCCGTCCCTGGGATTCTCCAGGCAAGAACACTGGAGTGGGTTGCCATTTCCTTCTCCAATGCATGAAAGTGAAAAGTGAAACTGAAGTCGCTCAGTTGTGTCTGACTCTCAGCGACCCCATGGACTGCAGCCTTCCAGGCTCCTCCGTCCATGGGATTTTCCAGGCAAGAGTACTTGAGTGGGGTGCCATTGCCTTCTCCGATCTGTGGGCTTATAGTTTTCATCAAAATATATATATTAGGCTGTTATTTCTTCAATGATTTTTCTGCCTTACCTTCTGGGACTCTAATTACAAGAATGTTTAACAGCTTGATATTGTCTGACAGGTCACTGAAACCTGTTTCAATTTTTTCCCCTTTTTTTCTTGTTGTGCTTCAGTTTATAAATTTTGCATTGTTATGTTTCTAAATTTATGGACCCTTTGTTCTGCAGTGTCTAATTTGCTATTAATCAAATGAAATCATTTCACATATTGTATTTTTGAACTTCACAGAGTTCCATTTTCGGTCTTTATTATATCTGTCCATAAGATTCTCCAGGCAAGAATACTGGAGTGGGTTGCTATTTCCTCCTCCAGGGGATCTTCCTGGGTCTCTTTTGTCTCCTGCATTGGCAGGCGAGTTCTTTACGACTAGTGCCACCTTTTCTGGTAACTCTATCCTCTTTCATTTATGGGCCTGTCTCAACTTACTTGTTTTTCTCCTTGTTATAGGTTATATCTCCTGCTTCTTTCATATTTCGGGTGAATCTGCTCGGGAGTGGGATGATTCCCTGGAATCTGAGGCAAGAAGAGAGAGAGGGAGAAGGACAAGTAAGGAGAAGCCACATTGCCTTCTGTCAGAGAAAGATCCAGAACAAGAAGATTCTGCCTTTGCAGAATCAATGGTAACAGCGCCTTTCATTCGGAGAAGGCAATGGCACCCCACTCCAGTACTCTTGCCTGGAAAATCCCATGGACGGAGGAGCCTGGAAGGCTGCAGTCCATGGGGTCGCTGAGGGTCAGACACGACTGAAGTGACTTAGCAGCAGTGCCTTTCATTTAACATATCACACTGAGGTTCACAAAACAGCTTCATCTCCACTATCCTCCACAACTTATGCAATGTCCTTTCCTACCATCACCAGGTTACAGATGAGAAGATTGACTCTCAGACATATTTATGTTGACTTGTTATTTGTCTAAGGGCCATTGTTAACATTCTTACTGATCTAGGACCTTTTCCATTCAGGTGTGTAAAAAAAAAAGATTAGATTCTCTGCCTTTAGAAATTTTGTTGCACACCTGAACCTGAAAGACTCTCAGAGTTCTTTAACCTGTCTCTGCTCCTTTGTTAATTTTTTTTGTAGAGAACTAAAAGATATTTGCAACCACTACAAATTTGTTATTAGCAGTTCCTCCCAGGGTGTAAAAGACTTTGTGCGGTGGATTGGGAGCATTCACTGGCGCTTTCCTCATAAATATATTAGCATGTTATTAGCAGGGAATCCACTGATGTCAAATGATGATCCTGGGACTTCTACGTCGCCTCAGTCACTAATTAGCTCTTGCATCACTGCTATATTGTGGCCCTCACTTTCAATTTGGAGAGTCTAGTCTGAATATCATTTAATGATTGATACCTAGTATAGTGTAAATTGGACTAGGATTCATTTCTCTTTTTCAAGGAATTATATCAGCAAATTGGTATCTACATCAGTAGGTTTAAAAGTTTTTCTTTTTAGCAGAAGTACACCTTTAAAAAAAATATGTAAAATCTTTTTTTTGGCTGCATGCGTGACTAGTGGGAACCCAGACCAGGAATGGAACCTGGGCCCCTTGCAGTGGAAGCATGGAGTCCTAATCACTGTACCCCCAGGGAAGTCCCATAAAAATAAAATCTTAAGTGGAGCCCAACTACATAACATGGATAAAAGTGGAACTGATCTGGGTGTGGCTGGCAGAGGCAGCACTGAAAGAGTCCTGCTCTCTTGGAAAGCCCCTTGGATCCCACATGGTAAACTCGAGAGGCCTTCGGCTGAACTCTGGGGCTACAAAGAGTTTGTGAAAATACTGATCTTTTTAATAAAATTAAAACACCCATTCACCAATCCTTCTATTTAGACAACACTTCCTGAACCCCTGCAGTGTGAGATGCTATATCAGATCTTGGGGCAGTGGCAGTAAGGGGTAGTGCCTTAGCACAGGGTCAGACACCTGGTAGATATTTGATAACGATTATAGAGAATGAGGAAAAAGAAGCCCGAGGAGCCAACCAAGGAGGGATACAACAAGAGTAATTCCAAGACTAAACCTAAAATGGGGATCAAGAAAACAAGTGAAGTAGGTGGGGATAAACCTTTCCTTCAGGTAGCTTCTCTTCACAGAAGACATTGTTAACCTCACTTTTTGCCAAAATCTGTTGCCACCTCACCTCCGGGGTTCCCAGAACTTGGTTTCTCTTCATTTCACAAAGTGGGGTCAAATTAGTTAGGGCTGTTTTGCTTTAAAGGAACAAAAGCTTAACTTGCCAATTAAAATGTTAACTAAAAACAGAGCGGGTAAGCACTTTTATTGGAGGGATGCTTGGGAAACTCTTAAAACCTAATAATGAGAAAACAAACACCCTGATTTAAAAAGGGTAAATATTGGAATAGACACTTCACCAGAGAAGATAGAGAGATGGCAAAGAAGCACATGAAAAGATGCTCAAAAACATGAAATGGAAGTTAAAACCACAGTGAAATATCCCATCTACTGGAATAGCTACAAGTCAAAAGACTGAAAAGACTAAGTATTGGCAAAGTCGGAGAACAAGTGCTGTTGCTGCTGTTGCTGCTTCTGCTGCTGAGTCGCTTCAGTCGTGTCCGACTCTGTGCGACCCCACAGACGGCAGCCCACCAGGCTCCCCGGTCCCTGGGATTCTCCAGGCAAGAACACTGGAGTGGGTTGCCACCTCCTTCTCCAGTGCATGAAAGTGAGAAGAGAAAGGGAAGTCGCTCAGTCGTGTCCAACGCTCAGCGACCCCATGGACTGCAGCCTACAGGCTCCTCCATCCATGGAATTTTCCACGCAAGAGTACTGGAGTGGGGTGCCATTGCCTTCTCCGAGAACAAGTGCAGCTCTCATATACTTCTAGGGGAAAGAGAAAATGATACATGACTTTGTAAAACAGTTTGGCAGTTTCCTAAGAAGTTAAATACACATCCACCACCTAACCCCACCACTAGGCGTTTACACTAGAGAAATAAAAACATATGTTTGTATATAAATTTTCACATCCATGTCCACAACAGCTTTGCTTATAATATCCAAAACTGTAAACCACCCAAATTTTCATTGACAGAGGAATGGATAAGCAAATGGAGGTATATCCAAGGAATGGAATACTACTTGACAGTAAAAAGGAATTAATTATTGATATGAATTGATGTATATCAAAATAATTATGCTGAATGAAGGAACCCAGACATCTCCTGAAAAGAGCATGATCTCACTAACATAAAATTCTAGAAAATGAAAACGAATGTATCACAGTGGAAAGCAGATCAGTGATTACCTTGGGATGATGGGTTGTGAGGCATGTAGGACAGGAGGAAGGGATTATCAAGTGCCATGAGAAAACGTATGGAGACTAAAGGATGTATTTATTGTGGTGATAGTTTCAGTATATATACTTTTGTTAAAAAAATCACACACTTTCAACATATGAAACTTATTATATGCCAATTATACTCAGTAAAGTTTTTTTTTTTTTTTTTAAGCTAACAAACAAGGAATTTCTCTTCAAACTAAACATGCAATTATCATACCCAGCAATTGCACTCTTGGGTATTTAAGCCAGAAAAATGAAAACTTATGTTTATACAGAAAAACTACAGGAGTGTTCACAGAAGCTTTATTCATATTAGTTAAAAAAAAACAACAACTGGAAATAATACAAATGTTCTTCAGTGGGTGAATGGCTAAACAAATTCTGGTACATTTAAATAATGGCATACTATTCAACAATAAAAAGGAACAACCTGTTGATACATGCAACAACTTGGAGGATCTGAAGTGATGATAGGCAATCTCCAAAGATTACATACTATATGATTCTATTTATAATCATCCTCTGAACTGTGGTGTTGAAGAAGACTCTTGAGAGTCCCTTGGACTGCAAGGAGATCCAACCAGTCCATTCTAAAGGAGATCAGCCCTGGGTGTTCTTTAGAAGAACTGATGCTAAAGCTGAAACTCCAGTACTTTGGCCACCTCATGCGAAGAATTGACTCATTGGAAAAGACTCTGATGCTGGTAGGGATTGGAGGCAGGAGGAGAAGGGGACAACAGAGGATGAGATGGCTGGATGGTATCACTGACTCGATGGACGTGAGTCTGAGTGAACTCCGGGAGTTGGTGATGGACAGGAAGGCCTGGCGTGCTGCAGTTCATGGGGTCGCAAAGAGTTGGACACAACTGAGCAACTGAACTGAACTGAAACTGAGCTGATAATCATCCTTGAATTACAAAACTGTAGAGATGCAGAGCAGAGTCTCGATTGCCAAGTGCCCAGTAAGTCAAGTAGGTGTGACCCTAAGAGGCAGCATAAGGGAGTACCTTTGTGGGAATGAAACTGTTCTGTATCCTGATTGCTCTGGTGGTTACACAATTTATGTGGGGTTAAAACTGCATAGAAACACACACATTCATACACACAGATGAGCACATATGAAAACTGCCGAAGACGCAATCAAGTCTGTCAATTTCCTTGTTCTTATAGTGTACTAAAATCATACCACTGGAAGAAGTTGTATTCAAGGGACTCTATCAGCTGTTTTTGCAACTTCCTGTGATCTATAATGCTTTCAGAATAAAAAGTTTACAAATGTGCATAATAGAGATTAAAAAAAAAAATGCTCTTCTGGAGATGGCAGTTTGGGCTGGTAAGGTTAATGCTTTCTGAGACACACTTTTCCCTGAAAGCTCTACCTAAATATCTTTGATTAAGTACCCAGTATGAGACAAAGAACACATGAATTCCTATTCCTCCTCATTTTAAATAGAGGCAAAAACTCTAAAATGTTTAACAAGTCTATGAATATGTAGTCTTGATTGGTCATAGCTTCAAAGCAGAAGGCACAAGACTGTGAGTTTATGGAGGGCAGGGACACTATCTTTATGATTCTAGCATGTAGCCCAGGGCTTGGCTCATAGGAGAAACCAAGCAAAAACTTTTGGAAGGAAGGATGATAGGGAGGGAGGGAAAAAGAAAGGTAAAGAAAGGGAGGAGACCTCCAATAGAACCTGGACCATCTTCTCTTCTGTGTCAGTGCAGAAATGTCAGGTTAGTTAATGAAAGAACAGTGTCTAAGACCCATTCCATATACAGGGGAGTGTGGACACACTGTTTGGGGCCTGTGTGAACTTCCACAGCCTTAAAACATGAAAATTGTAGCTCCTGTTGTACTTCCCTTTCACCAGGGGTCAGGGTGCCCTGTGTAGATGAGGCCAAGGCTAGAAGTGGGAGGTCTGGAAAGAGTCACTGACTCATCGTGTAGTAGAAGATTTTAAGGATGAATATGGACTGAGGTCTTGACAGAGAGCCCAGATTCAGCCGAGGATGAACAAATTCCAAACCCAGTTCAGAAATCCAGAGTGAATCCCAAGGGGAACCTACAATCAGGAGTCAGACAGGGCAGGACTGGCATGATCAGAAACAAGCATGGCCATCTGAGCAGGAAGTGGATGTGGGGCCATTCCTTGCCCTCATCTGTCCTGGGGACACCTGATGGCAGACTTACAGACACAGCCAGAACTGATGACTTCATTGTTACTTATTTCATAAGGGAGTTAGCAGAATATGAAGCTTTCTAGAATATCTTGAATTCCTCAAAATGTTAGGAACACAGCTAATATTTATTCAGATTCTGAGAGCTTCTTTCCTCAACACTATCTTGATAATTCTGTAACTCAGCTTTGGTAGATTGTCTGGGTTCAATGTCATATAACCTAATTGCTGCCTTGTTCTAGTTGAAACCTCCTTCTCCCCCTGGATTCCAAGATTTTGTGTTTTTAAAAGTGTCAGACTGTTTGGGGCCTGTTTACGCTTCATTATTTGATTATACTGCTTCCCCCTATGCTTATATGACTTCAAATTCCACATTTTCTCTTACAAACCTTTACACCAAAGCATAGCTACTCAAGTTTACATGGTTCAGGGATATAGATTCAGTAGAAATATGGATATCTTGTTTTTCTGAGAAATACATTGAACATGATACTGGGAGGCTACATTTTCCCTCATGACAGTTCTGGACTTAAATTTCTCATCCATCTTCTTAACCTTTCACATCATTTCCTGAAGCCATTTCATCTTCTAAAATGCCAACCTAAAAATAAGTAATCACACTGAAAAGGATCCAGATGGAAACAGGAAAACATGGACACATTCATTCGGTACGCAAAACATTTTCTATATTTGTCAGTAGACTTAAGTTTGCTTCTCATCTTCATGTTTGCCTTGTAACAGGGCAAACGTATTGCCTCGTATTAGAGATTAAAAGAAATGTTTGGGCCCATTGGAACAAAATTCATTCTACATGGCTTTTGACTTTAAGTGATAGTAGTTTACTTAGGCATTTGTAGAAGTGTAAGAAAATTATCTGGAAATAAATATGACTAATTTATATTTTTTATTTAATCAAACTAATATTTTAGATTATTGTATACATTAAGAAGCATCTTTTCATTTCCATGAGGAAAGAAGGTTGTGTTAAGTTCAGAACTTGACAAATCCCATAATTTTTCTTGGTGTGTGTGCATAAGAAGTCACTTCAGTCATGTCCAACTCTTTGTGACTCCATGGACTATAGCCCACCAGGCTCTTCTGTCCATGGGATTCTCCAGCAAGAATACTTGAGTGGGTTGCCATGCCCTTCTCCAGGGGATCTTCCTGACCCAGGGACTGAACCCACATCTCTTTCATCTCCTGTATTAGCAGGTGGATTCTTCACCACTAGAACCACCTTTTTTGTGTAGGAATATGTAAGACTTTCTAAGGCATGTTTTTAGCTTCCAAGACACAGACAATTAGGACATAAGAGTCATGAAAACCAGAGGAATGCTGTAGATTGCAAGTCATAAATGTAAAATAGACTAATCAGAATCCATAATGAGCCATTATTTTTAGAATGCTCTTATTCTCTTTTAGAAGAAAGAAGAACAGCATACACAAACACACTTTTATCAGACGGGATTTCGTAACTTTCTTTTCATCTTCTGGTGTCAGTACACATTCATCTAAAACTCTACATTTTCTGTATCTACAGTCTTGTTCAATGGCAACTGACATTCAGAATGACAACGTTGAGATGCCATAAAATATTGAATCACCAACGAAAAGAACTAACATTCATTACCAAAACAGGCAATCTTTCAACACCATGTGAAAACAATTATCAGAATAAAGAGTTGAAACAAAATGTTTACTTAATAGTTATCTGTCATATAATGAGACCTCTCTCATTTAGGAGAGGTCTCATTCTCTAGGCAGGATGATGAGATTGTATTAAAGAGTTATAAATTTTAGGACAAAGTTAATGATTTAAGCCACTCAAGTATGCAGATTATTCCCCCACAATTTGAAAAACCATTAATGCCTAAATTGTGTGGCTTTAGAAAATGGCCCACGGCCCACGTGTGAGACTTAGACCTGTTTTATTCTTAAGGCTTCCTTGGTGGCTCAGACTGTAAAGAATCTACCTGCAATGCAGGAGACAAGGGTTTGATCCCTGGGTTGGGAAGATCTGCTACAGAAGGGAGTGGAAACCCACTCCAGTATTCTTGCCTGGAGAATCCCCATGGACAGAGGAGCCAGGCAGGCTATAGTCCATGAGGTTGCAAAGAATCAGACATGACTGAGGGACTAAGCACATTGTTAAGTTTAATTCAACATGAATTATAAGTCATGATTTCATTACCTTTTAGGCTCCAAAAATGTTGCTAGATTTAAAGTACAGGTGCCGCAAAGGCAACCAAATGGTTGGTATGTGCACTTCCCTCAAAAAGATGTTGAGCCTCAAAACCAAAGGAGCACACCTTTAGAAATTTTCAAGGTAACAAAAGTGCAGCCACTCCATCCTGCACCCTCAGACATCCAAATCCCACCATGTAGGTCTTGACTAGACACAACCCTGACCCAAAGCTGAACGTGATGTCTCCCTCTTTCGAATTCTCTGAAACATGGAAGTACTAGCTTGTGACTCCAGGATAGCTGTTCATTTTCTGGTCAGGAACTTGCTTTTTCTCTTGTGACAGAGTGCTGAATTGTGCTCTGTAAAGTAGTAATGTATCTGCATGCTTCATCTCCCTTACTAGATTATAAACTTTTTGAGTGTGAGGACCATATCTGTTTTATCTTCTTTGATATAACGTAGATGAACATGGTCAATTATGAAATATTCTTGCAGGTCTAAATTTCTATTCTCATGGAATTCTTTGTATCTATAATGCCTAACGCCTTTCTTAGGTGTCTAAGAAAGATCTGTTGACTGACTGACCCACTGAAAGCCTTTATTTATTTCCAGAATTATTACCAGAATTCCAATGGTATCTGGTAGAGGGAGGCCCAGCAGACAGAAGGTCAGCTCTCTAAAGGGCATTTGTTGGAATGGAGCCTGGCAGGCTGACCTGCTGTCCGCGGTTCACTGTCCATCAGACGCCAGCGTGGCCACTGATCCTGTCATTTCACGCTATAGGATTTGGTTGCACCCCATGGCATCCTGGCAAGCGACCCTCAGGGAAATGTGGCTGTCTGACCCCATGCTAAAAAGGTATTTCAGGACTGGTAAGTGCAGAGGCTGCCAAAAACTACCCCTATCCTTTGCGTGTGCAAATAACAAACATTAGCACAACTCTCCTCCCTCAAGAAGCAAGGGAAACAAAACATCTAAACCCAGGTGAGGATCTAATTAAAAGAAATCAAACCAGGCACTTCGTTTCGTTTTTCTTTCTACGCCAAACGCATAGGACTGAATACGTGGAGAAAACGGTGTGTTTTTGCCACTTTCCAAATGCTTCCAAATCTTGCAAGACTTTCTAAACTGTTTTTATCAATTGTAATCTGTCCTGGAGTACAGAGGTCACCTTTAGGGGAAAAAAGCACATCTCACTTGAGTAGCATATGCAGGAAAATGCTCAGTAAATCACTTTCTCATTACTAAATACTTTCCTTGTTTTAAAATCCAGAAAGGAAAAAATTAAGAAGGAAAAGAATGAAATTTCAGAATGGTCATTTTCTGTGTCGAATTGGTAATCTAGGGGCCCACTGGCCACCTGCCCCTCCGTTTTCCTTAGCCAACCACAGGTGAAGTTAGAAGCACCCAGCTTCTCTGACATGTTTGCAATGCCTCACTTAGAACACTTACCAACTGCTGTATTTTTTTCCACAGAGTCTCACTATTCACTATAAATACTAAAAGAACAGGCCCCTTGTTCTCAGGCAAGAAAACACAGAAGCTTCATTTGTTTATTATTTTTAGCCACTATGCATTTTGTGTGCTTTATAGCTTCTTGAATGATTGTTTAATTGTGAATATATTGGCATGTGATTTGAGGTCAGCTGTTTGTTCCCTGGGTGGTACAATCAATCCATAATTCTGACAGGGAGAAATCTCATTAAAGTTCAAGCTTCAAATTCTAGGCTATCAGCATATAATCTGTAGCTCTTCAAATCCTATATGTCTCATGAAAAATTTATCTATTTAATTTCCCTTGGATGCAGTTTTTAAAGCAGTCTCCCTTTTCTTCACTGCTCTAAAAAAATGCATTTTGGCAAACAAAAGATTGCCTCCAATTTCCCACCCAAAGATACTCACAATTAATATTTTGATTCATAGTCTTTTCAGATGGTTGCAAGAGTGAACAAGCTCGGAAACAAAATAAGCTTCACCAGGGCTTTAAGTGTTGCCGTGTTATTCAAAGTCTTTTTTTTTTTAACCCCAAAACGACATAAAGTAAGATTTTTTTTTCATTTAATGTTTTCAGTTTGCCACCAGTATACAGCTCAAGCTTCCCTCAGAGCTCAGTTGGTAAAGAATCTACCTGCAATGCAGGAGACCTGGGTTCGATTCCTGTTCGATTCCTGGGTTGGGAAGATCCTCTGGAGAAGGGATAGGCTACCTACTCCAGTGTTCCAGGGCTTCCCTTTGGCTCGGCTGATAAAGAATCTGCCAGCAATGCAGGAGACCTGGGTTGGATCCCTGGGTTGGAAAGAGCACCTGGAGAAGGGAAAGGCTACCCACTGCAGTGTTCTGGACTGGAGAATTCCATGGAGTGTTGCAAAGAGTCGGACTCGACTGAGCGACCTTCACTCACTTCATTTTATACAGCTCAAGTGGATCACCAGTCTCTGGGAAAACTGCATTTTTAAGAAAAAGATGGATTTTTGCTGTTTTGAAGCCCATTACAAGAATGCCTTGACTGAGCACTGATTTTCTACTTCTCCCAGATTATGCCCCACCCCACCCCAGCACTTCTTAAACACTTGTGGGATCCCTTTGTCTGGTTCTGTTGCTTCCAGTTTTGCATTTGATGGGATGAGAGGAGGATCAGAGGGATAATAATGGATAAATAATATTATTTATTATTTTAATATTAAGTGGTCAATCTTGGAAAACTAGAACACAGGTATTGTTTGTATTAGTTTCTATATTTGTAAGTAAATCTCCTTTTATTTGTTAAATATGGCAACACTAGTCAGATAAAGATTAAAACGTGCATGCCAATATAGTAGTTAAAGCCAGCTCAGAGGGTGGTGGGGAGTAGGAGCAGGAGAGGACTTGGAGGCAGTGCATGTGAACCAATCTTTCCAGAACTCAGGCTGTGAAGCAATAGGGTCAGGGCAGGGTTAAGACACAGAGAATCTTCCTAAGGGGGAGTAGACACTATATGTTGCATCGTTTCCGGTCACCCCCCACCAGCCAGAAACCACAAAGTTCAATACCATGATTATCTGTTTTTGTATCAAAGTGCTGACCTACCCAGCCCAGACCCTTTCTCTTGTGCATCAGAAACTCAAGAAGTGGTTGTTAAAGAAAATCCTTAGATTGGTTTCTCCACTTAGTAAAGAACTAAGATAATCCCAGAAATGCCTTACTTTTGCCTCTAGCTGAAAATTATGACCCAAAGTATTTTGGGCAAATACCATTCATGTTGATCAGAATGGTCTGAGCAATCGCCTCAGCTCTCCATTTCTATTCACGCTTTCCAGCAAAAGCACATCTGAGAGGCCAGTCACCCTCCCTCTCTCCCTGCAAATGCACAGTAGCAGCAGGAGCAGCTGGGACCTCTTAATTGCCTTGTGCTTGTCAAGGTGATGCAACTTCCCAGGTGAGAGAGACAGATTCTGAATGCCTGGCTGAAGGGAAAACAAAACAAAACAAAACTTGAACTAAACTAGCAGACTAAGTTTCTCAAGAGGATTTTTGAGGCCCGAGGGAAATTCCAGCCTCCTTCAGCTGGAGCTTCCTTCATAGCTCAGTTGGTAAATCATCTGCCAGCAATGCGGGAGACCAGCGTTCGATTCCTGGGTCGGGAAGATCCCTTGGAGAAGGAAATGGCAAACCGCTCCAGTTTTATTGCCTGGAGAATCCCATGGACAGAGAAGCCTGGTGGGCTACAGTCCATGGGATTGCAAGAGTCGGATACGACTTAGCGAATAAACTACCACCACCATCAGCTCCAGCTGATGGTCGCTGCACCCCATGGTCACACACTGCCTTCCCACCTTTATGCAGCTGAGTGAAATCCATGACCCTGTTGGAGAAATAAACCAACTACAAAACAAACCTATCAAAGGCCCCCTCAGGCCTGTTTTAAGTGATCCAAAATATGCAAGCAAACTTCTGAAGACAGGTCTTTCGCGTTTCTGCTCATAACACACTCTTGAGTCAACCCTGGAGATGCCCTGGACTCTGCTTGGGAGAAAGGGAGGAGACCCTGGTGCTGAAGAAAGGGCCCTGGGGCTCTGCACGGGCTATGATACAGAAGGAAGGCCCCAGAATATGTCTGGAGTGGCAGGGTCTGGGGGTGCTTTATGTCAGTTGAACAAAAAAGAAAAATGGTTTCATGGAAAAATTTGGATTTTTGAGGTTGGATTAGATCTGAGTTCAATCCAGACCTACCCTCCTTCAGTTCAGTTAAGTCGCTCAGTCGTGTCCGACCCCATGGACTGCAGCACGCCAGGCCTCCCTCCTTAGTGTTGTAATATTGGGATGATGCTGAGAGCTAAGCTTTAGTGTTGATATGTTTGGATTTAATTTCTAGTGGGATGAGATAAATAACACTTTTCAAAATACCTTCCTCATATATTCTTACAGTCATTCTGCCTTTATGGCTCTAAGAAACAGGATAAGATGAACAGCACCTCAAGGAGGAGGATACAATACAGAGACCCTCCCTGTTAAACAGTTGGAGGGGAGGGCAGCCCTTTCCACAAAGGGATGAGGAAAGGAGGCAAAAGGGGGAAGGAGGACATGCCCAGAAGGGGACGATTAGAAACCTTCGGTTCAGTTGAGGAAGATTTCAGAACCAAGGTCTGTGCTCCTCTCCCTGCCTAAGAGACTCTGGGAGGAGACAGCCTTAGGGGACCCCGTGCTGACCTGAGGGGGCTCATGGAGCAGAGAGGAGGCCTGAGGCAGGACTGCCTCCCAGCTTGGTGCTCCTCGAGCTAGAAGCTCCTGGCAGCCCCCAGTGGGGAAATGCAGAAGGTCCCCCACAAGGGGAGGTGACCCAAAACAGAGACTGGGAGGAGAACCACCCACACCCCAAGGGATGGACTGAGACCCACGTCTGCTGTACTGGTGAGAGCAGCGAGGATGCTACAGAACCAGCAGCAGGGAGGAAGAGGGAGCCGAGAGAACAGGCCACATGCTTGTGCAGCGTGGACTTCGGCTACAGGTGTGAATAGGGCCCTGTATGCGAACACAGTAAGGACTTAGGATGCTGAGAACATACAGAAGAGAACAAGGACGCACCTTCTTAGGAGGTGGAGGGGAGGAGCAAGACCTAAAGAGGGAGAAATAGCCTCGGAAGAAGTTCGAGCCTTCAGTTATTTAAATACTTGTTCAAAAGAAACTGAGAAAACTGGAAAAAAGTAAACACAAAAAACTCTTTTACTACCATTCTTAAAAAAAAAAAAAAAAAAAACTACCTGGAGATCTTTGACTTGACACATTTTGATATTTCTTTCCTGCTCCTCAGTGGGATTTGAGGATCTAGAGGTCAAAATTATCAGTTATGAAAAATAAAGGACTCTACCAATTATGCACATTTGAGGTAGAGCGTATAAATTTACAGTAAACCCCTTCTCTAGAGGAACTTTGTCAACTTGGGTTATCTTAACTTCTTTGGGCCTCAGCTATGAAATGGGAATAATACTACTTCATAAGGGTTGTTGGGGGTATTAAATGAAATGATGCACGTGAAATGCTGGGTACAGTCCTCAGCACATGGCTGTGCCTGTTAATGGTTATAAACATTATCACTTAACTTTCAGGAGCTTCCTCTTCTACCACTGTAAACTGGGATTGCAATATCCATCTTGCACAATCGGTTTGCAAAAAGCATGGCTTTCTCTTTCTCTTGAGTTTCCTTTTTTCAAGAGCTATCATTTATTTCATCTCATCTTCTACCTCCAATAAATACATCTCTATTCATTTATTCAATCAAAACTGTTTTCTGAGTTTCAGCTTCGTGCAGATCACTCTTCTGAGGGTTTCTGAGATGATGCATGTACAGTATTTATCATTCATGTTCTGCTGGTTGACAGGGGAGGGGCAGTATTTTTACATCTTTATCATAGAAGGGAAAAATGATGAGTGGATAGCAAATGCACTGCAGGAATTCAGGGGAGGCAGTGTTGATTTCTGGTTAGAAGTCAGGGAATGCTTTCTGCATAACATGGAGTTTGAACCAGACCTTTAAGAATGAGAAATACTTAGGCAAGTAAACACTGGGGAGGGCAGTCTAGGGAGGGCACGAGGATGTGTGTTGAGATGGGTGGGTGATTCTGTGTAACCAGTTCAGGGAAGATGAAAAGTTGGAGGAAAGATAGGCTGGAGATCTGGGTATAGGCATGATATAATGGATCCACAATGCTAATAAGCTAATAGTCATCAACTTTTCACTTTCTCATAATGTTTCACACAAAGAAGGAGAAGGAACTGTAAAATGTATTGAGCTCCAGATACAAGTGAGCCAATACACTGAGATCATTGTTCTATGAATAGTATCTCTAAACATCATGACTGTGCTGAAAGGTAGGTATTCACACAGGAGAACACTAAGGTTCAGAGAGGTTAGGTAACTTACCTGAGATCACACAACTAGAAATAATCCACTCAGAATAAAATCTGGCTTTGCCTGATCCAAAATTAGTGCTACAAGACAAGGCCTTCAGGCCTTACCTGTTATACCTGTTTCCTTGGGAAAGTAGCATGCTTTCCAGCTCCTGTGTTTAAGGAAGTCCTCACCAATAAATTAGCAGGCAGGTGAGCTGGAAGCTGTGTAAGGAAATGGGGCCCAATGGGGAGATTTATTTGATTCCAGGACTCAGGGTCATGGAAAACTGCCAGAAGGAGATAGGTCTCCTCCTCCAAATAGCCCCATGAATGCCCTGGCAATCTTGACCCACCCAAGAACACTGTCAGGGATGCCTTAAGAAAGTATTGGGAGCCTAAAGGAGAGAGACCCAAGGTACTTATATCTTCTGGGTATTTATGCACCATTCAAGTCCTAAGGGATTACCGTTTGAGGTGACTCTTAGGTCAGACTTAAGATATGATAGACTCATGTTTATTTGAGAAGGCTTGGCGCATTTGTGTGTCTCCTCAGCTGGAACCAGCACAGCGAGACCCAGGACAGTTTTGGTTTTGTACCATGAGTCTTCTCTCTGGGGAACGAGAGACCAGATCTGACCTTGTGAACCCTGAGGAAGTGACTGGGGTTCAGGGAGATAGGCTGACTAAGCACACACAGATGGGAGTAGGGAGAGTTGCGATGAGAGCCTAAAGACTGTGATCGTGTGCCGCCCACAGGAGAATAAACTCACCTCATTAGAGGACTAGAAAACAGCGTACACTCCCAATGGCCTGTGGCTGGTTTTATGAAAATCATAGGATTTTTACAGCTAGAGAAGACAGTAAAGATCATCTCACACAATTAATTCATTTTATAGATGAGAACATTGAGGTTCAGAGTAGGAAATCGACTTGCCCAAGGTCACAACACTTAGTGGTGGAGCTTGGTCCAGGCCGTAGATCCACTGCCTGTGGTTTGTACTTTTCCCACTAATGCTGAATAATATGTTCCACAGATTATTAACCGCCCCACACATTTACATGTGGCGAGTCAGGGGGTCATCAATCACACCTTCCATTTAGACAAGCATACATTTCCAATTCTATGAAGGAGATAAAAATGTATTCTAATTTCAAATCAACCATTGAAAGCAATTCCCCAGACATCTGGTACTTTTCTGGTTTGAAAGCCCCTGCATTTTCCTCCATGAGTCTTAGAAAGCCAAAGCAGAGAGTTGGCTCTCGTGCTCCAGCTCATTTTCCACGAAGTTCCCCAAATGCTAAACAGATTTCCTACACTCTCAGTGACAAGAACCTCCTCTCTGGCCAAAATCCTGCTCTATTTTCTCATGCCAGGAATGTGTATGGCCCCACAGCCATCTTCTGCAGGGGCAACCAGTAAGCATTCCAGGCTGTTTCACCCTGTGGGAAAAAAGCCTGGAGCCCACCTCTTTTCTGGCCTTATTTTTCTAGGAAGGAGCCATGACTTGCTCATGAACCCCGGCAGGGGCTGTTTCCCATCACTTCTTGCAATGGGGGATTTCTCAGGGAGCCTGAGAGAAGGAAGTCAGGTCTCTGCTCCCTCTGGCAGTAGTGCCATTCTCTCATCTCTTCTCCCAAAAGGCCATTTCTCTGGGTCTGACGTGACTTTTTCCTTCAAGACAGGCCCAGCAAGGATCCATTTGCATTCCTGCCCTGCATTCCAGCGGAGTCCCTTAGGCACTGTGGCTGGAAATGATTTAGCAGGGAATTCAGCCAGCTTCCCTTTTAATCAGTCACATCCTCACAGGCACAGGGAATCCCACCCTGCTCACCTGGGGGATGGAAGGAGCCTTCCTCACTTTGACAGGGTTTCTGTAAGTGATGCAATCAACAGTGAGTCTAGTCTCCAGGAAAGAGGTTGTAAAGAGACTCCTTCTCTGAGGGTTAATTGTGAAATCAATATCTTCAGGAGTCCCTCCCCTTCCCTGGGAGGTTCTGCAAAGCAGATGCTTCTCAGATAACATCCAAACATCCATCCACCCTGCAGTGCTTCCTCAGCACCACTCGGACTGGGGAGAAGGGAGGAGTGGAGCTGGGCCTGGAAGAGCTGGCAGGATTTGCTGAGGATATTCAGGCAAGGAGATAGGGTAAGCCAAGGTCTGGGAAAATGAATGACCCAGGGTGGGTGAGGAAGGGAGAGTTAGGGAGCAACTTGAGGGAAACTGAGGTCTTGTTGGGGAAGAGGGAGTGATGTCTAGTCAGGGTCCCAACAGGAAGCAGAGGACACACCCAACATAGGATAATTAGAAGAGGATTTATTTGCAAAGGTGGGGGTGTAGGAGAACCATAAAGAATAGCACACTAAACCAAGGCTCAGTAAGAGCCAAGGCATTGCACCTCTAGGTACAGAGAGAGTGTCACATCGAATAGCTGCCTTAGAAGAACAGAGGCTTTGGTCAAGGACGCAGTCAGCTTGAGGCAGCCCTGCTGGGAGAAGTCTAGCTAGAGGGGAATTTACAATGAAACTGGTCAAGTTTACGCTGTAGCGTTCACAGTGGTAGAGGTCCCATTCCAGGTCTGGGGAGTAACCCTAGCAAGGTGTTCATATGTCCCATGCTTTTATAAATTTTTTGGTAAATTTTATAAAAGTAAGATATATTTGATCCTAGTTTCTTTCTACCACACACATCCTATGTTGGGTGGCTTTGGAGGCGTCGTGGGCATTTTTAGGATCTGGTTGAGAAGATGAGTTTGGGTTGGATGAGATATATTTAAGTTGCTCACAGTCACTCTGTATATATTTAATTCACCGCTAGCTGTCCTCATGTAGGAATGGCTTCCAGGAATACTCTTACCACCAACTCATCTTATGTCATGACTTAAAGGTCCAGAGAGGTCACATTGTAATAAGAGTGTGTCCTTTGGTGCAGGTAGTGAAGAGAACAGAGACTGGTGTGAGGAACCAGAAACTGATCTGTGGCCCATACTCAGACCTAAAATTTTAGGTCTAGAATTCAGTTCTCATTGTCAGAAATATAATGCAGCACATGCAACTATGAACGCACCATCCTATCTCTTTTTAAATGGAATTCCATTTGTTCTCAGATTCCTGCATTTATATGTAGATATAAAAAATTTCAGATCATATCAAAATTAGCAATTTATTAAGAAGAAAGAAAATGCAAATAGAAGTGAAGGATCTTGGATTATTCGGTAATCTTATTGATGAAGAAGCTCTAATACTTAGGCCACCGGATGCGAAGAACTGACTCATTGGAAAAGACCCTGATGCTGGGAGGGATTGGGGGCAGGAGGAGAAGGGGATGACAGAGGATGAGATGGTTGGATGGCATCACTGACTCGATGGACATGAGTTTGAGAGAGCTGCGGGAGTTGGTGATGGACAGGGAAGCCTGGCATGCTGCAGTCCACGGGGTCACAAAGAATCGAACACTACTGAGCGACTGAACTGAACTGAACTATTGATGAGAAGAGTGAAGCATATGAACTCATTGGGAAAATATTTACTTTTCTTGCTGCTTTGATACAAAATCCTGACATCTATGAAGATGCTCTAGAGGGGTTCCCTGGAAATGGTCTATGAACTGGATAGTTGCATTCAATTCTTTTACTGTGGAGAGCTCTCAGGAGATACACTTGTAAGGAAATGTGGATGGCGGGACTGGGAAGAGACGACAAACATGTGGCCTCAGCAGATCCTATATTCTAGCAGCTGAGGGATGGCTGCCCCATGAGGGAATCCAGGCAAAACCACACAGCACCCTCTATAAGAGATAACATAAAACTTATGGTTTGCTGCCACTATAATGGGGCCCAAGACAAGCTGTTAAAGTCACTCAGTTGTGTCCGACTCTTTGCAACCCCATGGACTGTAGCCCACCAGGTTTCTCTGTCCATGGGATTCTCTGGGCAGGAATACTGGAGTGGGTATCCATTCTCTTCTCCAGATTTTCCTAACCCAGGGATAGAACTTGGGTCTCCTGCATTGCAGGCAGATTCTTTACCATCTGAGCCACAAGGGAAGCCCAAGCTGGTTTATAAGTCACCAATTCAGAGTATTAAGATTAGTTCCTGCACAAGAAAATTTGAAATGCTCTAGATCTTAGTTATATGTGAAGGAAAATATAGAAGAGAAAATAGAAATCTTCCCAAATGGAACAGCAATCTCAAATTTTGACATATTACAAATGATGAGTAATAAAACTGAATTTGTTCTACATTGCTAATATAAAAATATCCAAATTCCAATCAAACCCACTAGAGGAAAGAATGGATTATATTTCCCTTCTTTTTCTAAAAAATTTTATTTACAAAGTTGTGACATAAAGAGTCAGAGCATATACTATTGAAAGCAGTTGTATCTCTGATATTTGTGGACCAATAGAATTGCAAGCTTCAGTCTCATAAAGTCAGAATCACGCTTAGACCCAAAGGAATAAACACCCTGTCATCATACTCCCCTCACTCAGATATCCCTCTGGAGCTCCCAAGTAGCTGAACCCAACAGAAGTCAGAGGCCCTGTGGCAGGGAGCAGGGTGGAGAAGGGTGGCATATATTGAAGACACCAGCCACAGCTAAGTAATATGGTTATGGTGGCCTTGATTGCCAAACTCAACTTGCATTTTACTCACAGAAAAAAGAAATCTGAGTGACATAAAACATAAACATATATGGAAGGAGCCTTTAATCTGGGGTTGTAAAACATGCCTGCCACTTACCACTCACTAGGAACCCACTAAGGAGTCCTTAACCTGCAGACAGGCAGAGATGTGCCTGCTCCTTTTCTTGTCTTTGTGGCCTGGGGAGTGTGGGCTCCCAAGCAAGTCATGAGGGAGGAGCAGGTGGGGAGCACTATGAAAGCGAAGGGTGGCGCAGCATCACCTTGGACATGACCCCCTAAACAGAGGCTGTAGTTACTCCTTTCACTATTAGCAGCCCTTAGAGCCTGAATGTCCAATTTATACCCCTCCTTCCCACATGCTGTAAGTGAGGCCCTCTCGTCTTGTCACTGTCTCATCCAGTCAGCTCCCAGCTGCAGCTTGGCAGAGCCAATGCCAGCTGCACACACAGAATCAGATGGGTTGTCACCATCGGATGATAGGAGCACAAGTTTGAGGTGCAAATGCCGGAACCCAGTTCTTCTGCTGGCTTTCTTGACCTTCCTGGGTAATGGAAGTCCTGGCCCCTTTCCCTGGTTTGCTGAGATCCCAGGAGACTCCATAATGACCCTCTCCTTTCCTGCACACACCAAGTGCTCCTCTCGACTGATCCTTCCCTTGCTTCGTCCTCCATCCAGAAACAAGGACTCAGTCTGCTCTCTCCAGGCAGCAGGCTTCCAAACGTCTTTTTTTTTTTTTGGAGCATAGTTGATTAACAATGTTGTTAGTTTCAGGTGTACAGCAAAGTGATTCAGTTATACATATACACGTATCTATTAATTTTCAAATTCTTTTATCCATTTTTTTTCTTTTATCTAATATACTTCTGCTTGAGTGTCCCCAGATACTTCAGAGGCAATATATCCAAAACCAAACTCACTAAGTCCTGACAATTCTTCCTTCGTAATATTGCTCAGATCTGTCCTTTCCTCCTCTTTCTCTCTGTCACTCCCTTACGTGGGCTCCAATTACCTCTGGTCCAAACCATTGGAACCACCTGTCGTAATCTGCCCACACAAGGTGCCATGGAGAAATTCTAAAACTTGATGGTGTCACTTCTCTTCTCAAAAACCTTCTGTGGCTCCCCCAGACTTTATAAACTGAGTCCATATCTTTCTACCTGGTCATCTTTATTCTGTAAACAAGCATGCATGTGACATTGCAGTTATTTTTAAACATGTAATCATGCATTTATTGCTTGCTCCAGGCAACCTCTCCCCACTCCCCCCATTAGGCAAGGAAATTCGCTGGCTACATAAATGAACATTTTTGCATTGTTTTCCCTTTCTAGCTGTATAAATCTCTACTTGCCCCTGCTTCTCCTCCTTTCCCCAGGCTAGTCAAACTCATATGCTTCCTGTTCTACCTTGTCTCCTGCACAAATCGGCTCTCCACTGGGGGTCTTCTTTCCGAGCCATTCCTTCCAACCTCTGTCAATGTATGAGTGTTTGGCACTTGTGTACACACACACACACACTTTCACATACATTCACACACACACATACACAAACATGGCTACTTTCTCCATGAAAGTTTTCTTGCTTCTTTCTCTGCCCCTCTTCTCTCTCCTGTAGGAAATGGCAACCCACTCCAGTACTCTTGCCTGGAAAATCCCATGGACAGAGGAGCCTGGGGGCTACAGCCCATGGGGTCACAAATAGTCTGACACGACTGAGCGACTAATGCTTCTATCTCCAGGAATTACTCTCCTCTTAGAACTCCCTTAGTATTCATTCATGTGCCTCCCATGGCTTGCATCATATTTTGCTGACCTATTTATCTTATTGGTTTACACATTTTATCTCCTCTACCAGACAGAGAATTCCTCCAGGACTCAGCTGTGTATGAGTCATTTTTTCTCTCCAGCAACAGTGGCTTACAGTGGGCATTTATGAATGGATTAATGGACACATCTGCCCTTCAAAGCATGAAGGTCTTTCTTCTTATTATGGTTAAATATATATTCAAATTACACACATGTAATTCATGATTACATTCCTATTGTAAAACACTCAAAAATATTAATAAAACTCAACTTCCTTTTGCTTATCTCTAGTTGCAGTCCCCTCCTCATTTATATAGCTATGCAGTGAAGATATAATTTAGTTTTGAGGGATTAAAAAAAAAAAAAAACAGAGGTATACTATATATTATTTTTCAGCCTGCTTCTTTTACTTTACAGTATGTCAAAAGTATCTTCTCATCTTTCTATAACACTAGATATATGGTAACTCATTCTAACAGCTGCAAGATTCCATAGCTTGGATGTGCCATAGCTTATTTAAACATTCCCTTTATTGATGGTCATCTGCATTATTTCCAATATTTTGCTATATACATGTCTCCTTACACACATAAGACTTCTAGAATATAGATGAAGAATTTGTAAGTCAAAAGAAACACACTTTTAATATTGTATTTGATTCAAGCAAAAGAAAAAATTGTATTAGACGTCAAATAGATTTCCCAGGAGACTGCATTTACATTCTCCAAACCCTTGCCATCGCTTGATGTTATAAATCTTTAACACTTTGGCCAATCTGATGAGAGAAAAAGAACATTGTATTATATTAATGTGCATCTCCACATTTGCCCAAAGAAGACTGAGCACTACTTTATGGGTTTATGGACCATTTGGCTCTCTTCTTCTGTAAATGTACATATCCTTTGCCTGTTGTTGCATTGGGTAGTTTATCTTTTCCTTTCAAAATCAGGATATCTTGACAAATTCTGAATAGTAATTCTTTGTCTATTATGAATAATGTATATGTTGTAAATATTTTCTCTGAATCTGTTGTTTATCTTTTGTCTTGAGAGTGTCTAATTTGGTATATTTTCTTTTTGAGGCAAATTTGAATTTTCCAAATATGTATCTAATTGTCACAACATTCTTTATGAAATCCATCTATTCTTTGATGATGTGAAACACCACTTTTATCAAATAGAAAAATTTCCTCCACATAACTATTTTCCTCTACATAAAATTTTCCTCTATAGAAAAATCTATGTAGACCTATTCCTGGACTTTTAACTTTTTTTTTTTTTATCATTTTGTTTAAGGTATGTTTCTTACAAGCAGTGTTAAGATAGAGTTTGGGTTTTTGTTTTGTTTTCCTTTTTAGCCCAGTGTATAGATTATATTTTGTAAAGAGAGAATTCAGTTCATTCACGCTTCGTGTAACAACTATGAAACCTGATTTAATTTCTTCTGACTTACCTTAAGTTTGTTATGATTTTTCTTTCTCCTTAATTTTACTAGCTTGCTCAAATTGCTTTTCCTCTCTACTCTTGTTTAAACAGGAGTTCCCTGCAATCTTTCCATCTCATTAATGGTTATCTCCCTTTCTTTCCTTTTCTGGTGTTCAATATCAAACTCTTTTATTATTATTAGAAAATGAGATATTATTTCTCCCACTTAGATACTCTACCCCCTACTATTTTTCCCACTTAGATGCTTCTTCATTCTGCCACTTAGATATTTAGAATATTCCTACTTTCCCCATTTTCTTCTCCTTATCCCAAGAGCCTCCGGAATGCTTTCGTTCTGCATGCTCTGCCTCCAACACCTAGGTTTTGCTGAAATAGTGCAGCACTTTTCTTTCTAGATCTTATTAGAATTATCTTTGCAGCATTTCACCTCTATTTTAAGAATCCTTTCAGCATTACACAGTTCCAGGCTCTTGTTATCCATTTATACTGAACTATACGTGTATAAAAATCAATACACATACACATATACACACAAATGTGTGTGTGTAAGCATGTGTATATATATATATGAGCAAATAAGTGGCACTAGCTCTGCCAATGCAGGAGACATAAGAGACGTGGGTTTGATTCCTGGGTCAGGAAGATCCCTTGGAAAAGGGCATGGCAACCCACTCCAGTAGTCTAGCCTTGAGAATCTCATGGACAGAGGAGCCTGGCGGGCTACAGTGCATGGGGTTGCAAAGAGTTGGACATGACTGAAGCCACTTAGCATGCATACATATACATATATGTGTGTGTGTATTAAAATATATAAGGAAACATGATTTGTTGCTCACCTCTGTTTCTTCTCTTCTGTAACTCATTTGATTTTGGTTGGAGTCTCTTTGAAACTATTTTATTCAGCGAGTGCTATAATTCTTGGATACTTGCATATTTTTAAATATACATATGTATATAGATATATGTACATATATATATTAACTTCTGTGGGTGATTGATGTCTTGGTTAGGTATAGGACTATTGGACTGCTGTCCTTGACCCCAGAACTCTGTAGATGTTCCACCATCTCATTCTATCCTTTTTGTCATCTGGGACTTGGACTTAATTAGTCCCATGTAAGCTCAAAGCCTTTGTGTGTATCACAATAAACTGTGGAAAATTCTGAAAGAGATGGGAATACCAGACCACCTGACCTGTCTCTTGAGAAACCTGTATGAAGGTCAGGAAGCAACAGTTAGAACTGGACATGGAACATCAGACTGGTTCCAGATAGGAAAAGGAGTATGTCAAGGCTGTATATTGTCACCCTGCTTATTTAACTTCTATGCAGAGTACATCATGAGAAACGCTGGGCTGGAAGAAGTACAAGCTGGAATCAAGATTGCCGGGAGAAATATCAATAACCTCAGATATGCAGATGACACCACCCTTATGGTAGAAAGTGAAGAGGAACTAAAAATCCTCTTGATGAAAGTGAAAGAGGAGAGTGAAAAAGTGGGCTTAAAGCTCAACATTCAGAAAACAAAGATCATGGCATCTGGTCCCATCACTTCATGGCAAATAGATGGGGAAACAGTGGAAACAGTGGCTGACTTTATTTTGGGGGGCTCCAAAATCACTGCAGATGGTGACTGCAGCCATGAAATTAAAAGACGCTTACTCCTTGGAAGGAAAGTTATGACCAACCTAGATAGCGTATTCAAAAGCAGAGACATTACTTTGTCAACAAAGGTCCATCTAGTCAAGGCTATGGTTTTTCCAGTGGTCATGTATGGATGTGAGAGTTGGACTGTGAAGAAGGCTGAGCACCGAAGAATTGATGCTGTTGACTGTGGTGTTGGAGAAGACTCTTGAGAGTCCCTTGAACTGCAAGGAGATCCAACCAGTCCATCCTAAAGGAAATCAGTCCTGAATGTTCATTGGAAGGACTGATGCTGAAGCTGAAACTCCAGTACTTTGGCCACCTGATGCAAAGAGCTGACTCATTAGAAAAGACCCTGATGCTGGGAAAGATTGAAGGCGGGAGGAGAAGGGGACGACAGAGGATGAGATGATTGGATGGCATCACTGACTCGATGGACATGAGTTTGAGTGAACTCCGGGAGATGGTGATGGACAGGGAGGCCTGGCGTGCTGCGATTCATGGGGTCGCAAGGAGTGGGACACAACTGAACAACTGAACTGAACTGAACTGAACTGAAGCTCTCCTAGACCTGCCCTCAAAATCTCATATTTTCCTCCATGATTTCAATTTCTTTGTATTATCACCTGTGGTTTGTAATATTTCTCACACATTTTTATTTCAGGCCACTAATTGAGTCTCAAACCTGTCTTTTCCCTTAAATCATTCATTTAAATGATTCCATAAATCATTTTTCATTAAAAAAGCGTGATTTCTGTTACTAGACAACTTCACTGGGCTCTTTTTGTTCCTGTTTTTGTTGTTGAAGTTGTCCTCTGTCTCCTCTGGTGGCTCTTTGGAAACCTGTTCTGGGTATTCCTCTCCTTGTGGCCTCCATGTTCTTTTTTTTTTTTTTTAATTTTAATTGGAGGTTAATTACTTTACAATATTGTAGTGGTTTTTGCCATACATTGACATGAATCCACTACGGGTGTACACATGTTCCCCATCCTGAACCCCCCTCCCACCTCCCTCCCCATCCCATCCCTCTGGGTCATCCCAGTGCACCAGCCCTGAGCACCTGTCTCATGCATCAAACCTTGACAGGCGATCTGTTTCACATATGGTAGTATACATGTTTCAACGCTATTCTCTCAAATCATCCCACCTCCACGTTCTTGAGTGTGTTTTTTCCTGTCTTTCCCTGATCCCTATGGCTCAGTGGCTGAACAACTGACCAGGTTGTGCAAGAGCAGACAGACAGGTCAGTCCCCTGCTGAGGCAGCAGGAGGAACCTCTGCTCTGGGTCTCACAGGAACACTCTCAGGTCCCCTGCCCTATTCCTCCTTAGCTTTAGGGAGGGAGGTCAGGGAGTCTGGAACATGTACAGCAGGCTGGAGTCATGCTTCCTTCAGAATCTCATCCTGGGCTCTTTATAGGGAAAAAGTCCCACATCAGCTATCCAGCCTTTTCCCTCCAGGCCCTTGTCTGCCAGCTGCTTCACTCAGAAGTGATGGGTGGGTAGGAGCTAACATCATATGTCGGGAAAGGGGACACATTAAGCTTCTGTCATCCCAGAATCCCCTAACTCTCCCCTTTGTCTGTTTTTCTGATCTTGTCTATTCCTTTGCCATAGCTGCAGAGTTTTAATTATCATGACATTAAAGTAAAATTTGCTCCTTGGTAAGGCATGTCTTTTTTTCTCTTTTTCAAATTTTCCTTGGCTCTTCTTATGCATTTCATCTTCCTGATGAATATTAAAATCAGCTTATTGTTCCTTAGAACAGCTCTTTGTTGTTTTTTTTTGGAAAGGATTGAGGTCAGCTTACAGATAAATATGGACAGGTTGCACATCCCTCCAAATAACATCTTCCCAAGCAGGAGCAAGATAACTGTTTATTCAAGACCTCTTCTATGTCCTTTAGTAAAGTTCTATGGTATTTTAAATGTATTTTTAAAAGTAGACTTTGTGCAATTCTTTTAAAGGGTATTACTAGATGTTTTTGATAGCTTTCATTGCTACTGTACATTGAACATGCTTAGTTTTTTATTTTCAGTTCAGTTCAGTAGCTCAGTCATGTCCAACTCTTTGCAACCCCATGAACCTCAGCACGCCAGGCCTCCCTGTCCATCACCACCTCCTGCCGTTTACCCAAACTCATGTCCATTGAGTCAGTGATGCCATCCAATCATCTCATCCTCCGTAGTCCCCTTCTCCTCCTGCCCCCAATCTTTCCCAGCATCAGGGTCTTTTCTAATGAGTCAGCTCTTTGCATCAGGTGGCCAAAGTATTGGAGTTTCAGCTTCCTTCCAATGAACACCCAGGACTGATCTCCTTTAGGATGGACTGGTTGGATCTCCTTTTGTCCAAGGGACTCTCAAGAGTCTTCTCCAATACCACAGTTCAAAAGCATCAATTCTTCAGCACTCAGCTTTCTTTATAGTCTAACTCTCACATCCAGACATGACTACTGGAAAAACCATAGCCTTGACTAGATGGACCTTTGTTGGCAAAGTAATGTCTCTGCTTTTTAATACAGTAAATACCAAATGTTGAAATAGATGGAATAGTATATAAATACTCCGATAACCATCACTCACCTTAAACTTTTAAAAAATTTTTAAATTGTGGTAAAATACACATAACATAAAATTTACCATCTTAACCACTTTAATTGTACATTTAGTAACAAGACCATTCACACTGTTCTACAACCAATCTCAAAAACTCTTTTCATCTTGCAAAATTGAAACTCTGTTTCCATTGAACAGAGTGGACAGGCGATCCACTGTCCAGAGTGGACAGGCGATTCCATCCCCTTTCTGCCTTCACCTCTTGGCAACCACTATTCTATTCTTTTCTCTGTGAACTTGACTACCACAGGTGCCTCTTACAAGTGGGATTATACAGTATTTGACTTTTGAAGTGAAGTGAAAGCCACTCAGTTGTGTCCAAGTCTTTGTGACCCTATGTACTGTACAGTCCATGGAATTCTTCAGGCCAGAATACTGAAGTGGGTAGCCGTGCCCTTTTCCAGGGTATCTGCCCAACCCAGGAATAGAACCCAGGTCTCCTGCATTGCAGGTGTATTCTTTACCAGCTGAGCCACCACTCCTTATTTCACCTAGCATAGTATCCTCAAAGTTCATCCAAGTTGCTGCATGTGTCAGGATTGCCTTCCTTTCCAAAGTTGGATGATAGCCCATTATAAACATATAGCACATGTTGTTTATCCATTCCTCTGTTCATGGGCACTAGAGTTATTCCCACCTGTTGGCTCTTGTGAATAATGCCATCACCCATCTTCAACAATGATCAACTTGGAGGCAATCCTATTTCATCTATAACCCTACCACTCTCTCCATCCATATTCCAAGCAAATCCAAATACGGTACTTTACAAATTGTATTTTCTATTTGGTTAAAGATCACTCCCAGGGAGAGTGATCTTTAACCATGGAGAATTAGAGTCTGGAAATCAACACTATTTCATCCCAATTAGCTTGAATCTGTTTGACATAAAGATGAAGTGCAGATGAGGTGGGAAAGTTGTCATAGAAATGGTAGGTGAGGAAGGAGAAGAAGGTCAGAGAGTGGCGAAGGCTCTCTGTATGTCTATGAGCTTCTGCTCTCCCCTCCCTACTGTCACCTCCTTCTCCTCAAACCTCTGGTCCCCTTTCCCAGAAGCAGGAAAGACTCCAAAGCTCACAGGCCACTGCAACCAGCCTAACTCTAGGGACCCCAGAAAAGGCTCTACAGATCTCTGTCCATTTGCCTACAGTCAGGGCATTTTGCTTTGGCAGTGCTAGGGCTGAATTCAAGCTATGCCTTGAACTCACTGACACTGCCTTGGGAGCCAAGGTCTATTCCTGGAGAAGAGATTAGTGGAAATTCCTCAGGAAGAAATTGGCTGCCTGTGAATGCCAAGAGGCGTCACTAGATAAACTACTCAGAAACAAGAGTTCTGATGTTCATATCACTTTAAAATTACACTGAGCACCTGAGTATGGTGCAATTTAAGTAAATTAATTTGGCCTCTGTTGAGCCATCCTCAAGAGCACACAGAGGCTCTCTGCTGGGACTCACCTCAGAGATGTGGTGGCCCCTTGCCTTTGTTCCCTTGGGAAATAAAAACTTGTGCTAAGGAAGCATGGTAGTAGTCATTCTGGAAGGACCTAAATTTATCTTCCAACTGGTCTTGGAGAAAACAAACACAATCATTCTCACCCTCCTTTAAAGGTCCCTTTACTGATGGTCCCCAGTATTCTTTCTAATCCCATCAACATCATAAATATTTCCTTAACAATCCCTTGGACAGCTCAAACCTGGGCTAGATTTCATCCAAAGGAAATCACTGCAAGAAGAAAAACCTTTTGGCTTCTTCTCTCAGGCCAGTAGCCCTCTTTTCTACTCTGCTGATCTGAGATTTCTCTCCATTCTCAAGAGGAGGATTAGAAAGTTTGGGTCAACCCAGAGTTTGCTATGAACGTTGTCCAACAGGAGCTGAAGCACCTGGAGCCTGTTTGTAGCTTAGTCAGTAGGCATGTGTCCTGCGCTGGTGACATGAAACTTCTCTTGAGTGTCACAAAGGCAGTATCCTGCACTGTGGACTCAGGACATGCCCCCACCACTTCTCCAATGGGTTTTATCCCATCTTTCCAGTGTCTGTCTGGTACATATGGACTGATCACTTCTACTCCCTCAGCCTCTGTTTGTTGATAAAATCAGGGAGTTGAACTGGGTGGTCCCAGAGGCCTCTTCTAGCTCTGAGTCTAAGAAAAAAGTCACCTGCTCTGGAAATCAGATGGATCTCTATGGCTCTGGGCCCTAACTCCAGAGACCCTTAGAGGCCACCTGAGTCAAAAATGGAGCTGGAAGGGAAGTGGGAGCTCCAGATAGGGCTTCCCAAGGTAGAATTTGGGAGGTGCTTTGGCATGTATTGAAAAGACCCTGGAGAGCCTGGAACAGCGAATAAGTCACTCCAGCCTGGGTTAGAAAGACTTGTTCCTGACATTGCACAGTGGGTCTTAGAGCACCGCTCAGTTTAGGTAGCTGTGAACCTAAAGCCCAAAGTGGACTTGGGGCCATAACATCAAAGAATCCCTCTTCTTCCTGCATTAAGGCAACTGCAAAGATCAACCAGGACCCAGAATAAAAAAAGAATTCCAAGATTTAGAACTCAAAGAGGAGTCCCCAACAGGAATGTCCAGAAGAGGACAAGGGAAGCTCCTCACGTATTCTAAAGAGGGGTCCTCAAGCTTTAACACACATTGGAATCCCCTTTAGAGCTTGTTGAAACATAGCATGCTGGCCCCACCCCCTAGACTCTGATTCTGTAGGTCTGGGGTGAGCATTGAGAATTTCCAAGTCTAACAAGCTCCCAGAGGATGTTGCTGCTGCAGGTCTGGGGCCATCCTTTAAGAATGACTTCATTAAGAAGACTGGGAGGAGATATCATAAGTGACTGGTGACACGCTCAGCTAGCAGCTCTGCCCTTTACCAGACATGGGCAAGCTCCAAGGCCCCACCAAACCTGCTTCTTCATCTGTAGAATGGAAGTGATAGTAAGTGAGGAGTGGAGAGGAGACACACGTAAATACTTCAGAATAGTTCCTAGCACAAAGTGACTGCTCCATAAAAGTTAGCTATCTGTGCCTCGCAACGTGGTGGCTGATGAATACAAAGCCTCCAGCTCGTGGAAAGTGGTCACTAGTGCTTATTTTATATTATTTATTAGGCTTGGGCTCAGACACAAGTAAAATAAACCAACTGGAGTGGCTAGAACAGTTATTTTAGCTTTCCAGACTCTGGTAGAGACAGCAAGAAAAAGGAGGGGCTTTCTCCCTCCTGTAAAAATTAACATGAAAAAGCATTAACATTTTTTTTAAAAAGTCCTTAAATAATAGGGACTTGCCCATGAAATTAAACTGACTGTGGTTTATTTGATCAAAAAAGAGTATCAAATTTGTCTTCAAAAAGCTTTTTTTCTAGAATCCCTCATTCTGAACACCTGGCCTTTAGTAGGCCCTCAAAAGCCATTTGTTGACTGTTCAATGACCCTCCACCTTTGAGTACCTATTTGCTCTCCCTTCCTAGGGTGAATAAGCTCTTTGGGGTCAAAGCCCTGGCACACAGTAGGAACTCAGGAAATATTTGTGGAATGGAATGGAATCAAGTTTATGTCAAATGAAGACCGCCAAACTGGCAATTGGGCCCAAATCCACTTTGGGTGTGTATACTCTGGGTCACTACTTACTGTATTATTAGAGTAATGAATTCTTTTAAACCTCATAAACTTTTTTGTGTGTGAAGCCACAGTCTCCTCCTGGCACCAGAAACGCATATCTTGTCTCCATGAGGTCACTGCAGGGAGACATTAACTCCAAGAGGCTCAGCAGGTTTAAATATCCCTGAGTGGGTGTGGCGTTACGCTGCCTGGCTGACTTTCAAGCCACCCTTTTCTCCCCTCTTGTTTCAGCAACAATGGCTGTGAACAGAACTCTTTTCTCCACTGCAAGGAGTAAGGAAGAGTTTACAGATAGATGGACCAGACGTCTTTTTTTCAAACCTTTTTGTTTCCCAAGTTCTCTCTGACCTGAGACGGTAAGGCACATGCAGGCCTCCTAATCATTGCCGATCAGAGGAGGAGCTACATTTGGGAGGAGGTCCCCAGGGAGCCCTTCCTTTCCCTTCTTAGACCTTTGAGTCAAATCTAGTGGAAAATGTATTCTACTTCAATAATGAGAATAATGTCAGTTTTAGCTCAATTCAAAGGAAAAAAAAAATGCTAGAATTTTATAAACTGCAAATTTTTCTTCCATACATTTTTAAGCCTTTAATGTCTGGTTTTGTGTTTTGACCACTGGTAAAACGCAGCAAATGGAATATTACCTGAAGCTTTGCGGACATCACCGCAGGCCTTTGCTACCTGGACTGATTGGAATGGCACTACTCCTGGATGTGCTCAGAAGGCACCACCTGCTGCCTGGAAGGCAGGGAGGAGAGGTTGGCTTGACGTGATGCTTAATTGCTTCCAAGTATTTCTATGTTCTGATCCATTCATAGAAAGGACACTCAGATGTGAAAAGAAACATCTCCATTTGACCAAAAGTTTTTCTTCCATGTGACAATGGAGCAAGTGTGCAGCTTGGAGGCTGACAGTCCTGGCTTCTAGTAATAACCTTAGATCTTTTACACCTAGTTGTATAACTTCAGGCAAATTACTTAAACTTTCTGAGCCTTAGTTTCTCCACCTGTAAAATGGAAAGATGACTACTTACCTAGGTTTTTTTTGTAGGAATGACCAAGATACTAATACAGCAAGTGGCTGATAGTACCCCTGACCCAAGAGAAATGGCGGTTATTATTACTCTGATTCATATATTGGTTGCTGGGTGGCTATTTTTTTGAGGTGGGGCAGGACAGCGGGGAGAGGGGTGGTGGGTGGTGACTTGGCCACAAGTGTGGCCCTGAACCTTTCAAGTCTTTCAAGTTATGGGGCTCTGCATGGCTATGCCTATTATATCCTTATTAATTCTTTATCCATGCTTTAGCCCCAGCTCCACTCCCTCCCACTCACTTAGAGGAAGCAGAAACCTATGGTTTTCCAGCTGGCGTTTTGTATAGACACTGGCTTCTAAAGGTCTTTCCTGCTACTAGGAAGGACCAAAGAATACAAAGAATGAGAATGCTGACTCTTGGGAGGGAGACACGGAGCTTCACAGGTTTGCTGACACAGCGTGTAATCGTCTCTCTGAGTCTCCCAGGTACTGCTGCTTAAGAGGTGAGCGCCCATGCAGCCTGCTATGTATGCCCAGAACACCCTGGCGCCACGGACTGGCTTCACGTGGCCAGAGGGCAGGCTTCAGCAAAACCTTTGTATTGACCTGACATGTGGGCCTGGCTCAGTGTCCACCTTGCTCTGTTCTGTTCTGTGGGGACCTTGGGAGGACCTTGGTCCTGCTGGAGGTGCTGTGTGGGCAGCTTTATTCAAAGATGAGAGAGAGAGACAGCTGATCAGAGAGAGGCTGAGAGACACCGAGGATCAAAGAGACAAAGACTGAATGGGAGGCACAGAGAGGCACAGAGGGGCAGACAAAGGATAGGAGAGGCATAGAGAGAGCAGAGAAACACAGTGAAACAGGGGGAACTCACAGACACACACAGAGGGGTGGAGACAGATAGAAGAGTAGAGAGAGAGCGACAGACAGAGAAAGAGACCCTCAGAGGGAGAGGAAGAGAAACACAGTTTCCAGGGAGATGAGGGAAGCTGGGGTTGCGGGTTAGCAGGACCAGCCGGGGCTCCCGGGGAGACTGTGTACTTTGCACCCAGGAGTCTTCATCTTGAAGTGGGTTCTTAGTTCTCAGCAGCCAGCTGAGTTCAGAGGGTGTCATGTTCAGAGGGTACGCTGAAGGGGGCTGGGTGGATGTACAGGGACAGTTGACCTTCAGTTGCGGTTTATAGTCACCAGCGCTTTACTCCACGGGCTGGGGCCGCAGGCCATCTAGTTGCTCAGGGCAGATTCTCCCCATTACTCCCCATGGGAGCATGACATGGATCTGCGGCCAGGGCTGACTGAACTGAGGGAAAGGAGTGGCCTCCTGCACCCCCGGGTGTCCAGCAGTTAGGAGCCTGCACCCCGCAGCGGCTGGCCCGACCCTGGGGCCCTGGCTGCTGGTGCGGGCCTCTGCGGTTATCTCAGGAATGAGGGGAGCAATCAGTCTACTTCCTAAGCAAACCCCATCCCCGCTGGCATGCGCATGCCCAGGTAGACATAAACACTTTCCAGTCTACGGGGGAAAGGGCTCCTTTAAAGCAGAGAGAATTTGGTAATTGAAGTCAGTCACTGCAAAATTTTCCCCATTTCCCAACAAAATGGGGCAACATGCTTCACCTAAGAAATCTTGGCTGATTTTAGCATGGGACCACCTGGGGCGGCCCCCAGAAGTAAAGGCTCTAGGCAGGTGAGTCACCCTCAGACACCTAAGATGCTAAGAGATCATTTTGGGACCATTCCCAGAGCCTCTCTCTCGCTCCTTCCCAGTTCTCACTCCCTGACCTGTCCTGTGTTCCTCTAACCCCTGCCCATTCCTCTTTATGCTCTGAGGACCACTGAGACTACTCTTCTTCCACTCTTGCTCTCCCAGCCTCATAGTGTTTGCCCACTCCTATTGTACAGACTCTTTGGGGGCTTGTCTTTGTCCTTGGGACCCTATTGTGTGTGTCTTGCTGGCCAGACCCAAACCTCGATGGGATCATGAGGCCTTGTCCTGAGGCTCCAGGAGACATGCTACCATCTCCTTGTCAGAAAGGAAGGTGACACCCTTTGACCCTGGCTCCTCAAAGTAGAAGTTGCAATACAAACAAGTTCATCAGAGAAATCATACCTGTCTATGGACTAAGAAACTCGGCCCAGGCAAACATGCAAGATAACTGCATTTCTGTGTCTGTCCTTAGGGCATATGAAGTAGCCAATGTGGTCAGTTCACCAAGCTGGAGGCCTGTGTGGGACTTTGGGGTAGTGTCACAGCTGGGTCAGATGCACCCTGGGGACCCAGGGACCAGCCAGAGAGCCGGCAGAGCATGCGGTTTTGTCACCAGGCTGGCTTGGAGCCCTCGTCAATACAAGCAGTCTTACTTTCTGTTTCCACTGTACTTTAGTTGGCAAAGTACTTTCCTGCTCACTATCAGATTGCATTCTCCCCACAATTCCTAGGTGGTAGGCAATCCCCTTTTTGCCCCACAGAGAAAAAAGTGGGGGTGCAGACATGCATAGCTTCTTCAAATGAATAATGTCTGTGCCGTGAACCAAACTGGATCTTCAGGATTCAAAAACCAGGGCACTTTCCACTCTGGCCGCTGATATGGTAAGCACTATCCGGCCCTGCCAGCATCCTGTCTCCTGTTCTTTATTTTTCTCTGCAAAGGAAAAGCCAGAGTGGCAGGGGAAGGCTTGTCTGTCAATCCTCAGGGTGTTAGACAGTCCCAGACTCACGCAGAAAACTTCCAGCTTGAGGGCTCCTTTTGCAGCTGTCTGCTTCGCAGTCCTCCCCCCGCCCCCATATTTTCAGGCACCCTGCATGTGGACCAGAAAAAGGCACAAATGCTTGGCTGCAAAATAAGCACAGGCCTCTGGCTCCAGGGTGACACAAGCGGGATGGGGGATGAGGAGATTTGTTGCACCTTGTTGCTAGTTACTGCTGAACTATGGGAAAGCTACTGCTCTGAGGTGTACATCTCAGATCCAGTGCTTTGTGGAAATCTCATTAATACTGGTGAGGGCTTCAGATGATTCTCTGGGAGTTTCTAATGACAATTTTCTTGTTTCCAATAATTCTACTTATTTCTATTTTATTTCACTAATCAGAATTTCCAAGTATTAAAGAACAGTAACAGTTGCAGAGATCTTTGTTCTTGATTTTAATAAGATTATGTCTAATGCTTTTCAGTGAAGTATTGTGTTGCTACTGTCATGAGTTGCATGAGTTGCAATTGATTGTGTTGAGGAAGTACTTTTCTATTCCTAGCTCCAAAAAATAAAAAAGTTTTTAACAGGTCAGGAGTGAGTGTTAAATTTTCCCTGTGTGTGTGCTTAGTCGCTCAGTTGTGTCTGACTCTCTACAGCCCCTTGGACTACAGCCTGCTAGGCACCTCTGTCCATGGGATTCCCCAGGCAAGAATACTGGAGTGGGTTGCCATGCCCTTCTCCAGAGGATCTTCCCAACCCAGGAATCAAACCCTCATATCCTGAGTCTCCTGCGTTGGCAGGCAGGTTCTTTACCACTAGTGCCACCTGGGAAGCTAGATAAAGATTTAACAGATGCAAAATGCCTTAAGCCAAAGGACTGGATCAAGAAGAATGCCTGTTGGAGCATGTCATGGTTGGCAGAGCAACCGAAGAGATCTGACAGTCTTTGCCAAGAAGACCTGGAGAGACAGGGCTCTGCTGCTTGTCACCTGAGACACTTGGGATGTCACTTAACCTCTCTGAGCCAATCACCTCATCTGTAAAAGGGGATAATAATAGTCTCCACCTGCTTGTTTTATAAAGCTGAAGCGAGGTGATATGTGTGAAGTACTGAGATGGCCTGTCTCCAAGATGCCCCAGATAATCTCTGCCTCCTCATACTGACACCATATGTCATCTCCTCCTGTGTAGCATTAGAAGTGGTCCGTGTGACCAGCAGAATACAGTAGAGGTGTTGGCGTGTCACGTCTAAGCCAGGGTCATAAAAGAGCATTGAGGTTTCCTGCTTCGTCACTCTCCTTCGGGGTCACTTGTTCTTGAGGGAGGATCATGTGTTGTGAGAGGCCCACGGGGTATGGAGGTGAAGCCTGCTGCCAACAACATGTGTGTAAGCTGTGTTAGGAATAGATCCTGCAGCCCAGTCAAGCCTTCAGAGATAGCAGCTCCAGCTGTCATGTCCATGGCAACCTCAGAGACCCTGAGCCAGGACCACACAGCCAAATCACTCCCTGATTGCTAATCCTCAGAAACCATGTAACACAATAAATACTCATTGTCTTAAGCTGCTGAGTTTGGCAATGTTTTGTTACACAGCAATAGAAAATCAATTCGAGTTCCCAGCCTGTAGTCGATGTTCAATTAAGGGTATCAGTTTCATCAGTACTAGTAGCGATGAGCATTCAAGTTACTAAAAAGTAATCCAGTTGACCCTAACGTTAAAAACCAATGCGAAAGTTTAGCAAAATCCTCCATTCTTCAAAAGATCTTTCTCATTAGTCAGGCCTTATTCTAACCATGTCAGGATTTCTATTAGGCACATCTGTGTTCAATTATACAAAAAATTACATGAAAATGAAAGTTATAAGAAAATTGGTTCACACTTTAGAGAAAGTAATTTTGCTGAGAAAGTCACTTTGTTGGTTTCCTCATGTGTGAATTGAGGTTGGAATAGATATATGCTATTCAAAACATTACTACTGGCCATGTGTGGCTATTTATATTTATATTTAAATTAAAAATTTTTTTAATTTAGTTAAATTTAAATAAAATTACTAGCCTAGTTGTACTAGCCTCATTTCAAGTGCTCATTAGCCATATGAGGCTAGTAGCCTTTAGATAGGGTCCAGAGGGTGATGTGCAACAGAGCAGTGTGCAACCTGTGCAACTGTTCATGGAGGCCTTGGTGCTGATCTAGGTAAGCTATGTACCGTAAGCTACCAGGAAAAGCAGAATCGACGTGGTGGGGGAGAAGCCAGGAACTGATGCTTAAGCTGGGTGAGGTCCAAGTGACTCTTGCCAGCTGATAACCAGGAAACCAGCCCAGGAGTCAGGAACCAAGAACAGGAACAGGACAAAGAATGGTACATTACAGGGACAAGGGACAAAGGTTTGGCTGGAAGTATTGAGGGCTGCTTTGTAGGAGGTTTGATTTCCTGGTGCAGGAACATGTGAGTAAAGGGATAAAAGGGAATTTTTTGTTTGTTTTACGGAGGGATGTCATTTTTTTCTTTTCTTCCTACCTACAAATCTATATGGCATATATAGATTTGAGAGAGAGAACCAGAACTAACGGTGGAAGTTACAGGGGTCAAATTGCAGCAGAACAAAAAGAGGAGACAGTTAACACAGCCAGAGCTCACTCACAGTGAGAGGGGCCATCTGGGGCTGGAGAGCTCTAAGTCATTTCAAATGCTCAGAGAAAGGCTGGGTGGCCTCTGTTAGGGAGGGTGTGTGTATGGGGAATAGGGAGTGGGAAGTGATTTCTGCTGACTAGGGACTCTGAGGAGCGTCCAACTCTTACAGTGTATGAAGTGTCAAGTGCTGTATTTGCCAAGTACACCAGGATAGTCAGGGGTCTGTTTAACAGTTTGAGGACAGGGTTTGATTCAGAAGGTGTTTAGAGCATGTATATGGATACTTTTTGGTCTTTGCTAAGTTTAAGCTTGGAGAAGGCAATGGCACCCCACTCCAGTACTCTTGCCTGGAAAATCCCATAGACGGAGGAGCCTGGTAGGCTGCAGTCCATGGGATCGAGAAGAGTCAGATACGACTGAGCGACTTCACTTTCACTTTCATGCATTGGAGAAGGAAATGGCAACCCACTCCAGTGTTCTTGCCTGGAGAATCCCAGGGACGGGGGAGCCTGGTGGGCCTGCCGTCTGTGGGGTCGCACAGAGTCGGAGACGACGTAAGCGACTTAGTAGAAGTAGTAGTAAGTTTAAGCAAAGATTTCCTTCTGCCCTTTCTCAGATCTCCAGCCTCATCAGGAAGCAGATGAGCCAGGAGTTCAGTGCAGTGAACTGGGAGGCTGAAAGTCACCTCCATGCTGGCACCTGGCCCACAGCATTGGGCTGGAAGTGTTTTCAGGTCCCGCGATGTGAGGTAAGGCTGGAGAGGATTATTAGCTAGAGAAGCTGTTTGGCCACATCCCCCTCAGAGCCACAAGCCCATAAAACACCTTTGTGTGGGTTAGCAAATGGCACTCCCTGCTCCAGGAGGACACATAACCCACAGTCTTTTGATTTGACAAGGGAAGAGTTCTCTCTTGTGCTGTGGTTAACATGCACCACCGTACCCTGATCCCTATCCTCTCCTCCTTTAAGCTGCGTCTCCTGTGTGTTATGAGCTCAGGACTGGATGTAGAAGAGTACTAGATCAATCAGTGAGGACAAGTGGGAAACGCAAGGAATAGTTCCATGTCAGAAATCAGCCATCTGGAAGACAAAGCCACATGAAGCTGAAGTCTAATATTAAGACTGATGCTGACTCTTCCAGTCCTTTTTCAGAGCCGTAGAGCACAGGGGAGACCGCAGACAGAGGGAGACTTTTCATAACACGTCTCCAGATGCCTTCTTCTTTCATGTGTTCATTAAATGTACTTACTCTTTGACTTGCACTTAAAGACTTATGTGTTAAATAATTTTTGATTTATGTATATGTATAATCTATGCCTTAAATATCTGTCCATAATTTCATTCTCTGTCTTGAATTCCAAGCTCCTAGAAAGTGCAGACTCTGCACTACATGAGTAATATTGCTTTGTAAAACGCTTGGCATGTTGCCACCTGGTACTTTGAGATGTTAACAATGGTAATAAAGTTCAAATCCTGTACTCTGGCATTCCAGACTTTCTATCATCTGACCTTCCCCTGATCTACTCCCCTCCCCACCCTCATTGTTTGGTTTCAGTATCTGATACAACAGCCAAACTGGCCTATATATTCCTTGGGCATCCCATCTCCAGGTCTCATCCCAAGCTATTTCCTTCATCTGCATACCCCTGTCCCCCTTCTTCTATTCCCAAGTGTCCAAATCCAGCCCACCTCTGGAAGGTCAACTCTAATACTGATCCTTATGATATCATCCCTGATTCCTTATGCAGGAGTGATTTTGCATCATTGCTCACCCAAGATATTTCATGTCAACTTTTTCTGGATCTAATTACAGACTACCATGTATTATTGCTCTCTGCACTAATGACTGCTTCCCCTTGAGAATCTTGGATCCTTGAGGACAGAGGCTGTGTCTTATCCATCGTCCCCACCACAGGGCTAACTCTAGGGCTGGCCACTGGTTTTCATCTCTATGACCCGAACAAATCCAGTCCCTACTCTGAAACTTGATTTACTCTTTAGTAAGCAAATTGGAGGAGATGATCTCTAGGGAGCATGTTATTCTGAGACTCAGTCCATAGGGCTCACTGAATGATGAGAAGATTGCGAAGAGGGCTTCCCCCACCCCCAACCCCAACAGAAGAGGGAGAGCTTTGGAGACTTGTTTACAGAGGCCTAAAAGTTCCTGGATTGCCAAGAAGTTAGAAATTCAAACTGGTTAGTTGCTTGTACCAGATTTCTCTCTTCCCATGAATGGAAATGACATTAAGTGACTCAGAGAGAAGTCAGCACAAAGATGAAATCTCTGTTCTTCGAAGTTGGTCCTGGGGCCTCTCCTGCAGCTCCTATTCGTTCCTTCAAGAAGCAAAGGGTATCAAGAGTCCATGATATTCCCCATGTGGCGGCTGGAGGTGCTGTGCTCACGGAAATCCAGCCTCTCCCACGGTGACAACCATGCTACACGTGTGGTGTCAGAGCCCCTTGTCAAAGGACCTGCCTGCAACAGCCCTGGAGACCCTGAACCAACACCTATTTTTGGCAATAATTATCCAGTCTTTTGTGACAGCCTGAGTACATGAGCAGATCTTTTAAAAATAGGCCAATATTGTCTCCCCAGATTCCTGGTGGTGACTCAGCACAGTAGTGTACAGTAGCTGTGTTCACAGAGCATGTGGGCACCGAAGGCCTGTGGGTGAATTGTGGCAGCTGTTCAGCTTCCCTACTAGAATCCATAGGGTCACAGCCACGGAGAGGACGTATGCACACCTCACACCCCCTGTCATCCAGAATGCCACTGTCACCACTAAGACATGGGCTTCTCTGCCTTATAGACGTGGCCAACCATCCAGGCCAAGAGCGTTTGGCAGCACAGCTCCAGGGCTGGGGCAGGGTAGGGAAGGAGACATGCTGGGACTCAGCCAAATGGGGACAGACGTCTACCTAGGGCTTGAGGCGAATGAGAAGGGTGTCCATGGGGAGGAAGTAGGAGGCTACAGGGAATGTCCGCTGACAGAGGCTCAGCCAGGAGTCTGGGGCTTTGGGCCCAGCTGTGCTGCTGACTCACCGTGGGCTCTTAATCTCCTGCAGAGGGCAGGCCCAGCTCCTAGAAGCCTAGAGGGCTTAGTGGTGTTTGTGCAACTACAGAAATGGGGCCTGTGGGCTGGCATGTAGCCCTGCCTGGCCACGCACATGAGGGCAGGGGAGCAGGCTGGGGTGGGAGAGAGCAGTGAGAGGGAGGGTGAGGTGTTTGGAAAGAGAGGCGAGAGCCTGCGCTAGCTAGCCCGTGACAGGAGTGTTTACAGAGGCACTGACAGGGAGACAGAATGTGGGGGCGGGGTGGAAGTGGGGGAAAGTTGGGTAAACATACACCCAGGGTTAGGTAGAGGTGGGTTATGCATTTTTCAGTTTTCATAGCTGAGTCAAAGACTTTAAGCTTCTCGATAAAATATATTAGTCCTACTCAGAGGTTTAAGGATCCTGATAAGGACATTAACTGAAATTCAAGACCCACTTCAGAGCTTTTGTTTCTTTCCTTCTGGCCCCTCTACCCCACCCCATCGAGGCCCTAGTATTCACTTAATTTTCTTCTCTCATTGTGAAAATATAAGATGGAAAGGAAAATGCCCCTCACCTCTTCAGATGTTCCAACAATGCTGACAGGAGATCCAGAAAGAGGCCCATGCCTTCCGATGTGCGTGCTCAGTCGTTCAGTCGTGTCCACTCTTTGTGACCCTATGGACTGTAGCCCACCAAGCTCCTCTGTCCATGGGATTCTCCAGGCAAGGATACTGGAGTGGGTAGCCATTCCCTTCTCAAAGGGATCTTTCCAACCTAGGGATCAAACTCACAAGAGATCCAATTTCTTGCATCTTCTGCTTTGGCAGGCAGATTCTTTGCCACTGCACCACATAGGAAACCCATGACTCCCAAGACTAAGTGAAATGCTGAATCTTGGCACACAAATGTAAAGATAATGTTGTTTTGAAATATTTTTAGAAGTGTTTCTATAACCTGTACATCTTATTGCTCTGGAGCCTCCCAGTCCCTAAAGCAGGGAGTGTCGATGCCTCAGGGAAGGGCAGTCTCTGCCTTAGTTTAGGATTCTCTGTCAAATCAGATTTTCCAGATTCCCAAGAATGATAATAGGCTTGAAAGTCAAGTGCTAGGAAGAGAATTTTCTAAAGGCCTGGAGGATCTGGTCATGGAATTTGATCTATCCCTCCAAGGAGGGAAGAGGAAAAATGGGGAGGCAGCCCATTCTTCTATTTCTAACAGATCTTAGGAAAAGGGTGACAGAGGGGTTCAGATAGCTTTGTGTCTCCATCTCCTTACCCCAGGTTCCAGTCTTGGGGGAGACATGTTTGCTAAGTTGAGGAGAACACTTTGTCTTCTTTGCAGCCTGCAGGGACAACCATACACATTCCCTGTACCAACATCGGGTATCTGTGGCCACATTAAAGGAGATGAGCACAGCATGGGAATCTCTGTGGCTCCTAGAGGCTGATAGAAACTTTGCTGAAAGTTTGACTGCAGAGTAGGAGTGCTTGGCACTGTAGCCAAGATCAGACTGCCTTTGTAAGTCTGCCTGGAAGTCCAGCAAGGCCTGGTAGGATCCAAAGTCCTGAAGGAGTCAAGTGTCACAGAGACAACTGAGCCCTGGCCAAACTGAAGCAGATATCAGCAGATATCCATCCCTTACCTGTGGCACATGACAGCCCTCGGATCAGCGACTCTGAATCGTGGCTGCTCAACAGGCTCAACTCCGATGAGTGAGTCCAGGGTCCACACCCAAAAGTTCTGATTTAATTTAGTTTGTGGTGAAGCATTAGTGTTTTTTGTTTTAAAAGCAGCCTGGAAAGCTTTTGCACAGCAAAGGAAACCATAAACAAAATGAAAAGACAACCTACAGAATGGGAGAAAATATTTGCAAATAATGAGACTGACAAGGCATTAATTTCCAAAATATACAAACAATACATACAGCTCAATATTGAAAAACAAAAGCAACCCAATCAAACAATAGGTAGAAGATCTAAATAGACATTTCTCCAAAGAAGACATACAAATGGCCAACAGACACGTGAAAAAATGTTCAGCATTGCTAATTATTAGAGAAAAGCAAATCAAAACTACAATGAGATATCACCTCACTGTGGTCAGAAGGGCCATGATCAAAAAGTCTACAAATAATGAATTCTGAAGAGGGTATGGATAAAAGGGAACCCTCCTATACTGTTGGTGTAAATTGGTGTGGCCGCTGTGGAGAACAGTATGCTGCTAAGTCACTTCAGTCGTGTCCGACTATAGAGGTATCTTAAAAAACTAAAAATAGAGTTACTCTATGATCAAGCAGTCTCACTACTGGGCATATCTCCAGAAGAAACTAATTTGAAAACATGCACCCAGCTCAGTGTTCATAGCATCACTATTTACAACAGCCAAGACATGGAAGCAAACTAAATGTCCATCAATAGATGAATGGATAAATAAGCTGTAGTATGTATACACACACATACACATGATATGTATCATAAAAAGAATGAAACAGTGCCATTTGGAGCAACATGGATGGATCTAGAGATTATTATATTAAGTGAAGTAAGTCAGACAAAGACAAATATATGATATTGCTTACATGTGGCATCTGGGAGCGGGGAGGGGAAGATAGAAATAAAATTATTTATGAAACAGAAATAGGCTCATAGCATAGAAAACAAACTATGGTTACTAAAGGGGGAAGTGTCAGGGAGGGATCAATTAGGAGTTTGGAATTAACATATATATACTCAGTTCAGTTCAGTTCAGTGGCTCAGTCATGTCTGACTCTTTGAGACCCCATGAATCGCAGCACGCCAGGCCTCCCTGTCCATCACCAACTCCCGGAGTTCACTCAAACTCATGTCTATCGAGTCAGTGATGCCATCCAGCCATCTCATCCTCTGCCGTCCCCTTCTCCTCCTGCCCCCAATCCCTCCCAGCATCAGAGTCTTTTCCAATGAATCAACTCTTCGCATGAGGTGGCCAAAGTACTGGAGTTTCAGCTTCAGCATCAGTCCTTCCAAAGAACACCCAGGGCTGATCTGCTCTAGAATGGACTGGTTGGATCTCCTTGCAGTTCAAGGGACTCTCAAGAGTCTTCTCCAACACCACAGTTCAAAAGCATCAATTCTTCGGAGCTCAGCTTTCTTCACAGTCCAACTCTCACATCCATATACGTACTACTAGATGTAAAACAGATAAACAACAAGGATCTACTATATAGCACGGGAAACTATACTCAATACTCAGTGTTTTGTAATAATCTATAAGGGAAAAGAATCTTTAAAAGAATATATATATATATGTATATATGGGTGTGTGTTGTTACTGTTTAGTCACTAAGTCATGTCTGACTCTTTACAGCCCCAAGGACTGTAGCCTGCCAGGGTCCTCTGTCCATGGGATTTCCCAACCAAAAATACTGGAGTGGGTTGCTATTTTCTTCTCCAGGGGATCTTCCCAACCCAGGAATTGAACCTGCCTCTTTTGCATTGGCAGGAGGATTCTTTATCACTGAGCCACCAGGTAAGACCATATATGTGTGTGTATGTGTATGTGCATATATGTGTGCAAGTGTATATGTGTATATATACATGCATGTATGTGTGTGTATATATATATGAAACTGAATCACTGTGCTATACACCTGAAACTAAATCAGTTTGATTTACATTGTAAATCAACTATACTCTAATAAAAACAAAAGCATCCTGGGCTTGTGACCAGGGAAGTGAACTGTTTCCTTCAGGGTTAGAAATAACCTCCACACCTAGGTTAGGAGTAGGGTGAGGCAAGTGAAGCACCAAGAATGAACAATTTAAGGAGATGCTCATTGTCAAGGCCATGTAAGTGCAGGGTAGGCGCCTGAGAGTACCTCCTTCCATGTGTTTCCCAGGTGCTACCCTACCTCACCTAGACCTGCTCCACCTCCTGTCCAGGTAAGCTCCTTCCCTGGTCCAATTTGAAGAGGTTATCCAGGCCCTAAGTCTCTTCCCTTCAGAAGGCACAGGAAAATTGCAGATGAAAATGTCATGGGGCCAAGAGACCTCTGGGGAATGGGCTGGGGAAGACAGTGGGCAGAAAACCAAAGAATGGACAGACTAAATCATTACCTAAAGGCTTTGCCAGTTTCTGGGATGAGAATGACCCGACATGACCACTGGCTGCAAGATACAGCTTAGTCATTTCCACCAGGCCTCTGAAGCCAGGACATTTTGGTTTAACTCACTATGGGGGAGGGTGGACAAGACCCAGGATTCTTCAGAAAGGGATTCAAGTTGCACAAACCAAAGTATGTTCATGTTCTGAGACAAAGTGGGTGTGCCTGCCTCCAACAGTGTGTGGGAGAGTTCCAGGGAACCTGCCTGGCTCCTGGTTGCTCATCATTTGTCTCACCCAGAAATCCGTCCCCGTGGCAATGAATCAGAAATCGGCACCGTGGAAGGCAGACTTCTGAGGAGCATTTGGAACTAATTAGTTGGTTAGTGTGAGCTCAGGGCTCTAGTGAATGGCCCAGCACTGTGTGAAACCCCGGGCTTTACACGCTGGGACAAATGCCTTCTTTGTCAGTAATAAGTGACCTTTGTTTCCCTCTGCCCTGCCCCCCACCTCCCTGCCTCATCCTGGCCTCAGCCCAGATCCTGGGTGATCCAGAAGGAAACCTGACCTGGCCTGGACGATGGAGTTGGGCACCCTGAGCCTCCGTACAGGGGGGATGGGTGTCATTCTGTGTTTTAACCCGAAGCTGTTCTTACAGTGGGTAGGGACAAGGGCCCTGGGCTTTAGGAGCAGAGCTGTGTTTTGACCCATGTTTGAGCACAGTTTAAAACCCAGTTCAGTTATCTTCTTTTTCTGTTTTGACAGTTAGGGGAGAGATGTCAAAATCAGCAGAGGCAGAATAAGGAAGCCAGAGACTGACTCCCCCATCATACGGCTGACTCCTAATTGCCACCCAGGGCCCTTACAGCAGTCTCTGGTCCCAGATCACAAACCTTCAATCCTAAACCAGTTTCCTTTAGAATGAGAGTTTGAAGTCTGACTTCCTTCAGATCTGCGGGCTCGGCCAGATCTGCCAGCAGAGGGGATCTGCCTGCTTTCAGGACTCTGGAGATGGTTAACACGTGAGGAGCCACTGAGGCTTCCTAATTAACTATGCCACGTCTTTCTTTCTCAATCTTGATTTCTGCTGAGAGAAGCAGCATCAATGACCCATAAAACTCGAGAGCTTTTCCCTTACCTATTTGCTAGGATCTATTAATCTCTTCCGATCGCCAGCAGCTAAGCCATCTGCAAGACACCTGGGCTTGATTTAATTAATGTGCAAAGCAAAAGAATATGAGGCAGGTAAAAATGTGTAATTGGCAATACCGTCTTAAGATTTTCTTTGTCGGTTCCCCATTCCTCCTCCTTCCAGGCAGTGGGAGGGGATGAGAAGGAGCCAAAGGCAAATATAGTTTAATTCCATCTTGAGTAATTACTCCGGAAAGTCCTCTAAAAAATTACTGGCTGTTTAATTCAGCAATTTGAACTCGCATTTGGGAACATCATCAAACTGTAAGTGCTTTGATCTTTTTTATGCTTCTGTACATAAGGAAAACCAAGTACACCTAATTCCTGTGCCGTGTTGTCATAAGCATTAGAAACTCTTGGCACACGGCCACGGGTAGGAGGCTCGAGAGGGGCTGGCTTTGTCGGAGAAGGAAATAGCTGGTTGCCTTGAAGTGAACATCACAAGAGAAGCCAAGAGGCCGGCGCTCTGTGAGGCCAGTGGCTCACGAGATGACACTGGACAGGACGTGCCCTCTCCTGACCACCACTTTCTAGTCTTAAAATAAGGGATAATGTCAGACGATTTCTAAATTTCGAAGTCCCCCCTTCCCCAACCACCTAAGCTCTGCTGTTCTTTGCTTCTAGGAAACACATTCCTTTCTCACACCACAAACCCAGAGGTGAGGAAGGTAAAGCAAGGGCAAAGGTAACTAGGTCCAGAAACTTGCTCTGCAGTCTTGATTATCAAAATGTTTAAGGAAAAGATAACCAGTTGTGGATTATGAGATTTCTTTGAACAGTGAAACACCTCGGATGTGGTGCAGAGCCTGTAGCCACAGAAGAGAAAAAAAATTAATTGGCTTCCGGGAGGGTTTGTGGGGTGCCTGTGACCTCAGCCTTAATCAGCATCTCATGCTTTCCTGCCTACAACACTAGAAAACCACATGGGTTTTAGGTGATTACTCAAACCAATGCCATTGCCTTCCATGCTATTGCATGCTCTTCTTCTATGAAGGAAGAAAAGCAGAACTGGGGCAACAGGGGCAGAGAGGTATTCATTCATACCTTCACTCAGGAATGTATTCAACAGATCCTAATCCCCTGTAACACATGAGGCCCTAGGGAGAAAGTAGGAAATGGATGAAGCCAACCCAGAGGCTGTCAATGGTTCTTTGAGCACCTACGTTCATATCCTTGGCAATTTCAGATTATATAGTAGATCTGTAACAAGAGGAAGTCATTCACAAGGAGACTTATCTTCTACTTCTTAATGAGCCTGGATGGTCACAAGTCCTTAACTAAGAATGCCTACCTCTGTCTGGAAGGCTATAGTTAGCTATGTGCTAAGTCGCTTCAGTCGTGTCTGACTCTGTGTGACCCCAGAGACAGCAGCCTACCAGGCTCCCCCGTCCCTGGGATTCTCCAGGCAAGAACACTGGAGTGGGTTGCCATTTCCTTCTCCAATGCAGGGAAGTGAAAAAGTGAAAGTGAAGTCGCTCAGTCGTGTCCGACTCTTAGCGACCCCATGGACTGCAGCCTACCAGGCTCCTCCATCCATGGGATTTTCCAGGCAAGAGTACTGGAGTGGGGTGCCATCGCCTTCTCCAATAGTTAGCTATGCTAACCACTATATCACCAATGCTTCTCCCAACTCTATCTGTCAAGTTCCTATTCTTCCTTCAAGGCCTGATTCCATGCCATCACCCCGGAAAACCTTTCCTGGTGTCCCTAGGCAGATGTGATCTCTTTGTTTTCGGCGATCCATGGCATTTGGTTGGTCCCACTCAGTCTTATACTCAAACTTGCACTATTTTTGATTCTGTATGTGTCTTATTCTCCTTTAGACTGGTAGCTCCTCAAGAGCAGGGACTTCTGAGACACAGGAAGGACAGACTTTGTTGGAGTGGTAAATATTCTGATTGTGAGATTTTATTAGAGTCTTGTAAATCTTACCATCGAGGGAAACTGAGTAACTGGCACACCAGATCTCTATGTCTTGTATCTTACAACAGCATGTATGCATGCATGCTCAGTCACTCCAGTCATGTCTGACTCTGAGACCCTGGGCTGTAGCCCGAGGGTAGGCTCCTCTGTCCATGGGATCCTCCAGGCAAGAATACTGGAGTGGGTTACCATGCCCTCCTCAGGCAATCTTCCTGACCCAGGATTGAACTGGCCTCTCCTATGTCTCCTGCATTGGTAGGCAGATTCTTTACAACTAGTGCCTCCTAGGAAGCCCTATAACAGCATATACATCTACACTTATGTCCAACTAAAAATTGTAATTAAAAATAAAGCACACAGAATCATAAGACCTCAAATATGGAAGAAACTCAAGAGGTCCCCTAGTCCTGCCTTTACCCAGTCAGCCTCTCAAACTGTAGCAATGGAGAATTCACTATTTCATGGAGAAGAGCATTCCATTTTCAGACAATTCAAGAGCTATTCTGAAACTAACAGGCCAGGCTATATCTTCCCCTTGGAGCTCACACAGAAGAAGCTGCTTTCTTATCCCCATGACAACCCTCCAGGGATGTGAAGCTGGTCATTATGTTCACCTGAGCCTCCTCTAGGCTGCAGGGTTTCTGTTCTCTTAACTTACCTCCATGTTTTGAGTTCTCATACCACTCTGGAACCTTTTCTCAGATTGTACCTCATATGTTACTCTGATCTGAAACAAGATTAACAGCCTCCTTTGTTCTGGATATCCCATTGGCTCCAAAGCAGTTAAAGACTACATGAGCATCCCTATGCTAACTGCATGCCATTGGCTCAGATTAAATGTAGAGTCCACAATAACCCCTTAATTTTTCTGTTACACCAGCTATAGTCATACTCCCTATCACCAACATTGGCAATTTGGTTTTGACTCAAAAGTAGAACTTTACGTTTCTCTATACCTGGCTGCTTTTTAGTTGACAACTTGAAGCGGGTCTGAGTCTTGGGTGGGATGTGGGTGACTGGGAGGAAGAGGATATGTGCACTTGACATGCTGCCGCAGGTTGGTCTGCTTGCTGCAGCAGTGTGCCCAGAGATGTCTGAGTACTTCCAGCGTTGGCAATCTGGGGTATTGCTCATTATTGTTGGATAGCAAGATAGGTTTATTTTTATAACAAGTATTTACTGCAGAACAGCCTAGCAGAACCTCCTGGGTTTCACAAATCTTCCGGCTCTGTTACGCATGAGGAGTGAAGCCAGCCATCCTCATTCCCCATCCCCATAGAGACACCAACTGGGAACCAGAACATCGAGTGAAGGCTCAGTGTCAAGCATCTGTGCCTGCAGCTCAGGGAGACAGGGAGGACGCCTCTGTGGGGCATTAGAGGGCAGAGCCATCACGTCCCTAACAAAACGAGAAGGCAAGGCCTCCAGGGTCTTTAGTGCAAGGTGGGACAGAGCACCTGCTTATGTAAATTCAGTGAGGTCCAATTCTTCTGGGGAGATACAAAAGCAGTCTAGAGCCCAGTGCCCCAAAGCATCAGTTTATCCTGCATTCTCTTCCTTCACCTGTCTTGGCATCGAACCTTGTTGCAGTGGCCACTGAGAAGCCAGGAGAAGCAAGTCCCCGTCTCTCCCCCTGTTCAGACACCTTCAGCGGCTCCTGCTATCTTGGATCCCATCTCTGCCACTTTCCTCACACAACTGGCACGTCTTCTTCAAGTGTCCTTCCTCTCCATCTATTGTTAGATAGATGGGTCGCCACTGAAATGCACACTTACGTGAAGACTTCCTTAGTTCCTTCAAGGATGGTAATCTCACTCTGCTCTGTACTTTTCTCTTCTCAGTGTCCAGGAGGACACAGTCCTGGCAGGGATCACAGAAGAGCTGCTGTGCTTGATAGACTGTGCCAGACTGACCTTGGATGGGCTCTGTCTTGTCTTATTTCTGTCTTTGCCTGTGGCAAAGACTGCTTGTCATCCCCCAATACCCACTCTTCCCCGCTTCCACAGCAGTAGACAGTTTAGCAGGGCACATGGTCACCCAGAATAAAGACAACAATCCTCATTCTTCTTTGTAGCTAGTCATTGCCATGTGATCAAGTTCTGGTCAATGGGATGGGAGTCCAAAGGTTGAGCAATCTCTCAACCTTTAAAGAGAAGGATTCTCTCCACTCCCGCCCAACACACACACCATGGCTCCATCACCCTTTCCCTTAGTTGGAATGTGAATGTGGTGATGAGTCATATTGGACCATGCAAATGAGGACAACAAATGAGAGATGATTGATGGAGCAAGAAAAGAAGCCTGTACCTCTGATGATTCCCTGAGCAGAACCATTCTACTAGCTCAGACTCTACTTGAGAAATACACTTCTGTCTACACTTCTGTTACTCTGGGTTACACCCAGAGTAACCATAGTTACTCTGGGTCTCTGTCCCATGCTGCTAAACCTGACTCCTAACTAATGCTTCCCAGATGGCTCAGTGGTAGAGAGTTCACCTGCCAATGCAGGAAATGCAAGAGACGTGGATTCAATCCCTGGGTCGGGAGGATCCCCTGGAGAAGGAGATGGCTACTCACTCCAGTATTCTTGCCTGGAAATCCTGTGGACAGAGTAGCCTGGTGGGTTACAGTCCAAGGGGTCGCAAAGAGTCAGGCATGACTGAGTGACTGAGCACCGTAGTGTCCCACTCCACTTAACTCTTGGCTTCCTATTCTGCTTCTGCCCTCTTGCTGCCTCTTTGACTCCCTGCCAGCTTTTGGCTTGTCCCTCCCCACTTGGCCTAACCTGACCTCTCAAGGTAGCTTTGGATCCTTTCTCTGGCATCTGTCCTGACAGGCAACATAGGGGAAAGTGTGGTTAGGGCCAAGCTGGAGTTTTTAGATTCTGTTTGCTCTCTGGTTCTAGCCTCGGCTATGTAGGTGTCAGACACAGGCACTTTGTGCCTCCTGAGCCCCTACCTTTTCCACGTGCCTTTGATTTCAGTCCTTGCCTTATTCCCCTGGTCAGCGGGATGGGAGTACAAAGCTTGAGCAATCCCTCAACCTTTAAAAAGAAGGATGCTCCCTCCCACCCCCATGGCTCCATTTCCCTTTCCATTGGTTGGAATGAGAATGTGGTAGTGAATCATGTTGGACAAGACTGTGAGTTCCCCAAGGGCAGGCATTGGACCTGCCTCCTCTTGAAAGGTCCCCTAATAACTTGTCCTTAGCAGGCCCATACCAATGTGTGGATTCTCATCATAGGATTCCTAGAGCAGCACACTGAGCCCTGGACAGTGCAGACAACTGTATGCTTGTTACTAGCTTTGCCCAGTTATTGAAGCCATCCCAGCTGGAAGAGACAAGGATCAATAAATCCATTCACCAGCTGCTTCTCAGTTGGGGTTCTTCCCAGAAGTTCTCCTCTCCACACGATGAAAGAGAGGGTTCAGCCTGACTCTACCCGCCCCCCAGTACTTTGTCCTCCTGAGACTGTTCCCTGACTGTTGACCTTTAAGTGTTAAGCCACAAACCCCGAGCAGGCTAAATTTTAGTCACTGAATTGAGAAGAAAGGATTGGTCTGTACTGTACTTCCCATAATACCTAAAAATAACTTCTTCCCACAGGCCTGAGTAGGGAAAATGACTGGCAAATACAGTAGAACCCCTTAATTAAGTAGCTGATGACACCACACCTTCTGTACCAGACTTCCCAGGGTTGAGGGAGCGAGTAGACACAGTCCCGTGTGCCAAGAGCACTGAGTCCCCGAGGCTTGGAGCAAACCCGGGGGAGAGGAGGCGCGCTGTTTTGCCATGCTCACTCTCACTGACCGTGTGGAGAAGGTTCTGTGGGGAAGCTGGACAACGTTGGTTGTAGAAGACAGAGCTCCAGCTTAGGAATGAGAACACTGTCCTAGGTACCAGCTCTGCCACTTCCTGCTTCCCCCAGTGACTGATCCTGAACAAGTGCCCGAAACTTTCTGGACTCACATCCTCTGATGGGAAGAGTGGACAAGATGCTCTCCAAATCCCTCCCTGTCACCTCGTCCTAGGAATTGTTTGTTCTGTTGGTCATCTGCTTCATATTAATAGCTTTCTTCAGCTCCTATCTGCCACCACTCCTCCTGGCCACCCACACACACTCACGGCCTTCCTCACCCCTCCCTGCTGTCTGCTCCTTATGACACTGGACTAAAGAAACAGGCACAATCCAGGTTTTCCACAAACACAGACTCCACAAGCAGAGAGGGCCTAGGAGGGGAGGCAGAGCACCCAACACCTTGGGTGACTCAGGTGTTTACTGACTGCGTGCTCTGGCACAGCCAGGGGGACGCCTTGGAGCCGTTCTTACGCGTCAGTGATTTCTTTAGGGCTCTGACTTAGTTTTATTTTTACTTTTCCAGCCAGTTCCAAGGTCTTGCCACACTGCTCATCACCTCATTCACTCATCAATATGTACCTTCTTTCAAGTCTCTCTTTCTCCCTAAGCTACAACTGGCTCCCAAAGGTTTTCTTCTTGTTCAGTCACCAAGTCATGTTTGACTCTTTGCGACCCCATGGACTGCAGCACACCAGGCTCTCCTGGACTCCACTATCTCTCAGAGTTTGCTCAAATTCGTGTCCATTGAATCAGTGATGCTATCTAACCATATTATCCTCTGCTCACACCTCTGTTCTCCTCCTGCCTTCAATCTTTCCCAGCATCAGGGTCTTTTCCAATGAGTCAGCTCTTCACTTCAGGTGGCCAAAGTATTGGAACTTCAGCTTCAGCATCAGTCCTTCCAATGAATATTCAAGGTTGATTTCCTTTAGCATTGACTGGTTTGATCCATGCTGTCCAAAGGACTCTCAAGAGTCTTCTCCAGCATCACAATTCAAAAGAATCAATTCTTTGGTGCTTGGCCTTCTTTATGGTCCAACTCTCACATCCATACATGACTACTGGAAAAACCATAGCCTTGACTATATGGACCTTTGTCATCAAAGTGATGTCTGCTTTTTAATACATTGTCTAGGTCGGTCATACCTTTCCTTCCAAGGAGCAAGCGTCTTTTTAATTTCATTGCTGCAGTCCCCATCCACAGTGATTCTGAAGCCCAAGAAAATAAAATCTGTCACTGCTTCCACTTTTTCCCCTTCTACTTGCCATAAAGTGATGGGACCAGATGCCAGGATTTTAGCTTTTTGAATGTTGAGTTTTGAGCTAACTTTTTCACTCTCCTCTTTCACCTTTGTCAAGCAACTCTTTAGTTCCTCTTCACTCTCTGCTGCTGCTGCTACTGCTAAGTCACTTCAGCCGTGTCCGACTCTGTGCGACCCCATAGACGGCAGCCCACCAGGCTCCCCTGTCCCTGGGATTCTCCAGGCAAGAACACTGGAGTGAGTTGTCATTTCCTTCTCCAATGCATGAAAGTGAAAAGTGAAAGTGAAGTCGCTCAGTCGTGTCTGACTCCTAGCGACCCCATGAACTGCAGCACACCAGGCTCCTCCATCCATGGGATTTTCCAGGCAAGAGTACTGGAGTGGGGTGCCATTGCCTCCTCCCCTTCACTCTCTAGTGTACCAAAATAGTCACATTTGGGTCTTGCTCATTGTCTCCCACCACACTTTCTCAAAAACTATGTTCTACTGTAACCGCTTGGCCTTATTCAATTAAATTCCCATTCTCCCGTGCAGCAGATGGCAAAAATAATGTATAGCTATTTGTGGCCATAAATTAATGGCCACAATAGTTTATAGCTCCTGTCCTTAATAAGGGAGGCAATTTCCCTACTCTTTTTTTTTTATTGTGGTAAGATACATATAAACATAAAACTTACTGTTTCAACCATTTTAAAATATACAATTCTGTGGCAATGAAGTACATTCACATTGTTGTGCAATCTTTACCACCATCCATCTCCAGAACTTTCTCATCTTCAACTGAAACACTACACCCTTTAAAACACTAACTCCCAATTCCCTCCTCTCTCTAGCTCCTGACAACCAGTATTCTTTTTGTTTCTATTGATTTGGGGCTCTAAAATCACTGCAGATGGTGATTGCAGCCACAAAATTAAAAGAGCTTACTCCTGGGAAGGAAAGTTATGACCAACCTAGATAGCATATTCAAAAGCAGAGACATTACTTTGCCGACAAAGGTCCGTCTAGTCAGGGCTATGGCTTTTCCAGTGGTCATGTATGGATGTGAGAGTTGGACTGTGAAGAAAGCTGAGCGCCAAAGAATTGATACTTTTGAACTGTGGTGTTGGAGAAGACTCTTGAGAATCCCTTGGACTGCAAGGAGATCCAACCAGTCCATCCTAAAGGAGATCAGTCCTGGGTGTTCATTGGAAGGACTGATGCTGAAGCTGAAACTCCAGTACTTTGGCCACCTGATGTGAAGAGTTGATTCATTGAAAAAGACTCTGATGCTGGGAGGGATTGGGGGGCAGGAGGAGAAGGGGGCGACAGAGGATGAGATGGCTGGATGGCATCACCGACTCGATGGACATGAGTTTGGGTAAACTCTGGGAGTTGGTGATGGACAGGGAGACCTGGCATGCTGCGATTCATGGGGTTGCAAAGAGTAGGATACAACTGAGCGACTGAACTGAACTGAGGAAGTTCATATATGTGGACTCACACAGTATTTTTCTTTTTGACTAGCTTATTTCAATTAGCATAATGTCTTCAAGGTTCATCCATGTTGTAGCAAGTGACAGGATTTACTTGCTTTTTAAAGGCTGAAAAATAATTCCATTGTATTCATATGTCACATATTGTTCATCCATTCACACTTGCATTATCTATTAGACAGACACCATTTGGCTATTGTGAATAAAGCTGCTATGTACATAGGTGTACAAATCTCTGTAGAAGTCCCTGCTTTCAATTCTTTTGGGTATATACCCAAAATTGGAATTGCTGGATCATATGGTAATTTTGTGTTTAATTTTTTTTTGAGCATTCACCATTCTGTTTCTCATAGTGGCTGTACCATTTTACATTCCCATCAGCAATACACAAATGTTCCAATTTTTCCACATCCTGTCCAACACTTGCTATTTTCTATTTTTTTGGATAATAGCTATCCTTATGGGTGTGAAATGGCATCTCATTGATTTGCATTTTCCTAATGATTAGTGATGTTACACACCTTTTCATGTGTTTATTGGCCATCTTATATCTTCTTTGGAGAAATGTCAAGTTCCCCATTCTTGGCACTAGAAAGAAAGCCAAGAATGGGGAACTGGGCTGGCCATTAGAAGGACTAACCATCCCAGCTTGTTCAGAATGCTCCCAGTTTTTGCTCTGAAAGTCCTGCGTCCTGGGAAACCTTTCAGTGCTGGGCACACCAGGACAGTTGGTCACTCTGGCTGGCCTTTGATCTATAGAGTGCATTGGAACTGATAATGTACAGCTTTCAGTCCAGGCCTCAAGGGGCTTTGCTGCTTCCTCCCGTGCCGCTTCTGAAGATTCACTGCCTCATAAACAAACCCAAGCTAGACGGTCAGATGATGTGAGACACGCAGCCTGGTCGCCTCATAACTCTTGCTAACAGCGTGCTGGCCCCCGGACCTGTGAGTGAGGCCATCCTCAGACATTCAACTGCCAGCTGATTCGCCAACTGATGGCAGACATGTGGCCCAGGGGAGCCCAGCCAAGCTGGCCCAGAGCAGAAGAAGGACCCGGCCAGCCTGCAGAGCTGTCATCTCAGTAAGTCACTGTTGCTTTAAGCCACAAGGTTTGGGGATGATTTAAGCTGAGGCTGGGGATGATTTGTTACTCAGTGCAAACTAATTCATACAGTTCCCCATAAAGGCTGCTATGTTCATTGTTTCTCTAAGATCTTCGCTGCAGGCAGGGCCTTCCGTGCCCTCCCAGTGCCCTTAATCTTAGTGAGAAGAGCTTCACCTACTCTTTTACTGCAGTGTGGCCACTGAACAGCCAAGAGGCTTTTCATTCTCTCTGCCAAAAGCAGACAAAAGCTCTCCCCACTTCCCATCCCTTTGTCCTTCTGCCACCATGCATTTCTCACAGTGCCAAGGAAATGCACTCATTAGAGGCTGAAGTGGCCCTAAGGGCCCCTTCTGCATACCACAGCCAACTACTTCTCCTTGAACAGTTTCCATTTTTCTCTCTCCAATCTTTTTCTTCTTGATCACAGTGCATCTGAAAGAATTCTGACTTGCTTCAAATGCTCTTCCTCCAGTTGGGTGAAGCTTCTGTGACTCTACTTCTGTTCTGCTTGCTTGGTTCTCTGGGAAGTCTCAATGTGGGGAGTTGTTTTGACACAGGAGCCTGGTCATTGCCATCCTAGAAGCTGCTGCAGAGCTGTTCAGAGGGCCTCATTCTGGCAACTTGAGGTCAAGTGGGACTAGCCCACTCTTCTAAAGGAGATCTGCTTCTTGCTGGAACTTTCTGGCTCTTAACCCTCTCAGGAAACATTGAACTGTAATTATTAATTGTCCAATGATAAGGGCCCAAAACATGCAGGCTGCTTTCTTTTCTCCTCATCAACCCTTGGTGAGCCCTGGCAACTTATAGTAAGAGGGATCAGGTCATGGTGCTACCCCAGCCTTCAAGGCATGTAGGCAGCTGACTGTAGGCGACAGAATTGATTGTCAGCCTCAGAGTGATGGGAATTCCATTTTAAGACTCGTTGCCTAGTCCTGAGTCAATAAAGATCAAGCCATAGAAACATAAAGACTTGAAGGACTTTAGAAATCACCTGGCCCAACACTGCCATTTTATAGACAAGGAAACTGAGGCCCAGACTTGCCCAAGTCTGGAAGTGACTTGTCCAAGGCTATCCAGCAAGATGGTGGCAAAGCCAGGGCTAGAACCTTGGCCTTGGACTTTAAGGCTGGTGCTGTCTCAGCTACTGTTGCTGCTGGCAGATGCAGGCTTTGGTTGGTTTTTGAAAAATGAGTTAGGAGAAGTGAAAGGAAGCCAAGGATTCTCTACAGACCAAACTGTTGGGTGGCAGAAGCAGAGGGTGGAGGGTGCTGCCAAGATGACAGCTCTTACCCCATCCTCTCCTTAAGCTGAGAACATCTACAGGACAGAAACAAAACTGAAAGAAAAAGGAGCCAAGCATCTTACCCAAGCCAGCATAGGAACACCTACCAGAGGAGAATGCCTTGTCCTCCCACCTTTCTACTTTATTTAGGAAACACTTTTCTTATGAACTTACATACTTTTTCCAAAGGATAACTCCGTTGTGTATTAAATGTCTGTGTTTCTGTTAATTCCCTTCTGATGCTTGTCAGGTTTTCACATTGTGCCATCACTGTAAGGATGTATCTCTCAGGGTGTTTTTTTCTCTAATGTTATTTCACATTCAGGTTTTTTGAGTCAGTAGAGTCCTCATGTTTGTCAATTATAATTATAATACTGTGTCCATTATATGGGTACATCATAATTTGCTTTCCAGTTTGCCTCAGGTTGAATATTTGTGTCATTTCTCACTCATTAGTATTAATAACACAATATGGTTATTTCTGTAGGAACAATTTTTTATCCCTTTGGGTTTGTTTATTTGGAATATGCTTTCCTGGCCAGAATGATTGGATCATGGCTAGGGCTCAGCTCTTGCTATTGCCAGATTACTCTCTAGAAAGATGCAATCAATTTGTAGGGCCTTCAGCTTCATTTAAATGTGTCATTTCTCTTAGCACAAAACTGGGCTATCATTGAGTTTTGTTATTTTATTCATTTTTTTCCATGTCAAATTGGGAAAATTAAACAGTCAGGAATACAGGATATGAATCAAGGGAGAGGATCTGTGAGATGAAGCCAAGAAATGGAATTGGGCAGAAGCTATAACAAATACGGAGAAGGCAATGGCACCCCACTCCAGTACTCTTACCTGGAAAATCCCATGGATGGAGGAGCCTGGTAAGCTGCAGTCCATGGGGTCGCTAAGAGTTGGACATGACTAGGCGACTTCACTTTCACTTTTCACTTTCATGCATTGGAGAAGGAAATGGCAACCCACTCCAGTACTCTTGCCTGGAAAATCCCAGGGACGGGGGAACCTGGTAGGCTACCGTCTATGGGGTCACACAGAGTCGGACACAACTGAAGTGACTTAGTATATAACAAATACTCCAAGTAGGATGAAGTGAATGAGGGTTATTTGTTACAGCCACTTGTCCCTGGGTTTGTGGTAGGCTGATATGGGTTGAAAATTCATAGTTAGGGTGTACCCCAGTTAAAAAACTGTGTGGTGGAGCATGAAACCTGTTTGCTTCTTTGCATTTCCTTCTCTTTTTTCAGCCAGGCTCTGCATCTTTTTGTGGATAGTTTACTATCTACACTCCTTCTGTGCATTCTTTGATTCCTTGTCATGAGGAGTTTTTTCCTACTTTCACCAGCAAAACTCAGAGCCCTTGGATCATAACGGAGCATAAGAAACTTTCTGCACTGACTTCTCCTCGCCCTGGGCCCCCTGGCTCACAAGAAGGCACAGTGGTGTGGCTGCCAAGGGTCATTCCTGAGAAATGGCTCTTCCTGGCTGTGTTGGATTTAGTCAAGATGATGATAACTGAATGGACCTCCTCAGAAGCTCCAGGGAGAAAGGGGTTGCTTAGGGAGTGCAGGTGGTGGTCCAGCTCCTTGGGCCCATCTCTGCTTTTGCTCACCCACGTGCAACATTTTTTAGAGTGGTTTCATATAGCCTAATATTCAGAGGTCCCCTCAGGGACAGGTAGGCCAACTTTTGAGCCCAAACCAAGAAGTCTGTGACCACATGATCTGCTCTGAAGCTTACTACATGTGAAAAGTTATATCTAATATTCTTGGGAGAAACCGAACATAGGAAAGTCAGTTTTTGGGATGCAACTGCTCATTTTTTCTAAGAAGCATCTTTGCCTAAAGATTTGGTGAACTCGTAGTGGGCTGCCGTCTATGGGGTCGCACAGAGTCGGACACAACTGAAGCGACTTAGCAGCAGCAGCAGCAGCAGCAGCAGTAGCCCTTTAGAGTTGGGCTATGTATTCTCTAGTTCTAATTAGACATGTGGACAAGCATAGGCTTTAAGAGGTATAGAGGGGTTTCCCTGATAGCTCAGTTGGTAAAGAATTAGCCTGCAACGAAGGAGCGGAAAAGGCAATGGCACCCCACTCCAGTACTCTTGCCTGAAAAATCCCATGGATGCAGGAGCCTGGTAGGCTGCAGTCCATGGGGTTACTAAGAGTAAGATACAACTGAGCGACTTCACTTTCACTCTTCACTTTCATGCATTGGAGAAGGAAATGGCAACCCACTCCAGTGTTCTTGCCTGGAGAATCCCAGGGACGGGGGAGCCTGGTGGGCTGCTGTCTATGTGGTCGCACAGAGTGGGACACGACTGAAGCGACTTAGCACCACCAGCAGCAGCAGCAATGTAGGAGACCCTGGTTCGATTCCTGGGTTGGGAAGATCCCCTGGAGAAGGGGAAGGCTATCCATTCCAGTAAGATCCTCAATAGCCCTGAACGAAGTCATTGCCATCCTGCTAGACCTGGTCAGCATCTGACTGGCACCAGGGCAGATTGTGTGAGCACAGTCAGCACAGTATCCTCTCCAGTGGGCTACCTGTGGGCTGGGCTATACTCCTTTCTTTCTAAAAGTTTAGAATTGATGGGGTAAGAGGATGGTGGTACAGAATGGATCATCTCATTTTCCACTGGGATAGTCAACAACTTGATCTCTACCACTGAGGTATCTCCTTCTGTGAATATTTACCTACCTATGAGCTGAGTCAATAGATGCTTCCTAGATAACTGCACTGAGAATCTTAAAAGGTGGCACAGTCTCCTCCCTTTTCTCACTGATTCTGGAAAAAAAAAAAAAAGCCATCCCCAGTCCCTTTCCTAGCTCCTAGCACTCCAGGCAGTCTAACACTGGATAAAGCCCTCTGATATCCCTCATTGCAAGGACCCCAAAAGTACATTAAAAGGCCTTCAGCCAAGTTGTCTTTGTTTAAGACACAGCAGTTGGTCTCTGAAGCAGCTAATAGAGGCTCCAAGTATTGGCCATTACATTTAAAGAAGACCTAAAGGAAATAGGAGGCTAGTTAATGAGCTTCCTTGAGATCCCATCATATACCCAGAGCAAAAGAAAGAGAAGGGAATGAAGAGGAGAGATTAAGGCCTTCTCCTCAGAGTGGCCCTACACATTCCTGTTACAGTAAGGCCATTAAACTCCAGCCTTCTGGGGTTCAGCAAAGCTACAAGGGTCAAATGAGGGCACTTTCTAGGCCTTCTTGGGCCCCAATCAGGATTTGACCCTTATCCAAAGGGAGCAGATGATGTAGACCACACCCTGTCACAGTACAGGATCTAGCATGTGTCCAGGAGAGGCAGACACACTCAGGTTAGGTAGAGAGAGCCACAGGGCCAAGCAATCAGACTTGTGGGCCATTCTTGAGCTAAACATGTGTAGCCCCAAACCAGGATTTTGTAGAGCCCCTCAGGGGAAAAAACACAATCCATACAGATCAGTTGAAAATGCCTGTTCTCTGACTCAATCAAAAAATGGGCCAAAGAACTAAACAGACATTTCTCCAAAGAAGCCATACAGATGGCTAACAAACACATGAAAAGATGCTCAACGTCACTCATTTTCAGAGAAATGCAAATCAAAACCACAATGAGGTACCATTTCACGCCAGTCAGAGTGGCTGTGATCCAAAAGTCTACAAGCAATAAATGCTGGAGAGGGTGTGGAGAAAAGGGAACCCTCTTACACTGTTGGTGGGAATGTAAATTAGTACAGCCACTATGGAGAACAATGTGGAGATTCCTTAAAATACTGGAAATAGAATTGCCATATGACCCAGCAATCCCACTGCTGGGCATACACACGGAGGAAACCAGAATTGAAAGAGACACGTGTACCCCAGTGTTCATCACAGCACTGTTTATAATAGCCAGGACATGGAAGCAACCTAGATGTCCATCAACAGACGAATAGATATGAAAGCTGTGGTACATATACACATGGAGTAAACTCAGCCATTAAAAAGAATACATTTGAATCAGTTCTAATGAGGTGGATGAAATTGGAGCCTATTATACAGAGTGAAGTAAGCCAGAAAGAAAAACACCAATACAGTATACTAATGCATATATATGGAATTTAGAAAGATGGTAATGATAACCCTATATGCAAGACAGCAAAAGAGACACGGATGTATAGAGCAGTCTTTTGGACTCTGTGGGAAAAGGCGAGGGGGGTGGTGATCTGAGAGAATAGCATTGAAACATGTATATTATCATATGTGAAACAGATCGCCAGTCCAGGTTCAATGCATGAGACAGGTGCTCAGGGCTGGTGCACTGGGATGATCCAGAGGGATGGGAGGGGGAGGGAGGTGGGGGGGGGTTCAGGATGGGGAACACATGTATACCCATGGTGGATTCATGTCAATGTATGGCAAAAACCACTACAATATTGTAAAGTAATTAGCCTCCAACTAAAATAAATAAATTTTATAAAAAAGAAAGAAAATGCCTGTTATCAAAGACTCTGAACTTAGAAGTAAGAGCTTGACAAACAGGAAGGGGTCTGAGCCTCATATGGCAGCAGATGATGAAAACAGCATGAAGGAGAAAGGAAAGATGCAGACACCCAGCAGAATTTGGTCCACGCGAAGCAGGTGGACACACTGGACCCAACAGAGGTGATACTCTCGGCCTTAAAGTTCTTGGCAAGGAGAAAACAGAAGTTCACAGCGTACCCTCAGCTCCATCCAAGAGCATGTCTACATTTGGAAAGCCTTGGCCCTCTCCTTGAACTTGGTTTTCAAGGTTTCAGCGGTGAGTCATCTCATCCCCCATCAGCCCTGACGTGTCTGAACCTGTAAGCACTTCCAGCACTGGAGCACACGTCATCTTCACACCATGGCTGACTAACTACAGCCTGTTCACAGTCTCCTCATTATCACAAAACAAGAACGTTACGTGCCTCAAAGCTGAGCTTTGGGTAACAGTGGGTTTGAAGAGCTGCAGGAGCAGCAGAGAGACAAGGCAGCAATGAACTAACCTTTTTACAGAGTCTTGCAATGCTCAGGAGCACAGGCCAAGCAACCCAGCATCCAGATAGGGCTTTCTCTGGCAGGATAGTATTGTTAATATCATTCATTACTGCTTCTGATTAAGTTCCCAGGCTCATTAAGATCGCTGAGCCTTTGAATGTTTCTCTTGGATCAGATTGGATTCCACTTTGCAGAGAATTGTCAGGGCTTTCTAGCACCCAGTGCAGGCCAGATAGCATCTCTTGGCTTGACTTCTTCCTAACGTTTCTCCCCTGTGCTTCTGTATGTGCACCACTGATGACGCAAATCCTCATTCCAGCCTGCTGGCTAGCAGACCCATTGCTGCCAGATGAACTAAGGGCTTCTAATCTAAACAATCTAATCTAATCTAAACAACATATAAAGTCCAAAACACTTAAGCTAAACTTGTTCAAAATTATGCAGGTATATGTTAACACTCCAATTAGTCACAGAATCACAGCTAAGCCAACTTTTTTTTTTTTAAGCCAACTTTTAAAAAGCAGAGTGAAGAGTGCTCTTACCTTCTCTGACATCAAGACACGTAAAGCCATCATGATAAAAACAGTAATTAAAAATGTACAAATACGCCAACAAAACAGAATAGAGAGCTCAGACACAGACTCACATATAGGTCAGAATTTAATATAAGATGAAGGTGCTACCACAAATTGGGGAAAGGATAGATTGTTTAGTAAATGCCATTTGGGAAAGTGGCTTACTATATGGAGAGAAAGAAATATGAGTCTCTACTTAATGCCACATACAAAAGAGGGCTCTGGGTGGTATAGAGACATACGTGTAAAAAGTTAAAGAAAAGTAGTAGGAAAAAATTAGTAGGATTAAGTGCAGGAAAATATCTTTGTGATTCAGGAGGGCTCTTTTAAGATGAAATTTCAAAAGCATGCTGCTGCTGCTGCTGCTAAGTCGCTTCAGTCGTGTCCGACTCTGTGCGGACACAGAGTCCTCCATAGACGGCAGCCCACCAGGCTCCTCTGTCCCTGGGATTCTCCAGGCAAGAACACTGGAGTGGGTTGCCATTTCCTTCCCCAATGCATGAAAGTGAAGATGCTCAGTCGTGTCCAACTCTTTGCGACCCCATGGACTGCAGCCCACCAGGCTCCTCCGTCCATGGGATTTTCCAGGCAAGAGTACTGGAGTGGGGTGCCATTGCCTTCTCCTTCAAAAGCATAGCCATAGGCAAAATTTTATGAATTTGATTACATCACAATTAAGGATTTCTAATCAGCAAAAGATTCCATGAACAGCTCTTTGCCGCATCTACTGCGAGAATGACCATTCTCAGCAACCAGACTGTCGACATCCCAGAAAATGTCGACATTAACTTGAAGGGACGGACAGTTATTGTGAAGGGCCCCAGAGGCACCCTGCGGAGGGACTTCAATCACATCAATGTAGAACTCAGTCTCCTTGGAAAGAAAAAGAGGCTCCGTGTTGACAACTGGTGGGGAAACAGAAAGGAATTGGCCACTGTTCGCACAATCTGTAGTCATGTACAGAACATGATCAAGGGTGTTACACTGGGTTTCCGTTACAAGATGAGGTTGGTGTATGCCCACTTCCCCATCAACGTTGTTATTCAGGAGAATGGTTCTCTTGCAGAAATCCGAAATTTTTTGGGTGAAACATATATACGCAGGGTTCGAATGAGGCCAGGGGTTGCCTGTTCAGTATCTCAAGCCCAGAAAGATGAGTTGATTCTTGAAGGAAATGACATTGAACTTGTGTCAAATTCAGCTGCTTTGATTCAGCAAGCCACCACAGTTAAAAACAAGGATATCAGAAAATTTTTTGATGGTATCTATGTTTCTGAAAAAGGAACAGTTCAGCAGGCTGATGAATAAGATCTCAGTGATCCTGCTGCAGAAACAACAAGATAGCAGATGGTTCTATGGACTCAGTTGTGATGTTTTAAAGAGACAATAAAAACTCTTGATTTGAAAAAAAAAAAAAAGATTCCATGAACAAAGTTAAAACACTGATTTAAAAAAAAGAAGATATGTGTAACATCTAAAACCAATGGGGAATTGATACAAAGAACATGCAAACATCTTGAACATTTATGACTGCAATAGAAAATGGGGAAAGGATATAAACAGACATTGTACAGAGGATGAAACTCAAAAGAATTAGCAAGTTGGTGTAGGTCAGTCTTCCTGGAAGCAGAATCTGAGATGGAGAGTTTTGAGCAGGTTTGTTTGGAAGTGGTGAGGGAATGAAGTAAACAGCAGTGGGTGGAACCAAGAATCTGAACTGTGTTGCAGTTCAGATTAGACTGACCCCACAGGGGAATGCGGAAACTAGGGTCTCTCTTCAGAGAGGTCTTGGACTTAGCAAAGGGACCAGGCTTTATCTCTCTTCAATGACTAGTCATTGAATGGATGCCATCCTCAAGGAGAGTTCACAGCCCAAGGTGAAGCAGCTTTCTCTGCCTGAGGATAATTGCTGGGGAGGGTTCATCTGTGAGCCATAAGCAGCCAGCACTTCCGGCAGCTGGGTTAACAAGGGCCTTGGTCTTAGGACAGGAATCTTAACAGTATACTATATATCCACAATGGCAGATATCAAGGAAGACTCAAAAACATTAGTAATATGAAAAATGCAAATTAAAACATCAAAGAGCTATCACTGCATTCCTTAGCAAAATTTAGAAGGAAGTGTAGTGCCAAGTGTTGGCAGGGATATGGGGTGTGACAGCTCTTATGGACTGCTGGTGAGAAGATGAACATCAGAAAAATGCATCAGCAAACATTCTCGGGAATATTCTGGCATTATGAGTCAAATTCAGTGTTGCATACTAGCAATTCCTCCTCTAGTTATATATCCCAAGAAATCCTTACATAATTCCATAAGGATACTTGTGTTTTCTGCACGGTTATTTGTGGTGGGAGTTGGGGGCTACCTGACTTTTTACCACTGAGTTGAGAAATCAAATACAGAGAGTACATACCTGGGAATTCTTTACGGTAAGATTGTAGCAAATGATCAGATATACACACAGAAGCATGGATGGATCTGGAGAACAATGAAAAGAATGGGGCAGGGGAAGAACAAAGAAAAGAGATATAATGAAGGAATAGTAACGTAAATTAAAAATATTGCAAACACAGGGAACTATACCCAATATCTTGTAATAAACTATAATGGAAGAGAATCTGAAAAAGAATATGTGTGTGTGTGTGTGTGTAACTGAATCACTTTGCTGTACACCAGAAACTAACACAATATTGTAAATCAACTGTATTTAAAAAAAAAAAAACTAAATACTGCAAGCAAATACTGTTTGTATGAAAGCAAACAAAAGGATACATACTAAATACTTAAGAATCACCACGGGTGACAGAGGGGAATGGGATTGTGGGATGGGGAGTAAAAGGAACAAGGAAGTGAATTCTAGAGAGGGGTCTTCCCAGGACCAATGATCTAGGCTGGCTCCACAGCTCCATGAAACAAGTCAGATTAATTCAACTCTGTACACCTGCTTTTTAAAACAAGCGGCAGCAGCAACCACCACTTGAGCCCTGGAAAAGCAAGCTCCTGTTTTCCACCTCCGCTTTCTCTGAGATCTCTCCTAAAAGGTCACAGGCTGAGTCACTGGAAAACCGAAGGGCCTGCTACACACTGCTCTCCGCTCTTACCTGCAAATGAAATGACAGCCACCTCCTATCTTCAGCGGGATGAAAAGGTTGGCACCTGGATAAAGGTTCATGCATCTCCCAGGCAGAAGGAATCTTTGCTCAGAGGATGCTTTTCACTATCTAAACCTTGAACTTTCCCACCTGTGATTCCAATCAAAGTCATCACCTTAACTGAAATGCAATAGGCAAAACAGCCACTGCCCCACTTTGATCAGGACTGGTATGAAAGTTAGAGGAAACACAACCAGTTTGGAGTGTTGTCTTAGATCTTGCCCACCTCTGAGAGGGCCCCGAACAGAGAGATGATGTCCCACTGGGAAATGGACTTGCTTTGGCCCACTCGTCTGGCAAGCCCTCTCTGCTCATGAGGAATGGGTGAGGTGTGAGCTCCCCTTGTGAAATCTACCCTGCATGACCCGTCAGCCCCAGAAAAACTGGAGATCCTGAGAGAAATGGAAGAATAATGAGGCTTATGAGTTGGTCTTGGGTCCCCTTCCCCACGGTGGCTATTCCAAACCCCAGTTGCTGTCCCTGAAGTCCCTAACACTATATCCCACTAGTGATTGGAGAACAAGTTCAGGTTACCAGTCCGAAGGGAGGAACACAGAGATTAAGATCCAGGGATACAAAGGAGAGCTGAGCTGGGAAGTGAGAGAAGCCCTGCCTCTCAGGCTCAAAAGGTAGACCCAGAATGTAAAGGTGGCTCTAAGCCCTGCTCTGAACCTTTCCACCACTAGGCCCTGACTCCCAGGTTAACCCTTCCTTGCCCAGGGCATGCCTGTCTCAGTTAGCACTATAGAAAAGGTCTCTTCCATCTACTGGCCTTGTGTTCACAAGCAAGGCTCTGCAATAAATAGGATCCTAGGCAAAATGAGAATCCCAGGATACATGGCAAGAGAGTTGGTGTGGGTATCATTTTTATCATGTTCTTTTTCTAGGCCCAGAAAGTAAACTTCCGTGTCTGCTTTAAGTTTTAATTCAGGAAAGTTCAGAGTAAGATGGATCTTGCTATTTAAAGACTTCTGGGACTTTCCTGGTGGTCCATAGGTTAAGAATCTGTCTTGCAATGCCAAGGATGCAGGTCCAATCCCTGGTGGGGAGACTAAGATCCACATGACTCAGAGCTATTGTCATGATATGTCTGCATATCTGTCTTCACCACTGGACTGTTAACTCCTTGAGGACAGAGGCTACGCTCCACCTCACTTAGCTTCCTATCCCTAATGCTTAACACAAGGGCTGGCATAGAGGAGGTTTTGCATATTTGCTCAATGAAGTGACTGATTAATGGATGGCTAAATGAATTAATACTATTAATGGCTAATATTAATTAATTAGTGATTAATACTAATAATGGATAAATGAAATATAGTAATATTCCCAGAGGAAAAAAATTAAGGGAACTGATTTTATTGGCCTAAACTGGTATTAAAGTTTCACCAACACAAAAAATTGATGTAGAAGTGACAGAAATCTTGGGAGGAAGTGACCATGTCATCCTCGGGTTCTCCAACGTCTTATTTGGCAGCAAATATTTAATGAGCACCTCCTCTGAGATAGACACACTGCCAGGCTCTAGGACAAGATAGACAAGACACAATTCCTACCTTTCAGGAGCTCCCAGAGTAGCTGGTGATGAGTGCTCTGACAATGTACAGAGGCTGCTGTGAGGGGCTGCGGGTGGGAGCAGGAAGGATTCCTGAGAGGGAGGGTGCCTGGACTGAAGGCATCAGGAGAAAGGGGTCAGGTCAGGAGAGAGAAGGTCCTATACAGAAGGATGCCCAGGCAGAAGCCCAGAGGTGTGAGGGCACAGGAGTTCGGGAGTATTCTGCTTGGGGAGTGGAAGGGAGTAATAGCAATGGAAACAAAGTCCTGCTAAGTAAGGAATTGAGATTTTACTTTGAAGGCATGAGGGAGCTCCTGAAAGAATCCTAAAATACCCTGATGATCAGAGTGGCATAGTAGAACATTGTTTTGGTGGTGTAGAAAATGGATTGGAGAAACAGGACTGCTATAAGAGAGATGAGTTAGGAGACTATTTAGAATATACTTGGAAAGCAGATGGACAGAATAGACTTCAAAGACATTAAAGAGTAGCTGCCAGAACTCAGTCACCTCACGTGCACACTGGCTCTCAGGCTTCCGGTTTGGATGACCGCTTGGTAGAGACACCATCACCCAAGGGGGCAAACAGGCTGAGAAGCAGGCTTGGGAGTGAAGACAATGAGTTCAGAGGGGAGTCTGAGGGCCTGGGGGTCATCTAGGCCGATCCTCAAGGAAGATGAACATGTGAGTCAGGAGCTCAAGGAAGGGAACTGGCCATGATACCAACCAGGGGGAGGCTCTAGGGGGCACAGGCAGAGGGTGAAAAAGCAGGAGTGTGCCAGTCACCCAGGGAGAGGAATGGGGTGGGGGGAGAAAACAGTTATCTGAGAGTCTCCATAATCTTTTGTGTAGATTTCCAAACATTTTAAAGAATCCTCTAGGTGCCTCAGAGTTATTACTGTGTCTCAAAGCAAATACAGCAATGCATGAAGAAAGCAATTACAGAAAAACGACAGAAGGGAGCGAGGAGCCCGATTTTCAGATGTCCTTTGTGGATAGCAACAAAACGACACGGAAGGAGCTTCATGAAAGAAAGAGGAAGGCATCTGGATGAATGGTGTTTTGCTTATCTGAAATGATGCCCAGGGCCTGACCTGCACCCCCGTCCCCACTCCCAGGTCCAACATTAAGGAGTGGGCTTCTGAGGAAACTGCAGCCTTGCCTCCCTGGCTGCTTCAGCCTTGAAATCTTTGCAAGATACAGGCATCTGAGACACATGATGGCCCGATCAAGCCACATGCCTGTATAAAGCTGCTTCCTAGCTGTGAGGAATAAAAATCAATATTTTAAAATCTGAATTATTCAGATACCGTACCCTGGAGGTGATTCATAACCTCTGGAGCGCCTCAGTAGGAGAACAGCGATGGAGGGCTTGCATGAACGTGGCTGAGCCCACAATTTCCCATGCAATCAGTCAGAGGGCTGACAAAAGATTAAATAACAGAATTGTTCTTACAGTGTCCTGAGGAGTGCCCCGAGGAGCTGGGATGCTCCTGCTAAGAAGCCTAGACTATCATAGTAAGGAGAGAAGCGGCCTGCCCTTATGAAGGAGCAGAAGGTCCCCTGGGCTCTCCAAGGGCTGGTGTCTTCAAGGACTCCTGGGTCCTTTGCACGAGGGAGTACAGGTTAAGCTGGGAGACAGAGCATTCTTCCAAGTATCCCTTTTTAAAATAAAATGTAAGAGCTCCCCAAATCGCCATGTCACGTAGGCACTTAAACCTGCTGCTGGGGCTGGGCAAGGCCTGGGCTATCAAGACCATGGACTTGTCTGCACTGACTTAGGGGAGGGGGATGAAGAAGGAGTGTGAATGGTTTGGTGACAGTTGATCTCACAAAGGGAGAAAGCACCAGAACCCACTCTAGAGAGAGGGAGGCAGCGCATGCTCACTGGTCTAGGAAGGGTAAAGACCTGAGTTTTGAGTCCTTGTCTCTACCACAATTTGACCTTGGATGAGACAGTTAGCTTTCTCAGCCTCAGATTCTGTAACACCAAAATACTTAATCCCCTGCTTACTGGGTTCTTAGGAAGATCAAATGAATATAAGCAGAAACTCCTTGCTGTCCCCTCACATTGTGCGTTAGTTGGGATATTACTTTGGTTGTTCTAACAGAGGGACCAAAATAACAATGGCTTAAATGAGATAGGAGTTTATTTTTCTCATATAAAATTCCGAACTACTGTGGCTGCTCTGGTCTGAGAGGTCATCAGAGGCCCGAGTACCTTCTATCTGACCATCAAGAGTGTCATCGTTCTTTCCTTACTCTGAGAAAGCTTCCTGCCACTGCCACACCACCAGTAGTAGAAGGGCAAAGGAGGGCTAGCCCCTTCCCCAAGGCCAGGACTTTATACACCACCTCTTCTCATTTCCCACTGCCCAGACCATGGTCACATAGTCACAGTTCAGTTCAGTCACTCAGTCGTGTCTGACTCTTTGTGACCCCGTAGACTGCAGCACAATAGGCTTCCCTATCTATCACCAACTCCCGGAGCTTGCTCAAACTCATGTCCATCAAGTTGGTGACGCCATCCATCCTCTGTCGCCCCCTTCTCCTGCCTTCAATCTTTCCCAGCATCGGGGTCTTTTCCAGCGAGTCAGTTCTTCACATCAGGTGGCCAGAGTATCATCTGGCTCTAAGAGAGGCTAGGAAGTATAAGTGTTTCCTGGGAAGTCACAGACTGAACAGAAAATTCTGTGGTTACAGAAGCAGAGGAGATAGATATTAAGGGGCAATTTGCAGTCCCTGCCACCCTCACTTTGTCTAACTCTCAGATCTTGCATTTATGTCACTTCCGTCAGGAGGCCTTGCTCAACTCCCCAGGATACTTAGATGCCCCTCCCTTTGCTCCCTTACATCATTTTGGCTTGCTGTCAGTTTTTCTGTCTGGAATGTAACCTCCAGGAGTGTGGGCTGTGTCGTTCTTCCTCCCTGCCGTCCCCAGAGCTGGCCCCAGAGTGGACTCGAGACACATCTGCGCTAAGGAGGTCTGTCACCACAGGACCTTGGGATGTCCTTGGGGTGGCACTCGGTAGCTTTGAGCCACCAGTGCTCTCCAACCCAGGATTTGCTTGGAGTAAAACTGGTACCTCCTGCTGCTTCCCAGGCAAGGGGTGAGGAGGGGCAAGTCGTTGCCCTAAGGACTTTTCTTTTCACCCCTTAGTCCTCACCTTGTGTCGGTCTTTAGTAGTGTGGCCATTCCTCATCAGAGCTCTTGGGTGGGCAACTGAGTCATGATGAACGCTGGCTCTGCAGCTCTGTCTTTCAGATCTGAGAGTGAACAGGTGGGGGAAGAGCTTTCCCTAGCACAGTGGCCAGAATGGAGGATGCAGGTGGAGACTTGGTTTTTCATTCCCAGTCTCCACAATGCAGCTCCCAGCCTGAAGCCTATGCTGCAAGGAGGGGAGGGGACCTTAGAGAGGACATCCTGGGGTAGTCGGCCTGCACCCCTATGGGGAAAAATGGCCCCCCACAGTCTGGACCGCACAAACCCACAGTTCAGTCCTTGAGCAGCTTCTTGGGTCTCCACGTTAGTACCCTCCAGCTCACACCTGATTTGACATAAACCTCATCATTTTTTAAGAAATCTCTTTCTTCTTAGCTCATTTTCTCTGTTACCAAGATTTCTTTAGGGATCCCAGGAAATATGACTCTGGTTCCCGTGTGGAGGGGAGGTCCGCCCCAGGACTGATCTCCAAACCCCCTGACACATTCTCTTCATCCTCTGTGTCTTCCTTTGATTGGAACTAGAGGCTGACCAGGCCTGAGCTCTGAGTGACCAGCCCTTTTTGGCAGTCTCTGGAGCCACTGAGGGGAAAGTCACCAGACACCAAGCCCTAGGAGTTGCTGGGTGCTCACATTACACTGATACATATAATGAGCTTATTCAAGACCCAAGTTCAAATTTCCCTATTTGTATTTTTCCAGAGAGCTTGGAGAGAGCAGCCATATCCTGCCAGCCGCCCCTAGGAACTCGGCTGCCCCTCCCCCCATGGCTGGCATCAGGGGAATCTTTTCCCTCCAGACTGTGGCCCTGGGTTGAGCTGGGAACAGACAGGACTGCAGTTTCATTCCAGTAGCTGGGTTTTTTCCCCCATAAAATGGCTGTGTCCCTTTTAGTCCCTGCCAGTCTCCTCTCTTGGACAGGCTGTAGGTTAAATAAATCAACTGACCAGACTTTTCTCTCTGGGGGTTCTGGGCTGGCAATTCCTCCTACTTGCTTCAGCTTGTTTGAGGGAACAAAGAGTAGTTAAGAAGGGATTAACTTTTCCCTCTGTTGGTTTCTCAGAATAATTCCATTTTTAATTCAGGGATTAAGGTTTCTCTTGGAACCCTGCTTCTTTCCCGGTTCTTTACTGACTGTCCATAGAGCTACAGAAAGTTTCCCTGCACCCACCGTGGGGAGTGTCCGTCACTCACCTTTACAGCATGGCATCTTGCATCCCTGACTCTTGGATTCACGCATTTCTCTCCAGCCCAAACCCTGGACTGGGCCTCTGAAACTCCAAGTAACATTCTATTAATAAAGTTATTTCCCCAAGCAGTCTTATCTTCTGGGAAGAGAATATATTCATCAACTTATACACATAGTATGGTCCACATTAAAATTTGATAGTGAAGGGTGGTGGAATTTTGTATGGGAGTTGGGATTTCTGGGTTCTCCTCCTACTTCTGGCATTAGCTAGGGTGACCTTGAGAAAGTCATTTCACTTGGCTGAGCCTTACAGACACCTCTGTAACGTAAGAGGTTCCTTCCAGTGCTAATATTCTAGCATCTATAATAAATAATCTTGCAATTCACATGACACTTGATCATCATGAATATGCACAGAGGAAGACTTGACCTGGGGGTATAAGGTAATTATAATGAGGAGAGGATCCTGAAGCACCTGGCCTTAACAGCTAGTTACTCCAGACTGCTGCTGCTGCTGCTGCTAAGTCGCTTCAGTTGTGTCCGACTCTGTGTGACCCCATAGACGGCAGCCCACCAGGCTCCCCCGTCCCTGGGATTCTCCAGGCAAGAACACTGGAGTGGGTTGCTATTTTCTTCTCCAATGCATGAAAGAGAAAAGTTAAAGTGAAGTCGTTCAGTTGTGTCTGACTCTTCGCGACCCCATGGACTGCAGCCCACCAGGCTCCTCCGTCCATGGGACTTTCCAGGCAAGAGTACTGGAGTGGGGTGCCATTGCCTTCTCTGTACTCCAGACTAGATCTTGCTGTATCTGTGCTCTTCGTAGAGAAGGATCTAATGGATTAATGGAGACCAGTGGTAACTGGGACCAGGCTCAGAATGAACAGACCAGATGCCTGATATCCCGGGATCCATACCCTTCCATTCTTATTCCCCAGAAGGGCACCAGGTTTCTCTATAGTCTCATGTTGAGTAGAGGTCTGAACTAGAATCAACTGGTGCCTGGGTCAGGGTCAGGATGGGGTGGGGCAAGGTTCAAGACAGACCATCATAAGCCCTGTCTCACTGAGGTCTCTGCCAACAGAAGCACCACTCCCAGCAGCCCCGGGACTATTCCACACCAGGCTCACCCCTCCCTGCCTGAAGTGTGGCCTAAAAGGTAGGTTTGGCTGTGCTTAGAACAAGTGATGTTTGTACTAGGCAACAATATCACTCAGCAGCACTGTGTCAGTGACTTCAGCTTTCCAAAAACCTGGAAAGAAAACTGCTCTCCAAACAAGCGCGATATATTTGAAAGTTTTCAAAAAGGAGCTGGGTCTGTTTTCCAGAGGAGGGAAGAGGGAGCTGTAAATGTGGTAATTAGAAACAGACCTTTCTTGCATTCTTTAAAGCCATGGAGATGCTATAAGGCTTGCAGATCAGACCTCTTTGTGAGAAGGACCATTTGGGGACATGTGAACTTGGCAGACAGATTCAGGAAAGTAGGCTCTGCCTCAGCAGGGAAGTTGCAGACCTGCAGCAGCCAGGATGTCTTTTCTGAAGTGTGGTTGTGCCCAGTAAACAGAGTGGCCTTCAGGATTGGCCCAGGGTGTCTGTTTGGGGGGCAGGAAGTTGGGTGCGGTGGAATAGGAAAACATCTTTAAGATGGGTGCTTCAGGTTGTCATGGACTTCTCGAGAAGATGCCACAGTGTGGTCCCAATGTCAGCATGAGGAGGTTGTGTCCTGGGTCTGATCTCAGTTGTTACCCCCACCCCCCACCCCGGCCGAGTACTACAGTTAGACCATTGGCTTTCATCCAGGCTCCCTCAATGGAGAGAATGCAGAGTGAATCATGACTACCTCACACAAACAGCCCTGGCTTTGCTAGAAACATGATGGATGTGAAGCTGATTGCTGAAGTGTCTTTGGCCAGATTTATTTATGTTAATTGTTTCATGACCTCCCAAATCTGGCTAATCTATGTAGCACTGGAACAGTCTACTTTTCACTATATAGATATAGCTTCTTGTTGACTTTATTTGACTTAAACTGTGACTATGTTAAGTTTTATACAAATATTTAATTGTCAGTCATTACACAAGAGAATTTTTCACTCCTTAATTTTGCTTACATTTAAAACAGTGATTCACATCCATGGCTGCACATTGATATAACCAGGGAAACTTTATAAAAATCCCCATGCCTCAGGCCCACCTCCAGAAAAAAAATCTATTTTAATTGATTTGAAGTGGGGCATGGGCATTGATTTCTTTTAAAGGTCCCCAGATGATTCTAATTGCAGCCAGGATTGTGAAACATTGTTCTGAATGATGCCTGAGAAAAGTGCTAATTTAGTCGGGAGAGGGGAAACAGTCAAATGAGATCTAAGCTTGAATTAACTGGCTTGTTTTGTCAGTATTCAGCCCAGTATCTGGATAGGAACAAAGCCAAGATTACAGTGCAGTTATGTAAGGTTTGGAGGGTAAGCCACTTCTCCTAAAACTGACTTATTACTGTATGTTTATTTCATCTAGAACAACACTTTGGAAATATTGGGCGGGAAACTCATGTTCTGTGAATAGAGTCCCTTAATATTCAGTAATACTTCTTCCATGTTCTGAATGGATAGGAGATAATAAATAATTATATTTAAAATAATCTGCAGTGAAAATGTTTCTGGTAATACCTGTTCATAATGAGCCAAATGGCACAGATTTATATTGCTTTGAATTTCAAGACATCACTGGTGATTTACAATGACCAGAGGCCCAAATCACCATCTCTTGCCCCTCAGATGAACTTTCGGGCAGTGTGTCTGAAGGTGGAGTGGAGAAAACAATTCAGGTAGAAGAGAACTGAACAAAGGCAAATCACTGAATACTTACTTGAGCTCGTTAGCAGACTGGGACTGATCACCTCTCAGCGGGATGATTCAGGGGTCCCAAATGGTTGGAATCTTTGTTTTCCCTTCTCTGAGAAAGAGAGGTCCATTAGCTCTCATGCTGTCTTAGAGCTTAATTTGTTGTTTTTTTCCCCCTGCCACTATTGAGGGGACAGTACATTCCAAAAGTTAGAGGATGGCTAAGGGAAATTTACCCTCTTTGTAGGATATCATTAAACATATGGTGTCTGGGGGATGGGGGGATGGGGAAAACCATTAGCAAGCAGGAGCCAAGAGAGGGATTAGCTCATAAAAGAGAAGGCTGTTGAGAGCAGTTTGGGCTAGATACAGGAGGAGCTGCCAGGTAGAGACCCAAGCTTGGGAATTAAAACTCAGCTCTCAGTGTGTTTTAAAAGAGTTATCAACGTGAGGGTAAAGTTAGGAACTGACCTCAGGAAGGAGACGCATTAAACTTATCAGGGACCAAAACCCCTAAAGCTGCAGTACCTGGCACCATTCTCTGGGCAGGGTGGTGGGTGGGGGGATTGCTGATGCCTGGACAGGGTATCTGGCTGCCCCCAACTGGTGTCGGGGATACTGCGTGTAAGAATACAGGCTGAAGTACTCAGGGGGTCACCTGATTCCATGTTTGCAGAGGCAAGAAGGTGACATTTAAGGCTTAAATGGTGCTACCTTTTATAAGTAAATAACTACCTGGAGAGAGGACTAAGCCAGGTGCTTGACATTTTCTAGCTGATTTTGTTTTGGAAGAACCCCAGATTACCTTTCACTCCCATCAAGCTCTCTGCCAACCTCCTGGTGGAAAGGGAATCCCCAGGACCATTGTGGTGCCTGAATTATGCTCAGTCAGCCCATGACTTAGCCTGTTGTTCCTTCCCTAGCTCTATGTCTTCCCCTTCTCCAGGTCTGTGTGGGATAAGAAAGACTTTGATCGAGGTTTTTAGGCTGCGAATAAGCATATTAAAAGGCAGAGACATTACTTTGCCAACAAAGTTCTGTCTAGTCAAGGCTATGGTTTTTCCAGTAGTCATTTATGGATGTAAGAGTTGGACTAAAAAGAAAGCTGAGTGCTGAAGAATTGATGCTTTTGAACTGTGGTGTCGGAGAAGACTCTTTGAGAGTCCCTTGGACTGCAAGGAGATCCATCCAGTCCATTCTAGAGGAGATCAGTCCTGAATATTCATTGGTAGGACTGATGTTGAAGCTGAAACTCCAATACTTTGGCCACCTGATGTGAAGAACTGACTCATTTGAAAAGACCCTGATGCTGGGAAAAATCAAAGGCAGAAGGAGAAGGGGACGACAGAGGATGAGATGGTTGGATGGCATCACCAACTCAATGGACATGAGTTTGAGTAAACTCTGGGAGTTGGTGATGGACAGGGAGGCCTGGCGTGCTGCAGCCGTGGGGTCGCAAAGAGTCGGACATGACTGAGTGACTGAACTGAAGCTAAGTGCATCTGATTGGCAATGTAAACGACAGCAAAACGATAAAGGAGAAGGAGGCTGCCTAAATGTGGATTGAAGAAGAAATTTAGGAGACTGAATCCTAGGGAGATCCTGTTTCTCATGGCCCTTGCCTGATGGTTGTGGATTAAATATAAACACCTAACCTACACTGGAGGCGGAATTCAACTTCTTTACCAAATAATCAAAATATTAGTATTTGTTATATGCAGGTAGATCTCTATCTGCCAGCTTATCTCCTTCTACAATCCCTGCCCAGCCCCAGACAGGGCAAACCACCTCTCCTCTGTGCTCCCTAAGCAGTGCCTCGGTGGGTGTTATTGAGCTTGTTGCCTGAGACTGTGGTTGGCAGGGAAAGTGAATCTCCCAGGCTCTGATGGACCGGTATCTTACTTATCCAGCATCCTCAGCAGTAGAAGGCTCTCGGTGAATGTCTGTTGAATGAACCTCTGCATTCATGTATTCCATCTATCATTTCTAATAAACACTGAAAGCCAAAGGACAAAGATGGAGTAATCGGGAAATAGAGAAAGAGGTATCTGATAATAATAAAGTAGAAGTATAGGGTTGAAACATATTATTGAACCATTCACAGAAAGTTAACTTCTCTTTCTCTACCCACGACATCTGCAAAGAAGGAGGTTCAGTGGACAGGTTTATGGCTGAGTGTCCAGGGACCTTGAGGAAGAGTCAGGGAAGCTGTCTTTTGTCTGACTCTCTGACCTGGGGCAAGTCCCCTCTCATGGAATGAGAAGATTATCCCAGATGACCTCCCAAGGTCCTTACACTTCTGTCATTTTGTAATCTTATACATCTAGCACCATAATCCTAAGGCAATTCTTATGACTCATAAGATTCCATTTTGTGTGTATGTGTGTGTGTGTATATATATATATACTGCAACTTCTTTATTGTATTATTTTATTCCTCCAAGGTATTGGAGGAAGCACTTTACCATGGTTTGAGGGCCTGAGAACACAGCACAGAGTGCACCAGGCCTGCATTTACCCACCAGCCCTCAGCCCTCTAGGACCCAAGTGAGGTTCAGCGTCAAAAGACTCAGTGTCACACGTGCCAGACCACAGCTGCTCAAAATAGGAAAATTCTTGTTAGGAAATGACCACAGCCCCCTGGAACTGTGGAAAACATTGCCTCAGACAAAAAGGACGTTTCCAATGGAAAAAAAATCAGCAGGAGTATTATGTGTGCTAATGCGGTCAGCCCAGGCAGTTCTCAGCAAATCCTGCCTACTCAGGCCCTTGGCTTTAGGGCAGTTCTTTTCCACCCGACACTGGGTCCTAATGATAAATGCAGGCTCTCACCTCTTCTGGCCCCAGCTGTCTCAAAAATCAGACTTGGAAATCATTTTCAAATTTATCTTTAGACTGCCTTTTAAATGCTTCCTCCAGAGGAAAAAATCGCAAAATGCTTTCACTAGAATGGGTTTTAGAGATCATCTCATGACCCTAATTTAATCCCCTGTCTGTGGAGAAATACAATGTCCCAGGTAGGGAAATGTCTTACTCAAGGTTACATAGACAGGTCAAGGGGAAGAGTCCTGATGCCTACTTCAAGTTCTTTCCATTTTCACATTGCCTCCAGCCACAGGGCCAATTTCTCTGCTTCCTTCTCATGCAGCTGTTTCCAAACCAACCAACCTGCCAATCAGGTAAGCAACCTGTAAGTGCTTCCTATGAGCCTAGGACTATGAACTCTGTGACAGATTATGTCTTTACTGTCCCAAAGTGCAATAGTAACACTCACCTTTTGGCACAGAGCAGACGTGGCCTGCATGGGTGAGTCTTCCTTTGCTCTCTGGAACTTAGAGTTCCACTTTTTCCATGAAAAACATCTAGAGTTGGTTGGACAGAATTGTATATTTTTGAGTGGGTCAGATCCCAATTCTGGGGCAGGATGGCTTAGGTCTAGGTGATGCTCCAAACATGCAGGGAGCAACACCAGCAGAGAGGAGGTCCAAGCCAGCACAGGTGCAAACCCAGCTGCCCGCCCTGCTCAGCCCTCTTGTCTGCTGAGGCCACACCCGCTCTTCCTGCGGTTTCAAGGCTGGACCAAGTGCAGCCCTTGCCCAGCTAATGCTCTTCAGGTTCACTCCCTCCAGATAGCAATAACTCTTTTCCTTCTTAGGCCACCATAGACAAGGATTGAATTTTTACCCATGTAAATACATTAAATATTTAATATAACAGATAACATAGACATTTATACATATGTGTATGTATGGTCAGGCCATTCAAGATGGCAATTGGTCTCTGTTCACCTGCTGCTTGACCAAGCCCTGCTTTGCTCACATGACTATCCAATCCTCTTAATCATATAGGACTTACTTTGTCCCTGGTAACTAATGAGCCCACCTGACAGCAATTCCACCCTATAAATGGTAGCTCCTTCTCCCCTGATTGGTGAAGACTGCTGCCACGTCCTGCCTATCTCATGCTACACGTAGTGGGGTGTAGCTCCAGGACACTTGTAAGACCCCCTGTCCAATAAACCGTTGATGTCTCTGGGCTTTTCCTTTGGTCTCTGGGCAACTATAAGGCTTGCAGTTCTATGGGGTACAGCCCAACACTTTTATGTTTACAAATGCTTGCACCATAAAGTTATTTAAGAAAACATTTTTTGAATTACTTATTCACAGATATCTCTTGGAAGTTCTTTGCTGTTCATCTTACTGCTGTCCAAAAATAGTACGATCTGTTCTTCTTAAATTTGCTGCCATATAGTAGGAAATGATCCCCTTGGTAGAAATAATCCATTTTAAGAGGAAACATTTACTAAAATAGAATTGAAAGAAATACCAGAAATGATAACATTTATAGATTAGAGATTTATAAAGTAAAATTTAAAACACCTTTGTAGTAGAAAACTTGCAAAATACTTTTTAAGAATCTGCAAGCCCATCAGCTAGCACGGAGCCATCTAATTTGGCTGTGTTAACCATCACATTGCCATGAGCGCTTGAAATGTGAAAATCTGAATGAGATGCGCTGTTGGTATAATATACACCCTGGATTTTGAAGATTTTGTACAAAAGTATAAAATCATTAATAACTTTAAAAATACTTATGTGCTTAAAATTATAATATTTTGGACATTAAACAAAATCATTAATTTCACCTGTTTTTTAATGCAGTTACTAAAAACCTTAAAATGACATGTGTCACTCACATTACATTTCTATTTGACTGCTAGGTCTAGAGAAAACGCTGCTAATATTTTGATGTATTTCCCCCATTGTGTGTGTCCGCAGTTGAGAAGTCCAGCTCCTAGTTACAAACCCATGTGTGATTTTTCAGGCCTGATCCCCAGGCAAGGCTTTCCCTGACAGCCACACCAGGAAAGCTGTGGTCCTGGCCCCAGCCTTGGCATGCAGCTCGGGCATCCCAGTCTCTGAAGAGAGAGTCGCAGCCTAGTCTCGGGCCTCTTGGCCAGTCAAGCCCTTCATATATTTACATCCCTAACCCTGGTGTCTTCATGCCCAGGTCTCCTTCCCTGAGGTCTTGGGCGGAGGTCTTCCAGGCACCTCAGCTGAGACCTGTGTGTGGAGTGGAGGCCTTGCCACTTCTCCCCACGGGGACTCAGGACTCAGTACACATCCACTCTTAGTTCTCCCCTCCCCGACTCTAGGGTCTGTAAAGCTGCCAGAGCCTCTTATTCAGGACCCCTTCAACACTGAGATTAGCCCACATCAGTGCTGATCCACCTGGGCCTCTACCAAGGTGTCATTTCATGGAGAAAATGAAACAGGAGGAAGTTAGCGCCTTCTCGGGTTCAGCCTCCTGCTTATACTATCACGGCAAGTGATTAAAGGCTTCACTGTTACTTTCATTTTGGCTCATTGTTGCTTCAATCAGCTGTTCTGACACCTGACAGCTCAGCTTGCTCTTCCAGCTCAGCTGAGCTCCTGACAGTATTTCTCTTTTAAACAAAATGGGGGTCTTACTGAAATATGATTTTCTGTCTATATCGGTCAGGATTCCTACAGGAGACAGTCAAATTAGGATAATTCAAGGAGGTTTTATTTATAAAGGGGCTAATTAGCAAAGATAGGTTGGAGTATGGGACAATCACAAAGGACAGTTTAGAAACCCAGGGCGAGCAGAGCAGAGCTGCTGCCATCCCTGAGTCTGACGGGATAAGGAGAGGGAGAGGGCCTCGGAACCAGAAAAGAGAGCTGTACAGAGCTGGGATGCTCCGAAAGGAAGGAAAGCGCCAGATTGAGGCCATGTCATAGGATGGAGCAGGGGAAATAAATACCTCATTTCTCTCTCCTCCTTCCCTCTAACTCTGAGGTTGTCCATTGGCTAAAACCAATCAGAAGCCAGAGGACATGGAACCCCTGTGGCTGTGGTCCTCTCTCAGTGCAGAAAGCAGAGTAGAGACAGGGGAAAGTGAATGTAGCCAGTTTGGTATCTGACACTTTCCTCACATGGCATTGCCCTAGGTCATACATAGCCTGTTAACCCGATTTCCTTCCCAATGTCACCAGCGTCTCATCCTAACCCCTACACTACTGAGCAGGCACAGTCTACAGGATACCCAGCCCAAACACCTTAATCCGATTTGGGTTTCTAGCCTGGGGTACTGTTTGATGCTGTGTGTGTGTACACAGGCATGTATGTACTGCAAATGTGCAGTGTTATAATCTCCATCCCTCCTAGAACATGCTTCCTTCAATATTAACCCTGAGTAGGAACACCCAGAGCCTACATGCGTGTGGCTTTGCACAGGTGAGACCCTCTGGTGGGCTGGTTCCTTTGAATCCTGCCCTGGTTCCCACCCACCCCAGAGTCTTCTTTCTTTCCTTGTCCAACATGAGTCGCCCACCCACCCCCACTTCAGTACTGTTTCTCCTCAGTGGATGATCACAAGCGACTGGTGCCCTCCCAGACATCGGTACTCCGCCAAGAGCGGGGTCTGGGAAAGGGTGATCTTCCTAGGCTAAGAGGTTCAGAATGAAGTGAATCCTCCTGGGACAGTGTGCAGCCCTCCCAATTCTCGAATTGAATCTTTAATTGTCTAGTTCAAGTTTGCTAGGAAATTAGATGAAGAGACTACCCAGGCTAAACAGTCCAGGAGCAGAGGTCCCTGGAAGGCAGCAGGGAGTGAGTGGACTGCACGTGACGAGATAGGGTCGACCTTCCTCTTTTATCATCTGTCTACAAAGCCAATGGATGCTGAATTGCCAGGCAAGGGGCTCCAGGGTCAGCTAGTGGCTGTGCTCAGGTACAAGAAAGCCTATTTGCAAAGGAAACAGGAGAGAAGGTATAATGCCATGGTGGGGATGTGGCGAGCAGAAGGCAGTCATTTTATAGAACAGGAAACAATCTGTTGCGGGGATTATTATACCTCAGGAAGAAGAAAAGACAATTTGAATTTTGGGGGAGAAGGCAATTTGAACATAAACTGATGAGGGTGCCATCTGAAGGAGCGTTCATTTTGTGCTTGGCAAAGCCCTGAACATGTAGGAGGACCCACAACCACCAAGGGCAAGCCCAAGGGACAAAGAAGACTTTCTGGCTGGGAGGGAGGTGAACGACCAGTGGTGATGTCCTCCCAGCACAAAGGGGGCACCTGGCACATTGATGCCAGACTGGTCATCAGTGTCTGCCCAGTCCCCTGACATCACTAGCATATGCAGCTTTATATGCCTTCATTCATCCCCTCATTCATTCGCTGGCCTGACAAACATTTAACATAGACCCTTGCTCTGTGTTGGTTGAAGCACTAGGCAGAGAGAGACAGGAAAGAAGGACAGTCAACAGGAAGCTAACAGTGCAGTGGAGGAGAAAAGCGAGGTTTCCGTTTCCAGGGCAGTGAGGGGCTGTGATGGGGAGACAGTAAATATTAAGGATTAGGAAGGAGCGAGGAAGGTTTCACTCAGAAGTGGAGGGCTGAGGGAAGGAGGAGGAGAATGAGTTCATTAAGCAGGTGCTCAGCAAGTATTTTTTGACCCCCTCCCAATAAAAATGGAATGCATACATCATAAGAATTTACCAGTGTTTTGTGAATACTGTCAGTTTTTCCTCTTGATTTACCTATCAAGTTGGAATCTACACATTAAAGTTTGCCATGGATAACAATGAGGCATCCTGGAATCTCTTTGGGTTCCCAGCTCCTCCAGGGGCTGGCATTCTGTCAGTTGCAGAGAGTACACATATCTGAGGGATAGCTAATAGCAGAAAGCTGTGAAAAGATCCCTGGGTAAGGATTCCAAGTCAGCGAGACTGAGAAACTGCCAACGGTGGCTCAGGGCCTTTAAAATGTTCTTGGGTGAGAATCTGAGAGGCTGATCCCACTGGGCCCCCAGGCTTGAGAAAGACCTTGGATAGAAGGCCTTTGCTTCTGTCCCTTGGAGCAGCCTTTCTCTCCAGTTTATGCTCAGCTTTGTCCCCTGCACTCGGGAAGTCCCCTTGGAATGGGGCTCAGTGCTTGTCCCTTTCCCCACCCCTCCATCCTGTCATAGATGTCTGGCAGAATACCTTCTCCTATGGCAGACCTAGCAGGGCTCCAGTTTCCACTTCTGTCAAGCACAGGGGAGTCTGGACACAACAGGAACAATAGTCTCTAAAAAGTACTCACTTTTTCTAGTGTACACTACTACTCTCTTCCCCACAGGACTGGACACTCTGTCCTTCTCACTGTCCATCATTACTGACCCTTGGAGAGCCTGCCATCTTGGAACCCACTCTCCCAGCCACAGGCTTAAGATAACCAATAACCTCCAGCAGAAAGGATGTAAAATTATGACATGTACATAGATCCTCTTGTAATGAGAGTGAGCAGAAATGATGCCCAATCTCCAACCTACAAGCCCAAACCAAGTGTCTACCAGATATGGGCTGACAGCCTGAGAGCTGAGGCCAAACTGAGAACCTGCAGAGGCTCTTTAAAGAGCTGAAGCAATGGCAAGAACGGGAGAATCTGATGAATCCCCACCAAGGGCTCATCTTCGTATCACCAAATAGCTGTCCACGTCTTGTTCTCTTCTCCCTGGATAGTTCCTGTTTTCCACATGCAAGGCACTCAGTACTTACTTGTTGGATTAACAAATGAATATGTTAGATGGATTTGTCTCAAACTGTCTGAGGTTTTAACTGCTCTGAGGAGATATTTTGGGGTCGTAAGGACACAGGCGCTGAATATTTCAATACATATGAAAACATCTGGAACTCACGTAATTCCTTATTTGCACCCTTGAAAACTATGCACTATTGAGCAGAAAAAGCAAGAAAAAAAATCACTGGTGCTTGTTGATAATCATGAGGGGAAGAAGAAATTGTGGTGTATGTGTCTGTGTGTATGGGTAGCTGAGGACAGGGAAGAAGAGAAAAATCATTCAAAAATGGAAAATCTCAAGTTTTAAATATTTCTCTTTATGAGGACCTCCCTGATCAGCTCCCGTGAAGAGGACCCCATCCCTTGCCATTAACATCAGCCACCAATCAGTTCAGGGCTCTGCCCTGAGGTTGTAGTTGGTGTCTGCTTCTCCAGCTCTGGGGCCTCCCATGCAGACATCAGAGCCTTGTTTAGCAATGACGACAGCTTCTAACACTGACAGCTCTCTCACTGTCAGGAAGACTGTCCTGTCTACCAGCTGCCTGCTATCCCCTCTCAGGGATGACAATATACTGGTAATTCTATAGTTAGGGCTAGACCTCCTGTGGAAGAGGTGGAAGCCCTTTCTCAGTGTCGTGGCTCAGTGCCAGCCAATGGACTAGCGGATTCTGCTTCCATCCTAAGGAGTCAAGGGTCCTGGAAAGGGAGGTGGGCAGCTAGAGCTGTATCATAAAGGCCAGAGGGGAAGAGATTGTTCCCGGTGACTGTACTGGGCTTGCGCTAGGTCTGGATAGCAGCTTAGGTGCAGTAAATGCCAGGCAAACCTGCCAGCTCCAGAGAGACAGGGCTTTTGACTCCCGGCTGATGCACAAGCAGAGGAAGCCAGGGCTGCCACAGGAAATGGGACATTTCTGAGGTGCAGCCACCAGTGTAGTTGGGGGGCTCACAGTCACGTTGCCTGGGAGAGGACAGCTCAGGAAGCAAGCAGGAGGGTGGTGGCTAAAGGGCTGAGAACATCTGAAAAGTCTCTTCCTTCCCCCAAATCGCAAACTTTCCCTAAGCACTGACATGAAGCTGTTTATATTTCCTAGCCAAGATGAGATCTCTTGCTGACCGGATTTGAAGACAAACAGATTGTAAACTTTCTTCCTCTTCATGTGGTATTGGGGTGGGAGGAGAGAGAGACACTCATAGAAACATACAGACTGACATAGGTATAATGAATTAGTCTTTCTAAGAAGTATTTGACCACACACATGAATTAACTGGAAATCAGCAGTCAGCCCTATTATCTGTTTGTACTCAAGTTAAAAAAGTCTCACTGTTAAGTTTCTGCTTTTCTGATATTTTATATAGCTTGAAATAAAAATTTAACGATGAGAAACAGCAAATGCTTTGTTTCTTTTATCTGGGGGGTGGGGAGTGGGGAATAAAAATATATCTCCTACCCTTGTCAGTTAATAGAGTTTAGTGGAATTGCTAGCCCAGAGTATCCTATTACAGGGAAAAACAAAACAGGCTGGGTTTCTAGTTTATTACTAGCTCTGGGATCAACTTCACGGTTTGGCTGATGTTTTCTGTTTTTCTTTAATGGAAATGAAAGTCCTTTGTGCACAATGTCTCTAAACTTTCAGAATAATCTAATTGTTCTTAAGTCACATGGTTCCTATGGGGACACACGAAAGGCTCTTCTAAACCCATAATCCTAGGCTATAAAAAAATCTAGGCGACTGATCAAAGGTGAACTACCCATTTACAACTCCTCTTTCAAGGCCCCTTCCCATCTTCCTGACAGTTTTATAGAAGTGTTTCTCTTTTTCTGCAACCCAGATCAAAGATTTGGATGTGAGGGTCTCCCTACCCCCCACCTGGCACGGAAGAAAAGGATTATCTCAGGAATTAAAAACCTCAGAGAAGTGGGCTTACCCACCTCCTTGGGGGGTGGGGACAAGACCTGGAGCCTTTTCTTGATGATAGGAACTGAGCCACACAAAAGCAGGGGTGCCCTGTCTCTGTTCTTGCAGAGGAGGAGATAAACTTAGTCCATCTTCCAGCCTTCCAATTGAAATTTTTTGATCTTTTGTGCATAGTTTTAGTTAATATCTACAAGTTGCTAGAATCAGGTTTATTTATTGGTCATTGACTTCCTTTCCCTCCCACCCACAGTAAACTCAAGCAGCAGTGACCTCCCAGGCCACTGGAAGGTCCCCTGAAAACATGAGTCTGGGTAGCAGTGAGCAGAGCAGGAGGTGGGAAGTAGCTGCACGGCGTGTTTCATAACTTTAGTTCACAGCTGCATCCATTTAGTGGTTTGTTTTCAATACTACCCCCTACCTTTTCCTGGTCACACCTGGATCTTCTTTAGGTCTTAACAGTCAAGGTAAACTTCTTAAGAATGCTCCTTTGAGGGCAGGACATGCCTCCATCCCTGGGCACTCAGTCCCTAATCCTGTAAAGAGACACTATGATTGGAAACAGGAGCACCATGAAGCTCCTCTTCCTCTACAAGCACCAACCTACTTTCCCCACTTCTATTTAGTCCTGACCCTGCACACTGGGGTTTCATTAGGGTGGACCCTCATGGTAGGGGTGTTGAGAGGGGTGGAACACAGTTTCCCAAAATTACATAATCTTTTTGTTTAAAGGGACTTGAGAGATCATCTAAGACTTCCCCTACAGAGAAACTACAGAGAACCCGGATATACCCGATTCACCCAGAGTTCACCCAGAGTCACCCAACCCAAGATAGATCCTGAAACCAGATATTCTTACTCGGGCTTCTGCTACCTTAGAGCTCAACATAAGATGCCCCTAAAGAAATTAAATTTTGAAGTGTTTGGTCCCTTGGGGACTGCTAGTTTGACTGGCTGATTAGGGTTTAATGACAATGGGTATGGAGAATTGTTTGGGGATATTGGTGGAGGCATATTCTCCAGAACTACCACTCCTAGGGGGACATTCAACCCTGAGGACCCTCTGCATTCTGGCCTTTCCTCTGCAGTCTTCCAACCTCATTTCCCTATTTCCAATAATTGCCTCTGCTCCTGCCAAATTCCTCTACTCATTGCTCTTGTTTCCTCTCTCTGCATAGTCCCCTTTGTCCTGCCCCTGTCTTCATTTAAGCATTTCCTACTGGAGAAGGAAATGGTAAGCCACTCCAATATTCTTGCCTGGGAAATCCTATGGACAGAGGAGCCTGGCAGGCTATAATCCATGAGGTGGCAAGGAGTCAGACACTGCTTAGCGACTGAGCACACACACATCCATGCTTTAAAGCCCATTTCAAGTCCCAGCCCGTCTTTCTCCTGGAGCAGTACTCAGAACCTACTCTAGACACTTGCCACTCAAAGTGGGACCAGAGACCTGCAGTACCAGACCCACCCCCAAGCTGCTTAATAAGAGCCCGCATTTTAACAAGATATCCTGGTGACTGATGCACATAATCAAATGAGAGACACACTGGTCTCAACTAGGGTGCTTCTAGTGTGATCCTAGGACCAACAGCATCAGCATCACCTGGGACTATGTTAAACATGCAAATTCTTGAGCCCCACCTCAGGCCTACTGAATCAGACACTCTGGGGTGGTACCCAACAATCTGTGCTTTAACAAGCCCTCCACAGGATTCTGAGGCATGCTCAAGTTCAAGAAACTATACACAATCCTTGTCTTATCCAGGGGCTTCAGGGGCATATGACCATGGTTTAAGGTACCTTATCGCTGTCTTGCAATTCTTGATTTTATCTTTGAGCTTGTGTTTTGCAAGTGCAGGCTCATGAAGCCTGTGAGTACAGAATGCTACTGGATCCATGATGTATGGAATTCATCCAGGCTCAGGGTGAGATGTAAGTGTATTACATCTATGACTGAATGAGCAGGCTGATAATAGATCTGAGAAGCCACATTCTCCTTTAAAACCAGAACTTTCTTTGTATGCCCAAGAAGGTAATTTAAGAAATACAAATGACCAAGGAATTCTAGCATATCCTTTCTTACTCAAGGTACGTCCCTGTAGCCAATCACTTGTGCTGAATATCCTGACACAGAAGAAAAGGGACAGTGAGGACAATCCATTGCTCCTTTTCCTTTCCATCCATTCTTTCTCATCAATAAGCTGAAGGTAAAGAGTGCTGGTAGAATGTGTGAGTGTCAAAAGGTTAAATAAAAACAGTTAAGCCTGTTTTTTTTTTTTTTTTTGCAGTATTTCCTCTATTAAGAATAGGATAAACATTTACACACAAACTAAAAAATGTGAATAGTATAATTTTGGTGGTTCCAAACACTAGTCAAATGCTTTTATATTGCATTTAAATGGGCATTATACAATATAAATATAAAAGGTAAATTTCATATTAATAAAAATTTTAATTAGAACAATGTAAAATAAAAAACACAATCAAGAGAAACTGTAGAAGAACAGAAAAAGTTTTATATTATAGTACCTTTAACAGTACCTTTTTTCCTGCTCTTTGAACAAGGGGTTCCACATTATAATTTTGCTCTGGGGCTAGTAAAATATATTGCCATCTCTGTTCTATCTTGTCCAGTATTCAAATACGAACATTTCTGAGAACGACATAGAACACTATTAGTAATCCCTTCTGGCCACTGGTACAACTGGGCCTGTCCTAAGCAGTGCAGGACATGGTTATCCTAAATTTGAAAGTCCATAATGGTGAAGGAGAAAGCAAAATAGCAGTAAAGGCATTCTGCTTTCTTTCTGTCAACTGAAGGAAGTTTTACAAATTTGTATTTTCTAAGTGTGCATTGTGTTAACTAGTAGGGTAACTCTAGATGTTTTAGCAGACCACACAGTGGGCTTAGAAACATTATGCTTGCTCTTTCCCTGTTGTTATACACATAGAAGAATCTTCTTGGTTATTTATCTTTAGCTTGCCCAACCTTCAAAACCTCAACTTTTTTGTGTGCTTTTTCTTGCCTTTGACATTCTTAAAATTTTGTGTCATTCTATACACATCCTTGATTTTGTGCCCCTCCTCCCATCTTTGTGTGTGTGCCCTCTTAAAATCAGAACTCATCAGCAGAAATGCTGTTTCCTTTGGATGTCTTTTTTTTCTTCCTCATCAGGATCATTCACAATTTTAGGCTCTGAATTTTGTTTTTAGAACCATCCTTTTTTTAGCCATACTCCCTTTCAGAGATTCTCACCATGAGATCATCTGTTTTGAACTTTTTGAAGTCTGCTTTCTTCGTCTGTAAGTCTGAAGACATGCATGTGACTTGTCCTGCTTGAATGGGATGAGCACTCTCTTCAAAACTCCTGTGAGTTTTGCATCACTAACAGTTCTTTGCTGGCAGAATCCAGTCTGTATAATCACTTTCCCTTGTCACCTGTTCCTTTCAAGTGATGAAATTTTCAATCAAGCCATTTAGGAATTTACTTAATATCCTGCTTTTCAAAAAAGTTGGGAACAAAAAAAAAAAAAAAGTTGGGGACTTATAGACTTCTACTACATGTCCATTTTAAAAATCAACATTTGTCATTATGTTTTATCTCTGTCTAGTTTTCAAAATATGTCTACAACAATATCTCCCATCCCAGTTAATCTTATTACTATGTGACTTTGACATTTCTCCCCTCAATAGGTGGGTTGTATCTCCACCTCTTAAACATAGCAGTCTTGTGACCATGGCAGAAAGGATGCTATGTAACTTCCAAGGCTATATCATAACATGTGATATAGCTGCCACCTGGTTCTCTCCAGGGATGCTCATTCCTGGAATTGAGCAGCCATGCTGCGAGGAAAATCAAACTAGGTCAGGTGGAGAAACCATGTGGAGAAGTCACATGTAGGTATTTTGGAAGACAGCCCGGGGGAAGGCCCAGCCAATAACCAGCAACAATGGCCAGACTTATGAGTGGAAAAGCTTATGAGCTCAGATGGTTAGAGCCTCCCAGACTTCACATCTTCCCAACTGAAGTCCTGGAGAAGGTAGCCCAAAGACAAGCCATCCCTGCTTTGTCCTGTCTGAATTCCTGATCCACAGAAACTATGATAGAGAATACATACATGATAGTTTCTTAAACCACTGAGTCTTGGGAGATGATTCGTAATGCAGCAATGGAGAACACATTAACTAAGAAACAAAAATTAAGACTGATTAAGAATCCATCATCTATACCCATTTTTCTGACTGGTTGGTACTTGGTTTACTGCCATTCCAAAAAGCTATCTCTGTAATTTAAATTCCAAAGGTGGAAGTGAAGCCATGATTGAATCAATACTAATCCAGTCATTGGGCAGAGACTGTACTCCCTTTTCTATTTTTTTTGGCTGCAGCTGCTCAGCTTCTGGGATCTTAGTTCCCAAACCAGGGATTGAACCCATGCCCTCAGCAGTGAAAGAGCAGAGTCCTAACCACTGGATCACCAGGGAATTGCCTGTACTCCCTTTTCTAAATCATACTTTTGTATGACATTTAATCTTGGTTATTAAAGCAGTTAGATCATCCCTGCTTAGTATACTGTGTGAATTTAAGAAAGAGCAAAATTAAAACATTTCTCACATACTTCTCTAGCTGACTAACATAACACACAATTCTATCTAATTTCAGACCCCCTGTTGGAAAATGTTCCCTCCTATTTTAATTTATTGAGTCAGAGATTGTGTGGTTGCAATGAACAGAACCTATTCAAACTGGCTTAAGTAAAAAAGAAATATGATTAGAAATAGAGGGATCTGGTGGAACCAAAAGCAGAAGTGAGGCCAGGCTTCATAAGAATGATGCCAGAAATGGCACAGTTGATGAGAGCCAGACTGGTTTGGCTCTTCAAGTCTTTGTCTTTTAGAGCTCTGCTTCTGCTGCTGCTCCTAAGTCGCTTCAGTCGTGTCTGACTCTGTGTGACCCCAAAGACGGCAGCCCACCAGGCCCCTCTGTCCCTGGGATTCTCCAGGCAAGAACACTGGAGTGGGTTGCCATTTCCTTCTCCATTCTAGAGCTCTATTGCCTCTTATATCTAACTCTTTAGGGCACATTTCTCATCTCTCTTTCTCCTCCTCCCACACCCCCTCCCTCCCTCCAGAGAGCATATTGTTAAGGACACTCTCTGAAGTCAAGATGACTAGATTCAAATACTAGCTCCACCATTTAATTGCTCATGACCTTGAACAAGTTCCTTAAGCTTCTGTTCTTCAGTTTTCTCATTTATAAAGTGGGGATGAAGAAACTAATTGTAATTACCTTGTAGGATTGTTGTGAGATTGACTCATATAAATAAAGTTCTTTAAACAGTGCCTGGTACTTCGCAAGTTTGGCTTTCATTATTATCTTTCCCAGCTCACCTTGTTCAGACCTATGTCCAAACACAGGTGCCCCAATCCCAGTTTCATATCCAACTTAGAGTTCAAGCTGTTGGCAGAAACCTGCTGTTTCTGAGACCCACCTCCCTGTTCCCAGGAGTGATCATCGGATTGGTCCAGCTGGGGTCACCTGTCTTCTCATGGTCCTAGTAGCTATGGCAGAAGGTAAGGGAGTGGGTGACGAGAGGTCTTAGTAGGGACAGGTGGAGTAGATTGTCTGAGAAGGGGATAGTGTTGGTCCTCAGGAGAGGGCTTGTGTGCCACTACTCCAACACATGTAATCGATTGCATTTCCAACATGGCAGCTCTGGCACTTTGAGCCTTAGCTCTCTGAGCCCCTGCTGAACAGGGGCTGTTCCTATTATTGACTGACCCCAATAGCATGAAGAAAGTGGCTTCTTCCAGCCAACACTTGTGTTTTCTCTCCCACCTCTCCCACAAAAGTAGCTCTCCTCCTTCTGCTTGGCTTTGAGGACTCTAGTCCTCTAAGATACCACAATACAAGGCTCTCTTCCTACTAGAAGATAGATTTTACAAATCCTCACCTGGATTTCCCCCTTTGGCATCATAGTGAACCTTCCCTCTCTCAGAGAGAACAAAAAGGAAGCATCAGATCCTTCTCATCTGGTATTGTGAGTTTGAGCTATTAAGCATGGGATGACTATTTACTTGTTGAGGCTCTTGCTGGTAATGAAAACTTTAAGAAATAATACTTAAAATTATTGATCTCACCATAGATAAAAAGAAAATTCAACAAAATGTTGAGCAGAAAGGAGTTGGTTTATCAAAAGGATAATGAGGTTTAAGAAATACTGTTTATCTCCTTTTATTTCTATATAACATTCTGATCGCCATTGGATTTGGTCAGTTGGGATAAAATACTCTGAAGCTGTTTATTGCAAAATCTTAATGCAATCTTCAGAAATACTTGAATGTCATGGACAAGTCAATGGTGCTTAAGTTATGGAGCAGAGCTGACTGGTGGTCCTTCCTGGGAGAAAAAATGGCTGCACCTGTCTACTCAGTGCCAGGCCATCCTCTGATTGACACGAGCTGACCTTTCCCCTGGGCTTTCTTACTCTTTTATTGGTGATTCTTTCTGTAAAGTCTCAGAAACCTTACAATGGCTGATATTCTTATTGTTTTCGGGTGTTACCATTAGACTTTCTTTCTTAGTGTCTGAGCATTGTGCATTCTTGAGGACCCTGTGAGACACAGAAAGAGCTTTTTAGGGGGGAAATGACCCATGACTGATCATTAGCTCTGTGAAATGACTGACTTGAAAGGAGGCATAATGTTCCCATCAACTATAAATGAGAAGATTGCTCACAACTTATGGTCTATATTCCCTGTATCCAATACCCCCATTTCCTTTCCTCTGAGTCATCCTTTAATGAATTGATTGCTTCCCTCATTTTTTTCCTTCATAGAAATTGCTCTCTAGGCAAGGTTGTCAGGCTGATTTGCAGTTTGAGCCAAAGAAGCAACCGCTTTCACTCTATCCACTTCAACTAGAAGTAGACAAAGCTATCGTAATCCAATCTAATAAAGCTTAGAAGAAAACAAGATGTGTGGCCTGCTATTAAATTATTGCTATACTTAATAAACTGTGGATGTCAAAAATAATACATGTAAATGCTCCAGGGCATGTGGAAACGATGAACACAATTTACTCCAGTAATAATTAAAGGGCTGTTGGTGTTCAATTCAGATACCCACAAGAAAGAGTTGCTGAACTTTTCTGACTAGCTCCTCCAAAGAGGCCGCTCTGCTTCTCTTCACCCTATCACTCTAAAGTAATATTTTGTGTAGCACTTACTAGTCTCTTATATTTTTACAGTTCTTATAGTTTTTACTTTTTATTGTTTACATTCTCTATGAATGTAATGAAGAGCAGAGCCCTTTCCTGTGTCTCTCTCACCACTCTCTTCTCAATGCTTAGAACAAAGCTCAGTTTATAGAGGGCTGCTGCTGCTGCGTCGCTTCAGTCTTGTCCGACTCTGTGCGACCCCATAGACAGCAGCCCACCAGGCTCCCCCATCCCTGGGCACCTAATAAATATTTTCTGCATTAACGTGCCCCCCGAGTACCTGGGGCCTTCCAGCCTCACTATCAGCTCCTAGAGAGTGTATCATCTCTCTCCCTGGACTCTCCTTGACATGGAACCCTGTTGGCTCTCCATAATCCACAATAGTAGACACTATAGCTATTGCTCCTGCTGGCAATGGTGAGGATGGGTAAGGGATCCATTTGCTGGGGGAAAGGAGAGGTAACTTCCAGAGACATTCCATAGGCTACCCCAATTTTCAAAAGGCATTTTTTCCTTAGCCCCATTCTCAAAAGGCAAACTCTGAAAAAGCCAAGTTTTTCTATAAACTTAGTTTCTGATTAGAAACCAGTGAGGTGTATAGAGTGCAAACCCATGCAGCAGCCCATGAAGTGCACTGAACTCCAGGAAGCACCTAGAAACCAGGCCTGGTGTGTACTGAGCAATTGGAACTGTAGTTCTAGCATCAGAGAGTACCAAATGGAACCAGATACTCCTCAAAAACCTCATATTCCTGAATCCAGGCTTGTGATCGTAGTCCTCTGTGACTTTAATGCTGTCTCTACTTGCCTCACATCCGAAGCATACCAAGTCCTTTGCAAACCCTCTTGCATAGGCTGTTGCTCCACACCCCTCAGTTCAGTTCAGTTCAGTTGCTCAGTTGTGTCTAACTCTGTGACCCCATGCACTGCAGCATGCCAGACCTCCCTGTCCATCACCAACTCCCGGAGTTTACTCAAACTTATGTACACTGAGTTGGTGATACCATCCAACCATCTCATCCTCTGGCGTCCCCTTCTCCTCCTGCCTTCAATCTTTCCCAGCATCAGTCTTTTCCAATGAGTCAGTTCTTCACATCAGGTGGCCAAAATATTGGAGTTTCAGCTTCAGCATCAGTCCTTTCAATGAATATTAAGGACTGATTTCCTTTAGGATGGACTGGTTGGATCTCCTTACAGTCCAAGGGACTCTCAAGAGCCTTCTCCAACACCACAGTTCAAAAGCATCAATTCTTCGGAGCTCAGCTTTCTTTATAGTCCAACTCTCACATCCATACATGACTACTGGAAAAACCACAGCTTTGACTAGACGGACCTTTGTTGGCAAAGTAATGTCTCTGCTTTTAATATGCTATCTAGGTTGGTCATAAGTTTTCTTCCAAGGAGCAAGCGTCTTTTAATTTCATGGCTGCAGTCACCATCTGTAGTGATTTTCGAGCCCCCCAAAATAAAGTCTGTCACTGTTTCCATTGTTTCCCATCTATTTGCCATGAAGTGATGGGACCAGATGCCATGATCTTAGTTTTCTGGATGTTGAGCTTTAAGCCAACTTTTTCACTGTCCTCTTTCACTTTCATCAAGAGGCTCTTTAGTTCTTCTTTGCTTTCTGACATAAGTGTGGTGTCATCTGCATATCTGAGGTTATTGATATTTCTCCCGGCAATTTCCTGTTTCAGGTCAGTTACTTGTTTACATTTGTAACCAATCCTTGGGATCAGAGGTCATGTCTTGTCATTTGCCTCCCTCTTCCTCAGCATGACTTTCAATAATTAAAAAAAATATCAGCCTAATCTTTATGTTTTCGTAAGCAACATGCTAATCTAGGGAAGGACTGGGGCTCATACATAAATATAAAATGTAATGGAGAAGTGTAGGGAATAGTAAAACAGCATATTTTTATCCTTAGTTCCTGGTTGTCGGGTAGCTCCCATATTAAAGGCCAAGCCGGGGGCTGGGGGAGGGCACTTACCTCCTAACTACTTTCATAGTTTAGAGAGAAGAGCCCTATTTTCCTTATGAGGGCCAGGCTATGAGAGAGCTGCCCAGTGGGAGTCGGAGGATATAATACAAGGTGAGGAGGAGGGGATCCTCCCCCTCCTGCTCCAGTGGGCACTGGGAGAAGGAAAAGAGATGAAAATTGTGGAAGGAAATAATCAGGTTGGAAGTTTATAGTTTACCTCACCGCTCCCCCCACCCCAAGTTTGAAATCCAGATGGGTGAAGATGCTAGATGGCTTTTTTAGGAAACTTCCACTCCATGGTGGCCCCCTGTGAGGGAATCAGCTTGTTCCCCATTACTAACAGGAGGTCACTTTACGAGCTGAAAATGGCCACTTCAAAAAATGGCCAGCCTCAGTGCTTTCAGGCCCCACTCCAGGATCATGTGCCATGCAAGGGCCCTAAATCCCCAGATACCCCTTGGGAAATAGAGATGGTAGCTGAGGCACAAGCGAGTGGGCCTATCAGGGGTCTCTGTGGAGCAAGGCAGAGTGAAACCACATCAGAGGCCTTAGGGCCGATGGGGAAAGTGACTGAGACTCAGAGGGTGTGAGCCAACAAGCTACCCCACGCCCTAACTGAATCACAAAATTTCCTGTGGAAACCAGAACTGGTCAGACCCCCCGCCGGCAATAGGAGCGCACAGGGCCCAGAGGCCAGCACATGATAGACAAGAGCTCCAGGGCCACTGCCACCATCTGAGGGTGGAATGGGGGAGGGGAAAGACATCAGAACTTCTAAGCAGCTAGCCCCATGAGTCTCCCAAAACAGGGACAGACTGAGCTACTATTGATTGGTAAGTTACTATTATCTTTACTCCCTTTACTGTAAAACAGGGACAGGATTCATGAGAAAGATTTGGTCAGTCATAGGAAAAAACCCACATTTTCTCCTCATGTCTGAGTAGTTGTGTATAGACTGGCAATTATACTACCCATATTATTGAGTATCTACTCTTTATCTGAAGCTTCATAAAAGTATGGCCTAGTGTTATGACTACTAGTGACACCAAAAATGTGAAAGTCTTTAGAACTCTTTTAAAAATTGATTTCTAATGAATGAATGTGGTTCCAAGATAACACCAAGTTTGAAAGAGAGTATCAGTTGGTATCATTAGGACAAAAGCCATCCTCCTGCTTGGTTCACACAAAGCCGTAGTAGGGTCCCCACATGTACTAAGATGAGTATTCTCAGGGCTGTCTTCCAGACTCCTACCATCCCCTGTGAACTGCAGAGAAATTTAGAGGACAGGAAGGCAAGGACAAAACTCCAATAGAAGGGCAAGTTGAGAAACATGGCTATTTATCACTATACAATCCTCTGCCTTTTTTTATCCTATTGATTTTCTTGCTCTGCTGTGTATGCCACTATATCTAGAATGAATGTACTTGTGAACAACTTTGCAGTTGAGTGATAATAACTTAGGTAAATTACAGCTTCAGTCAAATTCTTCCCAGTCCCAACCTGTCTGGTCCCCAGAATCCAGGAGAAAAAACTATGAGCTGTAGAAGAGGGTAGAACCTGTCTGTGGGTCTCTGACCATCTGTGTGTCCCCACTGACTGTGAGCTCTGGAAGGCCAGGGTTCTTCAGTGTATTCATCTTGGCAGCCTTGAGTTATCTCCCAGTGTCAGATGAATGAAAGATGCATGAAAGAGTCTGAAGCAGAGCTTGTTGTCCAACTCTTGTGCTGTGCTTAGTTGCTCAGTCATGTCTGATTCTTTGTGACCTTATGGACTGTAGCCCACCAGCCTCCTCTGTCCATGGGGTTCTCTAAGCAAGAATAACGGAGTGGGTTGCCATGCCCTCCTCCAGGGGATCTTCCCAACACAGTGATCAAACCCAGGTCTCCTACATTGCAGGCAGATTCTTTACTGTCTGAGCCACCAGGGAAGCCCAAGAATACTGGAGTGGGTAGCCTATCCCTTCTCCAGGGGATCTGCTGACCCAGAAATTGAACTGGGGTCTCCTGCATTGCAGGTGGATTCTTTACAGCTGAGCTACAAGGGCCCAGCTTTTAGAAGACAGTAAATCCCCAAAAGCTTGACATGACTAGAGAAAAGTCAAGGAGCATATCAGTCTTCTATAAGGGAGATTTGTTGGTCTTTGTCTTCTCACCTAATGAGGAAGCCACAGAGAATCTTGGGGTAGCTTGGGAGATCTTGGCATGATTGTGAGAGCTCTAGGGTAGCCCAGATTATTCCTTATCAAGATACTCGAGAATATGGGGTGATTCTAAAGCAAAAATTCTAGGGCCTTCAAAGTACACTCAGCTTCCACTTAATAGACAAGAACCCTTGGGGGAATTGTGGGATCACAGGGAAAGTTGGGGGGGAAAGGGAGAGACCCTGCATGCTTTCAACTGTTATTTCAATGAGGGAGACTAGAGAGGGATGGGAATTCCTTGAGAAAAGGGATGTAACAGTAAGCAGGGGGAAAGAGGTGAAAAATAGAGAGTGGCCTCGGAAAAGGAAGGGGGCTAGAGAGGCAGGAGTGAATGATGGAGCATTGGGGTCACAAGGGCCGTGGTCACAGCAGTTTAAGGGTTGGCAGTCATTGTTGATGTGGGGAGGAAGAAGGCAGAAGTTGCTACATCTTGGAAATGCCAAGGAATCAGAGACCTTTGTAAAATCAGAAACAGAAAGAGCCAGAAAGCCTCAACTCTCTGACACCTTCCTGTTTTTTTCAACAAGAACACTAAGGCCATGAGAAGTCAGGCTAGAATCAGGGTTGCACACGCCAGTAGCTCAGGGATATGAACGCAGGTCTGGGCAGTCAAGGCTCCTGTATTTATGGTGCCCACTGAGGCTCGTGCAGCACCTCTGGACCCCCCAAAAGAGGCAGTCTGACAGAGGAAATAGCCAAAGAAGAAGGATAAAAGGATTTTTTAAAAAGTCAGGAAGTCTATGAAATTTGCTCAATAATAATAGACACCTTTCAATGAACAGTATTTAATCCTATTAAAGCTTTGGAAGGTACTGGCAAATCACTGAATCTTTTTTGACTAGAAGGGAATTACTGATGAGAGAATTTAATTGAGGCCAATGCCCTTCCCCAGAGGATCCCAGAGCAGCCATGAACATCAAATGTAGCTCTTCTGAGATGCCAGCAAGACTCCCTATGCCTCTCCAAACCCTTGCTGCTGCTGCTAAGTCGCTTCAGTCGTGTCCGACTCTGTGTGACCCAATGAACGGCAGCCCACCAGGCTCCCCCGTCCCTGGGATTCTCCAGGCAAGAACACTGGAGTGGGTTGCCATTTCCTTCTCCAATGTATGAAAGTGAAAAGTGAAAGTGAAGTTGCTCAGTTGTGTCCGACTCTTAGCGACCCCATGGACTGCAGACTACCAGGCTTCTCTGCCCATGGGATTTTCCAGGCAAGAGTACTGGAGTGGGTTGCCATTGCCTTCTCCTCCAAACCCTTACGTCCCCCTAAAGAAACCAAACTCTCCTCAGTATGACATCCAGGACAGGATAAATGCATTTCTAATGAGGGATATACTCTTTAGGGGTTTAGACTCCATTGTTTCCAGGCTTTTTTAAACTGTCAACCAGTTGAAGGAACAACTAGGCCTGAGACGAAAACATCTAAAGAGGCTCCTATTATCCAGGATTACAGGTCTGGAGTCCCTTCCCCCAAGGCCCTGTGAGACAAGGGGGCACAAATAGCAATGCTCGTGTCTCTGCCACCTGAGTGTTCTCGGGTCCTCCTGGTCACAAGGATCCAGAGCGTGCGCGCACTTTATGTGTTTTAGATTCAGAGATAGCGCAGACAAACCTGAGAGCAGTGAGTCCCATTAGGAGAGGGCACCCATGCTGTCAGAGGGGGCTCAGTGCAGTGTGGTTATCTGTGGCGAGGAAGCTGAAGGTCACCCAGAGTCTGTTATGGGAAGAGAAGAGGGGAAAACCGACTGAAGTGCACACAGCAATACACATAGATTTAAAAAGCTCAGTGCTGGAGGAAGAAGGGAAAAGAGAATGTCCATATGACACAGCACAGTTTACATGAAAAAAATATATATATCACAGGAAATACACAAAAAGATATAGATTAAATCCATGATTGCCTGTAGGGGAAGGAGAATGAGACGGGTACATGGAAGAAAAAAGGGAATGAACGCATAGCAGGGCCTTGTACAGACCAAAGAGGACAGAGTGCCTTGAGATCCATGGGAATGGGAGTATCTGAGGACCCTCCTTAAGAAGATCAAAGTTTTTCCTAGTGAGTTTCAAGGAAAAGTCCAAATAAACTAGTGCTCTAGGTTCTTTTCCTTCTTCTTCTTATGCTGCTGCTTCTGCTGCTGCTAAGTCGCTTCAGTCGTGTCCGACTCTGTGCAACCCCATAGATGGCAGCCCACCAGGCTTCCCCGGCCCTGGGATTCTCCAGGCAAGAGTACTGGTGTGGGTTGCCATTTCCTTCTCCAGTTCCTTCTCCTGAAGGAGACTTAATTCTTCAGGAAAGAAATCAGCCTGTGCCTGATATGTGATCTTACGGAGGCTGAAGGGCCAGTGGTCCAGGAGAAGAGGGGGGGCCTCTTGGATGCCACGGCCTATCTGCGGGACTTTGGCTACCCATGTGTGTTAGGGGGTACAGGAGGGTGGTCCCCAATGAGACAGCAGCAGTAGAAAGAAGTGCTACTCTCCACCAGAAAGGATGCATGCTCACAACACAGATGGAACCTTCTGATTAGCTCTGAAATAAATTTTATAGTCTGAGAAGGGAGGACATGGCTCCCAGAAAATTCTTGGGGTGCATATAATGATCACCTTGCAGATAAGTAAACTGAGGCTTAGAAAGAAGGCAGTTTGTTTGAGGTCATATAACTAATAAGTGGCAGAGATAGCATTTAAATCTTGATGTCTGTGACTCCATGGCTCACTGCCATGTTATAACACCTCCAGTGCAAATCTTTATGTTGCATACACACACACACACTTACATAGGCATGTTACTAAAGTTATATGTCATGAAATGAGTTCATACTCTGGTTGCTTCTTCCAATCTGAGCCCTCAAGGGCACCATGGAATGGCATTTCTCAGGGGGTAGAAAAGGCCAGCTGAGATCATTGCAGAGTTCCTTGTGCAAAACCAACAAGAATAGCAAGAGTCAGCTTTGGGGAATGAGACCCTTTGGCCCAGGGTAGGAGATGGAGCAGAGGGGAGGATGTGGGGAGGTTTCCCAGTGTGTAATGTGACTCCAGAAATAGCCACTGAAGACAGAACAGAGAGATGCTTTACAGTAGACATCTCCTTGTGTATAATCCTCATGTGTAATTCACCTGAGGCCAAGAGAAGAGATGAAAAAAAGGACTGTCATCTGTGAACTCTCTAGTTGGTCCTCACGCACTAACTAATACTAACTCCAAGTATCTCTGATGGCAGATGATGGGAGAAGAGGTAGCGGAATTTCAGGGTCTGAGGGATGTTAAACATCATCTCAGTTAACTCCTCTGTCGGTGGTGGAGAGCACGGTCACTTGTGCCACACCATGTAAGAATAAGAACTTAAACCCCTGGCTCCCAGGCAGGTGCTTGCCTATCTGCCACAGTGCCGGCCTTATCAGGTCAGCTTCAGGGGACAACTCCCTTCAGCCCACCCCAAAACCCTGCTCCTCCCTCTCTGTCAGCAATCTCGTTCTCTCTGGGTGAGAGCAAGAGATGCCTCTTGGATTGGAAGGCAAGTGCTCAGGGCTGAGATTCTGCACAGATGAGCAGTTTGGCCATGGCTGACCTCCTTCCATGCACCTTCTTTTCCAGCCTCTTCATTAGGAACCCCTCCCCACACATTTTATACCCGCCCACTCTTTCTCTCTAAACCTGGGGTGGGAACCATGACCTTACTTTTTAAAATTCTGGTCACTTTATTTTTCAAAGAAAAAAACCGGACCCTGCTATAACCATGCAGGGGGCTCCAAGTGCAGGAAAACCAGAGCCTGTCATGATGGATTTTCTTTCTCTCCACCAAAGCAAGAGACACTCCCAGAACACAAAAGACACTGAGAATCCTGTCTCCTTGGGGGATTTAATTATTGCCATTAGTTGTTCTCCTCTTCAGCAGTGGCATCTTTGCCTCACTGCTTCTGGAGAAGAGGGATGTAGAATTTCAATTCTTAGCCAGACTGAGTGGGAGCCATCCCCCGACAGGAGGTAAGATAAGTGGCCACCTACACAGTTGCAGAGGCCCTAAGCCCCCAGACATAGCCACCACTCACTAGTTGATCCCCGAAGTCCACCATCAGAGTTTTATTTATTTAGCTTTGGTGTGTATTTGACTGTCAAACTTCAAATATTCCTGGAAGGAATGATAGTTATGACCACTATTTGCAACTTAGTAGAATTGTTTTTCAGACCATACTCCAAAGGCTATTTTTAGAGTAAGAGAGAAAATCAGATGGCTAAGGAAGGGAAGAAAGTGGAGGGGGGAAGTGTTCACAAATTAGAGGTGGAGAAGGGCCCAAAAGGAGGCTGGGGTGCAGAGGCAGACTCATCCTGCCTCACTGGCTGGCCTAGAGCCCTGGAGCTCAGTGTGGGCTCAGCATCAGTAGCACCGCTGCCATCTGGATCCTGTCAGACACAGTTTCAGGAGCTCCATTCCAAACCTACTGAATCAGAAACTTTGGAGAAGGGGGCCCAGAAAGCTGTTTTAACAAGCCCACTCATGACTTTGGGACATCGTAAAGGTTGAGAACCAATGGCTTGCAATGTCTGTCCTATTTGGCAGGACCGCTCTTATACCCCACTGTTCATTAAGCTCCATTCTCTGATTTGCCTTCTCCTCTCTGCCCTACAAGGGTGAGGCATGAGAAACCACCACCGTGTGTGGCTAGGAAAGCTCTCTAACCATAGGGGGTGGGATGGTAACAGAGCAGGGCTGCATTTGGCCAAAAGGGCATGGGTTTGGGTAGAGTCTGAGGAATTACTAATGAAATTTGATGAGTGAAATTGAGGGAGCAGTGAAAAAAGTTCCCCCAGGACAGCCATCTGGGCACCTGAGAAACTCAAGCAGGGATCGTGCTGAGTGAGGAGGTAGAAATATGGCAATAGAAGCCTGCTCAAGCCCTGATTGGGGCCCCACAGAGTGTGGGTTCTGGGCCATGAGGTATCACTGGGTGCCTCCCTTCCCTCTGAATAACTCCTCTTGGGTCTATGGGCTCCAGATGCACCTCTTAGACCAGTTTATCTCCTGGTTATCCCCCACCATCCCTCCTTGCCCAGGTAACCTTGCTACAGAGGAAAGGAAGAGCTCCAAGGAATCAGATGGTGAAGCCTGAAGCAGTCCTCTGCAAGTTGCACATGGCTTTGAAATCTGCTTCCCTGCTCTCTTTTTCTCCGTAGACCTTGTCTGCATCTGAAATGTTACGGGTTTTCTTTTTTTGGTCTATCCTTCTACTAGAGTGTGAGCCCCATGATGGCAGAGATTTTTTTTTCCTCCTGTATATTTACCTTATAATCCTCAGGGCTTAGGATAATGTTTAGCACACAGCAGGCATTCAGTAGTTTTTTGAAAAAAAATGAATGAATCTTAAATTTGTTCAAATTTCAAACTTTACTCCATGATCTATCAATACTTATTTGAACATAAAAATTATCCCCCGTCTCACCAGCACTTGAGTTAAAATCAATGCCTCACATCTTCTACAAAGTAGGTGCTTCAGATGCCTGTACATACCACAGCTTCTGGAGCTTCCCTTGTAGCTCAGCTGGTAAAGAGTCTGCCTGCAATGCAGGAGACCTGGGTTCAACTCTGGGGTTGGGAAGATCCCCTGGAGAAGGGATAGACTACCCAGTCCAGTATTCATGGGCTTCTCAGGTGGCTCATATGGTAAAGAATCTACCTGCAATGTGAGAGACCTTGGTTCGATCCCTGGGTTGCGAAGATCCCCTGGAGGAGGGCATGGCAACCCATTTTAGTATTTTTGCCTGGAGAATCCTATGGCAGAGGAGCCTGGAGGGCTACATTCCACGGGTTTGCAAAGAGTCAGACTAAGCACAAGCACCATAGCTCCAGGCTTCACTACAAAGCGAAGCTCCACTTCTGATCAGAAAGCCAGGATGAGAGAGGATGAGGCTGTGAGGGTCAGGGCCTGCTTGTGAAGGGAGGATCAGTTACCAAGGTGCTTGTCTCTGGCCTCAGCCAGAGCAGTGTTTTTGGGAGGTGGGAGTACAGGCAAGTTATATATAACCCAGTGACAGACAATGTGCACGAACTAGTCTAACCAGGGCCTAGCACACAGTGGACACCCAGGAAGGTCATCAAAAATCTCTATTTGTATCTGAACTCCAGTGAAATCTTGATGAACAAGACAATCAGGAAATAGCCTGGCAAGGTTTGCTCTCCTTGACCTCAGAAAACGGGTCTTAGTCCTGATGCTTCTCTGGTGCTTGACACACACAGTATGTGTCTAGAAGGCTCTAAATGAATGCTTGATGAATGAAAAATATTGTTTCCATTGATTTTTTTTCTGGATATTAAATTATATTTCAGGCCCTGTGACTAAAAATCATTCTAAAATGCATTTTGCAACATTTCTACATTAGCAAGTGAAGAGTCCTGAACTTCCTTACATCATCCAATGGAAACATAGAATCTTGAAAATGCTCATCAGCAAGTACGCCAACTTCCTTGATCCCGTGTCATTGTAGTTCAGTTCAGTTCAATCGCTCAGTCATGTCCGACTCTTTGCGACCCCGTGAATCTCAGCACGCCAGGCCTCCCTGTTCATCACCAACTCCCAGAGTTCACTCAAACTCATGTCCATCGAGTCAGTGATGCCATCCAGCCATCTCATCCTCTGTCGTCCCCTTTTCCTCCTACCCCTAATCCCTCCCAGCATCAGAGTCTTTTCCAATGAGTCAACTCTTCGCATGAGGTGGCCAAAGTACTGGAGTTTCAGCTTCAGCATCATTCCCTCCAAAGAAATCCCAGGGCTGATCTCCTTCAGAATGGACTGGTTGGATCTCCTTGCAGTCCAAGGGACTCTCAAGAGTCTTCTCCAACACCACAGTTCAAAAGCATTAATTCTTCAGCACTCAGAGTTCTTCACAGTCCAACTCTCACATCCATACATGACCACTGGAAAAACCATAGCCTTGACTAGACGGACCTTTGTTGGCAAAGTAATGTCTCTGCTTTTTAATATGTTATCTAGGTTGTTCATAACATTCCTTCCAAGGAGCAAGCGTCTTTTAATTTCATGGCTGCAATCATCATCTGCAGTGATTTTGGAGCCCAAAAATATAAAGTCTGACACTGTTTCCACTGTTTCCCCATCTATTTCCCAGGAAGTGATGGGACCAGATGCCATGATCTTAGTTTTCTGAATATTGAGCTTTAGGCCAACTTTTTCACTCTCCTCTTTCACTTTCATCAAGAGGCTCTTTAGTTCCTCTTCACTTTCTGCCATAAGGATGGTGTCATCTGGATATCTGTGGTTATTGATATTTCTCCCGGCAATCTTGATTCCAGCTTGTGCTTCATCCAGCCCAGCATTTCTCATGATGTACTCTGCATAGAAGTTAAATAAGCAGGGTCACAATATATAGTCTTGATGTACTCCTTTTCCTATTTGGAACCAGTCTGTTGTTCCATGTCCAGTTCTAACTGTTGCTTCCTGACCTGCATACAGGTTTCTCAAGAGGCAGGTCAGGTGGTCTCGTATGCCCATCTCTTTCAGAATTTTCCACAGTTTATTGTGATCCGTACAGTCAAAGGCTTTGGCATAGTCAGTAAAGCAGAAATAAATGTTTTTCTAGAACTCTCTTGCTTTTTCGATGATCCAGTAGATGTTGGCAATTTGATCTCTGGTTCCTCAAGGGTATATGAAACTGGATTTGTTTTAACCCCAAGAAATCATGGGATATTAAAAGAATTCCTTGATCTTTTTCCTTAAGCCTCAGGTTTAGAGCTTATAAGCCTAATCTAATAAGTGGAGAAACCAAGGCCCAGAGAGGGGAAGGGCATTCAATATGTGAAAAGCAATGTCAGAACTGGAACCGTGGTCTCTTGGCCCCCAGTTCAACACTCTTTCCATTTTGTTGATTTGTCTCTATCTCATAAGAATAGAAAGCAGAGAAAAATTCTGATTTATTCATGCTTAAGTTCCATATTAAGGGAAAATATAAATTTCTTGCTAAAGGATAAGTTTATTGAACTCTTTTATACTTGTGCTGTCTTAGCTACTACGGGGGACAAAGTAGACACAAAATTGTCTTTCTCTATTGCACAGTGATAATCATGATGATAATAGTAAGTTTCAATTTTTGAGTACTTTTTCTACAGAAACATTGGGTGCTTTACGTGTATTACCACAAATAATTATCATAGCATCCATATAAAATAGATTTCTACATTAGGCCCTTTTGGGTTGCTCGTGACAGAAACCCAACCAATACAAGCTTAAGAGAAAAGGGAATTACTGGCACATACAAATGAAAACACCAGGAGTTGTCTAGTTTCTGGGTAGGCAGGATCCATGTGCTCAAACAATATTATCAAAGATTTCCCTTTCTATCTCCTCTGTGTAAGCTTCATTCTCTAGTATATTCTTTCCATGTGATGAAAAAGATGAGCCCCAGAGCTTTGACTCCCATGAGCCTTACAGTTTATAATTTCAGAAGGAAAGAGCCCTATTCTAACCTAACACCTGCATCAGTCCTCCTCAAGACCTCAATTGATGCATTTGGGGTTATGTGGGCACATCTGTACCAATCACCAAATCTAGTAAAATGAGAAATGTTGGCCATTCCATATCTCAATATGGTGGCGGGGGTGGGGAGGGTAGAGGGTCTTTTACAGTGGAATAGAGGAGGGGAGATTCATAATCCCATTTTACATTGGTTGAAACTGAGACTTATAGAAATCAAGCAATTACCCAAGACCACAGGGCCTCTTAGAGGCAGAGATGGGATATAATAAATTCAAAATATCTGTCTCCACAGCCTATGTTTTAGATTTTTCCTTTTGTAAAAAATCATACTTTAAAATTCATTTTAAAAGTGTACAATTCAGTGAAAACCTGTTTTAATCATTATCCCAGCTTTGGTGTTACCAGTTCTTAGCTGTGAAGTATGTGGTAAGTAATTTGTTGCTATTAATGGTTGAATTATCAAAAGCTATTGAATGATTTACTTTTAAAGATAGAAATCAATTAATTAAAGATTACCCATTCCCTGGTAGCTCAGCTAGTAAAGAATCCGCCTGCAATGCAGGAGACTCCAGTTTGATTCCTGGGTTGGGAAGATCGACTGGAGAAGGGATAGGCTACCCACTCCAGTATTCTTGGGCTTCCTTGGTGGCTCAGACAACAAGAATCCACTTGCAATGCAGGAGACCTGGGTTGGGAAGATCCCCTGGAGAAGGGAACTGCCTACCCACTCCAATATTCTGGCCTGGAGAATTCCAAGGACAGAGGAGTATGGCAGGCTACAGTCCAGGCCGTTGCAAAGAGTTAGACATGACTGAGTGACTTTCACTTTTACCCATATAATAATGTCATCCTCATTTCCTTGTATTCTGATATACCCTTTTAGGTATAGCCAGCAACATTCCTGCAAAAGAGGGTGCTGTCATCCATTTTGAGCATTTCCTAGGAAAAAAAATGCTACAGCTTGGAGTACTGCTATGTCTTGCCATAAATAAAGCTTTCAACATTATAAAAGAGAATGAGTAAGCCCTCCATGAAAGATATAGAGTATCCTAGAAATATTAGTAGAATGACAAATCTGTTCAGCAACATTGCAGATCATAAGATTAAAATTAAATCAATACCATTTCTAGATTCTAGTGATGAAGACTAGAAAAAAATAAAATGGAAAAAAGAAAGAGCATTCATTCCCTGAAGAATCTAAAACATTAAATATTTTGCATTTATCCTAATAGGACATGCAAAAATCTATTCAAAGAAAATTATAAACCTCTAATGAGAAGGAAAAAATGACTTACTGAACAAATAGAGCTTTTGGCTAGGAAGATTCTATTTGGAAAATGATACAAAAACTAATGCAATCTTAGGCCACATTAATACTTAGCTTTAGAAGGAAGGAGGTGGTAATCCTGCTTCCCCTGAGTCATTCAGACCATACTCTTAGGGAAACTGAAACAAACTAGACCACGTCTTGGGGAGGTGCAAGGGGAGGGACTATATGTGGCCAGGCTGGCAACAGGTCTGAAAACCATGTCATATCAGGAACTGAGTAGGTTTAATCTAGATGTTAGAGAACTTCAGGAATGTCCACTGGGTTAGAGAAGATTTAGATTGAAAAAGTGTTCCTTCTACCACAGCATAGAAGTATTAGACTTGCTCTGTGAGTAAAAATTATAGGAAGAGAGATATTGGCTTGAATAAGGTAACAGCTTTCTAAAAGTCAGAACTGTCAAATGATCTAAATTAAATAACCTTGTGAAGCAGGCTGAGCAAAATATTATCATCCCTAACAAAGAGATGAGGAAAAGGTCCAGCAAGCAAAAATGACCTGTCTGATCAACCAAGAGGAGCACATGAGATTGTGGATGCCCCAGTACAATGCCCACTTGCCCAGGCTGCTTTCAGACCCAGCATTGAAGCTTCAATAGATGCAGCAAAACAGGTGCAAACAGCCAGCAGGATGGAAGTCACAGAGAAGCTATCAATGTCAAAATGTAACAAACAACTCTGAATATCCCTTGGAGAGAAGGATCAGGCGAAGAGCAACTATTTCCAATGGGCAAGTAGTGACTTCTGACAAGAAACAGTGATCTCTGTCAGGAGAGCAGGAATTTCTGACAGAAGAGCAGGGATTTTTTGACAGAAGAGCAATGATTTATAACAGGAAATCAAGGATTTCTGACAGAAAATGTTGACTTCTGACAGGATATTAGTGGATTTCTGACAAGAGAACAGGGATTTCTGAGGTGGTGATTCTTCTCAGAACAGTGATTTTTAAAAAGAAGAGGGGTGATCAGCAATCACTGTGACAGGAGACAGTGATTGCTGATAGGAGAACACAGATTTCTGACAGGACATTAATGCCCATTACAGAGAAGAGTAGTGATTTCTGACAGGTCTTTGACAGGAATGAGGATGAGGGCTTTTTTTTTTTTTTTTTTTTCAGGGAAGACAAAAAAGCAGCACAGAACAAACTGGAAAACAACAAGGATGAATCAAATTCCCTCTGGAAATAGCTGTTGGTCCTGAGTGTGAGGGCTTCCCTGGTCACTCAGACAGTAAAGAGTCTGCCTGCAGTGCAAAAGACCTGGGTTTGATCTCTGGGTCAGGAAGATCTCCTGGAGGACAGAATGGCTACCCATTCCAGTATTCTTGCCTGGAAAATCCCATGGGCTGAGCAGCCTGGCAGGCTACAGTCCATTGGGTCACAAAGAGACGCGACTGATCGACTAACACTTCCTGAGGGTGGATGGAGGGAGGTTCATCAGTAATAAGAACAAGCTGGATATGGGAAGGCTCAAATTGGTCAAGAGCTTGGGTCCAGCATTTCATTTGGTGGATGGGAGACTGAGTAGGCTGAAGGGAGAGTATCTGGGAGACTTACATCACAGTTGTGAACATAAAGAAGTGGGAAATGCATTCCCATCAAGAGACCCGGAGAAAGAGAGGGAAATCTGGAAATCTTCAAACCCCCCCCCCCCCCCCCCGCCAAAGCAGAAATAACAAAGCCTTGGTTCTGACTCAGGAAATTCTAGTGAAAGCTTTTGCCCCCTTAATTAATTACAGATTCGTGGCAAAGTGGGTAGGATGGGAAAGAAATGATCTCTGTAAAGCTGTAGCCCTATAGCTATTCAGGAACCAGATTCTAACTTGGTGCGAAGCCAGTCTTGTGGTAGAGAGGAACAGGAATGAAAGGATGTGGAGGTATGCGCCTCTGACAGAACAACCCTACTCAGATGGGAGAGTGTCTCTCTGCGTCCCTGCATACCACGCATGCGCCTGAGAGCTTCCACGCCATTAGGTGGGAGGGGGTGTGGGGGGAGGGCGGGCGAGGGCGCCACCCGGCTTGGGTCACTGACAGGCGCCTTTTCCCGCAGGTGGTGAGGTTTCCTCTGAGGAAAAGCCCAGCAGTGCACCGCGAAGAAGGATATGTCTCAGAGGGGAGGGAACGCTTTTTTTTTTTTTCCCTCAGACTGAGCTCTCATTGACCCCAGCTCCAAGCACAGCGTCCACCACGTGACTGGATTCCTGCAGGCTCGTAGCGCTAGGAGAATTCTAATTGTGCAGATCCCCAGAACAGCTGCAGCATCCCGAGCCAGGAGCGCCAGACTCGTACTTCCGACCGGATGCGGGGCTCAGCGCAGCTCTTAACACTCAGCCCTACGGGCCTGAGGCAGGGGCCTCCCCCGCCACCACCCAACTTTTGCTCTCCATCGGGGTCCCTTTCCTCCTAGAGACGCAGGGAGCATGGTCTTTTCAGCTGCTACCGCCGGTCCTCCCTCTTGGGATTCCTTTCAATCCCACACTTGATTTGGAAGAGGAGGAATTCCCCAGCTTTCCCGCCCGCCCCCCACCCCTTGATGCCCCTAACTGGCCTTCCAGGTATTTAGTTGCTGCAGATGTCAACTGGGAATTAGGATGGTCATTATAAAATTACAGATAAGATTTTTTTTTTTTTTTGGTCTCAAATTTGCATTTCTGAAGATGCAGTGATTTTTCTCAGGAGATAGTAGTTTGCTGGCCCTGCCTGACTTTGACAACTGCCCTAATAGACCTTCGCCAGACAAAGACCTTTCTTGCTGTGCCTGCCTGTGGAGACAGGTGAAATCTCTTATGTCCTTAGCAGTGATTCTTCATTGCCTGGGTCACTGCTCATCCACAATTTCCCAAGGAGAGGAGTGGGAACCAGCAGGCTCTTCAGAGTCTCCAAATCAGTCCCCTTCTGTGAAGACTCAAAAAAAAGTCTAGTTGAGTGACTTTAGGCAAGTTGCTTAAGCTAGTTACCTCATCTGTAAAACAGGGATAAGAATGCTTACTTCACAAGATGGTTGAAGTGATTAAATGAGATCGCGTGTGTGTGTGTGTGTGTGTGTGTGTGTGTGTGTGGTGTATGGCACCCAGTAGGTTTCATAAATTTGGTCCCTTTCTGATGGGTAAGCAGGGCCACAGCAGGAAGCATCGTGCAGTTTGGGCTAGTCTGAAGACACCCAGCTGGGCAGATGAGCCGGTATTCCGGCTGGGGCTTTTCTACATGAAGACAGTGCTTCCTGCACAAAGGAACTTAGGCAAGCAGCAGGCCCTGTGTGTCTATGCTGGCACCCAGCCCACCCTGCTGGAGAAAGAGAGAATGGCACTTGAAAGGCTTTATATCACCCCCTGCCTCACAGTTAGACCAGGTTCCCCTCTTCTGCTTGTCATGGGAGGCCTTGGCCAGGTGGAGAGCAACTGCCAGTGCGATGAGCTCCTCGTCTCCCATGTTGGGGGCAGGGGACAGTCTGCTTGCACTCAGGCTCTTAAAAAGCACTCCTCCTCCCAGCAGGCTTCTCATGAGGGTGATTTGCAGGGTCTCAAACTCAGAACCATTACTTTTATATCCTAGGGCCCCCAAAGAGACTCTCTTTACCCAAGCAGTTCCCCCCACCCCGCCTTTTCCCCAACAGAAAAAGACTAAAAGATGGAGTTCAAGGCCCCAGCCATCCTGAAACTCTATGCGGCTCCAATAGGAAGGGGCTTCCTGTGCAGAGCTGCCTTGATTATTGCCCCTTTTCATCTTCATTTCTGTCTCAGATAGCTGGCAAGACACATGACAGGGCTACATCTCCAAGAGCTAACCTATCCTTCTGCTGTGCTTCTCACTGGCATCCAAGGGCACTCCAGTGGGCACTGACAGAAACACACACTCACCAGCTCATGCAACTCAATATCAAAAATGCAACCCAATTAAAGAAAGGGTGAAAGATCTAAATAGGCATTTCTCCAAAGAAGACATACAGATGGCCTATAGGCACAGAAAAAAGTGCTCAACATCACTAATTATTAGAGAAATGTAAATCAAGATAACAACGAGGTATTGCCTCACACCAGTCATCAAAAGTCTCCAAATGATAAATGGTGGGGAGGGAGTAGAGAAAAGGGAACCCTCCTACATCACTGGGAGTGTAATTGGTGGAACCACTATGGAAAACAGTATGGAGAGCCCGTAAAAAAACTAAAAATACAGCTGCCATATGATCCGACAATGCCACTCCTAGACATATATCCAGAAAAGATGAAAATCTAATTTGAAAAGATACATACACCCCAGTGTTCAAAGCAGTACTATTTACAGTAGCCAAGACATAGAAACAACCCAAGTGCCCAACAAGAGGTGATTGGTTTAAGAAGATGTGGTATATATACAATTAGAGTATTACTCAGCCATAAAAAAATGAAATATTGCCATTTGCAGCAACATAGATGGGCCTAGAGAATATCACACTAAGTGAAGTAAATTAGGCAGAGAAAGACAAATATGATACCACTTATATGTGGAATCTAAAAAATAATACAAAAAAATCTATGTACAATACAGAAACAAACCCACAGACATAGAAGACAAAATTCATGGTTACCAAAGAGAAAAGCAAGTTTGTGGAGGGGTAAATTAGGAGTTTGAGATTAAGATACACAGTATTATACATGAAATAGATAAGAAATAAAGATTTACTGTATAAGACAGGGAAGTATATTATTTACTGTATAACACAGGGAAGTATATATATATATATATATATGTATAAAACTGAAAAAAATAAATGCTCACAGAAACTGCAGAGCCTGGGTTTAGACACAAAAGTTCAGTGAATGCTTGAAGAACCAGATTTTCTTCTTCCAGAGACTAGACAGAACCGAACTTGGGAAGCAGGAAGGGGCAGCTGGGCCGGAACAGGAAGGATGAAAATGCCTGAGTCCTTGAAAGAGGGGAGGGGCAGGGAAACAAGGCAGCCCGTGGAGGTGTTCTGTTTTGGGGTCAGTGTGGACTCTCACCAGTCACCAGCTCTTGGTGCTTAACTTATAAGGCCTCAAACAGCAAATGGTGGCCTTGGGGACCAGAAGTAGGGATGGGGCCAAGAGGGAAACGTTCACTCCTGAATGGAATCAGGTGGAAATTTCTCTGTAAGTACGCGCATTGATGAACTCTATGTACTTAAGTGGTTTGACTGTGGTGGAAATGCTCTTCTCAAAAGAAGAAATTTCCAGTGGAAGAATTATCTAGAAAAAGGTGGAATCATTTTAGCAAAAATCTTCAATTTAGCCACACAAAACTAATTTAATTTCTCAAATAATTGAAATATCTTTTTGTGTGTGTGTGGTACTGTTTTTAGGAAGAAGAGGTAAATAATAAGAAATCAAAAACAATCAAGTGTTTATTCTTTAAATCAACAGAATATCAAACCTCCAAGTGACTCCCCTAGTCAGCACAATCCATCCCTATTACACTTTAAAAAAGGAGCAATTGCTGTTCAGAAGGATGACCCTTGAATCACCAGGGCATCAAAGAGAAGTTTCAGTTCACTCAGCTGCCAGAATAACTGTTTCCTTTGCATTATAGTGAAGTGGAGCTTGACCATATTTCTAAATTAACACAAGCTCCTTGAAATTGATTTTTCAAGAATTCTAACATCTTTTGGATAAAGGCAACATTGCATATAAATTGAATGTACTGTGATTTGGGAATAAGCTAGTCTTTGAGAAGAAACCCATGTGGTTGCATCCTGTAGACACTTAACTAGAATAATTCATGCTAGTGGTTCTCACCTGGGGGGACAGGGGTGGCGTTCCCCTGGCCCAGGAATATTTGGCAATGTCTGCAGACAGCTTTGGTTGTCATAACTGGGGGGGTGCAAGTGGGTCAGGATGCTACTGCCATATAGTAAGGAGCAGCCAGAGATGCTGCGCAACATACCACAATGCACAAATCAACCCTCCACAACAAAGCAGTATTGGACCCAAAATGTCAATAGTCCTGAAGCTGAGAAATCATGGCTCAAGGTAATGGAAAAAGAAGATATATTCCTAGTGAGGGACAATAGCATGGCTACCCCGAGACTACTCACAGGCCTCAGGGCCAGATCAATCCTGTCAGCCATTGCTCGGGACTGGTCTCACCTTACCCAAGATTTCAGGATGGTTGTCTGATCTACAACCAAGACTTTCATCTTTGATAAAACAATCAGGATGTCTGACTATTCTCTGCTGGCAGCAAGGATACTCACTTGAGCCTGGAGTGTAACATGAGTTGTTACACCAGGACCTGAGACTGAGACTCTAGGTCAATGCATGTCTTCCCTGGGCAGGGCTGGTTGGATGCCGCAGCGCTCATCAGGATGGAGCTACCTCCTCTGGCTTCCACTGGCAGCAGGTCTTCTTGTAACCAATATCTTGTCTCTTTGGATACGTTAATGTCATCCATAAAGTCTGACTTCAACCTGGGGCCAGAGTCCACTTAAGATGATTGTATTACTTGGCTGACCCATTCATTATGTTTCCTTATCACAGTTTAATGCAGGATTTCCCTGATCTGAGAGCAGAGGGAATTCTTCTGAGAAGCCAGCTAATCTGTGAGTGCCTGGTGGTTGAATAACTAACATAGTTTGCTCTAATCTAGTACCAGTATTTGTCAAAAGTATTAACACAATGTAACAATGAACAAAATATTATAAAATGCAAACGGTGGTCATAATTCGTAATAACTTTTCATCAATATGTGTTTTCTTAATCAACAAATGCTGTTAAATACAAACATCATGTGGAAGGGGCTCTGGGGAAGATTTTGATGATAACAAAGGAAGGCTTATACTGGAAAAAGCTGGAAACCACTGTTTGACTCTCAGAAGGTTAATTTTCTATATTTATTGGTTTTGAGCAGGGAGGCTCAATACCCCAGGGTTGCCCTCCATCCTCATGTCCCAAAGGATCTGCTTGGTTACTGTGTCCCTAGGGACACATTGAGAACAGTTTTAACCCCTTGCATTTGCATGCTATAAATGCTACAATGTGTTCACATCTGTTATATAAATTGGCTCTTCTAAGTACCGCTTTCCTTAGGGAATAGAGAAAAGTAAAAACATCCATCTAGAACTTGGGACCCAGAGCTCTTTTCATTCCCCATGCACTGATAATAGACCTCTCGGTGGGTTCTCATCCACTGAATACTGAACTCCACTCCACAGTATTAATGACTAGTGGATAAAGAGATCCAATCAGTATTTAAGAGCTTTGATGAATGAGTCTTTCACACACTTCTGAATCCTAGCTAGTTTATGAGAATTGCACAAAGGTAGAGAGAACAGAAAGTAATGAAATAGCACATGTTCAGTTGACATGGAAACCCATGCGTACCTTAAGGCTCGTATTTGGTACAATTTCTTGAAATTCTCCTTGAGTGTTCCAAGTGATCTTGGGGTTCTTTGAACCTCACTTTTGAAATCTGAAAAGTGAAAAAAATACTGAACTAGATTTATTTTTATCACTGTCAGATTTTATCACTGACATTCTATTAGTCTAAATCTATGAGTTCTATTAGCATCATCAAAGGAAAAACTATCCAGGATAAAAAGGAATGTTTTGTTACCTCTGTGTAAGAGGCATCCATTTAATCATTCAACCATCTAGTCATTAACAGACATTGATCAAGCATAAGGTACTATGCTAAGCTCTGTACAGAGTACAGACTTGAATACAGAAACAGTCCATTGAACACAAATCTGTGCTGCTAACCTCTGTAAGGAAATCAAGAACATTTACAAAAAAGTCATTATATTTGACTTACAATTGATGCTTTAAACCACTTTTGATGAAAAGTTAAGGGCTCTTCTATTGGAATGCAGAATATGCAGACAAAGAAAATTTCCTGCAAGTGACTCAGAAATTCTCTGCACTCTAAACAGGCTCTCAAATGACAGAAGTGTTCAGAGAAAACTAGTCATGGAACTCTTTACCTTCAGTTCTTTGTGATAAGAATCTACAATTTCATCATAAAAACTTCAAAACGAGTTCCAGTGCAACTTTCTTGAGGGTGAGAAAAAGAATATTTGTTAGACCTAATCTAGAGTCTGGTATTGACTGTTGTACACTATGGGATTTCCTTACTGTCATAAAAAACTTTTATATAGTATAATTCCATTATTTATGCAATACCTTTTCATTTGATCAAAGAGTAACTACATTTTATTTGGTAGGGGGAGATGAGATTGATTTGGCAAATGGAAATCAAGGAGATATTTCTAGGTGGATGTTCTTCCTGTCACTGTTATATGAAAGATGACAAAATTAGGCAGGAAATTCTAAAAGTCTGTGACACAAAGGAGGAAATTACTTGTGTGGTACCCTGTAGAGAGGATACACTGAGAAGGTGCTGCAGACAGATAAAGTGAGGGGCTCGCCAAGCTTTTCTTTTGTCTTCATTTCTGAGCATCACTGCCACACCAGTACCGGGCACCATACTTTGAGCAGGGTTACAAAGATGAGTAAGATGCTATCCCTACTTTCAAGATGCTTGTAGTCTACTCGAGGGAAGCTCAGCTAAATAAGTGGACAGTTCTAGCCCAGTATGATCAGGGCCCTAATGAAGTCAGTACTGAGATTACAGGCATACGAAGGAGGACCCTCACACTCAGGTTGGGGGCCTATGAGTGCTGCCTGGACAAGAGGCCCCAACATGCTTTCCAGAACAGATATTTCACCTGTGACTCTAAAGAGAAAAATGCATACAGAATCACAGGTGTGATAAGAAATCTCTCAGAGGAAAAACAAGGGACATGAAAATACTATCAAATCCTCCTATTCCTTTATTCAGTTATAGTTGGAAAGAAGAGAAAGGCAGACACAAATGCTCTGGGGTCAACCACCTTCCTTCCAGGTTTGCTCAGGTTGTTAGGGAATCTCCAGGGACATCCATTCTTCTCATTAGCAGTGCCTTGGGCCAAAGAATGCAGCACGAATGCACTAATATTCGCTGTATTGGATTACAAAGACAAGTAATTGCCATTTAAGTAGCAAGTAATGGTGAGAGCATTTGTTTTTGTTTTCATTCGTTTGAACAGCAATTAATTTGTACCTAAATTAACAATAAAAATGGTTATCTGATCCAATAAAGTAGAAATGGTGGCAGGAAAAAAAAATAGTGTCTGTTTTATTCTACTGCTGCTAAGTCACTTCAGTCGTGTCCGACTCTGTGCAACCCGTAGACGGCAGACCAACAGGCTCCCCCATCCCTGGGATTCTCCAGGCAAGAACACTGGAGTGGGTTGCCATTTCCTTCTCCAATGCATGAAAGTGAAAAGTGAAAGTGAAGTCGCTCAGTCGTGTCCTAGCAAGGCCAAATCATACTTTTCCCTTCCCACTGTTGTTTGTCTCTCTGGAGAAGGTTATTTTCGGGCAGGCAGAGCAGGAACTGGACATGCATGCTGGCCCCTGTTGGAGGTCCACCCTCAAAGGCTGTGAACAGGAAAATGGGATCTATGTGATGAAAAGCATTGTTGACTTGAAATGGTCAACATGTTGACTTGAAATGGCAGGTCACTACTGCAGCATGCTCCCAAGAAGGCCAGGAAACAGGCCGTCTGGAAATGTTTAATGCAAAGATAGACACAGACAACTTAGATGTTAGCGCAGAATTAACAAACTGGTGTTTTGGGCAGCATATGACAAGCAGACATTTTATTTGGCATAAGAGGGTTTTAAGTCTTTGGGTTTGTGTCCAATGTTTAAAAATTAGGATATTTCACATGAATATTCAGATCTCCAGTCCTCTTGAGAAACTGGAATATTGTTTGCACCACATCTACATTCCTGCCTGGCAAGCTTGGTTGGCACTGAGTGGTCACTGCTCCCTTAGTCAGGCAGTGCTTACTGCTTTGCTGCAGTTCCCACCGCTCCCTATTGTCCTGTCCTGTGCCTGCCTCTCTTGTTACTAACTTGGTTGGCTTCTGTAGCAGTTTCTAACCTGTTTTCACATTTGCCTGGTCACTTTCAGGAGTAACTGCTTTGTTCACTCTTTATAGCAGCTTCACTTTTTAACTTCCTGGAGCATTTTGTTTTTATAGAATCTAGATGTTTTGGGCATAGAGGGTCCTCCCTGACCAAAGGTCTTACATCTTGTCGCTATGCTCTTTGGGTTTGGCATTGAACCTTGGCCATAGAACCATAGGCTGATCCAAAGGGAAGTTTCCTTGGAGAGCATCTTACCCACCTGCCTCATTTGGGAAATGAGTTTCAGAGAGGCCAAGGTACTTGTTTAAGTCACACAGAAACAAGTGTTGTGACAGAGACAAAGCCAGCACTGGAGCCAATTCTGGTACTTTCCTATTGCCTTTCAGCCCCTTCTGGGTTGCTCGTTCATGATACTTCATGTCCCAAAACAAGAATATAATTTCTCAAGTTAATAATGTAGGCCTGTTGGGCAAGGAAACATCTGAACAATGTAGGCCTGTTGGGCACGGTTCTCTGCTAAGATGGCCACTAGTGATGAGTTGTGGTATTTAAAGCTTATTTTCTGATTCAGTCTGTTGACTTCTGAGAGCCTTGAACTGGGAGTGAGGCCAACTGGGTTGGAGTCCCAACTCTCCCTCTTCCCAGCTGTGTGACCTTGGGCAAATTTCCTTGCCTCTCTGAGTCAGAATTTCCCAAGGGCAAGACAGGAATGCCTGCCTCACAGGATGTTGTGGTGATCACAGGACATAACAAACATGAGGGTTCTCAGAAGAATGTAGAAGAGTCAGATAAATGTAAGTTACTATTAGAGGCTGTTGAGCTTAGCTATCAAAGAGTCCCAGAATTCCCTCATTTTAGAAGTGAGGGGCTGAGCCTCCAGGAACAGGGTTATCCAGCCAGCTACGGGCAGAATTCAGATTAGCAGACAGGTCTCAAATGTGCCCTGCTGTTGCCATAGCTGGACTCATGGATATCAGTTAAAGCTATGTGGGCCCCAGCACGTGGGCTGCTGGTCATGGGGTGAAATGGGAAACACTCCAACCTCCCCTTGCAAGAGTTTGTAAAACTAGTGTCCCAACCTCAGACATAGAATCATGGAAGGGCTCTAATTCTATGGGCAGAGCCCACATCACTGGTAACTGATTCCCAGTCCGTAAGCATGGACTTGGAAGACATTATACTGTGCAAATGAACACTGTTTTTGCAAATTTGTGGGACCTGCCAGCTCTCTCAGTTTAACTAGATCTCTGCAGTGACATCCAGACATGTTCTGCATTAAATTAGAGCTGGTAATTTCAGAGGGAAGCAGCTCTGAAATGGCAAGAAAGACAAAAATCTGTTCCTTGAAAAATGACACCATATGTGCCCGCATTGCAGCAGTTAGGGTAAAAGGCTTTTCCTCCCTTTGTTACTCATCAAGCCGCCGATGTTAATGTCAGATTTGCAACAGAACCATATACTAATGGAACCCAAATTAGCTCTAAAATTAGCTCTTAACAAGAAACTGGAGGCTAGCTCAAGGCAAGCAGATTTCTTTGACTGTGAGAGACAGAGAGCATTTTAGCAAAGCAGCCGCATATTGATATTCTTAAGCCTCAAAAAAGATCCCTCTTTGCTCTAAGTGAATTGCCCAGGAAGAACTGTGCACAGCCTGCTGTCTGCCTGTGTCAGGAACTGGCGCTCAACCTGTAGTTTTAAGAAAACCTTTCCCCAGGCAGAACAGTTTTGGGGAGCTGAAGCGTGGGTGAGGAGAAAGAGGGACTTCAGGGTCAGATCTGGGTTGAAGACTAGGTCCTGAGAGTGGTAGTGTTTAGAGCATGTTTCATTATCACTGTTTGTCTAACACCTTTTGCCATGATCTTAGTTTTCTGAATGTTGAGCTTTAAGCCAACATTTTCACTCTCCTCTTTCACTTTCATCAAGAGGCTCTTTAGTTCTTCTTCACTTTCTACCATAAGGGTGGTGTCATCTGCATATCTGAGGTTATTGATATTTCTCCCGGCAATCTTGATTCCAGCTTGTGCTTCCTCCAGCCCAGCGTTTCTCATGATGTACTCTGCATATTGGTTACGTAAACAGGGTGACAATATACAGCCTTGATGTACTCCTTTTCCTATTTGGAACCAGTCTGTTGTTCCATGTCCAGTTCTAACTGTTGCTTCCTGACCTGCATACAGGTTTCTCAAGAGGCAGGTCAGGTGGTCTCGTATGCCCATCTCTTTCAGAATTTTCCACAGTTTATTGTGATCCACACAGTCAAAGGCTTTGGCATAGTCAATAAAGCAGAAATAGATGTTTTTCTGGAACTCTCTTGCTTTTTCGATGATCCAACGGATATTGGCAATTTCATCTCTGGTTCCTCTGCCTTTTCTAAAACCAGCTTGAACATCTGGAATTTCATGGTTCATGTATTGCTGAAGCCTGATTTGGAGAATTTTGAGCATTACTTTCCTAGCATGTGAGATGAGTCCAATTAGGTGGTAGTTTGAGCATTCCAATGAGTCAACTCTTCGTATGAGGTGGCCAAAGTACTGGAGTTTCAGCTTTAGCATCATTCCTTCCAAAGAAATCCCAGGGCTGATCTCCTTCAGAATGGACTGGTTGGATCTCCTTGCAGTCCAAGGGACTCTGACTGATCTGATCTGATCTGATCTTGAGCATTCTTTGGCATTGTCTTTCTTTGGGATTGGAATGAAAACTGACCTTTTCCAGTCTTGTGGCCACTGCTGAGTTTTCCAAATTTGCTGGCATATTGAATGCAGTACTTTCACAGCATCATCTTTCAGGATTTGAAATAGCTCAACTGGAATTCCATCACCTCCACTAGCTTTGTTCGTAGTGATGCTTTCTAAGGCCCACTTGACTTCACATTCCAGGATGACTGGCTCTAGGTGAATGATCACACCATCATGATTATCTGGGTCATGAAGATTTTTTTGTACAGTTCTTCTGTGTATTCTTGCCACCTCTTCTTAATATCTTCTGCTTCTGTTAGGTCCATACCATTTCTGTCCTTTATTGAGCCCATCTTTGCATGAAATGTTCCCTTTGTATCTCTAATTTTCTTGAAGAGATCTCTAGTCTTTCCCATTCTATTGTTTTCCTCTATTTCTTTGCACTGATTGCTGAGGAAGGCTTTCTTACCTCTCCTTGCTATTCTTTGGAACTCTGCATTCAAATGGGTATATCTTTTCTTTTCTCCTTTGCTTTTTGCTTCTCTTCTTTTCAAGGTATTTGTAAGGCCTCCTCAGACAGCCATTTTGCTTTTTTGCATTTCTTTTTCTTAGGGATGGTCTTGATCCCTGTCTCCTGTACAATGTCACGAACCTCTGTCCATAGTTCATCAGGCACTCTGTCTATCAGATCTAATCCCTTAAATCTATTTCTCACTTCCACTGTATAATCATAAGGGATTTGATTTAGGTCATACCTGAATGGTCTAGTGGTTTTCCCTACTTTCTTCAATTTAAGTCTGAATTTGGCAATAAGGAGTTCATGATCTGAGCCACAGTCAGCTCCTGGTCTTGTTTTTGCTGACTGTATAAAGCTTCTCCATCTTTGGCTGCAAAGAATATAATCAATCTGATTTTGGTGTTGACCATCTGGTGATGTCCATGTGTAGAGTCTTCTCTTATGTTGTTGGAAGAGGGTGTTTGCTATTTATGACCAACCTAGACAGTATATTAAGAAGCAGAGACATTACTTTGTCAACAAAGGTCTGTCTAGTCAATCCTATGGTTTTTCCAGTAGTCATGTATGGATGGGAAAGTTGGACTGTGAAGAAAGCTGAGTGCCAAAGAATTGATGCTTTTGAACTGTGGTGTTGGAGAAGACTCTTGAGAGTCCCTTGGACTGCAAGGAGATCCAACCAGTCCATCCTAAAGGAGATCAGTCCTGAGTGCTCATTGGAAGGAATGATGCTAAAGCTGAAACTCCAATACTTTGGCCACCTGATGCGAAGAGCTGACTCATTAGAAAAGACAGTGATGCTGGGAAAGATTGAAGGCAGGAGGAGAAGGGGACAACAGAGGATGAGATGGCTGGATGGCATCACCAACTCAATGGACATGAGTTTGAGTAAGCTCCGGGAGTTGGTGATGGACAGGGAGGCCTGGTGTGCTGCGGTTCATGCAGTTGCAAAGAGTCGGACACAACTGAGCAACTGAACTGAACTGAACACCTTTTGAGAACCCATAGACTACAGAAAAACCAGTGATGGAAAATATTTATATAGATAAGCAATATTTAGCAGTTAAAATGGTTAATCATGAGTTATCTTCCACCATCTTGAAAAATTACCATCTGAAAATTTTTCTAAAGAATATCCTATTGGTAGTAACATTTCTAACATATTAATGGAGTGGTAAGTTTCATTAACAGGTTCCCAAACCCGTCAAGTTTTACTGCCCCGGTTTCCTCAGTGGTTCCAGGTTGGAATTTGAAGGTCGGTGGGTCTACATGTTGAATGTCACTTTGTTTTTGGAGTTCACTCCAGCTTTGTGGACCAGGGCTGGGGGCAGAGGAGCACAGGAGGTGCGGTGAGTGGTTAGAAATCTATCCAAGGAAAATACAAAAGAATGAAAAAACCAAAGTAAAGAAGCAGTTGGGGAGTAGCAAGAAGATGGCAGTAGTTTAGATATGGAGTGGTATGAATTAGCCACCCTTCCATCAGGAAAAATGTATCCAGTTCTTATAGATGAGGTACCTACGTTCCCATACACTCAGAGAAGCAATGAACTCGTTTGGCCAAGGAGCACCCCTGAATTGACATTTGGAACATGTGAATGCAATTCATCTTCACATCCTGACCACATGCTAAGTATTATCAGTTGAGCCTTGGGCTGGTTGGGGTGGGGAAGTCTTCCTCTTAGCCTCACAGAGCTCAGTCTATTGGGATAAGATGGGTATATAGAAAACCAAAATAAAAGCAAGAGAGGGCGAGAGCAGCAAAGAAGGGCCCAAGAACATGCTTCAAGGCTGCAGATGAAGGAGCAATTAGCTTTGTGTTGTGAGTATCTGGGAAGACTGCACAGAAGAGGTGGCATCTGAGCTGGATCTAGAAGGGTGGATAGAAATTAGTTCCAGAACTTTTAGACCATCAAAGGCCAAACTCTAAGACTATCTATAAAGAAAAAAAGATGGTGTCATGAAAAAAGCTTTGGCTTGAGTTCTAATCCCACCTCAACATTAAAGATTGCTGTTTATCTTCAACCAATTCATTTACCTTCTCTGGCAAATAAACAAGATGGTATAATGTAAGAGATCAAACACTATACAAATGCTAGTTGTTAGTAACAGTATATGTACTGCCTCACAGGGTTGTTTTGAGACATCTTTGAAACTGCTATTCAAAAGAAAGTTATTTTTATAAAAAAAAAAAAAGATTCTAGAATCTCCTGGCCCTAGAAAGAACTACAAATGTAATAAAGGTTTATTGAATTATCAACAACTGAAGGAAAAACTGAAGCCCAGAATATATTGTATTAGGTTAACTGGAATTATAACTGGCAGAAACATATTTCTTCTTAAATAAAAAAGAACCCTTTTAAGTAAAACATTTATCAAGTTCTCTAATGATGTTTATAAATAAATTTTTAAGATGAAGAACTTGCTATCATAATTGCTCATTTCTCCTGGTACCACTTGGCAGGACAAATCTCATAAACTCACAAATTTTTGTGTCAGTACAAATAGATCCATCTCCTCTGATTTTCTCTATAGTTTAGGATATGTGGTGCAAATACAGCAACTTCAGTGAGCATGGGCTTGGGCTTTGTCTTTTCTCAATCTGCCAAAGAGTTTCACAAGATGGTTTCTAACAAATCTTACTCATCAATAGAACAAACTCCCTTTGAATCTGTCCTTCAAACTTGAGAAGAAGAAATTAAAACAACAGACCACAAAACTTGAGAGTACATAAATGGGGAGTACACTTTGTTAGGGCTGCCATAGCAAAGTAGCATAGACTGGGTGGCTTAAACAATGGAAATTTATTTCTTCACAGTTCTGGAGGCTAGAAGTCCAAGATCAAGTTGTCAGCCGAGTTGGTTTCTCCTGAAGCTTGTCTCGTTGTGGATGGCTATCTTCTCCCTGTATCTTCACATGGTCTTTTCTCATTCATATCTGTCTGTGCCCAAATTTCCTCTTCTTATAAGGACATCAGTCATGTTGGCTGAGGGCCCATCCGGGCTCCTCTGTCCATGAGATTCTCCAGGCAAGAATACTAGACTGGGTTGCTATTCCTTTCTCCAGAAAATCTTCCTGACCCAGGGATTGAACCCAGGTCTCCCGCATTTCAGGCAGATTCTTTACCATCTGAGCCACCAGAGAAGCCCTGCCATATAACCTCATTTCACCTTAATTACCTCTTTAAAGGTCTTATCTCCAAATACAGTCACATTCTTGGGTACTGGGGATTAGGATTTCAACATATGAATTGGGGTGCAGGGGACAGCCTATATGAAGAAGAAGACATTCCATATGTAACCTTTGAAAAAACCAAAAGCCTATTGATAATTTTCCACAACACCAACAAAAGACAAAGACTCACGCTCTCCTGCACAAACAGCACACATCTGTAGTGTGTGTTTCTCCCACTCATGGGGCTGCATGTGGCCGTACCTTTCAGTTAAAGCAGCCCCAGTGGGAATGGGTTGTGGGAGAGGAAGTGGGGCTTGTCTGTCAATGTCAAGGTCAGCTGTGCCAGCATCTAAACTGCTGGAGCAGTGGGAAAGTGGAGAAGGAGGGAGGGTAGCTGTGCAGCTTTTCCAGGAACCATGTTGGTCTCCTTTCCCAACATTTTTTAAAGTAATTCTTCCTAGCCAGTTAGGAAATCTGGGAGCAGGTCCTGAATCCCTGGAGATCTGACCCCTCATGTACCTCCAAGCCCAATGACAGACAACATCTGATAGGAAAGACAGAGATGGAAAACACTGTCTCATTAGCAATTGACTCTACCCTTTCAGATTTCTGAAAAAATCTGCAAAGAAAAACAAGTGTGTTCAAACATCACTCCACCCCACTGTGCAGACGGGGAACCGGGGCCCTCCACTCTGGAAGCTTCCTGGTTTTCCTGTGGGAACAATGAGTGTGATTTTAGGCAAGCTACAGAATGCCTGCAACTTTTCACCTGTGGCCCTCCCTGGACAGAGACATGCCTAAATGGGAGTGACCAAGGGAACCAGAGCAGCACAGCTTCCAGTTTAACAAAACATGATCACCTAGAGACACTGGGACTAAGCCAGTCATGACCATAACAGGAATCACTGAGGGCCTCCTGTGTGCCAGGAATTTACATATATTATACAGTTTAGTCTCCTCACTCTGAGGTAGAGATCATTACCTTCATTTAATAGATGAGAAGGCCCAAGTGCAGCAAAGTTAAAAGACTCACTTCCCCAAGACCACCAACTATAAGTGACGGCACTGGAGTTTGAACTAGAGCTAGGACAGCTGTCCACAATATGGTGATATCTTCTCCAGGCCCCAGCCTGGTAACAGAATCTTATGGGCCTTGCAGCTTCCCTGCAGGCCTACCATACCTCAGGGCCATGGTCACCAGAGTCAGCACCAAACGGTCCTCTCTTCTGCCTCTGCCAAGTACAGACTCACGTGGTCATTCAGTGCTCTGCTCAGCACAGCACACAGAAGGCCTTTAACAAAGAGGAACTGAACTCAGGTACCGCTAGGTCATGACGCAAGCCACACTAGGTCCCTGGGATGAAGGCCAGCACTGTGATCCTGGATGAAGTTCCTGGGAGGCCCAGGAGTGTCCTGGCTAGATTAGTGGAGGGAGTGCTGGCCTGTCAGCCACCGATGAGACTTCAGCTTTAGATTGAGAACAAAAACAAATACCCAGACCTGAAGGAATGGCTCTCTGTGACCTCTGGTGCCCCTCTTTTCCCCTGTTCACAATGAGGTGCTTAATCCAGGGTCTTTACCATGATTTCTAGTCTGAAACGGTAACTTAATCAAGAAGACAAAGTGGAGAACAGTTACACCTAATGCTGTCGCTGTGTTCTTTTGGACAAATCACTTCCCTATCACATGCTCTGCTTCATTAGCTGCCAAACTGGGCTGATAATGCTGACCACCTAATTCCCTTAGGAGAAAGAAGACAGTGTTTACATCCAGCAGAGCCTGGAGCTCCTGGAGAAAATTATTAAACACTGTACCATTCAAATGGAATCTGGGCTTGTTTTCACTCTCACTGCCAAGGCAGAAGTACACAGCATTTCAGATACATGCTCTAGAGCTTTAAGAGCCTTTTTCATTTTCCTGAGTGCTGTGGGAAAGAAGGTACTAATGTGTTTTAGAAAACTATGTACTGAATAATTCTATCTTCAGGAATTTGGAAACTCTGGATGGGTGATGGAAAATCTAATTAAGAAATCAATCTAGTGGTTCATTTCTACTCGCACACACAACCCCTCCTTCTTGGCAGGTGTCAGTCAAAATTTTATAGAAACACTGTCAATCTGGAGGAAATCCTGACTCATCCTCTCAGCCTCAAAGAGAGCAAGTATTTGTCTTTCCTTTTTTTCTTTATCGAAACTAGTTTCTTCCCCAAAGCCCTTTATAAACAGCTATTGATTTCCTCTGACTTGAACAGGCCATTAATAATGCTGGGTCCTCAGGAGTCCCTTTAATGTCTTGTCCCTGTGCGGGGTTGTATTTGCTTGCTGAGGCCCTCTGGGGGCCTGCCTTCCAGCCACAGGTGAGCACCCTGAAATGGGCTTACAGAGTGATTCACATCACATCACACCCCAACCTAGGATGGAGGGTGGGGAAGTGAGCTTGCCAGACACCCACCTTGCCCCCAGCACCTCCATCTATGGCTATGTCCAATCCGTGTCTGACTCCTGCTCTCAGCAGTCACCAGCAGGCAGGCGTCAGATAAAGAGCTAACTGGTAACTCAGGTGACAGCTGCTAATAATAAGATGAAGGACATTTCCTAAACCAGATACCGCACAGGCATCTCCAGAATCTCTTTGGCCTCTCCAAAGGCCACTGGTTTCTGCCCCAGTGTCCAGTGCAGACTAGTTCGGTGTGGGCCCCAACAACTTTCACCCAGGGCTGACCCCACAGTGCTTCCCTTCAAGGCCCACCACTCACCACCATCATGGGAATGGAGCGTCCCTCTTGACCTGACACATGAAGTGCTTCATGACCTGCATGGTGCTCATATATGTGCAATAGAAGAGTGGAGGAACTCATGTCTGTGGGCCAAATGTCTCCACAGGAGGTAGAAGCTGGCAGACACACTCTTCTCTCTTCCTCTCTTGACCGAGAAGGCACGTTGTGTGTGGTTGTCAGGTGGCCTCTCAGAAGACGGTCTCGTGAAACAGCAGTTGTGGTTTGTGCAAGTTGTGACTGGCTTGAAAACATGCCTGTCAATCGCCCCACCCCAGCCCCACTCCCCTTTGCCAATATTTCTGCTCCTTGGGGTTGCATGCCCTAAGATAGCAAATACTTAAGCATTACCTCAGGCTCTGCTGTCTGAGGAACCCAGGGTAGACAGTTCTTGATAAATATGTGAGCATTTTTAAAGAGCGATCTTGAAGGAGGGGTTGTTGGGACTCAAAGAAAGGCATTCTAGTGATGGGATCACGGACATTGGAGCTGAAGGAGAATAAAGTCAATCTGGATTTTCAGAAATGGGAAGGAAAGAGAATGATGATCTCTTTTGCTGCCTTGTCTCTACATGCCAGTAAGCCTCCCCCTCCTTCTGCCCTTGCCTCAACCCAGGCTTCTCTTTGCCTGGCTTTGCTGTGACAAGCTTTTTTTCCATTTGTACATTCTGCTTCCCAAGGTGCTTCATCCCAGAGAAACACCTGCTCCCTCTGAAGGAGGTTGCCTGAATTATAAATGATCCTCCAACAGAGAAAGATGTGCTCAAGTGAGGGGAAAGAGAAAAACAGGTAAACAAGTGGGTCAGAATGTTTCTCTGAGCATCCCAGGACAATGCAAACTTTGTTTTCCCTTGAGCCCCTGGTTTGAACCCTGAGATCAAGCTCAGAAGGCTTTGAAATCTTCCCAATCAACACTTTCTTCTTGAATTCTGGTTTCTCCAGCTCTGTTATTTGCCTCACCCTCTTTCCTGTTTGTATGTGACCTCTTTCCACTCTGTCTCCATGTGTCCAAATCCTATGTGTTCTTCAGGACTCACAGCAAAATGTTAGCTCCTCCAGGAAGCCTTCCTGGATTTCCCAGTTGGATATGATTGCTCTCAGGCCTCAGTCCTTTCCCCTTCTTACCTGTAACTGTAAGCAGCATGTTAGTGGGACTCTGATTAATTCTCCTATGTGAGTAGTTGGTCAGGAAATAATGAGGAAGGCAGGAAGAAAGGGAGGGGAGGAGAGACTCTATGGGCCCAGACAAGTACCTCCTGAGGTGGGAATACAGCCAGGTCAGTGGCCAGTTTCCTTTGCCTTCTCCTTTTTGTGCATGTCAAGTGTTGCTAATGACAAGCTTCAGCAGAAAATCTCAACTTTGCTTCCCCAGGAGAGGCGTTGTCTGAGGTAACTCACTGCATCCCTTCACCTCACTGAAAAGCCTGCGTGCAAAGCCCACTAGTGACTCCAGTGTGTGGACTTACTGGGAGGAGGTGCGTAAGGACATGACCGACATGGGTCCCAAGCGCCCAGTCCGTGGAGAAGAGGCTGTGCTGGGGCACGGGAAGGCCCTGTTATTTGCTTTCTCCTCAGTCCTCCTCCCTGGCTAACGCTCTCCTCAGCTTTCACCTTGGCGTCTCCTTTGAGTCTGGTCTCTCCTTCCTCTAAAACTCCCCAAGCTCTTAAGTCCATGGTGACTGGATTTATTGTCTTGCGCATTTAGACAATGCCCTTCTGCACACAGGAAGCCCTCAAACATATGTACTGAGTTAGTAAAGACAGACCATTTCCTTAATCCAAGGAAATGCTTCAAGGGTAAGGAGACCCCACCCTGAAGACAGGGTGCAATCCTGGGGTCACAGGTAAGGCATATTGGTCATCCACATGGTTTTGTACACCTGCTGAGTCCTCTGCCTGATACAGCCCAGGCATCCTGTATAGCTGCTGGGTAAAATATAAGATGGCCAGTCAAACTGGAATTTCAGATAAACAATGAATAATTTTTAGTGTAAGTATATCCCATGCAATATTTGGAACATACTTATACTAAAGATTATGTGTTGTTTATCTGAAATTCCAATTTACCTAGATATCCTATATTTTTATTTGTTGATCTGGCAACCCTCCCTGGGGGGCTCCTGGAACCCTATATTGCAGCCATTCTCTGGCACCCAATTACAGCCCCCCCCTTTTGAGTCCCTGGGGCCAGGGAGATGTCAACTTCAGGAAAAGTCAGGAGTTTCTGGATTATTGATCTCTTGCCTGCTAAACTACTTTGCAACTAGAAAGGAACAATTCCATTTTTCTCTCTTAGTGTTACTTTTAAGATGGGTTAACAATACATGCTTTGTCATATTATATATGCTATACGTTACAAAACCCACTAAACTTGGAGACGGGTTTACAGCTTAAAGAGCATGGCCATATGCACTCTCTCTTCACCCTCAGGTTAACCCTGGAAGTATAGGACTGGAGGGTGGTGATCACTGTCTGCTTCCTGGTTGAGGAATCAGAGGCCTAGGGAGCTCAGTGACTCACTGACACTCCCAGTGGTGCTACTGGGGGAGCCCAAGCAAGCCCCAGGTCCTACTTCCTGGTGCAACACTCCCCTCTCCTACAGCCACTGGACTCTAAGCTAATTAGGCAGCAAAAGAGTCTATGGAGGAAGCTAAAAGTGAGAGGAAGTGCCCTGGAGGGATTAGGGTGGGGAGAGCAAACCAGAATGGCATGTTTTAATTGATCTTTGGCTGTGCCAGCTCCCAGGGCAAGCAGCTGCTGTTTCTGAGTCAACACCTTGAGTGAGGCTCGGCCTGCCCAGAGTGCAGGCATTTCTGGGTTCTTCCCCACCCCCACCCCCCAAGTTCTTTGTGCAGGAAGTGAGTCTGTGTAAAGCAAAAGGTTTCTTCTGCTCTCTTTATTAGCCAAGCCACTTGGGGCCTGGAGTCCTGGGAATACTGTCCAGGGTCACCTAGAGCTTCGCCCCACCCTTCTACCCAGGTTATCCCAGAAGCCCCAAGAGACCTGACTCTGCAGATGAAGCTAGGCACAGCTCTAAAGATGCTGCAGGAAGCACAGAATCCTTGTGAAAGAGTTTGAAAACTTGCATGCTACTTGGCAAATTTATTAGCGTTAGCAGTTATTCAGGGCCACCCAGGAGGCATACACCCAGCTATAACCCTGGACAAAGAGAAAGTTTCCAATAGGAAAAAAAGAAACTCCAGCCTCACTGAAGGCCTTGGGATTTGGAAAAATCTCTTCTCAGACAAGAAGAACCCTGGACTTGAGGACCTTCTTGCCACTGAATTCACACAGCCAATGACTTCCCTGCATCTCCACAAAGATGTTTAACAGGCATCTCAAACCTAACAGCGCTCTTGGGCTTCCCTGGTGGTCCAGTGGTTAGGAATCCACCTGCCAATGCAGGGGACACAGGTTTGATCCCTGGTTGGGGAAGATACCATGCCACAGGGCAACTAAACCCTGTGTCAGGACTACTGAGCCCATGCTCTGGAGCCCATGAGCTGCAACTACGGAAGCCCACATGCTCCAGAGCCCACAACAAAAGAAGCTATGGCAATGAAAAGCCTAAACACCGCGACTACAGAAAGCCCATATGCAGTAAGGAAGATGCAGTGCAGCCAACTAATAATAATAATTTTTTAGAAAACTAGCAGAACTCTTGATGCTGTCCCACTCACCTCCTAACACATTAGTCCTCTAATTTTCCCCACCATCTACTCCAAAATAAATTATTTTGGCTTAAGCCAAACATCTAGATTCATTCTTGATTCCTCTTTTCACATCTCTACAGCCAATCCATCAGCAAGATCTTTTGGTTCGGTTGTGAAGTATCTCAAATCTGTCCATTTGACTTCACCTCCATTGCCACTGATCTCTTCCAGGCCACCATTATCCATTTGAAGAAACCAGCTAGGTTTGTCCATAGCCACCATGGCTCCATGACAATCCTTTTTCCCAGACATCATCCCAAGGCCCTACATGATCTGGTTCCAGCTCACCTTCTATGCAAAGGGCTTCTCTTCCTTCAAGTAAGAATTAAAATATCACATGACTCTCCTTTTTATTACCTGAATCGGCCATTTTCATATTTATTCATCTATGTTTATTGTCACGCTGCCTTCTCCAAAATGTGAGGTCTGTGTCTTATTCTCCGTTAGATGCCCAGTTTGCCAATGTATTAGTTTCCTAAGGCTGCCATAACAAAGTACTACAAAGTGAGTGCCTTAAAACAGCAGAAATGTAATCTCTCACAGTTTTGGAGGCTGGCCATCTGAATCAGGGTCTTGGTAGGACCATGCTCCCCGCAAACCCCCTAAAGGACAATCCTTTCCTGTCTCCTCTAGCTTCAGGTAACTCTAAGCCTTCCCTGGCTGTGGCAGCATAACTCCAATCTCTGCCTCCGTTTTCACATGGGAGACTTCTCTCTGGATCTGCATCTGTATCTCATCGTCTCTTATTATAAGGACATCAGTCACAATGGAGTAGGGCTCACCCTACTCTGGTAAGACCTCTTCTTAACTTGATTGTATTTGCCAAGACTCTATTTCCAAATAAGTTCACATTAACAGATATCAGGGATTAGGACTTCAGTGTATCTTTTTTTAAGAAAAAAAAAATTTTTTTGATGTGACCATTTTGAAAGTCTTTTATTGAATTTGTTACAATATTGCTTCTGTTTTATGTTTTGGTTTTTGGGCCATAAGGCATGTGGGATCTTAGTTCCCTGACCAGGGATCACACTGGTACCCGCCTCCCTCTCCCTGCAATGGAAGACAAAAGTTTAATCACTGGACTTCCAGGGAAGTCCCTAGCCTATCTTGTTTGAGACACAATTCAACCTATCTTGTTTGAGACACAATTCAACCTATAACACCCTGGCATAGTAGATGCTCAAAAAATATTTTGGGAATGAATGTTTTCAACTGGAGTCAGCAGATTACAGTGAACTGATTTCCAGAGCAGAAAATACAAGGGCCACAGGGCTGAACCATAAGTGGTAGGAACCCTATAGCTCTATAATGCACAGCAACCCACTAGAAAGAGAATAGGCAGATAAATCGGTTATTTGGTATTACACAGTTTTTTGAAATCTTAGACTAATTTTTTCCCATTGATTTCAGTAAACTGACCAACAAGGCAGCCTGCCATTTACAAATGCCTCTACATGTACCTGTCTTCAGCTCCTCACGGAGGAGTGGGCCTGTGTGATGGCTGAAGGGACAGGGGCTCTGAGGGAGGGCAGGGCTTGCTAAGGAAATGGCAGGGCCAGGATGGGGCTTGGGCCATTTGGACGCCTTAGCCAGTGCCCCTGAAGGCAGTCACTGTGTGTGTTTCACAGGCTGTGGTCAAAGCCAGTCAGTGTTCTTATAGAGCCTCATGATAAATGCTCAAGAATGAGGAAGATGACAAGATGCAAGGAACTTTGCTCAGCTTTAAAAGACTCTAAATAGCCAAGACTTAGGTATTCAAAACTGAGGCTGATTCCGTATAATTCTATTTGGAAAAAGAAAAAAAAATAAGACTCTAGAGTAAGATCTTTTGAGATTGTAGCTTCATAGTATTTTAGAGCTAGAAGAAAGAGACAGCATTAGGTTCTAGGAAGAGGCCCTTATCCTCAAAAAGGATGAAATCTCAGGAGTGGGATTAAGCCTCCAGTGACTCTAAGACCAAAGCAGAGCATCCTAAGAGTGTCACCAAAGGGACTCAGAAGTGAGACTGTGGCTTTCCCACTATAACCCTGGAAAAAACTTCCTAGGGGAGGGGAGATGCCTTTGATCCAGGTCTGGAGGGAAAGAAATACAAGTTTCACAGGCAGAAATATATTCTGAAAAGAGAGACTAGCTTGAGCAAAGGTGACCGGAAAAGACTGGGTGTGTGTGTGCTGGGCTCATTCGTGCCCGAGTCCTAGGAGCCCCATGCACTGTAGCCCACCAGGCTTCTCTGCCCATGGGATTTTCCAGGCAAGAATACTGGAGTGGGGTACCATCTCCTACTCAAGGGGAATCCTGCCAACCGAGGGATCTAGCTGGCGTCTCTGTGTCTCCTGCACTGGCAGTCATATTCTTTATGGCTAGCACCACCTGGGAAGCCCATGACCAAAAAATGTGTGTGTGTCACTCAGTCGTGTTCAACTCTTTGCGACCCCCTGGTCTGTCCATGAAATTCTCTAGGCAAAGATACTTAAGTGGGTTGCCATTCTCTTCTCCAGGAGATCTTCCCAACTCAGGAATCAAACCCTGGTCTTCTGCATTGCAGGCATATTCTTTATTGTCTGAGCTACCAGGGAGGCCCCAAAAATGAGTTGGGTCAATCAGTTCATTCTGCATGAAATACCGCTGGTTTGGCGTTCCAGCCCCAGCTCACTGATTCCCCAACGTACTAGGCCCTGGGTCTCTGGGCCTGTCTCCTTATCTATAAATAAGAAGGTTTTCCAAAGATATTAAGTGAAGCTTCAAGTTCTGGTGGCTCAGACGGTAAAGTGTCTGTCTACAATGCAGGAGACCTGGTTCGAGTCCTGGGTCGGGAAGATCCCCTGGAGAAGGAAATGTCAATCCACTCCAGTACTATTGCCTGGAAAATCCCATGGACAGAGGAGCCTGGTAGGCTACAGTCTATGGGGTTGCAAAGAGTCGGACACAACTGAGCGACTTCACTCACTCACTTCACTCAAATTCTACAAAGATGCTGCTTTGATAGGCTTTCTTATTGAAATGCCTGTTAAGATTGAATTTTAAGAATGGTTTTTATGCCTTAAAAATGTTTAAAAGCCACTGTTCTCAATAATTGATTTCCCTCCAACTGTATAATTCTAGTTCTTTATGTAGCAGGCTTCAGCATTCCTCTGGCTATTTAAATGAAGCATGACTCATTTAAGATTTACCAGTACCCTCTGAATTGTCTATGGTTGTATTAAGTCATTTGACCTGTTTCCAGTGGAAAATCCATTTTTATTTATATCCTTAGGAGAAAAAGCCTGGTGCTGCTGAAAGAGTCCTGAGAAGCAAGTCAGCAGATCTTGCTTCATCTGTAATAACAAATATCATCCATAAAGCAGTATAAATAAAACAATGAATATCTGTTAAATAAATGCTAACTAGTGACATCACCTTTAGCGAGTCTACTTGCCCTGTGACCCTGCTTTTACTCTCTCTAAAATCAAGACAGTGCCTGCTGGCCTGCCTCAAGGCACTTTTGTGAGGCTCAACAAGAGAATATACTCAGCTCTTTACAAACTATAAAGCACTCCAAGTGTGTTATGTACCAGATGGTGCTGGGTAAGTCAGGACTTGAGAGAGCAGCTCTCCTAGGTGATAGTGGAGGGGTGGTTTGACTCTGAGACCTCAGAAAGTGTCTGATGTTCCCTGACAAGTATTTCTCAGTTCAGTCATAAGAAAGAATAAGAAAAAAAGAAAACGATAAATGCACATGCTACCCACTTCAGACGTTTCACTCCACTCCAAGTCCCTGTTAGCCTTCTTAGTCACAAGATACATGAAACTAAGACTTGTATGAAAACTGATAGAGGCCTAGTGGGAGGAGGCTTGGCCAAGACAAATCTGCAAGGAGGACTGAGGCAGGCTGCTGCTGCTGCTAAGTTGCTTCATTCGTGTCTGACTCTGTGCGACCCCATAGACAGCAGCCCACTAGGCTCCTCTGTCCCTGGGATTCTTCAGGCAAGAACACTGGAGTGGGTTGCCATTTCCTTCTCCAATGCATGAATGTGAAAAGTAAAAGTGAAGTCGCTCAGTCGTGCCCCACTCTTAGCGATCCCATGGACTGCAGCCCACCAGGCTCCTCTATCCATGGGATTTTCCAGGCAAGAGTACTGGAGTGCGGTGCCATTGCCTTCTCCGGACTGAGGCAAGAGGTCTTGTCTAACTTCCAAAGACATTTATCACTTCTTTTCACTATTTGTGAGCTCAAGATGGGGCTTATTTAATTTTACTTTTCATTTAGATCTTTAAGTGTATTTTTTTTATTGAGGTATAGTTGATGTACAATGCTATATAAGTTACAGGTGTATAATACAGTAATTCACAATTTTTAAAGATTATACTCCATTTGTAGTTATAAAATATTGGCTATATTCCCTGTGTTGCACAATAAATCTTTGTAGCTTATTTATTTTATCATAACAGTTTGGGCTTCATAATCCCGTACCCTATATTGCCCACCTCTTCTCTCTCCCCACTGGTAACCATTAGTTTGTTCTCTATATCTGTGAGCCTGCTTTTTTTGTTATGTTCACCAGTTTGTTATATTTTTTCGATTCCACATAGAAGTGATGCGTGCGTGCGTGCATGCTCAGTCATGTCTGACTCTTTGTGACTCCGTGCGATTTAGCCTACCAGGCACCTCTGTCCCAGCCCAGGGGCTGAACCCACATTTCTGGTGTCTCCTGCATTGGCAGGTGGATTATTTACCACTGAGTCAATGTAAGTGATACCACACAGTATTATTCTTTCTCTGAAGAATTTTTGTTATTGTTGAGTTCCTAATTAAAGCCACATCATTAGGCCAATGAAGGAGGACAATTTCTCCTATAGTTTAAGAAGCACTGATCCTTCCACTGAACTTATCCACTGACAACACATCCATGTACTAAACTCATCCAGTGATACCTGTCCTTCTCTAGTCAAACCACCACCCCCACATGTCTTTACCCTGCACTGCCAGAGATCTCAGATGATTCAAATACGCTAGCCTCCTTAATCAAGGGGTTGAAACATCAAGAGATTGCAATCCAAGCTAGGTTGCACACTGGAATGTAAGAAAGAATGCCTTTGCCTTCACACACTCCATGATTCTCCATCTTGTGGAACCCACATTCCTTAGCCTGGTGGAAGGTCTCCCGAGTTTGACCTCATTCTGGAGGGAGTAGGGTCTACTGGCAGAAGCCCTGGTCTGGAGATAGGAGACAGACCTCAACCTTGTCTGCCTCCACTCCTGAGAGCCAACGAGCTTGTCCTTCCACTTTCCATGCCTCAGTTTCCCTGCCCATCAACAGGAAGCTTGAACTAGTCCAGTGGTAAAGCTCCATTCCTTTTCTGGGGCGCTACCTCTGGACTAAGAGGGAAGATGAGCAGTTCTGCTTTTAGCACACTGATACCTGAGTAAGTTTTCCTTTGTGAAGGATTCTGCTGCTAAACAAAAGAAAATGCTTAAAAAACATTGACCCTCACTCCGTGACTCCGAGGCTACCCCAACAACTTTCTGTCCCCCGACCCAGTAAGAAGCTCATATACGGCTGCAGTGACTTTACTCAAAACCCCACCCCGACATGCAATGCTCAGGCTCCAATTCCAGCCTCACTTCCTCCAAGCGGCCAACTTACCTGCGAGGATCTCTGCTTATTCTGAAGAGCCTACTAGGTGTGGCCAGAGCTGTGCTGGCTTCGGAGTGCCCCATGCTGGCTGTCTCAAAGGTGCCCCCTGGGGGCAGGGACCATGGTCTGGGTCCAGCGCCCATCCTGGGGCACAAGGTGAGAGGGTAGCAGGCAGGAAGGCCAGGGGTCTCCAAATGGAGGAAATAGGCTTGCAAGTGTCAGGCATTTTTGTCTCTCTTAAGCGGCAGGAGGAAACAAACTAGCAATATTTTTTTTCCTTCTCTATCCAAATTTAAAAGGAGGTTTCTCTTAAAATACTGTGTTGCCATAATGACACCTGGTTTCACCTAAAATGAGCTATTCTCAAACCTTGAGTTAACCAATGCAATTTTCTTTTGGAAATGTTTGTCTTAAGCTATGCTAATGTACTATGCATTTACCCCGGACTCTGTGTTCAAGTTGGTTCTGCCTAATGGCTCAGAACCTACTTGACAAACCAGTATGTTATATTCAGACATTGTTCCCCTAATCTATGTAAACGAAACTATTTGTATGGTAATCTGCCCTTCTACAAAAGACTCAAGTCAATCGTTTTATGGCCTGGGATGAACCGTCTGGTGCCAAGATTATCCCAAAATGCATCTTATGGGTGAGGGGCCTGGTGCCATTCTGAATTTTAAGACATTCCTTTCTTTCATTAACAGACTGCTAGTGACTATTATATCCAGCTGAAGACTAGCAGGGGGTACTGTTTCTGCCCCCTTCTGATGCCTATGTCAGAAGCTTTCTCTATCTCCTTTATACTTTAATAAGACTTTATTACACAAAAGCTCTGCGCGATCAAGCCTCGTCTCTGGCCCTGGATTGAATTCTTCTCCTCCAGAGGCCAAGAATCCTAGCGTCTTTTTGTGGGTCAGCAACAACCTTTCAAAGGGAGACCTTGTGTATGAACGTGGCAGAAGGTGACATCACTGACAGGGCCTTGAAGTCTGCTTAGAAGACAGTCATGTCCAATTCTGGGCCTCTCCCCACTGCCAAAGTGCAGCCAGCATAAGGGAAGAGACAAGGTAGATTCCCAGGGCCGGCAGAAGGTGGAGTGAGTCTGAGACAACAGCCATGCAGCCGGCCCAGCTCCTGTAGTAGCATCCCACCCCGTTCCCACCCCCACCCCCACTCCCGACATGCTTCGGGCGAGGCTGCTGCGGCCCTGTAAACAGAAACTGCAAGTGCACTGTATTTCCTCCAGGACTTGCTCCGACTCCCTCTCTTCCTCACTCTTCTGAGGAAGAGAATACCTTTGTTCTATGAAGAGACTAGCTCTGCCTCATATCCATTTCTGCTCCAATAGTGGGTGAGCTTTGCAGGTCCCTTCTGCTCTCTGGGGGGCTTCCCAGGTGGCCCGAGTGGTAAAGAACCCATCTGCCAATACAGGAGACATAGGAGACACCGGTTTGATTCCTGAGTCAGGAAGATTCCCCTGGAGAAGGAAATGAAAACCCACTCCAGTATTCTTACCCAGAGAATCCTACGGACAGAGGAGCTTGGCGGACTACAATCCATGGGGCCGCAGAGTTAGACACGACTGAGCAATTAACACTTCTGCTCTCTGGAGCTTGGTTTCTAAGGCCCTGCCTCACTGACTTTTCCAGAAGTCTGCCACCCGTTTGCCTTGCTTGGCTCCATCCTGCTTGCACCCTGGGTTGCAACCTGGGGCCCTCACTCTTGGCTCTCCTTTGGCTCCAGCTGTGGGTTCTGCCCCAACAGAGACACCAGCCTAAGATGATAGCCCAGGCCTAGTCCCTCCAGCAGGGGAGTTGAGAAGGCTTGGCTCCTCTGATGATGTTCATATGACAGCCCAGGTAAGCACTGCTGTGCTTACTCTACCTGCTGTGGAGCAGCAGAGGCCTTGGGGTCTCACAGCAGTGATACTTTCTGGGCAATAGACAGAGCCAGCCTGACCTGCAGAGGCATCGACTAGAGCTGGCAGTGCTGGGAGGAGATCAGTGGCTCCCCGAGTGGCCAGCATGCCAGCCTCCGGACAGAGGCCTGTGCGTGGGGGGTTCACCTCTGCCTCTGCAATCTGTGTGATCTCGAGCAAGGCCTCTTCGTATATTCCCTCCTTCCCTTTCACAAACATGCTCTGAGCATTTTACAGTGGCCAGGCCCTCTGTTAAGGCTCTGAGTCTTCAAAAAATATAGTCCCGATCCTCAAGAAATTTGTAACCTAATTGCGGAAGCAGAAATGTGAACAAATAACTATATCTTCCTCCTGGGACTCAGCTTCCTTATTGGTAGAATAAAGGAGTTCCAGCCCTGACACTCTTCAATGCTCTCACCACATTAGACCATCTGTTCCCACCGGTCTAGTGAAGTGGTAGCCCACAGTCAACAGGTCATCCATGAAGTTAGTAATAAATGATGACTTGGATTGCATTAAGGGAAGTCTGCAGTGTGGCTTGTTGTGGCCAACAGATTGCTGTGGTCTGGGTCTTGCTCTCCAAATTTCCATTGTCTCAGCTACTTCAGTTAAAACTATCAAGGATTATTTCCAGCATATCCAGGGGATCCAAGGGGGATCAGATGAAAGACAGATTTTATTTCGGTGTTGGACCCAGCACTAAACTCAAAGCTCCTTCTGATTATTGGTCCAGACTACCTGCAGGCCCACCAGGTCCATATCCTCCCCTTTCTTGGCTAGGAACTGAGGAATATGAAATTCATTTCTGGGAGCATAAGGGGCTCTCAGGTTGAAAACGTTCCACTGGATTTCTGAGGACGGTGTACTTGGTGGCCTAGGGTAGTGCTTAACTAGCGTTTTTCTGGCTGGTGGCAAATCTCAGCTATTAGTTGCAGAGACGCTGATTTTCACATCCTCATCTTTCTCACACCCACACCCCTCACAGCAACCGCCCTCCCTCTTCTCTGTTTCTCAAGTTGAAACCCAGCAAAGGGCAAAGAAGACACCCAGGTTATTGGACCTGCCCAAGAAGTCTTCACAATCCAATAGAGCAGGGGCCCCCAACCTCTGGGATCTAATGCCTGATGATCTGAGGTGGAGGTAGTGTCAGAATAATAGAAATAAAGTGCACAATAAATGTAAGCATTTGAACCATCCCAAAACCATCCCTCTCCCCGGTCTGTGGAAAAATTGTCTTCCATGAAACTGGTCCCTGGTGCCAAAAAGGTTGGGGACTGCTGCAGTAGAGGGCCTTCAGCCTGGGGTGAAAACCAGTGGAATAATGATCCCCTCTTGGAAGCCAGTGGTATCCTGCTGATTCTATATTTATGCAGCAGTCAATGGCACCCCACTCCAGTACTCTTGTCTGGAAAATCCCATGGACAGAGAAGCCTGGTAGGCTGCAGTCCATGGGGTCGCTAAGAGTCAGACATGACTACGCGACTTCACTTTCACTTTTCACTTTCATGCATTGGAGAAGGAAATGGCAACCCACTCCAGTGTTCTTGCCTGGAGAATCCCAGGGACGGGGGAGCCTGGTGGGCTGCCGTCTATGGGGTCTTACAGTGTCGGACACGACTGAAGTGACTTAGCAGCATTGATCACTTCACTTTTCTTTCTTTGTTTTCCTCCACTTGTGTCTTCTTGATATCTTCTGGAATTTGGTTTTCAAGGTCCTTGCCTTACATCTTCAAAGTCTGCAGAGAAAAAGTGGTCCCAGACAGTCCGGCTCTCGTGGGCTGATAGTTCTGGTTCCCCAGCTCAGGAGCACACAACTGTTGGGCACCCCAATATACAGGGGCTGCCAGAATACTTCTTATTGCATTGTTCAGCTGGAGCATCAGGCCAGAGACAGGGGTATGGCCAGGCAAACTTCAGGGGTAGTTAGGGAAATATTGAAAGTCTTGCGATAAAAAATGGATCTTGAGAATTTCATCACTGTGTGGATGCTGCCCATTCCTTCCAAGAGGGAGCAATACTTGCTTCTTCCCTGGGAGCTTCCAGAGATGAGAGGGCACATGGAAGCTGGTGAGACAGAGCCATCTTTACTCTGCACACCAGCTGAATATCAGCCCTGTCACATGGAGGCGAGGAAGCCTCCACTGCCGCCTCTGACGGGCTGAGATTGAAGCAACCAACTGGACCAACATAATTTGGTCTTATATTTGTTTGCTTTCCATTTAGCTTTGAAAGCAACCTTTATCTTCACTGCCCTGTGGTTTGGCAGAACAGCTTTTGATTAGGCATAGAGCAACACTTCACAGTTTCTTCTTGAAATTGCTGGATGAACACAGAGGCTAGCAATGAAGTGCTGAGCTGAGATGCTCTGGGGTGCTGCATGGGTCACAGCTTCTGAGAGAGTGACTCACAGAGGAAGCCCAGGCCTGCCTGGGAGGCAGGAAGGATAGCATTTAATGATTGATGGGCCCTGGACCATGACAGACAGAGGCAGATGGGATGAGGTTCACAAGGACATTGCGTCATTCTGGAGGCGACCTGGACAGTGCCGAAAGCAGAGACAGCTACCAGGACCACTCTTCCCTCATTTGCAAAACCTTTTGCCTTTTTCTTTTTTAAAATTATTATTTGACCATTTATTTATACATAATTTATAACTAACATCTAAGTTTTTACCTGATGCTCATGACATATTCTTTTTTTATTTTTTTACTGGAGGATAATTGCTTTATAATATTGTGTTGGTTTCTCCCATATATCAACATGAGTCAGCCATAGGTATGTCCCTTCCCTCTTTAACCTCCCTCACACCTCCTGCCCCATCCCACCCCTCTAGGCTGTCACAGAGCACCAGATTTGAACTCCCTGTGTCATACAGCAAATTCTTGCCATTTTCTTAAAGGAAACATCTTCTGAATTGTCTATGATTTAAGTTAAGTTCTAGCCAAGCTTTCTTTTAAAATAGGGCACTTTTACATAGAAATCGAATTACTAAGCAGTTGTCAACATCAGCATCATCATTATCAAAATGCCATCCAGGTGTTCAGCTAAGCAGATCCTGGTGCAAAGCAATTTAAATGAATAAACACATTTCCTCCTCATCTTTGGGAGTTTAGCTAAGAAGCGAAAAAACAACACTGATGTGGATAAAAATGTAAAAAGATAAGCAGACATGAACCATGTTTTACAAAATCTGAGCCCATAGTGTCAGGAAGGAATAAAAGGTGTGGTGTCTAATCCTCAGTCATATCTGCATCCATTGATGAAATGATGGTATGCTGATCGCTATGAGTCCCGGCTGCTGGAGAGAGTAGTGGACTGAAAGGGCCACTGCAAATTCTTTTGAGTCAAAATAACCCAGACTTGGAGCCCTTGAAGACAGAGAGCACATCCTGTTTGTGACTGAATCCTCACCATCCACTACAGGGCCCAGCTGTATTGATTTAAGAACTATTACTGTTGTTATCATCCCTGTTGTGAATGTCCCTCTGTCACCTACTAACTATCCCATCAGACAAGACTCTCTTAAGGAGGGTTAGCACTCACAGATGTCTTCAACTTGCTGAATTTTGTGGCAGGTACGACATACCACTGTTCTGGAAGCTCTTTCCCAAGGGTTCTATAAACTGGAACAGCTATCATTGAGCACCATTTATTAAGCGGTAACAATTGCTGGTACAATGAAATAGGCGCCAAGGAAAATTGGAATTTAGTGTTGCAAGCCAGGACCTGGGAGCCAGAGTAATGAGCTGAGAAAATCTGAAGGGGCAATATTTGGGGCAGGGGTGGCTAAAAGGAGAGAGTCAACTGGGAGGGGCCCTGTGGCCTAGCTCCAAGGATCTAGGGCTAAGGCGGTCCCAGGGATTCCCCAGCTGCAGTGGAGAAGAGCCACTTTCAACTGATTCGGAAGATACAACTCACACTGGAAAGGCTGTTTTGTACATTCTTCTGGAGTCCATGACTCGCTGGTGGTGCAGTGGTAAAGAATCCACCTGCCAACGCAGGAAAGGCCAGAGATGCAGGTTTGATCCTTGGGTCGGGAAGATTCCCCTGGAGTGGGAAATGGCAACCCAATCCAGTATTCTTGCCTGGAGAGTTCCATGGACAGAGGAGCCTGGCGGGCTGCAGGTCTATGGGGTTGCAAAGAATCAAACATCACTGAGCATGCACACACACATTGGATTCCATAGCACATAGATAAGAGTAAAATTGTCTAAGAAACTAAAAACTGTTTTTCTCTTCCACTCTTCAGGGAGAAACTCTGGATTTGTTTTAGAGGCATTTCTCCTTCCTTCCATAAAATAAAAGGAATCACACGGTCATCAGTGCTCAGCTTCCTCAGCTTCTCCTGTGTCTGATGGAGGCCATCCATCAGACCTCCCCACAAGAACAGGGTGGAGTTTTCTAAATGGACTTTTGCAAAGCCCTGCAGGATGGGCGGGGAGGGTGGGGTCAGAGAAATGCAAAGCATCCCAGGCAGCAGTCTGGGAATTTATTTCCATCCTCTCCTCTGCCTACAGAACAGCCCCTCCCCAACCAAACCACACCCCACCCCAAGTCCTCAGCCATCTCTCCTTGGAGCTGAAATTACCCCAAGCCCTCTGGTGGAGATGTTGGCCCAGGTGAAGAGAAAGGAGAGGCTCTAGTCAGAAGGAATGCCTACCGAGTCATCACGTAGTGGGAAAAGGCAGAATTGGGGCAGCTGCCTCTGCTGGTCGGTCCAGAGAACAGGTATTTGCAGACCTGTGAGTTTCACGGACAGGCTAGAAGGAGGCGAGTCCGTGGCCAGTGGAGATAAAATTCCTGGAGGTGCTGCTTCCTGAACCCTGGGACAGGCTCAAGCCTCACTGGAGGGGTATGGGCTGGGGGTGTGATCACATGAGTCTAGCAACTAGGCTTAACACCCTCAATAAGGAGGAGGGATGCTGAACGAGGATGAAGGATTAAAATAGGTTGGGTGCTGTTCTAGCCTGAGGAAATGAAACACATGAGAAAAAATATATATACTTGATTGCAGATTCCAACAAGTTCCAAGGAGAGGCGGGATAGGGGTTGGGAAAGTTTACCATCAGCAGCTCCTTTTGCAAACCTGGGATAAGAGCTAACCTGGAATGTGGCAGGGATGAGAAAGCCACATGATAGCAATGCGACTAGTGAACGGCACTTTGCAAAGCTTGGTCACAGTCAACATGCTGCAGAATAGGATAACGGTCCCGGGAAGCAGCAGGATCACCTTGCACCTGTTTTACAGATGAGAAGACTGAGTTGATGCCAGCACTCACCCACAGCAGTGTTCCTCAAAGCCAGGGCAAGGGACCCCGGTTGTGAACAAGATGACCTGTGCTACAGGGTGAACACATGTACTTCAACAGGCATGCATTTGTTGCAAAGAGCCACTTAAAATATAAGTAACATCATCAAATCTGTGATTTCAAGGCTACTTTATTTAGAAGGATGCTGTGTTTCAAAGTGAGTTTATTTAAAGTTCATTTGAAGTATATGTTGTTCAGGCACTCAGTCATGTCCAACTCTTTGCGACCCTATGGACTGCAGCCTGCCAGGCTTCCCTGTCCTTCACTATCTCCCAGGTTTGCTCAAACTCATGTCCATTGAGTCGATAATGCCATCCAGCAATCTCATCCTCTGCCATCCCCTTCTCCTCCTCATTTGAAATATTAAATAAATAATATGATGTATGGTACTGGTTTCGATTTTAAGAACAAACGAACAAAACATGAAGGTGGTTAACCAAGTACTGATGGTGCCAGTGATGGCAGCAACCTGTTTTGCAACACTTACTATGGTCAGAAGCCTTTACATGTGTTAAATCATGTATGCTCCATGGGGTTGGTACAACTGTTATCCTCATTTTATACAGAGGCCTGGAGGAGACCCTGGAAGGCACAGGGTGTAGGATTGGATCCAGGCACTCAGACCTCAGAGCAATGCTCACCAGGCAGAGCGCAGCTCACCGCACAGCTGTGAAAGCACCTGGCTGGGGGCCCAGGTTGCAGGGGGTTTGAGACTCAGGTGGGGAGGGTGTTGCTGTGCTTCCCCCACTTTCAGTGCAGACCTGCTGCTGCTGCTGCTGCTGCGTCACTTCAGTCGTGTCCGACTCAGTGCAGACCTACAGGAGACTAAATCTCAGGACAGCATTACTTCCCAGTGCAAATGAGGACAAGTCAGTGACCACAGACCAGCTCCAGTGCAACCGATTTTCCACACCAGGCAGTGCTTATATTGCATAGTAGATGTGAGCGCCGTGGGCAGAATCCTGGCTAACTCCGCTCCGTTTCAGGCTGGCCTTCCTGCCCGCCTGCTGAACTCTTTGAGATGGTTCTGGCTGTATTTATGAGGCTGTAACAGACAGGTTGTCTCTGCGTGACAAGGGGAGGGGGAGGGACAGCTGGAAAATGCCTGACGAGTAGAGAGGAGGAAGCTGTGCATTCAAAGGCTTGCAGGACCAGCACAGACCAAAAGAGAAAAGCAGAGGCTGACAGGTCCTGGAATCCGTCAGCAGAGAACACAAAAAACATGTTGCTTCTTACTTTCACACAGCAATTGAAAATCTTCTAGCACAGCAGGATCCCAGGCTGGACCTGCCCTGTCCCTAGAGCCCACATGTGTTCAAGTTGAACAATGAATCATTTCAAAGACCCCCCAACCCCACCCCCATAAAATCTTCCAGCACACCCTCCAGGACAGCATGTTGTTTATGAGCAAGAGCTTTGGAATCCGAAAGTTACCTCTCATTAGCCTGGTGTCCTTGCCTTTGACCTGTAACCTCTCTGCGACTCAGTCTCTCCATCTGTAAAGTGGGAATAGCAAAAGTGCTCCTCCCAGAGGGTACTGTGAGGACTAAATGAGAAAGAAGTTCTGAGCACAGCAAAGTTCCTCACTGTGGTAGTTGTTACTGATATTATGATTATCCCTCCGGATGGGGTGCAGGTTCGACCTGTCTGAGGAGACCTGACTCAGATTTTAAGTTCAGGCTGATCTACCGAAACAAAGTAAAATTTTAGCAAGTTTTATTTTGATGTACTTAATGTTCCCAAAACAAATAAAAAGAAGTGCATGGGCAAGTGTACTGATTTAATAGGACATTTTAGTCAATGGTAAGAAATCAAAGTGGCCCGGAAAGCGATCCAGAGTTGAATTCAGGATCTCTCCCTTAAGGTCTATGCTCACTTAAGTGCTCCCTGTCTCAGGGGATGCACCAAGTGCACAAGTATGTCCAAGTGTTGGGCTTTGAAGGGAGGGGGCCCAAGAAAATGACAGCTCTCTTCTATTTCCAGGTCAGAACCATTTCTGTGATTTGAGGCTGGTTGAACTGGTTAGGCTGCCCTGAATCGAACGTGCCTTGCAGAATGTAGGCTTCTACACAGGGGATGTGAGTAGGGGTGGGGAGGGCAGAGCTGGCTCCACTAAGCTCATGCCATGGCCTTGAGACCAAACTGGATCACACCCATCTGTGGCAGGCAACGGTGAATAGAAAACTCAGAAGACCCTGAGCCATACTAGCCCAGTTCCTCCTCCCTAATGGACCAATCAATTGTATAGGGAGCCATGGGGACAGAGCTCAGGAGTGTTACTCTAATAATAGTTCCTTCACCAGGAAACCTAAGGAGTGGGGAATGAGTGTTCCCCTAATACCCTCCTCCACTTGGCTGCACAAGTTACATGCCTCAGAGTGATCTCAGAAATCCCCACCTCTCCCCATATCCTCCTTACCACCAAGTCCTGTCAATTTCCCTTCCTAAACTTGTCTTGAATCCATCCTCTGTTCCATTCTACAGCCTCTACTCAGTAGCCCAAGACTCTATCATCTCTCACCTGAATTCTCACAGGCCTCTTCATCTACTTTTGCTGTCTCCAATCTGTCTTTAGTTTTGGGGAATCCCCCCATGGCATGAGGCTTTGGCCGCCACCTTTGTTTCTACCTGTTTTCCAAGGCTGGTTCTCTAGCCTTCCTGCTGAATTTCAATGCTTCCCAATATCCCTGAATAAATTCCTTTTCTGCTTAAGTCAGGCAGAATTAGTTTCTGTTGTCTTCAACCAAAAACCATGACTGGTATAGTCTGGGGCCAGCAGGGCAGTGACATCTGACTTCTCTATGTAGCCAAACATGTGGCTGCCAAGCACGCAGACACTCCAGGAGGGAGCAGGACTGCTCTGGCAGCCCCTAAGGAGGGCCTCCTCAGGAACAAGGAGGAAGGTTGGCCATTTTGAGCTAGATAGAGCCTTTAGATAGAGTCAGGGTTCCCACAGATCTGTGGGTGGAGGCCACATTAGAGAAATCATCCTATTATTGGGATATGCCCATGGGGTGGGTCACCTAATACACCCTGGACTGGAGGTCTGGAAAACACCTGGATAGGTGGAGGCCCAGAGAACCCACAACTGGTTCATGGTCCCTTGGGAAAGCAAAATCCTGCCCCTCCTGGGCCTTCTCATACTTGTACTTTAACTGAAGGGACTGTACTCTGGTCATCTATTTCAAAAGATCTTTCCATTTCTAGGACACTGGGTCTACTCAAATAACAAAACATGGGAGGAAATAAGCAGAAAGTCAGAGTGCACTTACCACACTTCCTGATGCCTCAAATAATAGGATGTCAGTGTAGGAAAGGCCCTTGGGACTATCTAGTCCTGTGGTCTCAGACGCCAGCGGGCCTCAGAATCATTCAGAATCACCAGCTTAACAATGTGGGTTCCCACAGATTTCATCAAGCACACAGCTGATCCACTAGCCCTAGGGTGGGTTTTGCATAAACTTTCCCAGTTAACAAGTTGGTAGAGAACAGTAATCCTAGTCCTTTACCCGATCTTACAGAGAAAGGAGCTGAGACTCAAAATGACGTGACCGAGGACCCCAGAGAATCAGTTATTGACCTGGACCCAAGCCCAGGCCTCCTGATTCCCACTCCACTGGACTGACCCTGGCTCGTACAGGGCATGGAAAGTGCTTCTTTCCCAGGTTGGTTGCATGATTTTGGTCCCCTACCTCCTTTTTTTCATTGTATGAGGAGCAGCTTGTCATGGAGAAATGCTGGAAGTCAGGACGGATACCCTGCTCTTGTCTTTGCCAGAGAGGCTGCCGTGGGCAGGAGAAAACACCGTGGGCAAGGCCAGGAATTGATGCGTCAAGACCATCACTCAACCAAACACAGTCACAGGCCCAGGTTCCAGTTCTGGATTTTCCAATGCTCTGTGTGACCTTGGACAAGCCACTCCCACCCCCAAGTCTCTGTTGTGACCAGTTCATAACATGGAGATAAGTCTGTTGTCTATCCTGCCTACCTCATGGACCTCTGGTGTGAAGGTGCTCTGTAGACTCCCAGGTGCTACCCAAGCAAGAGGGATTACAGAAACTGGAAATGTGACTGAAATGCCAATTTCCACTCAGGGCTCCTTGAGGACATGCCAGGTCCATCTTAGAAAGAGCAGAGGAAGTTAAGAGGCTGCCAGCAATGCTCCAGGGAAACTCTCAGAGCCTTATGGGCTGGCTGGCAAGAACCCTCTGCTTGCACAGAACTTCTGCGTCAGAATCTGTCAACGCCGAGGACCACCGTCTCCCTCCCAGGGGTGTGTGTGCGTTGAGGGCAGGGGAGTCACTGGACCAGGGCCTTCCTGTCTCTGGCCAGGACCCTCTGCCCATTCCTTAAAGTGTCCTGGCTCCGGAGCCCCTGTTCAGAGGACACCAGGGGTCCAAGAGAAGCCCCCCCCACTCTTACACACCACGGCCTGTTCTGGTTGGTAGAGCAGGCTCAAGAGGGTGGGTTAGCTTATTCACAGCATGTTTTTCTCTCTCACCAACATCACACCCCTCAGGACCATTTCCCTAGCTGGCAGGAGTGCCAGTTTACCTTATCAAGACACCAAGATTCTTACACCATTCTGCCAAAAGCTTGCCTATCACCTTGCTCAATCCCTTCACCTCTTTGAAGCTGTTTTCTCATCTGTAAATGGGGGAAATAATTTCTGTCCCTCCCTCCAGTGTAGGTGTGCTGTGTCAAATGAGAACAGTGTCGGGGAGGGGTTTGTTGTCATAATCTTGTAGGAGAGGCAGACAGTGGAGGCTTAGACAGGGAGCGAGATGGTGGCAGGGGTGGGGGATACAGAAATGACCTTCAGCTCCCAGAAGCAGGAAAGCTCTGTGGAACCATTTCATTCCTGTCTCCACCTGGGGCAGTCTCAAGGTGGCAGGTACTGGTCATTCGAAGAGAGAAAACATATCAGACCCAGGGACCTTGTATGATGAAGCCTAAAGAAAAGTTTTCCATGAGAAGACCTAAGCAGTCACTTCCTTGACAGAGCTGTGAGGTCACCCAAGCAAGTGCTTTTCAACCCTTTCCCTCCCCCAACTTTTTTTTTTTTTTTAAGCACATCCTATTCTGTACAAGATCTTAAAGCAAACTCCTTATCAGTTACTTTTGAAGAGTCGCTGAGCCCCTAGGAGGCACCATTGATTTACTGTGCAGATGAGGGAAACTCAACTCAAAGCAGGGGTGGAATGTGACCAACGCCACATGGTAAGTTGGTTAAAACGAATTTCAAAAACCACCTGGAAAGCAGATCTCTAACCCTCAGCATAGGTGTCTCCAGCTCAACAGAGCACCAAAGAAACATGCAAGGCTTCCTTCATTTCTCCAGCCATCTCCATACCCTGAGGGAAAGAGGCTCAGCACGCAGGTGTGAGTAGTGAATAGGCGGGTGTCGTACTGGCACCACTGTAGTAAGGAAATCTCTCGCACAGCAGGAGACTCATGGTCTCCTCTGAAAACAAGAATGTTTGGCAGATTGTTTCTGAGGCACTGCGCCCCTTGCTGAAATAAAGCAGGAGCAGGATGGGCAACTCTGGACAAATGGAAATTCCTGCCAGATGCCAGAGCCCATCGCTCCCCCGAAGGCTGGCGGCCAGGCCATGAGACTGACTCATCCGCAGAAGGGCCCCAGGTGTCTCCCACAATGGTCACAGGGCACCCACATTTGTCATCAGCCAGAGTGGCTTTTTTCCTGCCGCAGGGAGCCGGCAGGGGTCAGACACGCCAATCCCTCCATCACGTTGCTGTGGGGCAGGTGGTCCACACACCGGAGGGGCGAGGGACGGGAGAGGACTGTTAGGGACTGAAGACCAGGCATACGGTTCTACCACGAAAAGATTTATGAGACTCGACCAAGGTCCTCGGCAGCCCAGACAGCACTGGGGCAGGGGTCACCAGTGGAGGAGGGCGGAACGCATGCCAGCTGCCCGGCCGGGAGGCGGGGAAGGATGGGGTCGCTAGGCGACAGGAGGAGCCGCAGGGAGCCAAGGAGGCCACCGGGGCCAGCGCGGCGAGGCCACCCGGACGCCCCGCCTCCTGCTCCGGGCGAGTCCGAGTGCCCGCTTGGCTGGGAGCTGCTGGGCGGACGCACACCCCCGCCCGCACAGACAGCAGACCGCCGCTGCTCCGGGCCTGCCCGCAGAACCTGGCTACCTCCCTTCCTCTGTTCTAGGGGTGGGTGTCTCGCCCCTAATTTAAAGCGGAGATGCTTTCTGAAAGGACCTGAGGTTAAGCAGGAGGCCCCATCTTTCCTAGGAGATTTTGCTCACCTGGAAAAACAGGCTCTTCTGGGGGGTTAATCACAGGGCAGGGTTTATCAAGCCCTTAATCCCAGTGTCAGCTGGCAGACAGCAGGGCACCCTGCCTTCCCAATCCCAGTGACTCCTGGTCAAGGGAAACTCAGAATGTTCCAAGGAGAGGGACCCTTAGAGACTAGAGCTCTGGAGTTGTATGGTTTGCACACTATTCTAGGTGGAAAGTGAGGACCCCAGGGTAGTGCATGGGAGGTGGTAGGGGTGAGAGATTAGAGGGCACCCCCACCCCCTCCCTCTTTCATTTTTGCTGCATTAAAACTGCAGGAGACACCATTTGGAGAGAGTGTAACTAAGCACAAGTTCAAGGCCCTCTTTCAAATCTGTTGTTCTCTTATTTTTATTTTGTTGTGCGTGATCTTGGGCAACTTAAAAACCTGAGTCTCAGGTTGTTCACATGTCAAACAGGAATAAGAATAGTCAGTCAGTCAGTTCAGTCTCTCAGTCGTGTCCGACTCTTTGCGACCCCATGAACTGCAGCACACCAGGCCTCCCTCTCCATCACCAACTCCCGGACTTCACTCAAATTCATGTCCATCGAGTCGGTGATGCCATCCAGCCATCTCATCCTCTGTCGTCCCCTTCTCCTCCTGCCCCCAATCCCTCCCAGCATCAGGGTCTTTTCCAATGAGTCAACTCTTCGCATGAAGTGGGCAAAGTATTGGAGTTTCAGCTTCAGCATCAGTCCTTCCAAAGAAATCCCAGGGCTGATCTCTTCAGAATGGACTGGTTGGAACTCCTTGCAGTCCAAGGGACTCTCAAGAGTCTTCTCCAACACCACAGTTCAAAAGCATCAATTCTTCGGCGCTCAGCTTTCTTCACAGTCCAACTCTCATATCCATACATGACCACGGGAAAAACCATAGCCTTGACTAGACGGACCTTTGTTGGCAAAGTAATGTCTCTGCTTTTTAATATGCTGTCTAGATTGGTCATAACTTTCCTTCCTCCTTAAAAAGGTTGTTGTAAGGATTAAGCGAATTAATGCATGTAGTGCAGCTTATAACCTGTCCTGCCTGGGTCACAGTATTTTAGGGGTTGCTATTAATATTATTACTATCCTTACTATTGTTTTTTAAATGAGGCTCAGAACAGAGAAGGGACTTGACCAGGTGACAAAGGAACTCGGTAGTAAAGCGGGAAGCAGTACTAAGCTTTCCTGTCTAGATGGAGTTCTTGATGTTTTAGACCTTTTGAGATTGATGCTCCATGGAAATCTTTGAAAGTAAACAAAAGTCCATTTGGGGGAGGCCACACTGTATAAGCGGCCTCTGGCACAATCTCCTGGAGAAGAAAATGGCAACCCACTCCAGCCTAGAGAATCCTGTGGACAGAGGAGCCTGGTGGGCTGCTGTCCATAGGGTCGCACAGAGTCGGACACGACTGAAGCGACTTAGCATGCATGCATGCATTGGAGAAGGAAATGGCAACCCACTCCAGTGTTCTTGCCTGGAGAATCCCAGGGACAGAGGAGCCTGGTGGGCTGCCATCTATGGGGTCGCACAGAGTTGTATACCACTGAAGCGACACAGCAGCAGCAGCAGGCATAATCTCCATGATCCTCGGGAAGTAAAGGAGGACAGGGAGTGCAGAGAAAAGGAGGGAGATGAGAGGAGGAAGAAAAGAGAAAGGTGGGGAGAGGAGGAGGTGGAAGAAGAGGTGTCTGGAGCCTCCTGAGCTCAGCCACTGAATAGGAGATGTCTTGTCTCTGGCTAATATAGCAAGATACCACAGACGGGTGGCTTATAAACAAAAGAAATTTATTTCTTACAGTTCTGGAGGCTGAGAAGTCCAAGATCAAGGTGCCAGCAAGGTCAAGCAAGGGAGGGCGCTCTCCCTGGTTCATAGCTGGTTCACCAGCTGAGGACACCATTCCTGAGGACTCCACCCTCATGACTTAAGCAACTCCCAAAGACCCCACTGCCCAACATACCATCATCTTCAGGGTCAGGATGTCAGCATATAAATTTGGTGGCACACAAACATTCAGACTATAGCAGATGATCACATTGGGGGTGCTCTTGAGGGGACACCCTCATTAGGTGGAGGAACTAGACCTCAAAAAAATTTAAAGTCCGACTTTTGTTTGGAGAATATAGTCTAGGGTTTGGGTTGCTCAGGGTCTCAGCCTGATTTATGGTCAATTTTAATTCAGTCACAGATTCATGAGTCTCTCCTCTCAATCTAAGCTGAGCCCAGCTTGAGAGGGACCATGCTTAAAACCTGAGGAACAGTCGGGGCTTGTGCCCAGCAGTTAAAGAGAATCTGGTTCTGAATCCTGTCACTTTCTGACTGACTGGGCAAGGATTTAAACCTAAGCCTCAGTTTAATCATCTATAAAATTGGGATTATAAATCTTGCCTCATAGTATCATCGGGAGGATCAAATGGGATAAGGCATATAAAGTGCTTAACCCAGGGTTTGGCACTAGGAAGTGCTCAATAAATGCTCATGACTATTATCAAATATGTCTGCCTGCCCCCATATGTGCGCGCTGACTTCCTCATCTTCTGTCTAGCTATGGCCTACATTAGTCAGAATTTGGTTTGCCTCCAAAGAAATAATCCCAAACTACATAATTTAGTAGTAATGTAGAAAAGACAGAAGTTTATTTCTTCTCACATAAAATTTGAGTAGCTGAAGAAGTGTGGAAAGTAACAGTTCCCTTGTATCTGGGATTCAGACATTATGTTATAATGCCATACATGGCCTTGACCCCATGGTCTAAGATGGCAGTATCCAAGTTCCAGGCAGCAGAAAGACAGAACGAAGGAGCCAAAGGGTGCTTGTAGGCTCTCGCATAAAAAAGATTCCTGAGAGCTGTTGTACTACTATGTCTGCTCAAATGCCATTGGCTAGAACATAGTCACATGATCACCTATAGATGCAAAGGAAGTTGGGACATGTAGTCTGTATTATGGGCAGCCATGTGTCCAGCTAAACACAGTGCTATAGAAAGGGAGAATGGGTACAGTGCTATAGAAAGGGAGAATGTATACTATATATCAGAAACCTGTAGCAGGCTCTGCCCCAGGCCTCTGGCTTGTGCAGGAGATAGGCAGCTTGAAGTCAGGTCTCAGAGCACTAAAAAACAGGAATGGGAACATGTTGCTTCTCCTCAGCTTTCCCTGGTGGCTCAATCCGCAATGAGAATGTGGAACTCAGGCCTCCTGCTGTGGGTCAGAGAAAGTCCTATCCTGTTCAACTACCTCCTGGGCCTTCCCAGGCCTCAACTCTAAAGGCAGGAAGAAAACTGGAGAGGCAGCTGATGCCCCCTCCTGGCCAAAGAGAGGACACTGAACGACACAGGGGTTCCGAGGGGGCAGAGTGACACAGAAGGTGGGTTTGGCATGGCCTAATGGCACCCCACTCCAGTACTCTTGCCTGGAAAATCCCATGGACGGAGGAGCCTGGTAGGCTCCAGTCCATGGGGTCGCTAAGAGTTGGGCACGACTGAGCGACTTCACTTTCCCTTTTCACTTTCATGCATTGGAGAAGGAAGTGGCAACCCACTCCAGTATTCTTGCCTGGAGAATCCCAGGGACAGAGGAGCCTGGTGGGCTGCTGTCTATGGGGTTGCACAGAGTCGGACACGACTGAAGCGACTTAGCAGCAGCAGCAGCAATGAACTCTTCCCTGGTGGGATACACACCTGAAAATTGTGGGGAGGCTGGGCCCCCAACTAGTACCACAATCTAGATGCCTAACTGGACAGACAGATCTGCACTGGGCCTTCCACCCTTCTCTTCCTAGCAGGAACACTCCAGCTGGCCACCTGGCCTCTGCCAGGGCTCAGGGAATACCTTTCCTTCTCCTTCCCTCACCCCACAAAGGTCTCTAAAAAGGGAGGAGAGTTCACCAGCATCTCTCTACCCTGGTGCTTCTAAAACAAGCCATCAGAAGACTTCCTTGGTGGTCCAGTGGCTAAGATTCTGCACTTCCAATGCAGAACCCAAACACAGACAGCCTGGGGTTGGGGAGGAGTGCTGATGCACTCCCAATGCAGACAGCCCAAGGTAGTGGGGTGAGGAGCGTGGGAGGAACCAGTCCATCCTCCCCAAAGCCAAATGAGTGGACTGATCTCCCTGGACAGTTTCAAAGGTTTGTGCTGGAGAAAATACCTCCTTCTTTGCCAGGGATGCACTTGTTATCCAGGCTTTGAGGGCTGAAGTCCTTCTGGCCAATAATTCCTTAACCCACCTGACATTCTCTTCAGAGATTTCTGGCGAGGAGGTGATGTAGGGCTGTAGAGTTTGTTCTGCATTTAGTAATCAGAAAGGAGCACCTGGAGGAGGAAATTACCTCCTCTGTCCCAGGTCCCTGGAAGGAGCAGGGTGAGTGGTGAGGTGGGCTCTGGCTGCTAGGGTTCAACTATGAGTGTTTTCTGACTTCCGTCTCTGCCTCTGGAACACCCTTGGAGTAAGATCTGTGTATTTCTCTGAAAGGTTGAGGTGGCGTAGGCTGGGGATGGGAGAGAGTCACTTAGGCCTGGCCTATACTGGCCAGGAGCCTCCTGAGTCCCTTCCCTGTGCTAGATGCTAGGGACCTTACACACCTAACAACCCTGCAAGGGACTCATTGCTACCCCCATTTTAGACATACAGAAACTGAGGCTTGCAGAGACTGGATTACTTGACATCATTGTGTTATCAGAAGGATCCAGAACAAGATTCAAAGTCAGGTCTGTCTGACTCCAGAGCTTCTGTACTTTCTACCTAACCTTGCCCAGAATATTTTCAGTAAAGACTGTTTCTTTCCGCTCTTCAGTCTGGCTGCAGGTTCTCTGAGGTCTTTGCATCTCTAACAGGGCATCACCGAAAGGCTCTCTTCCCCAAAGGCTGGCCACTCGGGGACCCCAGATTTGCCCCTTCTTTCTCTGCTTCACGAAAACAAGAGCTTCCTTGAGAGTATCTTTAAGCATTCTGCTGCATTTTTTTGTTGTACGCTTAACCTCACACAAAGTCGACCCCCAAAACGAAAAACTCCAATTCAGCACGTTCCTCGAGGCGGCATCCACCCCTCCTTGTCTGCCCTCAGCCTGAGCATCTGGTCTGCTTCTGCCTTCAGCCTCCAGATCAGCGGTCATAGCACTGTTGTCTTGGCCACTTCCTGTTGTTGGCATCTGGACAAGGCCCAGCAGTGTTCTTCCGGGGACACTCACTTTTTATTTTTCCTCTGAGAAAGTCAGGTGACTCCACAAGTAGAAAAAGACCCCTGCCCATTCCTGCCCCCTCACATCTGCTGTCACCTGGGTGCTGAGGCTGTAAAGGGAAGAAGGCAGTGTAGGTTGTGTGTAGACTGAAAATGACCAATACGGTCATTTGCTGCTGATAGAATACAGCATTTAGTTCCTGCCCAGATCATGGTATCTGTCAGTGAAGTTTCCTAGGAGAGCAATGAGTTGCCTGCCCCTGGATGCCCTGTGCCCAGCACAGCACCTGACACAAGACGCAAATAATACAGGTGGCAGAGAGGGAGCAGATGCTATTAAGCACACAAGTCCCAGGGGCACCTCTGAAGGTGGGAACTCGAAGGGCAAGCGTCTTATCCTCAGCTTGCTCCTCTATTCCCATCAGTTCAGTTCCGCTGCTCAGTTGTGTCCGACCCCACGGACTGCACACGCCAGGCCTCCCTGTCCATCACCAAATCCCGGAGTTTACCCAAACTCATGTCCATTGAGTTGGTGATGCCATCCAACAATCTCATCCTCTGTTGTCCCCTTCTCCTCCCACCTTCAATCCATTCCCATCAAAGGCCCTGAAATCACATCATGCCTTCCACTGGTTTCTTCCACTGCAACAAGTCCGTCAGTCCTGCCAGCCCTCAGGGAAGTTTATGGTGCCTTCATAATGTCACAGACCTTTCACCAATCCCTAGGGGCCTGCTGCTATTTACTTGTTTCCTTGAATGTGCCCTTGAGTCTCCATAACATGTGTTTTCTCATCCAGTACCATGTTCTTTCCTTGTCTCTTAAGGCCTGTCCTGCACTACTTTGCACACTTTGGGTCAGATATTAGGAGCCAAAATATTTAGTCAGAAAACAATACAAGTAGGAGAGAGAGGGGCCCTGGCAGAATAAACAACTCAGCAGTTGAACAGAGCTGGCCCAGCAGAGCACAAGCAGGCCCAGCCAGGTGGTGGTCAGGACAGGAGCATGCCTGACCTGTCCTGGCATACAGTTCCTTCTGAAAGCTGATAGCCGAGCTGAACAGCACTGAGATCTGGAAACAGTGGGCACTTCCTCCTGAAACCCAGGTGACCACAGCTGAGGCTGAGAAGGGCAATCAGCCCACTGCTATTTCTGAAGGCACCCAGTGTGGTTACTCAGTGAACTGTAATTAAGCTCATCTATAATTTGATAAGTGGGAGCAGCCTCACATTTTATAGAGTAATTAAGTCTCACTGAGAGAACAGTACAAGGAGTTTCTGGTCTCCAGCATCCCCAGAGGTCAGTCCCCATTCACATCCTCTCTGCTGTCATGCATGTCATTGGTGCTGAGTCCGGGGGTCCCCAGCCATAGCCCTGGGAATACCTCCTGGCCCTGGTCTCTCCACCTCAGGCCCCTCTCCGAGAGTCCAGACCAGGGGCAGATCCAGACTCAATGGACACACTAGCAGTGACACTTGGGGAATACTCGGCCTCCCTCCCCCTACTGCTATCTTCAAAACTGGGCTGGGAGAGAGTTGAGTTTAATGCTCCCCACCCATCGTTCCTTCACAGGTTATATGACCAGCCTTTGTGTGAGTGGTCCAGCCCAGCTCCAGGGCCTTGATAGAGAAGCTGAGGCAGCCTGGGCATAAAGGAAGGGGTCCAAGGGATGGAAGCCAGGCCTGGATTTCTGCCTTGGCTCTCCCACTTCCTGGCTTTGTGATTTTAAGCAAAACATTCCACCTCTCTGAGCTCAGTTTCCTTATCTGTAAAGTGGGAACAATAGCCTTGCCTAACTCCTAAGCCATTTATGAGGATCAGAGGAGAGATGAGCTGTGAGGCGGCACGTGTGTGTAAGAAATTGTCAGCATCTCAACAGATGTATTAAAACCTGCCTCAGATTTCTTGCTGCTTGAGGGGACTTAGGTGACCATTCAGCCTGCTGTGTGTCATCAAGAATGAGAGACGGAATAACCACAGCTGGAACCTTCTGCTCAACAGTGAAGAGTATGGAAACCTTGTCAAGTGAGGGACCTTGGCTCTTGAACCTGACTTGGCCATTTCCAACCCAGTGTTTTGTGCCGTTCTGGGTCATGGCCAAGTGTCAAAGGACTTATGTCACAGGTGGTAGGTTTCAGCTTGGTCTTCAGGTAAATTTTCCCTAACCAATGAAATGCTGTCTTAGGAAGTAAGGAGAAATTGTCACTGAAGGGCTTCAAAGCCTGGCCAGCTGCCTGGAGGCTGGGAGTCATGCAGGATGATGGCTGAGTCTCTTTTCCTTCTCTGAGGTTCCAACGGTCCTGGCAGCCTTCCCATTCCTAAGCCCAGGCTATGGGCCCAGCCTAGTAGGTGCTCACCCTAGACTTCTGAAGCCACAAATGTCACAAACCACCTTCCTCAGTCCCCACACACATCAAGATGGGCCTAGATGCTCCGGGTTTGCTTGGTCTACAACTGAGCACCAGAGTCCCACAACCATCCCTGACGCAGATCCATATCTGAGGGTTCTCAAGCCTTGTGCTCACACAACCTCATGCCCTCTGAGGGCAGCTCCTGAATGTGTTTCTGTTCAAGGTTAGGTGTTGGTTTTCTTGGAGCACACCCTCAGAGAGGCCCGGGACGGGGCACTGTGAGCCAGGCCAGGCAGATTCCCTCGGAGGGCCACTGAGGGCTCCTCCAGCAAAACCCCTTCCAGGGAGCAGTGCCCGGAGCCTGGGAGAGGGAAGAAGATGGGGGAGGAAGGAGGAGACGGCTCACGGGGCAGCACGTGTGGCTGTACCGTGCACATGCCTATGGGTCTTTCTCACTGTTACGTAATTGAGGTATTTTTTCCCCCTCCTTATTTTAGATCTGGGTGCCATCTGCCCTGCTTTCCATGCATCACTAACTCCGGGCTGGAGGTTAGATCTGACTTGGCCGCCTGGTTCTATCCCTCCCTTGGTGAGAGACTTGGGGTAGTCTGTTTCCTCATGTGTAAAATGAGATAATAACCCCACCCTGGCTACCTCCCAGTGCTGCTGAGAGAATTGGAGGAGAGGAGGGGCTGAGCTGGCTGTGCACGGGCCCAGCACCACACAGATGGGCCGGCTTGTGCTCTGACAGCCCAGGCCTGGCTCTACCCAAGCTGAGGGAGCCTCTGCTTGCTCGCATCCACACCTGCAACAGAAGAGCTCCGTACAAGTTTGCAGAGCCAGGCCCCACTTGAAATACAGGAAGTGAGCAAAGTGAGCAGGCCCCCTGCCCTGGGCAGCAGGGGCACTCTGAGCAGCTCATGGCAGGCAGGGCCAGGCTGGTCTGTCACCTGCTTGCACAGCCCTTGGCCCTGGGTGGAATGTTAAGCACAGCCCGTGTTCCATAACAAGGCGCTGTCAGGAGCATCTTGCAGAAAGCCCTCACCCAGCCTCCAGCCATCAAGGGAGGGGCAGTTGAAGGCACAGGACCCTGTCCCCACAGACAGAGGTACTATTGCACCAAACCCTGGGTGCAGGCCAAGCCCAGCCAGCACCCTGCTCCCCAGGGCCAGGCTTTGTCTGCAGCTTCCCCTCCTCTTGCCTCAGGCCTCAGTAAGGCCTGGGATCCAGAGCTACTGCTGGCTCAAGGTTACACCATGGGATTGGGGTGCAGGACTCACCCCCTCCCCCTCACCTCACACCCCTTGAGAAGATCCCATGAGACAAGAATGCCTGGTTCCTGGCCCAGGGCCCTGTGTGGGTACCTGCTGCTTGGGAGATGGGACTATACTCCAAGAGGACCAGGCCCAGAGCTTTGGGCCTGAACACACAACTGGAGACACGTCCTCAGGCCTCACTGACTGAGCAAACCCTTCCAAGAAGAGGGTGCCAGAGACAATGCTCCTATCCAAGGCAGCATCAGCAGATGTCTTTAGTCCTAAGCAGCCCCGGACAGTGGGAGCAGGTGGCAGCCCCACACTCCCACCCCCACGAGAAGGGGCAGATCTGCTGACAGGCAGTAGGGGTCTGGGTACCAGGTGCCCCTGACCTGCCCACCTAGTTCCCAGGTCCCTGGGGTCACAGGGTGAGGTGATGATGAACAGCACTGCTCAGGAGACTTCTGTGCTGGCCCTGGATCTGCTCAGACCCACTGTGATGCTGGGCGAGTCACTTCCCTTCTCTGGGTCTCTAATGTCATTTGTCAAAGGGGAACAGACCTCTATTCTGCCCACTTCAGTTGCCTCTTGTAAAGGATCAAAACTAGACCTGCCCTCAAGGAGGCACTCAGCCACCAGAAGGTGAATGGTAATTGTGAGGTTTTAATTCAGTTCAGTCGCTCAGTCATGTCTGACTCTGTGCGACCCCACGGACTAAAGCACGCCAGGCTTCCCTGTACATCACAAACTCCCGGAGCTTACTCAAACTCATGTCCATCGAGTCAGTGATGCCATCCAATCATCTCATCCTCTGTCGTCCCCTTCTCCTCCTGCCTTCAATCTTTCCCAGCATCAGGGTCTTTTCCAATGAGTCAGTTCTTCACATCAGGTTTTAATTAGCTTTGAGGTCATCTGGAGGGAAGTTGTTCTGGGTTTTTCAATCACTGGGATAAAAATTAAAAATCAGGGTGGCCTGCAGGGCAGCCTAGCAGTTCTGACTTACTCCTGGAGGTCCCAGACGCAGACGTGGCTTCTCCAGTGTCCGGTTTACTGCTGATCCTGACCCACAGAATGTGACCATCTCCCTTTCCTGCCAGTTCCCAGGCATCCATGCACATGAACAACTTTTGCATACATTTTTCCTTAATAAAATTAGGCATGAAAAAAAAATAAAATAAAATTAGGCATGGACAAAAATCTCCCAAGATATAAAAAATGAGATTCTGAAAAGCAAGTTCTGTGATTCAAAAAGCTTTTCTTGTTGTGGAAAGGCAATGGCCATCAAGTGTCCCTCCCAGTGTTTCTGGAGGGTTTCAGCCTCCCTGCCCACCTGTCACCCACACAGTGAGCTGGGCAGGGCATCCCTGACTGACCACAGAGGGGACGAATCCCTAACAGGTAAGCTGAATTCAAAGGCTGTGAGACCCGGTCTTCTTTGGCTTTGCCTGAGCCCTGTGGCAGGTTCCAGCTGCCCAGGTTCTGCCTTCTTATGGAACCAGATTCCATGTTTAATCCAGGAAACTACTAGAAGAGCAGGAACACTGTTTCTAAAGGGGCTTTGTATCTTTGTGCCTAGAGTGCTTCCAAGGTGGGAAGCACCAGCCCTTTGAGACCTCAGGCTTCGGTGGAAACTCCCAAATCGGGAGCTGAGGCCACTCCGGCTGTGAAGGAGGCAGGGCGCCCTCTAGCGGCAGGCCTGGCCCTTTCAGGGCGAGGCAAAAGGGCTGGTTTGATTTGCAGGGCTGGAACTCAGGGCCCTGTCTCAAGGTCTGCAGCTACCTAGAGAAGGGTGGTGCCTGGTTCTGGTCCAAACATGCAGGTTCTGGACAATTTCAGGGATACTATGAGTTTAGCCTTCAAAGCCAAACCCAAGAAGTGATAACACAAACTCTACTTGTCAGTGACCTGGCTTAATTAAAAATAAGGCCACAGCTGGAAGGTGAGCTGTCATTGAAGGCCACGCTGGAGTGCCATAGAACAGGTGTGTGTGCAAGCACCACATGAGACAGACAGGGAACCTGGACCCACCCAGGGGAGAAGATGCCACAGTGCCCATCCTATCTGTCATAGCTCCTGCCAAAGATGCCCCATCAACATGCATCCCGCCCTGGGCAGAACCAAGCGGATCCAAACTAGAAACAAACCACCTCTTAGCCATTGAGCACCTCCACACGTTTGTCCTAAAACAGGTTGGAGAAATCTCAAATGTAAATCTCCAGAATGTTGCCACCCCTTTCACTCAGCTCTGAATCGCTGGCTGCAGGCTGCACATAGCAACACCAAGGACATGCAGAGAGGTGCACGGTGGGCACGTGGTGTGCACGGGTCAGGCAAGGAGGGTGCAGAGCTCATCCCGGATCCTCCAGTGACTGGCCCCAGAGCCACCCCGGAACATAAAACGTGAAGAGCCGCCCCGGAACATAAAGCGTGAAGAGCTGCCCCGGAACATAAACCGTGAAACATTTCTACCCCAGTGGCAGGAACACACACCTTGGACCTTTGTATTTTATAGAAATCAATATAAGCAAAATTGACTTATAAGCAATAAAAGGCAATTCACATATCCTCTTTGGGCCAAAAATGCTTCATGTACAAAAGAAAACCCATCCTTTTAACTTATGAGGCTGGTTTAAGGCTCAAATGAGATATATTTTTTCAATTGGTGTTTGGCTTTAAAATATAAAGGATTTGTATTCTATTTTATAATAAATCTGTTGTTAACATAAAGATATCTACCTAAAATCTTTGTATAAAATCAACTCCAGAAAGACAGATGCACCATGTTTGCCCTGAGGTTTGGGGGCCCTGCCCACTACTCTGCACCCCAACTGAGAAGGCCTGAGCCATTCACTGGGTATGCAAATTGGGCTGGGCTACCTGCTCTAGTTAATGCTCAGACTGGTGGTGGGTCCTCCTGGGATGGGCCTAATCCACCAGTGAGACATCAAGAAGTGATGGCTCAAGCCTCTCCCCGGCCCTCCCTCCACACCCAGGGCTCCCCAGCAGAGGCCAGGGCGAAACTTGTCAGTGAATATAGATCCTGTCGGAGATGGCTCCGGGGAAGTGGGTCATGATCTGCATCCGCAGCCACCAGTAGTAGTCCATGGGATGGTAGCGAGTGTAGGGAGTGGTGGCAGTCAGGGCGTGTGTCACAGCCTTGATGACAGGAGAGGTGTCCGTGGAGCCGCTGGTGCAGTAGCTCTCCATCCTGGCGACCTTCTCATCGAAGTACTTCCTGCCGTAGTCCTGGCGCACCACCTCAGGCAGCTCCTCCCACATCTTGTTGGCGATGGCCTGGATGCGCTCAGTACCGCCGTAGAGGCTGGTGGCGGCGATGAAGTTGCCGGGTTCCACCACGCTGACCTTCACTCCCAGCGGGTGCATCTCGTAGCGCAGGCAGTCAGAGAAAGCCTCCACCCCGAACTTGGTGATGCAGTACGGGGAGCGGGCCACGTTGGCCATGCGGCCCATCATGCTGCTGATGTTAACAACGCGGCCTGTGGAGGAAGACAGCAAACACCTGCTCATGGGGCCCTGCCTGCAGGGGGCCTGGGCCTGGCGTGTTTCAGGAGGCCTGATTACAACCCGGCCTCTTGGCCTGAGACCTCTTTTGCAGCCTGCGTGGCTGGGGCTCAGCCTTCTGAACCACCCAGGGTCAGGCGGGTTTCTCATTTATAGTGGAGGCCAGCTCAGGTCAGCATCAGCATCAGCATCCTTGGTATTTCCTGTGTAGCCAGGTGGGTCCAAGCAGGATAGGGAAGGAGAAAAAAGAAGTAGGTTTGCAGAACAGGAGGGCACAACATAAAGGGCAACCGCTCTGTCTTGCCTGCCACGTTCTCCTATTGCCAGTAACTCCAAACTGTTATTACCTGGCTTGGCTCTGTTGCCAAGCAGGCAGAGGCAGGGTTCCAAACGTGCCTTCAGGTCTCAGACAATAACTGAGCGGAGCTTCAGGCACTAGGGGAGAGGGGACCTAGAGAAGCTCTCCCACAGGCCCAGCCTGGGGGCGCTAGGAGTGGCCACAGCCTCTGCCTGCCCTGGAGCAGTAGGTGGAGAAGGAGCCCATCCAGCCTTCCCCAGAAGGCCAGGCAGACCACAGAGCCCCTTGCACTGGGTATGCCCCTAGTAAGTCAAGGCACGGCCCCACCAGGGCACTATGGGGAGACACCTTCCAGAAACCTCCAACTTGGAAGTCGCTGAAACGTTGGCGTTTTCTTAAAAAACCGCACAGCTGCTCTCTGGGTCCCTCCTGTCACTGCTGGGTCACTGGGACGGAGGGCATGGATCTTCCCCTTTTTGCCATACTGTTTGCTACTGTAGGGAGAAAATGTGAGCCCAGGACTTCTTAGGTGGCTTGCTTACATGTGGCTACCTAACATGGTTTGGGCATTTTGTCTGTTTTGCCAATTTCTAATCTTGATTATTATTATTTTCAACTACTACCACAATTGTCTCATTTTTAAACTATGGCATAGTAACCCATAGGCTGGATCTACAAACATTTACTTAAGCACACCTCCGTCAGTACATGATGTATACACAAAGCTCTGTGCACAAGGGTGGTTATTTGTCTAGATTAAGTTCTCAGACTAGGATTACTGCTATAATCTTTTAGCCTTTGGTGTAGAATGCTGACCTCTTACCTGCTCTACTGTCTGAAAACCACACATCCCTTTCCACCCCCTGCCCAGGGCACCCCCACTGGCCACCATCCACAGGCCCTGCGTCACCCCTGGGGTTTATGGGCTCAGCCAGTGATGGTGGTGGGTACTGGGGTGCTCTGAGACCTGTTACCATTCTGAGTGAAGATGGAAAGGCAGAGCAGGTCTAGGGGACAGGAGGAAGGTCCCCTTCCACCTTACCTTTTGCCCTCCGGATGAGGGGGAGGAAGGCTTTCGTCACCCGAACAGTGCCCCAGAGGTTCACTTCCGCCACCTCCTTGTAGGTCTCCATGCTGGTGAACTCCACGTCTCCAAACGTCGAGATGCCCGCATTGTTAACCAGGCCCCACAAGCCTGCACCGGAGGGGACAGAACTGGGTCACCACAGGGCTCAGCCTCAGGCATCACCTGACAGCCTGCAGCCCATCCTCCTAGGCACTTTCATTCCTTTTCCCCACAACTTGGCAGCTTCTTGTCCAAGGCTTTCAAGTCAT